>NW_024870746.1:6885000-8110833 GCF_019054845.1 Dipodomys spectabilis
AGCAGAGCTTCGGGGAGGAACATAATGGCCACTTCCTTTGCCAAGGAACTTGAGTAATGCTTTCTGAATCTTTGAAACTGAGTCACTGGTTGGTGTGTTGATTTTTTTTCTTTTTAATAGGGAGCAATTAATTATAAACCACCCATTGGCAAGAATTGCCAGTCATAGCCTTGCTTCAAAACATATTTTTTCTGAGACCTGGAAACAATGCTGTGTTAACTTTGCTCTTAAAAGCATTGTACATCAAATGATCCCAAGAGTACTCATAGAGGAAATGAACATAAGAAGGTTGTCTAAGGGCAGTTCAGCATCTGACTAGCAAGCATGAGGCCCTGAGTCCAAATCCCAGTATCACGATAGCACTGGCCCTCCCATCCACCTACCTGCTCACCTCTGTTTCCTGACCCACTTCTGAGCAGTGACACCGGGTAGCAGTGGGTGAATCTCAGGATTGAGTGGATCTTTGAAGAGGAGGAAGTGCCCTCCTAGGACCTCTGCCTCCCCAAAGATGAGACTAGAGGGATTTTTTTTCCTCTATCTTTGTTTTCTGAGACAGAGATTATGTTATCCAGACAGGCCTTGAACTCCTGGGCTCAAGCAATCCTTCTACCTTAGCCTCCCATTAGCTGGGATGTGCCACTTAATTAGCTACAGCATGTACCACCACCTTTGGATTTTCTGTGGTTTTTATATTTTCTACAAGTTGCTTGTCCTTATAATGGATACACTAGGTAGCCTGGGCCTGTCCCATTTATTACTCGAGGAGGAAAGGGTAGGGAGCATTGGAGATAAGAGTGGATTTCTCAAGATAAGCAGCTTCCAAATTACCTTCAGGCCAGAGTGCTCCCATCTTGCCCTCACAAAGTTCTCTGTGTCCCATGCTGGACTCTGCACCCTCAGCTCATCCTTCCCTGCACATCTGACTCCCTGCTGGCAAAGGTCCCATCCTTAGTTTATCCTCAGTTCCTCCCTTCTGTCCTTTAAAAGCCCCATAGGAAAAAAAAAAAAAAAAAAGGGCCAAAGGGAAGAGACCCAGCAAGAGCCAGGTGAGGGCATGTTGCTGGGAGCACCCCTTCTTACAAGTCAGGCCTCCACACAACCAGAGCCTGGCATGTGTGCCCAGTGCAAGGAATGGCAGGCACTACATGAGCTGCAATTCAGCCAAGAGTATCTAGCATCTGCCCTTGAGCGATTGCTTAGCCTTTTGGAGCCAGGATTGCCAGCTTGTGCCTGCTCCTCCTGAAAAATTCAAGAATGTTTGTATATCATCTTATGCAAGGCCAGAAGTTCCTAAGCCAAGAAGAAGAAGAAGAAGTAAGAGCTACTGTATATCTAAAATAAATATCCCCAATAAAGCTAGGCAATGGAGGCTCATGCCTGTAATCCAAACTAACTCAGGAGCCTAAGATCTGAGGATTAAGGTTCCAAGCCAGCCCAGGCAGAAAAGATTGAGGCTCTTATCTCTAGTTAACCACCAAAAAGCAAGAAGTAGAGGTATGGCTCAAGTGGTCCAGCACCAGCCTTGAGAGAAAAAGCTAGAGGAGAGCACTAAGGCCCTGAGTTCAAGCTCCAATACCAACATGTGCCAGAGTGTGCTCACGCGTGCGCACACACACACATATACACACACATACATATACACACCCCAAAATAAAGAAATAAACAAGTAAATCTCTAACACATTGAAGGAGCAAGAAAAAGGAATAAATCATCCTAAAACAGGGAAGTGGGATTTGAGCAATATCTTGAGAAGTGAGTGGGAATTTGATAGGCAGAGCTCCAGGGGATGGCATATCAGAAAGAAGGAACTTTGCTGGGTGTTGTTGGCTCACACCTGCAATCCAGGAGGCTGAGATCTGAGGATCATGTTTCCAAGCCAGCCCGAGCAGGAAAGGCTATGAGATTTGATCTCCAATTGACCACCCCCAAACCAGAAGTGAAGCTGTGGATCAAAGTGGTAGAGTGCTAGCCTTGAGCACAAAAGCTCAGGGACAGTGCCCAGGCCCTGATTCAAACCCCAGGACTGACACAAAAAAAGAAAGAAGGAACTCCATAGAGAAAGGCATACAAAAATAAGTGTTCTAGACAGCGCTGCGGTCTACAGAGTCTGTAACACAGGAAGACAAGGTGAGGGGGAATAGATAGGGCGTGAGACCCTATCTATCTCAGCCTCTTGCTGGGCAGCTGACTCTGCTTCCTGCTTTCCTTTCCTTCCCCCACCATCTTGAGAATGAACTAACTCTGCCCCTAGCTACTGGTGCACCATAAAGCATCACAGAGGAGGAAGGGAGGGAGAAAGGAGCATCCAGGGACTGAGGCTTCTTACTTTCTGCCAAGACCAATGTCACAAGGACTGAGGGAGGAACTAATCCTGGGTTCCTACTGGGACACTGTAGATTTGTTGGTAGTGCCTCACCTGGGACTGAGGATCAGGAAAGGAGACTGAGTTGCCAAAGTATCTTTGTACCACCACTGCCACCCCAGATAGATTTGCTGTCTGTTGTGGCTTAACTAGTTGGGTGGAGTTGGATTTCCACAAAAGTTTTGCTTTGTTTTGTTCTTTAATATAAATCGCATCTCTGAGAGCAAGAGGCCATGTGGTGTAGAGGAAATAACTCTGCATGTGCTGTAAAGGAAACAGCTCTTGCTTCTAACTTGTAGGCAGCCGTGGGCACGTCTGCCCAGGCAGGATCTGCTCGTGTGAAAACAAAGGTTCTGATCATGATCTGAACTCTGTGGTCTAGCATGCCACTAATTCTCCCAAATCATCAGCTCTCAGAGGACAAGAAAAGCATCTGTTTACTTCAGACAATGAATTCCCAGCTTAAAATACTTAATCCATCAATTTATTATTTTTAATAGGTGATGGCTTAAAGGCAGAGAAGTGAGTGATCAGATCATCCCGGAGCCTTGAGACAAATTCTTCTTTCCCTAGCCTTCCACTCCTCAAAAGGAGAACTTGAGTTCTGGTATATCCCAACCCGCAATTCTACAATCCAGCTCCAGTAGCTGTAACCCCTTACCCTGGAGCACTGGACACCATCATAGCCCATGTACCTTTCCCACTGGAACTTCTCAACAGAGCTCTGAGAAGTAGGGCTCCCCTCCCCACGAAGGATTTCAGGTTGGGTGCCAGAAAACCAAATAATTTTGTTGTTGCTCTAATTTTTTCCCCTTTTCACATAAACTTGTAAATGCCAATAACAAGAGAAAAACACACAGACCAAGACACACATTTCTCAATTCTCTTACAGCTTACTGCTGTTCTTGCCAGCAAAAACAAGTTCAGCTTCCCAGCCCCATTTATGTAAGCAGTGAGCCAGCTGCCTGGCCTGCCATGGAGCACACGGCCTTCACTTGGGCCTGCTAATCCCATCCACTGCTCCATTTCTTAGCAGAGACCTGGGGGCCAGCTGGCCACCAGGATACCACCAAGCCTCTCAGGTTGCAGGAACACAGGGTTTCAGACAAGGTCACAGAGGATCCAAAGGCCCCTTCTCAGCACTGAAGCCCTTGATCTGGAAGGAGATGGGTATCAAGAGGTTGCCAGGAGAGTTGGGCACCTCAGGTTCAAAAGGAAACAAATGCACTTTGGTCCCTGGGGGCTAGGACAGGTTCCCCTTATTCCCAGTCACCTTTCCTTGCATTTTCTATTTAAGGACCGGAGAATGTCCCATTGGAAGTCAGCCTTCTGACATGTGTTAAGAACCATAAACTATCATTATAGAGTGCTGTCTTTAACACTGGGGTGCTTTACCCAAATGTAGTCTGCTCCTTGCAGCAAACCTGCCAGGGAGGGAGACTCAAACCCATCCCACTGTTGGAGTAGCAGAGATCAGAGAAATGAAGGAACTGGCTGTCATTCACACAGCTCGGGGGGGAAGAGCAAGGGGTATGCTGGGCCTTAGTGTGGATGGCCGGAGCCTCTCTCTCACCTGGCCAGGTAACTCTCTGGGACCCTCCCCAGCTACCCCACTAGGAAGGAACCCTGAGTATTGAAGGTAATATCTAGTGGGGAGGGAGCCTCTTCCTCACAGCCAGTTGTACCTCGTGGGACCCTGGGGATTTCCCTGGAGAGTCCAGAGTCACACCCTTGAGCTCTCTCCACCTGCTCTGTACCAACAGTATTTGTGTGTTGAGCTGCAGCTTAAATCTGCCCAGGCCAAGAGCATGGCAGGTCAAGATTAGGCTCTGAAATATGGCCCCTGCTGCCTCCTCTAACCCTCTTCCAGATTCACTTATATTAGCCACTGCTCCACTCCCACCCCGCCCACTAATGTGTTTGTACTTCTTGTACCTGCTCGTATTTGCCTCATGTTTGGCAGAGTCAGTATTTACCTTGGCTCAGCTTTCCTCTCCATCCACACCACAAGAGGCTCATAAACCACTGGGAGAAAGGCCAGGGGGTGAGGGGACCCGAGAGGAGTCCTTTAGGCCCCCAAAAAGGTAAGGCTGGGTGTTGACTGGGGGGACCCATGCGTGGGACCTGCTGTTCCAGGGCAACGCTTGCCCTCCCCTGGCAACAGGCAAAGATCACTACATGGCCTGGAACCAAGAAGATTGGCAGGGGTCACCGCTCAGAGATTATAAATTAATTAGAGGGAAAGTTTTCAAAGGGGGGGAGGACAACAACCCTACCCCACCCAACCCCCATCTGGCCTCTTAAAGAGATTAGAGCTGGCACTGTAAGCCAGCCCAAGCTGGACTTGAGCAAAAAAGCATTGGTTCCCTAGAGGCCTGTCCTGGGACCTTGGTCTACAAAGCCACCAAGAGGAGGCGCTGTGGCTGGGGGTGGGTGCTGAGATAAGGCAACTACTTGAAGACCCAAAAGCCTTTGTGGAGGGCCCAGAAGTTTGGGCCCAGAAGTCAGTGTGTCATGTGGCCAGGACTGGACCCCTGGGCTCTGGACTCCCTACCACCCTCAGCCCTCCTTGGAGTACAACACAATGTCTGGCTTCTCAGCTCTGACTGTGTCTTAACTAGGTGCCTGGCCATGGTCAAGAGTTCCTGGAAGGTAGGAGGAGAGTGGCAAGAAAAAGGGACCTGATGTATGTCCCCTTTCCCCTCCAGACCATATCTACCTGTCACCACCCTCCTCTCCCCCACACCCATCTCTAGATAGCAGGAAGAAAAGCTCCAGATTTGAAAAGCCACAATGGGAGGCACCCTCTCCCCCCCCCCCCCCCCCGACTCCTTTTCCCTCTACTTTCCCTTCCTCCTCTGAGGCTCCTGGGCTAAAGTTCTTACTCTGAGGTGTGGTTCCATGTGGATGTGGTGTTGGTGAAGATTCCTGGAGCTGCCCACTCTGTTTGGCGAAATAACACACTGCCAATAATACACACACACACACACACACGCAGCTCACTCTACTACATCTCAAAGGAAGTAGATCGGAGGTGCATTGGGCACACCCTTCTTCCCTGACACTTGGGTACCCAGATTTCCTGCCCAGCTCATCCTTCTTATGACAAGAGCTCCAGGCTCTGCTTCCAGCTACGAAGACGTCAGTGCTCCCTAAACTAATCTCAAATAAAAATACCAACACGACCTTTTTATAAACTAAGCATGTTGATTCTAAAGTTCAAATGGAAAAGAAAATAGGAAAGATAGCCAGGAAAACTATGGAAAGAAAAAAAAAAAAAGCAGAGAAATGAAAGGGGGATTAATTCTGTCAAACTAAGGACATATTATAAAGCTACAGTAATTAAAACACTGTGGTACTGGTACATAAATGGAGAGAGAAAAATATGGAAGGGACTAGAAAGGTCAGAAATAAAAATCAGAGACTGAAAGTAGAGTTTAGGGTGGAGCACTTGTCTAGCATTCACAAAGCCCAGGGTTTGATCCCCAGCATGCTCCCCTCAAAAATATGAAGTAATTAAAAAAAAATCAGCTTAGTCTAAACTACTAAACAGTACACTTAAAAATGGTTAAGATAGGGGCAGGGAAGGTGGCTCAGTGGTAGAGCGCTTGCCTTGCATACATGAGGCCCTGGGTTCGATTCCCCAGCACCACATAAGCAAAAAAATAAAAATTAAATTAAAAAAAAAATAAAATGGTTAAGATGGGGGCTGGGAAGGTTGCTCAGTGGTAGAGCGCTTGCCTTGCATGCCTGAGGCCCTGGGTTCGATTCCTCAGCACCACATAAGCAAAAAGAAAAAAGCCGGAAGTGGTGCTGTGGCTCAAGTGGTAGAGCGCTAGCCTTGAGCTGAAGAGCTGAGGGACAGCGCCCAGGCCCAGAGTTCAGGCCCCATGACTGGACCGAAAAACAAACAAACAAACAAACAAAAAAAGCTGGAAGTGCTGCTGGGGCTCAAGTGGTAGAGCGCTAGCCTTGAGCTGAAGAGCTGAGGGACAGCGCCCAGGCCCAGAGTTCAGGCCCCACAACCAGACCCAAAAAAAAATTAAAAAAAAAAATCTTTGTGGCAAAAGTTAACCTCTACTAACAAACATAAACCATAAAAACCAGAAAAATATTAAAAATTCATATTGTTTTGCTCAAGGGTGGCATTCTATCACTTGAGCCACAGCTCCACTTCTAGCTTCTTGGTAGTTAATTGGAAGTAGAAGTCTCATGGACTTTTCTGCCCAAGCAAGCTTTGATCCTCAGACCGCAACCTCCTGAGTAACTAAGATTATAGACCTAAGCCAGTTCAGCATCTTTTAAAACTGCTTTTGGTTGATTACACTTTAGACACGGAAACATACCATTATGGCACTTCCCTTGTAGTTAACCTTCTCAGAAGAGCTTCTCATATCATTTTCTCCCATTTCCCTCCTCTTCCTCCTTCCCATACCCTCTGTTTTGTTGTTGTTGTTGTTTTAGGGTTTGTTGTTGCTGCTGCTGCTGTTTGAGGCAGAATCTTGCTATGCAGCCCAATCTGGCCTCCAACTCATAATCTTCCTGTCTCAGCCTCCCTGGTGCCGTGATCCTAGGCATGTGCCATCACATATTTCTCTCATTCTCTCCTGAGTCCACTCTCGCCAGCCATTGGCCCCCACCTTGCACCAAAGCTCCTACAGCCAGAGTCACCACCACGGCCTGCCTGTTGCTAAGGCTACTGTCCAAAGTTTGCTTGTCCCATGGTCTGACCTCTCAGCAGTATTTGACCCTGATGCTCCCTCTCTTAGGTACAATGTCCTCATTGATTTCCAGGACACGAATTCTCCTGATTTCTCCCTTGCTTCACTGACCTCATATTCTTAGTCTCTCTAGCATATTCTTCCTCCTCAAGCTTCAGAAGATTGGTGACGCTGGGCACCACTGGCTCACACCTGTAATCCTAGCTACTCAAGAGGCTGAGATCTGAGGATCATGGTTCAAAGCCAGCCCAAGCAAGAAAGTCAATGAGACCCTTATCTCCAACTAACCACTAGTAAACCGGAAGTGGCTCTATGGTTCAAGTAGTAGAGTACTCAGGGTGAGCTGAAGAGCTGAGGGACAGCACCCAGGCCCAGAGTTCAAGCCCCATGACTGACAAAAAATAAATAAAAAATAAAAAGAGGCTGAGATCTGAGAATCACAGTCTGAAGCCAGCCTGGGCAACAAAATCTTTGAGATTCTTATCTTAAACCACAAAAAAAAATAGGAGTGGAGCAGTGGATCAAGTGGTAGAGTGCCATCCTTGAGTGTAAAAGCTAAGACACAGTACTCAGGCCCCAGTCCCTGAGTTTAAGCTCTAGCACCAACACCACACACACACACACATGTTGGTATGTGCTTTGAGGGCTGGGAGCTCACACCTGTAATCTTATACAGAAGGCTAAGATCTGAGGATCAAGGTTCAAAGCCAGCCCAATCAGGAAAGTCCCCAAGACTATTATCTCCAATTAACCACCAGAAAACCAGAAATGGAGCTGTGGCTCAAAGTGCTAGAGCACTAGCCTTGAGTGAAAGAGCTCAGGGATAGCACCCAGGCCCTGAGTTCAAAGTCCCATGACTGACAAAAAAATTAATTAGTAAAAAAAAAAAAAAAAAATGGTTGGTATGCCCAGGACTCAGGCCCAGGGCCTCATCTCTTCACTGACTACATTCTTACCCAAGATGAACTCAGCCAGTCTGCAGGCTTAAAATAACATCTGCCTGTGATGGCTCTCAAGTTCCTATCTCGAGCTCAGTCCTCCCCAAATTCCTGGCTCCTGCTGCCATCCCTTCTCAGCACAGTCTCTCAGTTTTCTAGTACACACACCTCTCAGATTCTATCTGTTCTATAGGAACCTGATCATCCCCTCCAATGCCACCAGTAGCCCACCCCACCTAGCAAGGGTGCTCGCCCTCCACTCACCTAAAGCCGCTGCACAGAGCAAAGGGCCTGTTCCCTGAACACAGCTGGCTCTCAGTGGCCTCGTTACTGAAACCATCATGTAGTCAGGCAAACCCAAAGAATCCTTTTCCAGAAGAAGAGTGCAATACAGGGAGAAAACAGGTTCAGGAGACAGGGTGGCCATGTGAATCTTAGTGACACACACCTAGGGATGGATGTCACTGGGCAGGCAGAGCTAACAAGGTACAGGACGAGTAGGGGAATGCTGGGAATGCTGCTGAGCTTCAGGTAAATGTCAAGCCTGTATTCTGGACAATGGCAGAAAAGACTCTGCCTATGCCAGAGGCTTCTGCCATTACTGACTTGCAAAGCAGAGCAAAGGCTACCTCACCCAACGCAACTCCCAGGAAGATGGAAGGTATGAGGCTTAAAGTTTTCCAATGCCATCTCCTCCTTGCCTCTCCAGCCCAGCCCTCAAAATGCTCTTGGAGCTGGCCTGTGGCTCAGAGCTAGAGTACTTGCAAACCTGGCACATGCTAAGTGCTCCATTTGATCCCTAGAACCACTAAAAAATAAAATAAAATTTGGGCTGGGAAGGTGGCTCAGTGGTAGAGCGCTTGCCTTGCATGCATGAAGCCCTGGAGTTCAATTCCTCAGTACCACATAAGCAGAAAAAGCCAAAAGTGGCACTGTGGCTCAAGTGGTAGAGTGTTCGCCTTGAGTTGAAGAGCTGAGGGACAGCGCCCAGTCCCAGAGTTCAGGTTCCACAACCAACAAGAAAAATTTAATTTAATTTAAAGAGAGAAAGAAAAGTCATTCTTTGAAGATCTTAAAACTCTTCTACAGTAAATGATGTGACATTTGACACTTATTCTGTTAAGCCAGGGGCCAACGTGCTGAATGCTTGGGGCCTTGTCTCTGCAGAGACACCCCCAAGCTTCCCCAGGAAAAGAGACATCCACAGAACATAACAGACCCTCAGGTAAGACAGATTGTCAGGGCTGGGAAGGTGGCTCAGTGGTAGAGCGCTTGCCTTGCATGCCAGAGGCCCTGGGTTCGATTCCTCAGCACCACATAAGCAAAAAGAAAAATGCCGGAAGTGGCGCTGTGGCTCAAGAGGTAGAGCGCTAGCCCTGAGCTGAAGAGCTGAGGGACAGTGCCCAGGCCCAGAGTTCAGCCCCCCCCCCAAAAAAAAAAAGACAGATTGTCATACAGGAGATAGGATTACACAGAATCTCTGAACCTTTTCCTCTTTCCTTCAGGCCTTCACTCAAATATTTTCTCAGTGAGGCCTACCTTAAAACATAAATTCTACATCACACCCACCCCTAACATATACAGCCAGTGCCAATACAGACACATACACACTCACACACCACATTTTTCCCCCTCCACACCAGTCACTCACAAAAGATGAATTAAATTTAAATCCTCTGTCGCCTCTGCTAGGAAGATACTCTAAAAAGCCAGGGATTTCTTTCTGTCTGCTTTGCTCATTGCTGAGTCTCAGAATAGCCTGCAACATGTTAGGAACTCAAAATGCATTTTAGGGATGAGTGATTGATTAGCTGAATTTAGTCAAGCACTCACTTGGCACTGGGGACTTCTCTTCCATCTGTTCAAACCTTACTTTGTCCATTTAGCCCTCACAACTATCTCCCTTCATCTTGTATTCTCCTCACTAGTTCCTCGTTCCAGGATCCCTCTCAAACACCAATTCAAAGGATGTTTAAGCCACTCCCATAAAAATGACAACATAAGCCGGGCACCAATGGCTCACACCTGTAATCCTAGCTACTCAGGAGGCTGAGATTTGAGGATCATGGTTCAAAGCTAGCCCAGGCAAGAAAGTCCATGAGATTCTTATCTCCAAAACAATCACCAGAAAACTGGAAGTGATGCTGTGACTCAAGTGGTAGAGCGGTAGCCTTGAGCAGACAAGCTCAGGGATGGTGCCCAGGCCCAGAGTTCAAGCCCCATGACCAAAAAAAAAAAAAAAAAAAAGACAACATATTTGATATCACCTATGTCCCTTAAATCATCTCTAGATTACCTGTAATACCTAACACAATGTAAATGCCTTTTACATTGCCCCTTACAGTTGATTGTTTGGAGAATAGTGACTGTATACTTTCAGCCCGGACACGATTGTCTTCTGCGGCAACTTTAATCTGTGCTTAGTTGAGTCCCTAGCTAATCTGCACAACACCAGGTGCAGGTGCTTATCAATTACCTGCTCATGCCTGTAATTCTTGTTACTCGAGCAGCTGAGATCTGAGGATCCCAGTTGTGAGCCAACCCAAGCAAAAAGTCCATGAGATTTTTTTTTTTTTTTTGGGTCCAGTCGTGAGGCCTGAACTCTGGGCCTGGGCGCTGTCCCTCAGCTCTTCAGCTCAAGGCTAGCGCTCTACCACTTGAGCCACAGCGCCACTTCTGGCTTTTTTTCTTTTTGCTTATGTGGTGCTGAGGAATCGAACCCAGGGCCTCAGGCATGCAAGGCAAGCGCTCTACCACTGAGCCACTTTCCCAGCTCCATGAGATTTTTATCTCCAGTTAACCACCAAAAAGCCAGAAGTGGAGGTGTGGCTCAGTGGTAGAGTGCCAGCTTTGAGTGGAAAAGCCAAATAAGAGAGTAAGGCCCTACTAGTGTGTTTACATATGCATGTGTGTGCTGCACACGTGCCACACGCACACACACACACACACAGAACCTTCAGATACAACCATTCATGTTTTCTTAATGGGGACACTGAGTCACAGACAGCACAATTAAGTCACTTGCCCTCAGTTATGCTGCAGTTATGCTACAGCTCTACATAGCAGGATGGAGCCGCCATCTGCCTGATTCCAAAGCCTCAGCCATTACCTGTACCACCTGAACTGTGCTCAGGTAAAAAAGAGAGAGAGAGAGAGAAGGATGGAGAGGGTCATGCAAGGAATGGCAGAAAGCTCTGGAAGAAACTGCTTAGCTCTCTGGGCCAGCACTACACAGGAGAACAGACGGAACTTTCAGTCCCAAACGGCAGCATGAGCATTTGAAAAGTGCCTAGTACAACCACGGAACTAAACTTTTCATTCCACTTAATTTTCATTACTCTCAATTAGCCACAAAGGGTGACTGGCTATGGGACACAGCTGCAAACCTAGACTGCCTCTGGTGACTGAGGATGCTCTGGATGCTGGCTGTGTGGCAGGTAGACCTGGAGTGAAAGGAAAGGGGCCTCTATATACAGCAGTGGGCACTTGGATCATCAGCTTTTAACTGCCCAGCCAAGACAGCACTTGTTTACCCAATTTGTCAAGGATTTAGTATAAGTAATGGACTCAGGGGCCAAGCGCCTGTTACCTTGGAGTCTTGGTCCTCAATCAGAGACACTTCTCCTTTCTAGCCCCCTGCCTAGATAATCCAGGTATCCAGAGGTATAAATGCTTGTGTATTTTTTTGCCTGAAATTTTCTTGTGTATTTTCTTGGTGCTCAATTGGTCGAGCACCAGACTTTAGCAGACACTGGATTCTTCTCCATCCTTCTCAAGATTTATACTTGGCCATTTTCAGGCTCCTTTTAGGGTGGGGTGTGCTTGGCTGATCCCACGCAGGCCTCCTGGGTTTTATAGAGACTCAGTAAATGTTTGTTGCAATGAATAAACAAGGGGCAGAGCCAATACTGGGAGAGATTTCTGGCGAGGAAGGGGGAGGGGAGGCCTGCACTCAGTTCCTCAGTCATACTGGGTAGGCCAGATGTCCTGAAACCTGACAGTGCCAAAAAATCACGAGGGGCAGGTCATTTAAAAAAAAAAAATCCAAAACACACTCTCTAGTGTTCATATTTAATAAATCTTGGGGTGAGGGCCAAGAACCATCACTTTTACCAACACCCCCACCCACCTTAACCAGAACTACCCTTCTGAGAAACACCGATTTGGGGTGAGGCTAGGAATGTAGGTAGGCTTTGGGGCCAGGAAGGGGTTGCCCTAAAGGGAAATTCAAATTTAAGGCGGGATTCTTTGGTATTTAAAGATGTATATGCTTGTTTTGTGTATTTTCTTGCCTGAAAAAAAGAAAAAAAAAATTGAAGAGGGAACTTGAGTCACCCTGGCTCAGGCCTTGTACATCCAGTATCTAGAATGCTGGAGCTAGATAAAGCCTGGATGCCACTAGTCAGGAACCCTTGAAGCCAAGACAGCTGAGGGGGCCTGGCAGCCACTAGGCACCAGTGGGCACCTTGATTCCAGGGAAAGCAGCTTCCTGGCTCTAAGCACCCAACTGCCCGCAGTGGGCAGGGGAAGCCAGCTCCAATCTCTGCTCCGCCCACCACTACCCCCAAGCCCCTCACTTTGCTAAAGGACACATCTCAGTCATTTGCTCCAAGCTTCCTGTCCCCTCTCTATTTTTGGTCTCCGTTTGTGGGCTGAGTTTGTGGGTGTGGGAGAGGAGCTGGGTATTTCTACTTCTGTGCATTTTCCTTCTGAGCTGGGAGGGCTTTCACTTCCTCCCCAAATTCTTAGTTCTGCCTTTCACAAGCTGCCCAGGTCATGAGACACTCCACACTCATACCCCTCTATCCCCATCAACCTTTCTGAGCACCAGGGAAACAGAACTGACTGGATGCTGTCCTCAGTATGTGGCTATTACTTGGCAGCAGAAAGAAAGCACATAGCTGCTACTCCCAAGGGCAGGTACCTAGGAGTGTGGGGTAAGTAGCAACAGAGGTTGGCAGGGGAACTCCACAGTCTCCCTCCTAAGGAGAAGAGGGCCTTGCATCCCTCAATTCCACCATGGGTTAATAAGCCCCTCAACTTCCCCTCAGCTTCCTTGGCCCCAGAATTCAGCCATGCCTCTCAGCTTGCCCCAACCCCTTTCCCCCAGCTTGCCCACTGGCCTAGTTCTACAATTGGAAGTCTTAAAGATCCCCTACACTGGAATACAGAGCTATGGAAGGGGCAGGCCTCCAAATGGGCCTGACAATTCCCTGCCTCAATCTCCTTTTTCAAACAACCAGACAACCTTTGAAGACAACCAATGAAGAATTAGAAAAATGTATAAAATAATCTGGGCACTGGTGACTCACGCTTATAATCTTAGCTGCTCAGGAGGCTGAGACCTGAGGATACCAGTTCAAAGCTATCATGGGCAAAAGAGTTCGTGAGATTCTTTTTTTGGGGGGGGGGGTGGCTTGAACTCAGTATGAGTGCTGTCCCTGCGCTCTTTTGCTGAAGGCTAGAGCTCTACCACTTGAGCCACAGCTCCACTTCTGGTTTTTGAGTGGTTAATTGGAAATAAGAGTCTCATAGGGACTTTCCTGCCCCAGCTAGCTTTGAACCACAATCCTCAGATCTCAGCCTCCTGAGTAGATAGGGTTACAAGCATGGGCTACCAGCACCTGGGCCAAGAGATTCTTATCTCCAATTAATCACATACACAAAAAAATTGAACTTTGCCTCAAGTGGTAAAGCATTAGCCTTGAGAAGAAAAAAAAAAAGCCAAGGGACAGTACCCAGGCCCTGAATTCAAACCCCAGTCAGTATAAGCATAAAGAAAAAGGAAAGAGTGAGCAAATGAACAAAAGAAGGAAGGAAAATAAAACAAGAGCCAGGCTTGGTGGTCAGACCTATGATCTTAGCCTTCTAGAAATAGAGTCAGGAGCATCATGAGTTCAAAGCAAGCCTGAGTAAAAGGAGAGAGAGAGAGAGAGAGGAGAAGAAAGAGGGAAGAAAGAAAGAAAGAAAGAAAGAAAGAAAGAAAGAAAGAAAGAAAGAAAGAAAGAAAGAAAGAAAGAAAGAAAGAAAGAAAGAAAGAAAGAAAAGGAAGAAAGAGGGAAAGGAAAGAAGAGGAGGGAAGGGGAAAGGAGAGGAGAGGAGAAAAGAGGAGAAGAGAGGAAAGGAGGGGAGGGGAGGAGAGGAAGGAGGACAGGAGAGGACAGGACAGGAGAGGAGGAGAGTAGAGGAGGAGAGGAGAGGAGAGGAGAGGAGAGGAGAGGTTTCCATCTTCAACGGCAGCTACTAGCAGGTCCTTCTCTCTTCCAAGCTCGAGCCACAACCATTCAGAAAGCAGAGAGCAGACATTCCAGCCCAGCTTCTACCCATGCCCGTTAACCACCAGACAGGGAGAGACCCAACGGTGTATGGTCTAAGCAGTGAAAGTCAAAACCGCTGCTCTCCCGCCACCCCCCCCCCCCCCGTTCCCTCCCACCACCAAGTCATCTGCTCCATAAGCCTGACTAGCTATCTCCCCTTCTGTTTTCCACTGTGTGCTCAAAAGAAGCCCTCAGACCCAACAATAAACTCTGGAAAGCCACTGTCCAGTTCCACTGGAAGAGAGGTGATGGAGCGCGAGCCCATAGGAACTCTGCCCCTGTCCAAGGGGCCAGCGCCAGGAGCCCCAGTCCCTCCCTGTCAACTCAGATTCCCAGGACGGGAAAGCGCGGGGCTGGCCAGCGCTGGTGCTGAGCTCTGCGACACGGCGCCCGTGTCAGACAGGCCAGTGTCATCCCGCGTGCGCCCAGGAGCACGGGGAGAGCCAGGCGAGGTGACCCCACGAACGCCGCCACTCTCGGACACCCCAGGAGGGAACGCCACGCCGCTAGGGCGCGCCCTTGGGCATCACCCCTTAAGAGCAACCCGGGTTCCAGTTGTGTAAGACTCCTGGGACCTTAAGAAGGAGAAACCCACAGTCGAGTTTCCGAAAAATACCCACAGTCCGACACCCAGACCCCGGGTTCTCTCCCCAGCTGCAGGGCAGAGGGCGCGGACACACACGATCGCCGCCGTGCACACACAGCTGGCCGGCCCTGGGCTGACACCGTGTGCCCGCGGAGACCCAAGCTAGCTACGGAAAAGGGGGGGAAGGAGTGCAGTCACACCTTCCCTCCCTCCAGCCTCCCCCTGCCAGCCTCTCGCGGTTTCCCCCACCCACCGGCTGCGCCAACCCTGCGGGCGCGCGGGCGCGCGAACTCCTTACCGAGCGCGCGGCAGCTCCACGGGGGCCCCGCCGCCCCCGGCGCCGCGGCGAGCAGCGCGCCGAGCAGCGCGCCCAGCCCGGCTAGCATGCTTCCTCCTCCGCTGGACGTCCCGGACCGGCGGCGGTGGTGCTGGGGGGACGGCGGCGGGCGGGCGCGCTCAGGCCCCCAGGGCAATCGCCATCCCCCGGGGCGCAGCGCACGGCGTGTCCGGGTCCCCCCCACCCCCGACCCCGACTCCGTGCTCAGCCCGGCTCCCTGTGGCCCGGCACTAAGTCAGTGCAGCTTCCCCCGTGCACATGACTCAGAGCGGCCGGCCGTCCTGACAACGCAGGAAAACATTTGAGGAACTCGCGCTGGAGCGTCTCTTGGCCGTCCCTGGGTGCGGTTACGAAAGAAAGCCAGGGCGGATGGCGCAACCGCCCCGCGCACACCCGAGGCCGCCCGAGGGGGGTGGCTTCCTGCCGCGGGGCCGCACCTGAGCGCCCGGGCCCGGGACGCCGAGCCCTGCCCCGGCTCCTCCGCGGCTTGGGGTCGCGGGGAAGGGGCGCTAGGCCAGCGCTTGCTCGGCTGTGAGTTTTGCTTTCGTGGGTAGGATTGATTACTCGGTGAAAGGCGCACCCGCGAGGCGCCCATGGGCCTCTCTTGGAAGTCTGATTTGCACACGGGAATCATCTGGAGAGCCCCTAAAAGACACCGGTGTCTGGGTGCGACCCCCGAGAGATTCTGAATTCGTTGTTCTGAAGTGACACTACCAGAAAGTTCAGTTCTCTCTGCCCACCTGGTCTGGCCCATCTGGGACAGAGAGACTGAGAACATGAGGCCTTGGAGTCTCCCGTTACACCCGCTGTGTGTGTGCCACTCCTGGTCCAAATCTCAGTTTCTTCACCTGTGCCGCGGAGATAAGAAGCCTTCGGTGAATGGACAGGATTAGAATGAGGATTTAGGAGATATTTCAGCATTCAGGCCACAGGTACTCGGGAGATAGAAGGACCCGCAGAGTCCACCTGCCTGACCTGACATATAGAAACTAGGACTCAGGAACAACCTCAGGAATCTTTTGTCTGTACCCCAGGAGGCTCCCCAAAGGGCCTGAGGCGAATAGGGTAGCTTCAGAGCCAATCTGGGAGGGAAAGAAAAATGCTGAAATAAGGTTTAAGCTAAGAAGCTTCTGGACAAGCAGCTGCTCATTTTGATGTGTTTTTCCACTCTGGGCTCCAGGCTCATCCAAACACCAGATCGAGGTCCACGGTGCAACTGGACCTGCTATGGTCTGATGGGACTTCCAAATGAATAGGCCTGGAAGGACAGAGCCTCTGGAGTATCTGGATCCAGAGTATCTGGATCTTTCTGTGGGAACCCAACATAAGCAATGCCAGGCAGAACCAGATGCAGGCACTGACCCACAAATGGCTGGCGGGGCGGGGAGGGGGGGGGGTGGGCAGGGGGTGAACTGCTTCAGCCATTCCAGCAGACAGAGAAAGAAATGCATAACGGGCTTGTAGTTTGGCTTACAGGTAGAGTACTTGCCTAGCATGCATACCACATAAACAGAAAAAGCTGGAAGTGGGGCTGTGGCTCAAGTGGTAGAGTGCTAGCTTTGAGTAAAAAGAAGCTCAACAACAGCACCCAGGCCCTGAGTTCAAGCCCCAGGACTGGCGGGAAAAAAAAGAGAAATGCATAATGGAGGATAGATTTCTTGCTACCAGCTTGCTCTCTCTCCTGATTTTTTTTAAGCTTACTGTAGATAAACTTTTAAAAATTGTTGTTATTATAAAGGTGATGTTCAGAAGGGTTACAGTTACATACGTCAGATAAAGAGTACATTTCTTTTTTCTCTCCTGACATTTAAAATAGGTTACAGGTGGGGTGGGGAGGGACACACTTGTAATCCCAAGCACTCAGGAAGCTGAGGAAGGAAGATAGAGAGTTCTAGCACAGCCTGAGCTATATAGCAACCCTATCTCAAAACATAAAATAATTTTAAAAAAGAAAAGTTGCAGCAGGACTAGAGGGTGTTTCCCAACTGTGGCTGTCTCTTCCTCTCTGTAGTACATGCAGACCTGAAAATAACTGGAGACGAACTTCAAGACTGAAACAGGAAGGCTGCAGAAAACCAGCTCAGATAGGAGAGCTTTACTGTGGGCACTACTGGGGCTTGAGACTCAGGGTCTTGAACTTGCTAGGCAAAGTGCTCCAACACTTGAGCCATACCTCCCGCTCTCAATAAGAAGGTTAAATGGATAGGAATGTAGAAGGTAAGGATCGGCAACTCAGCCACTGTCTGACAACATCTGCATCAAAATGTACTCTAGAGTCAGATGTCCAGGGTTATCCCAGGCCTGGGGTGTGTGATGGGATAGCTGAGCCTCATTCTCATTAATTTGTAGGGTGAGAGCACAGTATACAAATTATTAGACCTATGATTTGCATTAAAAGATATGGCTCCAGCCTGGGAAGATGGCTCAGTGGTAGAGCGCTTGCCTTGCATGCCTGAGGCCCTGGGTTCGATTCCTCAGCACCACATAAGCAAAAAGAAAAAAGCCGGAAGTGGCACTGTGGCTCAAGTGGTAGAGCATTAGCCTTGAGCTGAAGAGCTGAGGGACAGCGCCCAGGCCCAGAGTTCAGGCCCTACGACCAGACTCAAAAAATAAAAAAAATTAAAAGATATGGCCCACTTTTTTATCAGCCTCATTTTCAGCATCTCAATGACTTGCATTGAGTCATGTTTCTACAGTATTGGGGTCTGAGAATGAGGTTTAGTGGTATAGTGCTTGCCTCCCATACATAAAGCCCTGGGTTCGATTTCTCAGTACCACATACACAGAAAAAGCCACAAGTGGCACGGAAGCTCAAGTGGTAGAGCACTATCCTTGAGCAAAAGAAGCTCAGGGACAGTGCCCAGGCCCTGAGTTCAAGCCGCAGGACTGGCAAAAAAAGAGAGAAGAAATGTACAGTATTAGCTATGATTTTTTTACTTCCATGGCTATTGTTCAAGCTATTCCCTCTACCAAACAGTCTCCGCCTTTGTCCAATAGCCTACTCACCTTATGACTTGGCATGGTAGTTCACACATGTAATCTTAGCACTCAGAGGACAGAATTCCAAGAAAATTTGGGCTACATAGTGAGACCCTGACTTTAAAATAAGGCTGGGCTTAGCTGTCTTTTCTAGGAATCAGGCTAGTAAGTCCTCTACTTCCCCAGAATCTCATTCCCCACAAGATTGGAAGACGCTGGCCTCTGTGCTCCCCCCCATCCCTCATGCTGCTTTTGTCTCCCATCCTGTCTCTCCATCCACCATGCTACAAAACACATCTCTGCATCCCCACTGCTGACAGGACCTGGCATGAGCTGAGAAATGCCCCAACCTCTTTCAGCCCTGCCTGGGCTCCACACTGAATGGAGGTTCCAAATTCTTAGGCCAAGGGGCTGAGAAGGTGGCTCAGTGGTAGAGCGCTTGCCTTGCATGCATGAGGCCCTGGGTTCGATTCCTCAGCACCACATAAGCAGAAAAAAAAAAAAAAGCCAGAAGTGGCACTGTGGCTCAAGTGGTAGAGCGCTAGCCTTGAGCTGAAGAGCTGAGGGACAGCACCCAGGCCCAGAGTTCAGGCCCCACGACCAGACCAAATCCTTAGGCCAAATACAGGTTATTATGAAAAGCCCTGATAAGGAAGGGAAGAAAACATCCCCCGTGCAGCTGCCCTCACCAGATCTGCTGCTTTCCTGGTGCCAGCACGGGAGAAGCGGGGGAGAGGAGATTCAAGCCTCCAGGAGACATGGAGCAGGAGAATGGCAGGGTAGGAGTGGGGATACCCTGGCCTCCAGAAACCAGAAATGAGATGCTAACAGGGGAGAAGCACCCTACACCAGAAGTTTCCAGTCACACTGCCGACTCCAAAGCCCAAGAAACAGGGAGGACTTGAACCAGTTCCCTGGTCCACCAAGCAGTTTGCTTACTTTCACATATGCAATCACGGTTGTTTTGTTTATTTGTTTGTTTGTTTATTATCAGCAGTTCTGGGTTTGAACTCAGGGCCTGGGCACTGACCCTGAGCTTCTTTTGCTCAAGCCTAACACTCTACCACTTGAGCCACAGCTCCTCTTTTGGCTTTTTCTATGTATGTGGTACTAAGGAATCAATCCCAGGAGTTTGTGCATGCTAGGCAAGGACTCTACCACTAAGCCACATTCCCTACCCACATGCAGCCAGCTTTCAATTGTCACCTTGAACTTCTGAGCCCTGAGTACTTCCCCAGGCTGGGAAATACTCCCAGGTGAGTAGACTGAGGCTGGGAGAGGTGCGTGAGGTGACTTGTTTCCGACTTCACAGAGGCTGGCAGCTCCCAGCCCAGAACTCACACTAAGGGAAGGTGCAGCATGTCCAGGACCCAGGACACCACAGGATATCTGTCCACTCCACTGCAGCAGCCGGCACAGAGGGAGGAGACCGTGAAGGAATAGCACTTGATATGGGGACATAGGTTTCTTGATCCTCCCTCCCAGACTCCAACCCCTCCCCTCATTATTGTGCCTGTAGTTATCCCCTGTCTTCCCTAGAGGGCGCAGCTCTGCTCTGACCCAGCTAACCAGTTCTTTAAAACTAAGATTTTTTGTATTAATATCCATTTGTTGTCCAAAGGGCACTTCCATACATGCATACAATGTACCCCATCAATCTCAGACGCTCTGTCGCTCTCCTTTATCCCTTCCTTCCCCCCATCTTAAAACAATTTCAAGGTTTTGTTGTTCTGTTTTTATATATATATGCATATAAAGTAATTTGGCCATATTTACCCTTTCCAGTTTCTTGTTTTTGACTTATGGAGACTAAGTTTCTTAAAGTTTGCCAAAGATCTACCTGTAACCCTTCAAATTTAAGAAGCTAGGTGAGGGGCTGGGAATGTGGCTTAGTGGTAGAGTACTTGCCTGGCATCCATGAAGTCCTGGGTTCCATTCCTTGGTACCACATAAACAGAAAAAGCCAGAAGTCGCACTGTGGTGGCTCAAGTGATAGAGTGCTAGCCTTAAGCAAAAGAAGGTCAGGGACAGCGTCCAGGCCCTGAGTTCAAACACCCGGGCCAGCAAGAGAGGAGAGGGTGGGTGGGGGGAGAGGAGGAGGAGGAGGAGAAGGAAGAGCAGCAGCAGCAGCAGCAGCAGCAGCTCACGTGGGAGACCCTGCTGTCAAGTAAGATAATGCATTTGTGTAATACCAGCACTCTGGAGGCAGAGGCAAGAGGTTTTCAAATTCTAGGTCTTCCAGGCAGTTCAAATTTTTATACCTAAAAACAAAAACAAAGGCTAGGCACA
This sequence comes from Dipodomys spectabilis, assembly GCF_019054845.1. Classification (NCBI taxonomy): domain Eukaryota; kingdom Metazoa; phylum Chordata; class Mammalia; order Rodentia; family Heteromyidae; genus Dipodomys; species Dipodomys spectabilis. The sequence continues at coordinate 6,905,530 of NW_024870746.1, forward strand.
GGTAATACATGCCTATAAATACTAGTTAATCAGGAGGCTGAGATCTGAGAATTACAGTTTGAAGCCAGCCCAGGCATGAAACTCTTATCTGCAATTAAGTACTACAAAAGCCAGAGAAGTGAAACTGTAGCTCAAGAAGAAGATCACTAGCCTTGAGCACAAAAGCTCAGAGACAGCGTCCAGGTTCTGAGTTCAAGCTAGCACCAGCAAGACTAGGCTTCCTGAGGCCCTGAATTTAATCCCCAGTCCCAGAAGATTTCATCAAGGACTCAGGCTTATAAGTGACTTCGAAAGCCATCATAACCCAAAAGCCAGCATCCAATCAGTTTTACCAATGAGGAAACTGAGGCCTCCAAAGGTGAAGTTGCTTGCTAGAGCAACTTCAAGGCCCTACACCCACCCCCTGGGCCTGTTGGAGTCAACATGGAGAGTCTGAGGCAGCCCTGTGGGGATGCAGGCAGGGATGGCTAGAAATACAGTGGGGTGGGGGCTGAGCTGGCTCCAGCTTCATGGATAAATAAAGCAAAGTGCTTCTTATTCTCAGAAACTTCTCCTCTCCTTTCTTATCAGCATGGGAGGAGGTTTGTGGGCAGACAGAGGTATATCTTGTGGGGAATGGGGCAGCTCCACCCCTTGGATCAACAGAATTCAGCATCCCTAGCCAGTCCAGTCACAGTCCCCAGAATCAGGCCCCAGCCAGCACCCAGCATGCTCAGCCCACTGGGAAAGACCATCATTTCCACAGTGGAAATGTCGCATTCTCAACTTTGTCAAGATGACGATCACACACACACACACACACACACTGTCTCTCTCACTCTCTCTCTCTCTCTCTCTCACCATCTGCAGCAGAATTCCGTGTGTTTCCTCATCTACTTTCCATTGTATTGCCAGTCTAGCTTGTCCCCAGCATCATTCTCGGAAAGGAGTTATAAAAGTTTCTCCCCCTTCTTAAAATATTTATAGACTGTTATGATTTTGTAACTGCTAACAAGTGTCACCATTAAGATTAAACATAGAACCGTAGAATAATCTAGCAGTTCCATTTCTGGGGAGCTAATACCAAAAAAAGCAGGAAGCAAGGACTCAAACAAATATGTATACATCCATATCACATTCACAATAGCCAAAAGGTGGGAAAAATTGTCTCTCAATAGATAAATGGTTAGGTACACAGGCTCATGCCTGTGACTACCAAGAATCTGAGATCTGAAAGATCAAGTTTCAAAGACTGGGCAGGAAAGGCTTCCAGAGGGCAGGGAGCGTGGCTTAGTGGTAGAGTGCTTACCTAGCATGCATGAAGCCCTAGTTCAATTCCTCAGTGCCACATAAACAGAAAATGTCAGAAGTTGTGCTGTGGTTTACGTGTTAGAGTGTTAACTTGAGCAAAAGAAGTTCAGGGACAGTGCCCCAACCCTGAGTTCAAGCCCAGGATTAGGAAAAAAAAAGTCTTCCAGACTCCAATTAACCAGAAAAACTCAAAATGGAGGCATGGCACACATGGTAAAGCACCTGCTATGAGCCAGAAAGCTGAGTGATCGGACATTGATCAGGAAGCTCATTTAAGCACATGGCTTAAACGTTGCCCGAACAATATTCTTTCTAGACAGAGAGACCCAGCCAAATAGGTTTTTAAATTACAGCTCATTTTATCACTGTAAAGTAAGCCAGTTGAAGTAATTTCAGTATAAGATGCTCTCTGAGGTTTCCAATAAACTCCATGGGCCAGGTACCGGTGGCTCACACTTGTATTACTAGCTACTCAGGAGGCTGAGATCTGAGGATCAGGTTTCAAAGCCAGCCAAGGCAGGAAAGTCCATAAGACTCTTACCTACAAATAACCAACAAAAAGCCAAAAGTGGAAGTGTGGCTCAAATGGCACAGTACCAGCCTTAAGCAAAAAAAGTTAGGAGTCACCACCTAGGCCTTGAGTTCAAGCCTTATGGACTAGAAAAGCATCTTCTAGCAGAATTAACTGTTCTAGTTGGATTTGCCTCTGCTGACTGCAGAGCTGAGGCCAGGCAGCTCCTACCTCTGCCTGCCACTCACCTTTCCTGGAAAACTGTGTAAACCTGGATTTCCCAAGTACCCATGAGCTACGTGTTCTTGCATTTCCTAGTAGTGACTGTGTTGCTCTCAGGATTGTCTGCAGAATGAAGATTGAGTAATAATTACCCACCCCCCCACACATACACACACACACACACTGTTGATCACAGGCTCCATTTGCTCTCATTGGCCGGCTTTTTAGCAATCATCTGTGCCTGTGTGGTTCTTTATGTGTAAACACACATGTAGATGCAGATCACTGAGCCAAATTACATGAGTTCAAATCCAGGTCTGCCATTGACCAGCTGGGGACTTTGGACAACTTCTAACATCTCTGTAAACCTCAATTTCCTTATCTGGAAAGTAGGAATAATAAGAGCTTTTCTATAGAGTGGTTGTAAGGATTAACTGAAAAATTATCCAAAGGACTTAGCATAGTTCTGGCACTCATTAAATATTCGGTAAATGTTAATCTGATGATAATAATTTGCATTTATGGAAACCTCACTCCAGAGACTAGAAAAAGGAAATGGATATTGCTTATAATTTAGTTTTTTCCATCAGCTGAATTTCCTTCCAAGGAAAAAAATTCTCTATATATTAACCATTTTCCTGAGTCTCTTTCCTAAATATATTATACATAAAATAGTGCCAAGAGCCAGTGCCTGTAATCCTAGCTACTCAAGAGGCTGAGATTTAAGGGCCAAGTTTGAAACTAACCTGGGAAGACAAATCTGAGAGACCCTCATCTCTACTTAACCAGCAAAAAAGTGGAAATGTGACCCAAGCTGTAGACTGCCAGCCTTGAGGGCTGGAAATGTGACCTAGTAGCAGAGTATTTGCCTAGCATGCATAAAGTCCTGGGTTCGATTTCTCAGTACCACATAAACAGAAAAAGCTGCAAGTGGCACTGTGGCTCAGGTGGAAGAGTGCTAGCCTTAAGCAAAAGGAGCTTAGGGACAGTGCATGTGCATGCCCTGAGTTCAAACCCCAGGACTGGCAAAAAAAGAGGAGGAGGAGAAGGAGGAGGAGGAGGAGGAAGAGGAGGAGGAGGAGGAGGAGGAGGAGGAGGAGGAGGAGGAGGAAGAAGAGGAGGAGGAGGAGGAGGAGGAGGAGGAGGAGGAGGAGGAGGAGGAGGAGGAGGAAGAGGAGGAGGAGGAGGAAGAAGAAGAAGAAGAAGAAGAAGAAGAAGAAGAAGAAGAAGAAGAAGAAGAAGAAGAAGAAGAAGAAGAAGAAGAAGAAGAAGAAGAAGAGGAAGAAGAAGAAGAAGAAGAAGAAGCAGTAGTGGCAGCGGCGGCAGCAGCAGCCAGCTTTGAGTAAAAAAAGCTAAACAAGTACAGGACTTTGAGTTCAAGCCCCAATACCAGCATACTTTAAAAAAAAAATGCAGGGGCTGGGAAGGTGGCTCAGTGGTAGAGCGCTTGCCTTGCATGCTCAAGGCCCTGGGTTCGATTCCTCAGCACCACATAAGCAAAAAGAAAAAGCCGGAAGTGGCGCTGTGGCTCAAGTGGTAGAGCACTAGCCTTGAGCTGAAGAGCTGAGGGACAGCGCCCAGGCCCAGAGTTCAGGCCCCACAACCGGACCCAAAAAAAAAAAAAAAAAAAAAATGCAGCTAGACACTGGTGGCTCACAGCTGTAATCCTAGCTACTAAGGAGACTGAGATCTGATGATCGTGGTTCAAAGCCAGCCTGGGCAGGAAAGTCCATGAGACTCTTTTTTTTTTAATAAGTTTTTTTATTGTGAAAATACTGTACAGAGGGGTTGCAATTACATGAGCAAGGTAATGAGTACATTTCTTATCAAGCATTGTTGCCTCCTCCTTTGTTTTTCCCCTCCCATCCCTTCCCTCCCATCTCTAAGACTACATTCCCCCCCCCCCCCCCCCCACCATGAGACTCTTATCTCCAATTAACCACCAGAAAACTGGAAATGGCACTGTGGCTTAAGTGGTAGAGTGCTCACCTTGGGTGAAGAGCTGAGGGACAGCGCCCAAACCCAAAGTTCAAGCCCCACAACCGACTGAGAGTATGGCCCAAGTGGTAGAGGAGTTATCAAAAAAATCCAAGGCTAAGTTTAAAACACACACACACACACACACACACACACACATACACACACACACACACACCACACACAGAGGTTTGATTTGGTTTTGCCCATCCTGGGGATTGAACTCTGGGCCTGGTCATTGTCCCTGAGCTCAAGCTAGCACTCTACCACCTGAGCCACAGCACCACTCCTGGGTCTTTTCTGTGATTAATTGGAGATAAGAATCTCACAGACTTTCCCCGCCCAGGCTAGCTTCAAATCATAATCCTCAGATTTCAGCCTCTGGATTAGCTAGGATTACAGGCGTGAGCCACCAGCACCCCGCTGACACACAGGTCATCTTAAACATAAGAGCACTTGCCTGGCCTGAAGTACATCCAGCCCACGTACAGGAGAGACATTCAGGTTGACAAGTCCACCTACATGGTGGAGAGTTATGGCCCCAGGGCAGAGGAATACAAATTCCTGGTTCCATGGAAGAGGCACTCAAGTCCATCTTCACAGATGGCAGGACTGACCACGTGTCCTCAGAGTGGAATCTCACTATCTAAAAGAAGTAGAAGGAGCTGAGTGCGGGTGGCTCATGCCTGTAATCCTAGCTACTCAAGAGGCTGAGATCTGAGAATTGCAGTTCAAAGCCAGCCTGGGCAGGAAAGTCCGTGAGACTCTTATCTCCAATTCACCACCAGAAAACCAGAAGTGGTGGTGTGGCTCAAGTGGTAGAGCACTAGCCTTCAGCTGAAGAGCTGAGGGACAATGCCAGGCCCAGAGTTCAAGCCCCATGAGACAGAAAGAAAGAAAAGAAAAGAAATAGACAGGACTGGAGATGAAGCCCAAGTGGCAGAGCACCTGCCTAGAAAGCACATGTCCTGAGTTCAAACCCCACTCCAGCCAAAAAGAAAAAGAAATGGGAAGACGGAAACCCTACCAGGGGGTGGGCTGCACCACAATGGTGGAGCTACACCCCAGCCTCAATAAGCCTAATTTTTGTAAGTCAGGAAAACAAAAACTAGGCTGCAGGCATAGATCGGTGGTCAAGTGCTTGCCTATTAGGTACCCAGCTCTTGGCTCAAATCCCAGCACAGTAATCACAAACCAGCCTCTCCAGGTCTGTCTCTGTCTCTGTCTCTCTCTCTGACTCTCTGTCTGTCTGTCTGTCTCTCTTTCTCTCTCTCTCTCCTTTCTTTATTTTCCTTTCTTTCTAAGTACAGCTTAAACTCAGGGCCTTTTTCTCTCATTTAAGTCACATTCCCACTTCTGGCTTTTTGCTGCTTTGAATCGTGGGTCTTCAGATCTTAGCCATCTGAGTAGCTAGGATTACAGGCATGAGCCACCAGGACCTGTCTCCCAGGTGTTTCAAATGGAGGGAAGTGATACAGTACCTGGCCTCACCCATCACTCTACCTGCTGCAGTCTTGGTTACCTAGGGTCATCCTCAGTCTGAAAACTAACTGGACAATTCCAGTTAGTTTGAATTGAAATCATGTGCTGTTTTACAAACTTGAGTCTCCCTCCATCCACTTCCCTGAAGGTCCCTCTGCAGGCTGCATGTAGGCCAAAAGAGTTCATGGAGCCCAAGGCCCAAAACCTCAGGCAATGTCTGGTGGCTACATGAACAGCTCACGTATCTCATCACCCCAGAGTCTGAGTGCAGTAAATGTGATGTTTTAAAAGACAGAGGTGTCATTTGTATAGCTTGTATTACAGATGTCTTGATTGCTATTTTGTGCTAATCTCTTGAGCTTTAGCATAGGCATCCTGTAGAAAGGAAAACATTGTACATATAGGGTTCAGTATTATTTGTGGTTTGGTGCATCATTGAAGGTCTAATCTGTCACACGTTTAAAAAAATAAAAAAATGATTAGTTGAGCACCCCACACCTATAATCATAGCTACTCAGGAGGCTGACATCTGAAGAGAGCAGTTTGAAGCTGGCCAGGGAAGAAAAGTCAGAAAGACTATGTCCAGGGGCTGGGAAAATGGCTCAGTGGTAGAGTGCTTGCTTTGTATGCATGAGGCCCTGGGTTCGATTCCCCAGTACCACATAAACAGAAAAAGCAGGAAGTGGTTCTGTGGCTCAAGTGGTAGAGTACTACCCTTGAGCTGAAGAGCTGAGGAACAGCACGCCCAGGACCAGAATTCACAACCAGCCACAACCAGCCAAACAAAAAAAGAAAAAGAAAAAGACTATGTGCAATTAACCAGCAGAAAAGTGGACTGGAGGTATGACTCAAGTGGTAGAGCACCAGCTGTGAGTAGGAAAAGCCAAGAGCAAGAACATGAGGCCCAGAGTTTAAGCCCGTAGGCAGATAATAAACTTGCCAAAGTTTATTATTAAGTCAGTTGCTCTGTCTGAGCCCTGTGGCCTCTAGGGTAAAGTACAGTTACTCAGACACGTCACATTCTGGCCCCTGGGTATATTTTCTTCCTCTTTCCACATTTTCATATTCTACAGACAAGGAAGATTTGAGATTGCCAGATATGGGAGCAGGGGGAAACCACCTGGGTTTTACACAGCAACGGACTTAGAGACTATAAAAAACAAAATCCAGGAAGCTGAGAAGCGTCCTATTACTCCCCAGAATACCGCAAAGATTCAGAAATGGGCAGCTGTCCAAGGAGCTCCACAACTGGGGGAATAGGGTGGGTATGATAGAGAATGCGTGTATGTGAAAGAATGTGTGAGAGAATGGTGTGTGGGTGTGGTACGCATGCTGGCATGTGTGTGAGTACCTGCGGGCACATGTGTGAGCAAGGAGAATTGGTTAAAGCTGAGAAGCAGCAGCTCACCCTACTTAACTGAGTGATTGCCTCTCCTTTCTGCCCTCCCAGAGAAATCTGCAGGTCCGATCTCTGTACAGGGTAGAGCAGAGGGTCTCTGGGCTGGGGGGGGAAGGGAGGGCTGCAGGGAAGGAGAGGGCAGCATTGGTCAGCAGACATATTTGACAACAAAGACATTGATTAGCCTGAAAACTTGAGGGCTGATCTTGTCTCAGCTCCACACTGAGACCCATAGGCCTCAGCCTCTTGTATAGATTAGAACTCTGAAGTCAGATCATTTCCTTTCTGGAAATCTGGGAATCTGAGTAAAGCAAAAAGTCAGATGTAAAGACCAGACACTCAGGGATTCCCCTGGCAAGTGTCCCCCATCAAGCACTTCCCACACTCGGCTTCCAGGGGGTGTCTTAATTCTAGGTAAATGATTTCTCACTTGATCCTCCTCATGCTAATCTTCTCTGTATCATTCCAATTTTAGTATATGTGCTGCTGAAGCAAGCACTTATTTTTTTAATGCATTTATTTATTTATTTATGGTTGTGAGGCTTGGACTCTGGGCCTGGGCACTGTCCCTCAGCTCTTCAGCTCAAGGCGAGTGCTCTACCATTTGAGCCACAGCACTACTTTTCCTGTTTTTGGAGATAAGAGTCTCACGGACTTTTCTGCCCAGGCTGGCTTTGAATCACGATCCTCAGATCTCAGCCTCTGAGATTAGTAGAGTAGCTAGGATTACAGGCATGAGCAACTGGTACCTCGCTAATTATTTACTTATTTTTGGTCAGTTATGAGGCTTGAACTCAAGAGTCTGGGTGCTGTCCTGTAGCTTTTTTACTCAAGGTTAGTGCTCTATCACTTTGAGCCACAGCATCACTTCTGTATTTCTGGAGGTTAATTGGAGATAAGACATTCACAGATATTCCTGCCTGGGCTGGTTTTGAACCCAGATCCTCAGAGCTCAGCCTCTGAGTACCTAGGATTACAGACGTGAGCCCAGCTCAGGTCATTTTATTATTTTTGTTTTTGTTTTTGTTTTGTTTTGTTGAGACAGGGTGTCACTTTGTAGCCCAGGCTGGACTCGAACTCTCAATTTTCCTACCTCAGCCTTCCAAGTACTGGGATTCCAGGTATACATCACCATACCCAGCACAGGTAGAATTCTTTGGGCTTTAGTAGAAACCTCTGGGAAGACATTGCTTGAAGAAGAAAGGGGTTTCTGCTGGTTACAACAATTATACCACAAGTCCACAGTGGGGAAAACACATCTTGCAGGGCTCTGCCCCAGACTCAACCATTGCTACTCTACCGATGCTTCAGCCTTTCTGACATGACCACTGGACATTCCAGGCCCACCTGGCCAGCACCCACTCTTGTGTGTTCTAATTGGCTGTTGTGGCTCACCTGAGCTGCCCAGCAGCTGGAGACATGCCCTGACCTAACAAACCACCAACTTCTCAGCCAACCATTTTGGCTACACCAGAATTTTTCCAATGAGGTCTAAACCCCTAAACTGGGGCAGAGCCTCTCCCAAACATATTCTTCTCACATATACTTCTCAGCGTTAGGAAAGGTACCTCATAGAACATTCAGACTGGGAAGGCATAGATCCATAGTAGAGCCCTTTGCTAAAATGTGTGAGGCCCTGGGTTTGATCCCCAGCATTGCAAAAGAATAAAATAAAATAAAAAGAATTGTCAGGCACTGCTAGTTCACACCTGTAATCCCAGCTACTCGGGAGGCTGAGACTTGAGGATCAAGGTTCAAAGTCAGCCTGGGAAGAAGTCTGTGAGACTCCAATTAACTAACAAAAAGCCAGAAGTACAGGTATGGTTTAAGTGGAAGAATGCCAGCCTTAAACAGAAAAAAAAAAAAAAAGCTAAGTCTAGAGTTCAAACCCTAGGGTTGAAGCCCCAATACTAGTGCATACACACATGTGTGCGCATGCACGCGCACGCACACACACACACACACACACACACACACATACACGTCTTATATCCAAGAGCAATTTTTATGTAGATGAATACTGCCTTATACTACTCTCCCTGTTTAAATCACTGCATGATTGAACCCAGACTCATACAAGCCAGGGTCAGACGACTTGGCCTTCACAGCAACACTAGAACAAGCAATAGAACGATGCTTTCTATGGTGGTGCATGCCTATACTATCAAACTCAAATAGCTGGATCCCAATTCAAAGCCAACCTTGGCTATAGTAAGACCTTATCCAAAAAAAGAGTAGGACTGGGAACCAGTGGCTCATGCCTGTAACCCTAGCCACTCAGGAGGCTGAGATCTGAGGATCACCATTCAAAGCCAGCCCAGGCAGAAAAGTCCCTGTGAGACTCTTAATCTCCAATTAGCCACTCAAAAACCAGAAGTAGCCCTGTGGCTCAAAAGTGGTGTAGAGTGCTGGCCTTAAGCAAAAGAGCCAGGGACAACGCCCAGACTGAGTTCAAGCCCCACAAGTGACAAAAAAAAAATTTGTGGAAGTGGGGCTGGGAAGGTGGCTCAGTGGTAAGAGTGCTTGCCTTGCATGAATGAGGCCCTGGGTTCGATTCCTCAGCACCACATAAGCAGAAAATGCCAGAAGTGGCGCTGTGGCTCAAGTGGTAGAGCACTAGCCTTGAGCTGAAGAGCTGAGGGACAGTGCCGAGGCCCAGAGTTCAGGCTCCACAACCGAAAAGAAAAAAGAAAAAAGAAAAAAAATTGTGGAAGTGTTTCCAACCTAGAATGTTATATTCATGAATCAAACACAGGGGTGGAATAAGGACATTTTAAATAATACAAACATGTTCTGTTAATCTGTTATTGACGTCAATAAGAGAATAGGCCTTGGGATTCATAGCAAGGTCAAAGCAGCCACAGAGACTTTGAGGCCACCAGGGAAAGTGGAGATGGTGGAAGGAACAGGCCTAGGCCTACCTGTGCACAGCAGTGTCCACTTGTGTGCAGCTACATGGAGCAGCCAATCATTTCCTCCGTGCTTTCTCCCCAAGACTTCCAAGCTGCTGTTTATGAGCTTCCAAGCTCAGGGACCTTCCAGAGCCAGCTTTCCCCTCCCCAACCACCCTCCCTGCCCTGAGTTAAAACAATCACGTTGAGTACTTCGGCCCCAGCACCACACAATCCTCTTTGTGGAGGTGCATAGAGTAGGGTGGGGCAGGGACTCTAGAGGAGCTGAATAACATCAGAAACAAATATATTGGAGGTTGGCCCTGTTGTGATCTTTGGGCCATAGAAAGAATAGAATGAGAAAAATAACCCCAAAACCATTATGTTGGGGTGGGACAGGCTGTCCTCCCCTGTACACCCTGAAAGTTGTGATTTCTACCCACAGTGAGGCTGAAATGCAGACAAGAGAGTTCTCCACAATTCACCCCTGTATGGATTGGTGGTGTGGCTCAGTGGCAAGAGTGCTTCTCGAGCAAGCCTGAAGCCCTGAGTTCAATCCTCACTACTGAAAAAAGCAAAACTCACCCCTGTTTCTCTTTCCTGGCCCTTCTCTCTGTGGTGGATCACCCCAGCACTGCAATGGTCCTGCAGACATTGAGTGGATATGGGCAGGACAGTGGAGCTCTTACTTTGGGCCCTGGTCTTAGAGCACTCTCTCTCTCTCTCTCTCTCTCTCTCTCTCTCTCTCTCTCTCTCTCTCTCTCTCTCTCACACACACACACACACACACACACACACAGAAGGCTCCTCTACCACTGGGGATCAAGTGGTTTTATTGGCCTAGAGCAAGCCCTTACCCATGACACCTGTTAGGAAAATGGAGGAGAAAGGAAGGAAACAGGCCAGACTCAATTTCAACTGTTTATTGCCAGGGAGGGACACAGACCTTCCATGGACTTGGGGGTTGTGTCAAGGGGGGCAGGGTTGGAGTCAAGGTTTTTATAGAGTCTGAGCAAGGAGACAGGGGTTCCATGAGTTTAGTATTGCGGGGGGTGACTGCAGGTGCAGGTAGAGAAGGTAGAGAATAGATAAGTATTCCCTTATCGAAGGTCTCAAGCCTTTTTAATGTTCAAACAGCTCTATTTCTCTATCTCCTAGACAGTTTGACCTTCACAGGATACAGCTTTTCATCTTCCAACCTCTTAACCTTTTCCTGGACTCATAGCTTGGCCTCAGAGCCTTACAGGCTAGGCCCACAATGGAATGTTTACAGCCAGGCTCAGGTCAGATTGCCCAGCCTGTGTCAGGCAATCTGAGCATATCTTTGGTGGCTTGACTGATACCTGTATGCACCTGGGAAAACATGGTGGGAGTCAATTCTTCATATTCCATCTTTGGATACATAGCAAGATTGGGCCAAGGGGGGAGAAACAAGTCCTTCTTATAGAGTCTTTGGATACATAAAAAGAATGGGCCAAGAGAGGAGCAACATGGAGTCATGAGAGCAAAGCAGATTCCCATCATCACCCACTTACGTGTTCACAGAAGTGCTGGTCCCCATGCTGCTCACCAACACAGTGCTCCTTTTGCAAGACACAACTTAAAAGATAGTTTTGCTGGACCCGTGAACTCACTAAGAGCTGGACACTCAGCCCACCACACACACACCTGGCACGTGTGTTCTTTGATGTGAGCCATTCCCAGCTGCAGGCATTCTACAGTTACCTTGGGCTCCGGGAAGAAGAGAACTCACCAATAAACATCTGTGACAAAGGCAAACCACCCTTCTGACAAGATATGCCATCTTCTTATCATCTTGGAAGAGAATAAGTGAAAAGGTACTAAGTTCCAGAGACAAAGACTGAACCCAGTCATACCTGTGACTTAGGAACTATGCAAATCTTTCTTACCCCCTACTCCCAGTTCTCCCTATTTGTCGTGAGTTAATTATCTGTAGCCCTCGAAGAGAGCAAAGGATGTGTTGAAGTGCTGTCTTCCCATGGCTACCTTGCAACAAATCTTTCCCTGACCTTCACACCATGTAGTTTTACTTGGCCTATAGGGGTGAATGGCTGGACCTATGTGAGACTCCTGAACCTCGGGCTGGAATGAGGTCCAAAACCCAGTTTCACTCTTTGCACTGGAGCAGCTACAGCCGTTGATGTCCTTGACTTCACCTCCAGTGTTAGGGACGGGCTCAGGTGCAACCTGGCCAGTCAGGGAACCTCCCTCCACCTCCCATATCCTGCCCAGCACACATAAACAAGGCCTGGAAACCCTCCGGTCAAAGTGCTTGGCTCAGGGAGTCACATTGCCAGGCAGGTGATTCTGGAGACACTCTCTCTAGTCCTGAACAGAGTGCAGAAGTGAGGCCTGACAATGGTATAGATGAGGGAAGGAAGTGGCCATTAAATCTGGTGTTACCGCCGGGCGCTGGTGGCTCACGCCTGTAATCCTAGCTACTCAGGAGGCTGAGATCTGAGGATCCAGGTTCAAAGCCAGCCCGGGCAGGAGAGACCGTGAGACTCCTATCTCCAATAAACCACCAGAAAACCGGAAGTGGCGCTGTAGCTCAAGTGGTAGAGCGCTCGCCTTGAGCTGAAGAGCTGAGGGACAGCGCCCAGGCCCAGAGTTCAAGCCCCACGACTGACAAAAAAAAAAAAATCTGGTGTTACCATTGCCAAAAAGCCACTTGTCAATGGCTGATCTAAAGCCCTCACTTGCCATTTAGGCTTTCATAATACTTCAACCCAAGAGTCAGAAAGCTGAAACCCTTGGGGCTGGGAAGTTGGCTCAGTGGTAGAGTGCTTGCCTTGCATGCATGAGGCCCTGGGTTCGCTTCCTCAGTACCACATAAGTGGAAAAAGCTGGAAGTGGTACTGTGGCTCAAGTGGTAGAGTGCTATCCTTGAGCTGACTGGACGCAAAAAAAATAAATAAATAATCTTAAAAAGAAAATGAAGAAGTAAGACACAAATTATTGCATATTACATGGTTCCATTTGTATCTACTGTTGGGGATGTCAAAGTAGAAGCTACCTTTGGGGAGATGGGGATGGTATCAGAACAGGGCTCAAGGGAATGCTTCAAGTGGCAGGGCCTCTTTATGAAACCAGAGTTTTAGGCCAAACTCCAGGGGTTCCACACACTAGATCTAGTCACTTGCCCACAATACATCAAATAAAAGACAGCAGAGATGGCGAAGGGCGAGAAAGGTTATGATGTGGCGTGGACACACTGTAGGAAGAGACCAGCACTGTCCTTGGGTTACAGACAAGCTGTAAATTTAAACAGAAAAATAATTTGGGCAAAAGCATGATTATTAAAAATGATCCTGGTCAAAGCATGGCCTAATTGATCATTATCTGGGGCTCTGGAGAAGTTGATCTCCTTGTCACCAGTTGAGGGCTAAGCAAGGCATTGTTGCCTGGCAAGTGGAGGATGTGCTGTTGTTTTGAAGCAGTTTCCTCTGTCATTCCTCATGGTAAAGATGTTATTGATCAAGCCAGTCTTTCCTGGATTCGGAGGATGATTGCAGAGCAATTGGCAGAGAGAACCACTCAGTGAAAAGACAGATATAAAAATGAAGATAGGGATGCCAAGCTTTGTTTTCTGGTTTTAGTTAACTCCTGGGCCCCAAGAAAGGACTTTTCGGCAAAAGCAGATCCTATATATCTGTTACAATAGGCATTTGATGCCCTTGAAACTTTGTTTTGATTAAAAATGATTTTGATTTTTATTAGGTAATATGAAAACCCAACTATGTATCTTAAAATTCAGGTTTTCAAGAAATATGTAAAGACCCTCTCTATATAAAAGTTGCCTTTATTCACTTGTTATTATGCAAAATTGATAGTAATAGGAATGATAAATGGTAATTTAAAATTATAAAAACTTGGCTGGAGTAAAAGAAAAATCTCATAAAATTTGTCCCAAGTTTGTATTTAATACATACTAATGTTTAAATTCACAAGTGTCCCCAATCTTGATTACTTTTTTTTTTTTTTTGGGTCCGGTCATGGGGCCTGAACTCTGGGCCTGGGCGCTGTCCCTCAGCTCTTCAGCTCAAGGCTAGTGCTCTACCACTTGAGCCACAGCGCCACTCCCGGCTTTCTTCTTTTTACTTATGTGGTGCTGAGGAATGGAACCCAGGGCCTCTGGCATGCAAGGCATGCGCTCTACCACTGAGCCACCTTCCCAGCCTCTTGATTACTTTTTACTTAGAGGAATATTCAGCTTTATTAGCAAATACTATTTTCAGCATAGAGATGCAGAATATTTTTTTAAGTTTCAAAAACTGAAACATACAAATATGAACAGAATATTTTTGTTATTAAGTAACTTGAAAAGGAGTGTCTTCGCTAGAGTGCTGGGTTATTGGTAGTGGGTTATTTGCTGTTGTTCCTTTTCTGCCATTTCTTGTTTGACATTGTATCTTGTGCTGCTTGCTGCATTTTCTCCAGTTTTTCCAGAGTCAGAGATTTCAAGGGTAAAATTCTGGGTTTACATAGCACCATTGTGGTTACATCTTCCACAGACAACTGCCCTTGTTTTGGAAGAACTTCTCAGAACATTGACTTCACTTCTGCCATAGCGAAACTGTTGGATACAGTAACTTTTTCCTGAAATTTTTGGTCTTATTCTTGTAGCTGTACATGTCTAAGCTGGAAAGATCAAGATGACTGAGAGTCTGATTCAAGCCTATGCAAGGAAGGATGCATCCCCCCCACCCTGCCCCCCACCCACTGAAACTTCTAGAGCTGATATTTTTCTTTGTTAGAGAGATTTTTTTCTTTTTTCTTTCTGTGTGTGTGTGTGTGTGTGCGCGCGCGCGCGTGCGCGCCAGTCCTAAGCTTGAACTCAAGACTTGGGCACTGCCCCTGAACTTTCATGTTCAAGACTGGAGACAAGGGCTGGGAAGGTGGCTCAGTGGTAGAGTGTTTGCCTTGCATGCCTGAGGCCCTGGGTTCGATTCCTCAGCACCACATAAGTAAAAAGAAAAAAGCCAGAAGTGGCGCTGTGGCTCAAGTGGTAGAGTGCTAGCCTTGAGCTGAAGAGCTGAGGGACAGCGTCCAGGCCCAGAGTTCAGGCCCACGACTGGACCCCCCACACACACAAAAAAAGACTAGAGACAAGAGTATCATGGACTGTCCTGCTCAGGCTAGCTTCAAACTACGATCCTCCTGCCTAAAGCCAAAACACAAGAAGATAGGGCAAAGTAACAGGACTCAAGAAACAAAGGACACCCATCCATTTTGTCATGTCATTGCTAAATGACTCCCTGTTCTGAATCATATATTTGGTAGGTATATGCACGCAACAGAGGGAAGCCAGGAGGAGGAAGAGAATAAGTGGGAACAGCCTTCACTAAGCAAAAGGAAAGAAATGTAAACCTCACCTGATGTGGAAAAAATAACTTGTATTGTCAAAGCTCATAGAATTCACAAACTGAATAGACCATGATAATGACAATTTGCCTTGTGAAAGTTAAAATGTGTTTGGGACTCTAAGTATCACTATTCTACAGTACTGTGAAATATGTGAAATTTATGTAATCACCTAATCTCAATTAAAGAAAAAAGTGAGAGAAGGGATGGGTTAAGAGAAATGGGTGACAATGTTGTCAGACACTTTGTACTTATATACTGTTTTGTAGAATGGGAACTTCTTTGTACAACTACTTAAAGATAATAAAAAAACAAAATGTTAAAAAAATACAATCTTCAGATCACAGCCTTCTGAGTAGCTAGGATTACAGGGCTGAGCCACCACTTGCCCAGTTCTTCCTTTTACTTCTAATCTTTTTCTTGTATTATTATTTATGGTGCACTGGGGACTGAACCCCGAGCCTTGAGCATAAAAGGCAAGCACGTCTATTGGCTGCATCTTCAGCCCCTCAGGCTGTGTGTATGCTAGACACATGCTCTCCTACTGATGTACACCCCTAGCTAGGATACCTATTTTAGCACAATTTAAAAATTATTATCAGGCACCAGTGGCTCATACCTGTAATACTAGCTATTCAGAAGGCTGAGATCTGATGATCATGGTTTGAAGCCAGCCCAAGCAGGAAAGTCCATGAGATCCTTATCCCTAATTAACCAGCAAAAAGCCAGAAGTGCAGATAGAGTACCAGCTTTGAGTGAAAAAGTTAAAGGACAACACCTAGGTCCTGAATACAAGCCCCAGAACCAGCATAAAAAAAAAAACTGTTGAGGACCTCAAAGAGGCTTTTTTTTATGTGAATTATCTCTAAACAAGATTTACCATACTATAAATTAAAAATTAAGAAATGAGCATATTGATTTATTATGAAATAATAACAAGCCACTATCAGTAATATGTGTTTCATTTTTTATGTTTTGAGACGTCTCATTATATAGGTTGGAAACACACGACCTCCAGTGTCAGAAAATGAAAAGACACACAGGGACACAGGGGACTTTGTCAAGGCATCTTACTTCCGTTCAGAAGGGTGCACTGTCTTACTCTCCTTAGAGCTAGGCTGACGTGCTGGGTAGGTCTGCTCAGTTTCTATCCTAACCTGAGGCACTATCCCTTCTTGTCACTAAGGAGTCAGGCTCATATTTTCTTTACAATTGGTTACCAGGATGATAGGGTACTACAAGGAAGTTAGAAAGCCCTCTGTCAGGGGTTAGGAAGGTGGCTCAGTGGTAGAGCGCTTGCCTTGCACGCATGAGGCCCTGGGTTCCATTCCTCAGCACCACATAAGCCAGAAGTGGCACTTGGCTCAAGTCGTAGAGTGCTAACCTTGAGCTGAAGAGCTGAGGGACAGCCCCCAGGCCCAGAGTTCAGGCCCCATGACTGACAAAAAAAAAGCCCTCTGTCAGTGAAAGGCACCTTTTTTTTTTTTTGTCAGTCGTGGGACTTGAACTCTGGGCCTGGGCGCTGTCCCTCAGCTCTTCAGCTCAAGGCTAGCACTCTACCACTTGAGCCACAGTGCCACTTCTGGCTTTTTCCGCTTATGTGGTGCTGAGGAATGGAACCCAGGGCCTCAGGCGTGCAAGGCAAGCACCCTACCACTGAGCCACCTTCCCAGCCTGAAAGGTACCTTCTGATAAGGAGGGGGTGAAAGGGGCGTTGTTCTTTTGGAGGCAAAAGCACATATTCTTCTCCTGGCTGGGAGGGGTTATGGTTGGAGGAGGCTGGTAAAGTCAGTGGGAAGTTCCACTCAAGGTGTGCGGGGAGGGTTATTCTATTTTTTTATTCCATTGGTAAGAACTCAGACCCTGATATAGCCAGCTGGTTACAAACAACACAGATAGTTATAATTGAAGTCAAGAAACAAATAATTCCAGGATATTTCAGTACCAGGAAATATCAGTACAGAATAGTGACTAGTTTGACAGAAAAGATTGCTTTTTCTCACAGGTAGCCCAGATTGGCCTCAAATTAGTGGTCCTCCTGCCTTGATCTCCTAGGAGCCAAGATTTCAAGTGTGTGCCTAGATACCTGTCCCTGATTCATTAAAAAAAATAATAAATTCAAGTCAGACACTAGCGGCTCATGCCTATAATCTTAGCTACCCAGGAGACTGATATCTAAGGATTGTGGCTGAAAGCCAGCCCAGGTAGCAAAGTCCACCAAAGTTAACCACCAGAAAATCTGAAGTGGTGCTGTGGCTCAACATGGTAATGCTAGCCTTGAGCAAAATAGCTCAGGGACAGCACCCAGGCCCTTAGTTCAAGCCCCACAACCAAAAAAAAAAAAAAAAAAATCAAAACAGAAATAAAGGTCAGCTATAATAGCACCTATCTGTAATTCCAGCACTTGGGAGACTGAGGCAGGAGGATCATATATTTTTGCAAAAACAACCCTAAACCTAAACTAACCCTCCCTCCTGAAATAAACGTTGGCAGTTTCACTTTTTTTTTTCAGTGCTAGGATCACTGCACATGTATGGCAGGTGAGCACTGTACTGCTACGTTCCAGTCCTTCTGTGTGGAAGGGGGAGTACTGAGGTTTTGTTATCTCATGCTATGAGGTTACCAGCCTGGCACCATGAGGTTATCTGCTTCTGCACTGGAATGATCCTAAAAATCCTGAGTCTCTTCTAAGTCTCTCCAGCTCATTCTTTGAAAAGATTCTACTAGCCCAGCATCAGTGGCTCACACCTGTAATCCTAACTACTCAAGAGACTGAGATCTGAAGAATATGGTTTAAGCCAGTCTGGGCAGAAAAATCCATGAGACACCTACCATGAATAACCAGCAAAAATCTGGAAGTGGAGCTGTGGCTCCAATGTAGACAGTAGCCTTGGAAAAAAGTTAAAGGACAGTGCTCAAGCCCTGAAGTCAAACACCAGGACTGGTGTGTGTGTGCATGCACACACACACACACACACACACACACACACACACACACGCACACACACCACCACTAGCTAGATGCTTTCCACAAGGGCCCTCAGGCCTGCATGACTGGTCAGCAGCACATTCTATGGAGAACATTCAAAAATCACTCAGACTGGTAATTACACTGTCTGGCAATATTATAATGTCTTTTATAGAGACATATATTTGTCCCATTTAGGTAAATGCAATTGTTTACCCATCCTCCTAAACATTTAGTAAAGTAGATTTAGTAAAGTAGATTATCTAAGCCATAAAGCCAGTAAGAGAAATTTGGGAAGCTCAGATTCATTAGGTTTTCTCTGAGAAAATAAAACCCAAGGTTTTAGATAAATGATATTATGTTAATAATATTTTCCATGGCATAATAAAATTAGCAGATGATAGTGTTGTCTTGTAAGCTGAACTAAAACTATGAAATCATCCATATTCCTTCCCTCCAGCAGCCATAACAAAATACCACAGGTTGAGTGGCTTAAACACTGAATACGAACCTTCTCCATTCTGGAGGCTGCAGGGCTCAGCCCTGGTTCTGGACACAGTCCACTTCCTGGTCTGCAGTTACTTTGTCCTTGAGTGGCCCTTTCCTCCAGGCACGGGAGAAGGAGAGAAAGATCTCTGGTGTCTCTTCTTAAAAGGACACAAAGCCTCCTGTAATCCTAGCTACTCAGGAGGCTGAGATCTGAGGATCATAATTCAAAGCCAATTCAAAAGACTTTCTATTTTTCTCTGGAGGTGGCAAAGGCTCTTGGGAAATAAATTTCATGTTTATCAGCTTCTTTCTCCAGGTGCAACATACTTGAGCCACAGTGCCATTTCCAGCTTTTTAATTGTTAACTAGAGATAAGAAAGAGTCTCAGGGGCTGGGAAGGTGGCTCAGTGGTAGAGCGCTAGCCTTGAGCTGAAGAGCTGAGGGGCAGTGCCCAGGCCCAGAGTTCTGGCCCCACGACCAAACCCAAAAAAGAAAAAAAAAAAAAAGTCTCAGGAACTTTTCTTTTTGGGGGGAGGGGGGAATCCGGTCGTGGGGCCTGAACTCTGGGCCTGGGCGCTGTCCCTCAGCTCTTCAGCTCAAGGCTAGCGCTCTACCACTTGAGCCACAGCGCCACTTCCAGCTTTTTTCTTTTTGCTTATGTGGTGTTGAGGAATCGGAACCCAGGGCCTCAGGCATGCAAGGCAAGCGCTCTACTACTGAGCCACCTTCCCAGCCCTCAGGAACTTTTCTGCCCTGACTGGTTTTGAACCACCATCCTCAGATCTCAGTCTCCTCAGTAGTTAGGATTACAGGTGTGAACCACTGGCACCTGGCTCTAAAGCTGGACTTCTAAGTTTTTATGAAAATAGATCTGTGAAGGAAGGAATCAAAAGATATCTAAACTGTTAGCCTGAAATACTTAATCATACTTCCTCTATGCCTAGCTACTAGGTGTGTGGGCCTTTTTTAATTACTTGCCCTGGGGCCCAGGAACATTTTAAACAGGCCAATCTATTTGGAATCCACCGGAGTTGAGGAATTTATTAAACTGTGTACCCTTTATTTATTTTTTGGGGGGGGTCCGGTCGTGGGGCCTGAACTCTGGGTCTGGGCGCTGTCCCTCAGCTCTTCAACTCAAGGCTAGCACTCTACCACTTGAGCCACCACCACTTCTGGCTTTTTTCTTTTTGCTTATGTGGTGCTGAGGAATAGAACCCAGGGCCTTATGCATGCAAGGCAAGTGCTCTACCACTGAGCCACCTTCCCAGCCCTAAACTGTGTACCCTTTATAAAAACACAGGAGTATTTTATTTCCCAGCATCCTCTCATTTTTCAAAGGAGAACCAAGAGCCAAAGCAATTAATAACCACTGCCTCAGAGAACTATTGGTCCATTTCACTGTGCTGGTTTCAAAGAGAGGTACAAGGTCATCTCTTCCTCTTTTTCTTTAGTCTTCCTCCTTCTTGGATAAAGAAGCAACCCCCCAGGCCTGACCTGTGCCACTAGCCCCACTGGGTCAGTTCTGAAGGTTTGGTGGAAGCTGTTTAATGTCCTCCAGTGCCTAAACCCACTTCAAACCTGGGCACCCTGCAAAGCCAACCAGCCTTGCACCCCTACAGGTGACCTAATGCCAGGAGTAGGTGCCCAACCTCAAGTGCCCAGTGGTTCAGAGTTTGGGACTGAAGGTCCCTGTCCACAGCAAGCAACAGGACCAAGAAGAGACTTTGGTTCTCTGTGGCTCATGGCAGGCTGCAAGCAGAATGGGATGGCTTATAAGTAAGAGACATGGTGCTTTCCTTCCACCTGTCACCACTACTCATCTCCCACTGGCTTTTTTTTTTTTTCTTCCTGGTTGTGGGCCTGAACCCTGGGCCTGGACGCTGTCCCTCAGCTCTTTAAGCTCAAGGCTAGCACCCTACCACTTGAGCCACAGCGCCACTTCTGGCCTTTTCTGCTTATGTGGTGCTGAGGAATCGAACCCAGGGCTTCAGGCATGCAAGGCAAGCGCTCTACCACTGAGCCACCTTCCCAGCCCATCCTACAGGCTCTTGAGTAAACCTTAGCTCCCCCTCTTCCTTGTCCCAGTACATGGACCCATGGAAGTCGCCAGGCCTGCTGCAGTGGCAGACAAGGCCCTGGAGAACCTCCAGCTCACAGGCAAACATCAGGTTGGCCTAGCCTGAGGACTCTTCTGTTCTCTGTCCAAAAACTTTGTATGTGGGGTGTGTGTGTATTCACTGGGGCTTGAACTCAGGACCTAAGTACTGTCCCTTAGCTGTTTTTGTTGTTGTTTTAATCTAAGGCTAATGCTATCACCTGAGCAACACCTCCATTTTGGCTTTGTACTGATTATTTGGTGATAAGAATCTCAGTAATTAACCTGCCCAAACTGGCCTCAAACCATAATCCTCAGATTCTGAGTAGCTGGGATTGCAGGCATGAGCTACCAGCATCCGATTGGAGTCTGTTTTCTGAGGGACTTTAGGCCCTCTCTTGAGTCCAGGGAGAGAACAGCTGCCTACCAGCTCTCCAGCTGTGTAGGATGGGCAGCTCCTGACAGCTCACTGAAAACTGGCAGGTTTGATCAGACAGGTCAGTGTCTCTCTCTGGGGTCAGAGCAAAGTCCTAGGAAACAGGACACTAAAAACATTCAACTGAAAACCTAGCACAAACCACCTTTAATCTTGCTGGACATAGCTAGAGCAGCTCCCATATCAGATATGGCCAAATCAACAAATGGCAAACTCTCCCCTACAATGAGTGACTGCAGCTTAGTCTCAGAATGGAGATAAAAACTGAATGCAACTCCTCCCTCGGCTCAGAAGCTTCAGTGTTTTGTTTTGTTTTAACCAGGAACCTCCAAATGGCTGCCCCTGCCCCCTGGAGTAGATTTTTTTTTTTTTTTTTTTTTGGGTCAGGTCGTGGGGCCTGAACTCTGCGCCTGGACGCTGTCCCTCAGCTCTTCAGCTCAAGGCTAGCGCTCTACCACTTGAGCCACAGCGCCACTTCCGGCTTTTTTCTTTTTGCTTATGTGGTGCTGAGGAATCGAACCCAGGGCCTCAAGCATGCAAGGCAAGCGCTCTACCACGAAGCCACCTTCCCAGCCCTGCCCCCTGGAGTAGAGACCACAGTTCTAGACTTTTATCAGCAACTCCTTCCCTAGTCCCAGGAGATGGTAACAGTGGAGCCTGCTGGTCCCTGCCTCACTAACCTGAGCACCCTCCTATTACAAGACCAATGCAGGTGATAAAGTTTTGGGGGAGACTGATTTTGTTTGTTTGTAGTGATGGAGATGGACCCCAGGGTTTGTGCATGCTAGACAAGAGTGTTCTACCTCTGAGCCACATCCCAACTCCTTTACCATATCTTTTTGTCTGAAGAATTTGAGTCTCAACCTAAATGACAGCCCACTTTTAGAACCAGAAATACTTTTGGGTCTGGGTTTCAATCATTGTGAAACATTTATGCCAGACACTGCAGTTTAATCATTTCTGGGTATTATGGGAGATGTTTGGAAGTTGAGGAAAGAGGAGGAAAGAATAAAAGAAGGCTGGGGAGCTGGGAATGTGGCTCAGTGGTAGAGTGCTTGCCAAGCATGCATGAATCCCTGGTTTCCATTCCTCAGTACCACATAAACAGAAAAAAGCTGGAAGTGGCACTGTGGCTCAAGTGGTAGAGTGCTAGCCCTGAGCAAAAGTAGCTCAGGGACACTGCCCAGGCCCTGATTTCAAGTCCCAGGACTGGCAAAAAAAAAAAAAAAAAAGGCTGGGAAGGTGGCTCAGTGGTAGAGCGCTTGCCTTGCATGGCTGAGGCCCTGGGTTCGATTCCTCAGCACCACATAAGCAAAAAGAAAAAAGCCGGAAGCGGCGCTGTGGCTCAAGAGCGCTAGCCTTGAGCTGAAGAGCTGAGGGACAGCGCCCAGGCCGAGCTCAGGCCCCCCCCCAAAAAAAAGGGAAAGAAAAAACTTCACTGGAGACATAGCTCAAGTGGTAAAGCATCTACTGAGCTCAAGGACTAGAATTCAAGACCTTCACCCAAAGAAAACAAAAGTAGAGCTGATTGCCTTGTTGGCTGACTGCCTGAGAGGGGAGACTATAAACACACAGAACTTCTGCCTTCCATGAGGTATCCTCACTAGAGCAGGAGTTGGGCTGGTCCAGTATTGGAGTGCTCCTGAGCAGAGTGAAAATATCAAACTGTAGATTTTCAGCTGGACTGGAAAATAAGGGCTCAGAGGAAGTGAGCTGCTGGACTGTGTGACACACCTGTAGCCCCAATACTCTGGATGGAGGCATATACTGGAGGATCCTTTAAGCTCCTGAATTCAAGGAAACATAGTGGGACTCCCATCTGAATTTAAAAAAAAAAAAAAAAGGAAAGGAAGTGACTCAGAGAAAAGGGAGGAGGCTACAGTATGTGTTGGGAACATTAGAAAGGTGGAAGAACAGAAGGATCTGAGTGGTCAGATCCTGGATGATGCAATGTCAAGAGGCAGCGCTACTACAATGTGGTGCCAGGGACAGGCATTCACTCATTCACTCAATGAAGGTGAATACCCCAAGAATCAAGGCAGCCAAGGAAGACAGCAAGGGCATCAGATCAACTTAGCATCCACAGTTAGAGAAGGGACTAGGTCTGTGGCAGACCTGGGTAAGGTGAAGAAGATGCTAAGACCAAGGTTGATCAGTCTAGTGAGTTCATACAGTGAAGGAATAAAGTTAAGGGATACCTGTGGCAAGGAGGGGGAAAATGGACTGAGTAGATGACTCAGGAGGAATGTTTATCCAAAGAGGAAAGAAACCATGTCTGGAAGTAGCAATGACAGTAAACATGATGCTGGCCCTGCTGGATCCAATGGCTCCAGCTAAGAACATTCTCTATGGCAGACTATTCCAGGTCTGTCCTCTAAAACCTGTCAGGCCTGGAGTTGGTGGCTCACACCTGTAATCCTAGCTACTCAGGAGGCTGAGATCTGAGGATCATAGTTTGAAGCCAGCCTGGGCAGGATAGTCTGTGCTTCTCTAATTTAAAAACACCAAAAAAATGAAAACAAAAACCGAAGTAGAGCTGTGGCTCAAATGGTAGTGCTAACCTTGTGCACAAAAGCTCAGCCGCAGAGGCTGGGAATGTGGCTTAGTGTAGTGTTTGCCCAGCATGCATGAAAGCCTGGGTTCAATTCCTCAGTACCACATAAACATAAAAAAAAAAAGTGGCACTGTGGCGCAAGTAGTAGAGGACTAGCCTTGAACAAAAGCTCAGGGACAGTGCCCAAGCCCTGATTTCAAGCCCTAGGACTGGAAGAGAAAAAAAAAGTAGCATGTGCGTGCACACGTGCACACACGTACACACACACCTTTATTATTGGGAGTGGGAGGCAGTGTGAGGGTAGGAGGTACAGGCAGGGCTAGAGGCCTATCATGGGAAGAGGGGGCATCAGTTTGTCTGGGTGAAGGCTGGCAAGAACAACGAAGCTGGAGCCTGACCAACTTCATGGCATTAAGGACTATTTCTCTTTTCCAGAAGGTGCAAGAACCAAGGTTCCATGTTATTTGTTGCCCGAGGCACAGGGTTTGGACAGATTCTGGGGAAGGGTGACGTGGCTGGGCAGGCTTTGGAGGCAGGAAGTCTGTGTTCCTGGGGACAGTCGCCTTCTTGGGATTTCTCCTGAAGAAAAAAACAACTGATCTTATCCTCTGGCCTTCCCCAAGCTTAGCATCTACTTGAAACCCTGTATTTCTGAGGCAAAAAAAAAAAGGGAAGGTTTACCCCATGCCAGAACAGATTGGTGGGGAATGAGTAAGAAATCAGCCCGGGATAGGTTGCTTTTACTGCTATTGGCCACCGGCAGTTGTGCCTCTTCTACTGTCCATCAGCACACCCTGGTCCTAGCTCTCCTGAGACCCTCTTCTCTGGAGAAAAGTACACTTGATCTACTATGACCTTCAGTGTCCACAGGAAGCTGTGGAGCTAGGAGGCTGGTGTCACCAGAAAGGAAGTGGTTCAAGGGGCAGATGACTCAGACCTATAATCCTATCTACTCAGGAGGATGAGCTTTGAAGACCAAGGTTTGAAGCCTGCCCACCAAGGATAATCCATTGAAACTCTTATCTCCAAATAACCACAAAAAGGGGCTGGGAGGTGGCTCAGTGGTAGAGCGCTTGCCTTGCATGCCTGAGGCCCTGGGTTCTATTCCCAGCACCACATAAGCAAAAAGAAAAAAGCCAGAAGTGGCACTGTGGCTCAAGTGGTAGAGCGCTAGCCTTGAGCTGAAGAGCTGAGGGACAGTGCCCAGGCCCAGAGTTCAGGCCCCATGACCGGACCCAAAAAACAAAACAAAACCACAAAAAGAAGGGAGAAGAGGCAGGTGCAGGTGGCTCACGCCTGTAATCCTAGCTACTCAGGAGGCTGAGATCTGAGGATCAAGGTTCAAAACCAGCCAAGGCAGGAAAGTCCCTGAGACTCTTATCTCCAATAAACCACCAGAAAACTGGAAGTGGCGCTGTGGCTCAAGTGGTAGAGCACTCGTTTTGAGTTGAAGAGCTGAGGAACAGGGTCCAGGCCCAGAGTTCAAGCCCCATAGCCAAAAAAAAAAAAGGCATAAGTGGAGCTCAGCTCAAGTGGTAGAGTGCCATCCTTGAGGACAAAAAGCCCAACAAGAGAGTACAAGACCCTGAATTCAATCCCCAGTACGAACAACAAGAGGAAAAAAAAGAGGGGAAAAAGAAAAAGGAAGGAGGGAGGGAGGGAGAGAAGAGGGGAGGGAAGAAGGAAGGAAGGAAGATTTGAAGAAAAACACCCTAAAACACTTACTTCCTTCACATTTCCACCCTCCCCAGTGTGGGTAGGCCTGTGTTTGGAAGAACAACCAGTTCAAAGTCGTAAGTACCAGAAATCAGCATGGCCACAGCATGCACGGCCTGGCAGATGGGGGGCAGGCATACCAACAGAGGAGGTGCTGACCCTCCAGACCCCTTTCCTCCACCTTATCCAGGTCCATCCATGCAATTCCATCGTGAGCCAGTTTCTGTCTGCCTCTAACATTAGTCTTGGTTAAACATCAGAAAAGAGACATTTTTACATACTTCTCAGAAATTGGAATTTTATAAAAAGGCATTTTTCTTTTATGTCCATAAAATGATATAATTTTTGCAAGTATAGAAATGTGTCATAAATTATACAGAATGTTCCTTAATTACAGCTCAATGCAACTTGGTACTTTCCTCCCTCCCTAAAAAATGAGAGAGAACCAAAAAAATAATATATATAACTGTATATATATATATTTATATAATATAGACAAACCAAATATGAAAAAAAATCATTTCCTCTTTGGTATAAAAATCAGACTCTCACCTTGAGAGACACACAAACATACATGGTATTGGGTTTGTAAACTGTGTGGCCAAAAGGGATTTCCCTGTCAATACCTTGCATCCCCCACTCCACACCTACCCCACTACAGCCTGGCTCCAGCTCCCACTCCTCTCTAACTCCCCAAATACCAAAGAAGCAGAAAGGATTCTCCTCCCCAAGGATAATTAGGTAGCAACTAACTTGAGAAGTGCCTGACTGGGGGGACAGACAGCAGTGTGGATGACGGAGAGACAGGACAGGCTTTGCCCAAGCGCCAATGGAGCCCTGCTCAGACCAAACTGGGCACTCCGGATCTAAGCCCGTTTGTTGTTGTTATTGTTGTTTTCCCTAAGGAGGGGCTTGCCCTCTTCCTATCACCTCTGCCCAGGGGCTGGGCCTGGGGGTGGAGGGGAGGGACAGGGCCCCCTGCTCACTGGGAGTGAGTCTCCGCTTCAGTCCCACCTCAGGATCCTGGGGTAGGGATGTAAGAAAGTACCAGATGAGGAGGGGGAAGGAAGTGGGGAGGAGGTCTGCTAATGAACTTAGTACTAAAATGAAAGAAAACAACTTATTTTTTTCCTTAGGTAAAACTAAACTTCACACTCAGCTTTAGCTCACTGAGAATGATGGGGACACTTTTCCAGGCTCCAGCCAATACCAGCAGAGCTTAAGGAGTCCAAGAATTGCTATGTGTGCCTTGGGGAAGGGCCGCACTCTACTCTCAAGGTGAGGAAGGCATCAAGACATTTTTTTTTTTCTCGCAACTCCTCTGGCTGACAGTCCCTCCCCCTCTGGTCAGTCCCAAGGGGGGCACTAGTGGCTGGAGGGCAAGCAGCTCCCAAACCACTCCAGCAGGAAGGGGCAGCCCAGTATGTGCTCTCCTCTACCTAGGAGAGTTAAGACACCAATCACAACACAGAAGTCACATAATGCCTCCTCCACTTGCCAAATAAAAAATAAGAAGACAAAACCAAACTGGACACAAACACAAATCAAGGAGACGCACACACGATGAGGGGCTCAGAGGCCCCAGCAGGTCTCTGGCTTCCCGGCATGATACATTCTTTCAGAATTCAGGAACAGGGGCACTAGATCCCCTCTGAGGAACAAGAGTAAAAAAATATAGAGATTATCATCTCCCTGTGGGCTACTGGGCAGGGCAAGGCAGGGGCAGACTCAATCTCAGTTTTTTTGGTTTTGGTTCCACATCTGATCCCCCACTGGGGCTACTGCCTGATACCTGAGCCTCTGCTCGACCCCTGAGGCCCTTTCCTCCCTTTTCCCCAGGCTGGTGAGACCAGCAAGAAGAGTCTACCAGGGAGACAAGAGGCAAGGAATGAGGACCAGCAGTTCCCTTGGTGACCTGCCAGGGCCTTGTCTGCTCTGGTCATGGGCACAAGGTGTCCTGGTCCACGTCTTCACCCTTTGAGGGGCTTCTCAGCCCCACCGCTGGGGCTGCTGGCACTGTCACTTTTCTTCCTTCGTAGGCTCTCGATCCAGCTGCTGCTGGAGCGGGTGGTGAAGCTGGAGAGAGCCAGGGAGCTGAGTCGCATGTTCTTGCCAGACATGATAAGCTCCCCAAAGCCCTCCTGGTGGGAGAAGGCATAGCCGGAGCGCCGGGAGCCAGTGCGGCCTACCCTCCGCATGCAGCGGTGCTGTGCTTTCTGCTTCTTCCTCACCAGCTGGGTGTAGCGAACCTTGGGGGGGGGGGGATCCTCTGTCAGCAGGGCAGTGTCAAACATCACCCTGAGCACCAGGGCAGGCAGCTCCCAATGCACAGCATGCACCCTGAGCATTTGTAACACAGCCCAGAAACAAGTGCACAGTGTTCAAGCCAGAGAGGCTTGTCTGACACACTGTCTCTGTCCTCAAGAGAGAACAGCCAAGCTTCTTACCGTGTCAGAGAGATCTGGCTTCAAGTTGAGCCTGAGGAACCGAAAGGCAACCACAGGCATGATGCAGACCACAGTGGTGAGCACGATGGTGAGCCACACAGTGGGCTGGGCCAGGGTGTTCTGGGCATTCCCTGGGAGGCAACAGAAGTCAGTGGTCTCAGTAGTCATGAAGTGACAGGTGGCTAGCCTCTGAATTCCTCGTTCCTACTTCTGGCAAGTCCACCTCCCCAGCCTCAAAGTCTGTCATTTCTGCCTTCCTTATTTTCTCTGCCCACCTCTTCCTCAAATGGTTATCTCCCTAGCCCCAAACTGTCCCCCACACATCTTAGTTGACAACAAAAGCCCTGGGACAGTGCCCAAGCCCTGAGTTCAAGTCCCAGGACTGGCAAAAAAGTATATATGAGGTCCTGGGTTCAACCTCCAAACCCAAATCAAGAAAAAAAAAATAGAATTCCAAGTTCTTAACCTGATCCATATAGGCTTAAATGGTCTAGGTAAATTCTCATCCTCTGTTGTCCCTCCCCTTCTCCCAGCTTCTGGTACAGAAGCTTCCCTGAAAGCCTTGGCCTAAGGCCTTGTATTGCTGTTTCCTCTTGTGGATTATTCTTCCCCAGAGAACTTTGCTGACTACTATCATCACCTGGTTTCCTACTATGATTTGAAGTCAGTAGAAAACAAAGCAAAGTAGTAGAGAGGGTCTACTAATGAGCCATGCCTCTAGCCCTGCTTTCTTTTTGCTGATTTTTTTTATTTTTTTGGGTCCAGTTGTGGGGCCTGAACTCTGGGCCTGGGCACTGTCCCTCAGCTCTTCAGATCAAGGCTAGCGCTCTACCACTTGAGCCACAGCACCACTTCCAGCTTTTTTCTTTTTGCTAATGTGGTGCTGAGGAATCGAACCCAGGGCCTCAGGTATGCAAGGCAAGCACTCTACCAGAGCCACCTTTCCAGCCCCTTTGCTGATTATTTTTAAGGTAAGGTTTCATTTCTAGCCTGAGAACATGACTAGGCCTCAGTCCTCCTATTTTAGGCTTCCCTTCGTAGCTGAGTGCACGCTACTACATCTAGCTTCCCTCTATTGAAATGGAATCTCACAGACTTTTCTAGTCTCAAACTATGATGCTTCCAATCTCAGGATCCTAAGAGCCACCAATAGCTGGTTCATGGTTTTATTTATTTATTTATTTATTACTTATTGTGCTTATCCTGGGGCTGAAACTCCAGGCCTGGGCACTGTCCTTTAGCTTTTTTGCTCAAGGTTAGTGCTCTACCACTTGAACCATAGCTCTACTTCCGGCTTCTGGGTGGTTAATTGGAGATAAAAGTCTCATGCTTGGGGCTGGGAAGGTGGCTCAGTGGTACAGCGCTTGCCTTGCATGCTCAAGGCCCTGGGTTCGATTCTTCAGCACCACATAAACAAAAAGAAAAAAGCCGGAAGTGGCGCTGTGGCTCAAGTGGTAGAGTGCTAGCCTTGAGCTGAAGAGCTGAGGAACAGTGCCCAGGCCCAGAGTTCAGGCCCCACGACCGGACCCAAAAAAAAAAAAAGTCTCATGCTTGCTCTGACGGACTATCCCTGGCCACACCACTGGCAGTGTCTTGATGACCATGAAGCCTGGCAGCCCTGACCTCCCAAGGCCTGGCAGGGCCATTCAACACGTTCATAGATGTGGAAGTTCTTTGGGGGCAGGGTCTGATTCAGTTATACCTTGACATCCCCACAACACCTTGTAGAGTGCCTGGCACATATTGATAAATGCTTGTGATGTGCACACTGGTGGACTACCATGCTAGCTCTAGAACACAGGGACTTACCCACAAACCGAAACTGGTTTGGAAACATGTCAAAGAGCCCATTGCTGTGCATGGCAAAGAGGATGGCAAAATAAACAGCAAGGCTGCCCCAGATGAAGAAGTGGTTGATGGCAGTCCAATAGCCTGTATCCAGCCCAATCTGCAAAAGCAATTGTCACCAATAAAAGCACCCCAGAGAAACCATGCCTCTCTTCCAGCAAGACCTTCCAACAGGGAGCCCTAGAGATAAAAGGCTCCCTCTTTCCAAAGGAAAAGGCAGCTTCTGGCAGCCTCATACCTGCACACTGACCACAATAACCAGTGATGTAGCCACAGTGACCGCAAAAGACTGGTAGTCGGCCAGCTGTGTGCCATCGTCCCGTGTGGCTTCAGCAAATACTCCATAGGGGATGAAGAACATGAGCACAGAGGTGTAGATGCCCTGGGCAATGCAGATGAAGAACTCCCGTTTGTTGAAAAGGAGGTTCAGCTGGCCTGGCTCATATAGCTTAGGGTACTCCATGCTCCGCTGCTCTGGAACATCCTGTGTAGAGACCAGTGACAAAAGAGGCCTTAGGGACTGCTCCTCTTTCCCAAAGTCTTTAACAGTGAGAACCAACCTCAAGTCAGCTTCTCCTACTCAATCTGTACTCTGTTACCTCAGGAGTTATGAATTCTGGAGCTGCTGACATGAAGAGCTTCCCTATCCCCTCCTCTAAATGAACTGCTTTCATGATGACCATGGACACTGGGCACAAGTGCCACGCACCCACTACATCAGTCTGACACTTTTTCAGCAATGTTCTCCCCTTCCTGCTTGGTCATGCAACTCCCCCATACCTGATCAAAGACTCCCATAGCCAGGACCGGGAGGGAGGTATACACAATGTTATAAAGAGTGATGAAATACTGGTCATACACAGTCTAGAAGAAACAGAAGGCAAGGGAGGAATGAACACCATACATGAAGTCACAGGGAGAACACATATAACATGTAAGGAATTTGGTTTTTTTCTTTCTGGTCCTAAAAACTGTTTTTCTTTTTTTTTTTTTTGTAGTTGGTATTGAGGTTTGAACTCAGGGCCTTATGCTCAGCCAATATTCTAACACTTGAGCCACATCTCCAGCTCTACTTTTTCCTGGTGATTTTAGAGACAATCTCACAGACTTTTTTGCACAGGCTGAGTTTGAACTTTAATCCTCCCAGTTTTAGCCTCTTGCATAGTTAGAATTAAGACACATAAGCCACTGATACCCAGCATTTTGGTTTGTTTTTGAGACAAGGTCTTCTATGTACCCTTGGCTGAAGTGGAACTCAGGATGGACTCGATGATCCTCCTGCTGCTTCAGCCTACCCAAGAGCTGGAGTTACATACTTACACCACCACATTGGCAAAGAATTTCCATGAGTTCCCTCTCTATTATCAATAAACAGCTAAAAATATATATTATATACACCAAACTAAAGAACTGGGCAGTGAACAGGTGATACAACTCTGCCCTTAAAGAGCTTACAAAGATACAAAAACACTCGCTACCTGGGCCGAGAAGCCGCAGAAGAAGCCAAACCAAAAGTGGACCATGGTAAAAGCGAAGTTCTTATAGAAGAAATAGCAGAGGAACTTGCACATGCGCAGGTAGGACCAGCGACCATGCACCAGCAGGAGGCGCTGCAGGAACTTGAACTGAGAGAAGGAGTAATCCGAGGCCAGGACAGCCTGGATCCCTTCCTGGCCGCTGATACCCACACCAATGTGAGCTGCTGCAGAGACAAGAGATGATAAGAAGGTGAAGATGGCCCACACATTTCAGATTCTCCTCCCCCTCCTCTTCCCCAGATCCAGAGACCCCAGTGGCAGTGCTGCTGCTCATGCTCCACCTACACACCTGCCAATGTACACTCACTTGTTTTACTTTTTTTTCTTTATTGAGATTTAAGTGATTACACAAATTTCGCAGTATTGTGGGACAGTGATACTTAGCTAAAGTCACAAACAGATTTTTTAACCTTCACAAGGTGCATTGTCATTATCATGGTCTATAAAGCTTATGAACTCTACAAACTTCAACACTACAACTATTTCTTCCAAATCGGGTGATATGTACATTTCTTTCCTTTTGCTTAGTGTAAACTGTTTCCTCTCTCTCACATTCCCTCCTTCCCGTCGCTGTCCTTCAGTTGCTAAGTTCACTTTCATCAATGTCCAGTTCAGGTACACACTCACTTTTGATCATGCTGACATCATTTGCCCCGTCTCCAATGGCCAGGGTCACAGCCTTTTTATACTTCTTAACCAGTTCCACCACCTGTGCCTTCTGCAAGGGGGTCACCCGACAGCAGATGACAGCTTTGCAGGCACACGCTGTCTCTAGAAACTCCACCTCCATGTCTGCTTCCAGTGCATGGGCCTAGAACACACAGAGACATGAGAGTCTCAGCACCTCTGTTCTCTTGAGGATGACAGCCCTCTCAGCAGTCAGGCAAGTTGAGAGTGAGACAAGACATAAAGCTATTCTGATGCCGGGCGTTGGTGGCTCAACCCTGTAATCCTAGCTACTCAGGAGGCTAAGATATGAGGATCATGGTTCAAAGCCAGCCCAGGCAGGAAACTCCGTGAGACTCTTATCTCAATAAACCACCAGAAAACTGGAAGTGGTGTTGTGGCTCAAGTGGTACAGTGCTAGCCTTGAGCTGAAGAGCTCAGGGATAGCGCTCAGGCCCAGAGTTCAAGCCCCACGACCACCACCACCAACAGAAAAAGCCATTCAGAGAGAAACACTGTAGAGGGGAAGGAACCTGCCCACATTAAGCATGGTGGCCCTTACCAGGCTGTGACCGTTGATGACCAGAGCATACTCCCCAGCAACAGCCTCCAGGACAGACGTGAGCTTGGAAGAAGAAAGCTTCTCCTGATACGTGAAACCATTGCCTACAGTGCGAGATGAGTCTACCATTTTCTCCCGGGCTTTCCTGTGAAGGGGGATGAAAGTATGGGGGTCCCAAAAACAGTAGCAAGAAGTTGAGAATGAAACCTTGGCAGGGTCCAAAAACCTCTGCTCAGGCTCTGGGTACAGCAGGCAGCTTCTTCCTCCCTGGGGCCTCTCATTTACCTGAGTTCTTCTCGCACCTCCAGCACAGTGTGGCCTGTGACTACGAACACCTCTGTCATGTCATCTGTTAACATCTTGCAGGAGTAGCCAATGTTCACAGCTGTCTCTACCAAGAGAGAACGCAGGAGCTACGGGCAGGTATCCGACAAGGTCAGTATACTCTCCCGCCTGATGGCATGGCTCCACACAAGAGTCTGACACGACCACTGCACACATGCCATTTCCTCTGCCCTGCTGGACTCTCACCTTGTTTGTCTCCAGTTAACACCCAAATCTTGATGTTAGCTAGTGTCAGAAGTGCGATGGTCTCTGGAACCCCCTGCTGAAGCTTGTCCTCAATGGCTGTTGCACCCAGCAGCTGAAACCACCACAAAGACTCATGGAACGAGAGTGGCAGGCACTGGCCCTCCTTGCCCACCCTCAGCCTACTGTAGCCCTCACCATCAAGTCATTCTCAACCTCTTCATAGATGCTAGCCAGTCTGTCTTCCCGGCTGTCCTGGGCGAGGCTGGCTTGTAGCCGTCTCTCAGCCCATTCCTCATAGTATTCTTCATCCAGATCCTTGTAGGCCAGCACCAGGGTCCTCAGTCCTTCACCTGCATATTCCTGGGGACAGAGCAGTAAAAGTCACACCTAAGAAAGTCTAGAGAGGGGCTGGGAAGGTGGCTCAGTGGTAGAGCGCTTGCCTTGCATGCCTGAGGCCCTGGGTTCGATTCCTCAGCACCACATAAGCAAAAAGAAAAAAGCTGGAAGTGGTGCCGTGGCTCAAGCGGTAGAGCTCTAGCCTTGAGCTGAAGAGCTGAGGGACAGCGCCCAGACCCAGAGTTCAGGCCCCATGACCGGACCAAAAAAAAAAAAAAAAGAAAGTCTAGAGAGCTAATAATGTATAGCATGAGGACCACAATTAAAAGTTGCTTAAAAGCTGGGCGCTGGTGGCTCACACCTGTAACCCTAGCTATTCAAGAGGTTGAGATCTAAGGATCATGGTTCAAAGCCAGCCTGGGCAGGGAAGTCCAAGAGACTCTTATCCCCACTTAAACTACCAGAAAACTAAAAGTGGCGCTGTGGCTCAAGTGGTAGAGCACTTGCCTTGAGCAGAAGAGCTGAGGGATAGCACCTAGGCCCAGAGTTCAAGCCCCATGACCCACCAAAAAAAGAAAAAAAAGTTGCTTTAAAAAAAAGGAGGGGGGAGTGTAGTTGTGGAAATGGGAGGGAAGTGATGGTAGGGGAAAAACAAAGGAGGAGGCAACAATGCTTGATAAAAAATGTACTCATTACCTTGCTCATGTAAATGTAACCCCTCTATACAATATTTTCACAACAAAAATTAAAAAAAAAAAAGCAGGGTACCAGTGGCTCATGCCTGTAATCCTAAGTACTCAGGAGGCTGAGACCTGAGGACTGCAGTTTGAAGCAAGCCAGGGCAGGAAAAGTCCATGAGACTCTTATCTATACTAAACTACCAAAAAAGCAAGAAGTAGTAGGGTGCTAGCCTTGAGCAAAAAGAAGCTCAGGGACAGTATCCAGACCATGAGTTCAAGCCTTAAGATCACTGGAAAGGCCAAACACCAGTGGTTCATGTCTCTAATCCTAGCTACTCAGGAAGCTGGGATCTGAGGATACTGGTTTGATGCCAGCCTAGCAGACAAATTGAAGAGACTCTTATATCCAATTAACCAGCAAAGAGCCAGAAATAAAAGTGTAGTTTAAGTATCTGAACACCAGCCTTGAGTGAAAAAGCTAAACAAAAGCATGAGGCTCTGAGTTCAAGCCTCACTACTAGCATGCACACACACAGACACACAAACACACACACACACACACACACAAAGTTGCTGAAAAATTTAAGTGTTCTTACCATAGAAAAGGTGACTATGAGATGGTGATGTGTTAATTCACTTCAATAGAGTAACCACTACTATATATATCAAAATATCATATTATATAACGTAAATGTATTCAGTAATATACAACACATCCCCCCAAAATCATGCCCTGCTGGGCACCAGTGATTCACACCTATTAGCTACTCAGGAGTCTGAGATCTGAGGATCACAGTTTGAAGCCAGCCTCGGCAGGAAAGTCTGTGAGTTTCTTTATCTCCAGTTAACTACCAAATAGCCAGAAGTAGAACAGTGGTTCAGGGGTAGAGCACTAGCACACAGGCACCAGATTCTAGGTTCAAGCCCCAGAACTAGCACTGGCACACGAGCACACATGCACACACAGAGACACATATGCACACACAAACCAAACCCTGTCTTTACTCCCAATATTACAAGCCACAAGAACACTAGGCAGGCCCTCCTTTTCTCACACCTACATTCAGGTGGTCAGTAGTGCTGTTGAGTAGCTCCTGGGTGGAGGGATGGAGTCGGTCAAGTAAGATAGTGTCAGCGCCTTTGCAGTAGAGTCGGATCTTCCCCTCTGGATTCCGCACTACAAATGGGGCAGGGGAAGAAAGTGCAGAACAATTCAGGCAGGCAGATTCCCAAACTAAACCCATCAACAAGAGTTCTCCAGCATAGCTTACCCCTGCAGCCCTGGCCTCACCTATAACTGACATGCGCTTGCGGATATTGTTGAAGTCCAGGATGGCCAGTAGCTGATAGGTGATGGCTGTGCCCATCTCATGGACGGTGATGGTTTTGGGAGTACGAGAGCGGAACACAAAGCCAAAATTCCTGGCTGCAGTGACCAGGGCCCCCTCATCCGGGGACTGGGCTTTGTAGTACAACTCTCCTGGGGGAAAAGAATACATACAGGTTAAGTGGCCACATTTCCAGCCGTGCACTTCACCCAGGAGGCCCCAACCCAGCAGCATTGCTGAGCAGACTCAAGAGCACAAATTAGGCTGAGGCTGAGTTCAAACTAGCTCTTCAGCTCACCTTCATTCTTTTCTTCTGACATGACAGTATGACAAAGGGAAAGAAGGCGGAAGAACTCATGTGTGTGTGGGTCTCCCATCTTGACAGCCTCCAACAGATTTGGGTCCCAAAATAAGAACTTCTTATCAGCCAGAGGATTAAAAGAGAAGTCAACAGGTTCAGGCCTCTGGAATGGGTAAGAAGGCTCTTAGGAAAGGTTAGATCATCAGGCTACATACTAAGAAAGTAGCTATCCTTGCCCTCCTACCACTCAGTGTAGGCTATTCCTGCCCAAGAGCCTGACCAATATGGGCCTCAAAATCCCATATTCTTTTACTTTTCTTTTGGAGACAGGGTCCTGTTATGTAGTTCAGGGAGGTCTGGAACTGGCTATCTAGCCCAGGCTATCCTCTGTCAGAAGTGCTAGGATTACAAGTATGTGCTACCATGCCCAGCAAAATTTCCAGTTTATTTTGAGTGCTGATCCTAGGAACTTGAACTCAGGGCCTGGGTACTATCCCTTTTTCAGTCAAGGCCAGCATTCTACCACTTGAGCCACATCTCCATTTCCTGCGTTTTGGTGGTTAATTGGAGATAAGAGTCTCACAGATTTTCCTGCCCAGGTTGGGCAGATCCTCAGATCTCAGCCTTTGGAATAGCTAGAATTACAGGTATGAGCCACTGGCACCTTGCAAAAATTCCCACTTCTGTTCTTCCTTAGAATATCCATTTTTCTAAGCAACTTCCATTTCCTCCCCAGGTAACATCACCTATTTAGATCAACTGTTACTGATCAGATACCCTATGTTTGACTGGCACATGGAATAAATATGAACTCTAGATCTTACCTTTCCTAATTCAGCTTTGTGTCCCAAGACATCAAACACATCACCTACACACAGATAAGAAGGAGAAGCAACATCAGAGTTGGACATCCTTAGAATGGTAAGGAAAGCCTCTAATATATATACCTTCCAGGTATTTGGAACCCCCAGCCCTATCAAGTAGACATCACCTACACTCACAGACCCTTAGATCCCAGAACCCAGGATCCTAGCCAGCAAAAAGCCAGGTTGCCATTGCTCCCGACAGCCGCCCCCACCACTTCTCAGCAGCTCTCCCTCAGGGAAGCCCCAATCCTTCACCTCCCTACCAGGGCTCCCAGCCCTCCTTTGGGCCTAGCCATAAATGTAGCCTCACACAGTGGCCATGAGGTCCAGGTTAGTGCAAAAAGCAGTTACCAGGGGACTCACACGGGCACAAAGGCCAGCTCACACACTGTGCCCCAAGCCACCCCCACAGCTCAGCCACAGGCCACTGCAACAGAGCCACACTGGCAAGACCATGGTCACATTACAGAGACTCACAAAGGCCCTGAGCAGCAACAAGGGGAGAGTCTAGCACTCCATGGGGCAGCCAAGGATGCCCCGAGGCCAGCGTCTTGGGGTTCACTTCAAACAGCCAAGGAGTTCCCTGGTGGAGCTGAGACCAGGGCAAGAGCACGAGGGAAGATGAGGGGAGGACAAAAGGACTCTGAGTACTGCCTTCAGGCCAGGATACTCAACAGACACTTTCAAGGACCCTCAGACCTAAGTAGGAAAGCTGGACATGGTGGTGCACACCTATAATGCCAGCATTTGGCAGGCTGAGGCAAGATTGTAAGTTTGTGGCTAACCTGGGCTACAGAGTAAAGCCTGTCTCAAAAGACAGGAGGAAAAAAAAAAAAAAAAAAGCCGGCATTGGTGGCTCATGCCTGTTATCCTAGCTACTCAGGAGGCTGAGATCTGAGGATAATAGGTTCAAAGCCAGCCCAGGCAGGAAAGTCCTTGAGGCTCTTATCTCCAATTAACCACCAAAAAGCCACAAGTGGAGCTGTGGCTCAAGTGGTAGTGTTAGCCTTGAGCTAAAAAGATCAGGGCTAGTACCCATGGCCCTGAAGTTCCAAGCCCCAGGGCAGGCACACGCGCACGCACGCACACACACACACACACACACACACACACACACACACACACACACACACGAAAAAAACAACTAAGTAAACAAGGCTGGAGTTCAAGACCCAGTACTAACACCAAAAAAAAACAACAACAACAAAAAAAAAACAAAAACAAAAAACACTTGGGAAAAAATTGTCAAGACAACTGTGGTAGCCCCAGCTCCACTGTCCTTCCAGCAGACGGGAGCCCCAGTCCCCCGTGACACTGCCGGGGAGCCCCAGTCCCCCGTGACACTGCCGTACCGTAGCTGCGGCCATTGATGGAGCATTTGTTGAAGACCATGATGTTCTGGGTGAGGGTGCCCGTCTTGTCAGAGAAGATGTACTCCACCTGGCCCAGCTCCTCATTGAGTGTGGTGGTGCGGGCCTCAGCGGGTGTCCGCTTCTTCATGCAGAACATTTTCTTGTCCCAGTTGATGAAGTAGCTGTGACCCAGCCGGATGACTTCCACACTACACAGAACAGGAGGGAAGGCTTAGGATAGGAGGGGAGGAGGGGCCCCACCCACCTAGGCCTTGGCTGCAGGCCCTCCACCTGGGGAGAAACAAAAATGGAGACGACACCTGGGCACAGGAACCTGGGTGGGTACGAGCAAGGAGAGCCTGTGGGTAGAGCCGGCTGTGGACAGCGAGCAAATGAACTCCCGACCCAACCCTCCTGACACTCTCTCCAGACAAAAAGGTGCACAGGGCCTGGGCAGGCAGGACAGACGGCACGGGCTAAGAGGAAAGGGACTGCAGACAAGGCACTCAACCAGCTCTTACCTCAGGACTAAATACAGAAACCATGCAGAGAAAAACAAGAGAAAGTGCAAAGGAGGAGGGGAGAGAGAAAAAAAAGAGAGAGAGAAATAATGAGGGTACTGTGCACACCACAACAACACAGATGCCACCTCAAAGGGGCTGTGCTGGAGGAGAAAATCAAGAAGGCTTGGCAGCCCACTCTCCTCATTGCCAACTCAGGCAGCACACTCTCTTTTCCCCCTGGGCTGCAGCTCCACAACCCTGACTGTAGCAAAGTGGCAATGCTGACTCCAGAAGGGAGAGGCGCCTCAAGAAAGTCACAAAGAAATGGTGCCTTCTGCCTCTCCCGTCTTCTTTGCTAGTCATCCCTTTTGGAATATGGACTGTTAGTGTTCCCAGAAAGGGCTCTGTGTTTTGGTCCAAAACAGCTAAGCAATTGGGCCACATCTGGTAACTTGTTTCTGATGGAGCTGAGGCCCCTGCGAGAATCCTACTATGAGGCAAAACACGCCATAGCTGGAAATGTCATCATAGCCTTTCCCACACAACTTATCAACCCTTCTCCCAACCTCCTCCACATACACACACTGTAACCTGATGAGGCAGAAAGATAACTTTCTTAGGCAGTTACCAAGACTTCCAGTGAACTTAGATATAAGAACAGAAAATAAAACAAGAACAGCAAAACCCCAAACTCGGAAAAGAAAATTAAACTGTGAGAAAAAGGTAAATAACATAGAACCAGTTACAATATTGCTATCATCCAATGTTTGTAATTATTTTTCTTCAAACATCCATAAAGCACTTCCTGAAGAATGTCACAGATTGAACAGGTGTGTTGGGTACTCCTATAATTCTGACTATGCAGGAGGTGAAGATCAGAAAGATCATGGGCTGAGGTCAGCCTAGACAAAAGTTACCAAGACCCCATTTCAATTAACAAGACAGCTATGGTGGTTTACATCTGCCATCCCCACTACATGGGAGATCATAGGTAAAGAAAATCTAGGTCGGGGGGCAAGGAATATGCTTAGTGGTAGAGTCCTTGCCTAGTATGCATGAAGCCCTAGTTTTGATTCCTCAGTACCACATAAACAGAAAAAGACAGAAGTAGCATTGTGGCTCAAGTGGTAGAGTGGCAGCCTTGAGCAAAAGAAGCTCAAGAACAGTGCCCAGGCCCTGAGTTCAAACCAGAGGATTGGCAAAAATGGAAAAAAAAAAAAAAAGGAAGAAAAAAGAAAATCAAAGTCAGGCTAGGAATGTGGCCGAGTGTAGAGTGCTTGCCTAGCATGAAGCCCTGGGTTTGATTCCTCAGTACCACATCCACAGAAAAGGCCTGGGCACATGAAACATAAATAAAAACCAAGTAAGTAAAAATCTGGGAATGTAGCTCGAGTGGTTGAGTGGCTGCCTAACAAGCATGAGGCCTTGAGGTCCAAGCACAGTACCACCAAAAAAAAAAAAAAAAAAAACATTTAAAAAAAGGGCTGGGAATGTAGCATAGTGGTAGAGTGCTTGCCTAGCATGCATGAAGCTCTGGGTTCGATTTCTCAGTTCCACATAAACAGAAAAGGCCACGAGAGTGTTAGCCTTAAGCAAAAGCAGCTCAGGAATAGTGCTCAGGCCCAGAGTTCAAGCCACAAGAAAGGCAAAAAAAGAAAAAGAAAATGAAGGTCCTGGATGGCTATGGACAAAATAATGCAAGAGGGCTGGGAAGGTGGCTCAGTGGTAGAGTGCTTGCCTCTCATGCATGAGGCCCTGGGTTCTATTCCTCAGCACCAGATACACAGAAAAAACCATAAGTGGATGCTGTGGCTCAAACAGTAGAGTGCTAGCCTTGGGCTGAAGAGCTCAGGGACAGTGCCC
Source organism: Dipodomys spectabilis (assembly GCF_019054845.1). Classification (NCBI taxonomy): domain Eukaryota; kingdom Metazoa; phylum Chordata; class Mammalia; order Rodentia; family Heteromyidae; genus Dipodomys; species Dipodomys spectabilis. The sequence continues at coordinate 6,945,766 of NW_024870746.1, forward strand.
AAGCCCAGAGTTGAAGCTCCACGACTGACAAAAAAATTAAATAATTATCATAATAATGTAAGACCCATGAAAAATAACTAAAGCAAAGCAAAATAAAGTTCAAACAAGGTACCAATGGCTCATGCCTACAATCCTAGCTAGCCAGGAAGCTGAGATCTAATGTTCAAAGGTATCCTAGGCAAACCATGAAACTCTTTTTTTTTTTTTTTGCCAGTTGTGGGGGCTGAACTCTGGGCCTAGGCGCTGTCCCTCAGCTCTTCAGTTCAAGGCTAGTGCCCTACCACTTGAGCCACAGCACCACTTCTGGCTTTTTTCTGCTTATATGGTACTGAGGAATTGAACGCAGGGCCTCATGCATGCAAGGCAAGCACTCTACCACTAAGCCAACTTCCCAGCCCCAACTATGAAACTCTTATCTCCAATTAACCACCAAAAAGCTAGAAGTAGAAGTATGCCTCAAATGAAATGGTGCCAGCCTTGAGTGAAAGAGCTAAGAGAAAGTACCCAGGCCCTGAATTCAAGCCTCAGAACCAGTACAAAGGAATAACAGGGTTGAGGGCATCATTTAAGTGGTAGGGCACTTGCCTAGTAAGTAAAAAGCTAAGTTCAAATCCCAGTACCCCCTATAAAAAAAAAAAAGAAAAGAAAAAAAACACAGGCTGAGCCACACATGGTGATACACATCTGTAATCCCAGCACTTGGGAGACTGAAGAACACTGAACGGTCAAGGCTAGCCTGGGCCACAGTGAGACTTTGTTTTAAAATAGAACAAAAAAAGTCAGGCTTTCTTATCTCACATGCAAGGCACTAAGTAGGAAAGAAAGTTTCTTTCTTTTACATTCTTCCTTCTTCTCTCTCCTCCTCCTCCTCCCTTCATCCTAATTGGTGTCTTTACTGTTAAACACTTTCTGTACTTAAAACATCCTAGATGTCCTGTTGTTCCTGTTTATGCTATAATATATACCACTGCCAGTCAACACTTCCTCGATTTGTCCTTAGTCTTTTTTTTTTTTTCTAGCCAGTCCCAGGGCTTGAACTCAGGGCCTGGGCACTAGCCCTAAGCTTCTTTTTACTCAAAGCTAGTAGCTAGTAATCTACCACTTGAATCACAGTGCCACTTCTAGCCTTTTTTTTTTTTTTTTTTTTGGTCGTAGGGCTTAAACTCTGGGCCTGGGCGCTGTCTTCAGGCTCTCCAGCTCAAGGCGAGCATTCTACTGCTTGAGCCACAGTGCCACTTCCAGTTTTCTAGTGGTTTATTGGAGATAGTCTCAGGACTTTCCTGCCCGGGTTGGCTTCTAACCAAGATCCTCAGATCTCAGCCTCTTGAGTAGCTAGGATTACAGGCATGAGCCATCAGCGCCCAGCTTTAGCCTTTTCTGTTTATGTGGTACTGAGGAATCAAACCCAGGGCTTCATGCATGCTAGACAAGCACTCTGCCACTAAGCCACATTCCCAGTTCCTGTCCTTAGCGCCTTTAATGGGTGTGTGTGAGGAGGGAGGAGGAGGGGGTACTTGGGCTCAAACTTAGAGCCTTGATATCTTACCCGGCTTTTTTGCTCAAGGCTGGAGTTCTACTGATTTGAGCCACAACTCCACTTCTGACTTTTTGTTGGAGATAAGAGTCTCACTGATGTCTCTTCCCTAGGCTGGCTTTGAACGTGGATGCTCAGATTTCAGTCTCGAGTAGCTAGGATTACAGGCATGAACCAACCACATCTGTCTTTTCTTACATTTCTATTTTTATTTTTATTGGTGGTGGGGCTTGAACTCTGAGTCTGGGCACTGTTCCTCAGCAATTCAGCTCAAGGCTAGCACTCTACCATTTGAGGCCACAGTGCCACTTCTGGTTTTCTGGTTAGTTGGAGATAAAGTATCTCATGGACTTTCCTGCCTGGGCTGGCTTTGAATTATGATCCTCAGATTTCAGCCTCCTGAGTAGCTAGGATTACAGGCATGACCAATTGATGCCAGGTCTGGTCTTACTTTTTTTTTTGCCAGTCATGAGGCCTGAACTCTGGGCCTGGGCATTGTCCCTCAGCTCTTCAGCTCAAGGCTAGCACTCTACCACTTGAGCCACAGCGCCACTTCTGGCTTTTTTCTTATGTGGTGCTGAGGAATCGAACCCAGGACCTCATGCATGCAAGGCAAGCGCTCTACCACTGAGCCACCTTCCCAGCCCCTGGTCTCACATTTTTAAAGAATACATTCTTAAGATTTCTTTTTGGTTCAGGAGCCTAGTACTGAGTTTTAAACTTAGGGCCTTTTGTTCTCATCAGGCTTTTTCAAACTCAGCTAGCACTCAACCACCTGAGCTACTACTCCACTTCCAGCTTTTTAGTTAACTGGAGATAAGAGTTTCTGGGATTTGTCTGCCTTGGTTGGCTTTGAGCCAGGATCCTCAGATCTCAGTCTCCTAAGTAGCTAGGATTATATGTGTGAGCCACTGGCACCTAGATAATTCTTTAATTTTTTTTAAACCTTTCATAGATTACCAAGCCCCGTGCCCATAGATTCAAGGCCTTCCACAATAATGAACAAGCTTCCATTTCCAGATTGCTCTGCCATAGCTCCAGTAATGGTCCAAGCACCTGTGGAACTGGCTTTTACCTAGGCATTCCCAGACGGCCACTTCCTTGCCTTTGTTCCCAATTCAACTTTCACCCACCCCAGTACAACTGCAACCTTTTCTCAATTGTTGTTCCTGATTAACTGCATGGGAGCAATGCTCTTCCAGCCCCTATGTGCTTGGTGCCTCTGGTATAGAGTCTCAGGATGATACTGCTCTTAGTAGAGGCCACTTGACACATCTAAGTGCTCCTGTTTTCCACAGAAAAGTCTAAGTGGAATGACTTTTTTTTTTATGTACATGTGCTGGTATCAGGATTTAACCTCAAAACCTCACACTCTCTTCTTTTTTCTTTTTTTCTGTCAGTCGTAGGACTTGAACTATGTGCTGTCCCTCAGCTCTTCAGCTCAAGGGCAAGCGCTCTACCACTTGAGCCACAGTGCTACTTCCAAGACCTCACACTCTCACTAGGCTTTTTCCACTCACAATTAGCACTCTATCACTTGAGCCAAGCCTTCAGTGCAGTTTTTTTTCTTTTTCTTTCCTTTTTTTTTTCAGTCATGGAGTTTGAACTCTGAGCCTGGGTGTTGTCCCTGAGATCTTCAGCTCAAGGCTAGCACTCTACCACTAAAACCACAGCACCACTTTCAGTTTTCTGGTGGTTAATTGGAGGTAAGTGTCTCACAGACTTTCCTTCCTGGGCTGGCTTTGAACCTCAATCCTCAGCTCTCCTGAGTAGCTAGGATTACAGGCTTGAGACTCTGGTGCCCAAATCTCTTTGCAGGCACGCATGTGTGTGTGTGTGCTGGTCCTGGGTGTGTGTGTGTGTGTATGTGCGCGCACGCTGGTCCTGGGGTTTGAACTCGGGGCCTATGTACTACAACGAGCTTTTGTATTCGAGACTAGTACTCTATTACTCGAGCCACAGCTATACCTACAGCTTTATTTATTTATTTTTTTGGTAGTTAATTAGAGATAAGAGTTTCATACTTTCCTGCCCAAAATGCCTTTGAACTGTAATCCTCAGATCTCAGCCTCCTGAGTAGCTAAGATTACAGGTGGGAAGCACCTGCACCTGACCAGTACAGCTGTTTTTCGGCTAGAGAGCCATTAAGATTTGTCTACCCTGTGGGCTGGGAAGGTGGCTCAGTGGTAGAGTGCTTGCCTTGCATGCATGAGGCCCTGGGTTCGATTCCTCAGCACCACATAAGCAAAAAGAAAAAAGCCGGAAGTGGCGCTGTGGCTCAAGTGGTAGAGTGCTAGCCTTGAGCTGAAGAGCTGAGGGACAGAGCCTAGGCCCAGAGTTCAAGTCCCACGACCGGGCCCAAAAAAAAAAAAGATTTGTCTACCCAGACTGCTTTTGAACTGTGATCCTCAGATCTCAGTCTCCTGAGTAGCTAGGATGACAGAACTAAGCCATAGACACTTAGCTTGTAGAATGACTTCTAAAGCACATACCCATTTTGTTTTCTTTTGTCTTTTCTTTTCTGTTCTTTTCTTTTTTTCATTTTTGCCAACCCTGAGGTTTGAGCTTCTTCTGCTCAAGGTTGGAGCTCTACCACTTGAGCCACAGGGACAGTTCCAGCTTTTTCTTAGTAGTTTATTGGAGATGAGAGACTCACGGATTTTCCTGCCTGGGCTGGCTTTGAACCGTGATTCTCAGATCTCAGCCTTCTGAGTAGCTAGAATTATAGGAGTGAGCCGGCCCCATTTTGCCTTATAGGCCCCACTTTATTTTATAGATTTTTCTTCTTCTACTAGACTTACGCTCCTAATAGGAAGGAGAACCACTGATTTGTGTACATGCTACAGGACCTACTACACTACTTTGCACAGAACAGGTCTGCAATAAATGTGCTAAGTAAATCAACATAGCTTTTGTTCTAATACAGTCCGAAGTACCAGTCCACTGTAGCAAAAAAGTTTGCTTTACACAAACACACAAAGACAGATAGCAGAAAGTTCACAGTACAACAAGAAGACTCCACATTCCTTCTCAAGGATTTCATCTTCACAGAAATGTTTGCTAAGGAGACCCCCAGGCAGAGAGAGCACATACCTGACATATAGTGAAATGGGCACGACGGTGTTGAGGATGATGATGTAGGACCAGAAGGAGAGGAAGCCAGAGAAAAAGGCACTGTCCACTGCCTCATCCCAGGGCAGGTAGACCTGGAAGCGCATCCCAACCTCATGTTCCCAGATGGCATTGCCAATGGCCAGGATCACCCCCATACAGACCAGGAATCCAAAAATCTGAGGAAGAATAAGAAGCAGAGGCTAGATAGAGGAAGCCTTCAAAACCAGACTCATCAAGGAAAGCACTAGTGGTATTGGGAATCTTTAAAAGATCAGGCATCTAGGGAAATGGATGGAGCTAGAAGGAATCATGTTGAGCGAGGTAAGCCAAGAATGAAGAGACAAACGGTACATGGTCTCCCTGATAAGTGGATGCTAAATCCAAAAGGTTAGGTGATACGACAAAACTAACAGGACTTAAGAAACAAAGAACTCCCGCTCATCTGGTTGAACCACTACTAAATATCCCCATGCTGCTGATCACAAATATGGTATATAACATGTGAACACTGTTATATATTACAGACTGTGGTAGACAACTTGCTCCAGGGAAGTTAGAATGAACTTGTGACTTTGAAATTATGTAATCATTTAATCACAATCAAAAAAAAAAAAAAAAGAACCTCGGGGAAGGGAGGGAGGGAGGGAGGGAGGGGATGGTAGGGGGAAAACAATGGAGGGGGTAACAATGTTCAAGAGGAAGTGTACTCATTACCTCACTCATGTAACTGTAACCCTCTGTATAGTAGCTTTACAATAAAAAAAAAAAAAAGATCAGGCATCTGTGAACTTGGTAGAGCAAACTTGCTCTACTAGGAAGTGATCAGTACTGGCGACAGCTTCTCTTCATGTGCTAATGATTCTCGCTAAACATTTTCTCATCTGTGTAATGAGAAATCTGGAAGAGTTCTATATCTCTCAATCTGGAACCCTCAACAGTCTACAAGGGCAAGATCTATTTCCCACACATCAGAAAACCTTGCCCATTTACCTAAGTTAAGCTTCCAGAAGCCAATAAAAATAAGCCATCATACTGTAATGTCTTTATTCAGTTTTTTTTTGGGGGGGGGGGAGGTGTTGGTTCTGGGGCTTGAACTCAGGGACTGGGCACTGTCCCTGAGCAATTTTGCTCAAGGCTTATGTTCTACTACTTTGAGCCACAGCTCCACTTCTGATTTTCCAGTGATTAACTGGAGATGAGTCTCACCGACTTTCCTGCCCAGACTGGCTTCAAACTGCAATCATTAGATCTCAGCCTCCTGAGTAGCTAGGATTACAGGCCTGAGTCACTATCACCCAGAATCAGAGTGCCATTTTCTTTTTCCCTTTTTTTTTTTGGTCAGTGGCAAGGCCTGAACTTGGGGCCTGGTCACTGTCCTTGAATTCTTTGCTCAAGGTTAGCACTCTACCACTTTGAGTGACAGCTCCACTTCTGGCTTTTGAGTAGTAAATTGGAGGTAAGAATTTCACAGGGGCTTTTTGTCCAGGTTGACTTCATACCACAGGTTGACTTCATACCACAATCCTCAAATCTCAGCCTCCTGAGTAGCTCAGATTACAGGCGTGAGGCACCAGCACCTGGCCAGATTGCTAACTGTATTTCCATAAATACAGATTTCTTGATTAGTCAGAAAAAAAAAAAAAAAAGCTTGGGCCAGGCATGGCGGCACTTGCCTGTAATCCCAAAATTTAAGAGGCTAAAACAGGAGGAGCTCAAGCTCCAGGCCAGCTGCAGTGTCTATGGGACAAGACCCTCCTGCAAAACAAAGAAAAGAGGGGCTGGGAAGGTGGCTCAGTGGTAGAGCGCTTGCCTTGCATGCCTGAGGCCCTAGGTTCGATTCCTCAGCACCACATAAGCAAAAAGAAAAAAAAGCCGGAAGTGGCGCTGTGACTCAAGTGGTAGAGCGCTAGCCTTGAGCTGAAGAACAGCGCCCAGGCCCAGAGTTCAGGCCCCACGACTGGACCCAAAAAAAGAAAAAGAAAAAGAAAATAACTAAGACCACTGTCTAGGTTCAGACATCTATTCTAAAGTTACCTTTAAGCCAGGCACCAGTGGCTCACGCCTATAATCCTAGCTACTCATGAGGATGAGATCTGAGGATCATGGTTCAAAGCCAGCCTACCCTAGGCAGGAAAGTCTGTGAGAGTCTTACCTCCAATTAACCACCAGAGAGGGCTGGGAATGTGGCTTAGTGGTAGAGTACTTACCTAGCATGCATGAAGCCCTGGGTTCATTCCTCAATATCACGTAAGTAGAAAAAGCACGAAGTGGTAGACTGGCACAAGTGGTTAAGTGCTAGCCTTGAGCAGTGCCCAGACCCCGAGTTCAAGCCCCAGGACTGGTTAAAAAGAAAATCAAAATTAATACTACAAATTGGAAGTGGCTCTGTGGCCCAAAGTGGTAAGAGTGCTAGTCTTGAGCAAAAAGAGCTCAGAGGCCCCAAGTTCAAGCCTCACGTCCAACAAAAAAACAGTAAAATTAAAATAAAGTTGCCTTTGCTGTAGAGACTTCAACAAGCAGGGTGCCCAATAACCACAAGGGGGCTGGGTGAGCCTTTACAAGACAGACCTAACTGCTATTGCTCCCTCAGACTGGGTTTCTGCAAACACTTTAAAGCCAGGGTGGAAACTGCCTCAGCAATGGCTGGCCCCAGTCTTAGTAAACTGGCATGTAGAGGGGGCAAGCAGTAGGCAGGAGGGGCACAGGAAGGGGAAAGAAAGTCTAACAAGGAGCTCCAATTTCTAGTCAAACAAAAGGAGGATTGAGGAATTGCCAAAAATGTAAACAGAAACTTTCCCTTTGGGAACCTTCATCCTTGGAAGCTGGGGGTAAAAGACCCTGCTAACTATCTTCCACATGGAAATTTTTCTTTGAATTCCCTCTCCATCTCTATGAAGGCCTCCTTGTCCCTGGCAAAGGCAAACAGAAGGTCACGTGATTTACTAAGTCATCATCTTAACGGGAACCTGCAGAAAGGATGATTTGTTTCAGTTTTCTTTGAGCTGTTGATTTACACACATTCATAAGGTGTGTGTGTGTGTGTATGTGTGTGTGTGCGTGTGTTAAATAACATCTTCTAAGTCTATAAGGAGCCTGAAATAAATGCTGCCTTTGAGTAGCTTCTTTTGAGTAGCCAGCAGTTTAAAAGCCAAACCTGAAGCCTGATTATTGAGCAGGAAAGAGTAATGGGAGCAAAGGGAATCACTGAGGGAAGGGGCAGGGAAAAGGACATGGGAAACTTACCCAGAGCACCAGTGTATTCATCAGGCGATCAATACTTGTCCTCTTGAACTTTGTCCTGCCACTGTTCTGCATCAGCTTGGTGTCAGGACCTAGAAAAGATTGGGAAGTCAAATACCAAATCTGCCTATTATCTTCTGCTCTCATCTCATACTGCAGGAAAGCAGGGTAGAATGGAGACAGTAGGTGAACAAGAGGCTGCATTCCAAGCTGAAGATTTTTTACCTCACCTAGTCTATCAGCCCAAACTTCTATTACCCTTCTTTCACTGGCTGCTTAGCAGCTCACCTGCAAAGATGACTAGCCCGAAGCACCACTCGGTGTTTCGCAGCACACAGCCCCGCAGCAGCATGTTCTGGTTACTCAGGGGAAATTTGTTGTCTTTCCAGTAGAGGGTTCCGCTGAATTTGTCCAGCTTGTTGTTGGGCGGTTCACAGATTACTTCACCTGAATGGGAGATGGAGTACCACTACTCAAGGTCTCAAAATCTAATCAACAGCTTAATGGTTGACATAAGACTATAAAACATAAGTAGCAGCTCGAGAGAGTGGGCAAAAATAGGAAGTAGGGCTGGGTGCTGGTGGCTCAGGGTGCTGGTGGCTCACACCTGTAATCCTAGCTACTGAGGAGGCTGAAATCTGAGGATCATGGTTCAAAGCCAGCCTGAGAGGAAAGTCCGTGAGACTCTTATCTCCAATAAACCACTCGAAAACCGGAAATGGCACTGTGGCTCAAATGGTAAAGTACTAGCCTTGAGCTGAAGAGCTGAGGGACAGCGCCCAAGCCCAGAGTTGGAGCCCCAAGACTGAACAAAAAAACAAAAAAGAAGTAGGGTAACTATTCACTTAAAGGATCTGGCAGAGCTGGGCGAGGTGGCTCACATCTGTAATCCTAGCTACTCAGGAAGCTGAGATCTGAGGATCACAGTTCAAACCCAGGCTGGGCAGGAAAGTCCATGAATAAACTACTCCAATAAACCACTAGAAAACCGGAAGTAGCATTGTGGCTCAAGCGGTATTAAGCGCAGGGACAACGCCCAAGCCCAGAGTTCAAGCCCCATGACCAACCAAAAAAAAAAAAAAAAGGATCAGGCAGCACTTGGAGGCTGAGGTATAAGAATCAAGAGTTTTTAGGCCAGGATGGGCTAAAGAGATCTTATATCAAAAAATAAAACGGAGGCTGGGAAGGTGACTCAGTGTAGAGTGCTTGCCTTGCATTCATGAGGCCCTGGGTTCAATTCCTCAGTACCACATAAGCAGAAAAAGCCAGAAGTGGCCCTTTGGCTCAAGTGATAGGGTGCTAGCCTTGAGCTGAAGACCTGAGGGACAGAGCCCAGGCCCAGAGTTCAGGCCCCACAACCAAACAAAACAAAACGAAAAATAAAACGGGCCAGATGCTGATGACTCACGCCTATGATTCTAGCTACTCAAGAGACTAAGATCTGAAGATCATGGTTTGAAGCCAGTCCAGTAAAGAAAGTCCCTGAGACTTGGCTGGGAATGTGACTTAGTGATAGAGTGCTTGCCTAGCATGCATGAAACCCTGAGTTCAATTCCTCAGTACCACCTAAACAGAAAAAGTTGGAAGTGGCACTGTGGCTCAAGTGGTAGAGTGCTAGCCATGAGCACAGAGAGGCTCTGGAACACAGCCCAGTCCCTGAGTTAAAACCCCAGGACCAGCAAAAAAAAAAGAAAGAGAGAGAGGGAGGAGGGAGGGAGGGAGGAAGGGAGGGAAGGAGGGAAGAAGGGAAGAAGCGAAGGAAGGAAGGAAGGAAGGAAGGAAAGAAGGAAGGAAGGAAGGAAGGAAGGAAGGAAGGAAGGAAATCCCTGAGACTCTTATCTTCAATTAACCATCAAAAAACCAGAAGTAGAACTGTGGCTCAAAGTGGTAGAGCGGTAACCTGGAGCACAAAAGCTCAGACATAGTGCCCAAGCCCTGAGTTTAAGCCCTGAGACTCCCCCCACCCCCCCTAAAAGAAGATATTTAAGATACATTTGATAGTTGTTGGTTTTTTTAAGTGTAACCTAGAGACATTGGTAGATCAGAATCACACTTACCTATGTTTATACATGTATAGAAAAATATGTAGCTACCTACAGAGGGTAAAATCAGAGCATGGAAGGGACTGTTAATTTTTCTTCTACACTTCGTATCATATCTATTATAGAGACCATATCATTATTCTGAGCTAACAAGCAAAAAGGATAAGCTGAGTTTCTCTCAGCATGCCCAGCAAGCAGGGAGCTGTCAGCCACAAAGCTCCTGATTGCTGAATGACTGTCAGGTCAAAAGTGAGTGGTAGGCCCCTGGCATTCCCAATATGTCCCTCCCAAAAGAAGGCAGGGACGGCTGGGAATGTGGCTTATTGGTAGAGTGCTTGCCTAGCATGCATGAAGCCCTGGATTCGATTCCTCAGTACCACATAAACAGGAAAAGCTCAAGTGGTAGAGTGCTAGCCTTGAGCTCAGGGACAATGCCCAGACCCTGAGTTGTTCAAGCCTTGAGACTAGCAAAAAAAACAAAAACAAAAACAAAAAAAACCGCAGGGAGCTATATAATCATAGCAACCAGTAGTTAAAAGCAAAGTGTCCAATGTGAATACCAAAACCCAACCCATCTCTTCTACCTGAAGACTGCTTCTCCAACATTACTCACCATCAAATTTGGCAAGCTTACTGATGTCTCCCAGTTCCGAGGTGATGGGAATCGCCTGGCGTACTTTCATGTTGGTCTCTCTGGAAGAAAAGATCTCCTGAGGCCTAGCTCCCTGCCAGTCTTCTAGATTCTATCTGGGGGGCACCTGATCATCACGGCTTAACCCAGCAAATAATTTTGTGAACCCAAGGCCTTTCTTACCCTTAAATTTTCTAAAAAGAATTATTTACCTTCAGGAGGCAAAGAGGGCTGATACTTACCCATCGAGTTCTGCTGTTTCTATGTAACACAGCCCATGGGGCTCACTACTGGAAAGGAGGAGAAGATCCGCCTAGAGAGAAAATCTAATGAGAACTACAAATACCCAAACCTCCACCCTCACTGGGAGGTGACTATTCCTCTACTAAGCATCGTTTGTTTAGTTCCAAGTGCATGAAAAGTTGGTCTCAGGAATTTTAACAACATAAGACATTCCATCCAAGAAAATCTCCTTTCAGGGGTGTTTAAGAAGCAACAGGAAGTCAGGAAGGACTCATTATTTCCTACCCCAAAAGAAAGAACCCAGCAGACTCAAGGGGTACCTTGACCCTTACCGCTACAAATTGGTTATTTTCTAGCTTGATGATATCACCAACACAGACATTCATCCACTGCTCTTGCTGGAGACTGTGGCAACAAGAAGACAGTAAAGAGGCTGACAGTAGCTATACACGTTCCCAGGAGACCTCCTTCCTCCCTAGAGCCCTTATCTCCCACTGGTACTCACATTCCATTGATCAGCACCTGAGACTGACGGTTATTCACCTGGTTATCACTCTTGTGGCGGAACTAAAAGAAGAGAATAAGAAAGGTAATACCTTCTCTTGCTCTAAGAGGAATGGACCATCAGTGGAATGCTGAGTTGCTGGGTCAGCCTTATATATACTTGTATACTAGTTCAACCAACTCTTGCCTTGACTCCTCCTTCCCACCTCAGATACACATCTAGCTGGAGCAGCGAAGGAAGGTCAAGGGCACCATGGAATTGTGCTCGATGAAGGTGGCCTATGAGCTGGGAGGTAGAGGTGGAAGAGAAGGAAAGGTGAATGGGGACAAGCAGAAGAATAAAAACAACTCACGTAGTCATCAGTGGCATCTTTAACAGCTGTAATGGTAAGGACAAGAACCAAAGGCACAATGGTGGTGAACCAGGACAGGGAAGAGATCTGTGGGATCAACTGAAATGAGAAAAGAGGAACATGCTTCAGGCTTCAGCTAATCTTCTTCTGCCCTGAAACCTTCCTCTTCTTTGGCTTTATGAATCCCAAAAGGATCACTACAGATCACTCACCTGTAGAATGAGAAGGAACAGGAAGTAAGTGTTGGCAACTTCCTGAAACTGCTCAAAGAGGTTGACAGGCAGGAAGGTGAGAATGTTGTACTTCGAAGTCTTGATGCAGTTACTCTATGGCCACAGAAGGATAATAATTAGAAAGTGACCAACCACCATTGTTCTACTTCCCAAACCTCTGCCCCAAAAGCCAGCAACTGTAAGTGTGAAATGGGGACAAAGGAAGAGAAAAAATCCACATATTTCACTTCCCCAGCAGAAGGCCTAGACAGTCGGCACAATAGCGGACAGAGTAGCTGAGGAAGTTGCCTTTGTCTCCTGACATGCCCTTCCCTCTCAGCTTCAGATGTTTCTATACTGTTCCCCTCTCCCATTCAGGAAGAGGAAATCAGTTCACTAGTGTCACTTACCGCATACTGGAATTTCTCGTTATATTCTCGGTCATTAGCCCGTGCCCTCCTTTCTTCTTCTGTAACAGAAGGATGCTATAGTCAGAAGAGAACAAACCAAGACCCACACCTTGTTAGGCCTACCCAACATCTGTAGGAGTTCCACTAAGGGCCCGTTTCTTTCCACAGAATACAGCTTCATGAAATTAGCGCCATGCCTGGGGAGTCATTAAATTCTTTCCCCTTCTCTCACTGATGGCCTAAGCAGTGGCTTTAAAGGGCTATAAACATTCTTCTTTTCTCTATTCTTATTTTTTGGGGGGGGGGAGTCAGTCGTGGGTCTTGAACTCTGGGCCTGGGCACTGTCCCTAAACTCTTCAGTTCAAGGCTAGTGCCCTACCACTTGAGCCATAGCGCCACTTTGTTTTTCTGGTGGGTTTTTTTTTGGGGGGGGGTCAGTCATGGGGCCTGAACTCTGGGTCCGGACGCTGTCCCTCAGCAATTTAGCTCAAGGCTAGCACTCTACCACTTGAGCCACAGCGCCACTTCTGGCTTTTTCCGCTGATGTGGTGCTGAGGAATCGAACCCAGGGCCTCATGGATACAAAGCAAGCACTCTACCACTAAGCCACCTTCCCAGCCCCTCTGGTGGTTAATAGGAGATAAGAGTCTTACAGACGTTCCTGCCTGGGCTGGCTTTGAACCAAGATCCTTAGATCTCAGTTTCCTGATGGTGTGAGCCATGGGCTTCCAGCTCTCTATTCTTTTTTTAACAAGACAGGAATTCACCATGTAGCCCAGACAGGCCTCAAATTCTTGAGCCTCCTGCCTCAGCCTCTTGAGTGCTGGGATCACAAGCATATACTGCCAGTACAAGTTACACTCACAGACAAGGCTATGTTCTTTTCCCCACCACTAACTGTGAGGTCTTCTACCAGGTGCTCAGTGACTTCTCCAATCACTCTTTAGCCATTATCAGTCACGGGAATCCCCGGACCCTTTGCTACTATTATCAATGCATCCACCATCATTAACAGGATAGTAGCTGAGGGCTGGGAAGGTGGTTCAGTGGTAGAGCGCTTGCCTTGCATGCATGAGGCCCTGGGTTCGATTCCTCAGTACCACAAACAAAAAGAAAAAAGCTGGAAGTGGCGCTGTGGCTCAAGTGGTAGAGCGCTAGCCTTGAGCTGAAGAGCTAAGGGACAGCGCCCAGGCCCAGAGTTCAGGCCCCACAACCGGATCCCCCCCCAATAAAAAAAAAAAAAACAGGATAGTAGCTGAAGGCACAGTGCACCCTTTCCTCCTGAGAACTAATGCATGCCCCCTAATCTGGGCAGGAGAAGAATCAGTCACAAGACATGGGGTCACAGTGCCCTGGAGCTGCTCTGCGGCAGCACCCCAACCCCACGTGCAGTCCCCTACAGGAGTGTCTGCTTGTCACATGTAGTCAGCAGCAGCTTCTGACTGGCCAGCAATGACATCACCTTATAGCAAAGCTTATCTTCAAGTAGGAGGTGGGGGTGGGGTGGTATCAGGGATATGGAACTTGCAGACTGAGACATGGAGGAAGAGGGGAAGGAGATGCAACGGAAACCCCTCTCTCTACTGTAATCTTTCTTGGACCCTATACACATTTCACTGAAACCACTCGGTTGTCACTAGGTTAGTAACACCTCTCTAGCCCTACTATCCTGAACCGCTGCAGCTACCAGACTGCAGACGCCAAGTTCAAGTTCCAGAACAAGGAGAGCTCCCATCCCATTGCATGCTTCTATGAAGTTACCATCCCATCTCCCAGGGGTCGATATGATCTTAGGCTATAATAACTTGGTTAGGCAGTAAACCTAATGCCTTAAAACTGCCTGGAAGCCAACAGGCTGGGCTCCTAAAACCCTTGCAGAGCCTGAAGAGCAAACTGCAGCAACAAAACCCCAAGCTGGAGTCCCCAGACAGCTGAGCCACTTTACTCCTAATAGCTTCCCCAGGGGGGTCTCCTTCTGCTGAGACCTAGCACCATCACCACAGTGCATACAAAAAAAGTGCAAAGGCAGGATCTTTGGGTCTGGAAAGAGGAAGGGAGAGGAGGTTGGGGGAGGCCGAGGACGAGAGAATGTGGGGACTGCGGGGGAAGGAGGCAGATTATGGGTTCGGGAGAGCTACCAGGCATTGACTCCTGTTACCTGTCCCCCAAGAGGGCTTCTTTCGGCTCCAAGACGGAGGTGCCCCGGCCCGGGCCCACTTCTCAGGCATCTCCTTGGGGACCGTCATGACCCCGGTTTAAGTTGGGGAAGGCGCACAGTCTGTCCTTGGCCTCAGAGGTGCCAACAGGGTGGCCCCCCAGGGAAGTGCAAGGGCTGCGGCAGCTCACAGGAGAGCCGCGGACAGCCGGTGCGCACACTGCCCGCAGCCCAGGCCATCCTCACAGCCGCCGGCGGCGAGCGAGCGGGGACCCCTTCGTCCCCAACTCGGGCTCCGCTGCGCCACCGCCGCCGCTCCGGAGGCCCCCCGCGGAGGCCAGCCTGCGCTGACTGGTCCAGGCTTCGGTGCCCACGCCCCGGGCTCCGCCTCCGCCAGCTCCCCCCACTGCAGGGGCAGCAGCCTGCCAGCGCCGCGTAGGCGAAAGCCAGCACGCAGGCCCCGCCTCTCCGCTCCCCACCCCCGGCCAATGCGGGTGAACTGACGGCCCGAGACAACCACTCTCAACTCCCACCTCCACCTCCACCCCACCCCTACCTGCAGGAAACTAGGAGGTCCCAGCATGGGAGAGTGAGGGGAGAGCAGGGACTTCCCAAACCAGAGCTGAGGAATGCAGGCTGCCCCTGACAAGATTACAGGTGTTTCCCGGTGAGGGAGCTGGTGCTCAGCACCAGCTCAGAAGATAAAACTAGCTAAAGGATCAAAAGGACAAACTCCGTTTCCTAGCCAGCATGTGTTAGGGTTTTGATCTCCACACATACACCTCTTTCCCAGGCCCCTTTCACTTGTCCCTTTTCCCTTGGCTCCCAAAACCGTAATGACACCTGCTTTTGATAGTCTCGAGGATCCACAGTCCTGGACTTTCTTACCTGGGGGGCGCTTTTTTGCACACAGTGCCATCTCACCCAGCAAGGTCCCAGCAATCCCATGGGAGACCCTGCAGGAAGGTGACAGAAGCCAATGGTCAGGAAACTGAGGAGAACCCTTCAATCCCTTCATCAGATCGCTGGTGAAGATTCTCTCCTCTGGCTCTGACCCCTGCTAACTCCCACACTCTCCTCTTCCTGGCCCAATGATGTTGGAAAAGGGTGCCTTAGATAACATGAGAGGGAAGTTGAGAGTTCAAAAGAGGCCAAGGCCAGCAGAGAAAGAGTTCCAATGACAAGAGGGACACAGCTCTCAAGGTAACCATCCCAGAAACAAGCATTGCTCCATCTGCCTTCCTAGTAGCAAGGTGTGGTTACTCCTGACCAAGACTGCTGTCTGTACTAGAAAGCAAGAGTCCCCCCCAAGGGCAGGGCGGAGGGAATACAACTCAGGAAACACCTGGCAGTATCAGGAAATGGGGTGGGCAGGCTCCACCCATCTCAAACTGCTCCTAATTCCCCCTCCCACAACCCCTAAGAGCTTCCATTACCACCTCCTCCACACAGAAGCCCAACACATTAAATAGTATGGCCTTCACTTCCTGCACAGACAGTCCCCAAACCACTTCCTCTCAATCTGGGCAGCCGCCCTTCGTGAGCCAGGAGAGAGGGGTCTTCCTGACCCTATCTGGGAGTTACACCTTCTTTCCCAGCTTAAGCCTAGACAAGTCGATATGGCACTGGATACAGAATCAGAGACCATCCATCAAAGGGCCTCTGCTTCTTTCCACCTTCTTTCCCAATGTCATATCTTTCTCAAAAAAAAAAAAAAAAAGAGGGGAGGGGGAGGAGAATAAAAAGTCTGACCTAGGAAGCAAGCCTCTATCCTGTTTCCCAGCCTGGCCTAAAGGAAACTGCCAGAGAGAGGGTCACCTCTTCTACCTTTGGGTGGAAAGGCTTTCCACCTCCTCCTTGGTTCCCCTCTCTCCAGCCTCTGTTAGCCCCAAGAGATACTAATTGCCTGTCTGCTCGAAGTCTGTAATTACAGAGACTGGGCCCACAACCCAGTCACCCATGCCAATTCTCCCTTCACTAACAGTCTCCTTCCCTGACCTAAAGTCCTCAGAGTAATAGTCCTTTTTTCATCCCTGACCCTCCTCAGCTGTGGCAAGCAGGGGTGCCTGGCTCAGGATGGAAAAACCTCATGCACATTTTAGAGATGCCAAGCCCTCCTCCAGGGCCCCCAGCCAGGGTCTCCACCCAGTCTAGAGCGTGAGTCATGGGAGGGTGGGGTGTGGAGGGAGAGGTTAAAGAAGATGCAGGGTGGGCATACAGCAAATTCAGTAGCTAGACCCACCCTGGGGAGGGGTACCAAGAAGCAGGGGCCAACCCAAAGATCTGGGTCTGTGTCTACGGAAGAGTTAATGGAGAGCAAGACCAACCCTCAGGAGCCAGGCATCTGGACACAGAGCAGCAAAGTTGTTTTACCCCCTGAGACCCTGAGGAGAGGAAAACAGGCTTGGGGGGCAAGCAACCGGGCCAAGGAGAAGAGCGGGCAGTTGGGACCAGGTCTCCTTCCTGGTCTCAAATAGCTTAGGGTTTTCTAAACAGGTCAGGCCCATCAGCCACGTCGCCCTGCCCCATCACCCCACCCCAGCCCCCTCCACAGAGCCACATCTGGGATAAAAATAGCCAGCCCTGGGAAGGAGGCAGTGTTCCACGAAGAAAAACGCCTCCAGCTCTAGGGCTGGCCCGTGCTCCCCTCCACAAAGCCTCGTCTCCGGGGAGGCTGCCAGCTCAAGGAGAAAGAGCCCCCAGACCCTCGGGGCTCCCCGGCCGCCAACGCCACCCCACGCCACCTTTCGGCCCCCAAGACGGGACCCAGCCCGGACCCTGCCCGGCCCTGCGCTCCCTCCACGAGGCACCTGAAGTCGGGGGGCTGGGCTCCCCGTCCCCTTCACAACTCTCGGGGTGGGGGGACCCCCCACGCTTGTGCCCGGCACTCCGCACCCCCGTCCCGCTCTCCACGCACCCCAGCCGGCGGACAGTCACGGGGACTCCCCGGCCTCAGACACCGCCCCCCCTCCCGCTCCTCTCGGCCCGGGGTGCGGCCGCCTCTCCCGGTGCGCCCGGGCCCCGCGCCCGGTCCCCGCCTCGCCCCGCCGCGCCGCGCCTCACCTCACCTCAGCGCTCGGCGCTCAGCGCCCGCCGCGGCCGCCCCGTCCGGCCCATGCCGGGGGCTGGGGCGGGGGGCGCTGGGCTCGGCTCCCCGCGGGCTCCCGCCCCCCCCAGCTGCGGCCCCGCTCCCCCCGGGGGCCTCGGCCCGCTACTTTGTGTCAGTTTCGGCCACCGCGGGGCGGAAGTGACGGCGGAGGCGGCCGAGGGCGGGGGGCGGGAGGGGCTTTGGGGAGGGCGGCGGGGCGGGCGCGCCGCCATCTTTGTGCGGGGCAAGTGGAGGGGGGGTGGGCGGGGGTCTTAGCCCCACCCCCGAGCTTCCGCTCCGCAACACCAGCACGCGAGCGCCCGGGGCGCGACAGAACGCAGAGGTTTGGGATGCTTTAATCTGGAAGGAAAGGGAAGCGGGGACCCTGGGCGCCGCGCCGGCCTCTCCGCACCGCGAGCATCTTCTCCAACAGCCCGGGCCTCCGCCCTCCGCCCTCGGTGCCGCAGCCTCCTCTTCTCTCCCCGCCTCATTTCAGGACCTTTCCCCCTCTCCCGCCCCAGGTTGGCTGTGGTGCCTCAGTTTCTCCGCCGGGTCCTCCCAGCCTGCGGGCACTGGCGGGGCGGCGCTCGGCAGCCTCCCTGGGAGGAGGCAGGTGGGGGGTGGAGGGCTTTTTGGTTATTGTTTTTCCGCCTGGGGGCGGCAGCCTGAGGGGAGGCGATCTGAGAGGGCCGAAGCAGGAGGCGTTGAGGTCGTAGGAGCTGAGGCCGGGCCTTGGGGACCCAGCTTGAGAGGTCCCCAAGGCCGAGCTCCTCCCCCCCCCCCCGCCCCCCGCCGCCATTGGATTTATTGGCCAGCGGCTCCGTCCCTCAGATTCCCACGGCCTTAGCAGACCTTCGGCCGGCGTGCGCGCCCTCTGGCGGCTGCTCTGAGCACCTGCATTCCCAGAGGTCCGGCGGGTCTGGGTGGGAGTAATCCCATCCTGCCCACAACTCCGTTTCTCCACCTGTGCGGGCAGTGCGGTTCCAGAGGAAGGAGTGAGTAAACAGAAAGCTTTCCCCTGGGTCTAGATTATTAATTAAGATAAAGAAGGTCGGGGGCTGGGAAGGTGGCTCAGTGGTAGAGTGGTTCGATTCCTCAGCACCACATAAACAGAAAAGGCCGGAGGTGGCGCTGTGGCTCAAGTAGAAGAGCGCTAGCCTTGAGCTGAAGAGCTTGAGGGAC
Source organism: Dipodomys spectabilis (assembly GCF_019054845.1). Taxonomy (NCBI): domain Eukaryota; kingdom Metazoa; phylum Chordata; class Mammalia; order Rodentia; family Heteromyidae; genus Dipodomys; species Dipodomys spectabilis. Next base: position 6,964,474 of record NW_024870746.1, read on the forward strand.
AGCTGAGTTCATGCCCACGACCGACCAAAAAAGAAAAAGGATGAAGAATGTGTTATTTGCAAGCTGGCAGGATCGTGGTTCTCTTGACATCCTGGAGTGAATCCTGTGAGAATCACAGCTTACTCTCCGTTGTCTTAGCTGAGGCAGGAGTTTCCAAATCCGAGGTTTCCTGAACTGACTCTGAGTCCACAGGATGGTGCAGAGCCACCATCAGCTGGTACGTGGCTGTGCCCAGGGTGGCCCCCACTAGAGGAGCCACTACCGGCACCCACCACCAGCCATTACCAGCACTGTAAGGGAAGAACAAAAGGAGACATCAAAGGTTCACTGTTTTAGCTTTCCCTCTCCCCAGGGACTGGGGGGACAGTAATAAGAGAACTCCTTTCAAATAGTCCCTGGAATGACCAACACCAGGATATTTTCACAACAATACATTGCACTTGGAGAGGAGGGAACCCCTTCTAAGAGGAAGAAATTGATGTGCCAGAACACAACCCTCAAACCTTACTATTTCAGTGAAAAGTGGGGAGGGGAACTAGGAAGGAAGGGTGAATGTGAGGCTTGGAGAACACTGTCCGAAGAGGCCAGGAGAACTGTCTAGAAGAGAACTGGTGAAACAGCCATTATCAAAGAGAGGGAGTGGAAGACCACACCAGAGAAAGCTGACTCCCACCTGAAGACCTCAGGGCCCCAGCCGGCCACATAGGTGAAGAGCCGTGGACCCAGATCCCGAGCAGGGTTGAGTGGAAACCCACAGTTGACACCCATGGATAGTCCAATGGTCAGGATCAGCAGCCCCACCACCACAGGCTCCAGACCCGCAGGTACACCCTTGTTCCGTCTGTCCAGGATTGCTAAGAGCCCCACAATCAGCATCGCAGTGCCCAGAACCTTCGAGTAAACAGAAGTCAAAAAAGGGGACCCCATCAAGCTGCCTGGTAGTAATCCATCTGCCCTCCCTCACCCAAACACTTCCCACCACCACCCCTTACTATCTGACCTTATCCAACACAGGCAGCAGGTTTGGGGAGGAGGGCCATGTAGAACCAATTCTGAATTGTCCCACCAAACCTCAACAGTAGGCTGGAGTGTACCAAGGGAAAAGGCAAAGGTTGGGACTTTTCCACATCTTTTTTTCAGACCTACCTGATCCAGGAAGCCATTGTTCAGGGATAGGTAGGGTGCAGGGTAGGTGGCAAAGATGGAGGCTGTCTCCTTCGGTCCAGTCACAGTCAAGTCCCCACCTGTATAGTTCTGTAAGGCATCTTCAGGAGAGAATACCTGATATTTCCCATCTTGGCTCAAACAGAAACCATTCCCAGGCACCCCTGCCCGTACATAGGTGGCTCCAGCCCTAGGCCCTCTATTACCATAGTAGAGAACGTAAGTGGCTCCTGAGGCACAGAAAGCTGCCAGCAACTGCACAACACAGTAAATTGGGAACTTGGCCCAGGGGAAGCGTCCAACGAGGCACATGGCCAGGGAGAAGGCTGGATTCAGGTGGGCCCCTTGAAGCATCAAGGAAAGAAAACCAGCCAGCATCTACTAAATATCACTGCCCAGTACTGTTACCGATCAATAGCGATACAACATACAACCCTACAATACTTAAAACAGTAATGTTGCTGGACACCTGTGAGTCTAGCTACTCAGAAGGCTAAGATCTGGGCATCAAGGTTTGAAGCCAGCCTGGGGAAGCAAGTCTGTGAGACTTATCTCCAATTAACCAGCAAAAAGCCAGAAGTAGAGCTGTGGCCCTAGTAATAGAGTGCCAGCCTTGAGAGAAAATGCTAAGGGACAATGCCTGGGCCATAAACTAGGTGGGGGGCCGGGAAGGAGTATTACTTCCATATACTTAAGGAATTAAGACTCAAGAAGTTTAAGTGAGGGGCTGGGAAGGTGGCCCAAGTGGTAGAGTGCTAGCCTTGAGCTGAACAGCTGAGGAACAGCACCCAGGCCCCACAAGCCACAAAAACAAAAAATGACTTGGCAAAGTCCTACAGTGAAGTGAAGATTTGAACCTGGAGCAAGCTGCATCTCAAGGTTCTGGTCAGACCTACCAATGCAGTGTGTATCTAAGGGACAAACAGGAGATTCTGAACAGAGTCCAGTGAACTCTAGAGGCTTCAAGGTGTAAGGCACAAAAAGATATCACCTAGCCTTAACACCCTGGTATGAGATTTCTGCCCAGGTGAGCTAAGGTTTATTGTAAAGAAGGGAATAGAGTGATGATACTGGACAGAGAAGGAGTGGGTGAGGCCAAAGGCCTATCTCAGTCCAGGTCACTGGTCAAGCTCAGGGAGATAATGTCCATGAGTCACCAAAGGGTCTAACTCCATTATCACCAGATACATACTCTCACGCACATCTCACATTTTCAGTGACCAGACCCTGCCCTCCTTACCTGAGACATTGCCAGCCACGTAGATGGCTATTGTGACAGACAGGGAGCCACACAGAAACATAGTGAAGAAATTGCCTTTGGTTTCTCCACTGGTGACAGCCTGAGCTACAGCACCCTGAGTGAGGAGCTTGTGGAAAGAGGGGAGATGAAGAATTAGGAGCCCAGGAGGCGAACAGCAGGAGAGGGAAGTTTCAGGAAAGAGGAGAAATGAAGAAACTTGAAAGACTAGCAAGGAAAGAAAAGGAAATGGGGAAGCTGGGCGCTGGTGGCTCACACCTGTAATACTGGCTACTCAGGAGGCTGAGTTCAGCGGATCCCAGTTCAAAGCCAGCCCAAGAAGGCAAGTCTGTAACACTCGTTTTGTTTTGTTTTTGGCAGTCATTGGGCTTGAACTCTGGGCCTGGGCACTGTCCCTAAGCTCTTCAGCTCAAGGTTAGCACTCTACCACTTGAGCTACAGCGCCACTTCAGTTTTCTGGTGGTTACTTGGACATAAGGGTCTCCCAGCTGGGTGCTGGTGGCTCATGCCTATAATCCTAACCACTCAGAAGGCTATTAATTGAGGGTCTCGATTCAAAGCCTGCCCAGGCAGGAAAGTCCCAAAGATTCTTATCTCCAATAAACCACCAGAAAACTGGAAATGGCTCTGTGACTCAAGTGGTAGAGCCCTAGCCTTTAGCTGAAGAGCTGAGGGACAGCGCCCAGGCCCAGAGTTCAGAGCCCACAACCAACTCTCCCCCCCAAAAAAAAACACTGGAGTCAAGCGTCAGTGGCTCACACCTGTAATGCTATCTAATCAGGAGGCTGAGTTCTGAGGATTGCAGTTCAATGCCAGCTTGGGCAGAAAAGTCCATGAGACTTTTTCAGCCTTGAGCTGAATTGTTGAGGGATAGCGCCCAGGCCCAGAGTTCAAACCCCACAACCGACCAAAAGAAAAAAAAGAGGACTGGGAATTTGGCTTAGTGGTAGAGTGCTTGCCTAGCATGCATGAAGCCCTGGGTTCAATTCCTCAGTACCACCTAAACAGAAAAATCTGGAAGTAGTGCTGTGGCTCCAGTGGTAGAGTGCTAGCTCTATGCAAAAGAAGCACAAGGACAGTGCCCAGGCCCTGAGTTCAAGCCCTAGAACTGGCAAAAATAATAATAATGCAAGAAGTGCAGGAGAGCCAGGCACTGGTGGCTGGATTACACCTGTAATCCTAGCTATTCAGGAGGCTGAGATCTGAGGATCGCAGTTCAAAGCCAGCTGAGGCAGAAAAGTCCATGAGACTATCTCAAATAATCCACCAGAAAACCGGAAGTGACCCTGTGGCTTAAGTGGTAAAGCACTTGCCTTGTGCTGAAGAGCTGAGAGACAGTGCCCAGGCCCAAAGTTCAAGCCCCACAACTGACCAAAAAAAAAAAGTGGAGGAGGAAGGAAGAAAGGGAAGAAAAGTGAGAGGAAAGGCAGGAGGAATCCAAAAGAAAAATCAGAAGAGGAAAGTGGGGCTGAGCCCAAGTGGTAGAACCTTAGCCTTAAGCAAAGGAAGCTCATGGATAGCACCCAGGCCCTGAGTTCAAGCCCAAGACTGGCAAAAATAAAGAAAAAAAAAGGGGGCTGGGAAAGTGTCTTAGTGGTAGAGTGCTTGCCTAGATTGCATAAAGCCCTGGGTTCAATACCACATAAACAGAAAAAGCCAGAAATGGTGCAGTGGCTAAAGTTTTCCTTGAGCAAAAGAAGCTCTGGGTTCAAGCCCCAGGACTGGCAAAAAAAAAAAAAGTTAAGACGAGGGAAAAGAGAAGAAGCGGAGTTGAAAGGAAGGTCGGGGAGGAAGACAGGATAGTAGGAAGCCCATCTCCCTTTATCCCCCCATCAATTCCCAGGCTTACCAACAGTACAAATACACCCAGGAACTCTGCCAGGCACTGGCGGACCAAGAGGTTGTGGATCCGAAGATGTTCCTTGATTTGAACTAGGGGCTGTGCACCTGCCATGGTAAGGACACCCTATCACCACCGTTTACTGCTGCTTCTGTTTGCACTAGCAGCAGCTACCACACAGCTGCTATCTTCCAGAGAAGAAGATAGATAAGGAGGAGACTTTAAAACCAATTAGTGCAACTCCAGATCAGCAGCTACTATCTGCATGTGTGGGGGCTAGACAATGTAGCTGTCAGAGCTAGTGGAAGCCAGAACGTAGGAAGTTTACCCAGGCCCTGTCTCTTCTGTCCTTCATCTGCTTCTCCACAGGTCTAGTCTCCCTCTATACTGAGGTTTTGGGGGCAGGCAAGTACCCTCCTTCATGTCTGCTAGTTCCCCTGGTCCTCAGACAACTGTGCTACTATGAATCCCACTCTCTGGAATGAAGATACTGAGCCTTAGAAATTCCTCTAAGAGGGCTGGGAATGTGGCTTAGTGGTAGAGTGCTTGCCTAGCGTGCATGAAGCCCTGGGTTTGATTCCTTAGTACCATATAAACAGAAAATGCTGGAAGTGGTACTGTGGCTCAAGAGGTAGCGTGCTGGCCTTGAGCAAAAGAAGCTCAGGGATAGTGCCCAGGTCTTGAGTTCAAGCCGAGGGCTGGCAAAAAAAAAAAATCACGAAAAGAAAAGAAAGAAAGAGAAATTCCCCTAAGATAACACCATTAGTGGCTGACTGAATTCAAATCCAAGACTTCTGAATCCACAATGCTTCTCATCTGGGATGTAATGCCTTTCTGTAATTTTTTTTTTTTTTTTTTTTTTTTTGCCAGTCCTGGGGCTTGAACTCAGCACTCTATCACTTGAGCCACAGTGCCACTTCGCCTTTTTCTGTTTATGTGGTACTGAGGAATGGAACCCAGGGCTTCATGTATGCTAGACAAGTACCCCTCTATGAGACTTTTTTTTTTTTTTGGTCATGGGGCCTGAACTCTGGGCCTGGGCGCTGTCCCTCAGCTCTTTAGCTCAAGGCTAGCGCTCTACCACTTGAACCACAGCACCACTTGCGGCTTTTTTTGCTTATGTGGTGATGCAGAATAGAACCCAGGGCCTCATGCGTGCAAGGCAAGCACTCTACCACTGAGCCACCTTCCCAGCCTTCTATGAGACTCTTGTCTCCAATAAACAACTCAGAAAAAGCTGGAAATGGTGCTCTGACTCAAGTGGTAGAGTGCTAGCCTTGAGCACAAAGAAACTCAGGGACATTTCCTTTCATGCAATTGTTTCTAACACATAAGATGATTTCTATGTTGCTTTGTATGACCCTCCCCCACAGTATAACCCATACTTTCACTGTATTTGATGTTGGTATAATTTCTGGAGGGGAAGGGAAAAAACAAATCGTTTAACTAGGGATACAGGTGGACCCATTGCAACAATGAGATGTACAAGTTGTTATGTCGAAAAATGAACTTAACAATTTGGTGGGGAGTGGGGGAGGATCGGGTGGGGGGAGGGGAGGAGTATGGGAAGGAATGGGAAGGGGAAACAATGAGGAGGCAGCAAATGCTTGATAAGAAATGTACTCATTGGGCTGGGAAGGTGGCTCAGTGCTAGAGTGCTTGCCTTGCATGCTCCAGGCCCTGGGTTCGATTCCTCAGCACCACATAAGCAAAAAGAAAAAAAGCAGGAAGTGGCGCTGTGGCTCAAGTGGTAGAGCGCTCGCCTTGAGCTGAAGAGCTGAGGGACAGCGCCCAGGCCCAGAGTTCAGGCCCCACGACCAGACCCAAAAAAAAAAAAGAAATGTACTCGTTATCTTGCCCATGTAATTGTAACTCCTCTGTATGGTATTCTCAGAATAAAAAAATAAAATAAATATTTACATTTTAAAAAAAAAAGCCGGGCGCCGGTGGCTCACGCCTGTAATTCTAGCTACTCAGGAGGCTGAGATCCGAGGATCGCGGTTCAAAGCCAGCCCGGGCAGGAGAGACCGTGAGACTCCTATCTCCAATAAACCACCAGAAAACCGGAAGTGGCGCTGTAGCTCAAGTGGTAGAGCGCTCGCCTTGAGCTGAAGAGCTGAGGGACAGCGCCCAGGCCCAGAGTTCAAGACCCACGGTCGACCAAAAAAAAAAAAGAAAGACAGGGATAGTGCTCAGGCAGGGAGTTCAAGCTTCAGGCCCAGAAAAAGAAAAGAGAAAAGAAAGGAAGGAAGGGAAAGAAAGAAAGGAAGCAAAGAAGGAAGGAAAGAAAGAAAAAGAAAGCTACAGGTAGAGGCAGGCATTGGTGGCTCACCTGTAATCTCAGCTAATCAGCAGGCTGAGATCTGACAAAAAGAAATGAAAGAAGGAAGGGAGGGAAGGGAGGGGAAGGGGGGAGGGAAAGGAAAGAAGGAAGGAAGGAAAGAAAAGAAGAAAGCTACATGTGGAATGCATAATGTATTTCCTTCAATAGAGTGTGTCTCCTACATGATTTGAGATAAGGACATTACATATCTGTCCTCTGTGTACCTGCCACTCTTAATCTGAATAACAGAAACAGATCCTATTTCTTGATTCTTTTTCAACTCTCCAATTCATTCCACAGTGAGTCAACCTCTGAACACTGAGGAAACTGATAGGGTGATACAGCCTTTGCCCTCCTAACTTACATTCTAGTAGGTGGAAACAATGTAACAACTTAAAAAAAAAACTCCATGTATAGTTTATGAGTTTCTTAAAAGCTAGGACCACAATTTATGTAATGACAGGCTTTGGTACAGTCCTGGGCACCTCTGTGGACATTAATATTTCTTGTTATGATGAATATATAGTACTTCATCCACATCTCTCTTAGAGACAACACACCCATTCCTCAGATACTGAGAATATCAGCTGCTGATACCACACAGCTGCCTCCCTCCCTGGGCAGTGCCTTCTGAGGCAGGAAGTGGCCTCACCTATTACGTGCCCTGCTGTGGGTCCCCTGTACAATTGCAGGTTGGCCTCTGCCTCAATAGGGGCAGCCCTGAAGGGCTATGCCAGCTCCAGCGTTCTCCATAGGATCAGCTGAGGCCTTTGTTATAAATAACCACAAAATGTGTCCGTTTCTCTCCATACCTAATCTTGCTTTCCTAACTTCCTTACGTGTGTGTGTCACATGTTTAAAAAAAAAGGGGGGGGGCTGGGAAGATGGCTCAGTGGTAGAGCACTTGCCTTGCATGCCTGAGGCCCTGGGTTCGATTCCTCAGCACCACATAAGCAAAAAGAAAAAAGCCAGAAGTGGCACTGTGGCGCAAGTGGTAGAGCGCTAGCCTTGAGCTGAAGAGCTGAGGGACAGCCCCCAGGCTCAGAGTGCAGGCCCTATGACTGGACCAAAAAAAAAAAAAAAAGCGGGGCTGGGAAGGTGGCTCAGTGGTAGAGCGCTTGCCTTGCATGCATGACGCCCTGGGTTCGATTCCTCAGCACCACATAAGCAGGAAAAAAAAAGCCGGAAGTGGCGCTGTGGTTCAAGTGGTAGAATGCTAGCCTTGAGCTGAAAAGCTGAGGGACAATGTCCAGGCCCAGAGTTCAGGCCCCATAACCGGACCAAAAAAAAAAAAAAACTGGCTGGATCAGGCTGGGACCTGTGGAAACTAGCCTACACAGGAAAGTCCCTGAGACTTTATTTCTAATTAACCTACAAAAAGCCAGAAATGGAAATGTGCCAACTTTGGACAAGCCAAGCAAGAATGCCAAGCCAAGCTGGACACTGGTGGCTCATGCCTGTAATCCTAGCTGCTCAGGAGGCTGAGATCTGAGGATTGCAGTGCGAAGCCAGCCCAGGTAGGAAAGTCCATGGGACTTTTATCTTCAACTAACCACCAGAAAACAGGAAGTGGCACTGTGGCTCAAAGTGGTAGGATACCAGCCTTCAATGAAAGAGTTCAAGCCATAGGACCAGGAAAAAAAAAGAACAGCAAGCCAATCCCTGATTTCAAGTCCCAGTATTGGCACTGACACACACACACACACACACACACACACACACACACACACACACACACACACACACACACACACACACACACACACACACACACACACACACACACACACACACACACGGCTACGTAGTGGCAAAGGGCAGTAATCCTCTATGAATTTAACCAAACAGTAACTCAATTGCAATTTGTGTGTCCCAAATGATAACTTTGTAAAACAGTTTAGCCTCTGACTGATAAAGTGTAGCTCTTAATCTGAAGAATGTTATTTTTGTAAGGTCTGCACAGGGACACCTTCCTACCTCTTGGCTAAGTTTCTGCCCAGTATCTGTTACTTAGGTAACTGGCACATTTCCCTGCCTGCTAGGTCACGTCTTGGGCCACCTCTGGTCACATGCCTCCCATTTGACCTTAGGAGGGTCCCAGACCCAGAGATCACATCCAGATCCAGTGTGGCCACACCTTTCCCCCACCTGGCCACACCTCTTCCTGTCCCTGGCCTAGATAAGTCCTGGCCCTGGGGTGGGTCGCCCCCTTTCCTTTTCAGCCATGCCTCTCCATCATGTATGGCAGGGCAGCAGTTGGGTGAATAAACTTCTTCTGCCTGAATAGCGTGTGGTGTTCTCTTCATCGGCTACCTAATGAAACCTACTTATTTAATATACCTTACAGCTTTATAATCCCAATTGGATCAGAAAGGAGGCTCTGAAGCAGTTTGTATACACAGGGAAACGACAGCAATGCACATTTATGGGCTTGCCCCAAGATCAAGCTCCCTAGCCCTCTGTAATTATGTAATCTGAGTAGAATTCGACAAAGTAAGACTTTTTTTTTTTTTTTCACTTAGAGCTTCAGGTTTATTATGCAAGTCACTCTACTCCTTAAGCCATACCATAAGCACTTCAGCTTTTAGTTTAGTTTGTTTTTGTTTCAGATAGGGCCTTGGGTTTATGCCAAGACTGCCCTTGGACCCTAAGCCTCCTATCTCTGCCTCTCAAGTAACTGGATCTATAGGCTGGCACTACCACGGCTGGCTTGTCTCTTTTTGAGATAGTCTTGGTATTTTTTTTTTACCCAGGTTGGCCTCAAACCAATATGCATGTTCTTTTTTGTTGTTTTTTGGGATCCGGTTGTGGGGCCTGAACTCTGAACTCTAGGCCTGGGTGCTGTCCCTCAGCTCTTCAGCTCAAGGCTAGCACTCTACCACTTGAGCCACAGCGCCACTTCCAGCTTTTTTCTTTTTGCCTATGTGGTGCTGAGGAATCGAACCCAGGGCCTCATGCATGCAAGGCAAGCGCTCTACCACCGAGCCAACTTCCCAGCCCCCAATATGCATGTTCTTTTATAAATATGCTCTCCAAGAACCACTGGAGTCACAATGGCAGACATGAAAATAAAAATTGTTTCAGAGCCGGGTGCCGGTGGCTCACGCCTGTAATCCTAGCTACTCAGGAGGCTGAGATCTGAGGATCTCGGTTCAAAGTCAGCCTGGGCAGGAAAGTCCGTGAAACTCTTATCTCCAATAAACCACTAGAAAACCGGAAGTGGCACTGTAGCTCAAGTGGTAGAGCGCTCGCCTGGAGCTGAAGAGCTGAGGGACAGCGCCCAGGCCCAGAGTTCAAGCCCCACAACCAAAAAAAAAAAAATTGTTTCAGGCTGGGAAGGTGACTCAGTGGTAGAGTGCTTGCCCGGCATTTCTTCAGCACCACATAAACAGAAAAGGCCAGAAGTGGCACTGTAGCTCAAGTGGTAGAGCGCTCACCTGGAGCTGAAGAGCTGAGGAACAACACCCAGGCCCAGAGTTCAAGCCCCACGACTGGCAAAAAAAAAAATCTTTCAGCAAGACAAAATTTACTTCTGCAGAAGGATAAACAACAGCCAAAAATCTGCCAAGCAAACAAAGAACATGCAGGTTGCTCTCTTATTTATCACTAATGTAGGAGGCCCTGCCTCTCGGCTCAAGTTGGTTGAGCTCAGGTTTACAATCTGCTCAAGCTTGGCTAGTTTTTAAGTAAGGGAAAGACTAGGTCTAAGTAAGTCATTTTGTTTTCATAGCCATCCAGGCACCTAACCTTGTGAAAGGGGCTGTTCACTCAGCTTCCAAAGCCTAGAGGTGAGACAAGCCATCCTTTGAATTGTAGATGTAGATATAAGATGTTTAGACCCAGAAGGGATATGTTAATGTATCATGTTGTTTAGCCCCAGAGAAGTCCCACCACCCAGGTAATGGGTGTGCCTGATTTCCTAGAGGCAGAGGCTGGGGCTTTGATTGTAGGTTACTGGACCTATCAGTTCGGTACCTTGAGCTTGAAAGTCTCGAGTTTCCTGGGACCCTGTCCCCTATCCCCCACACACACCCCACCCCCAATCTGCCAGATTTGAGGATCAGGGCAGTGCATACTCCATTTTGCCAGGCCCGATTTGCTGTGACCTGTCTCCTGGACACGCTCTGGTCAACATGGCATCCTACTTCAGCTCTCCATAGAGTTGATCTGGGTTGTTAGTACTGTTTTTCTGCTCTTTCTTCCCTCCCCTGCTCTCATCACTCAGTTTCTTAATAGTGTTAAGTGTATTTGCAGGGCTGCAGGTCTTTGTGACAATAATTTACTTGCAGACACTGTCCTTTTAATAAAAACTCCCAATTTGACCTCTCAAAATGTGGCTTCTCTGTATCTCACTGACTGGATTCACCTTACAGCAGTTTGAATAGGGTAAAATGTATTTATAGAATATGACTCTGGAATAAGATTAACAGTAGACAAGTAATCTCAAATTATACTGTTTCTTTTTCTTTTTCTTTTTTTTTTTTGGTTGTGGGGCCTGAACTCTGAGCCTGGGGGCACTGTCCCTCAGCTCTCAGCCATAGACTAGCGCTCTACCACTTGATCCTCAGCCCCACTTCTGGCTTTTTTCTGCTTATGTGGTGCTGAGGAATCAAACCAAAGGCCTCATACATGCAAGGCAAGCGCTCTACCACTGAGCCACCTTCCCAGCCCCTATACTCAGTTTCTTGAACTGTCTGAGGAGTGTCTTTTGAAGTGTGTCTTAATTCCATTTTAGAAAAAACAGTTATGACAAAACTGTAAGGCCTGCGGGACAAACTCCACCCTCCTCTTGGCTAAGTCTCCACCTAGTACCTGTGTCACCAAGGTAACTGGCACACCAGAGGAGTCAGTCACTTCCCCTCCTCCTAAGTCACATCCTGGGTGGGTCCCCAGTCACACCTCCCATCTGACCTTGGGAGGGTCCCAGGCCCTGAGGTCACATTTGCTTCCAGTGTGTCCCTACCTCCCCCTCCCCACCTGGCCACACCTGGCTGTACCTTCTTCCCGCCCCCTTCCCTACTTAAACCCATCTGGGCCATTATGCTCCCTTTCTGCCCCATATTCTTCATGCACGGTGGGCAGCAGTTGGGTAAAATAAACTGTTCCTGCTGGAATACTGCATGGCGTTCTCTTCATTGGCTACCTAATTAAACCTACCTGTTTATAATTTACCTTACACATGGTACCAGGACTCTTTAATTTACCTTACAAAAACTTCACATTTCAAAAATCCTTCCTTGGGCTGGGAAGGTGGCTCAGTGGTAGAGTGTGTGCCTCGCATGCATGAGACCCTGGGTTCGATTCCTCAGCACCACATAAATGGAAAAAGCTGGGAGTGGCGCTGTGGCTCAAGTGGTAGAGTGCTAGCCTTGAGCTGAAGAGCTCTGAGACAGCGCCCAGGCTCAGAATTCAAGCCCCACGAGGGACAAAAAAAAAAAAATCCTTCCTTATCCCAAAGCAGTTCCTCTTTTACTTTCAAGCTAAAACAGGGACTTTTTTTTTTTTTTTGCCAGGCATGGAGCCTGAACTCTGGACCTGGGCGCTGTCCCTTAGCTCATCAGCTCAAGGCTAGCGCTCTACCACTTGAGCCACAGCACCACTTCCAGCTTTTTCTGCTTATGTAGTGCTAAGGAATCGAACCCAGGGCCGCATGCATGCAAGGCAAGCACTCTACCACAGAGCCACATTCACAGCCCTAAAGCATGGACTTTCAAACAACACTCTTTGATAGAAAAAAAAAAAAGTTTTTCTCACACTACCTCCCTAGTAGCTGAGATTATCTAGACATTTTGAAGAACATCATATTGGTCATAGTGTAAGTAAGCATTTTGCCCACCTTTGGTCCTCAGCTCCACCCAGACCTGAGCTCCTCCCTGCCCTACATGCTGGCCCCTCTCTCTCTCCCCCAGACCCATCAGAACTCCCATCAACCTCACTTCCTATCCCCCAGACCCTACTGCTACCCATAGTGGAGGGTGCCATGTGCTCTCTCTCCGGGGGAAATATGGCTCCTCTAATAAACCTTGTAATAATCTTTCTCCTGTCCCTGCCTGCTTCCACATGGTCCCCTGGGAGCAATGTGGTGGATCCTTTCATTGATCCTTTCAGTACGTACATAACATCATGTTAATTAGACCAGAAGAACAAGAAATAGCAAATATATTGGTGGCATTATAAAGATACAAATATTTAAAAAATAGGAAATAAAACCTATATGAAGGATTGTCTCCCGCCTTATTCTCCCAGGTCAAGCAAAACACCAGTGAGCACTCCTGTGCTTGACCACAAGCAGGTCATTCTAACCTTGGTTTAGCTGAAAGTTCCAGCAGCCTAGGCAGAGCATTCTGGCCTCCTTTGGGGGCCAAGGGCAGTGCCTTGAGACCACCATTTTTTATTTTCTACTTCCCTGTTAAAACCCATATCAGCCCTACCCCAAATCCAGCCCCTTGCACAACCTCCAATCCCATGGGAAGGTTGCTGCTCCTCACTGTTTTTCAATAAATAGTCTTCACCTGTGAAAGATTGATTCTGGACTGTTTCCTTTTTCCTGTCTCCTCCTTTTCCTAACATTATAGATTCAAGAAATTGTTGCACTGAAGTTATGTGTTTTGTTCTGCGTGTGTGTGTGTGTGTGTGTGTGTGTGTGTGTGTGTGTGTGCTGTTTTGCTTTTTTTTTGGTCAGTTCTGGAGCTTGAACTTTGGGCCTGGATGCTGTCCCTGAACTCTTCAGTTCAAGGCAAGTGCTCTACCACTTGAACCACAATGCCACTTCCAGTTTTCTGGCTGACTTTGAACTGTGATCCTCAGATCTCAGCCTCCTGAGTAGCTAGGATTACAGGTGTGAGCCAGCAGTGCCTGGATTAATTGTCCTTCTTTTATAGCAATTCTAAGAAGGCATCAAATAAGAAATTGTGTGGTGGGGCTGGGAAGGTGGCTCAGTGGTAGAGCGCTTGCCTTGCATGCATGAGGCCCTGGGTTCGATTCCTCAGCACCACATAAGCAAAAAGAAAAAAGCCGGAAGTGGCGCTGTGGCTCAAGTGGTAAAGCGCTAGCCTTGAGCTGAAGAGCTGAGGGACAGTGCCCAGGCCCAGAGTTCAGGCCCCACGACCGGACCCAAAAAAAAAAAGAAATTGTGTGGTGTGACTCTTCCTGCATGCAAGCATTGTGAGGCAGAAGGGTTCCACTAGATGGCCAACCAGGGGCCTCACTTAGTACCTGGATATGGGATCCCTGATAGGGCCTTGGACATGTGGAAACATGCCTATGTCATACTGATACGTAGCATGGGCCTTTGGACTTTGCTTTGAAGCTTTCTTGTGTCCTCTGACCTTGTTTATGCCAGATTTCAAAGATGCCACTTTATCTCACAATGCATTCTTGTTGTGCCCACCCTTCCTGATGACTTGGATCTGACAAAGCCCTGCTTTGTTCTCATAAGTCAATGTTGTTCTCTAGGCTTGAGCCACTGATTTCCCCCTGTTCCCCCTCCAAAAAAAATCCTTAATCTAAATGTGAAATCCTATTCCCCTAACCCTACTACCCCAGGTAAGTTCATTGAAACAGGGCAGAACTGGCTGAATGGTTAACCTGCACAATGGATTTGTACAATAGGTTCCTAGAACTAGATAGATCATTTCAGGCCTTAACCAGACTCTCAAGGCAAGTCCCAGCTTGCTCCAGCTACCTGCAATCTTACCCCCCTGACCTTATTTATAGTCTCTCCACCCCGACCCTGTTTTGCCTTGTATCTAGTGAATCTCCTCAGGCCACCATGGAATCATTTTTCAACTTTCATTAAAGTTGATCTGGTCTGTTAAATTCACTTTCTCTCTCCCTCTCCTTCTCCCTCTCCCCCACCCCACTCTCTCTCTTTCTGTAGGTCATGGGACCTGAACTCTGGGGCTGGGCACTGTCCCCCAGCTTTTCAGCTCAAGGCTAGCATTCTACCACTTGCACCACTTCTGGTTTTCTGGTGGTTTATTGGAGATAAGAGTCTCACAAACTTTACTGCCCAGGCTGGCTTTGAACTGTGATCCTCAGATCTCAGCCTCCTGAGTACTAAGTTTACAGGTGTGAGCCACTGACACTCGGCTCTGTTAAGTTCACTTTCTGCTCTTTCTATATCTAGCTGTGTTTCCTAATCATGGTAAATTCTTCATGCTTGGACTTTTGATGTAACGTAGCCAGATACTCTGCTTCTGCTAAAACTCACCACTCCCAACACTTCCTTCCTTTCTCTTTCTCTCTCCTTTCCTTTCTCTCATTTTCTTTCCTTCCTACATTATTTCTTGTGTGTGTGTGTGTGTCTGTCTGTCTGTCTGTCTGTCTGTCTATCTGTGTGTGTGTGTGAGAGAGACAGACAGACAGACAGACAGAGACAGACAGTCAGATAGACAGTAGCTTGAATTCAAGGCCGGGACACTGTGATGAACCCCCAAAAAGAATATAAAATATGAAATTACAGAAAAAAAATTACTGATTGTCCAGAGCAGGGCAAAACATTAAAGGCAGAACCTCTTTGTGGAGGGAAACTTTAGGTTAATTATTAAAGGAAATTCTCAGTGAAAGGATCCTTCATGCCCAACTCAGGGGACCACCCAGAGGCAAGCAGGCACAAGAGAAAGATTATTATAAGGTTTATTAGAGAGGCCATATTTCCCAGGAGAGGGAGCACATGTCATCCATCCCTATCCAGGTAGCAGGAGGCTGTGGGGGACAGAAAGTGAGGTAGATGTGCTCAGGTGGGTCTGGGTGGAGAGCGGAGTGGCTGAGGGAACTCTGAGGCTGGGAGGAGCTCAGGCTGGATGGAGCTGAGGACCAGGGTCCTAACATTTCCCCACTTCCTTGTTTAATAAAAATAGGGGTACCGTCTGGGCGCTGGTGGCTCATGCCTATAATCCTACCAACTCAGGAGGCTGAGATCTGAGGATCCTGGTTTATATTTTATATTTGCCAGCCCCGACAAGAATGTCCGTGTAACCGTTAACTCCAATAAACCACCAGAAAACCAGAAGTGGCACTGTGGCTCAAGTGGTAGAGCGCTAGCCTTGAGCTGAAGAGCTGAGGGATAGCGCCCAGATTTCAAGCTCCACGACCGGCAAAAAAAAAATAAAAAAATACGGGTACCAGGCCAGGGGTATGGACAGAGGTCATTTCTTCTGGAGCTACTTCCTGCTGTCTTGGCCGTGTACCATCCAAGAGGCATTTTGCTTGACAATTTGATTGGTAAAGATCATCATCTTTTCCATGACAATAGTTATCTAAAATGCAAGACACAATTAATAAAAGGCAAAAATTGCTGTTAGTAACCCAAGAGAGGAATATGCCATGGAAGGATTGATTCCCAAAAGGGGCTGTCAAACACCTGAGATTGCCTTTTTTCTTTTCTTTTTTTTTTTTTTTTTTTGGGGGGGGTCCGGTCGTGGGGCCTGAACTCTGGGCCTGGGTGCTGTCCCTCAGCTCTTCAGCTCAAGGTGAGCCCTCTACCACTTGAGCCACAGGCACCACTTCCAGCTTTTTTCTTTTTGCTTATGTGGTGCTGAGGAATCAAACCCAGGGCCTCATGCATGCAAGGCAAGCACTCTACCACTGAGCCACCTTCCCAGCCCTTCTTCTTTTTTTTTTTTTTGTCAGTTGTTGGGCTTGAACTCTGGGCCTGGGCATTGTCCCTCAGCTCTTCAGCTCAAGGCTAGCATTCTACCATTTGAGACATAGCACCACTTCTGACTTTTTCTGCTTATGAAGTGCTGAGGAATCAAACCTAGGGCCTCATGCATGCAAGGCAAGCACTCTACCACTGAGCCACCTTCCCAGCCCTGAGATTCCCTTTTCTGTCTCAGATTGGAGACATTGCATGATACCTGACTCCTGGCATTGTGGGGAAGGGAGTAAGACTTTTCCCACATTAGGATCACAGTAACTTGAGGAGGAGGTAGCAGAAATATTTAAAGGAACCAGAGACAACAAGTGTCATAGGTTCTTTTGACTACTTCTTGCTGGCCTGGGGACATCAAGGAGTCCCTGGAGCTGGGGTTCAAGCCCCAGGACTGGCAAAACAACAACAACAACAAAAAGAAACTTGGAAAGGTCAGGCAAAAATGCTCACAAGGTGACAAGGTCAGTTAATATGAACAACATAGGAGAACATACAATGGCCATGGGCCAGAAATGTTCCATTTGGAGCATAAGCCCAGTTGTGCCATTACAGGGAAAGTGGGATAAATGGACTTGGGGCAAGAAGGGGGTGTCTAGGATCTTTTTGGCAACTGAGTAGGGGAAAGCATAACGGACTGGTTGGGAATAACCAGTCAGAGGTTACTATAAATACAAATAGCAGGTGACAAAGACAAGATTGTAACTTTTTGTGTCCAGTTAGAAGGTAGATAGGTATGGACATTAGCTGGGCAAGCAACTATTTCTCTTGATCTCCCAGCTCTGATTAATTTTGATTTTTTTTTTTTTTTGGTCCGTTTGTGGGGTCTGAACTCTGGGCCTCGGCACTGTCCTTCAGCTCTTCAGCTCAAGGCTAGCGCTCTACCACTTGAGCCACAGCACCACTTCCAGCTTTTTTCTTTTTGCTTATGTGGTGCTGAGGAATCGAACCCAGGGCCTCATGCATGCAAGACAAGCACTCTACCACTGAGCCACCTTCCCAGCCCCTCTGATTAATTTTGAAAGGGTGAGTGTAAAGTGACTCCATTTAGAATGTTATTTCCTCTTACTCCTCTCTACAGTTTCATTATCAGTGTTCATAGTTGGGATAGCTTGTCCCAGTTGGCATTCATAGGGTATGAACTCAAGGCTTGGGCACTGTCCCTGAGCACTTCTACTCGAGGTTAGTGCTCTACCACTTAGGGTCACAATGCTACTTTCAGCCTTCAGCTGGATACTTAAGAGGTAAGAGTCTCTCATGCCATGCCTCCAGCCTGGCTCTGCAGATCAGTAGAGAGATGGAGTTTTAGAGGGATTCTTTGTGCCCAGGATTGCTTTGAACTGTAGCAAAAGAAGTCTTCGTTAAAAAGCCCTTTTTATTCCCAATTAAAGCAACAAGGAGATCAATGGAGATAGAGGTTACCTGTAACTTAACAATTGACTAACAATTACTTGCCAGAGTTTTGTAATAACAAAACGCAGTAGATGTTTTAAATTATAATTGTTTGGCACTCTAAGTACCGCCCATTGTCTCTGGGCATCCTGTTTAGAATGCTTATATATCACATTTAACTTTTTTTTTGTCGGTCATGAGGCTTGAACTCTGGGCTGGGGTGCTGTCCCTCAGCTCTTCAGCTCAAGACTAGTGCTCTACCACTTGAGCCACAGCACCACTTCTGGTGGTTTATTGGAGATAAGAGTCTCTTGGACTTTCCTGCCCAGGCTGGCTTTGAACCGTGATCCTCAGATCTCAGCCTCCTGAGTAGCTAGGATTACAGGCGTGAGCCACCAGCACCCAGCTAAACTTTTCTTTTTTTTTTGGTCCTGTCGTGGGGCCTGAACTCTGGGCCTGGGTGCTGTCCCTCAGCTCTTCAGTTCAAGGCTAGCACTCTACCACTTGAGCCACAGCGCCGCTTCCGGCTTTTTTATTTTTGCTTATGTGGTGCTGAGGAATCGAACCCAGGGCCTCATGCATGCAAGGCAAGCGTTCTACCACTGAGCCACCTTCCCAGCCCCTAAACTTTTCTTCTATTCACCTTTACCTCCTCCTGCGTGTTCTTTCCTGGCCTAAAACATTACACCTGATGTTGAACCCAGGAAGATGGTAGTGCTTTGCTTAGCTCTAGGGCGACCAATGAGCACTGACCCTTCTCAGCCTCACTCTCCTCCCTTCCTCCTTTTCCAAGGCCTCTTCCATAGGGAGCATAGAGCCTGCCGAGCTTACTTTGGGCTAAACAGTCACTGTAAGCGGTGCATATCCCATGGACAGCCACCTAGTGGCTTGGGATATTATTGGTTATCGGTGTAAACCTAATCAAGGCCTCTCTCTCTCCCTCCCTCTCCCTCTCTGTCTCCCCCTCCCTCCCTCCCTCCCTCTCTCTTTCTCTTTCTCTCTCTCTCTCTCTTTCTGGTGAGTCCTCCCCTACCCTCCCAGGGTGTCCTGCTTGCTCTTCAGGAACTCCATTCCTTCCATTTCTGTCCATAAAAGTCACTAGCACTTGTGCCTGAGTCTCCCTCTGGCCTGTGGTCTCGGTGCTGAGAACAATCAGGGACACCCGGTCTTCTCTGCCACCCCCCCCCCCCCCGTTTTATTTGGTAACTCTTTGGCTAAGACAGGGATGATGCCTTCTTCAGCCTTAGTTTTACCCCTGGCTGCCTGGGCACCATGGGAAACCAATATTCCAAACTGGACCCACATTCTCCTCTGATATACTTATTGGCTAATCTTGAACCTCTAAGCCTAAGACCTAACCTTAATCTTCCTCTGTAACTGGGAATGGCCTATGTACCAGCTCAATAACCAGTCATGCTGGCCGGAAAAATAGGACTTTCAATTTCAATATACTAACTGAGCTCCGCAATTCCTGTGAGCAGACAGTAAAGTGGGCTGAAATTCCTTACGTCCAGGGATTCTTCTACTTACGCTCCCATCCCTCCCCCAGGCTTTCCTGACCCCTATCTCAAATCTTGCTCCTGTGGCAAGATCCCTCCAAAAGCTCTCTCCCTCCCTCTTCCCCTCCTGACCCTCTGGACTCTCAGCTACCCTCCCCCCCTGTAGAGCATGCACCGCCCTATGTGCTATCCAATCCCATTGGGCCGAGGATCTAATATCTCATCTGGCATCACCTCCATGTTATACTTACCATGGAGGAGCGCAAGTGAGTCTATCAGGCTGCCCAGGCTCTTGGGAACAAAATCCATCTTACAGATACTATACCATGCCCATGGGGGCCGACGCAGTCCCCAGACAGGACCCTCATTGGCAATATCAGATAGACACAGCTGAGGGTCACAATGGCCGCTTGCATAGAGATAACATGATTCAGTGCTTTTTGGCTGGATTACAGGCGGCCTCCTATAAGGTTATTAACTTTGACAAACTGCGGGAAAGGACTCAATTTTGGGAGGAGAACCCTGCTGCCTTTCTAGCTAGACTTACTGAGGTCCTGACTAAGTACACCCGCTTGGGCCCCACCTCTCTGGCTGGATCAAACTTTTGGGCCTCTCATTTTATTTCTCAGCCCCAGACATAAAGAAAAACAATTTAAAAGGCTGAAGATGGCCCTCAACCCCCTCTCTGTGACTTGGTGAACATGGCCTTTAAAGTATGCCATGCCCGTGAGGAACAGGAAAAGGCTGATAGGGCAGCCCGCTCTCGCCAAAAGGCGACCTACCAAACCCAAGCTCTGGCCACTGCCCTAAGGCCCTCCACGCTCAGCTCTGGAGAAAAGCCCCAGCCACCTGTACCCTGCTTCAAGTGAGGCCAGGAGGGGCACTGGGCAAGGCAATGCCCTAAACTCCATCTTCCTCAGACACCATGTCCACTGTGCAATCAGAAGGGACACTGGAAGCCTGACTGCCCCTCTGCGCCTAGCTGCTGAGGTACAGTCCTTCCCTCCCCTGACTTGCCACCTTTGGTCCTGGGCCTGGCCGCTGAAGACTGAGGAGCCCTGCTTGGCTATCCCTGATCACCCCCATCGAGCCTAGGATAACCATCCAGGTAGCCGGTAAGGCTATTTCTTTTTTAGAAAATATGGGGGCTGCCTTTTCGGCCCTCCCTTTCTACTCCGGCCCCTTAATTCCTTCCCACGTCTCAATTATGGGAGTAGATGGCTTTTCCTCCCAGCCACCAGCAACGGGCCCTCTTATATGCCTAATATATGCAATGGAGGTAGTAAGAGGAATGAGACCCAGCCCTGCTCTTAGCCTTAAAATCTAGCAAACTTTTCCACCCAAGCAGTGCCTTGAGGGAGTTCTGAAAATCTTGGGAAAGGAATTGGGGGGTAGGGGAGAATGGTCGCTTTTGGATAAGAAAGGATTGGAAAGGATTGTCTTAAAATGTTTGGAAACTCCAGGTGGCCATGGAATCCAGCTTGGTATCTCTAGCCTCCCTCCAGTGCCAAAGTACCTCCCAAGCACCTAATCCATGACCAGCCATTTTTCCATTCCTTGCTGGGTACTCCCCTTATGGGGTGAGACCTACTTGTTAAGCTACATGACACCTTGACCTAGGGACCTCCTAATTTGGCCCCCTCAGCCCCTCTGTTCTGTCCCCCAATGAGCCTCCATCCTCCTTCCCCACCACCCTCCTCCCCCTCCACTTCCTCCATGTCCTCCTTTCTGTTTCTCACTAATTTAGTGGATCCCATTGTATGGGACACCTCTTCCCCTGTGGTGGCAACACACCATCAGCCTGTTCTTATCCACCTAAAAGACCCCTCCTCTTTCCCTGCTTGATCTCAGTGTCCCGTCTTGATAAAAACACTGCCAGGGTCTGTGGCCCTTCATTAATCACTTTAAAAGTAAGGGTGTAGATTCACAGGGAAAAAAGACAGGCCTCCTTCACAATTATCTCCAGCCAAGGGGAGACCTTAGAGGCCCAGCTCCTCCCTGAGGGAACAACGTCTCAAAAGGCTGAATTGGTGGCCCTTACTAGGGCCCTCTATCTAGCTAGAGGGGAGAGGGTACTGACTCTAAGTAAGCCTTCCTCATTGCCCATTGTCACGCAAATCTGGAAAGAATGGGGCTCCTATCTACAAAAGGAAACCCTGTTGTTAATGCCTATTTTAAAACTAATTCAGGTCCTTTCTCACTCTGCTGCGGCTATTGTCCATTGTAACAGACATCAGACAGAAGATTCCCTTCTTTCGGGAGGTAACAATAAGGAATTTTAATTTGTCTTTTCTTTTTATTTGCCCCATGCCTCTTGAGGTTCATTCAGAGCCGCCTCCAAGAAATGACCAAAGGGACAGTTAATCAGCTTCTTCTTCTCCACCCATACACTGGCCTGCCGACTACCCCTCCGGCATCCTAGACAACCAGCATACAGCCCCACGACACCCCTGTCCAGCAGGAAGTAGCCAGAAGACAATGGTTGCCCTGTATTTCCAAACCAAAGATGCCAGAATGTCAGGCCACTAGAGGGCAGAGGCAGAAAAGCCACTTCCTTATACACCACCTGTCCCAATCATTCTTGGGGGCACTAGCCTGAAACCGCTCAAACTCGTAAAACAAGTATGTACTACAAGTTCCTGCTGACCCCGGCCATATAAACCCTGCTACAACCAAACTCTGGGCGACCTCTCTGATCCCAGCCAGGGAGATCGCCTGGGAGCATACCCAATACTCTTTATTCACTTTTACTTCCTCCTGTGTGTTCTTTCCTCACCTAAAACTTTACAATTATAAGGTTTATTAGAGGAGCCATATTTCCCAGGAGAGAGAGCACATGGCATCCACCTCTATCCAGGTAGCAGGAGGATCTCAGGGCAGGAAGTGAGGTAGGTGGGTGCTCAGGTCAGTCTGGGCAGAGAGAGAGAGAATGGCCAGCTGTATGGCCAGAACTCTAGGGCTGGGAGGAGCTCAGGGCTGGGTGGAGCTGAGGACCAAAGGTAGGCATAATGCTAACAACTAGGTTCTCATCTACCCAGCTGATGCTTTTCAAGTTGTGTATGAAGCAGATGACAAGGATCTGCTCCAGAGTTATGGAGTCTGCCTTACAATTCTCCTTTTAGAGCTCATTGAAGCCAGTACGGCATTTTCCCCTTCCTCACATATTCTAGTCTCATAGGATCTGCTGGATCATCTCACTGCAAAGGACTTTCATGCTTTAGGCTCCATTCAAAGTTGACAATCAGGCCAGTCGTGAGCTTCTGTGCCCTGTTCCAGCCCTTAAACTTTTGAGCCACAGTATCACTGTCACTGTTATGGTTTTTGACTTCCACCACAGAATAAGAATTTCCAGGGCTGGGAATGTGGCTTAGTGGTTGAGTGCTTGCCTAGCATGCATGTAGCCCTGTGTTTGATTCCTCAGTACCACATACACAGAAAAAGCCGGAAGCGGCACTGTAGCTCAATTGGTAGAGTGCTAGCCTTAAGCAAAAGAAGCTTAGGGACAGTTGCCCAGGCCCTGAGTTCAACTCCAGACTGGCAAGAAAGAAGGAGGAGGAAGAGGAAGAGGAGGAGGAGGAGGAAGAGGAAGAGGAGGAGGAGGAGGAAGAGGAAGAGGAGGAGGAGGAGGAAGAGGAGGAGGAGGACGAGGAAGAAAGCCAAGCACCTGTGGCTCACCTGTAATCCTAGCTACTCAGGAGGCTGAGATCTGTAGATCGCAGTTCAAAGCCACCCTCAGCAGGAAAGTCCGTGAGACCAGAAATGGCTCTGTGGCTCAAGTGGTACAGCATAGCTTTGAGCTGAAGAGCTGAGGGACAGCACCCACCCCGAGTACAAGATCCATGACTGACTGATGATGACGATAATGAAGAAGAACTATTATTATTATTATTATTTCTGGGGCTGGGAATGTGGGCTAGTGGTAGAGTGCTTGCCTAACATTCATGAAGTCATGGGTTCCTCAATACTACAGAAAAGCTGGATGTGGCCTTGTGGCTCAAGGAGTAGAGTGATAGCCTTGAGCAAAAGAAGCTCAGGGACAGTGCATAGGCCCTGAGTTCAAGCCCCAGGACAGGCAAAAAAAAAAATTCTGAACAAGTCACTGTGGATCAGTGGGCTATGGGAGCAGCATGGAGTTATGAGAACAAAGCAGATAAAAAAAAAATGGCAGAGCTTTATTGAGCAGGCAAGCAGAAAAGTATAAAGATATCTTAACAGAATGTGGATGCCACCAGGGGTATTTATATGGTAAAGGCAGGGTCTGACTTAAAGTTATGCAGATAGGTGCTCATCTTTGCTCCTAATCACTGTTGGTTACACTTTTACCATTTGGGCTCAAGCTCTCTGAGACTGACCTATACTTTAATAAATGTGTGACCATTATGTTTGGGCATCTCTTTTAGGAAAGAATGCTTTCTGCCATATATCTTACAATTTGTGTTTATCCTTGAGACAGAATGCATGCTGCTACAAATGTTTATCCTTTGAGATAAGCAGTTTGGACCAGCAGGAGCCATTTTTCAAGTGTTTGCTTCTCCTGAACACATGTCTTTTTTTATTCTGACCTTTCTCAATGTTTAGAGCACATTAAATGCTTGGGGCCAGTAGGCAAGTTGCTCTTGCTCTTTGTTTTTCTTTCTTCTGTTAATACTGCAGCTTATGAAGGAGTTCAAGGGTTAAAACAAAGAAGATAGAGCTATGTTTCTTGTCTTTTTTTTGGTCCGGTTGTGGGGCCTGAACTCTGGGCCTGGGTGCTGTCCCTCAGCTCTTCAGCTCAAGGCTAGTGCTCTACCACTTGAGCCACAGTGCCACTTCCAGCTTTTTTTTTCTGCTTATGTGGTGTTGAGGAATCGAACCCAGGGCCTCAGGCATGCAAGGCAAGCGCTCTACCACTGAGCCACTTTGCCAGCCCCAGATTCGGATCTCTATGCCATCATAGACAGAAGTTCTATAGTTTTTTGTTTGTTTGTTTGTTTTTAATCGGTTGTGGAGCATGAACGCTGGGCTTGGGTGCGCTGTCCCTCAGCTCCTGGTGCTCTACTACTTGAGCAACAGCACCACTTATGGCTTTTTCTGCTTATGTGGTGCTGAGGAATTGAACCCAGGCCCTCATGCATGCAAGGCAAGCACTCTACTGAGCCACCTTCCCAGCTTCTGTCTACATCTATACTATGCAGTCCCACATTTTTTTTTTTTCTTGTCTTTCTTCCTTTTCTCTATTTCTCCTTTTATGGTGCTGGTAGAACTTGAACTATGGGCCTCTTGCTTTTTATTTTCTTAGTCATGGGGCTTGAACTCAGGGCCTGGGGCCTGTCTCTGAGATCTTTTGTTCAAGACTAGCTTTCTACCATTTGAACTACAGTGCCACTTCCAGTTTTCTGGTTATTAATTGGAAGTAAGAGTCTCAGGCCTAGGAATGTGGCTTAGTGGTAGAGCGCTTGTTTAGCATGCATTAAGCCCTGGGTTCGATTCCTCAGTACCACATAAACAGAAAAAGCTGAAAGTGGCACTGTGGCTCAAGTGGCCTTGAGCACAGAGAGGCTCAGGGACAGAACCCAGACCCTGAGTTCAAGCCCCAGGTCTGGAAAAAGAAAAAAAGTCTCACAGATTTTCCTGATTCTCAGATCTCAACCTCCTGAGTAGCTATGATGATAGGTGTGAGCCACCAGTGCCCAACTTGTTCTCTTTTATTTTTGCTCAAGGCTGGCATTCCACAACCTGAGCTCCCTTCCACTTCCACCTTTTTGCTGGTTATCTCTGAGTCTCACAGACTTGTCTTCCTGGGCTGGCTTCAAACCTTGATCCTCAGATCTGTCTTCTGAGTAGCTAGCCACTTTAGCCCAGCTCTGATCTCAGAGCCTTGTGCTTGCTTTGCAATTGTTCTACCACTTGAGCTAAGACACAGCCCTTTTTGTTTTGGCAGGCCTTTTTTGTTTTTCAAATAGGGTCTCAGTAATTTGCCTAAAATGACTTCAAACTTTTACTCCTCCCGCCCTGCCTCTGGAGTAGCTAGGATTATAAGCATGTACTGCCACCACACTAGCTTATTTTAATTTATTTTATTGTTATTATAATGGTGATGTACAGAGGGACTACAATTACATGATTAAGGTAATGAGTACATTTCCTTTCCTACAGGGTCTTCCGTTCCCTCTCTCCCTCCTCCCCAATAAAAACATAGCTTCTGGATCATCCTGACATGCAGTAGTCTGGATCATTTGTTCTATTTAAAATAGCAGCCATATCACAGAACCACCTTTCATTATTCTGAGGTGTGTGTGTGTGTGTGTGTGTGTGTGTGAGATATACTGGGATTTATTTTTTTTGGCAGTTGTGGGGCTTGAACTCAGGGGCTTGAAGCTGTCCCTGAGCCCTTTTGCTCAGAGCTAGTGCTCTACCACATTGAACCACAGCACCACTTTCAGTTTTTGAATGGTTTAATTGGAGATGAGTCTCACAAGGACTTTTTTGCTCGGGCTGGCTTTGAACCACAATCCTCAGATCTCAGCCTTCTGAGTAGCTATGATTTCAGGCAGGAGGCATCAGTACCCAGCTCAATACTAGGGTTTAAACTCAGAGCCTTGAACTTGCTCAGTAGGTATACTACTGTTGACCCATGTCTCCAGCCCTTTTGGCACTGGTTATTTTTGAGATAGGATCTGTCTTCCCACCCAGATGTGTACCTGACCTATGATCCATCTATTTCAGGCTTCCTATCATAATTGGTATGACAAGGGTGTTGCCACAATGGTGATTCTTCTTCTCAGCTCACTGGGCTGGCCTGGGACCACAATCTTCCCAATCTCAACCTTCCACATACTTAGGATGGCAGGTGTACATTACTGCACTCAGCTATCCTCTGACAAGGGGTCTCAAGAACCTTTCTGCCCAGGTTGACCTCTAACCTTCCAAGTAGCTGGGGTTACAGGGCATGAGCTTCCAATGCTGGCTTATATTCCATGTTTTTTAAAATTTTTATTTTTATTTTGTTGGTCTTAGGGCTTGAACTGTAGGCCTGGGTTCTGTCTCTGAGCATCTTTTGCTCAAGGCTAGCCCTCTACCACTGTGGCTCTGAGTCATAGTGCTACTTCCTGCTTTTTCAGGAAGACTTTCCTACCTGGGCTGCTTTGAACTGTGATGCTCAGATCTCAGCCTCTTGAGTTACTAGAATTACAGATATGAACCACCAGTGCCCAGCTCAATACTGGCACACTCCAAATTTGATAGTTAAACTGGGTTCACAATTCTAGATTGAAATTTTTCTATACATATTATTTTTGCCAGTCTCGGGGCTTGAACTCAAGGCCTGGGTGCTGTCCCTGAACTTCTTTTGCTCAACTAGCACTCTACCACTTGAGACACAGCACTACTTCCAGCTTTTTCTGTTTATGTGGTACTGAGGAATCAAACCCAGGGCTTTCATGCAAGCTAGGCAAGCACTTTACCACTAAGCCACATTCCCAGCACTGAAGCATTTCTCCATTGTCTTTTGCCTGCCTTTTCTTATTTTTTATTTTTCTTATTTTCTTATTTATTGCAAGCCAGGTCCCGGTGGCTCATGCCTGTAATCCTAGCTACTCAGGAGCTGTGATCTGAGGATCGCAGTTCAAAGCCAGCCCAGACAGGAAAGTCCATGAGACTATCTCTAATTAACCACCAGAAAACCGAAAGTGGCACCGTGGCTCAAATGGTAGAGCACTAGCCTTGAGCTAAAGAGCTGAGGGATAGTGCCCAGGCCTAGTTGAAGCCCTATGACTGACAAAAAAAATAAGGTGATGTACAGAGAGGTTACAGGTTTATTTCATTTTTTCTTTTTTAATATTTTTAATGTAAAAATACTGTACAGAGGGGTTACAGTTACATGAGCAAGGTAATGAGTACATTTCCTATCAAGCAGTTTACCTCCTCCTTTTGTCTTTTTTTTGGGGGGGGGGGCAGTCCTGGAGCTTTAACTCAGGGCCTGGGCACTATCCTTGAGCTTCTTTTACTCAAGGATAGCACATTTTGTTTTTTTTTTCCTGTTGTGGGCTTTGAACTCTGGGCTTGGGCACTGTCCCTGTGCTCTTCAGCTCAAGGCAACTTTCCTGCCTGGACTGGCTTTTTTTGTGTGTGTGTCCGGTCGTGGGGCTTGAACTCTGGGCCCTGAGCCCAGGCATGAGCCCACAGGCGCCTGGCAAGGCTAGTACTCTTACAACTTGAGCCACAGCACTACTTCTGGCTTTTTCTGCTTATGTGGTATTAAGGAATTGAAGCGAGGGCTTCATGCATGTTAGGCAAGCACTCTACCACTAAGTCACATTACCAGCCCAAGAGAGAAGTTAGTTTTTTCTGTTTGTGTGCTGGTTCTGGGGTTTGAACTCAGGGCCTGGGCACTCTCCCTGAGCCTCTTGTACTCAAGATCTTCAGGTTTTTTGTTTTTGCCAGTCCTGGGGCTTGAACTCAGGCCTGAGCTTCTTTTTGCTCAAGGCTAACGTTCTACCACTTGAGCCACAGAACAACTCTCAGCTTTTTCTGTGTATGTGGTACTGAGCGATCAAACCCAGGGTTTCATGTATGCTAGGCAAACATTCTATCACTAAGCCACATTCCCAGGCCCCCACTTTTTTTTTTTTTTGGTACGGTCGTGGGGCCTGAACTCTGGGCCTGGGCGCTGTCCCTCAGCTCTTCAGCTCAGGCTAGCACTCTACCACTTGAGCCACAGCGCCACTTCCGGCTTTTTTCTTTTTGCTTATGTGGTGCTGAGGAATCTGAACCCAGGGCCTCAGGCATGCAAGGCAAGTGCTCTACCACTGAGCCACCTTCCCAGCCCCCAGGTCTTTTTGTTTTTGGTCATGGGGCTTGAACTCTGGGCCTGGACGCTGTTCCTGAGCTCTTCAGCTCAAGGCTAGGGCTTTACCACTTAAGCCACAGTGCTATTTCCAGTTTTCTGGTGTTACTTGGAGATAAGAGCCTCACTGCCCAGGGTGGCTTTAAACCTCGATCTTCAGATCTCAGCCTTCTGAGTAGCTAGGATTACAGGCATGAGCCACCTGTGCCAGCATGAGATAGGATCTCTTAAGACCAAGGTTGGTTCTGAACTCCTGGGCTTAATTTTTTTTTTTTTTTTTTTCTTTTTTTTTCTTTTTTTGCTTATGTGGTGCTGAGGAATCGAACCCAGGGCCTCATGCATGCAAGGCAAGCGCTCTACCACTGAGCCACCTTCCCAGCCCTCCTGGGCTTAATTTAACAATGCATGCCTTAGGCATGCACTGTTTTTAAGGCTGAATAATATTCTCATGTATATATGCCACATTTTTTTTCTTTGGATACTTAGTTGATTCAGTCTTGGTTATGTGCAATGTTGTCATGAACATGAGAACAGAAGTATCTCTTCAGCATAATAATAATTTCATTTTCTTTTTTTCCTACATGCTAACTGGGCCTGAACTCAAGGCCTGGATGCTGTCCCTGAGATTTTTCACTCAAGGGTAGCACTGTACTACTTTGACCCACAGCTCCACTTCCATTTTTCTGGTGGTTAGTTGGAGTTGTACAGACTTTCCTGCCTGGGTTGGTTCTGAACTCAGATCTCAGCTTCCTGAATAGCTAGGATTATAGATGTGAACAACCAATGCCTGGCTTTTTCTTTTTTATGCTGGCCCTGGGACTTGAACTCAGGGCGTGGGCCATGTCCCTGAGCTTTGTTTGCTCAAGGCTAGTACTCTATCACTTTGAGCTACAGCTCAAATGGTTTTTAGGTGGTTAGATAAGAGTTTCAAGGACTTTCTTGCCTGGTCACCTGAATAGCTAGAATTATAGGCCCAGTTTATTTCAGCTTTGTGGTGGTTAATTGGATATAAGAATCTCACAGACTTTCCTGCCCAACCCGGCTTTAAACCAGGATTACAGGCTTGGAACTTACAGGGCTCATTCTCTCTTTTTATTTTTTAAAAAATTTTTTGGCGTACGGTCATGGGGCCTGAACTCTGGGCCTGGGCGCTGTCCCTCAGCTCTTCAGCTCAAGGCTAGCACTCTACCACTTGAGCCACAGCACCACTTCGGCTTTTTTCTTTTTGCTTATGTGGTGCTGAGGAATCGAACCCAGGGCCTCATGCATGCAAGGCAAGCACTCTACCACTGAGCCACCTTCCCAGCCCCTCTCTCTTTTTAAATTGGATGTATCTTCCAAAAAACATTGAAACTAATTCTATCATTTTTCTATTAGTACCTGACATTTATTTATTTATTTATTGCTAAATCAGGTTTTGGAAACACATTAACAGACAAATAAGGAGATAGCTTCAAGTTAAGACAGTATGGGAAACCCTAAATGGTTCTGGAAAGTGAAACAGCCTGGACAAAACCAAGACCTTTAGCATAAATAAAGGTTTTATTGGTCAGTTTGGGTGAATGACAGACTGACATACCCCCAACCTACTGTTGTACACACTCCGGCCCTTAAGGTGACAGAAACAGCTAAACTTATTGACAGTGGGCAGTGAAAAGGATATGAAGGCTTCTGAAGGTTAACAAAGCTAACGGGGCCCGAACCAACGTCCTAGAAATAAATCAAGGATGGAAAAGGCATCATCTAAGGCTGGAGGTCTTGGTGATTCTGGATCTAAGGAGAAAATCATACAAAGAGATAGACTAAATGATAACTGGGAAGAGGCAAACAGAGAAATACTAGTTAAGGCTAAAGAGGGTTTTTTTTGGTTGGTCATGGGGCTTGAACTCTGGGCCTGGCACTGTCCCTCTTGAGCTCTTCAGCTCAAGGCAAGTGCTCTACAACTTGAGCCATAGCATCACTTCCGGTTGTCTGGTGGTGAACTGGAGATAAGAGTCTCATAGACTTTCCTGCCTGGACTGGCTTTGAACTGTGATCCTCAGATCTCAGCCTCCAGAGTAGATAGGATTACAGGAGTGAGCCACCAGCGCCCAGCTGATTCATATTCTTTTTTTTTTTAATAGTTTAATTTTTTTTTATTGTGAAAATACCATACAGAGGGGTTACAATTACATGGGCAAGGTAATGAGTACATTTGTTATAAAGCATTGTTGCCTCCTCCTTTGTTTCCCCTTCCCATCCTCCCCTCCTTCCCCCATTCATAGTCTTAACTTACCAACTCTAAGGCTGCCATCTGCTTCTTGGTGAGTTATTGTGGTCTCCCTCCGACCCTCACTGTCCACTATAGTCCGGTGCTCTTCCACTTTCTGTAAGAAGCCCCAAACACATTCTTAATATAACTTAGAGATATGTTAAGGGTTTCTTTACACACGTCCCTCTTTGCAAGGCATTCCTTAGCTGCTTCACTCTATTCCTTTCTCCCAACTCACCCCATCTGGTTTTGTGATCTTGGTCACAGAGATACTCTTGAAGTAGGACTTGGGCTGAGGCTGCAGAACAGGACCAAGACCTTCCTGGGAAACCTGGGAATCAAGATCTAGAAAGGCAGAGATGCAGAACCAAAAGAGAATGTCATAGGGGAACAAAATGGAATACAGCAAGAAGGAACTTTAGGAAGAACAGACAGACAGAACTCCAGAATAACAAGGGATAGTCAATGCTCCCTCTCCTTGTAGACTCACCATTGTCCTCTCTGGCTCTAGGATGGGGAGTCACAGGCCACATATCATCGAACTGTAGAAGAAGCCATACATAGTAGATGAAAAGACACCTTCCAGACTGAAACCTGAAGGGTTACATACCCCAAAATACTCCAAAGTTCCAGAACCCTTTTTCCCCAGAAGTAATTCCATTTAGGATAGCCTTATTACCAATTCTTCCCTCTTGGTTGTTTCAAATGCCCCTTTAACCAAGAAGCTTTCCTGAACCTTGTCTGTCCTCCCCCCAATAATCCTGCCTTATATCTAAGAATCATCTCCACCTGAAGAAATCCTATTTTTCTCCAAAGCAGCTTACTATAGAAAACCGGTTTGAAAGTATAGGGCAATGAAGGAGCACTGGCCTAGCAATGCATGAGGCCTTGAGTTCTATTCTATCCCCACAGCACAATTTGAAAGATAAGATGTGGTAGAATTGATTCTAGCCATTGTTCATTAGTGGTCTCTCACTTTATGCCCAGATTTAAGTACTCACCCTATGAAAAGGTCTCGGGGACCCCCAGTCTGGTGCTGGTTTGGAGGTTTCAGTTCTTGTATCACTCTCCAAGACCCCCCCAAAGGTCTTAGGCTGATGACTATCTGGGTATTTAAGCATTGAGTCCCGAAGCGTCTGCCCCTCCCGCAGTCTCTCACCAGCTGTCTCTGATTCAGGACCTGGAAGTTCTGCAAAAAGGCGGCACATCGATGCTGGGGTGGGAAAGGACTTGGGCCCTTTAAATCTCCTTGAAATCGTCAGTCTTGTCAACACTTTCCATCCCCTAACTACTCCCTGCAAGCTCTTTACTTCACCCACCAACCTATTAGCAAACATGAGTTCTCCCTCAGGGAAATCCACACACCAGGAGGGCGGGAAGGCAAGGTCCAGGCTCCCATCTCGCCGAAGATGCTATTGAAATCGCGAACGAGTTCATCGAAGCCGAAGTTATCATAGAAACGTATCCCTCCTCTTGGGCTGAAGCTGAAGCCAAATTCCTCTGGGGACTGAGAACCACCAAAACTCGAGCTCCCAGGACCCCATGTGGCTCCTTCTTCCTCGTCCTCATCATCCTCATCTTCATCTCGAGTCATCCCTCCAAAAAAGGGATCCCTGTGGCTGAGGGTGGAGGCAGGTAAGGCACCAAGACTTCAGCCCCACTTATGGCATAGAATCAACGCAACATGGGACTAGAGTAGGTGGCCTGGGAAGCTGGGGTGAATGTTGGAGGAACAGTGCGGTGTCCCCCCGCCCCTTCCATACTTCCCGCGGGCCTGCTCACCAGCTCCCTGTCCTCCTCCTCAGATCCCCATTAACTTCCCCGCCCAGGTCCCTGTTGCATCACCCAACACTGGTGAAAAAGGTGTAAGGCGCCGTTTCTCCTACCAACGGCCGCCATGGTTACGGTTGCGTGGTGACTACTCAATGTGGTGACTTTCGTCCTCTCCTCCAGAGTGGGAGCAGAGGAAGTTTTCCCCCAAAATACGAGGATGGGGGCCAAGCTTTCTCCAGAACACCCTTCCCTTGTCCAGCCCAGAACTACTCTCACCTCCGAAGTCCAGAAAAGCCGAAAAAGCCCCGGAAGAGGTCGAACAAGCTCATTCCCATGGCGGGCGCCGGACCCTTGAGACCCTCCCGCAGCCCATTCGCACGCAAACACAGCCGAGATACGCCACCGGAAATTGTGAGGCGTCCGCCAGCACTGTCGGAAAGCAAGCGCGGGGGCGCGGCATTATCGTAAAGCAGCCGCAAGGCGAACGAGCGAGGGAGGCGGGGCTGACCGGATGGAAAAGCTTGGTCGTTCCCCCTGCCCTGCGCTCTCCTGCGAGGTATCGGCCGGGCTCTCGCCGGCGGTTCACCTCCCTCTGTGTTTTTAGCCCAGCCGATCTGCTCGACAGGCGCTTCGGGTGGAGACCAGACGATTTCGCCAGAAGGCAGCCCTCACCTTACCAACAGACCTGTTTGAAACCCCTTTTACCCCACCGGCAGCCCCCGGGACGATGCCACAGGCCGCTACCCTCTAGACTTCTAGACGTTTGTTTTCTCCAGATTAACGTGGGTAACTTCAAATGTTAGATGGACTGAGTCTAACTAAAGCTCCTTCAAATACAAATTCAGAAGCACAGAATAAAGACAAGGGAACGCATGAATTCATTATTAGCTACTACGGAGTCATGACCATAAAGGATTCTTTAATATTTCCAAACAGGCTCCATAACCAGCAAGATAAAAAAATTATAAAAGCTTTATAAGTCAAGCAGGGATGTTACTCAAGCGTCCTAGAAAGGAACAAAGAATGTGAGGCTGTAAGATTTCCTCCTTCCAGCAAGTGTGATGGAATGTCTATAATCAACTACGGGGAAAGGAGGGTCTCCAGAGGCAGCCATATGGCCAGATCCCATTCTTAAAAATGACTTAGAAGGGGATGTGGCTCAAGCAGTTAGGGTGCCAGTCTACCAAGCCTAAGGTTCAAACCTAGTGCTGACTAAATCCCTTTTAATACTGATTTTCAAAGCCTCTCTTTGTACCCCATCCCAAACCCCATGTCTTGCCCTAGACTCTAATGCCTTTGCATGGGATTAGGTATATTTAAGCCACAGAAAAGTACTCAAGAAGCAAATATTTAGTATACTAGTGTCAGGAAGGACCCCAAATTTGTTTTGTCAGCCAACTGCAAATATTGCCCTCGAGTTCTTAGTTTTATTTGTCTGGAACCATCAAAGCCATACGTATGTATTTCAACTCCATAAAGCCATTTCCTTGAAATGTTTCTCAATTCTTCCACAATCCTCCCCCTTCCCATCCAATTTTCTATCCCTTCCCTTTATGGCCTTAACTTGCTGTAGATGTGGCAGTTTCTGGAGGCAATGAAGATTTGTGGTGATTCTTTCCAGTTGCACAGGTTGTGAAATTCTTAGGGGTGAAAGGAATCCCTTCACTAGCACATTAAGGTCAGAGGAGTTCTGAAAGGGCAAAGATTTCATTTTATTCCACTGCCTTCGGGACCTATTAGAGGCCCAGTTCGTACGGTAATACTTATTCACCAAGCTGGTCATCGACGAGACTGAGGATATCCTAGACGGAGCAAGAATGGGCAGAGGCTGAAGGTAGAGTTTTTGTTTTATATATACAAGACACATTAATCCATTAAATTTGAAGACACAGTACAAAAAAAAAACACTTCAACTAATTCATCTGACAATGCTGTTCATATTCATGACGCCATTTTTTGTTGTTTTGTTTTCCTAATAATAAAGGAGGAGACTTAGGGCTGTTGGGCTGATATATATTTCGGGGTCCCCCTCCCCACCTCACCCATACACCACCAGGGTGAACAGGAAGAAGGAAGGTCAGGGCCCATAGCAAAGTTTCATAATCTTGAATGCAAGGGGAGAGTAGGAAGAGGAAAAGGAAGGAAAAAAAAAAGAGAAAATACAAATCCTATAATACATACAACAGGGTGGGGATGGTATGGGAATGGGACAGACATGAAGCAGAGGCGTGGGGTGGGCCGCTGGGTGGGAGGCTGAAGAATCCCCCCACATTCCTTTCTCTCTTTGATGCTGTTTCCATAGTTTCCAGGCTGAGAAGCCCTCTCAGAAGATGGGACCGGGAGAAGAGGGCCAGGGCCTCAGTTGGCCCCCCAGCTGTAGCTGTTGTAGGCAGACTTGTTGGTCTGGGGCTTCTGCGGGATGGAGCTGGTCTGGCTACGTTGCCCGCTGCCCGTCTGCAGGGAATGGGAGGATGATGGGGAGGAAAAAGGTGTCTAGTTAGTGGGACCAATCTGTAACATCTTTAGGTGGAAATGTGCAAACTGTCTTGCTTTCTTATTCCCCTTACTTCAGACCTATATGAAATTAACTTCTGAACCATAGAAAATTGGACTCGATAGCTAGTAGAGCTCCTCTCTACAAGAACATAGTTAATGTTTAAACAGGGGAAAATGAAAAGAGGATAAGATATTTTTGCATTCTATCTTCTCTACCCCTCCCACTCATTCCACCCCTGGTCTGGAAAAAAAAAACAACAACCCACAACTGAGAATTATGGCCTCTTGGAGGTGAGTGATCACAAGGTGATTTTCATTGATCTCCATGAATGCCTCAATTTAGAAAGCCATCTTTGAAAGGAAAAAAAAAAGCCCTCATTCTAGCTCTCCAGCCACCTGTGATGGAGCTCTTGAGCAGACTCTTGCACCACCCTGCAGATCTACCCACCACCAACATCTGTGAGCCCAATTCAGGCAAAGCAAAAGAGAAGAGTCTGATGCTTCAAGCTCCAGATGCTGCCCCAAGAATCTTTTTCTGGTAACCCAGTGTTTTCCAGAGCTAAGGAAGGGGAAAGATAAAGAGGGTGTTGAGGAGGGGAGGAAGAAAGAGGATGGGGAGGCCAGAGAGCTCAGCAAAGTGTTTGTGTTTGTGTATCCTGTTTTGTGACCACTTAATCTTTTCTCTTCAAGTTTTCTGAGGCTGTGGAGGTGAAATGGGGACTAAAAAGGAGTGGGTTCAAGCATATCATTCAGTTTCATTACCTGCTCCTCCTGCTGGCGCTGGCAACAGAGAATCATCTGCAAATATGGTAGCTGAGGCAGAACCAGGATATATGGAAAATAAAGGGACAAACTTTGACAATAGAACTCCACCATTAGAAGGGAAAGCTACAATGTCAGGGAAGAGGGAAGGCTGGGAGAGGTAAAGGGAAGGTGTGACCCAGGTCTGATGGGATGAGGACAACTGTGCCATGGGAGGAGGTGGAGGAGAAAGGCATCAAAGGAACTGAGCAAAAAAGGTTTTAATCTGGCCCATTCTCTGACATTTCCCTTGCTGGCTGCTCATGTTATGTGCGCTTGTGTCTGTATGTGTCGTGTGCCCCTGGCTGGCACTGGGGAGGATTGGGTGAAGGTGGTGGTAAGGAAGGGTAAGAAAAGGAAAGGGGAGGTAGTTTTAAGGGATAGGAAGGAAGAGGAAGGGAAAGGAGAGAGGGGGAGGGCTGTTACCTGGCCATCCTGCTGCAGGTGATGATGAAGGATCTGGGAATGCGGCTGCTGATGGGGGGTCAGAATGTGCATAAAGGGGGCAGGTGGGTAGGCAGCAGCTGTGGCCGGATTTATGGGCCCTCCACTTCCTAGGGCTGAAGGCAAGTTGAAGGAGGCAGCGGGAGTACCGGAATGAAATCCTTGTTTCTCAAAGGACTGCTATCCAAGCAAAGAGTAAATAAAAGGGATCAACAAAGGAAATCCGGGTACTTCTAAGCCCAAAGTTCCCTACCCTCAGAAGGAACAGTGCACTTGAAGTTAAGATATTCAAATCGCCAGTTCTACCTCTGTGCATTAATACATCATGATTGTAGGCAAAATATGGTCTCTTAAGCCTAAGTTTCCTCACTTAAAAAAAAAAAAGGACACTACTGACCTTTCAATTATAAGGATCAAAAAGGAGGATGAACATGAAAGAACTCCTTAAAATCTAATGCTATATATGAATATATAGAAATGTGTGAACTCCTCTTAGCCTTCCTGCCCCAGTAGTTGGGTAGAAATTAGAATTCAGATAGTTCAAAGGAAATGAATAGGGTTTAGCATGGTGGCCCAAGATTAAGAAGGCCAGCCCAGGCAAAATGTTAAGACTCAAGTCTCAAAAAAAAAAAAAAAAAGGCCACAAAGGGTGGTGATACTTGGGAAGTGAAAGGAGGACTATGGTTAAGGTCTGCCTAGGAAAAGCTCTGAGAACCTACCTGGAAAACATGAGAAAGCAAAAGACCAGTAAGGTCTTGCCTATGAACTCCCTCCACGTTCCTAATACTTCACAACAAACTTATTTATGCTAACTGGGGAATAAACATTAAGAATTACACCCAGCGCTGGTGGCTCACACCTGTAATCCTTGCTATCAGGAGGCTGAGATCTGAGGATCATAGTTCGAAGCCTGCCAGGGAAGGAAGTCTATGAGACTCTGGTTAACTACCAGAAAACTGAAGTGGTGCTGTGGCTCAAGTGGTAGAGCACTGGCCTTGAGCTGAAGAGCTCAAGGACAGCACCTAGGCCCAGAGTTCAAGCCCCATAACTGACCAAAAAAAAAAAAAAGTGAATAACGCAGTAACAATGTCTCATTTTCTTTTCCCACCACCAGCTTTTTGTCATGGGTTTACTCACAAAGAATGGAATGAACCAGTTTCTTTTTATTTTCTGCATTTGTTCCCTTGGAAAGTGAGGAGAGGTTGGAATTGGATAGGTAAAAGGGTCGAGACAGTCGCCCAGTGACAAGTTTCAAGTTACAGGACTCACCTACCTGTTATGTTTCTCATTTTTTTTCTGTGAGCTAAATTTAAACTCCTAGAGAAGCTAGTCTACAGATCATTCATTTAGAAAAGTTAGACTGGGTTTCTGACCTCTCCAACTGTTCTTGCCCACTTTTTTTTTTTGCCTTGCTAGCCCTGGGCACTCAGGGCCTGGGCACTGTACTGCGCTTCTATTGCTCAAGGCTAGCACTACCATTTCAGCCACAGCACCACTTCTGGCCTTTCTGTTTATGTGATACTGAGGAATCAAACCCAAGGCTTCATGCATGCTAGGCAAGCACTCTACCACTAAGCATATCCCACTCCCTTGCCCATTGTTTTTCTATAATTGCAACTGCACTGCCTCTAAGACCATCTCTCCTTTTTTTACTTCCATCCAAGCCAGGCACCTACCTGGGTTTTGGAGTACACAGAACCCGAGATATCTGGCACGCCTGTGTTACTGGAGGTGACTGATACACCTAGGGGAGGAAAAAGACATGATTAGCTCAGCTAGCTGCCTGGCCCCTATTCCCAAGATGAAGTGATATCTGTGGCCTTTGTAGCAACAGCACTGCAAGGGAATTTCACTCTGATTTTCTCAAGTTAGTTCTGAGATATAAGAATTCATGACACAAAGGCTCCATGGTCTTTTGACTTTTGGAGCATATGCACAAGTGAAGTGAGTTTAAAAATTTTTTTTTTTAGAACAAGATGACATTTTTAATAGCTCATTAGTACTTATTGATTTTGAATCACTTCAAAGCCAAAGAAGATATAACAAATTTAATATCCATTTCAAATAAACTCTATCTAATCAATCTTGACCTTGAAAAGTAGGGTAGACTGGTCGTCTATTCTGAAGAGATAAAATTTGGGGCTCAAAATCCACACCTTCACAGAAGGTTAAGTAACAGAACAGTCCAATTTAGTGCTCAAGAGCACTCTTACTCTCACCAGAGAGCCTTAGCTCACTTAGTGATGGAGCTTGTAAGCTATATCCTAATGATTTAAAGGGCTAATACAAAGATGAATTTCCAATTTCCAATACAACTCAAGCACTATGGGGAAAAAGGAAAGAGAAAGGGATAGTAGCCCATGTGGAACATAAAAAATGTCATTTCAGTTACTTTAGCTTCTCCATGAAATAAAAGCTCAAATCCATAACACAACTCACATTTCCTGTTAAAATTTCCCTCCTAACAATTTAAGACAATCAGAGTAGTAAACCCCTCATTTTAATTTATTCTCAAACTAAAATATAGATTACACTCTTCCTCCTGAGAAATAAAGCAATGGGCTAAGGAGATAAGCTACAGGATAAAGAATTTACAATCTCTCTTGAGACACTTTAAACAGATTTGCAAAATAAGTGATTGAACTAAAACTTGAACTATAATTTTAAAAAGATACATTAGGGGATGGGAATGTGACTTAGTGGTAGAGTGATTGCCTAGCATGCATGAAGCCCTGGGTGCAATTCCTCAGTATTACATATACAGAAAAAGCCAGAGGTGGCACTGTAGCTCAAGTGGTAGAGTATTAGTCTTGAGCACAGCAGAGCCAAGGTCCAGAGTTCACATCCCAGGACTGGTTTAAAAAAAAAACAAAAAACAGGGGCTGGGAAGGTGTCTCAGTGAGGAGTGCTTGCCTTACATGATGAGATCCACGGTTCAATTCCTCAGCACCACATAAGCCAAAAAAGCCGGAAGTGGGCTGTGGCTCAAGTGGTAGAGCGCTAGTCTCAGCTAAAGAGCTGAGGGACAGTGCTCAGGCCCAGAGTTCAGGCCCCACAACCAACGAAAAACAAAATAAAGAAAGAAAGGAAGAAAGAAAGCTGGGTGCTAGTGGCTTACGCCTGTAATCCTAGCTACTCAGGAGGATGAGATGAGATCTGAAGATTGTGGTTCAAAGCCAGCCCGGGCAGGAAAAGTCTGCGAGATTATCTCCAATAAACCACCAGAAAAATGGAAGTGGTGCTGTGGTTCAAGTAGTAGAGAGCTAGCCTTGAGCTGAAAAGCTGAGGGTCAGCGTCCAGGCCCAGAGTTCAAGCCCCACAACTGACCAAAAAAAAAAAAAGTCACATTTGTGCTTTGTGGCCTTAGACCCTACCTTCCAGAGGTACTCTCCTCTAATATTAGTAACACTGATGGAAAAGTGTTTAGAAGCCCTGGTCCTAGTGGCCCAATTACAAGTGAGGAGTCCCCCATTCACCCACAATTCAACAGCAGTCCTTCAAACTCCAGGACCCAAATCCAACCAATGTTCAGGACAAATGCTGCCTTCAAAAGTCATGTTCATCTGGAATAATGACCTTAGAATCTTCCCAATAAAAGTGGCATCTTGGGGGGAGAGGGAATTGAGGTTTAAGCTTAATAGTAGAGCACTTGTCCAGTGTGAGGCAGTGGGTTTGATCTCTAGCACAAAAAGGGGGGGAAAAAAAAAAAAGAGCATCTTAACTTCCCACATGCTAAAATCCAATTATTTATTTATTTGGCCTAGGGACTAAACTCTGGATCTGGGTGCTGCTCTTCAGCTCAAGGCTGTGATCTACCACTTTAGCCACAGTGCCACTTCTGGCTTTTTCTGCTTATGTGATACTGAGGAATCAAACCCAGGGTGCCAAATGCATGCAAGGCAAGCACTCCTATCACTGAGTCACCTTCCCAGCCCTAAAATCCAATTTTAAAGGGAAACAAATATAAACTATGAAAAAGAACAGAACTATAAGTTAGACATGGTGGCACACTCCTGTAATTCCAGTACTTGGGAGGCAGAAAGATTTTAGTTCAAGACTAGCCTGGGCCTATACACAGTGAAATACTGTCTCAAAAAAACAAAACTACAGAAATCAGAGAAAAAGACTTCCCAACTTCAAAGTAACATGTATACTTTAAATGCACTTAATGGGAATGATACAACAAAACTCTGAAGGACCTTAGGAGAACTTTTTTCCCTTTCCCCCTTTTTTTCCTTTCCCAGCTGACCTTCTGGCAAAACACTGGGAGTTCAGTTATTGAAAAAGCTAAAGTTAATATTGTTTGTGTGGAAGGGTTAAAATAGAAGGTGGAACACACAAACTATAAATGGGACATTTATTTAAAGATAAATCCAGAGATAACAATCTATCTACACTTGATCTATATACAGTGATCTATCTATCAGTTAGGTACCCTTTGCAAAGTTGAGACTAGGTTGCCTACAGAGAAGAGAATTAACTAACCGGATCCTCAAGCTGGGTGGAAGGGGAAATTAGGTTCTAATATGCCCCTGCCCCTATCTTGTCTTATAAATACCAGTTTCTAGTCCACAAGACTTAAATTGAATATAGGGTTGAAGAGACTGTAAATGCAGGAAAAACAAATAGTAACCATAAACATTAAGAGAACCTAGAAGTAGTTGTTTCTCTACTTTCTTCCAACATCAGAATGTCCTGCCTATTTCCATCCTTAAACAGTAATATCATTCCAATACAATATGAGTGATTGAGAGGAGAATTAAGACTCCATCTCTTCTATTACAGCAGTCCACAGAAAAAGTTGGTCACCCTCAACAGGATGAAATTATTCCAGAGGGCTGTGGAGAAATAATTACAAGGAAATCTGAGTAGTATGATTTCTAGTTAACTAATAGTGATGGTCTCATTGCTCAAGTAAACTAAAAATAAAGGATTGGTGGTGTATTAGTGAGTAGACTTAGTAGGGACTAGAATTTCCAGTCAGGATGTCTGCCCAAACCTCTCTTATGCATCCTTACTACACACACAAGTACAAAACAACTAATAAACAAGAATCTCTGAGAAGGCATCAAAGAACTGAGAACCATGTTCTAGGTGAGCTAGCTGGCAATGTTCCAAAGCCTGAATCATCAACTAAGTGATTAGTTATGATTTTATCAGATCTCAATTAGCCAATCTGTCTTTGGGAACTAGATGTAGAAATGAAGCCTTGGAAGATAGTTCCTAACAGATTTGAACACCATCTCTGCCTTTCACCATGACATGGCACTCTAAACTTTTTTGTCCCTTCCCCTCTGCACTTGTCACAGGCAAAGGGAAGATCTAGATAGAAGAGTGAAGACATTTAAGCAGGAGGAGTTGAGTTTGTTTACACCTACTTTCTTTACCAGCCAATCAACAGCTGGAGACTGAGGCTACTCCCCTCCCCACACCCGCCCTTAAAAACCACTGCACCGGAAAACTAAAAGCTCTTTGGCTATGCTAGCATTTGACTGAAAAGACCACCCTCCACCCTTCATCCACAGCATAAATTGGTTCCTAGTGTCCAGAAAGACATTCACGGAAAGAACGCCAGAGTTAGCTAAAGAAATACCACAGTTTATTGAAGACTACAAATATTTTTGTTACAAGTTGGAACTACATGCCTTCCAGAAATCAAAAGCAACAGCAGGTGTGTGCATTGATGTTTCAGAGGTGTTGCACCGCTTGGACTCAAAATGGGTAAGACAGGGTCAGACACATGGGGGAAGAGGGAAATGGGGGAGAGGCAAGTTCAAAAGCCCAGAAGGTATCCACCAACTCATTTTCCCCAAGCCACGCAGGCCATGGCCTCAGCTCAGCAGGCTCTCCTCAGTGGTTTGGTTTCTGAAACAAGACTTCAGTGCAAATTTATACACACACATAAAACACAGCCCCCAGCCTTGGGCCAAATTAGCTCTCAGCCGTCCAGAAATGCTTGTAAGGGGGTGGATATTTTCTTCCTAAAAGGAATCAAATACACAAAAATATATGAATTTAGAGGTTGATGAAGAATAGAATAAGAGCCCTCTGTGGGGTTGGGAACTAGGGAAGGGGGTTCTCAAAAGGCTATTATAACAGCTTTCTGAAATCTTAAGGGAAGTAAGAAGTTAGGATATCCAGAATTGGACAGTCCAACTCTCATACTGTCAACTATTAACTCTTAAAATTCTTTTTTTTTTTGGTTGGTTGTGGGGCTTGAACTCTGGGCCCGGGCTCTGTCCCTGAGCTCTTCAGCACAAGGCTAGTGCTCTACCACTTGAGCGATAGCGCCACTTCCAGCTTTTTCTGCTTATGTGGTGCCAAGGAATTGAACCCAGGGCCTCATGCATGCAAGGCAAGCACTCTACCACTGACCCACCTTCCCAGCCCCTGGGTATTAAATTTCAATGGGGCTTCCAAAGATTTTCAAAATTACAATCATGACATTAATCAGATAACAATTAAAAAGATCTACCTGTCTATTAATATCTAGACCTATCAGCTTAAACTAATTATTGAAAACCATGGGTGAGGGTTTTTTTTTGTTTTTGTCGGTTGTGGGGCTTGAACTCTGGGCCTGGGTGCTATCCCTCAGCTCTTCAGCTCAAGGCTAGCATTCTACCACTTGTGCCAAAGCACCACTTCCGGTTTTTTCCTCTGTTTATGTGGTGCTGAGGAAGCATACCCAGAGACTCATACATGCAAGGCAAGTACTCTTCCACTAAGCCACCTTCCCAACCTGGGTGAGGTTTTTAATACCCTGCCAGAGCTTACATGAAGGTGGAGAATATAAATGCTACTTCTTCCAAATTGCCATGAAACTAAGTTAAGTTTTAAGGATAATTCTCAACCTCTAGTAGTAGCAGCAATATTCTTCCCCATATTCACCTAACAGTCACACACAAAAAAAGTGGATGGAATTATGCCCAAACTCCTATACTTACATCTACCCTGCTAAAGTGAATCACAAATGTCAGGTATGAAAACAAGGCAAAGGGGCTGGGAATGTAGCTTAGAGTGCTTGCCTAGCATGGATGAAGCACAGGGCTCAATTCCTCAGTACCACATAAACAGAAAAGGCCAGAAGTGACGCTGTAGGTCAAGTGGCATAGTACCAGCCTAATGCAAAAAGCTCAGGACAGTGCGTAGGCCCTGAGTTGAAGCCCCAGAACTGGTCAAAAAAACAAAACACAAAAAAGAAAACACAAAAAATAAATAAGGCATAGTGTACATATCTTTATTGTACATATGGAGAGGATTCCTATATTACCCTTCCTCTTAGATGTGCAAATAGGCTTTACAAGACCAGCATACAAATGAAGGAATTGAAGGCTCCAATTCTCTCAGTCCAATTCTCACTCTACTGAGTATTCATGTCTACTCCTTTCTGTCAGTATATTAGGTTTTCTAGCCAAGGACCAAAAAGAGTCATATTTAAAAACTTAAGCCAAAGTTTATCATAGCCTGTTAGCTAAGAAGACATTAAACTCTTCTTTTAGTATTCTAGTATCATCAGTATCATACAAGTTAACACTTGCCTCCACTGACATCTAAGCAAAATTTTGGGGTTCAAAACTCAAGTCAGTCCAAATATTTTAATAACCAACAAATAACCCTTGAGCACTCCCCTCAATTATGAATTATGAAATGTGTCAGTATCAAGTTCTGTTGGT
Source organism: Dipodomys spectabilis (assembly GCF_019054845.1). Lineage (NCBI taxonomy): Eukaryota > Metazoa > Chordata > Mammalia > Rodentia > Heteromyidae > Dipodomys > Dipodomys spectabilis. The sequence goes on from NW_024870746.1 coordinate 7,007,864, forward strand.
GCTGCTCCCAGAAACTCAAGTCAGCCAAGCACTAACAATCATTATGTAGAGAACAGCACCCTCACCAACCCCGTTTTACCAGGAATCAAGTCTTTTTCCTAAAGTTCATTCAGTAATTAAGCCAGGGCCACGGGGGAGCTTACCAGTGTTGTATCCATGAGACCCATATCCACTTGGCTGTTGGAAAGGGGTGGCTGATGCATTCACACTGACATTCACACCATGCTGCTTAGAAGAGGTAGGAGCCACCTGAAGGGAAAAAAGGCCAGAACTTCAATGAAATGGCAGATACTGTCTGTCCCCAATGTCCTAACTCCAGGGACTGGGCATTATGAGGTAAGGTTAGCTGGACTCCCCTCTTTAAGCCAAAGAGTAGGTAACTCCTCTTCTGATTATCAGCAATTCAAGTTCCACTCCCCCTTCCTAGACCAGAAACAGACCAAAGGTGCCAACTGTTTCTCCTCATTCATTACCAAAGAGTCACCTAGCTTGAAAGCAACTAGGATAGTGTTCAGGGCTGAGATCCTTCACTACAAGGAAACTAAAACTAGGTACTCACAGGGAACACAGCAGGCCCATACTGGAAGGTGCTGGGGAGGCCCGGGACCCCTGTATAGTATGGCAGGCTGGTATAACTGTAGCCAGGAGGCAGCGCCGGATTCAGGAATGTCTGCTGCGTGGTGTGGTGAGTCTGCGTCTGGTTCTGTTGGGGCTGGGCCAATGTTGTGGCTGGAGCTGGAGAGGAGGCATCCCCACGGCCAAACTTGGTGAGGTCACCTGTGACAAGAGAAGCTCACTGTACATCTTTTACCACAATACCAACGCAGAATTACTGGTCTCATCTCACATCATTCTAGAAGATCATATTCAAAGACTCAAGTTCAATTTCTTAAACTATATGTTTTTTTTTTATAGCTCCATTTTGAACTGTTTAGCATATACTTAACACAGCAGAAGTCAAGACTAATGTTGAGGGCTGAGGACATGGTTAAATGATATAGCACTAGGCCCTAGATTCAAATCCTAGCTCAAAAAAACCCCCCAAATCAAAGGAATAACCCCTACCCCCCCACTAATGTTGAATAACTACAATGTTATGCAGTGGGAGGTTCCTAGAACAAAGTTGTTACATAGTTTCTCTGCCAGCTTATTTTGTTTCATTTCCATCCCCTTTCTTCCCATCATATCATCATCAGGCTAGACTTTAAGGACAATGTCAGACCACAGAAAATAAAGTCAGCGATAACTACAGGGAGGCAAAAAAAAAAAAAAAAAAAAAAGAGGCTCAAAGCCTAATAATGAAATAAAATTACCACTGTAAAGTACAGTGAGCAGAGAACATGGGCTAATTCAACCAATGAACCCTCTAGAAAAAGGTGAGAATGGCTGGGTTCAATCCCCAGTACATACACACACACACACACACACATACACACCCACACACTCTCTCTCTCTCCCAGGATGATGAACCTACTAACACACACACACACAACCTGCCACACACACACACACACACACACACACTCTCTCTCTCCCAGGATGATGAACCTACTAACACACACACACACAACCTGCCACACGCCCATCTTTAGCAGGATGATGAACCTAAATCCCTGATTTGCCACATCTCTTCTACATGTCTACTGACGACCTTTACTTATGGCAGGAACTGAATGGGTCCCTTCTCACTATTAATCAGGTTTCTGCCAATATATTTCCCTTTATTAATCACTATCCCAGTCCTACCAGAATAAGGATTGCTGGCCAGGCTACCATCCCTTCCAGTCAGTGGAGTGGTAGGTGTGGGAAATGGGATACTGTAGTAGTCCTAGACAGAGAAATAAAAAAGCAGAGATTTAATGTCATTCATTTTCCAGCCTGAGAACCACAGGTGAATGTTGGAGTACTGCAATTTATCAACCCACTGATTAAGCTGATAAGAGAAGGCATGAACTCCAATTACTCTGGCATACACTGTCCCCCCTACCTGACCATGATCTGAGTAAGGCAAGGTCTACGGATATGCCTTTTGGAGAACACATCAACAAACAACATTTTTAAGCCTCCTCATATAATAGCTGTAAATCTACACAAAATTATTTCAAGAGGTATTTTCCCTACACTCTACAATCTTAAGTGCACGTCCAATAGAAAGCCTACTATGCTACTCAGGAGACTTGAGATCTGAGAGGATTATAGCTAGAAGCCAGCCCAGGCAGGAAAATCCTTGAGACACTTATCTCCAATTACCCATCAAAAAGCCCAAAGTGGTGCTGTGGCTCAAAGTGGTAGAGGACTAGCCTTGAGCAAAAGAGCTCAGAGACAGTGTCCATGCTCTGAGTTGAAGCCTCACTACCTACCAAAAACAAAAACAAAGGGCTGGGAAGCTGGCTCAGTGGTAGAGCACTTGCCTTGCATGCCTGAGGCCCTGGGTTCGATTCCTCAGAAGTGGCGCTGTGGCTCAAGTGGTAGAGCGCTAGCCTTGAGCTGAAGAGCTGAGGGACAGCGCCCAGGCCCAGAGTTCAGACCCCACACACACACAAAAAAAAAAAAAAAAAAAGGAAGAAAAAGAAAAGCAAAGGAGAAAGTGAGAGAAGTGGTAATGGCAGGGGGAAGGAAAGGAAGATAGAGAAGAGAGAGAAAGGAAAGGAAGAGAAGAAGCAAGGCCAGGGACATGGTACACGCCTGTAGTCTCAGCTACTGGAAAGTCTGACACAGGAAGATCCACTTGAGCCCAGGAGTCTAGGTAACATGAGAATACTCTATCTATTTTTAAAAAGGGAAAAGGAGAGTAAAGAGTAAAGTGTTCAGCAGAAGATCACTTGTCTGGTCAAAGTCCTGGGTTTCAACCTCAAGTATTACAAAAAATAAAAGTAGAACAGGAAACTGATATTAATAAGAAGTATATGAATAGTGATTAGTCCATTTAAGCTGTAGGATATACAAAGTGGCAGATTGTGCTTAGCAGATGTGATGCACTAGATTTCATCCCAGCACCACAACAAAACAACACACTTTCAAGATATATTAGAATAAAGGGATTTTTTTTTTTTGTGCCAGTCCTGGGGTTTAAACTTAGGGCCTGAGTACTGTCCCTAAGTTTTTTTGGCTCAAGATTAGCACTCTACCACTTAAGCCAGAGCTCCAGTTCCAGCTTTTTCTGCTTATGTAGTACTGAGGAATCGAACCCAGGGATTCATGCATGCTAGGCAAGCACTCTACCACTAAGCCACATTCCCAGCACCAAATATAGGAATTTATAGGAGTAGTTTTAACAGAAGGACAAATCAGGAACTAGATAGTTATGTAACATCAATTGAATGTGTGAGATAATCCTTCCAATTTTAATTTTTAATGTTCTTTCCAAGGCTCTACTCACATACTCACCAATGGAAATCTCGTCTGAAGCATTTGCAAGTCATCATAACCATAGACCTGTGGCTGAAAAATAAAGACATGTAACAGTATTAATGAGCACTGGTCATGATGGTAACAAAAGAAACAGAAAGGTATTTCAATACAACATTCATTCTCATTCTTCGAACAAGACACAAATTATTTCCTTTAGTTTTAAGTAGGAAAAAAAAGTACAAAGAGTTTATCAAAAGATCAATGGAAAAGTTTTTGAAGCTTTCATGATCTACATACAACTGATTCAAACTAGGCTAGCCTCTGGGTACCAGTAGGGGAGACACAAGTACATAATAAACAGCCGGCTTTACTTTCTATTCTAGTAGTCTCTTGTCTTCAGTCTTCAAAATCTGGATTAAAGATAAAAATATTATTAAAAAAATTTTTTAAAAATCTAGCTTAAAATTTATCTCCTTTTGGAAGGATTTGATTTATTTATTTATGTATTTATTTATTTATGTCAGTTGTGGGGTTTAAACTCTGGGATTGGGCGTTCTCCCTCAGGTCTTCAGCTCAAGGCAAGCGCTCTACCACTCGAACCACAGCACCACTTCAGTGTCCCTTCCAGTTTTCTGGTGGTTAATTGGAGTCTCAAGGGCTTTCCTGTCTGGGCTTACTTTGAACCATGTTTCTCAGATTTCAGTCTCCTGAGAAGGTAGGATTATAGGCGTGAGCCACTGGCACCCGGCAGGATTCGTATTTTACTATTTTTTTCCCTCCAATTTTTGGGCACTAAGTGTTAGTGCTTAAAAAATGTATAATAGTGTTACTTGGGCATTTTATCTGTATGATGTTTACTTAGATTTCTTCTCCAAGGACAAAAACAGGTGTCTTAACTATCCTATTGTTTTGGTTTTTTTTTTTTTTTTTGGTGCTGGTTCTGAGACTTGAACTCAGAGCCTAAACTTTGCTGAAGGCCATTGTTCTACCACTTGAGCCATAGCTCCACTTCTGGCTTTTTGGTGGTTAACTGGAGATAAGAGTCTCAAGGACTTCTGTGTTCAGGCTAGCTTTGAACCATGACCCTCAAATTTCAGCCTCCCCACAGGCACCCAGCTACTCTTCATCTCAATAGGTACTAAATACAAGAAGACCAGGGCAGAAGCCATTTATTCTCAGGATAGAGAACTCAGTTGTTAGTAAGGTCAGAGCCAGCAAAAGATCGACACAATTAGGGAATTGATGCAAGTATAAAAAAATAATTCTCTAAGAAGCAGTCTAACCTTTGGGAATTGAGATCCAAAATTTGTACTTCACATACAGTAAGTATACAATAGAGGAAGCTCCCTTCTGAAAACTAGTTTTTCTCCAACACTACAAAGATTAAAAACCTGTTTACTTATATGTGACAAGTATTCATTTATTCTGTAATTACAGTCTTCCACCTGAAGGCAGAGCTATGAAGAGTAGACACACCATCTTCCCCTTGTGAAGACCCTTCTGTCTCACTTACTGGGTAGGCATGTAACAGCCCAGGAGCCATAATATATGGATTAGGCAACAACGGCGGAACCCCAGGAGGAAGGTTGGGAGGAGCTTTTCCTAAAAGAGAAATAACATTTTTATACTGCCACATAATTACTTACCTCTTCCATCCCAGAGGACTGCCACCCACCTAGAAAAGACTACCTGAAGTCGTAGCAACTGAGCTTCGAGTTGAGGCTGTGACGGTGGAGTTGCTGCCTAAACTGAGACCCAGACTACTGCCACTATTGAGACTGGAGGAGACACTGACCACTGGGGGAGGTGCAGAGACTGTGCTGGATGTGGTAGAGAAAGTGCTGGAGGAAGAATGGAGATTCGCCTCACTTTCCACACTTGTGTGCTTCAAAAACAGGGAGCAGTGGAATAGAGAGGGCAACAGTTAGTAACAGAGGTCAGCAAAGATAAATACATCATAGCCTTCATTACCAAACTTTCCTTCATTAAGTCCTATAAAATGAGTTACTAGTTCATGAGCAAGGAAAAGGATAAGATCTGACTTTAAACTTAAAATTATGTATCTGAGGAAAAAGAGACTCCTAAACAAGTTTTACCTTCAGATCTTTCCCCAAGCAAATGTCCTTAACTCAGCTTAACTCCAGAAATAGATGTTATATTTTGCAATCAATTCTTTGACCAAAAGCTCTACCCTGACCTCTGCTTTATGCTTTAATTTGGGGGAGGGGAGGGGCAAACACTGGGGGGGTTGAACTAGACCTGGGCACTGTCCCTTAGCTTTGTGTCTCAAGGCTAGTCATCTACCAGTTGAACCACAGCACCATTTCAGGTTTTTTGGTGGTTAACTGGAGCTACGAGTCTCACTGACTTTTCTGCCTGGGCTGGCTTTGAACCATAATCCTCAGGTATCAAACTCCTGAGTACCTAGAATTGTAGATATGAGTCACTGATGCCCAGCTGACTTTTGAATTTTAAGCTCTGCAGTATTTCTGGTTTCTATGGCTTCTCTTTGCCTCCCAGCACCGCTCCTTTGTCCTATAATCTCAATTCAGTAAATGTACAAAGTCACAAAGGAAATTTCAACAATTCCCTCTGAGAACCTTGGGGTTGGATGTTAAAACTCTAAGAACCATTCATTGCTTCTCACTATGTCATACTTACCAAAAGAGTGGATGTTGAAGTGCGCCCAGAAGATGTTGATGATGATAAGGTATTCGGCTGCGTAGATAATGTGCTATAAGGATAAAGAGATTGACATCAACAAAAGTGTTATGGCTACCTGACCCATGGTGCTTACATAAAGACAGAATACAGAAGTTAAGGAGGTATAAGATCATACAATAAACAAAAGGCAGGTATAATAAGCACTTAAAGCAAGAGCTGATGTTGAAAGGGGAAAATAAGTATTCATCTGTTATCATTTCAAATAACTTGTAGGTCACCCATTTAACACAAAAAGAAAGGCTAATGTGGTCTCTATTATGTAGATGGCATAAGACAGGACCACAGAGCCCTGTTATTGAAACTCACCAACCTCAACCTCTATCCTCACCCCAAATCACCTGTTGTGTTGCGTGGTGGTGGTATTTGTAATCTCCTCACTGTGGCTTAACCCACCCAACGAGGATGAGTGCTGATTGGTTGTGGTCAGTAAGGAAGCTGCAGATACCGTTTCATTGAGAGGGGGGATACTAGAAGTAGAAGGTGAGTCAGATTTCACTGCAGAGCCTGTAGCACCTAAAAATGAAAAAGGACTATCAGGGGAAAAGAACTATTTTATTTATTTATTTTTGGGTCCGGTCGTGGGGCCTGGGCCCTGTCCCTCAGCTCTTCAGCTCAAGGCTAGCGCTCGACTACTTGAGCCACAGCATCACTTCTGGCTTTTTGCTTTTATGCTTATGTGGTGCTGAGGAATCGAACTCAGGACCGCATGCAAGCAAGGCAAGCACTCTACCACTGAGCCACTTTCCCAGACCCTATTTTTATTTTTTTTGATAGGTTGTGGGCCTGGGCACTGTCACTGAGCTTTTCAGCTCAAGGCTGGTGCTCTACCACTTGAGCTACAGCACTACTTCCAGTTTTCTGGTGGTTAATTGAAGAGTCTCACAGACTTTCTTGCCTGGGCTAGCTTTGAATTGTGATCCTCAGATCTCAGCCCCCTTAGTAGTTAGGATTATATGTATGGACCACCCACATGGCAGAAATGAACTATTTTAAAAGCAAAATGTAACTACAGTCCTAAATGAGATTGGGTTACACAGTAGAAAACTGTCTCTTAAAAAGAGAGGTGGTGGGCTGGGAAAGTGGCTCAGTGGTAGAGTGCTTGCCTTGCATGCATGAGGCCTTGGGTTCGATTCCTCAGCACCATAAGCACAAAAAGCTGGAAGTAGTGTTGTAGCTCAAATGGTAGAGTGCTAGCCTCAAGCTGAAGAGCTGAGGGATAGCATCCAGGCCCAGAGTTCAGGCCCCACGACTGCCAAAAAAAAAAAAAGGGGTGGCCAGAGCTGGGAACGTGGCTGAGTGGCAAAGTGCTCGCCTAGCATGCATGAAGCCCTGGGTTTGATTCCTCAGTACCACATAAGCAGAAAAAGCCAAATGTGACACTGTGGCTGAAGTGGTACAGTGTTAGCCTTGAGCAAAAGCTCAGAGACAGGACCCAAGTCCTGAGGTCAAGCCCAAGGACTGGCAAAAAAGTAAAAAGAAAAAAAAAAAAAGAGGCAACAATATTGAAAGTGTTTGAAGCAAGGTGAAGCAATGATTCAGGGCTGTAATCTTAGTTACTTGGGATGCTGAGAATGAGAGGATTGTAAGACTCCTTAACCCACTACTGGTTCAATGACACATGCCTGTCATTCTCTGCTATTAGGGAGACTGGAAAATTTTGGTTCCAGGCCAGCCTAAAAAAGTACCTAGCGGGGCTAGGAAGGTGGCTCAGTGGTAAAGCGCTTGCCTTGCATGTATGAGGCCCTGGGTTCAATTCCTCAGCACCACATAAGCAAAAAGAAAAAAGCTGGAAGTGGCACTGTGGCTCAAGGGATAGAGCTAGCCTTGAGCTGAAGAGCTGAGGGACAGCGCCCAGGCCCAGAGTTCAGGCCCCACGACCGGGCCCCCCCCCCCAAAAAAAAAAGAAAAAAGAAAAAGTACCTAGACTCCATATCAAAATAAGGAATCTGGATTCACTGGCAAACACCTGCCATCCTAGCTATGATGGGAATCCCAAAATATATGCATTATAGCCCAAGTATACACCTGAGCAAGAAGCAACTATCTATCAAAAATGCCCAGCAAAAAACATGGCTGAAAGTATGGCTCAGCAGTATCACACCAGCCTAGAAAGCAAGAGTCCTTGGGTTCAAAACTGCAGTACTACCACCAAAAAAAGAAAAAACTGACACAGGAAGAAAAACACTAAGAAAAAGCCTAGAGAATACCTACCTTCAACAGATTGCGTGGTCTGTAACTGCGTGGCCTGCACAGAACTGAAGCCATTCTGGTATGAGAAAAAAATAGGAATAAGAACAAACTCACAGGTAAAAGAAATTGGCAATCACACAGCTTAGTTAATCCTTTTAGAACAAATGCCTAGGTAACCAAAGGATCAATACAGTGATACAAAATAACTAAAAATGAAAACCAGACAATTACAGAAAGCACTTGAGTGACTTAGAGCAACAACTAAATAGGTGAAGTTATCCAAACCTAAAACTAATTTAGGAAAGGCACAAAGTCTAAATCCAGCAATCACTGTGGAAGGTTCTAAGACTAAGAGCCAAATCATCTATCCTGACCACTGCATCTGGTAATTGCTCCGTATCAGCTCTGGTATACACTAGCCCTCTCACCAACAAGCAGACAAACCAAGGTAAGATGTACTGATACGTTCTATGAAATCTAACAATGAGACCTTCCAAGAGAAAACGGGTATTTGAAATCCATTCTGTAAGACACAATCTATACTGTAAAGAGAATGGTTTTTGGCTGAGTCTCCAGGTTTGTTTAGGAAAAAATATTGCTAATCTCAGAAGTGTTTTGTTTGTTTTTTTAAATGGCTGGTCCTGGGTGTTATCCCTGAGCTTTGTGCTCAAGGCGAGTATTCTGCCACTTGGGCCACAGCTCCACTTCCGGTTCTTTTTTTCCCCCCAGTTTATTGGAGATAAAGAGTCTCACAGACTTTCTTGCCCAGGCTAGCTCTAAACCATGATCCTCAAATCCCAGCCTCCTCAATAGCTAGGATTATACAGGTGAGCCACCAGCACCTGGCTTATTTTTCTATCCTTATTTTAAAATTTTCAGCCAACATTCCTAAAGTTTCTTAAATTTGCACCTAACGATAGGCTCCAGGCAAGGTTGTAAGTAAAATATTTAAGAGACCTTGGCATTATTTTCAAAATAAATGCTAAGAGGCTTGTGAAATTAGTACCTTTGCCTGAGTCAAGTCCTTTTGGGGTGATGAAGAGATGGAGCTGGGGTACCGCCGAGTCTGTGTGGATCTCTGTTCATATAGAGGGCCCTGAGCATTATTTTGGGAGGTATAGGTTGTCGACTGAATTGGGCCACTCTGATAACCAGACTCCTGACTCTGGTTAGATGAAATTGTAGATGAAGATTCACTGTGAAAATGAAAAGAAGAGAATCTCAGAAACACAGTAGATGCACTAATACTATGGAAGTAGAAACAAATAACAACAGTGTAAGTTAGGCACAGGTGAGCTCAAGCCTGCAATCCTAAACTATGTGGGAGGCAGACATCAGAGAATCATGGCTTGAGGCTAGCCCAGGAAACAAAAAGTTCACAAGACTCCAACTCAGGCATACACCTGTTCACCCAGTTAAAGGAGAATCACAGTGCACCTATTATCCCCAGTGACACAGGAACCAGAAGTAGGAGGATCAAAGCCCAAGGCAGGTTTGGCATAAAGAAAGATCCTACCTTGAAAATAACCAATGCAAAGAGGCTGGAGGAGAGACTAAAGTGGCAGGGTACCTCGCTGGCAAAGTGCAAGGCCCTAATTTCAATCCCTAGTACCACTACCACTACCACCAAAAAATAAGCATATATGTATATATGCTTAAAAATATCAGCCAGGCATTCATGATTCATATTTGTAAATTTAAACACTGGTTTAAGGGATCAGTCGTGGGGCTTGAACTCAGGGCCTGGTCACTGTCCCTGAGCTTCTTTTGCTCAAGGCTAGCACTCTACCACTTGAGCCACCTCACCACCTCTGGCTTTTTCTGTTAATGTAGTACTGAGGAATCAAACTTCATGCATGCTATGCAAAAGCATTCTACCACTAAGCCACACACCCAGATCTAATTTTAATTACTTTAAAGACTGGTATCAGGAGGATGGAGAATGAGGACAACATGGGCAAAACTTCTCAAGATCTCACCTCAGCCATTAGCTAAGTATGGTAGTATACACTTGTCATCTCAGCTATGGCAGGAAATATAAACACATGCTGGTGGCTCACACCTGTAATCTCAGCTACTCAGGTGGCTGAGATCTCAGCATTGTGGTTCAAAGCCAGCCCATGTAGAAAACTACTTGCATGAAAAACAAACAAAAACATCCATACATATCCAAGAAAAAAAATGAGATCCTACCTCTGAAAAAAATCAAAAGGGAACATGGATGTGTGACTCAAGTGGTAGAGCCATCTGTCTAGCAAGTACAAACCTTACTACTGCCAAAAAGAAAGAAAATCAAAATAAAATTTCAAAATTGAAAGAAAACCCATCTTTCCCTACAATCTATAGGTATAAGCTCAAAGTCAGTAAAATGGACACTACTCTTGGTCTGTTTTGTACATAACAAGAAGCTTCAACAAAGAAAAGTCATTTTTTGCTCAAACTCAATTTGTAAAGTCCTGAGCTCCAGACTTCCTTGACAACCTTGTTAAATTTAAGATTACTGGCACTTGTGAGTCAACCAGTTTAAGAGTCCAACAAGATGTTTGTTGTTATTCTTAATAAGATCTTCAAAAGAGATTGTGTGTGTGTGTCTGTCTGTCTCAAGGTCTTCCTTTCACTCTCATTCAGCTTTTTCACTAATGCCTGGAGGTCTACCACTTGAGTCACACTTCTAGTTTTTCTGCATTTTTCTGGAGATGGAATCTCACAAATTTGTCTGCTAGGGCTGGCTTCAAATCTCTATCCTCCTATCTCAGTAGCTAACATTATAGACATGAACCACCAGTACCTGGTTGAGCTTGAACATCCTAAAAATATCCAAGGAGCATATATCTGTTTCAAGTTACAAATAAACACACACACATGCGTGTGTGATGTATGTATATACACACATATGTGTATTCATATGTTTGTATGTGTTTTTTTCCCTTGGATGTGGGACTTGAACTCAAGGCCTAGGCACTGTACTGTCCTGTCCCTGAACTCTTGCTCAAGGCTAGACCTCTACCACTTTGAGTCACAATGCCATTTCTGGCTTTCTGGTGCTTAGACATAAAAGTCTCAGAAGCTGATGGCTCACGCCTGTAATCCTCATTACTCAGGAGGTTGAGATCTGAGGATCGCAGCTCAAAGCCAGCCCAGGCAGGGAAGTCCATGAGACTCATTTCCAATTAATCACAGAAAAAGTCTAAGTGGCACTGTGGCTCAAATGGTGCTAGCTTGAGCAAAAGGAGCTCAGGGATAGCGTCTTGGCCCAGAGTTCAAGCCCCAGTACACACTCACAGACACAGACACACATACACACACACTCATGGATTTTTCTGCTCAGGCTGGCTTTGAACCATGATCCTCAGATCTCAGCCTCCCAAGTACCTAGGATTACAGCTGTGAGCCACTGGCACCTGGCAACGTGTGTGTGTGTGTGCGCGTGCGCGCTTGTGCATGCACATGCCTGTTCTGAGGCATGAACTTGGGTAGGATGCTATTTCTGAGACTGTTTGCTCAAGTCTAATGCTCTACTACTTGAGCCATAGGTCCAGTTCTTTTTGGTGGTTAACTAGAAATAAGAATCTCATAGACTTTCCTTTTTTAGGCTGGCTTTGAACCGTGATCCTCAGATTTCAACTCCTGAGTAGCTAGGACTATAGGCAGGAGCCTATAGTCTGGCTAATACATATGTATCATATTTGTATCTATATTTTTCCTCTTAAAATACATATTTATAGGACTGGGAATGTAGCTTAGTGGTAGAGTGCTTGCCTAGCATACATGAAGTCCTGGGTTCACTTCCTCAGTACCACATACACAGAAAAGGCCTGGCACATAAATTAAACAACAGCAGCAGCAGCAACAACAACAAAAACATATATAGCAGTCAACAAAATACTGTGATTGACTACTGTTCTCTCATCCAGTCAATGCATGACTTCTCTAGAGTTTCAAAAAACTAAGAAAAAATTTAAAAGATTACTGAAAGAGGTCCTATAATTAGTGTTTCCTATACCTGGCCGTGCTGGTATACAGGCTACTTGGAGCCTGACTTGAAGAGGCGCTCGTGGTGGGGGTAGACTCATAATCAGAAAGAACAGGCTCTGACCCAAACTGCAATGCCCCAAACTGCAGATTTAGCCCTGAGATATCTGCTGAGCCAGGCATCTCCACAGCCAGAGCAGGAATCTACAAAGATGAGTGAAAGACAACAGAATTTAATTTCTAAACTTAGTCATAAATCTCAATTCCCAAATAACACATCATCAAGTACCTTAGAAGTCAGGGAGGCCTTTTTCTTCTGCTGTTTCAGTTTTTGCTGAGCCGGCTGAGGGCTGGAGGATTGGTTGTCTGAAGACACAGGAGACATCTGTGGGGCCGAGGTGGATTTACTTGGCAAAGGAGAAGAGGGTGGTGGAGGTGCTGCTGTGGAGGTAGCCACTGCAGGTGGCTTCTCCTGAAGGAACACCTCCATCATGGTTGAAGATGGGGTAAAAGCCTGGCGCTTTGTAAAAGGGCTATGCACTGTTGAATCATTTGGATTCTTCAAATCTACAAGAGGAAACCCAAAGTAAGAACAAAGGTGATGTGTGGTCCCAAAAAAATACTATCATGTACTAGTGCCATAAATGAGGCCCTCAAGATTCAGAAACTCATTTAAACATGTACATTTGGGATTGAATCTCATCTCCTTTGGTAAATATTATAGGATTTGTTAAGTAACATCTAATTAAATCAACCCTTGAACTTTGCTTTTATAACAAAGAAATCTACAAATTGCCCTAAGTTAATAAGGTCTTAGATGGCCCATCCTGTGAACCCAAAAGTAGTTTGACATTTAAAAAAAACTGTGGGCTAATCTAATGAGAATCTCATCCAAATACCTAGATCAAAACAAAAACAAACTGCAACTATGCATGTAAGTTTGATAACAGATATATTATTTCAATTTTTATTATCTAAGTTTCTGACTAAGGAAAATCAGAGAAATACTGCTCATTCTCTTCGACACAGTTATCAATCCTCCTGCCAGTCTATTAACAATAATACTAGAATGGGTAAAGGATTTAAGTCACTATAATCTTCTTACCATACTGCACCAGAGATGGCGATTGTGTGGTCGAGCTCATGTCCCAAGAGGAGGTGGTGGTGCTTCCAGATTGAGAATGCTGAGCTGCCAACTGAGCCAAGGCCTGAGCAGTCTTAAACTGCTCCAAGAACTGGGAGCCTGTGGTACTGCCACCTTTAGCTTCACCAACATCACCAAATCCTTTCCCTAACATGCTCACCTACAGATCAACAAAATAATTAGTCTCTGGATCAGTAATCTCACTCAGCTACTCACAAAGTTATTTATCCAGCCAAAAACCCAAGACAGATCAGAAAAAGAACATGAACAAGGTGTATATATTAGCATATGGCTGTAATCTTAGCACAAAAGATAAGGACAGGATGATACTGAGTTACAAAGCAGCCTGGGCTACAAACTAAGTTTTACACCAGCCTAAGCTACACAGTATGACCTGATCAGATAAACATATACACACATGAAAGAATGTTACCAAACCAAGAGTCACTGCATATACTTAAGTGTCCCAGCCACTCAGAAGGATCACTTGAGCCCAGGAATTCAAGACAGACTACACAAGACACTGTCTCAAATAAATGTAAAACATTAAAAAATGAAAAATAAGAGCTAACAGACTGAGTACACAGCACAATCTGTTATGTTTAGTACAAGTTCTACAGTAAAAATTATTTAGGTTCAAACCTTAGGTATGAAATCTTGGAAAATTTACTATTACTCTCTCCTTATCTCAGTTTACTCATCTGAACAGGAGAATAAAAAGAAGTCACCAAGAGGTGTGGCTTGTGCCAGGTGTCAACGGCTCACACCTGTAATCCTAGCTACTCAGGAGGTCGATCTAAGGATCATGGTTTGAAGCCAGCTAGGCAGGAAAGTCTGTGAGACACTTATTTCCCATTAGCCATCAAAAAGCCAGAGACAGAGCTGTGGCTCAAGTGGTAGAGCACTAGCCTTGAACAAAAGTTCATGGACAGCACCTAGACCATGAGTTCAAGCCCCAGGACACACACAATAAGGTATAGCTCTAGTGGCAGTACATTTGCCTACCAGTAAGTGAAAGTCTAAAGTTCACAAGCTCAATAACACCAGAAAAAAAAAGTACACACAAGTTGTAGGATTAAACAATATATTTAGCCAGGCACCAGTGGCTCAAGCCAGTAATTCTAGCTACTCAGGAGGCTGAGATTTGAGGATCACAGTTCAAAGCCAGCCTGGGCTAGAAAGTCTGAGACTCTCATCTCCAATTAACCACCAGAAAACCAGAAGTGGTACTGTGGCCCAAGTGGTAGAGCGCTAGCCTTAAGCTGAAGAGCTCAGAACAGCACTCCGGCCAAGAGTTCAAGCCCGATAACCAACAAAAAGAAAAAAATACTTTTGCACTTACTCCCTCCTGTACAATGCACACTAATTACTCAAAAGTTGAGACTATTATGAATAGCAATATGTGTAAACTTAACGTTTTTATGAAAAAAAAATTTAGAGGCAGTTGGGTGCTGGTGGCTCATGTTTGCAATTCTAGCTACTCAGATCTGAGATCACAGTTTGAAGCTAGCCAGAGCAGAAAGTCCCCAGGAGACTCTCAGCTCCAATAAACTACTCAAAAAAGACAGAAGTGGCGCTGTGGCTCAAGTGGTAGAGCACTAGCCTTGAGCACAAAGAGGCTCAGGTACAGATTGCAGGTCCAGAGTTCAAGCCTCCAAAACAAGAAAAAAAAAAAAAGATAAACACTTCAGAGGCAAGAGGATCAAGGTCAATCTGTTAACAGTTAAACTGCCTCAAAAATTATAAGAACCGGGCTGGGAAGGTGGCTCAGTGATAAGAGCGCTTGCCTTGCATGCCTGAGGCCCTGGGTTCGATTCCCTAGCACCACATAAACAAAAAGAAAAAAAGCCGGAAGTGGCGCTGTGGCTCAAGTGGTAGAGCGCTAGCCTTGAGCTGAAGAGCTGAGGGACAGCACCCAGGCCCAGAGTTCAGGCCCCATGACCGGACCCCAAAAAATAAAATAAAATAAAATAAATTATAAGAACCATTAAAAGCTGGTAACATTATCATTCTGTCCTCATGGATAAAGTTAAGAACTGTAAAGCTCCCCACACCTTTAGTATTTTTTAAAATAACCAATATTTGATTATTAACATGAAGGTAATTGTAACATTTTACTTCAGTCACAAAGATTTTTCCAATAAAACAAAACCAATTAACCACAACCATCTCAATTGAATGCGGTGACTATGAAAACACAGGTGAAAAAGAGATAGACACCCCAATTTTCAAACCAATCAACAAATCAGTGTGATTGCTTCCTAATAACCAAGAAAAACTCCCTTTTGGGGGCAAGTAAGTCTCACCCTATGGCCCAGACTGGCCTTGAACGTCACCAAGTTCTTCCCACTCATTCTCCCTCTTTCTCTCTCCCTGTCAGTCGTGGGGCTTGAACTCTGGGTCTAGGTGCTGTCCCTAAGCTCCTTTTGCTCAAGGCTAGCACTCTACCATCTGAACTACAGTACCACTTCCAGCTTTTTTTGCAATTAATTGGAGATAAGAGTCTCTCAGATTTTCCTGCATGGGCTAGCTTTGAACTGCAAACCTCAAATCTCAGCCTCCTGAATAACTAGGGTTTTAGTTGTGAGCTACCAGTGCTCGGTTAATATCAGAGGTTTTGGACTGCTTGTTCAGCACTTGTCCACTGGACTAATAACACAAGCCACTTTTTAGCTTTTTTTTTGGTACAGGTACTAGGTTCTGATCTCAGGGTCAGCGCTGTCCCTCAATTTTTTCACACAAGATGAGCTTTCTATTACTTGAGTCACAGCTCCATTTTCAGCTACTCAGGAGGTTGAGATCTCAGGATTACAGCACAGTCCATGGGCAGCACAGTCCATGAACTTTTTTTTTTTTTGGGTCCGGTTGTGGGACCTGGGAGCTGTCCATTAGCTCTTCAGCTCAAGGCTAGCGCACTACCACTTGAGCCACAGTGCCACTTCCGGCTTTTTTCTTTTTTGCTTATATGTGGTGCTGAGGAATTGAACCCAGGGCCTCATGCATGCAAGGCAAGCGCTCTACCACTGAGTCACCGTCCCAGCCCCATCCATGAGACTCTTACCTCCAATAAACCACTCAGAAAACTGGAAATGGCACTGTGGCTTAGGTGGTAGAGTGCTAGCCTTGAGCTGAAAAGCTTAGGGGCAGTACCAGTCCCAAAGTTCAATCCCCATGACCGACCAAAAAAATGAAAAGAAAAAAGTGATGGTACCATTTGTGACTTGTTCGTTTAGATGATTTTTGCCTGGCTGGATGATTCTGATCTGTTTCCTGAGTAGCTTGAATTACAGGCTTGCACTGCCACAACCTGTCTAAATCATGAGGATTCTGGTTTAATCAATAGATTAGTTGCTTTAGATCTTTAACTTGATAGCATTATTGGGAAGTGAAAGAAACCAGGAGGTAGACTCTAGGTGAAGTAAGTAGGTCACTGGGGTGCTTGAAGGTATACTGTTATTCCTAGTCTCTCCCTCTCATTCCTGTTTCCTAGCCACTATAAGGTGGAGCAGCTCTGTTCCATCACATCAAGGTGGAAGCAAGATCCTATACTAAAACTAACCAGTGAAAAAATGTGACAGCTATATTGTGCTAGCTTGGCAAGGGCAAAGCAAAAAAAAAAAAAAAGATAAAAATTCCTTGGGGTGGGAATGTGGCTTAGTGGTAGAGTGCTTGTCTAGCATGCATGAAGCCCTGGGTCTGATTCCCCAGTACCAGATAAACAGAAAAAGCCAGAAGTGGCACTATGGCTCAAGTGGTATAGCTCTATCCTTGAGCATAGAGAGGCTCAGGAATAGACCTAGGTCTTGAGTTCAAGGCTCAGGACTGACAAACAAATGTCCAGACCAAGGGGTTGGAAAGGTGGCTCAGGTAGAGTGCTGGCCTTGCATGCATGAGGCCCTGGGTTTGATTCCTCAGCACCATATAAGCAGAAAAAAAAGCCAGAAGTGGTGCTATGGCTCAAGTGGTAGGGCACTAGCCTTGAGCTGAAGGACAACGCCCAGGCCCAGAGTTCAAGCCCCACGACCGACCAAAAACAACAACAACAACAACAAACAAACAAATGACCAGACCAAACAAAAAAACCTTGCATAGTGGCAAATTCCTGAAATCCCAATATTTGGGAGGCAGAGCAAGTCAGGAGAATCCTGAGTTCAAAGCCTGGGCTACATAGTATACTACATGTGAGTTTGAACTACACTGGTTTTGTTTTCTCTTTTGTAGAAGGTACTGGGGGCTTGAATTCAAGGTTACACAGGAAATCTACCACTTGTGCTATAAGTCCAACAGAAGTGCTATTAAGTCTAGTCCAAGAACCTTTTTCAAAATTAAACTGAAAGATGAAGACCACATTTAACAATAATATTTCTTAAATGTTATTTAACATTTATATTTAGGGCTGAGAATATGGCTCCTCAGTGGTAGAGTGCTTGCCTAGCATGTATGAAGCCCTGGGTTCCATTCCTCAGCTACACATAAACAGAAAAGGCTAGAAGTGGTGCTGTGGCTCAATGGCAGAGTGCTAGCCTTGTGCAAAAGTAGTTCAGGGACAATGCCCAGGCCTTGAATTCAAGCTCCAGGATTGGCCAAAAATAAATAAATAAAAAAACATTTCATATTTAATATTTATTCTCAGTCTAAGGCACATTAAATAATATAGTAATGCATTAATGAGAAAGTAAAGTCTACTTAGTTTTACATTTATAAAACAACGTGCGTTAGAAGAAATGTTATGGCAACAAAATTTGAATTACTGTTTATAAGCTACTTGAGAAGCAGGATCCCAACTCCTGGGGAAGCACAATGGCTGGATGCAGAGGCGCCTGTCTAACATTCTCATTGACATAGAAAAGCTCAAGTGGGAGGATCATTAAAAAAAGCCACCCAAGACATAAATGTCCCTACCTTGAAAATGACCATCCAAAGAGGGACTAGAATAGTGGCTCAAGTATAGAGCTCTGCCTACCAAGTGTGAGAAACTAAGATCAATCCCCAAAACAAAACAAATAAATAAGGCCTTGAGTCACCTTTTATTTTTATGTTTTTGTCGGTCGTGGTCTTGGACTCTGGGCTTGGGCCCTGTTCAGCTCAAGGGGTGTGCTCAACTACTTGAGCCACAGAGCCCCTTGAGGTTTTCTGAGTGGTTTATTGGAGATAAGAGTTTCATGGACTTTCCTGCCCGGGCTGGCTTTGAACTGCGATCCTGCGATCCTCAGATCTCAGCCTCCTGAATAGCTAGGATTACGAGTGTGAGCCACTGGTGCCCCGCACCTTTTATTTTTTGGATGCCTATCCTGGGCTTGAATTCAGGGCCTGGGTGCTTTCCCTGAACTTTTTTGCTTAAGGCTAGTGCTCTACCACTTGAGCCACAGTTCTACTTTCCTTCCCAGTTTAGCTTTGAACTGCAATCCTCAGATTTCAACCACCTTAGTTTTTTCTTTTCTTACTTTTTTGATGACAATACTGGGATTTTAACTCAGAGCCTGGGCGCTGTCCCTTAACTTTTTCTTTCAAAGCTAATGATCTACCACTTGAGCCACAGTTCCACTTCTGGCTTTTTGGTGGTTAATGAGAGATAAAAGAGTCTCACAGAATTCTTTCAGGCTAGCTTCAAACAAAAATCCTCAGATCTCAGCTTCCTAAGGAGCTAGGCCTATAGGCATAAGCCACCTGCACCCAGCCACAGGACATCATGTTTACTCTCATATTCCTTTGAAGATAGTTAATGAGTTTAGTAGTTTTTTTAAGTTTAGTTGCCAGTACTGGGGTTTTAACTTAGGGTTTCTTCACATTTGCTTGGCTAATGATCTAGCCCTTAAGCCATGCCTCCAACCTGGCTTTCTGCTGATTATTTTGTCTTGTTTTGTTTTGGGTCGTGGGGCCTGAACTCTGGGCCTACCTAGGTGCTGTCCCTCAGATCTTCAGCTCAAGGCTAGCGCTCTACCACTTGAGCCACAGAGCCACTTCCGGCTTTTTTCTTTTTGCTTATGTGGTGCTGAGGAATCGAACCCAGGGCCTCATGTATGCAAGGCAAGCGCTCTACCACTGAGCCACCTTCCCAACCCCTCTGCTGGTTATTTTGGAGATAGTCTTCTTGACCTTTTATTTGTCATACCTTAGTCTTCAACTCAAAAGCCTGAGCTCTACGCGAGGCTTTTTGCTTAAAGCTAGCGCTCTACCACTTTTTAAAAACATTTACTTTATTGTAAATAGCTCTTTCATGACCTTTTTGCTTGAGCTCAGCAATACAGTCCTCTGGATCTCAGCCTCCGAAGTATCTAGTATTACAGGCTTTGGCACTTAGTGACATTACTTCCTGTTGTAATGCTGTAATTGAGAAATCATGTACTAAGTGCCCTAGATTATTCTACTATTAATACTGCTGCATTTGTTTAGGTAGTCTTAAAAAAATGAAAACTAAAAGCCGGGCACCAGTGGCTGCAATCCTAGCTACTCAGGAGGCTGAGATCTGAAGATCACAGTTCAAAGCCAGCCCAGGGCAAGAAAAGGCCATGAGACTCTTGTCTCCAATAAACCAATAGAAAACTGGAAGTGGCACTGTGGCTCAAGTGGTAGAGCGCTAGCCTTGAGCTGAAGAGCTCAGGGACAGTGCCAGCTCCAGAGTTCAAGCTCCATGACTGACAAAAAAAAAATTAGAAAAAGTAAAAAATGAAAAATAATGTAGCTGGGCACTGATGGTTCACACCTATAATTCTAGCTACTCAGGAGGCTGAGATCTGAGGATCGCGGTTCAAAGCCAGCCCGGGCAGGAGAGACCTTGAGACTCCTATCTCCACTAAACCACCAGAAAACCGGAAGTGGCGCTGTAGCTCAAGTGGTAAAGCACTCGCCTTGAGCTGAAGAGCTGAGGGACAGCACCCAGGCCCAGAGTTCAAGCCCCACAACCGACAAAAAAAAAAAAAGAAAGAAAAAAGAAAAAGAAAAAGAAGCATTGTATTACCATTTACACTCTAGTGGAGAACAAACTAGTTTTTTGGGTTGTGTTTTTGTTTTTTTGCCAGTCTTAGGGCTTGAACTCACGGCCTGAGCACTGTCCCTGAGCTTCATTTGCTCAAGGACAGCACTCTACCACTTGAGCCACAGTGCCACTTCCAGCCTTTTCTGTTTTCTGTGGTACTAAGGAATGACCCAGGGCTTCATGTATGCTAGGCAAGCATTCTAGCACTAGGCTACATTTTTTTTTTTTTTTGGTCCGGTCCTGGGGCCTGAACTCTGGGCCTGGGCGCTGTCCCTCAGCTCTTCAGCTCAAGGCTAGCACTCTACCACTTGAGCCACAGCGCCACTTCTGGCTTTTTTCTTTTTGCTTATGTGGTGCTGAGGAATCGAACCCAGGGCCTCATGCATGCAAGGCAAGCGCTCTACCACTGAGCCACCTTCCCAGCCCCCTAGGCTACACTTTTTATGGAGCAGATTTAGAAAGACTAGGTTATTGGAGGCCTAGTCTAAAAACATATGTGGTTTAAAAATACATAAAACAGGGCTGGGAAGGTGGCTCAGTGGTACAGTGCTTGCCTTGCATGCATGAGGCCCTGGGTTCGATTCCTCAGCACCACACAAACAAAAAGAAAAAAGCCGGAAGTGGCGCTGTGGCTCAAGTGGTAGAGCGCTAGCCTTGAGCTGAAGAGCTGAGGGACAGTGCCCAGGCCCAAGGTTCAGGCCCCACACCAGACCTCCCCCCCCCCCCAAAAAATATATATATAAAACACTGTGAAAGTTTAAATGTGTTTGTGACTTTAAGAATCACTATCCCACAATACTGTAAAATTTGTTTATGTAATCACTTAATATTAATAAAAAATTATTTTAAAATACATAAAACAATTTTATCCTATTAAGAAATAAGGAAATGTAACAATCTTCAGTTTAATTAGAATTGCAAAACAATTAAAATCTGATTAACAAGGGCTGGGAAGGTGGCTCAGTGGTAGAGCGCTTGCCTTGCATACCTGAGGTCCTGGGTTCAATTCCCCAGCACCACATAAGCAAAAAGAAAAAAGCCAGAAGTGGTGCTATGGCTCAAGTTGTAGAGCGCTAGCCTTGAGCTGAAGAGCTGAGGGGACAGCGCCCAAGCCCAGAGTTCAGGCCCCAAGACTGGACCCCCCCCCCCCAAAAAAAAAACAAACCACAAACATGGACCTTAGCCTTTATCTTTACACAGAAAACATAACCACATACTGATTATTTTTTGACTGTCCCATAAGGAAAGTGATTTAGGAATAACTAATCAACTTTCTGTTGTTTCTGCTTTCTTCAGACTTTTCTACCTAAAAACCTCTTCTGCTTAAGACAATGGGATACCTATCATCCTATTTTGGGAATTAAGTGTTGCCTGGTGTGAGAATTGAAAATGAAGCTAAGAAATACCTTAAAAACTTTAACTTTGGGGGCTGGGAAGGTGGCTCAGTGGTAGAGCGCTTGCCTTGCATGCAAGAGGCCCCGGGTTCAATTCCTTAGCACCACATAAGCAAAAAGAAAAAAGCCGAAGTGGCGCTGTGGCTCAAGTGGTAGAGCGCTAGCCTTAAGCTGAAGAGCTGAGGGACAGCACCCAGGCCCAGAGTTCAGGCCCCACGACCAGACCACCACCACCCACCCCCGCAAAAATGGGAATGTGGCTCAGTGGTAGAGTGCTTGCCTAGCATGCATGAAGCCCTGGGTTCGATTCCTCAGTACCATATATACAGAAAAAGCGGAAAGTGGCGCTGTGGCTCAAGTAGTAGAGTAGCTAGCCTTGAACAAAAAGCAGCTCAGGGACAGTGCCCAAGCCCTGAGTTCAAGTCCCAGGACTGGCAATGATGATAAGAATAAGAACGACAACAACTTTGTCTTCTGATAGAAGAATGACTACATGTGTATAGTTTAGGTGGTGGGAATTTCCTACTTACCATGCTATGATGAGAAAACGTGTTCCCTGAAGCAGGCTGTGATATAGCACTCTGCTTAGAATTACTAAATACCAGAGGCTGGGCCAGAGAAGGGGCCTGAGATGGATCCAAATTAGATGAATCATTCTCCATTGAAGATGGTGTCTTTCCCAACAGAACAGCAAGATCAATTCTACCACAGAAAGAAGGGGAACTTTATTAATAATGACTGAACTTTCTCACATTCCCCAATAGATCACTCAGGCACTTACTGGGCTCACAAACACAAAGTCCTAAATGTTTAACAAACCAAAATAACTGATACCTAAGAGTCATTATGGTATCTAAGTGAATTCACTGATGTTGCCATCAATAACAGTCGTTTTTTTTTTGTTTGTTTGTTTGTTTGTTTTAAATATACTGGCTTTTCTTTCTTATTATATAGCCCAGACTGGCTTCAACTCACCATGTTCTCTTGCCTTAGTCTCACAAGTGCTGGGATGGCCAGCTTCAATGCTAGTTTAATGTATGGTGAACTCACAAAGTAGGTCAAAATGTTAAAACTAGTTAACCATGACTTTAATACCGAGTACTTATCATTAATATTTCCTACAACTTAAAACCACATGCCTAGCCGGGCGCTGGTCGCTCATGCCTGTAATCCTAGCTACTCAGGAAGCTGAGATCTGAGAACTATGGTTCAAAGCCAGCCTGGGCAGGAAAGTCCATGAGACTCTTATCTCTAATAAACCACCAGAAAACTGGAAGTGGCGCTGTAGCTCAAGTGGTAGAGTGCTCGCATTGAGCTGAAGAGCTGAGGGACAGGGCCCAAGCCCAGAGTTCAAGCCCCACAACTGACCAAAAAAAAAAAAATTAAAACCACATGCCAGAATTCTCATCTACTTTAGAACAAAGAAAGCTTCAGATGTTTTCCTCAACTTATGCAAAATTTCGTATTACCTGTAGTACAGAGTAAAATATGGGACTAGAGAGGTAGTTCAGTGGTAGAATGAATTTCTAGCATACATAAGGCACAGAGGAGAATTGAGATTCACAGCCAAATAGGTTGAAAAGTTCATGAGACCTCATCTCAACCAAGAACTGGGGGCAATGGCATAAACCTATCATCCCAGTTACTAAGGAGGCTGAGATTAGGATGATAGCAATACTAGGCTGGATTGGGCAAAAAGTTCACATGACCTCATCTCAACAAAAAAATGTAGGTGTGGTAGCACATGCCTGTCATCTCAACTATGATGGGAAATATAATAAACAGGAGCATTGAGGTATGGGCACTGGTCCCTGTGTCAGAAATAACCAGAGCAGCCACATGCTGGTTGTTCACACCTGTAATCCTAACTACTCAGGAGACCCAGGAAAATCAATGAGACTATTATCTCCAAATTAACCACCAAAAAGTCAGAAGGGGAGCTATGGATCACGGGGTAGAATACCAGCTTGGAACAAAAAGCTCATGGACACTGCCCAGATCCAGTTCAAATCCCAGGACTGGCACACACACACACAATAACCATCATCATCATCTAGGCGCTGGTGGCTCAGGCCTGTAATCTTAGCTACTCAGGAGGCTGAGATCTGAGAGTTGTGGTTCAAAGACAGCCTGGGCAGGAAAGTCCATGAAACTCTTATCTCCAATTAACCACCAAGTGGTAGAACGCCAGCCTTGAGCTGAAGAGCTCAGGGAAAGCACCCAGGCCGAGTTCTATAACCTACAAAAAAATTTTTAAAAATTAAAAAAAAAAGAGCAAAAGGCCTGGGAGGTTTGACAAGGAATAGAGCACCTGCTCGACAAGCACAAAGCTATGAGTTCAAACTTCAGTGTCCAATACCACTCAATGGGACGCGAGGGAAGCTGAGATGTAAGGATCACAGCTGAAGCCATCCCAGGCTTCTGTGAGACTCTTATCTCCAATAAACACCCTCCCCCCCCCCCCCCCAAAAAAAAAAGACTGGAAGTAAAGCTATGGCTCAAGTGGTAAGCACTAGCTTTGGGCAAAAGAAGATCAGGAACAGTGTCAAGACTGAGTTCAAGCCCTAGAACTTACACCAAAAAAAACAAAAGTCCTACTTTCAGGTTGGGTCTACTTTTCCCTGGCTACTTCAAGACAAGTTATACAGTCAATGCTATTGAGGATCAGTCTGGTCTACATAATTAAATGAGAGTATGATGTAATATTACAACATGTGAACTTTCATTCAGCACACTGATTATTACTATTATAAATCCCTACTAACATCAAGGGAGTTTGTAAAGACAAATGTTGTTATTCTTTACAGCTAACTCAGAAGATCTCTTTGGGAAAAGGTATTAAATTTTACCACACACTTGCCTCTGACCAGCAGTGATTGTCACATTCTCCGCAGGCAGAGGCACTGAAGACACATTGGAAGCAGTGAAAATCTTGGTTTCAGAAAGCTGGAAAACAGAGGAATTATTATTACTGGTGTCAGATAAGCTAAAGTCAGAAGTTGGCATAGGCTGGATTCAATACCAAAAGAATTAAAAAAAAGCTATCTACCCTGAAGAATCCTGAATTGATTTTCAAGCCTACTCAGGTTTTATCCAAGGACAGGTTAGAATTAAGGGACTCAAAAAAAAAAAAAAAAAAGTATAATAGAGTGAAATAATCACATGCAGACTAAACACAAATAAGGTTCTACTTACTAGTCATACAAAAGAGAAAACCCCTCCACATTTTTCTATTATAGCTCCTAATCAGCACCTCAACCCAAACACTTCTCTTCCACTATTCTTTTCAAATAAACTAAAAAGTTAAGAAAACTCTTGAGCAGTAAAAGTTTTTTTGAGGTAAAGGTTTTTTTTTCAATAAGTTTTCCCTTTATACTATACAGGTCCTAGTGTTTGAACTCGGGGCCTACACACTGTCCCAGACCTTTTTTGCTTGGAAGAAGTGTACTTGAATTTTTAAAAATTTTTTTGTAGGTTATAGAACTCTGGGCCTGGGTGCTTTCCCTGAGCTGTTCAGCTCAAGGCTGGCGTTCTACCACTTGAACCACAGATCTACTTCTGGCTTTTAGTAGTTAACTGGAAATAAGTGTCTCACAGACTTTCCTTCCCTGGGCTGGCTTTCAACCACGATCCTCATATCTCAGCCTCCAAAGTAGCTAAGGTTACAGATGTGAGCTACCACCGCCCTGCTTATTATACTCTCATAAGGCATCTAAATTAGGTGATCAACTACAGAAATTAACTCTTGACTACTAAATAAAGTTAAATTGTGATTTTTACTTCTCAAATATTCTCTCAAATAGTGAGGAAATATGCCCATTTCTTGAAAGTTGCTAAAGAAAATAAGCCAGATTTTGGGCTGGGAAGGTGGCTCAGTGGTAGAGTGCTTGCCTTCATGCCTGAGGCCCTGGGTTCGATTCCTCAGCACCACATAAGCAAAAAAGCAAAAAGCCGGAAGTGGCACTGTGGCTCAAGTGGTAGAGTGCTCGCCTTGAGCTGAAGAGCTGAGGGACAGCGCCCAGGCCCAGAGTTCAGGCCCCATGACCGGACCCAAAAAAAAAAAAAAAAAAAGGAAGCCAGATTTCAGAATCAGAGAATGATTAAATTCACAAGACAGTCTAGTTCGCTCATAATAAAAAATAATCGTTCTCTGATAGTGATGCTACTCAAGCTTTAAAAAGTCATAACTGGAGCAGGTGCCAGTGGCTCACACATGTAATCCTAACTATTCAGGAGGTTGAAGTCTGAGTATCATAGTTTGGAAGCCAGCTTCAGCAGAAAAGTCTCTGAGACTTACTTCCAATTAACCACCAAAAAAAGCCAGAAGTGGCTCAAGTACTAGAGCACCAGACTTAAGTGAAATATCTAAGGAATAACAGCCAAGCTTTGAGTTCAAGCCCCAGTACTGGCATACACGCTTGCATGCGCGTGCAACACACACACACACACACACACACACACAACTTAAAAGTGACTGACATCATCATAAATACATGGAAAGGTTAACAATGATATTCTCTTCTGTATAACTAATACAAGTTAGTAAATAAATATCCATAATCACTGAAAACAATCATTCACAGCTAAAGCTTGACTGTGACCAGGAATCAGGAAAATTGTTTTACTCCGGTAGTAAGGTGAATTCAGATTATTTTATGTGCCACTCATCTATAGGGTTTCCAAGTTGAGTCAAATTGGCAGATAGTCAAACATACATATATTCACCTCAATTACAGTTATACAGGGCTTCAAATAAATGAAAGGGTTTCAGAGCCAATCAGACTATAAGCCTGAGGATTTGGTACCATCATACTAATTCCAACATCCACTGGCAACCCATTACAGGACTATATACCAAATAAGGATTCTTAGTAGATTCATGTACCACCAGCAGCTATTACTCAACGTTCTACCTGCCTCACTCCATTTGTGGTGCCCTACCCAACCACCATCTTTTCCTGGAATAAATCCGACAATCAGATATTGGACTTACACAAGTGCACTTGCCCTTTCCACAGTGTGGTTCCAGAGTCCTGTTCATGCCCAGTCTCCTTCATATAACATATGTGAAATGTTCTGGCTCAGAACACTATTTTGGATGTAAAAGTTTTGGGTCAGAATCTTATGTGTGCATTTTAAGGGGTAGAAATACACCAATTTTCTATCCCTAAACACCACTTAGGGATAGAAGGCATTAATGAGGAATGTCCTGGGAATACCTACATCTTCATTCCAATCTTCAGTTCCCCATTCTTCTGTCGCAGTCCTCCATGCACCTGGAAAGAAAGGAAAAATTGTGGAATAATTTTAAGTATAAAACATGCAAAATCCAATGTATTAACATTTTTGATGAAAGTAAAAAGTATAACAGTTTATTAACCAGAAGGAATTGCTGGGCTTTAGCGATGAAAGACTATAGCAAGGGAAAGTTCAGAGAAGTAGGGTTTTGTTAAGATTATGATTTCATTGGTACTTTCAGTTTTTGTTACAGAGCTGCAAGGTGGAGAGAAGGGGAAGAAATGGACTGAAAATGCATGCACACAAACACTAGACTTAAAGATCCATGCAGTACTATTAAGGTACTATTAAGTACTATTAAGGACCACAGTTCTATTAAGAACTCTACTGAAGAGCTGTGGGCTATAATGATGTAGTAGTCATTGAGTGAAATGGTGGCAGACAATTCAAACTAAAACATGCAGACTATACATATTTGCTTTGAGAGAGAAAACTATAAGCAGTATGAAGATGATGACAGCACAGCAGTGAAAGAGAAATATAAATAAATAGTAAAAGAAGAATGTCTAAGAATAGGTTTGAAAGTCAAACAGAATACTGAGAAGTTAAGAGTTACTGGAACTGAATGAAAAAATATACCCAGAAGTCTTAATTCATAAATATTATAGGTTTAGCTAGAAAATTGTAAAGAAGGCTCCATGTATTTAAATCGTTTTGGAAGACAACAGGTTAAAAATCAAGTATGAGGGGCTGGGAAGGTGGCTCAGTGGTAGAGCGCTTGCCTTGCATGCATGAGGCCCTGGGTTGATTCCTCAGCACCACAGAAGCAGTAAAAAAAAAAAGCCGGAAGTGGCGCTGTGGCTGAAGTGGTAGAGTGCTAGCCTTGAGCTGAAGAGCTGAGGGACAGCGCCCAGGCCCAAAGTTCAGGCCCCACAACCGGACCCCCTGCCCCCCACCAAAAAAAAATTCAAGTATGAGCAGTATCCATCAACCTAATCCTACTCATACACTACAGAATATGGAATCTAACCTTTTAAGGTTATGGCACAAACAACAGAAGCCTACAATTTATCATATTGTAAGTAAGGATACAGTTTACATGGAAAAGGTATACAGACAATCAAAGCACCTTCCATATCTCCTTTCCCCAATTTCTTTGCTTCATATAATTTCAGAAAATGTCCCTTCATAAGGAATTTGGGTGAGAATATGAGAACCACAATTTTTCCCTTAAACCAAAGACCAGAGTAAGAATTTATCTGGCTGTATAAGGCATAACAATATGTTATTTTCTTATCTAGAACTATATATTTATCACATAAGTCAAAAAGCCTTCTAAATAAGTGGACAGTTTTGTTTTGTTGGTTTCTCGGTTATGGGGCTTGAACTCTGGGCCTGGGTGCTATCCCTCAGCTCTTCAGCTCAAGGCTAGCGCTCTACTTGAGTCACAGCACCACTTCTGGTTTTTCCAGTGGGTAAGTGGAGATATGAGTCTCATGTACTTTCCTGCCAGGGCTGGCTTTGAATCATAATCCTCAGATCTCAGACTACTGAGTAGCTCGGATTACAGTCTTGAGCCACTGGTGCCCGGCTTAGTTTCCTTTTTTTTTTTAAAATAAGAATTCAAGGATGGCTGGGCATTATGGTGCAATGCACTAGGCAGGCTAAGGCAGAAAGGCAATTAAGGCAAGGCAGCCTGGGCTATACAGTGAGATACTGTCTCAGATTAAAAAAAAAAAAAAAAAAAGGCTAGCATCTAGACATTTCAGTCACTGAATAGAAATATTTTAATATCTATAAAGGAAAAACCTTATTTCCTACAGTATGAATACTTTCCCAAGAAAATCTTAAAACTGTACCAGAAAAATTCCAAACCACTTATTAATGACAATGCATTAAAAAATTGAAGTAGCTGTAATCCTAGCTACTCAGGAAATGAGATCTGAGGATCTCAGTTCAAAGCCAGCCCATGCAAGGAAAGTCCATGAGATTCTTATCTCCAGAAAACCGGAAGTGGTACTGTGGCTCAACTGGTAGAGTGCTTGCTTTGAGATGAAGAGCTGAAGGACAGGGCCCAGGCCCAGAGTTCTAGCCCCATGACTGGCCTCCCTCCCTCCGCCCCTTCCCGCCAAAAAAAAATCAAAGTCTAATGTCAGTTATACAAGTTATAAATCATATTTTCCCCTATATCTGTTGATACCATTATTTTCCTTTGACATCTGTCCCCCCCTGGTTAAATGGAACACAGGAGTTATACACAATTCTAGACTGAGAGGTTATATAATTTAGACTATGCAAGATTTTCACTATACACTCTGGTAACTTCAACTGGGATAGAAAGGAATAATGAAATACTGACTTGATGCTTTCAAGAAGTATGGTTATGGCTAAGAAACTCATTTTGAGGAATTAAGAAATAAAGATGGAAATGCTCTGAGCAGATTAGGGCATACATTCCCTCAGCATAAAGTGCAGACAATATAAATGTTGAGTATTCATGAAAAAGTAAGAGTGGGCACAGAAAAAGAGGAAAAGGCACAAAGAAAAAAAAAAGCAGAAAAGACAGAAAAATGACATATCCACAGATATTTCAGTTCATAAAAATCTATAAAAAAAAATATCCGGGGCAGTTAGGCGCCTGGATGTATCATACCAGGAGCAGTCTCAAATTTTCGGGGATAATTTGACCCCTCAACCCCAATGAAATCAAGTCCTGAAACAAAAAGAAAAGAAAAGAAAAAACAACCAGTGAAATTTTGTTTGAGAATGAGAATGTCTGCCCCCAAATACATAATTCCCACTGTACCTGTGGATATTTTCAGGGTAGGTTTAAATTTATTTTTAAACTAAAAAGGCAACTTGTAATTTTGCTATTATGACAACACAAAAAGAAATCATGCATGAAGGCATGCTAGATCATGAAATCAATAATGAAAATGCATGAAGCTACACACCTAAAACCCTTTTTCTCATTGATAAGGCAGCAGCACCACTGATCATTGTGTGACTATGGACTTCTTAAACAGGGTTTCTTTTCTAATTACTAAAAATAAATATTCACTTCCCCATTGTTTTTATAACTAGATACTTGTTGAATACAGGTAAGGACTAGGATATCAAAGCCTGACTTTTTTGGGGGGGGCCCGGTCATGGGGCCTGAACTCTGGGCCTGGGCGCTATCCCTCAGCTCTTCAGCTCAAGGCTAGCACTCTACCACTTGAGCCACAGCGCCACTTCCAGCTATTTTTTTTCTGCTTATGTGGTGCTGAGGAATCGAACCCAGGGCCCCAAGCATGTAAGGCAAGCCGTCTACCACTGAGCCACTTTTCCAGCCCCCAAAGCCTGGCTTTCTATTCCAAAGTAAAAGTAGTTCCCTAATTTCCACCATCTTTTCTTGCAAAGACTAAAAACTCAACTATTCAAGAGCAAAGCACATTACCTTTTAGTATTGTTACAACTACCCCTACAAATCCATCAGGAGATTAATAGTTCTAATGTCTCTAAAATACAGTAAGTTAAAACTCAATATTCCAAGCTGAGCACTAATTGTTCACACCTATAATCCTAACTATTCAGGAGGCTGAGATATGAAGTTCACAGTTCAAAGCTAGCCCAGGGAGAAATGGCCCCATGAGACTCTTATCTCCAATTAACCACCAGAAAACTCAAAGTGGCACTGTGGCTCAACTGATAGAGTGCTAGCCTTGAGCTGAAGAGCTCAGGGAGAGCGTCCAGGGCCCAGAGTTCAAGCCCCAGGACTAACCACAACAACAACAAAAAAGGAAATCTAACAAGGTATCTGTACCCATTGGAAAGTTTTAAAATGTTTATTAAATAGCATCTTTGTGAACAATAAGCAACATTTAGTGCCTAAGGTATACTGTGTGCTAATGAGAAGCTGGAGAAACAAAGATAAGAATCTTTAAAAGGGAATATGAAAGTTTTAAATCAACATAAAGCATCTTTTACTTCAAGCTTTTCTATTAACCTATATCTAATAAGATGAAAAGCTTTGGTCTCAGGTGCTGACTCAACCAGAAGGAAGTAAAAGATATCAACAGAAGAAAACACTCCAGAACCTAAAGGCTGCGGAGGCTGGGTGCCAGTGTCTCATGCCTGCAATCCTAGCTACTCAGGAGGCTGAGATCTGAGGTTCAAGACCAGCCTGGGCAGAAAAGTCACCACGAGACTCTAATCTCCGATTAACCACTCAAAAACCAGAAGTGGCTATAGCTCACAGTGGTAGAGTGCTAGCCTTGAACAGAAGAACTCAGGGACAGAGCCCAGGCCCCCAGTTCAAGCCCCACAACCAACAACAACAAAAAAAAGGTATAAAAGCAATACACACATACCTTTTACCTTCAAAGACATCTTGGCTTACCCATAAGCCTAATAACCTTAAAGATATATGGTGTATCTAAATCTAAGTACCAGAGTCAGCTAACCAAAGAACAATATTACTCATATCTTGTAGTAGTCCGCAACACATCAAGGCTACTTAACAAAAAAGGAAGCCTAGTGAGTCCTTTCATGCTCCAATATGAAGACTTCTCAAAAATAAAGAAAAGCGGGTAACAGTGGCTCACACTTGTAATCCTAGCTACTCAGGAGGCTGAGATCTGATCGCCGTTCAAAGCCAGCCCTGGCAAGAAAGTCCATGAGACTCTTATCTCCAATAAACCACACAGAAAACTGGAAGTGGCACAGTGGCTCAAGTGGTAGAAATAGCCTTGAGCTGAAGAGCTGAGGGACAGTGCCCAGACCCAGAGTTCAAGCCCCATGACTGACAAAAAATAAAGAAAATAAAGAAAAAAGAAGAAGTTTTTATCTTCGTATCAGAAAATAAATCAACAGTATAGACTTTTGATTCTGAACCCTGTTCATTTCTACAAGTAATAGTTTAATTAATTGGTTGATTCTGGGTCATCTTCTGAAAAGATAAAGCTACTACAATAAAAATTAAGAAATACAATCAGAGCTTAGAGCAGCTATATGTTATAATGCAAAGAGCACAAGATTTAGAATTAAATAATTCTAAGTTCAAAGACTAACATCTTTTCTTTTAGTATCAGTTATATCACCAGGAAAGTGATACTAAATAATGCCTGTGAAGCTAAGCCATGCAGGAAACTGTGACTCTTTTCTCCAATTAACCACCAAAAAGCCAAAACACACCAAACACAATGTGAGCCAGGTGCCAGTGCCTCACACCAGTAATCCTAGCTACTCAGGAGGCTGAGACCATGGTTCAAGGCAAGCCAGGGCAGGAAAGCCTGTGATACTCTCACCTCCAATGAATTACCAGAAAACCCAAAGTGGAGCTGTAATTCAAAGTGGTAGTGTGGTAGGCTTGAGTGAAAAAGCTCAGGGACAGAGCTCAGGCCCTAAGTTCAAGCCTATGACCAATAAAAACAAAACAAACAAACAAAAAGGGTAATGTGGGCATGTACTCCAGTGATACAGCATCTGCCTAGTAAGTTGAAAGTTGCACTCAGTCCCTATGTATTATAAAAAAAAAACAAAACAAAGTGTACTTCATAAACCAGTGATAAGGATCAAATACAACAGCACATATATTGTTCTTATAAGCACACATGTCAATATGGTATGTAAACAGAATAAACAGTAGTTTAACTTATCTTACCCTATCTTTGTACCCAAATATAAGTTGTTAAGTCTTTTTAGTCCTGGGGCTTGAACTCAAGGTCTTGGCACTATCCCTGAGCTTCTTTTGCTCAAGACTAGCACTCTACCACTTGAGCCACAGTACCACTTCCAGCCTTTTCTGTTTATGTGGTACTGATAAATTGAACCAGGGCTTCATGCATGTTAGGCAAGCACTCTACCACTAAGCCATGTTCCCAGCCATCCCTTTTGTGGTTTTGTTTTTGGTGTTGGGGGTCAAATCCAGATACTGCACTTGTTGGGAAAGCACTTTGCTACTGAGCTACATCCCAGCCCCCACTTTTTTAAAAGTAATTATAACCTCATATGAAAATATTTCCTGAGCTGAGGATATAGCTCAGTGTTACAACACTTGCTTAGTATGCACAAGGTCCTGGATTCAATCTACAGCATACACACAAAAAAGAAATTCTTAAAAATCCCAGAGACAAAAAATGAAAACAGTCACTCACTCGTCCCATCATCTGGTTCAAAGTGGCCTGTGTTGTTCCATGTATTGCCGCTACTATTGCCATAGTTATCATCAGTACTGGCTGGCTCTGCATAATCAGCTGGATTAAAAGTTCTGAAAAGATGAAACATGAGTTTCTAAAACGAGCTTCAGTAAACACTAACTCAAAGAGTACAATCAAATTTTATCTTATTCACAATATAGACAAATATAGATCAATCACGCACCATTCTATAATCTCAAATGCTGTCTCATTTTTTCACACTATTCAAAATGTAATCTGGGGGGCTGGGAAGGTGGCTCAGTGGTAGAGCGTTTGCCTTGCATCCCTGAGGCCCTGGGTTCGATTCCTCAGCACCACATAAGCAAAAAGAAAAAAGCTGGAAGTGGCACTGTGGCTCAAGTGGTAGAGCACTAGCCTTGAGCTGAAGAGCTGAGGGACAGCGTCCAGGCCCAGAGTTCAGGCCCCACGACCGGATCCCCCCCCCCCAAAAAAAAAGTAATCTGGGCACCAGTGGTTCATACCTATAATCTTAGCTACTCAGAAGGCTGAAATCTGTAGATCATGGCTTCCAAGTTTGAAGCCAAGAAAGTCCATGAGAGTCTCATCTCCAATTAACCAGCAAAAAGCCAAAAGTAGAAACATTGCTCAAGTGGTAAGGCAATGAAGCCAAGAGCACGAGGTCCTGAGCTCAAGACCCAGTATCAATGCACACATGTGCACACACGCAGACAGGTAGACACATATGCGCACGCGTGCATACACACCCACACGCATACACACAGAAGTCATTAAACATGGCACATACTGAAAGATAAAAAGATAAATTAGCCAGGCACTAGTGGCTCATGCCTGTAATCCTAGCTACTCAGGAGGCTGAGATCTGAGGATCACAGTTCAAACCCAGCCCAGACAGGAAGTCTGTGAGACTCTTTATCTCCAATAAACCACTAGAAAACCCAAAGTAGTACTGTGGCTCAAGTGATAGAGCACTAGGCCTTGAGCTGAAGAACACAGACACAGACACACAGACACACACAGACAGACAGACAGACAGACACACACACACACACACACAGGTGGTTAATACATATGTCTGGAAATAAACCCTAAAACTATACATCTTATTAGTCTCATTAAATCATTCTAAACATTTTAGTTAAGGTTGCCTATTGTTTTCAGGGTAAAATTTAAAAACACTGGGCCAAAGAAACTCACCCCATCCCTTGAGCAGAAAATCTTCCTCCTCGTCTACCAGAGCCACCTAAAGTGGGGTAAGAGCAGAGAAAGTATGTTAGAAATAAATATAAAATCATCTCAACAGTGAAAGCAGCTTTGGAATAATATTTGATATATCAGATGCTTTACCTTTCCAGTCCAATCTAGAACATAAATTAGTTAAACGAAATATGACAATCATTCTTGTTGAGGGATTTTGACATTTACCTTCTTATTCTCCACATCAGTAATCTCTAAAATAGGCTTACGATCTTATGAACTAAGATAACCACATGCCATATTAATTTATTTTCAAATAAAATGGCCCTTATGGAACTAAAAAATAACTTGCCCTCAATATCCATCCCCAAAAAACTGATCACCTCTGCCTCGGCCACGGCCTCTTCTGCCTCTTTCTGTACCTCTTCCAGAAGGCCCTCCACTTTTGGTGCCATCCAATCCATTTTCCTGACCCCGAACTAAAATACAAAACAAACACACAACCAGAACAAAAGTCAATAGATATATATGTATAAATATATAAAGGTGGTATAATAAAGATTTGGGAAAGTAGTCTCACCGTGGCTCAAAATGGTAGAGTGAAAAAGCTCAGGGACAGTGCCTAAGCCCTTAAGAGTTTGAGCCCCATAACTGACACACACACACACACACACACACACACACACACACACACACAAAAACTTTAGGGAGACAAAATTAAGAGAATATGAGCTGGAAGAATGGGATATGAAGAAATGGTAATAATAAGCCACAACAGAGGACTATGAATCCAATAACTTTACAAATGACTACAGAGAAATTTTATGCCAGACTAACAGGGGACAAGAAAGCTTTAGGCAGCATAATCATCCCTGGGTACTGCCTAGCACATCTCCTAAATCTAGATGTCACTGACCCACACAGTTTTGATAAAGCCCCATGCATACATTCTCTTCCACGGCTGGCACCTCTTCCCCGTCTTGGTGGCCCACCACGTCGCCGACTATAGTCCCTGTCCCGGTCTCGATTTTCTTTGCCTTCCTCATTGGATTCCGTCTGTCCACCATCCTTCTGTCCTGAGACTCCTTTCTTCTTCCCAACCATCTCCCAGGAATGCTAAATGAAGGTAAAGCATGCATGCCTAATCAATACGGGTATCGATCAGGAAAACTATTCTCAACATTCATGTTAAAGATACTTTCAACTAATATTTAGGAAACAAGGCAGAACTTTATACCTATCTGCCAAAAATGAAGTTCTTTTTTTTGTTGTTGTTGGTTGTGAGGCTTGAACTCTGGGCCTGGGCGCTGTCCCTCAGCTCTTCAGCTCAAGGCTAGTGCTCTACCACTTGAACTACAGAACCACTTCCAGTTTTCTGGTGGCTAGTGGAGATAAGTATCTCATGGACTTTCCTGCCCAAGCTGGTTTTGAACAGCAATCCACAGATCTCAGCCTCCTGAGTAGCTAGGATTATAGGCATGAGCCACCAGCACCTGGCCAAAATTGAAGTTCTTTTTGTGGTTTCTTCAGTTATTGTTTGAGATCAAGACTTCATGCCACCAGCACTTAGTCAAAATTGAAGTTCTTTTGTTGTTTCTTTAATTATTGTTTGAGATCAAGACCAACTATATTGTCCCTAACCTGAAACTCATAATCTAACCACCTCAGCCTCCTGAATTGCTGGGGTTAACAATGTATACCGCTGCATTTAGCTAAAATTAAATGTTCTTTTTGCAGGCTAGGTACTTAAAATAATGGATTTCAGGGATCACTTCCAAAAGATCTCTCCCCAGGTTCAGTTGCTCGGTATATCACAGAACCTAGTAACCTGTCCCTATTAAGTGTGTTCCCTGAGCTGAAAAAACTAATTTCTTTTGGAATGATCAACACCCAGTATTTTACGTTTTGTTTTTTTTTCCATCTTTTCTTTTGGGGGGGGGGTCCGGTTGTGGGGTCTGAACTCTGGGCCTGGGCGCTTTCCCTCAGCTCTTCAGCTCAAGGCTAGCACTCTACCACTTGAGCCACAGTGCCACTTCCGGCTTTTTTCTTTTTTGCTTATGTGGTGCTGAGGAATTGAACCCAGGGCCTCAGGCATGCAAGGCAAGCACTCTACCACTGAGCAACCTTCCCAGCCCAGTATTTTACGTTTTTATTCATAACAAAGAAAAAAAAAAAAACTGAAGCCGGGTACCGGTGGTTCATGCCTGTAATCCCTAGATACTCAGGAGGCTGAAATCTGAGTATCATGGTTCAAAGCCAGCTCGAGGCAGAAAAGTCCATGAGGCTCTTATCTCCAATTAACCACACTGTGACTCAAGTGGTAGAGCGCTCGCCTTGAGCTGAAGAGCTGAGGAACAGTGCCCAGGCCCAGAGTTCAAGCTCCAAGACCAAAAAAAAAAAAAGGCCAGCACACTACCACTTGAACCACACCTTCACTTGCAGTTTTTGGGTTTTGGTCAGTTGTGGGGCTTGAACTCAGGGCCTGGGTGCTATCCCTGAGCTCTTGTGATCAAAGCTAGCACTATACTAATTTGAACACAGCTCTACTTCCAATTTTCTGGTGCTTAAGGAGGTAAGAGTCTCATGTACTTTCCTCCTCATGATCCTCAGCTCTCAGTCTCCTTGAGTATATTTAATTCTTTTTGTTGTTGTTGTTGGTTGTGGGGCCTGAGCGCAGAGCCTGTTGTCCCTGAACTTTTCTGCTCAAGGCTTTGAACTGGAATCCTTAGATCTCAGCTTCCTGGGTAGCTAGGATTATAGACTTGACCACTGGTAGCCGGCCTACTTCTCTTTCTCTCTTTAAGGGCTGATTTTTTTTTTTTTGAGAGAGAACGAGCACTGGAGACTAGAGTTTGAATTCAGCCTCATACTTTCTAGGCTGGTGCTTTACCACTTGAGCCACACCTCTGGTTCTTTTTTAAATTATCCTTTTTTTTTGTTCTACTAGCTTAGTTTTTGTTTTTGTTTTTTTTGTCAGTCGTGGGGCCTGAACTCTGGGCCTGGGCACTGTCCCTCAGCTCTTCAGCTCAAGGCTGGTGCTGCACCACTTGAGCCACAGGGCTACTTCCAGTTTTTTCTGCTTATGTGGTACTGAGGAATCAAACCCAGGGCCTCATGCATTCAAGGCAAGCACTCTACCACTGAGCCACCTTCCCAGCCCCATTAGCTTAGTTTTAAAGAATACATGATACACATATATAAAATATCCAAATCTAATTTGCCCCTTTATCTTAATCTTTACTTTTGAACCATATTTATCCTCATTTACCCTCTCCATTTGCCTACCCTCCTCTCTTCTCCTACTCCTACCCTCAACAGAACATTTTTTTACTTTCTGTCATTCTTCTTTTTTATAATGGATATTAATTGTACCAAGGATTTTCACCATAGTACTTCAGACATGTGTATAACAAATATGCTTCTTTTAAAGGACATTCTTTAACAAGACTCAATACCAGTCCTGAGGAAAATCAACAATAATTCTGTATTATCTAATAGTAGGATCACATTGTATCACTCTTGGTGCTGTAGATCAAAGTGGTGAGCACTAGCCTTTAGCAAAAGAGCTCAGGGACAGCACCAAGGCCTTAAGTTCAAGCCCCACAACCAACAACAAAGCTAGATAGGGAGGTGGCACTATTGACCAACTTATAAAGTAACTTAGTGCCAAATAATTCTAACAGATTAAAGGATTTTGGGGGGGGGAGGGAGGTAGTCGTGGGGTCTGAATTCTGGGCCTAGGTGCTATCCTTCAGCTCTTCAGCTCAAGGCTAGCACTTTACCACTTGAGCCACAGTGCCACTTTTGGCTTTTTCTGCTTATGTGGTGCTAAGGAATTGAACCCAGGGCCTCATGCATGCAAGGCAAGCACTCTACCACTGAGCCACCTTCCCAGCCCAATAGATTTTTTTTTTTAAGTGGCATATACCTACAATGTATATTCAGCCTTCAAGGCATGAAATTCTGATCTATGTATAATATAAACACTGAAAACATGCTATGTGAAATCAGTAAAAGAAAAAAATACCAAGGACAAATGCTATATTAATTTTACTTATATGAGGTAAAATCACACAAACATAAGAGGTTACTAAGGGCTGGAGAAAAAGAAAGAAATGTAGTTATTTAATGCATACCAAATTATTTGAGATTGCTAAGAGTTCTGGAAATAGGAGTGAAGATTGCCCACACTGTAAATGTCTGAATTAAATACTTAAAAATGGCTAGGTATTCATATACTAGCCCATGCCTATAATCCATACTATGTGGGAGACAGAGCTAATGGTTCACAGGAAGCTCTGGGTAAGTTATTGTAACCCTATCTCAATAGTAAATTCAATGTAGTAGTATGAACCTGTGGTGTTACCTATGTAGGAGACAATCAGTAATAGGGAATCAAAGTCTGGTCTGATACTAGGTAAAATCATGGAACTATATCTAAAAAATATCTACAGGGCTGGGAAGGTGGCTCAGTGGTAGAATGCTTGCCTTGCATGCCTGAGGCCCTGGGTTCGATTCCTCAGTACCACATAAGCAAAAAGAAAAAAGCCGGAAGTGGCACTGTGGCTCAAGTGGTAGAGCGCTAGCCTTGAGCTAAAGAGCTGAGGGACAGTGCCCAGGCCCAGAGTTCAGGCCCCACGACCGGACCCAAAACAAACAAACAAAAAAATAAATATCTACAAGCAAAGGTACTGAAAATGTGACCCAAGAAGTAGAGCGCTTGCCTAGCATGTGAGAGGAACTCAGGTCAATGTCCCCTAATTATCCTTTTTCCAAAAATTGGCATATACCTATCATCCCAAGGTATATGGGAAGATGAGGGTGCCAGGCCAGTCTGGGAAGACGTTTGCAAGGCTCTGTCTCCACTGAGGAAACTAGATGAAGTGATACATGTCTGTGATCCCAATGATGATGATTAGAAGCAATATCCTATCCTAATAATTGCTAGTGAAAAACAGAGCTGGAAACACTGCTCAGAAGTACCATTCAAGCTTTAGAAATCATGTGGCCTTGTGTCAAAACCTAGTACCACAAAAATAAACCTAAAAAGAGGACAAATTTGGGACTGGGGTGATAGTTCAATGGTAGAGAACATGCTTAGTATGCATGAGGGCCTCAGTTGAAACCCTAGCTTGCCCCCTAAAGTAGTAAAATTATGAGCCAGGCACTTGTGGCTCATGCCTGTAATCCTAGCTACTTAGGAGGCTGAGATCTGAGGATTGCAGCTCAAAGCCACTGCAAATATAGAAGTCCCCATGAGACTATCTCCAATAAACTACTCAAAAAAGCAGGAGGTCCGGGGCTGGGAAGGTGGCTCAGTGGTAGAGCGCTTGCCTTGCATGCCTGAGGCCCTGGGTTCGATTCCTCAGCACCACACAAGCAAAAAGAAAAAAGCTGGAAGTGGCGCTGTGGCTCAAGTGGTAGAGCACTAGCCTTGAGCTGAAGAGCTGAGGGACAGTGCCCAGGCCCAGAGTTCAGGCCCCATGACTGGACACAAAAAAAAAACAAAAACAAAAGCAGGAGGTCCCACTGTGACTCGAGTGGTAGAGCACTAGCACTAAACACAAAGAGGCTCAGGGATAGCAAACAGGTCTTGAGGTTCAAACTGCAGGACAAAAAAAAAAAAAAAAAAAGTAGTAAAAAGTAGTAAAATTAAAAGTATAATGCAAGTTCAACACCATAAAGTTTACTAAATACAGCAATTGTATAAAAGATTAAGTATCCACCAAGAACTCAGCAGTATCTTTCCACCCACTCTTCTGACCCAAGCTTATTCTTATTACATACAATTGCTGTGTCATTTGATGCTCACAACAGCTTTAATTCAAGTGGCATAACTCTATAGCTAAATCTGCCTCATGAACCATTGAAACTACACTAAAACCAAAATTTACTCTAGTTCCATAACCTGGCAAGTTTAAGGAGCTTGTCACCTTTCTTTTTCCCCTATAAATACACTAACTGCTGGTACCAAATCTATAAGGGAAAAGAATTACTATGATCTTCCTTAAACACTATCAGTTTTCTGATGGACCTATACCTTCAATATTCAACATTCCTAGCAGCTGACTTTGCTTCCCACTGGTTTCACTTGTGGCACAAACACATTATTCTCTAGCTTATTTCTATTTTTTTTTTTGGTCAGTCATGGGGCCTGAACTCTGGGTCTGGGCACGGTCCCTCAGCTCTTTAGCTCAAGGCTAGCGCTCTACCACTTGAGCCATAGTACCACTTCCAGCTTTTTCTACTTATGTGGTGCTGAGGAATCAAACCCAAGGCCTCATGCATGTAAGGCAAGCACTCTACCACTGAGCCTCCTTCCCAGCCCCCTTCTGTTTCTATTTTTGATAAGTCAGGCTTATAGCACTAAACAAAAGATGTAAGGTAAAACAAATGGGACCTGAGGGGTCCCACAAAAAATTATTTTGTGCTGGTACTAGAGCTTGAATTCAGGGTCTGGGTACTGTCCCCTAACTTTTGCTCAAGGCTGGCGCCACCACTTGAGAAACAACTCCACCTGGCTTTTTGAAGTTTAATTGGAGATGAGTCTCAAGGACTTTTCTGCCTAGGCTGACTTTGAACCAGACACTCAGATCTCAGTTTATTGTGTAACTAGGCTTTACAGGCGTGAGCCACTAGCACCTGACAAAAAATAAACTCTTTAAAAGGCATGATAAGGGCCCTGTGCTCACACCTGTAATCCTAGCTACTCAGGAACTGAGATCTGAGGATCGTGGTTCAAAGCCTGCCTGGGCAGCAAAGTCAGTGAGACTATCTCCAAAAAACCA
The DNA here is from genome assembly GCF_019054845.1 of Dipodomys spectabilis. Classification (NCBI taxonomy): domain Eukaryota; kingdom Metazoa; phylum Chordata; class Mammalia; order Rodentia; family Heteromyidae; genus Dipodomys; species Dipodomys spectabilis. The sequence continues at coordinate 7,048,996 of NW_024870746.1, forward strand.
CCAGAAAACCAGAAGTGGCACTGTGGCTCAAGTGGCAGAGTGCTAGCCTTGAGCTGAAGAGCAGAAGGACAGCATTCAAGCCCCATGATCAACCAAAAAAAAAAAGGGGGGGGGGCATGATTCTCCCCCCACCAAGAAGAAAAAGAAAAAAGAAATCTTGAGAAAATTATTCCAGAGTAAACCGAAAGAATTCATATTTATCTGGGCAGTGATTTTTCAAAAATAGTGGGTCTTGAACTCTGGGCTCGGGCGCTGTCCCTCAGCTCTTCAGCTCAAGACTAGCGCTCTACCATTTGAGCCACAGCACCACTTCCAGTTTCCTGAGTGGTTTATTGGAAAGTCTCACGGACTTTGCCTGCCTAGTATGGCTTTGAATCACAATCCTCAGATATCAGCCTCCTGAGTAGCTAGGATTACAGGTATGAGCCACAGGGGTCCAATGGCACTATACTTTTGAGAGGAAAAAAAGTTAACTTCAATTATTTTAGAGTACTTTCCTAGCATGTATGAAGCCCTGGGTTCAATCCTTAGTACCACATAAACAGAAAAAACTGGAAGTTGTGCTGAGGCTCAAGTGGTATGGTGCTAGTCTTGAGCAAAAAGTAGCTTAGGGATAGTGCCCAGTCCTGAGTTCAAGCCCCATGACTGGCCAAAAAAAAAAAGCTCTATGGTAATATCCCAAAGGTTAGTAAAGCAGTGTTCCTAAAAATATTGTAACTAAGGCTGGGAAGGTGGCTCAGTGGTAGAGGGCTTGCCTTGCATGCATGAGGCCCTGGATTCAATTCCCCAGCACCACATAAGCAAAAAGAAAAAAAGCCGGAAGTGGCTCTGTGGCTCAAGTGGTAGAGCACTAGCCTTGAGCTGAGGAGCTGAGGGACAGTGCCCAGGTCCAGAGGTCAGGCCCCACAACCAAAAAAAAAAAAAAAATTATAACTATAATCTGGCACAAAGACAAACAGAAAAACAGAATTTTCATAAAGTAGGAAAAAGTGAAACTAACTTGGCTAAATTCTAGGGTAACCAATCCTCTCTATCAGTCTAGGGTTGACAAATGCTTTCTTTGCTACTGCAACAAAATTAAGTTCAAGCAATTAAATAATATTAATATGATGCTATGGTGACACTGATTGGTATATCCTGAATTCAAAATGAGTATGAAGCCAGGTGCCAGTGGCTCATGCTTAGAATCCTAGCTCAGGAGGCTGAGATCTGAGGACCTCAGTTCAAAGCCAGCCTGGGCAGGAAAGTCCAATTAACCACCAGAAAACCGCAAGTGGCACTGTAGCTCAAGTGGTAGAGCGCTCACCTTGAGCTGAAGAGCTCAGAGATAGCACCCAGGCACAGAGTTCAAGACCCATGAGCAACCAAAAAAAAAAAAAAAAGTATGACTTTGCTCAACAAAAATAAAAATAGACGAGCAGAAATCTTCCATGATTAGTAACTTAAGACTATCAAACACCAGCAATAATTCACAATAAGCCACCTACTTTTTTGCCTGTTTTCTGCAATGTGTTGTACAAAAATTTTAAGTACTATCTGTAGCAACCAATCCCCAAATCTTGCTACTCTAGTTTGACAACAAAGTATGCTGGTTTAGGTAACTTGCCCTACTAGCTATTTTTAGATGATTAGCCTTCCAACCCAAAACCCACATTCTAAAACATTTTATTAGCACTCTACCGTGTCTGGGTTTCCTTCCAGCAAAACATTGATGGCTCTGTTGACATCTCCATTACAGTCATGCAAAGCAATCACACACTCATCCTGGTTCTTGCCTGTGATGTCAATCAACTGAAAGAGAAAAATCAACAATCATCATGAAGAAGATTTCACCACACACAAAAAAAGCCAGGCAAAACAAATTCAAGGGATTCCATCTCCAAAACAACCAACAAGAAGTCAAGCTGGAGGTATGACTCAAATGGAGGAGTGCCAGACAAGTGATCAAGTCCAAGATCCTGAATTCAAATTCTAGTACCAGCAAAATATGTAAAATGTATAGTTCTATTCCCAAAATACTAACACCTATAATTTATAATTAGGGTCAAAGTATAAAGCAATCAAATAAATAAGCACCAAATGGAGAATCAAAAAACCTTAGCCACAGGATTTAGCATTATCAATGTTCACATTTCTGAGATCCATAGCTGCTTAAAGTTGTTGTATGTGGTAAGAGCTTAGCATATACAATGCCCTAGGTTCAACACCCAAAACCATAAAACACATACAACAGTCATTCAATAAAATCAGAAGATAAAACTGCTAAACAGATTATCTATCCACAAGGACACCGTATATCAGAAAACAAAAACACCTTTTAGAACAACTTTTCAGAACCTTTTTAGATCAATTATTTCAAAAAATATAGAAGAAAAAAAAATATAGAAGAATCCTAGTGGGCATCTATACTATTTGAATATACTTTAATTTTGATTTCTTTTCACTAAGCTTACACAAAATAGTGGTTACTCACTTGTTTCACCTTCTCCTCAAAGTCAGCATCATTATGGTCCGAAATCATCTGTGCAAGTCGAATTTGTTCTGCAGTGGCCTTGGAATGAAAATGATCAAAAATTTTAAGAGGCAAGAATTCAAAAATAAGGGGAACCTAAGTTGTTAATCTCTACATTCTGCACTACCCATTTCTTTTTGTCTGTCAAATATGCAAGCAAGCCCGGTGCCCATGGCTCATGCCTGTAATCCTAACTACTCAAGAGGCGGAGATGTGGATAAAGGTTTGAAGCCAGCCAGGGCAGGAAAGTCTGTGAGACTCTTATCTCCAACCAAAAGCTCAGAGACAGCACTCACACAGTGAGTTGAAGCTCTGAGACCAGAACTAGAATAAACAATAAACAAACAAACAAATGCCCAAGCTATGGGGTCCTGGATCACACTTGTAATCTTAGCTACTCAGGAGGCTGAGATCTGAGGATCCTGGTTCAAAACTCAGCCAGGACAGATAATCTGTGCAACTCATTTCCAATTAACCAACAAAAAGCAGAAGTGCAGGTATGGCTCAAGTGGTACAATGTCAGCCTGGAGCAAAAAAGCCATGCAAAAGTGGGAGACCCTGACTTCAAGCCCCAGTACTGGCATACACACATACATGAAAGACCAGGCAATAATGTCATCTTTTAAATGCCTAAATCAGCAAAATATCAGAAGCAGAATGAAGCCATAACTCTTTTCTTTTCTTTAGTCTAAATCCAATCTCAGTACTTAACATTTTTGCTCACTGGTTAGCACTGTACCACCTGAGCCATGCCTCCAACTCTGAAGCTCTAACTGTCTCACTTCTACAATCTACAAAGAACAGGTAGTTTTTCCACAAATCTTCAGTTAAAAGAGCTTTCAGCTCAGAATTACATCATTAACCTTGCAACACAAGCCCCTTAATTCACATTAATGTGTTTGCAAAGTTGGACTGGGGGTGTGGGAAACCAAGCATGAGGCAGAATTCAATCCATAGTACTAGAAAGCAAAAATTGTACCAGTTTCCTATGTTTTCAATTACCAATGCTACCTCTTATTGCAAGTAAGATTTAGCTCAAAGATAGCTTCGTTATATCTTCTGAGTATCCAATGCTATATAAGGACATCAACATTTTATTGTTATAATTGAAATTAAATTCTAAGTACTAGGGCTGGGAAGGTGGCTCAGTGGTAGAGCGCTTGCCTTGCATGCATGACGCCCTGGGTTCGATTCCTCAGCACCACATAAGCAAAAAGAAAAAAGCCGGAAGTGGCGCTGTGGCTCAAGTGGTAGAGTGCTAGCCTTGAGCTATAGAGCTGAGGGATAGCACCCAGGCCCAGAGTTCAGGCCCCATGGCCAGACCCCCCCCCCCCCCCCAAAAAAGAAAATGCTGTTATAGACACAAAGCATAAAATCCAAACTGAAGCAATATAGGATTAGATAATACAAAAACCACTTTGTACCAAAGTCATTACCAGGTTCCTAGATTAAAAAAAAAATAAAGTGTAAAAAGGGCCAGATAACAGTAAGAAACCTACATGAATACTTCAAAGCAGAGAATGATGTTATAAATTGCATGGAAACAACTATCAACCACCAAACCTACCCACTGATCTGTATTCCTTGCATTCTTTACCTGTGGCCGCTGCTTGTGCTGTGTCTGATTTTGGTTTTGAGGTTGTTCCCAGTTTCCCCGGGCTCGGTTAGTGCCCACCGATGTCATCATTTACAGTATATACAAATAACAGTATTTACAAGGTAGGATACTGAAGATTGAAAAAGAGAGAAAAGAGTTTAGGTACCAAGTATGGGCAAAATGTGTTAAATTTCACCACCCCACACCACTTTCTTCAAAGGAACACACCAAGAAGATTCGCCAATACTTGAGACAATTCATTTGATCAATTCCTTAAGGAGCTACAGATGATATTTCATTTTTATACCACAAGAACTGCCTATATAAGGCTGGATATTTATCTCAGTAAACGTGTGTACATGCATTCACAAGGCCTGGAGCCAGAGCCTCAGCACAACGCTGTCACCACCATCAATTTAGTATAAAGTATGTGTACATATTTCATGGTTTAGCTACTTTTAACTTTAAGCAAAACAATGTTAACAATCAAGTCTTCTATACAAGTCAAAGTATGTGAAGTCCTTTTGACAAAGAAAAGTAGTCAACAAAGCCTGAAACCAAATAAATGCCTTCCAGGAGCCTGCCAGCAAGCTAGGAAGGCTCAAGCTAAACTGGGAAAACAGCAAGTTCAAGGCCAGTGTGGGCTACAGGGTAGACCCTAGTCAGAGAGAGGGGGAAGAAATCAGCCTTCCAGGAAGAATAAATCTGTATTCCAGATCACTCTCTTTCTCTCACAACACACACACACACACACACACACACACACACACACACACACACATTTTCAATCTACCTAAGTAAGCAGCCTCTTTCTGCCTTACAATTGGTCTGTTGGTCTCATCTCTTCAGGTAAAAACGCCAAGTACACCTCCACACTCACCTTAATAAACCAAGTACATCCCCAAGTTGTTGTTTTTTTTTTTAAGAACTTTCTAGGAAATTGTTTTAAGCAAGATACTAAAGCTGGGCTGGGAAGGTGGCTCAGTAGTAGAGCGCTTGCCTTGCATGCATGAGGCCCTGGGTTCGATTCCTCAGCACCACATAAGCAAAAAGAAAAAAGCCGGAAGTGGCACTGTGGCTCAAGTGGTAGAGCACTAACCTTGAACTGAAGAGCTGAGGGATAGTGCCCAGGCCCAGAGTTCAGGCCCATGACCGGACCCAAAAACAAAAACAAAAAAAAGATACTAAAGCTTACAGGATAACTTCTTTAAAGAGATACTAAACACAAGGCCTCCCCAAAACCAGAATATTGTTTCTGTTAAGAAATTTCTACCAAGCAATGATTCTACAGAAGTCATACTCCTTTCATTCACTTTGTTTATAATACATTTAGTAAAGAAAATATTCAGCATATGATAGATGGCTCAAAAATGAGAGGTTACTTTGCAGTTTCATTTCCTTCCAACAGAATAAATTTTCTGTTCTCCATTATATTTTGTCATTAATGGGACACTACACAAAGTAATCCCAGATTACCCAGAATATTGCTAGATGTTGAGGTAGTAAAATTTTTCTGAAGAAATATGTAATCGAAAAACATAACAAACATTCCTATGGATAATCTTCACTGAGTTGGGTCAATGAGTTGCTCTTCAACGTAGTTGAAAGAATGAAAAGTACATTCTCTACCAATATTCTTTTTTTTTTTTTTGGGTCCAGTTGTGAGGCCTGAACTCTGGGCCTGGGCGCTGTCCCTCAGCTCTTCAGCTCAAGGCTAGCGCTCTACCACTTGAGCCACAGTGCCACTTCTGGCTTTTTTCTTTTTGCTTATGTGGTGCTGAGGAATCAAACCCAGGCCTCAGGCATGCAAGGCAAGCACTCTACCACTGAGCCACCTTCCCAACCCCTCTACCAATATTCTTAAGGCCGTTTTAGTGTTTTGGTCATGGGGTTTGAAATCAGTCACTGTCCCTTACCTCTCCCATTCAAGGCTAGTTCTACCACTTTGAGCCACAGCTTCACTTCCGGTTTTCTGGCAGTTAAATGGAATTGAGTCTCAAGGACTTTGTTGCCCAGACTGGCTTTGAACCACAATTCTCAGATCTCAGCCTCCTGAATTGCATAACAGATGTGAGTTATCAAGGACCAGCTAGTACTATTTTCTCCCCCATTATCTCTCCTTCTATATATATGTACACACAAAGGCCTGCAAATACGTTGAGCTAGTACAGGACTAGAAGACTTGTGGAGTGATATTTGCTACAAAGCAGTCAGGCATCTTAAAATGTTATACTTAATTTTTCTTAAGTGTTTAATAACCAAGTACTCCATAAACACAAACCAACAAAAGGAAAAGAAAATCAAGTTAAGACTAAAGGAAAAGTTTCTTGTTCTTGGGTATTTGTGTGTGTGCGCCAGTCCTGGAGCTTGAACTCAGAGCCTGGGCACTGTCCTTGAGCTTTCTTGCTCAAGGCTAGCACCCTACCACTTGAGCCACAACTTTACTTCCAGAAACTTGGTGGTTAATGAATTTTCCTGCGCAAGCTGGCTTTGAACTGCAATCCTCAGATTTCAGCCTCCTGAGTAACGAGGATTACAGGCATGAGCCACCAGCATCTGGCCACCCAGTTTTAAAATTGTAAAATAGTTTCTAATACAGATTAGTCATTCCCAAATTTTCCACCCCCAGCTTAACAATACTGATTTCTACATTACATATAATTTTTTAAAATAAGCTATAGCACAGATATAAGCAAGCTATGGAATTAGCTGTCAGTCATTGCACATACTTTCCCAAATATGATTTTCCAGTCAGTATGACAGAAAAATATCTTAAAAATATAACCGAGAGGAAAAAAACCAGCCTGACTCCTTTGGTATATTAACTTCATTTTCCAGTACAAGTGCTTTAAAATGTGTGACAGAGAATTTTACTACCTAGATAATAAAACACCTAGCAACAGGTCTAAAAGTAGACACAAAATTCGTTACTTTTTAGTAACAAGCAGAAACAAATACAGAGTTTATCATCCTACAGATGGGGACTCTTGTTACTCTTTCTTGAAAAATAATACTTAAATGAAGACCAAGGAACAAATTCAAGATTCAACAAAATGCTCTTGAAAACCAGCTACTTAAAAAATAGCCAGAGAAATTTTACTGAAAAAAATAGGTAACAAATATTTATTGAGTATTTACTATAATGCCCAATGCTTCAGGAAATACAAAAGTATGACTGGGTTACTGCCCTCGGGGAGCTCACAATCTAATTTGAGAAACAATTCAGAAGCTGAAGCTGGACCGTTTGCTACCTCTAACAGAGCCAACTAACTTCCCTAGTAGCATTGTTGGAATGACCTCCACGTCCCCTTCCCCACCACCTTGAGTCCAGTAAGAGGCTTTCCCAGTTAGGACCCAATTAGCAAGGAGGGGCCTTAAAAATGAAAAACAGTACATTTTTTGGTCTTTTGCCATTATTTTACATGCCAGCAATACTTCCCATTCACAACAGAAACAATCTTGGGTATATAGTCTAAAGACAATGGATATAAGACGTCAAAGCAGTTTATCAACCCATATAGAGGCAAATGTTTTAATTCTTTAGTAATGCTGGCTGTCATCAACTCCCAATACCACCAGCAATTAACACCAGGTATCCTCAAAGCAGGACATGAGGAAGGGAAAGTGGAGACCGACTCCCCCCCCCCCCCCCCAAAAAGGATTTCTCTAATAATCACGGAGGCTCAAAGGCAAACCGTTAACAACAAAAACGCGATATTGTGATGTTTCTCTTTCTACAACATCCTACACTAGCGGTGGCTACATTTCAAGAAGAGTGGAAAAAGGAGCAGTCGCCCGTGTGTGACATCAGTTTGTAAGGCAATTTATAATCTGTCCTCAAGGTAAGGTTTGAAGAAATTTGGAATTCTTGTCCCATTATGACAACAGTGAACAAATACCCCAGTAATCTAGTGACGTCTCTTAGGCGTAATACACCTTAAGGGGAGCCTCCATGCCCGGCCTCCTCAAAACATAATTGTTTATGGCACCCCAAACTACACTATAGATAACAAGAAGCTAAAGACAGCAGCAAAAAATATATAACAAGAGCCGGGTGGGTAAGAAAAACGGAAGGGTAACAAGAAGAGCTGACAAAGAGGTTGGGAGCGAAGAGGGGACGCAAGCCCACGCGCGGAGGATGGGAGGCTCACCTCCCTGCCCCCCCCACCGCGCCACATCAGGAGCCCACCGAGCCAATCGCCTCTCCACCTCCCACCCGGAACAAATTAATCCTCCGCACTCCAAATTGAGGGCCACATGGGGGAGTTTGGGGCAGCTCCACCCCATCGCCTTTCCTCCCTCTCCCACCGCCCCCCCTCCACACTCCGCCACCTCCAACCAGGCCGGATCCGGATCAGAAGAGGCCTGCAGAGGGCTGGAAAGGGAGGAGGCCCTCTCCTCCACAGGCACCGGCCATGGTGGAGATAGCCCTACCTCAGGCAAGGCCCAGGCCTCACTCGCTCGCGCTCTTTCTCGCTCTCCTCCTTCAGACTCTAGCCGCATGCCCCCCCCCCCCCCGCCGGCTGTCCCAAGCCCCGCCCCGGCCACGCTCCCAAATCGAGGCCCCGGCTCTGGCGCGGCCCAGTAGGCCGCGAACCCAACCATAAACAAAACCTCCTGCGACCGACTAGAGGTGGGGGCGCCAGGGCTCGCATAACTACAAGAGGGGGGGTGTACAGTGGGGAAACACGGAGCGGTGGGGGCCCTACCGAGAGAGGGTGATACGGCGGGGATAAGGGAGAGAGGAGGGAGGGTAAAAGGGGGGGGGGAATCGCGGATTTAAAGGGGCCGCGGACAATACCCGGCCCCGCCGCGCTGCCGCTGCCGCCGCCGCCGCCGCCGCCAACGCCGCTGCGCTCCCAACTTTACCTCAGTCTCCTCCACACTGACACCCCGGGCCGCGCCGCCCCTAGTCACGTGATATAAGATTCCCTCCTCCCCACCCCCTCTCTCCTTTTCCCTCTCGCGCTCGCTCTCGCGCCTTCCCCCTCCCACTTGCCTTCCTGCGTCCCCCAGCACGTGATGAGAAAAGGGACGCGCACGCCGGCGTGCGCGCGCCGCCACGCCACGAAACACCGCACTTAAGCGTCAGCCCCGCCCCCTCCACGGCAGCCCCACCTCCACCACCTCCACCACGTGACGCACTGGTGGCCTCTGCTTCCTCTTGCTGGCGAAGTTCCGCATCTCCGCTCCCAGGTGCCACTGCTTTGCCTGGGTCACGTGTCTGGGGAAGCGGGAAGGCGTCGTTCTACTTTCCTAGACCGTCTCCCCACCCCCCCACCCCATCCGCCATGTTTTCAGGCTGGGTCTGGCTCAGGCTACCCCCCTAAAGAAATGGCCGGGGAGCTGCAAGGAACCTGGGCATCGTGGCTTCGCCTCAGTCTGGGCTAACGAACCAGGGCAGCAGGAAAACCTGAGTTCTGCGCGGGGAGGGAGGCCATGGCGTCCAGCAGTAACTGGTTGTCCGGGGTGAATGTCGTGCTCGTGATGGCCTACGGGAGCCTGGTGAGAAGAACCCCCGCCCTATTCCTGAAGTCTGACCCAATCCAGACCCTTGAGTCACTCCCTGACTTCATCCATCCACTCACCTGGGCTTTTGATTCTTATCCCTGGGGTACCTGGGAGCTAAGGCACAGCCCCAGACCCGCCCCTTTCTGAGAACCCTTCTAAGTTCCAGGGCGCTAACCCACGCCTCCTCGCTCCTAGTTTCCCGAGATCTACCCCCATCCTTGACGTTTTGCCCCAAGCATCCAACCTTGAGTACCTAAATTTGGGGATTTTGAATGAACGCATGTTACCAAAAAAAAAAAAAATCTATTAAAGATTTCTTATCTTTTTTTGACAGGTATTTGTACTGCTATTTATTTTTGTGAAGAGGCAAATCATGCGCTTTGCAATGAAATCTAGAAGGGGACCTCATGTCCCTGTGGGACACAATGCTCCCAAGGTAGGTCCTTCAGGCAAAAATAACCTTCCAAGCTTTTAGGGACAAGAAATGAGATCCTTCCCAGATTTTTAAAGATGATTAATTTACATGTTTTCAAGTGCCTTCTTTTACTTACATGAACATAAACTGTTAAGCTTCTGGTCCTTGTCTCATTTGGTTCACAATATGGTCCAGAATGTAGTTTAGCAAGAATTTAGGATTTTGCATTTGCAGAATGAAAGGCTTGAAGTTATCACCCCTGCTGTAGAATGTTTCACAGTTCATGTTACTTAGTGTTTTTTGCTTGCTTTATTTTTGGATGGTGTTGAGATTACAGTTGGCAACCAGAGCCATAAGATGGGTTGGCTTTGCAGAATTTTTTAAAATTTTTATTCTTAATTTAATTTTTTTGCCAGTGGCAGGGCTTGTACTCGGGCCCAGGTTCTATCTCTGAGCTTTTATGTTGAAGGCTAGTACTCTCACCACTTTCAGCCACAACTCCACTTCTGGTTCTCTGGTGATTAATTGGAGATTAAAGTCTCTTTGACTTCTCTGCCTGCTGGCTTTGAACCATGATCCTTAGATCCCAGCCCCCTGAGTAGGTAGGATTACTGACACTCAGATTTTGTTTACATTCTCTTGTTAGGTGATTGCTTGCTTCCTTTGGTTTTAAGGAGGATGAAATTTCATGTGTACCCCAAACCTCTCTTTTCCTGAATTTTATACTTATATAGCCAACTGCCCTACCTGATATTTCCACTTAGATATTTTTTGGGGGGAGGGGAGATATTGAGGTTCTAAAGGCTTGTTTTTTTGTTGGGCCTACTTAACACTTAGAGCCATACAGCCTGGGGTTTTGTTTTGTTTTGTTTTTTGTACCAGTACTAAAGCATGAACTCAGAGCCTGGGAACTGTCCCTGAGTTGTTTTTTGGATTTGGTTTTGTTTTGCTCAAGGCTAGTACTCTATCACTTAAGCTCAACTTCCAGAGGTTTTTTTTTTTTTTTTTGGGTCCGGTCGTGGGGCCTGAACTCTGGGACTGGGTGCTGTCCATCAGCTCTTCAGCTCAAGGCTAGCACTCTACCACTTGAGCCACAGCGCCACTTCTGGCTTTTTTCTTTTTTTTCTTTTTTTTTTGTTTATGTGGTGCTGAGGAATCAAACCCAGGGCCTCATGCATGCAAGGCAAGTGCTCTACCACTGAGCCACCTTCCCAACCCCCCCACTTCCAGATTTTTTAGTGTTTAATTGGTGATTACAAATCTTTTGAACTGCAGCACTCAGCCTGAGATCTGAACTCAGATCTCAGCCTTCTGTGTACTTAGGATTACAGAAGTGAGCTACCTGTGGTCAGCCACCCACTCCTTTTTTTTTGTTTTTGGTCAGTCATGGGCCTGAACTCTGGGCCTGGGCACTGTCCCTGAGCTCTTTAGCTCAAGGCTAGCGCTTTACCCCTTGAGCTACAGCACCACTTCCGGCTTTTTCTGCTTATGTGGTACTGAGGAATCGAACCCAGGGCCTCATGCATGCAAGGCAAGCAATCTACCACTGAGCCACCTTCCTAGCCCCCAGTCCTTTTTTTCTTAACAGAAAAAAAAATTACAGTCCTGGAGCTTGAACTCAGGGACTGAATGCTGTTCCTGAGCTTTATTTAAAGATCAAGGCTAGCACTCTACCACTTAGGTCAGAGCTGTACTTTCAGCTTTTTTTACTGGTTAACTGGAGATAAGAGTATGGCTGACTTTCCTGTCTGGGCTGGCTTCAACCCATAATTATATCTCAGCCTCCTGAGTAGCTAGTATTACAGGTATCCACCACCAGTGCCAAGCTGTTTTATTTTGAGGGGAGGGGGGTCAGGTCGTGGGGCCTGAACTCTGGGCCTGGGCGCTGTCCCTCAGCTCTTCAGCTCAAGGCTAGTGCTCTACCACTTGAGCCACAGCACCACTTTGGGCGTTTTCCTGCTCATGTGGTGCTGAGGAATCGAATTCAGGGCCTCTTGCATGCAAGGCAAGCGCTCTACCACTGAGCCACCTTCCCACCCCCAATCTGTTTTATTTTTCAGGTAGGATTTCATATGTTTTTGCCCAGAGTTAGCTTGAAACTGAGACCCTCTTACCTACATATGCCTACACAGCTGGGAATATGTATAGGAACCACCATGCCCAGCTTATTGATTGAAATAGGATCTAACTTTTTGCCTAAGCTAGCCTTGACTTTAATCTTCCAGATTTCTCTCTTCCTCAAGTTACAGACACGAGCCACTAAGCCTAGTTCCAACTTAGTTTTCTAATAGAAATCCCAAACCTAACATCTAAATCAGAACTCTTGATATCTTACTACTATGACCATATAGCTTTAGTCTTCTCAGTAATAGGCATTTGCTGGCTTTACCATCTTCTTTTATACGGTATCTTCCCAATTACTGAGATCCAGCTCCATTGGTTGAATTTCAGACCTTTGCATATGCTATTACTGTGACTTAGAATGATCTCCACTTACCCAGCTAATTCATTCTTTAGATCGGAGCTTAAACAGAATAGTTACTTATTATTTTTTAAATAATTGTATTGGGGCTGGGAGAGTGGCTCAGAGGGAGAGTGCTTGCCTCACATGTATGAGGCCCTGGGTTTGATTCCTCAGCACCACATAAGCAGAAAAAGCTGGAAGTAGCACTTTGACTCAAATGGTAGAGCACTAGCCTTGATTTGAAGAGCCGAAGGACCGACAAAAAAAAAAATTGTATTGCTGGGCGCCAGTGGCGCACACCTGGAATCCTAACTACTCAAGAGGCTAAGATCTGAGGATCACAGTTTGAAGCTAGCCCGGGCAAAAAAGCCTCTGTGAGAGCCTTATCTCCATTAAACTACTCAGAAAAAGCCAGAAGTGGTGCAGTGGCTCAAGGGATAAAAGTGCTAGCCTTGAGCACAAAGAGGCTCATGGAAAGTGCCCAGGTCCTGAGTTCAAGCCCCAGGACTGGCAACAAAAAAAAAAAAAACAAAAAAAAGTGAGACCCTGAGTTCAAGCCTCATTACCACCACAAAAATATGTATAAAAGCATCATGCCATTGTTGCTCAACAATTTAAAGCTAAGGCAAAACATAGCATGTATTCAGTAACATGGTAAGTGAAAAGTAGATTAATGGAGAACTAAGTCTCTCAACTCCTGGGGCAGTAATTTTAGCACCCCCCTAAGTATAAAGTCTCAGAAATGTCATGGCCTGAAACTTCAATAGTGCTCTCTCCACCACTTGCTTCACAAAAAGAATGTAGGGCCCAAGTTCCAGCATATCATAAGCTAGGAAAACTGGGTATTTAAGTCACCTCTAAACTATACGAGATTAACATTTGTCATCTAAATTCTTACCTATTAATAATGAAAGAATAAGTTGAAGCCAGGCGCTGGTGGCTCACACCTGTAATCCTAGCTACTCAGGAGGCTGAGATCTGAGGATCTCCGTTCAAAGCCAGCCCGGGGAAGGAAAGTCTGTGAGACTCTTATCTCTAATAAACCACTAGAAAACCGGAAGTGGCACTGTGGCTCAAGTGGTATAGTGCTTGCCTTGAGCTGAAGAGTGCAGGGACAGCGCCCAAGCCCAGAGTTCAAGCCCCATGACCAACCAAAAAAAAATAAGTTGTGGCATAGTGGTATAGTGGTAGAATATTTGCAAAGCATGCATGAAGCCCTGGGTTTGATTCCTCGGTATCACATAAACAGAAAAGGCCGGAAGTGGCACTGTGGTTCAAGTGGTAGAGTGCTAGCCTTGAGCAAAAGAAGGTCAGGGACATTTTTGGACCCTGAGTCCAAGCCCCAGGACAGGCAAAAAAATGAATTGATATAACCACTTTACAATAATATAATTGGACACTATGTACTAATATTGTATATATGTATCTAATCCATGTCCCAGCAGTATATAAGTTTTGTTTATAAGTAATAAGAATATTCAAGGGGGGCAGGGGGAGGATGGGAAGGGATGGGAAGGGAAAATAATAAGAAATATACTCTATCTTGCCCATGTAATTGTAACCCCTCTATACAGTATTTTCACAATAAAAAATAAAGAATATTCATAGCAGTGTTGCTAGCTCCACTCCTACCACAGGGAAAATATGTAGTAAGTTGTACTTTTTTTTTTTTGCTTCTAATTAGTGTGAAAACATGTAAAAAATATTCATAGTGTCCTGTATGGTATTAAAAGCAAAGGTCCCCGGATGCTGGTGGCTCATTCCTGTAATCTTAGCTACTCAGGAGGCTGAGATCTGAAGATCACAGTTCAAAGCCAGCCTGGATAGAAAGTCCCATGAGAATCTTTCTTTTTCTCCCTCACCCCCACATATGGGGCTTGAACTCAGGGCCTGGGCATTGCCCCTCCCTCAGCTCTTCAGCTCATGGCTAGAGTTCTACCACTTTGAGCCACAGTGCCACTTCCAGTTTTCTGGCAGTTTATTCAAGATAAGAGTCTCATGTATAGGCTGGGAAGGTGGCTCAGTGGCAGAGTCCTTGCCTTGCATGCATGAGGCCCTGGGTTCAATTCCCCAGCACCACATAAGCAAAAAGAAAAAAAGCCAGAAGTAGTGCTGTGGCTCAAGTGGTAGAGCGCTAGCCTTGAGCTGAAGAGCTGAGGGACAGCCCCCAGACCCAGAGTTCAAACCCCACTACCAACTGAAAAAAAGAATGTACTCATTACCTGTCTTATGAAGCTATGAAGCAGTTATCCATCTGTATAACACCTTAATAATAAAATAATATTTTAAATAATGATAACTTAAAATGGGCATATAGTAATATATTTATATTCTGGGATATTATGTGAAGGTAAATATATGAATACAAATGAGTCTCCAAACATTTTTGGGTGAAAAAGTGGTAGCTCATGCTTGTGAGTCTAACTATTCAAGGAGGATGTGATGTGAGGATCACAGTTTTAAACCAGCTCTGGCAGGAAAGTCCATAAGAAATGTTATCTTTTTGTCGGTTGTGGGGCCTGAACTCTGAGCCTGGGCGCTGTCCCTCAGCTCTTCAGCTCAAGACTGGCACTCTACCACTTGAGCTAAGCACCACTTCCGGCTTTTTCTGTTTATGGGGTGCTGAGGAATCGAACCCAGGGCCTCATGCATGCAAGGCAAGCACTCTACCACTGAGCCACCTTCCCAGCCCCAAGAAACTTTATCTTCAATAAACGTCCTAAAACTTGGAATGGACCTGTGGTTCAAGTGGTAGAGTGCTACACCTAGGCCCTTGAGTTCAAGCTCCAGGATTGGTACATACACAAAAAAAGTAAGTTACTAAAGTGTCTTATAAGTGAATGGAAAAGTAAATTACAAAGACACCTCAATAACATGCCAAGTGAAAAAAGCTGAAAGTTCATTTACAATACAGTAGTGCCATATCATTCCATTATCTTTATATGAAATTTCAGAACATAGAGCTGTAGAAGTGTTATATCATGTTGCCTGAAACTAGAAGTGGGGATATGACTTACAGTGTGAGAAGACATTTAAGCGTGAAATACTATTTATTTAACTGAGATGCTGGTCAAATGAGTATATTCCTCAAAACTCATGCATTTTATTGTATAAAAAGTTTGTTTTTAAATAGCTGTGTATAGCTTAGTGATAGGGCACTTGCCTAACATGTATGAAACACTGATCTCCAGCACAACAAAAAGTAAAAAGTCAGTTGCAGAGAAATTTTCCATTCAGTGTGACACATGCTAAAACAGTACAGTAAGAGGACTATTGACATTCAGGTGGGTGGTATTGGGCATTCAGTTGGGAAGGCACATAGAATGTCACTGATAAAGTTCTGTTACCTAAACTAAATCGGTTCAACTTTATAATGTTTAAAAATGTGCTGGACCTCAGTGGCTGAAAACTAATCTACTTAGGAGACTGAGATCTGAGGATCACAGTTTCAAGCCAGCCTAGGAATGAAAGTCCCTGAAGCCTTATCTCCAGTTAACCACTAAAAACTCAAAGCAGAGGTATCATTCAAGTGGTAGAGTGTAAGCCTTAAGCAAAAAAGCTAAGGGACAGTGCCCACACATACACACAAAACCTTTTTTTGTTGCTGTTGGTTTGTGGGCTTGAACTCTGGGCCTGGGCGCTGTCCCTGAGCTCTTCAGTTCAAGGCTAGCGCTCTACCACTTGAGCCACAGTGCCACTTCTGATTTTCTGGTGGTTCATTGTAGTTAAAGAGTCTCAGGGACTTTCCTGCCCAGCTGGCTTTGAACTGCAATCCTCAGATCTCAGCCTCCTGAGTAGATGTGAGCCCCTAGCACCCAGCAAAAAGCAACTTTTAAATGTGCACATTGTCTATATTCTGTATATGATATAGTTCACATTGGAAGTTAAAAGTGTTACAAGGGTTGGGCCCATGGCTCAGGTGCAAGAGTGCTTGCTTGGCATGTGTAAGGCTTTAATTTCAATCCCTTATACTGCAAAAAACAAGGTTTTCTTATCTCCTGAGGCTCTGGCAACCTTCCTATGTGAGATAGATATGAAAGTAATAATAATGGTTGCTTCTGGACAATTGATTAGTAAAACATTTAGTACTTTTAAAATGTTAACACTATACATAGGAATGACCAGTTTCAAATATTAAATGTATTTTAATTTCTTTTTTTTTTTTTAATTAGTCATGGGACCTGAACTCTGGGCCTGGATGCTGTCCCTCAGCTCTTAAGCCCAAGGCTAGTATCCTACCAATAGAACCACAGCGCCATTCCAGCTTTTTCTGCTTATGTGGTGCTGAGAAATGGAACCCAGTGCCTCATGCATTGAGGCAAGCACTCTCCCACTGAGCCACCTTCCCAGCCCTATTTTAATTTCTTAAGATATCAATAAGGAAGGAGGCTGGGAAGGTGGCTCAGTGGGAGAGTCCTGGCCTTGCATGCACGAAGCCTTGAGTTCGATTCCTCAGTACCACATACACAGAAAAGGCCAGAAATAGTGCTGTGGTTCAAGTGGTAGAGTGCTAGCCTTGAGCAAAAGAAGCTCAAGGACAGTGCCCATGCCCTGAGTTCGAGCCCCAGGACTGGCAGGGGGAAAAAAAATCAATAAGGAGCTGGGCATTGGTAGTTCTCATCTGTAATCCTAGCTGTTTAGGAGGCTGAGATCTGAGAATCACAGTTCAAAGCCAGCCCAGGCAGGAAAATCTCTATCTCCAATTAAGCACAGAAAAAGCAGGAAGTAGAGCTGTAGCTCAAGTGGTAGAGTGCTAGCCTTGAGCAAAAGGACCTTAGGGACAGTGCCCAGGCCCACAGTTCAATCCCCAAGACCAGCAAAAAGTCAATAGGACTCTTTATACTAGATATTGAACCCAGGGCCTTACACTTACTACACATGTACTCTACCACTTGAACTAAACTTCTAATCCTGTTTTAATTTTTGTTAATATGACTTCTTGAAATCCTGTGGTCTGCTGGGTGGCATAATTCCCAAACTTTTTTTATGTGTGTATGTGGTAGTGCCAATCCTTGAACTGTAGGCCTCACACTTGCTTAACTTACTTAGTGTTCTACCATTTGAGCCACACTTCCAACCCTGCTTTTTGCTGGTTATTTTGGAGTTGGAATCTCACATTCTTTTCTGCCCAGGCAGGCTACAAACCATAGTCCTCCAGATCTCAGCCTTCTGAGTAGGATTACTGGAGTGAGCAACCAGCTTACACACACACACACACACACACACACACACACACACACTCTATAGGCTTCCTTTTCCTCACAGATTTCTAGATTATAGCTTCTTTTTTTTGTTTTTTTCTGTATGTGTGTGTGGGTGTGTTACTGGGATTTGAACTTAGTATCTTGTGCTTGCCAGGTAGACATTCTATACAGCCTAGATTATTGCTTGTAATTATCCATATTTTCTTTCTTTCTTTTTTTTTCTTGTTGGTGGTGGTGGTGGTCACCTGGTGGTGGTTGCCTGGGATGGCTTTGAACCGTGATCCTCAGATCTCAGCCTCCTGAGTAGCTAGAATTAAAGGCATGAGCCACCTGCACACCCAGCTTAGAAGAATCTTGATTACATATTATAAAGAACTTCCTGAGTTAGAAAATATGTACAACTAAGCCAGGTGGCTCATGCCTGTAATCCTAACTACTCAGGTGGCTGAGATCTGAGGATCACGGTTCAAAGCTAGCCCAGGCAGGAAAGTCTGTGAGACACTTTTTTTTTTTTTTGGTCGATCGTGGGGCTTGAACTCTGGGCCTGAGTGCTGTCCTCAGCACTTCAGCTCAAGGCTAGCGCTCTACCACTTGAACTACAGGGCCACTTCTGGTTTTCTGGTGGTTTATTGGAGATAAGAATCTCACAGACTTTCCTGCCTGGGCTGGCTTTGAACCTCTATCCTCAGATCTCAGCCTCCTGAATAGCTAGGAGACTCTTATCTCAAATTAACCACCAGAAAACTGGAAGTAGTGCTGTAGCTCAAGGAAGTAGTGCTATAGCTGTAGCTCAAGTGGTAAAGTGCTCACCTTGAGCTGAAGAGCTCAGCGACAGCACCCAGGCCCAAAGTTCAAGCCCCATGGCCAATCAAAAAAAAAAAAAAGGTTCTTTTAAATCCAACTTAAAAGCAAAAATATTGTTACCCAGGCATAGTTGTGCACAATTGTAATCCTAGGACCTAGGAGATAGAGTCAGGATTTTTTCTTTTTTAGTTTTTTCCTTTTCTTTCTTTTTTATTTGGTGGTAGTCATGGGGCTTGAATTCAGTGCCTGTCCATGAGCTTCTTTTCCTCAAGGTTAGTGCTCTACCACTTAAGCCACAGCACCACTTCCAGCTTTTCCTTAGTAGTTTATTGAAGGTAACAGTATAATGGATTTTACTGCATGAGCTGGCTTCAGACTGTAATCCCCAAATCTCAGCCTCCTGAGTAGCTAGGATTACAGGCACCCGGCTATTTCTTTTCTTTTCTTTCTCTTCTTTTCTTTTTTAACCTAGCAATTTCACTAGCGTTACAAGTACTGTCTTTGTTTATCTTAGTTGTTTACATGCGCTGCCCTATTTCTAGGTTGGTGGAAACCAGTATAGGGTTAGTGATTGTGTTTTCTGTTATCTATCTACATGTGCAGGACCTGAAAGAAGAGATTGATATTCGACTTTCGAGGGTTCAGGATATCAAGTATGAACCCCAGCTCCTTGCAGATGATGATGCAAGACTGCTACAACTGGAAACCCAGGGAAATCAAAGTAGGTGGCAAAGTGGAGGATGCTACAGGGATGAGTCCCATGAGTTGATCTCAGAGTTGTTAACATCTGCTGACAGAAACCTCAATTATTGCTCAGTTATTGAATATATGCCAGATGCAGAGGGACAGTTTATTTGGCCCACTACAGTTTGTGTGTGTATGTGTGTGTGTGTGCACGTGTGCGTACACGTGCATGTGAGCTCGCGCACACGAGCACACGCACACACACTAGCACACATGTATATCAGTCTCTTGGGGCTTGAGTTCAGGGCCTGGGCACTGTACCAGAGCTTTGATGCTCCAAGTCTAGTGCTCTACCACTTTGAGCCACAGCTCCACTTCTTGCTTTTTAGTGGTTAGAGATAAGAGTGGCATGGACTTTACTGCCCAGGTTGGCTTCCAGCCATAATTCTCAGATCTCAGCCTCTTGAGTAGCTAGGATTATAGGCATGAGTCACCAATGTTCAACCTAATTTGGGGGATCTTTTCACGGTGATGATGAGTCTTTCCTCTCAACAGGTTGCTACAACTATCTATACAGGATGAAAGCTCTGGATGCAATCCGTGCGTCTGGTAAGGGCTAGCTGATAAGTCCATTTTTTCCCAAAAAGGGGGAAAAATCACTTGGGAATAAGAGTTATGAACACATTTTGTATGTTAAGAATTGTCTTCTTCACTTCCCTGGCTGCTAGGAATTTCCTAGAGTTTTAAGACTACTAATTTCTTTTTTGTTTGTTTGTTTTTTGTTTTTTTGGGGGTCCGGTCGTGGAGCCTGAACTCTGGGCCTGGGCACTGTCCCTCAGCATTTCAGCTCAAGGCTAGCGCTCTACCACTTAAGCCACAGCACCACTTCAGCTTTTTTTCTTTTTGCTTATGTGGTGCTGAGGAATCGAACCCAGGGCCTCACACATACAATCAAGCGCTGACACCTTCCCAGCCCCACTAGTATCTTTTTTATAGGAAAACATGTAGGCAGGTTATTTCTTCTCCAGTGAGTCTGGCTTTTGTTTTTGATAACTTTTTTGGTTTTGCTTTTTTTTTTAGATGAGTTTTTTATGTACCCAAATCTGACCTTTGTTTCTTGGAGTTTTTTGAGTGTTTTTTGTGTATGTGCATGTGTGCTGGTCCTCGGGCTTGAACTCGGCCTGTGCATTGTCCCTGAGCTAGGACTTTGCCATTCAAGCCACTTCTCCTTTCTGGCTTTTGAGTGGTTAATTAATTGGGGATAAAGAGTCTCATGGACTTTCCTGCCTGGGCTGGATTCAAATTGAGATCCTCATCTCAGCTTCCTTTAGTAGCTAGGATTATAGGTGTAAGCCACTAGCATCCAGCTTATTTTTGTTTTTAACATTTTTCCCCTATTTGTGCCAGTACTGGGCTTGAACACCTGGATTCACACTTAGTTTTTTTGCTCCTGGTTGGCTAAGCCACTAGCATCCAGCTTATTTTTGTTTTTAACATTTTTCCCCTATTTGTGCCAGTACTGGGCTTGAACACCTGGATTCACACTTAGTTTTTTTGCTCCTGGTTGGCAATCTACTTTCTCCACTCTGGCTTTTTTTTTTTTTTTTTGGGTCCGGTCATGGAGCCTGAACTCTGGGCCTGGGTGCTGTCCCTAAGCTCTTCAGCTCAAGGCTAGCACTCTACCACTTGGGCCACAGGGCCACTTCCGGCTTATGTGGTGCTGAGGAATCGAACCCAGGGTCTCAGGCATGCAAGGCAAGCGCTCCACCACTGAGCCACCTTCCCAGCCCCTCCACTCTGGCTTTTTGCTGGTTAATTGAAGAGTGTCTTGAACTTGTCTCTCTGGGCTGTCTATGGACTGAGATTTCCCCAGATCTTAGCCTCTAAAGTAGTCAGAACTGTAGCATGAGCCTTTGGTACGCAGCAAAGTTCTTTTCTTGATATACCTTTAGTTTTGTGAGTTAGAGAGTGATTTACTTTTTTTTTTTTTTGAGGGGGGGGGTCCAGTCATGGGGCCTGAATTCTGGGCCTGGGCGCTGTCCCTCAGATCTTCAGCTCAAGGCTAGCGCTCTACCTCTTGAGCCACAGCTCCACTTCTGGCTTTTTTCTTTTTGCTTATGTGGTGCTGAGGAATCGAACCCAGGGCCTCAGACGTGCAAGGCAAACGCTCTACCACTGAGCCACCTTCCCAGCCCCTGATTTACTTGTTTTTGCACTGAGGACTGGTGACATCTCTCTTATTCCACAAACCACAAGATGTATAGTTCTTTTATTTTGTGGGGGAGAGGGGAGAGGGTCTGGTTGTGGGGCCTAAACTCTGGTCCTGGGCGCTGTCCCTCAGCTCTTCAGCTCAAGACTAGCACTCTACCACTTGAGTCACAGCACCACTTCCAGCCTTTTTTTTTCCTGCTTATGTGGTGCTGAGGAATCAAACCCAGGGCCTCATGAATGCAAGACAAGCGCTCTACCACTGAACCACCTTCCCAGCCCCGACAAGATGTATATAGTTCTTTGATATTTTTTTCATTTTCCTGACCATTTGTCATATAAGCACTATCTCTACCACAACATTTTATATTTTAAAGCCCAAGTGAGCAAGTAGGACTGTAAAAAGGATGTTGAGCCAGGCACTGGTGGCTCACGCCTTTTATCGTAGCTACTCAGGAGGCTGAGATCTGAGGATCAAGGTTCAAAGCCAGCCCAAGCAGGAAAGTGGGAGATGCTTATCTCCAATAAAGGATGTTGACATCATTGTGTATCACGAGTATAGCTTATAATTGTTTTGCAACCACCTAATACCTACATGGTTACAAGTTACACTCTTGATTATATTAGGATTTATCTCCAATTCATCTCACATTTCATTAGGCATATGTCTAACTTTGGGAAATTAACTGCAAAGACTAAAGGAGAGCCAGGCTGGGTGTCAGTGGCTCACCTGTAATCCTAGTTACTCAGGAGGCTGATATCTGAGGATCACGGTTCAAAGCCAGCCCAAGCAGGAAAAGTCTGTGAAACTCATATCTCTAATTAACCCCCTGGAAACCAGAAGTGGAACTGTGGCTCAAAGTGGTAAAGGACTAGCCTTGAGTAAAAGAGCTCAAAGACAGCACCCAGGCCCTGAGTTCAAGCCCCATGACTGACCAAAAAATAAAGGAGAACTGGTGCCAGTGGTTCACACCTACAACCCTAGCTATAGCTACTCAGGAGGCTGAGAACTGAGGATCGTGGTTCAAACCCAGCGTGGGCAGGAAAGTCAGACTCTTATCTCCAATTAACCATTCAAAAAATCGGAAGTGGAGCTGTGGCTCAAGTGATAGAGCACTAATCTTGAGCAAAAGAGCTCAGAGATAGCACCTAGGCCCTGAGTTCAAGCCCAAAAACTGACAAAAAGAGATTTAAAAAAAAAGACTATAAAGGAGAAGGGGTATCATTGTACTATTATCTTTTCAGATATTCCATTTTGTGCTGAAGGCCGGCACCCACGTTCCTTAATGGGCAAGAATTTCCGCTCGTACTTGCTAGATCTGCGAAATACTACCACTCCTTTTAAGGGTGTGCGCAAGGCCCTCATTGATACCCTGCTGGATGGCTATGAGACAGCCCGCTATGGGACTGGGGTAAGCTGGGATAGCCAGTTTTTCCCTCAAGGATCTAAAGGGATGCTTCAGAAATGAGAGATACTAACTATTCTTTCTGTTTCCTAAGGTTTTTGGCCAGAGTGAATACATGCGCTATCAGGAGGCTCTGAGTGAACTAGCCACTGTGTGAGTTTGGAGGGAAGGGTCTGTTTAGAAAATATAAAAGTAGGCTGAGGCATTAAGATTATGGCAAGATTCTGTCTATGAAGAGAGGATGGATGGATGGATGGATGGATGGAGATGCTATGCTTCCATAAACCAATATGAAAAGAGTCCATAACACAGTAAGAGTTGTTAAAACTACATCTTGAGGGCTAGGAATGTGGCTTAGTAGTAGAGGGCTTGCTTAGAGCATGCATGATGTCATAGGTTTGATTCCTCAGTACTACATAAAAGAAAAGGTCAGAAATGTCACGATGGCTCAAGTGATAGAGTACTAGGCTTGAGCACAGAGAGGCTCAGGGATAATGCCCAGGCCCTAGTTCAAGCCCCAGGATTGGCCAAAAAAAAAAAAAAACTGGGTACAATAGAAAACAGATACTACCATATAAGCTAGTAAGAGTGGCTTTTACTTTGCTTATCTCTCTCTCTCTCTCTCTCTCTCTTTTTTTCTTCTGCTTAAGTAAAATATCAAAATGTAGTCTACCAAGAGTTTTCTTCTTCCCTAGAGTTCTCCTTTTGTGTCTTGGTCTGATAAAAGTAAGAAGCAAATGCAACCACTTAAAGCATTATAACCCTATCTTAAAACAAGACATCACTGAGATTCAGCTTTTGAGGGTTTTTTTTGTTGTTGTTGTTTGGTTTTTGGTCAGTTGTAGGGCTTGAAGACATCACTGAGATTCAGCTTTTGAGGGTTTTTTTTGGTTGTTGTTTGTTTTTTGGCCAGTTGTAGGGTTTGAACGCGGGGCTTGGGTGCTATCCCTGAGCTTTTTTTGCTCAAGGCTAGCATTCTACCACTTTGAGCCACAGTGGCACTTCTGGCTCTTTGTGTTATTATTTAGAGATGAATCTCAGTGCGTTTCCTGCCTGGACTGGCTTTGAACTGAAATCCTCAGATTTTAGCCTTCTGAATAGCTAAGATTACAGATGTGAGCCATCAGCTCCTGGCTTCAGCATTTTTTATAGGAGAGGAATCATAACTGCATTAACTATATACTAAACAAAGTTTCACTGTGTTATATATGCAACTCTTAAAATGAAAAGGGTGAGGGGTTGGGAAGGTGGCTCAGTGGTAGAGTGCCTGCCTCGCATGCATGAGGCCCTGGTTTTGATTCCTTAGCACCACATGAGCAGAAAAAGCCAGAAGTGGCACTGTGGCTCAAGTGATAGAGCACTCACCTTGAGCTCAAGAGCTGAGGGGCAATGTCCAGGCCCAGAGTTAAGGCCCCACAATCAATAAAATAAATAAATAAATAAGAAATGGGTGAAAAAAACGCCAATCAAGAACTTAAAAAATCACGGGCTGGGAAGGTGTCTCAGTGGTAGAGTGCTTGTCTCTCATGCATGAGGCCCTGGGCTCGATTCCTCAGCACCACATAAGCAGAAAAAGCCAGAAGTGGTGCTGTGGCTCCAGTGGTAGAGTGCTAGCCTTGAGCTGAAGAGCTGAGGGACAGCGCCCAGGCCCAGAGTTCAGGCCCCATGACCGGCAAAAAAAAAAAAAGAATTTAAAAAAATCAGTACTAAGTGTTAGGGTTCCCACATGTAATTCAAGCACTCAGAAAGCTGAGACAGAGAGGTTGCTAATTCCAGGCCAGCTACATGGGAAGCATAAATAGGAGGGTCATGATCTAAGCTAGGTTAGGCAGAAATGCAAGACCCTATTCAGGAAATAATGTGCTCAAGTGGTAGAGCACCTGTCTAGCAAATGCAAGACTGAGTTCAAAACCTCAATACAAATAAAAAGAAGAGGGCTGGGAAGATGGCTCAGTGGTAGAGTGCTTGCCTTGCATGCATGAGGCCCTGGGTTCGATTCCTCAGCACCACATAACCAGAAAAAGCCGGAAGTGGTGCTGTGGCTTAAGTGGTAGAGCACTAGCCTTGAGCTGAAGAACTGAGGGACAGTGCCCAGATCCAAAGTTCAGGCTCCACGACCAACAAAATAAATAAAAATTTTAAAAAGAAGAGGAAAACAAACTAGAAAACGAGCTGAGCACCAGTGACTTGTGCCTATAATCCTAACTACTTAAAGGCTGAGATCTGAAGATCAAAGTTCAAAGCCAGCTCAGGCAGAAAAGCCAATGAGACTCATATCCAATAAACTACAAAAAAAAAAAAAAAAAGCCAGAAGTGGTGCTATAGCTCAAGTGGTAGAATGCTAGCCTTGAGCAACAGGAGCTAGGAGCCAGGCACCAGTGGCTCACACCTGTAATTCTAGCTACTCAGGAGGCTGAGATCTGAGAATCACAGTTCAAAGCCATCATGGGTTGGAAAGTCGGTGAGACTCTTATCTCCAGTTAACCTCCAGGAAACAGGAAATGGCTCAGGAACAGCACCCAAGCCCAGAGTTCTAGCTCCACAACTGACAAATAAATAAAAAGGAGCTTAGGGACAGTGTCCAGACCCTGATTTCAAGCCCCAGGTCCAGCACAAACACAAACACACACACACAAAAATTTTGTCAGGCACTGGTGGCTCACATCTGCCATCCTAGCCCTTGAGCAAAAGGAGCTTAGGGACATTGCCCAGGCCCAGAGTTCAAGGACCAGGACCAGCAAAAACAAAATCAAAAAACAACCTTTGCTTAGAGAAGTAATATAAGTGACCTGTGGAAGAGAAGGTAGAAAAGAACATTTGGATTATAATTTAGGCAAGAAGCCTGTTCAAGACCATTGAAAGGGGCAGGATATGGGAAGGGATAGAAAGGGGAAACGAAGGAGAAAGCAAGGATACTTGATAAGAAATGTGCTCATTATCTTGCCCATGTAATTATAACTCCTCTGTATGGTATTTTCATAATAAACATTTTTTTTTAAAAAAAGACCATTGAAAGATTGGGCACCAGTGGCTTATACTTTAATCCTAGCTACTCAGGAGGCTGAGATCTGAGGATCTTGGTTCCAGGCTTACCAAAACAGAAAAGTCTGAGATTATATCTTGTGTTAATTTGCAAAATGTCATCCAAGAGCTCCAGTGGTAGAGTGACAGCCCTGAGTGAAAGCTATGTGAGAGCACAAGGCCCTGATCTCTAGCCAGAAAACAAATAACCTTTTTTTTTTTTTTTTGGTTCTGGGGCTTGACCTCTGGGCCTGGGCGCTGTCCCTGAGCTCTTCAGCTCCAGGCATGCACTCTCCTACTTGAGCTCCAGCACCAACTCTGGTTTTCTGGTGGTTAATTGGAGATAAGAGTCTCATGGACTTTCCTGCCCCAGGCTGGCTTTGAACCTTGATCCTCAAATTTTAGCCTCCTAAATATCTAGGATTAAAGGCATGAGCCTCTAGCACTCTGCTAACAAATAACCTTTGAAAGATAAATGCTGGTTCTACTTTTATAGCTGTAGGTAGTCAAACTCAGTAAAGAAGGAGAATTAAGAGTTGCTGGAGGGGCTGGGAAGGTGGCTCAGTGGTAGAGTGCTTGCCTTGCATGCATGAGGCCCTGGGTTCAATTCCTCAGCACCACATAAGCAGGAAAAGCCAGAAGTGGTGCTGTAGCTCAAGTGGTAGAGCCGAAGAGCTCAGGGACAGTGCCCAGGCCCAGAGTTCAGGCCCCACAACTGACCAAAAAAAAAAAAAGTTGCTAAATGAGCCCGGTGGTTCTCACCTGTAATCCTAGCTACTCAGGAGGCTGAGATCTGAGGATCGTAGTTCAAAGCCAGCCTGGGCAAGAAAGTCGGTGAAACTTTTTTTTTTTTTTTTTTTTTTGGGTCCAGTCGTGGGGCCTGAACTCTGGGCCTGGGCGCTGTCCCTCAGCTCTTCAGCTCAAGGCTAGTGCCCTACCACTTGAGCCATAGCGCCCCTTCCAGCTTTTTTCCTTTTGCTTATGTGGTGCTGAGGAATCGAACCCAGGGCCTCAGGCATGTGAGGCAAGCGCTCTACTACTGAGCCACCTTCCCAGCCCTCGGTGAGACTCTTATCTCCAATAAACCACTAGAAAACAGGAAGTGGCACTGTGGCTCAAGTGGTAGAGCGCTGGAGAGCACAGGGACAGCGCTCAAGCCCAGAGTTCAAGCCCCACGACTGACCAAAAAAGAATAACAACAACAACAAGAGTTTCTGAATGAGCATAGATATTGTTCTACAAGATGAAAAGCATTTTAGTTGCTTCCACAACTGGATTAATTTACCACTTTTGCAGTATACATTTTAAAATGGTTAAGATAAGCTGGTTCATGCGTGTAATCCTAGCTACTCAGGAAGCTGAGATCTGGTTCAAAACCAACCCAAACAGGAAATTCCATGAGACTCTTACCTCCAATTATCTACCCAAAATACTGGACTTGAAACTGGTGCTCAAGTAATAGAGCACTATCTTTAAGGGAGGGGAAAAAAAAGCTCAGGGACAATGCCCAAGCACTGAGTGTAAGCCCCAGAATCTGCTGGTGCTCAAGTAATAGAGCACTATCTTTTAAGGGAGGGGAAAAAAAAAGCTCAGGGACAATGCCCAAGCACTGAGTATAAGCCCCAGAATCTGCTCACGTGCGTGCCCACAAACACACAAAATTAAGATAAATTTTATATTTATTTTATTAGCTCTTCCAAATTTTTTGTTGGGTCTAGTCGTGGGGCCTGAACTCTGGACCTGGGCACTGTCCCTCAGCTCTTCAGCTCAAGGCTAGTGCTCTACCACTTGAGCCACAGCACCACTTCCGGCTTTTTTCTTTTTGCTTATGTAGTGGTGAGGAATCGAACCCAGGGCCTCAAGCATACAAGGCGAGTGCTCTACCACTGAGCCACCTTCCCAGCCCCTAGCTCTTTCAAATTTTTGTCTCTGATCTCCAGATTCAATGGATATACTGAAGAGAATATTAGCTTTGAAATCTGACAAACAGTTTGATTCCCTGATCTATAATTTACAAGCTTCGTGACTTCATAAAAATTAATTATTGGACTGTGAATTTCCGGAAATTATGTAATCACTTAATCACAATCAAAAAAAAAAAAAAAGAACCTCGGGGAAGGGAGGGAGGGAGGGGATGGTAGGGGGAAAACAATGGAGAGGCTAACAATGTTCAAGAGGAAGTGTACTCATTACCTCACTCATGCAACTGTAACCCTCTGTATAGTATCTTTACAATAAAAAAAAAATGATCATGGATAGTAATAAGAGAAGACACGCAGACTCAATCTAGTGAAAAAAAGAAATTGCTGGTATTCATGAATAGTATAGAGATGATCTTCCATTTTGTGTGTGTACCCACAGAAAACCTGAACTGAAAAAGAAAAGCAGGCTCTCCATATTCCATCCAAAAAAAAAAAGTTAATTATTGGGTCCTCAGTTTCCTATATGATATTGGTTATGTTAGTAAATTAGAGTATAATGCTCTAACGTGTAGGAGATAGCTATTTCTATTCTTGTTTTGGGGGAACTCTTTGAACTAAACGTATGTTAGTTGCATATACATATTAGGTGAATAAGTAGAGTTAAAACTTTTCTTTATGCTGAGTGCTGGTAGCTCATGCCTACAATCCTAACTACTCAGGAGACTGAGACCTAAGGATCACAGGTCAAAGCCAGCCTAGGCAAGAAAGACCATGAGACTCTTATCCACCAGAAAACCAGAAGTGGCACTTTGGCTCAAAGTGGTAGAGTGCTAACCTTGAGCGAAAAAGCTCAGGGACAGCATCCAAGCCCTAAGTTAAAAAAAGGACCAAAAAACAAAAACTTTTTTTTTTTTTTTGGTCCGGTCGTGGGGCCTGAACTCTGGGCCTGGGCGCTGTCCCTCAGCTCTTCAGCTCAAGGCTAGTGCTCTACCACTTGAGCCACAGCACCACTTCCGGCTTTTTTCTTCTTGTTTATGTGGTGCTGAGGAATCGAACCCAGGGCCTCATGCATGCAAGGCAAGCGCTCTACCACTGAGCCACCTTCCCAGCCCCAAAAAACAAAAACTTTAAGCATAGTGTGATGAAGCAAAGCTTATGCCAGAAAGAAAGACAAATAGTTTTTCTGCTACTTCTAAGCTGACAGGCAGGTTTATAGTAATTTTTTTTATAGTAATTTGTTTTTAAGATAGGTTAGAGACTACATTTATGGGAGAGGATAAGCCCTGAATTATGTTCTTCCAGAGTCCTTATTCTGTCCATGACCTCCCCTCTTTGTTTTCTTTAGGGTGAAAGCACGAATTGGGAGCTCTCAACGACAACACCAGTCAGCAGCCAAAGACCTAACTCAGTCCCCTGAAGTCTCCCCAACAACAATCCAAGTCACATATCTCCCCTCCAGTCAGAAGAGTAAACGTGCCAAGCACTTCCTTGAATTGAAGAGCTTTAAGGACAACTATAATACATTGGAGAGTACACTGTGATTGAGCTGAAGGACCATGGCACAGATAAAGCCAGAAAGATGCTTGCTGGGAAGCCCTCAGGACATCAGGCTCAGCAGGCCCAAACCCCATCAGCTAATGTCTCCATTATGTCCAGAATTCTTAGAGCTTGTGCCTGAAGAATCATTCCCCAACCCTTTCATATGGGCATTTTCAGAACACTAAGACTTTTCCTAGTAGCACTTTGCTGGGTTTGAATTCAGAAGTCTTTACTATTTATTTATATCAAAGCTTCCTTAAAAATCTTTCATTAAAGTGGCGCTGTTGCTTAAGCACTAGACTTGAGCTGAAGAGCTCAGGGACAGTGCCTAGGCCCAAAGTTCAAGCCCCACAACCAACCAAAAAATTTTTTTTCATTATTTTTAGCCACAGTTTACCTTCATTGTTGCAGTCTATTTAATCCCAAAGGTGGGAGGTTGAGAGATGTCTTCTATGTCTACCTTACTGTTCTCAAATGAGTGGCTTTAACTGTTTGGGTTAGGGTGCCTCAGAGTTAACTGGTGGAAAGGCAAGAAAGAACTAGGAGGAAAAAAACTGGGAGTAGGAGGAGTAATAGTGGAGGTGGTAAGTCAGTTGAAACAGTACAATTTTTCTCACATGCAAGGATCTGCTCTTCCAGCTTCATTCATTACTCTTGTGAATAAACTGAATGGAGGAGAAGGTCCACACATCTGGCATCGTCTTTTGTCAACATATGAGACTGTGAAGAAGTGGTTTTTCCTAATAAACCAGTTACTGGTCTGACTTCATAAATTATTTAATAAAATAAACTATTAAAAATAAGACATGTGAGTTATTTACAGTACTATTTTTAGTAAAACAGGTGTATGTTTTCTGCATTTTCCTAACATGATATGTAGCATAAAGCTTTGCCTCCAGAGAATTATTTGGATTGTGTGTGCTCCCTGGACCTAGGACCATATAAATGCTTTTTGAAACCACAACAGAAGAAATTCTGAAATATTAACCGCCTCCCTCCTTGCTTATAGATTTGCCTGTGACACTAATAGAAGGCTGGGGAGCCAGAATTCCCTTCAGGTATCCAGGGCAACTGGCCAGGTGACCAATCAACTCCTAGGTCCAGGGTCATTGTTAGAGGCCTAAATGTTGCTATGACTACTGAAACCTTAGAGACTAAACTAAACAGAGGGCTTGCCCAGTGTCCTCAGACTTGCAAGCATGTCTATAGACATGTCTGTGGAAAAGATGGCAAAACTAGAAGAGGTATGCAAAGTTGAAGGGAGGGAATGGGTTGAAGGCATTTCCTTTGATGTTTCCAGATCACAACCATTTACTAGAAAAGGCCCTTGATGTAAAACTAGGGTAGCAACAGGAGTAAGAGACTATGTCTAGCACATAGTAGGTTTTTTTTTTTTTGTTTTTGTTGGTCGTGGGGCTTGAACTCTGGGCCTGGGCGCTGTCCCTCAGCTCTTCAGCTCAAGGCGAGCACTCTACCACTTGAGCTACAGCGCCACTTCCGGTTTTCTGGTGGTTTATTGGAGATAGGAGTCTCACGGTCTCTCCTGCCCGGGCTGGCTTTGAACCGCGATCCTCAGATCTCAGCCTCCTGAGTAGCTAGGATTACAGGCGTGAGCCACCAGCGCCCGGCTCACATAGTAGGTTTTTAAGTGTGTTCTAACTCCTGCAAGTTTTCCTTGAGCCATCCTGAAAATAGTAGAGCTTACTTCCCATCTCAACTAGGAAGGTGACTACTCTTTCAAAAAGATCTATGAGTCTCTGCTAGAAGAGTACTAATGGAGACAAGTGCTGGATATTAAGGCAGATTGACAAAAGTTTTTTCTTGCAGAGGCTTCAAAGGGCTATGAGACTTGAGAAGATGGTTGAAAGGTAATCTCTGCTTCTATTTCTTCCCTTTACCCTTCAATTTGACCTATCATTTCCCTGAGCATCTCTCAGCTCTTCTGCATCTTTTTTTTTTGGGGGGGGGAGGAGGGGGCCTGGTCGTGGGCCTGAACTCAGCTCTTCAGCTCAAGGCCAGCGCTCTACCATTTGAGCCACAGCACCACTTCCGGCTTTTTTTCTTTTTGCTTATGTGATGCTGAGGAATCAAACCCAGGGCCTCATGCATGCAAGGCAAGCGCTCTACCACTGAGCCACCTTCCCAACCCCCTTCTGCATCTTTTGGGAAGCTCTACAAGAAAAAATATGGGAAGAGGAGGCAGAGATATCAAAGCAAGCAGATAAGTTGGGCACACCTGTAATCCTACCTACTCAGGAGGCTGAGATGTGAGGATCACAGTTCAAAGCCAGCCCAGGCAGGAAAGTCTGTGAGACTCATCTCCAATAAACCACTAGAAAACCAGAAGTGGTGCTGTGGCTCAAGCAGTATAACGCTCTCAGTGAGCTGAAAAACGCAGGGACACCTCTCAAGCCCCACTACTGACCAAAATAAAAGCAAGCAGCTACCACCCTGCTAGTAGGTTACACTATATAGAGAATGTTTATGGGTTTTGTTGTTGCTGTTAATTTTGGGTTTTTTTGGTTTTGGGGTTTGTTTGTACGCTTGTTTTTCTCAATCTTGGGTCCTGAACTCGGCCTGGGCGCCAAGTTCTTCAGCTCAAGGCTAGCATTCTACCATTTGAGCCGCAGCACCACTTCTGGCTTTTTCTGCTTATGTGGTAGTGAGGAATCCAACTCAAAGCCTCATGCCTGCAAAGCAAGCACTCTACCACTAAGCCACCTTCCCAGGCTGGTTTTGGGGTTTTTTTTTTGGGGGGGGGTCAGTCATGGGTGCTCAAACTCAGGCCCTGGGCACTGTTTTTTTCACTCAAGGCTAGTGCTCTATCACTTTGAGCCACAGCTCCACTTCTGGTTTTCTCGGGGTTAACTGGATATCAGAGTCACAGATTTGCTGCCCAGGCTGGCTTCAAACCATGATGCTCCAATCCCAGCCTCTGAGTAGGATACAGGTATAAGCCATTGGTGCCCACCTAGTATGGTTTTTACTGCCCCTGTTTCCCATTCTCTGGAGATAAGGGACAATGTTGGGTATTTTTTGGTAATAGTGGTGGTATGTGTGTGTGCCTGGTACTGGAACTTGAACTCAGGGCTTACTCTCACTTGGCTTACTTTACCTTACTCCTTAAGCCACAACCTTCAGATTAGCTTTTTTTGCTGTTTAACTGGAGATAGAATATATCTTTGACTTTTCTCCTGGGCTGGCTTTTAGCCATGATCCTCATGTTTCAGCCTCTTGAATACCTAGGATTAAAGGTATGACCCAGAGCCGGGCGCTGGTGGCTCACACCTGTATCCTAGCTACTCAGGAGGCTGAGGTCTGAAGATGGAGGTTCAAAGCCAGCCCAGGCAGGAAAGACCTTGAGACTCCTATCTCCAATAAACCACCAGAAAACTGGAAGTGGTGCTGTGGCTCAAGTGGTAGAGCGCTGGCCTTGAGTTGAAGAGCAGAGGGACAGCACCCAGGCACAGAGTTCAAGCCCCATGACCAACAAAAAAAAAAAAAAGGTATGATCCACTAGCAGAAGGTACAGATTTTTGTTGCTTGGATTTCTTTTTTTTTTTCTTTCTTTCTTTCTTTCTTTTCTTTCTTCTTTTTTTTTTTTTTCTTTTTTTCTTTTTTGTTGTTGGTCATGGGACATGAACTCTGGGCCTGGGCGCTGTCCCTCAGCTCTTCAGCACAAGGCTAGTGTTCTACCACTCAAGCCACAACACCACTTCCGGCTTTTTCTGCTTATGTGGTGCTGAGGAATCCAATTCAGGCTCTCATGCATGCAAGGCTAGTATTCTACCATTGAGCCACCTTCCCAACTCCTGTTGCTTGGTTTTCTCTTTTGACCTTAAAAAAAAATATTAAAAGCCGGGCGCTGGTGGCTCACGCCTGTAATCCTAGCTACTCAGGAGGCTGAGATCTAAGGATCGCAGTTCAAAGCCAGCCCTGGCAGGAAAGACCGTGAGACTCCTATCTCCAATAAACCACCAGAAAACCGGAAGTGGTGCTGTAGCTCAAATGGTAGAGCGCTCGCCTTGAGCTGAAGAGCTGAGGGACAGCGCCCAGGCCCAGAGTTCAAGCCCCACAACCAACCAAAAAAAAAAAATATTAAATAGCTGAACAAAGAGGTTTCAATTCCATAATCTTGATCAATGTCATCCCTTTTATCATTCTCCCATTTCCCATCCATATCCTTAAGTTACACAGTTCAATTTTTTACATTATGTACATTGAATATAATTACTTTTTTTTTGGGGGGGGGTAGTCCGGTCGTGGGCCTGAACTCTGGGCCTGGGCACTGTCCCTCAGCTCTTCAGCTCAAGGCTAGCGCTCTACCACTTGAGCCACAGCAACACTTCCGGCTTTTTTTTTCTTTTTGCTTATGTGATGATGAGGAATCGAACTCAGGGCCTCAGGCATGCAAGGCAAGCGCTCTATCACTGAGCCACCTTCCCAGCCCTATAATTACTTTTTTAAGAGGAAAGTTCAGGTATTTCTTGCCTAGTCAAGTTTGAATTGTGTGGAAGGTAGTATTTGTTAAATAAGACTTTAAAAAAAAGGGGGGGGCTGGGAATGTGGCTCAGTGGTAGAGTGCTTTCCTAGCAAGCATGAAGCCCTGGGTTTGATTCCTCAGCACCACATGAACAGAGAAAGCCAGATGTGTCACTGTGGCTCAAGTGGTAGAGTGCTAGCCTTGAGCAAAAGAAGCTCAGGGACAGTGCCCAGGCGCTGAGTTCAAGCCCCAAACTGGGGCTGGGGATGTAGCTTAGTGGGAGAGAGCTTGCCTAGTATGCATGAAGCCAGAAAGAAGGAAGAAGAAGAAGAAGAAAAGCAGCAGCTCTGGGACAGTGTCCAGGCCCTGAGTTAAAACAAACAAACAAAAAAACCCAAACTGCTATTTTTCAACTGATGAGCTTTATTTATATGGTATTGGGTATTAAAACCTGTCTTCCTGGGGCTGGGAAGGTGGCTCAGTGGTAGAGTGCTTCCCTTGCATGCATGAGGCCCTGGGTTCGATTCCTCAGCATCACATAAGCAAAAAGAAAAAAGCCAGAAGTGGCGCTGTGGCTCGAATGGTAGAGCACTAGCCTTGAGCTGAAGAGCTGAGGGACAGCGCCCAAGCCCAGAGTTCAGGCCCTATGACCGAACCCCCCCCCCAAAAAAAAAAAAACTATCTTCTTGCATGCTAGACAATCTATTGCTGAATTTTACCCACAAGTCTGAGCTTAAAAAAAACTAAGAATAATAAAGCCGATGGAATAAGAAACTGCTTATTTTATTGAGCAAGACTAGGGGTAAAGCTTTTGTTGAAAAATTTGTTCAAAGAAAAGGTTAGAGACAATGGTCTTAGACCACAGGTAACTCACAATTTTTAGTTTGCTTATCTGAAGTATATAAAAATTGGTATCTAGCATGTAGGAAATGATTAAATGGCACAATTTTTTTTTTTTTTTTTTTTTTTTTTTTGATCAGTGGTGGGCCTTAAACTCTGGGCCTGGATGCTGTCCCTAAGCTCTTCAGCTCAAGGCCAGCATTCTTCCACTTGATCCACAGTAGCACTTCCCATTTTCTGGTGGTTAATTGGAGATAAGTCTCACAGACTTTCCTGCCTGGGCTGGCTTTGAACCGTGATCCTCAGATTTCAGCCTCCTGAGTAGCTAGAATTACAGATGTGAGCCACCAGCACCTGGCTTTAAATGGCAGAATTTTTATTTATTTTATAATTTTTATTGTGATTGATTACATAAATTTTGCAAATTTCACAGTTTTGTGAGATAGTGATACTTAAAGTCACAAACACATTCTAACCTTCATGAGGCAAGTTGTCATTATCGTGGTCTATATAGTTTGTGAATTCTATGAGCTTTGACAATACAATTATTTCTTCCACATCAGGCAGTATGTACATTTCTTTCCTTTTGCTTAGTGTTAGCTGCTCCTTCTTTCCCTTTCATTCCCTCCCTCTTATCAGTGCTCTTGAATTGCTTAGTTTGTTTTCATCAATGCCAGTAATTGGCACAATTTTTAAATACTAGATTTTTTTTCTCATGCAGGTTATGTGACTTGAACTCAGGGCCTGTATGCTTCCCTGAGCTTTTTTGCTCTACCACTTGAGACACACGCCCATGTCCAGCTTTTTGGTGGTTAATTGGATAGGAGAGTCTTATTGACTTTCTTGCTCAGGCTGGCTTCGAACCAAGATCATCAGATCTCAGCCTCCTGAGTAGCTAGGATTACAGGTGTGAGCCACTGGCACCCAGCTTACATAATAGATTTTATATCCATTTTAGTTATCCTTAAAAGGGCTATGCTCAGTGCTAGTTTCTCATATCTGTAATCCTAGCTACTCAAGAGGCAAAGATCTGAGGATCAGGGTTCAAATCAGCTGGGGCAGGAAAATCTGTGAAACTCCAGACTTTCCTGCCCAATCTGGCTTCAAACCACTATCCTCAGATCTCAGCCTTCTGAGTAGCTAGGATTATAGGCGTGAGCCAACAGCACCTGGCTTTAAAAAAAAAAAAAAAAAAAAAAAATTTAGCCGGACACCGGTGGCTCAGGCCTGTATTCCTAGCTACTCAGGAGGCTGAGATCTAAGGATCATGGTTCAAAGCCAGCCTGGTAGGAAAGTCCATGAGACACTTATCTCCAATAAACCACTACAAAACCAGAAGTGATGCTGTGGCTCAAGCGGTAGAGTGCTTGGCCTTGAGCTGAAGAGTGCAGGAACAGCCCCCAAGCCCAGAGTTCAAGCCCCATGTCCAACCAAAAAAAAAAAATTGGACTGGGTATGTGGCCTAGTGGTATGTGCCTAGCATACATGAATCCCTGGGGTAGATTCCTCAGGACTACACACACAGAAAAAGCCAAAGTGGCACTGTAGCTCAAGTGGTGTTGAGTGAAAGAACTCAGGCCCTGAGTTCAAGCCCTAGGCCTGGCCAAAAAAATTTTTAAAAATTAAAGAGAATTTGCAATCTTTTGACAGTGGCAGGAGTTCTGGTAATGAAACAACTTCACTGATTTTTTTTTCTCCATTCCTCTCATTAACCACTCCCCACCTCTATACTGTGGCAGGTGGAAAATTTTACATACAAACTGTTTGTGGCAAATGACATTGAATCAAAGGAGAAACTTTTATGCCACCCTGAGGATGAAGAATGCCATGGCACAGGAATTAGTACTAGCCAACAAACAGCTACTGCTGGTAAGTTCTAGGAGGGCACCAACTGGAATTTCACTCTCTTAGTCTGTCATGACTCCCCCATCTCATTTGCCTCTGAAGTTCTTTATCATTACACCGGACAATACTTCAACTGCAAACACCAAAGCATCCAATTTGCAGGTGACATATTTTCAAGTTCCAAAGGGCATTAGACTCTGTGTTCCTTTCATCTTAGTGAGATTCTAAACAGCTTCTTAGTACATCTGTCTCTCTCTGGGCTTTCAATTAGAGTCATGTCACTATCTTTGTAACCCATGTATCTAGTAGATTTCCTAGTCCATGGTATTTTCTTAGCCAATATTTGATGAACATGGGGTTGCACCCATGGAGAAGAAATTAAATCAGCTTCCTCCTTCCCTCAAATCTGCCTCCATTCTTCAATATATTACTGAATCCCCTATTTTTCACATTCTAGCAATCAAGGCTTCTTTTGTCCCTACCCATCCCACCACGAGAAGAGCACAGAGAGGTAATTGTATAAAGAGGGTAGGCTTTGAGTCAGGTATAGGTTCACATTCTGGCTTTACCTCTTTAGTTCTTGTATTAACACTAATTTAGTCTCTCTGCTACCCCTTAGCTTTATGACACAGTTAAATCAAGAGTATACAATGGATTGTAAAGCAACCAGAACAAAGAATGATAAAAAAAAAAAAGTGTTAAGCAGAGGCCAATATATTTTTCTTCCTTCTTCCCCAGGTCCGTCAAGCTGCCCTGCACCAACTGTTTGAAAAAGAGCATCATCAGTACCAGCGGGAACTAAATCAGATGGGCAAAGCTTTTTACGTGGAGAGACTCTGATGGCTTCTAAATCACTGTTGTTCCACTCTCATCATGCCTAACTTATCCTTTGAACCTCTGCTGCCTTGAACTTCGCAAAAAACTTGGACCTAGAATTTAAGACAGTGCTTCCATTTTCATCTGATATTTGGAAAAAAACCATCTATGAAAACCTGGTAGAAACAATAGTGACTCCTTGTGGTCAGTATGGGATATGCAGCGTTGATGTGGGGTGGGGTTGGAAATGCAAGTTGAACATGCTGATTTAACAAATAAAGCAAGTTCTTAAAGGGTTCAAACTTAGACCATGTGGCTCCCTTTCTCAGCACTAAATCTTGATTTGTTCCTAATTACCATAATCTTAACTTCCTGGATTTTTTGCAGCACCTCTCACATCTCATTGCTCTTTTGTCTGTAATTGGAAAAATAGCTCTGAAAGTGGCTGTTTATCTATGAATAAAGCACTATGATGCTTTCCTGTCCAGTAGCCTGTATTTGAGGCTTTGAGCCATAGTTCAGTTATTGTGAACTCTTGAAGAATCCTCTTTTCTCTGGGCCTGAATTCTCACTTCTGCAAAAATGAGAAGATTCTAATCTCAAATACCTCAATGCATCAAGCAGGTCCTGTAGCAAGTATTAAGAAAATAATTAAGCCAGGTGCTGGTGGCTCATGCCTATAATCCTAGCTACTCAGGAGGCTGAGATCTGAGGATTGTGGTTCAAAGCCAGCCCAGGCAGGAAAGTCTGCGAGACTCTGATCTCCAATAAAGCCACCAGAAAACTGGAAGTGGCACCATGGCTCAAGTGGTAAGCACTAGCCTTGAGCTGAAGAGCTGAGGGACAGCACCCAGGCCCAGAGTTCAAGCCCCGTGACAAAAAAAAGAAAAAAATAATAATTAGTGGAATTTGGGAGTAGTGTGTGGAAAGAGCACATCCATTTAAAGGCATTTGAAGTATTGAAAAGTACTGATTGACTCTTGGTACCTACAGGCTGCAGAGAATCTGTTTGTAATGATTCACCTTATGGTATCTGAAACCAGAGAGACACACAGCATTTTGAAGCCAGTTCCAGCTGTAAGAACACATCTTAACTTCAAATATTAATTTGTTTTTATTATTTTTAGTTGTACAAAGGGATATCGATTCAACAAATCAGTTTATAATTTATCTTAATGTGACCACTTCCACTGTTCTCCCCAAACCACTGTTCTTTCACCATTACACCAGAACAATTATTTAACTCCAAATGCCAAAGCTGGAGTACCACCAGGCTACCATCCCACCATATCACCCTGAACATAGTACTTGGAGGGAAAACACAGTACTGCTGTCTCATGTGATCACCATTATATATTCTTTTGACTTAATATTTACCTCACTGTGGTCATCTTCACTGGTCACTCATTGTTGCCAAATATTTTTTTCTTCCTTTCAATTTCATGTGTCTATATCTCCACTGCAAAACTCATACTCTTTGCTCCCTCTTCTCTCTCAAGTCTGTCTCCATTTCTCATGTCTTAGATGTTAGGCCTTCTTGTCCCTACCTACCCCACTGAGCAGAGCACAGAGAGGTAATGGTATAAAGAGAAGAATATAGGTGTTTTGTTTTGTTTTGTTTGGGGTTTTCATTTGGTGGGTCATAGTTCTTGAACTCTGGGCCTGGGTGCTATCTCTGAGCTCTTCTGCTCAAGGCTAGTGCTCTACCACTTGAGCCATAGTGTCACTTCTGGCTTTTTCTGCTTATGTGGTGCTAAGGAATCAAACCCAGGGCCTCATGCCAGCAAGGCAAGCACTCTACCACTGAGCCACCTTCCCAGGCCCAAGAATATAGGTTTTGGAGGCAGGTTTGGGTTCACATTCTGGCTTTGTATCTTTTGATCTTGTATCATGTGTAAGTGATTTATCTAAGCCTCAGTTTCTCTTCTGAAAATAATTAAATCTATCTCCTAGGATCATTTTCAGGGCTAAATAAAATAATGTCAATGGAGAGAGAAAAATAAGCCCAGTGCTTGGCACACAATATAGGTATATCTTCATTTTCCACTTCACACAATTTCTCTGTGACCCAGGTCCCATCTTGTGAACTGTCCCCCACAAACCCTGAATTCAAATGTCATTTTTTTGTCCTATGCTCAGCCCTTCTTTGGCCCTCATCCATCCATGTATCCACCAAATCCTATCACCTCTACTTCTTAAGTCTTCATCATTAGTAACTACTTGTGAGTCTTTAGCCAAAGAAGACATGGATCTCACAGGCTGGTGGGGGAGGCAGGCCTTGAATAGAAATGACAGGTATCGCCATGCACTGTTGGCTCAGGCCTATAATTCTTGCTACTCAGGAGGCTGAGATCCAAGGATCGTGGTTTGAAGCAAGCCTGGGGAGGAAAGTATCTGAGACTCATCTCCAATTAAACCACAGTAAAAGCCTGAAGTGGTACCATGGCTCAAGTGGTAGAGTGCTAGCTGTAAGCAATAGGAGAGCTCAGGGATAGCACCCAGGCCCAGAATTCAAGTCTCAGGATCAACAACAACAAAAAATAAATAAAATAAGAAATAAAAAGATATGTGGGTCTTTTTGTTTTTATTTATTTTTGTTTTTTGTTTTGTCGGTCATGGGGCTCAGGGCTTGAACTCTGGGCCTGGGCACTGTCCCTCAGCTTTTCAGCTCAAGACTAGTGTTCTACCACTTAAGCCACAGTGACACTTCTGGATTTCTGGTGGTTAATTGGAAATAAGAGTCTTAGACTTGGGCTGGGAAGGTGGCTCAGTGGTAGAGCACTAGCCTTGCATGCATGAGGCCCTGGGTTCAATTCCTCAGCACCACATAAGCAAAAAAAGAAAAAAGCCAGAAGTGTCACTGTGGCTCAAGTGGTAGAGCGCTAACCTTGAGCTGAAAAGCTGAGGGACAGTGCCCAGGCCCAGAGTTCAGGCCCCACGACCGGACCAAAAAAAAAAAAAAAAGGTCTCAGACTTTCCTGCCCAAGCTGGCTTTGAACAGTGAACCTCAAATCTCAGCCTTCTGAGTAGCTAGGATTACAGGCATGAGCCACCAGCACCAGGCTTCATGTGAGTTCTATAGGAAACAAAACCACAAACATGTGGCCTAGATTTGGCCACAAATCTGAGATTTCTCCTGTTCTATTTCCCATCTTACCTTTACTTCTTTCATCTACCCTCTTATCTGTCTCGTAGGCTGTCTTCTGCTGCTCATTTACAGATACCTGGAGTTAGGAGAATAGGCATCAAAACTGGATAAATGTGGGCTTCAATCCTCATTTGTTGGCTGTGTGGCTTTGTGCAAATTATTTTAAATTTCTGGATTACCGTTCTTTATGTATAAAATGGAGACAATACCTAATTTATTGAGTTGCTATGGTAATTATATAAAGCAACTTAGCAAGAGTAAGGTCCTGAGTTCAGACACAAGTACTACCAAAAAATAATGAAATGCTTAGCAGAGAGTTACACATAATGTCTAATAAGTGGTCCCCATAAGGATGTTTCTGCCCCTAGGATCGTTTTTCCCATTTTTTTCCCACTCCATTACCTGCATGCCCCCTACGCTCTACCACATCTCTCACTAAACACTTCCATTTCTCATCTTGCTTCTGTTCGTTTGGGCTCACAGAATGCCCATCCCTTCTGCCTTGATCCTTGACATTGGCCTCTTACCGCAGGGCTTGTCAGTGCCAGACTAGCTCTAATATTGACAGGTTGGCCCCCTCCAGAGACCAGCATTCCTGATCCTCTCTGCCTATTCTGTCTGCTTTCATCACATCACTCCATTGTACCCATCCAGCCCCTCTTGCCTCTGTTCCTGATGCCTTACCTAGATCTCGTGACTAAGCAGAGTTTGTCCTATTTGGGATAGCACACAAGAAGCCATCAGAGGCCATTGTGATGTTTCTGCCTAGTTATGCGTCCAAAGTCTCTTTGTAAGAGAGTTGTGTCTTGCCACACCAATATTCCCATTATGTCTCTGTTCCCCTAGCGCCTCAAACACTAAAGTCCTTTGAATTTCTTATTTATTTATTTTTGGTTGGTCGTGGGGCCCAGACTCTGGTTGCTGTCCCTCAGTTCTTCAGCTCAAGGCTAACACTCTACCACTTGAGCCATAGCGCCACTTCTGGCTTTTTCTGCTTATGTGGTGCAGAGGAATTAAACCCAGGGCCTCATGCATGCCAGGCAAGCACTCTACCACTGAGCCACCTTCCCAGCCTCTCCTTTGAATTCTTGCTAGCCCCTTTCCAGCCTTTCTTCTTCTAACCTCTGATTCTTCAATGTGGGCATGTTTTTTTTTTTTTTTTTGGGGGGGGTCCGGTTGTGGGGCCTGAATTCTGGGCCTGGGCGCTGTCCCTTAGCTCTTCAGCTCAAGGCTAGCGCTCTACCACTTGAGCCACAGCGCCACCTCCGGCTTTTTTCTTTTTTTGCTTATGTGGTGCTGAGGAATCGAACCCAGGGCCTCAGGCATGCAAGGCAAGCGCTCTACCACTGAACCACCTTCCCAGCCTCAATGTGGGCATGTTCTAAGAGAAGGGAGCTAGTATTTGCAGAGGGTTGGGGGAGAAGTGAGTGTTAAGGAAAAGAAGAAATTATGAGAAAGTAAATATTACACACACACACACACACACACACACACACACACACACACACACACACACACACACACTGGGAGTCAGAAATGAGCAAACAGAAGACAATACCACAAGTACCTACCTTGAGGCCTGAATGCCCATTTGTTAGTTTTCCCCTGGAAGGCAAGAGCCATGTAATAGGAATTGACTGGAGCTTGTGACAAGCCATTGATCTGGATTCAAGGTCACCGTGGAATTTGTGTTTGGGGGGTGGGATGTCAGAATTAATGGGAACAAGGACATATGGAACATGCCTGGAGCCTGATGCAGAGTCCTTCCACCCCCGCACTTCCATCCAAACCCTTAGTCCCCAGTGCAGCTATAACTTGGACTACTTTCTGTCACAGCAGAATGAAGCATCTGCCTACCACATGATATCCAACAGACCTGATTCTCCCCAAAAGAAAAGAAGGAAACCAGGCTGGATCTCTGTGAGGGAAGACCTTTGGAGAACTAGTCTGAGAGTAGAATGGCATTGTCTCTTTCACTTGTGAATACAAAGAGGAGCGTCCTAAAGACTGAAGAGGAGAGTCCTAAAGACTGCAAATTGCTTCCAGAGAGGTTTCCCTCTCTAATTCTCAGTCTAAAGTCTTAGTTTCAATTTTGCCAGGCAACAGAAGCCATAAGTCTTCTGGACCCCAGGATACAGCTTGCCATTGAGACAGCTTACTACTTTTTACTGGACAGCCAAGGGTGACCTTGAGGAGGAGGCCTGGAGGACATGAGGAGAAGGTGAGCAGGAACAAGATGGTGGAATGAAGCAGCCCAGTATTTTTATCTGTAGCGTGAAAGAGTGTGTCAAGGGTGGAGTCCATGGAGAGGACTCAGCAATCTTGGAGGCGGCAGGGGAATCTGGCAAGGTTATAAGTCCTGTTAGAAAAGTACAGCAGGATACACAAGTCTCTACCAGCATCACCCAGAAAGCCTCAGGGCAGCTGGAAGAGAGCAGGTGGTAAAGCTGATGAGGACCTGCCAACAATGCTAATCTTCTGGGTGCTGAGGTCGTGACAGAAGGGGGAAAAGTTTTGTGTGGGAGCTCTGGGGAATGATAGGTGCCGGATGTG
The DNA here is from genome assembly GCF_019054845.1 of Dipodomys spectabilis. Classification (NCBI taxonomy): domain Eukaryota; kingdom Metazoa; phylum Chordata; class Mammalia; order Rodentia; family Heteromyidae; genus Dipodomys; species Dipodomys spectabilis. Next base: position 7,091,968 of record NW_024870746.1, read on the forward strand.
AAGCCCCTGCCTGGTAATCTTTATACTTTAGGACAGCGTGACCCAGCGGAGTCCAGGCACTGGTGTGAGAGAAATTATGGCAGGAATGGCATGAAAGTCAAACAAGAGCTGGCTGCTTAGGAAAGAGCAGAAGTCAGTGTCCTTCAAGAAAACTGCTCTTTAGCTATGCATGATTGGGCCTTGATGAGTCTTCTCTATCCTGACCTTTCTTTGCAGTGAGAAGGGAGACAAATAACCACCAAAGCTTGCCTGCCTGCTTCTGTGTGATATGTTTGATATTGGGTTGTTTAATTAAGAACCAACTAAATGTCAAACATATTCCTACAGCTGTGGGTGATTCATCCTCTGGCGCTTTGGGGCTCCTATCTGTCCTTTTTTTTTTTTTTTTTCTGGTCATGGGGCTTGAACTCTGGGCTTGGGCGCTGTCCCTGTGCTCTTCAGCTCAAGGCGAGCACTCTACCGCTTGAGCCACAGCGCCACTTTGGTTTTCTAGTGGTTTATTGGAGATAAGAGTCTCACGGCCTTTCGTGCCCCAGCTGACTTTGAATAGCGATCCTTAGATCTCAGCCTCCTGAGTAGCTAGGATTACAGGTGTGAGCCACTGGTGCCCAGCCCTATCTGTCTTTTTTACTAAAACTTTATTTTCTCCAGCACTCTGATGATAAATCAGAAGCTGCAACCTATATAAGTTTCAATCTTAACCTGGAGGGCTAGTGTGGAAATGGGAGAGAGTTTGAAGTTGGGGATGAAATATTTTCTAATCTTGCTTTCATAGACTAGAAAGAATATATTTCTTCTCTTTTTTTTTTTATTGTCGTGAACTCTGGGCCTCAGCACTGTCCCTCAGCTCTTCAACTCAAGGCAAACATTCTACCACTTGAGCTACAATGCCACTTATTTTCTGGTGGTTAATTGGCTGGTTTTGAACTGTGCTCTTCAGATCTCAGCCTCTGAGCTAGGATTACAGGCATGAGTACCCAGCTTCTCTTTATCTTCTTGTCTTGGTATTCTCTTCCCTTTCACTTGTCTCTGCCTCTCCATCATCCACTGTTCCCTTTCCCTTGTACCATATCTTGTTTCCTAGTCCTTGCCCATGGCTAGTCTCCAAAGTAAGGATATTTGGTTCTTCTGTTTTCTTTTATTCTTTGTTCTTGTGTGTGTGTGTGTGTGTGTGTGTGTGAGAGAGAGAGAGAGAGAGACAGACAGACAGACAGACAGAAACAGAGACAGAGACAGAGACAGAGAGACATAGGCAAAGAGAGAGTGAGTCAGAGAGAGAGAGATAATGAGAGAGAGAGACAAACACCCAGAGAGAGAAATGGTACCAGGTTTGAACTCAAGGCTTATACTCTCGCTCAGCTTTCCTGATCATAGCTGGCATTCTAGCATTTGACCCATGCTTCCAATCCAGCATTTTGCTGGCTAACTGGAATTGGAGTCTTGCAGACTTGTCCATGTCTCCACCTCCTGAGTGGCTAGTCATGGGACTTGAACTCAGAGCCTAGGTGCTGTCCCTGAGCTTTTCTGCTCTACTACTTTGAGCTACAGCTCCACTTCTGGTTTTCTGGTGGTTAATTGGAGATAAGAGTCTCACAGACTTTCCTGCCCAGGCTGGCTTTGAATCACAATCCTCAGATCTTAGCCTCCTGAGTAGCTAGGATTACAGGCATGAGCCATTAGTCCAACACAATTTTCTTTCAGGAGTTAACCAGCTGGGTGCCGGTGGCTCACGCCTATAATCCTAGCTACTCAGGAGGCTGAGATCTGAGGATCACGGTTCAAAGCCAGCCCAGGCAGGAACATCCGTGAGACTCTTATCTCCAATAAACCACTAGAAAACCGGAAGTGGCACTGTGGCTCAAGCGGTAGAGTGCTTGCCTTGAACTGAAGAGCGCAGAGACAGCACCCAGGCCCAGAATTCAAGTCCTACAACTGATTAAAAAAAAAAAAAAAAAGAGTTAACCAATGGTCTAGCTGCCTAGTTTACCACTATTGTTCTGACTGGAAGCTATCATAAGTGGCTTTGAACTCTGCCCTGATGGTTGTCTCCGTTCACACATTGCTGAAGTTTAACATTAACACTATCTTTGATATTATGACTAACTAGAGCCATTTATATTCTTCCTTAATATCTCTGGTCACCTTGAACAGTGCCCACTTCTCTCTTGGCACATTCTTGGGTATATGGCACTAGTATACAGGGATCAATTGCCACCTGTCAATAACAAGGCTTCAAGTGGAAAAAAGAATATGGCCTGGCAATTAACTGTAGAGAACAGAGTCAGTGATGATGTTTATGATTAGCATGATATGGTGGATTTGGGGCTGGGTTGGTAGTTTTTTTCCTTCAGGAGAGGGTAAAAAGAAGAGTAGAGAGCAATGCAGACCTTCATATGTGTGGGTCCAAATGCTCTATTTTAAGATAGCTACAGCTATTTTAAAACAGAGGCTATGATCTTTTCTGGATTATTTTGACCCTCCCCTGTTTCTCTTCTTAAGCTACTTGAAGCTCTGGGATAGTCTTCTAGATACCAGGCTTACCCTCTCATTCTACTCTCATGGCTCTTGCAGGGAGGAACGATGTCTCCCTGCCAATTAGAGACTCCTAAAATAGCATGGCAATTTGATCTATGGATCTGGGGGAATTGTTAAGGATCATGATTGACCTTCCCCCTTACTGTTGCCCAAGCTCCCTGAATAGCAGAAATCAAAATATTAAATTTGCCCAATGGAGTTTGATCAGCATCCAACAAAGTCCAGGAAGTGTGAGGAGAGAGTTAAAGAGCCAACTAGGACCCTCTGTATGAAAACTAGAGTTGCCAAAGTCCCCTTCTCTATTTCAATATTCTCCACTTCCCTGTCTCAGCACTTTTTAAACACCCATAAGCTTCCCAGAATGAGTGGAAAGTTTCAGGGTCAGGGAGAGACTCTCCCCATCCCCCACTTTCCATTGTCTAAAATCAGCCTCAGCTGTTCCTCATTTTTTTCTTTCTGATGATGTCAGTCCATCAATGTGTCTCACCCTGTGTTGCCTCAGGAGAACAAGGATGGGATGGAGAGAGCTAGAAAGTCCATATTAGGAATAAGAGGTGGAGCAGTGGGCACAGATAAAGGCTCAAGCCTGGGGAACTTGGGCAGCAGCCCCTCCTTTGTGCCCTCCTCTCCAGTTCTCCAGTGTTCACAGGTAAGTCCAACAAGCCACTGCTCATGATGGAGGCAATCAAGAAAAAGATGCAGATGCTGAAGTTGGATAAGGAGAATGCTCTTGATCGGGCAGAGCAAGCTGAAGCTGAGCAGAAGCAGGCAGAAGAAAGAAGCAAACAGGTAGGCACTGGCATTGGTATTTCTCAGGAGATTTTAAAAGATGAAAAAAGTGATTTCTGGTATCAGCTCCTTCTCTGGGTGGGAGGGACTCCCCAGACTCAATGAAGGCAGAGAATAAGGACTAGATCAAGGACTGCCTATATAACCTTGGGAAAGTCAGTGTCCACTTCTGCACCACAGCATGTCTACTGGATTTAATAGAAGTGAACCAGGTTTTAGAAGAACTTCCTACTTCTAGAGGGAAAGGTAAGAGTTTATCATACACTCTCTCTTTTAAATAGCACCATAGGCATCTTTATCCTTTAATATTTACCATCAGTGGGTTTTGGATACAAACTTTAGACAGTTTGGTCATATTAGGACTAGAGATTACAAGGTCACAGGTCAAACACAGTATAACTTCTGGAGCAATGCGCTGAAAGTAGTCAGAAAGCAAGTCTCTGGAAATGGTAGCCTGGAGGCTGGGCTCAGGAGTCTATTAGAATCCCACTCTGCATGGTTGTATGTATATACATATATCTCTATGTATGACTCTCTGGGCCTTTATAGCTGGAAGATGAACTAGCAGCCATGCAGAAGAAGCTCAAAGGGACAGAGGATGAGCTGGACAAGTACTCTGAAGCTTTGAAGGATGCCCAGGAGAAGCTAGAGCTAGCAGAAAAGAAGGCAGCTGATGTAAGTATTAGAGATGGAAGATGAGCTTAATCTACACGTATACATCTCATATTAAAGTATGAGTACATTGCAAACACATTTTGACACATACAAACACACATTTGTGGGTTCATAGAACATAGGCTTATACATCAAAATGCACTTCTATATATAAGGATGTGCTAGTATAGCTTCATAATGGCATACATTGCCTTTCTCAAAGACCTGTTGGGGGTAGCACAGTGGTAGAGCACTTTGTTTGGCATACATGAAGCCACAGGTTGATCCTCGGCTTTGGAAAACAAAATGTAGCATCTCATTCTTATCCTACTTAACTTCCCAGCATAGGGAATTAATGATCTTTTCTAGGACCTGAATAAAGAGAGGGGAATCCAAGACCACACGGCTATCATGTATCTCACCTCCTCCCCCATGCCACATTCTTTAGCTTTTGTGTGCAGGGTTTGGCACGTAGATATGTGTATTAATAGGGAACATCTCATATCTCAACTGTCCAACAAAGCCAGCTTGTATTTCACAATGGGAAATGGAGGTCACGTTGACCCTGGCCCTGTATGGGTATATTTATTTTGGCCATTGTGAGTGTCTGCTCTTATACTACAGAGAAGCCATAAGAAATATAGTTCTTATGAGAACAGATAGGTCCCTAGAGTAGAATATATTAGGGACTAAAAAGGAATCTTAGGAGTAAAGATATCACCACCAGACCTTACTCTATGATAAATTAAATACATTGGACTAATTAGATTCTATAGGGTTGATCTTTCACATTTCAAAATGAAATAAATTGCTTTTTCCACTTCATAACATCCTGTAATTTCCTTCATCTTCACCTTGAAGTTTAATGAAAAGACAAATGAAAATCGGGAGCTGGTGGCTCACACCTGTAATCCCAGCTACTCATGAGGCTAAGATCTGAGGATCATAGTTCAAAGCCAGCCCAGGCAGGAAAGTCCAGAAGACTCTTATCTTCAACTAACCACCAGAAAACTGGAAGTGGTGCTATGGCTCATAGTGGTAGAGCACTAGCCTTGAGCTGAAGAACTGAGGGACAGCATCCAGGCCCAGAGTTCAAGACCCACGACTCACCAAAAAAAAAAAAGATAGATGAGATGAGACACTATATAGAAAAAAAGTGATGTTGTTTGGTAGTCATGGAGCTTGAACTGCTTGCTTGCTACACTATACATTCTAGCACTTGACCCATACTCAGCCTTTTAAAAATTATTATTATTTTTTTTAAACCAGGCCTTACTATGTAGCCAAGGCTGTCCTGGAACTCTTGAAAAATCTTCCTGCCTCCATATCCCAAGTACTGGGATTATAGGCATGTACCACCACACCTGGCATAGGAGAATTGTTTTGGCATAGGACTATTTTTCTTGGGGGAGGGATGTTGTAATTAAACCTTCTCACTGAAACTGTACCCCTGTCCCATAGTAGTCTTAACAGTAACAAAAGAACAGAATGTCACAGCATTGATGGAAATGCGGTCACTTCCTAGAGACGTGAATTGAGAGAAAATCGGCTTGTATTATTTAAAAATCAAAAAAATAAATATGGAAGGTCAGAGCTCACGAATCACAAATATTTTTGGAATCTAAGAATTCAGTCTCTGCCATTATTATCTTTCTACACTTCCTTTAGACTTTCCACTATTTTCAACGACTCAAGGAAGTATCAAGGATTGAATACATGGTGCCATAGATTAGAAACACAATTGAATGTACACACATTATGTACACTCATGGCTTCCAAAAGTTTCAGTTATTTAGTCATTGCAAACTATTCTGTTTCCAGAAAACTGAAATTAAGCAAAACAATAGCCCCCTTGGGGCTGGAATGCGGCCTAGTGGTAGAGTGCTTGCCTAGCATGCATGAAGCCCTGGGTTCAATTCCTCAGTACCATATAAACAGAAAAAGCTGGAAGTGGCACTGTGGCTCACATGATAGAGTGCTAGCCTTAAGCAAATGAAGCTCAGGGACAGTGCCCAATCCCTGAGTTCCAGCCCTAGGACTCGCAAAAAAAAAAAAACCCAAACAAACAAACAAGCAAAACAATAATCCCAGAAGTCACCCCAATAGCTTTGAGCAAATAATTAATAGTTTGCTAGAGTTATCAAGTCTAACAGGAGGAAATAAGTTTTCTCAGATGAGCACAATGTTAGTTTTGTGAGAGGTTAGGTTCACAATTCTCTGAAACACAATATGTAGGTTTAAGGAGGTGTGCTCAGACATGAGAAAACAAATAGTTTTATGTGTGATTTTGGAAGAGAGATAGTAACAGAGGCTCTAGACAATATATTAACATCATCAGGAAGATTGAGGGGTGAAGTATTCTTGCCTTAAGATGTTTTACAGGGCTGGAAAGGTGGCTCAGTGGTAGAGTGCTTGCCTTGCATGCATGAGGCCCTGGGTTCGATTCTTCAGCACCACATAAGCAGAAAAAGCTGGAAGTGCGCTGTGGCTCAAGTGGTAGAGGGCTAACCTTGAGCTGAAGAGCTGAGGGACAGTGCCCAGCCCCAGAGTTCAGGCCTACAACCCACAAACGAACAAACAAACAAACAAAAAAAACAAACCCAAAAGATGTTTTAGACAAACACACTCACATGTTATGCTCTTGGATAGAGAATGTGTTTAGGCAAAGGGATATACCTAAACATGGTGTACTAAACATGTTTAGTTGAAAGAAGTTTCCTTATGTTTATATAGGAAACCATTGAAATGCATTCATATAAGTAAAGTATTGGTTTTTAAAAAAACACTATTGAACCCATCTTCCCTTTGTTAATTTTTCTACCAAGTCACTAAGTATCAAGAAATAGGAAAGAACAAGAAATAGGAAAGGTTATTTGTGAGCAAGATGCAAAAATCTGTTAAGCCAAGATGAAATGGAAGCAGAAAAAAAGGTTTCTTTCCTCAATGGGTAATAACCCATGCAATAAATTCCTTTTCTTTTTCTTTTTTTTTTTGGGGGGGGTCTGGTTGTGGGGCCTGAACTCTGGGCCTGGGCGCTGTCTCTCAGCTCTTCAGCTCAAGGCTAACGCTCTACCACTTGAGCCACAGCACCACTTCCAGCGTTTGGGGAATCGAACCCAGGACCTCATGCATGCAAGGCAAGTGCTCTACCACTGAGCCACCTTCCCAGCCCCCATAGTCTAGTTTGGTAAATAAAGATTTATTTGACACAGTCATGCTCATTCACTTACTTACTGTCTAGTGAATTTCTCCCTTTGGTAGAATTGTGTTATTGATCCTGTGATCTGCAAAGCCAGAAATATTCTCTGGCCCTTTACAGAAAGCATTTTATCTCCTTCCTTGTACAGACAAAGCAAGCAAGCAAGGTGTGTATAAGAACTGGAAGCTGGAGCCTGGAGCTGGTTGTGTATGCCTATTATCTTAGCTACTCAGAGGCTGAAATCTGAGGATCGTGGTTCAAAGCCAGTCAGGGCAGGAAAGTCCATGAGACTGTTATATCTAATAAACTACTTATTTAAAAAAAAAAAAAAAGCTGAAAATGGTGCTGTGGCTCAAGTAGTAGAGTGCTACCTTGAGCAAAACAAGCAATAGCACCCACACCCAGATTTCAAGCCCCAGGACCGGCAAAAAAAAAAAAAGAACTGGGGCTAGGCACTGGTGGCTCATGCCTGTAATCCTAGCCACTTAGAAGGCTCAGATTTGAGGATTGCAGTTCAAAGCCAGACTGAGTAAGAAAGTCCATGAGGCTGTTATCTCCAATTAACTACCAGAAAATTGGAAGTGGCACTGTGGCTCAAAGAGGTAGGGTGCTAGTGGCTCTGTGGCTCAAAGAGGTAGGGTGCTAGTCTTGAGTGAAAATACTAAGGGACAGTACCCAGGCCCTGCCTTCAAGTCCCACAGCAGACCAAAAGAAAAAAGTGGCCAATAGTGAGAACAAAGTTTAAAATAGAAAGCAAGAGTACAGTCACCTGCAGCATAATATATGCATCTTTGCAGGAAGGTGCTCTGGCCAATATACAATAAGTTAACTCAGTTTATATAAACTCAGTTTATACGAGTGAACAAAGCATAATACCTAGATATAGCCATAAGAGGAAGAAAGGAAAAAGGGAGCCAACAATGGTGTATTTACACAAACAGTTCTGGTTATCTGAGAAGCCTTTCTGAATGCAAACGATTGGCTTGGAGTGCTTAAATAAAGAAGGAAGATGGACATGGCAAAGTCAGTACAAACTTGGTTTGATTGTTAATGTTTTTGCCCTGAGTTTTGTCATATATATATATATATATATATATATATATATATATATATATTTTTTTTTTTTTTTTTTTTTTTTTTTTTTTTTTTTTTTGCCGATCATGGGGCCTGAACTCTGGGTCTGGGCGCTGTCCCTCAGCTCTTCAGCTCAAGGCTAGCGCTCTACAGCTGGAGCCACAGGGCCACTTCCGGCTTTTTCTGTTTATGTGGTGCTGAGGAATCGAACCCAGGGCCTCATGCTTGCAAGGCATGCACTCTACCGCTGAGCCACCTTCCCAGCCCCTAATATTTTTTTATTGTAACAAAATACAAACATATAAAATAAATTTACCATTTCAACCTTTCTTTTTCTTTTTCTTTCTGCTTGTACTAAGGTTTGAATACAGGGCCTTATGTTCTTGCTTGGCTTTTTCCACTCAAGCCACATCTCCAGTTCTGTTTTTTTTGCTGGTTAATTGGAGATAAGAGTCTCATGGACTTTCATGCCTAGGCTAGCTTTAAACATGATCCTTATATCTCAGCCTCCTGAATAGCTAGGATTCCAGGCACAAGCCACCAGTGCCTGGCTCAACCATCTTTTAAGTGTATAGTCAATAGTACTAACTATGCATTTACATTTTTGTGCAACTACTTCTGAGGTCTTCTTATTTATTTAGGTACTGGGGATTGAACTCATGGCCTGGGGACTGAACTCAGAGCTTCAAGCCCGCTAGTAGAAGATTTTCAGGAAGAAAAAGGGAAAAGAAGCATGCAATGATTAGGACATGAGTCATATCACTTTTTTTTTTATCTTTCTCTCTCTTTTTTTTTTCCCGGTCTTGGGGCTTGAACTCAGGGTCTGTGCACATTACTGAGCTTCTTTTTTTTTTTTTTGTCGGTCGTGGGGCTTGAACTCTGGGCCTGAGTGCTGTCCCTTAGCTCTTCAGCTCAAGGCGAGCGCTCTACCACTTGAGCTACAGCGCCACGTCCGGTTTTCTGGTGGTTTATTGGAGATAGGAGTCTCACGGTCTTTCCTGCCCGGGCTGGCTTTGAACCGCGATCCTCAGATCTCAGCCTCCTGAGTAGCTAGGATTACAGGCGTGAGCCACCAGCGCCCAGCTATTACTGAGCATCTTTTGATCAAGCACTACGACTTGAGTCACAGCACCACTTCTGGCTTTTTCTGTTTATGTGGTATTGAGGAATTGAACTCAAGGCTTCATGCATACTAGGCAAGCACTCTACCAGTAGGTCACATTCCCAGCCCTCACTACTACTACTTTCTTCCTGTTCTTCTTCTTCTTCTTCTTCTTCTTCTTCTTCTTCTTCTTCTTCTTCTTCTTCTTCTTCTTCTTCTCCTCCTCCTCCTTCTCCTCCTCCTCCTCTTCCTCCTCTTCTTCTTGCAGTTTTTAAAACCCTTTTTAATTTTTTTTAGTTTTTATTTTATATTATCTACAAAGTAAAAGATTTACTACTTCTTCTTCTTCCCGTCCTCCACCTCCTCCTCCTTTTCTTTTCTAAAGAACAATCATTGAAACCAATAAAGAAGGGAAGAACAAGAATATACATATTGCTGAGCGACAGTGGATTATTCCTGGAATCCTAGTTACTCAGGAGGCTGAGATCTGAGGATCATGGTTCAAAGCTAGCCTGGGGAGGAAACTCTGTGAGACTCTTATTTCCAATTAACTACCAGAAAACCAAAGTTGCGCTGTGGCTCAAGTGGTAGAGAACTTGCTTTGAACTGAAGAGCTGAGGGACCGCGCCCAGTCCCAGAGTTCAAGCCCCGGTGATCTACCAAAAAAAAAAGAGTACACATGTGCACCTGTTGATACATTGTGGGTTGTTTAATTTGTTTTGTTTTGTTTTAGTCTGTTGTGGGGCCTGAACTCAGCCTGGGCACTGTCCCTCAGCTCTTCAGCTCAAGGCTAGCACTCTACCACTAAGCCACCTTCCTAGCCCCACATTGTGGTCGTTTTTTTTTTTGTTTTATTTGTTTTTTTTGTCAGTAGGAAAATAATAGAACTGGGACTTTTGCTGCCTACTCGTTCTGCACCTAAAGGATATCAGCATTCAGCCTGTTTCACGGGATCAAGAGATTATCTACCTGCCTTAGGAATGCAGTGGTGTTCTCAACATCCTTCCTTTTGGTTTGTTTATGATGAAATCTTTGGTTTCTCCAATGGAAGTGCAAGGAGTGCCCCCTGCTGATCAGCAACCAGATGACAAAAATCTCATCTCTTTTTCAGTCCTCAAACTTCTTGAAAACAAGATGGAAGGGGCTGGGAAGGTGGCTCAGTGGTAGAGCGCTTGCCTTGCATGCATGAGGCCCTGGGTTTGATTCCTCAGCACCACATAAACATAAAAAGAAAAAAGCCGGAAGTGGCACTGTGACTCAAGTGGTAAAGCGCCAGCCTTGAGCTGAAGAGCTGAGGGACAGCACCCAGGCCCAGAGTTCAGGCCCCACAACTGGACTGCCCCCCCAAAAAAAAAAAATAAAAAAGAAAACAAGATGGAAAAATTCTTAGATCATCAGGACAGAGTTCACAGAGAATCAAAAGCTTGACCTTCCTTCCTAATCCTTGGGGACTGTAGGGAACCGAAGTGTTCAGGTTAATCTATTGAGCAAATTATTCTCTGTCCAAGCTATTTTTTTTGCTTTTTTTTTTGTTGTTGGTTCTGGGGCTTGAACTCTAGGCCTCGGCGCTGTACTGAGTTCTTCAGTTCAAGGCTAGTGCTCTACCACTTGAGCCACAGTACCACTTCCAACTTTTTCTTTTTCTTTTTTTTTGGGTCTGGTCATGGGGCCTGAACTCTGGGCCTGGGCACTGTCCCTCAGCTCTTCAGCTCAAGGCTAGCACTCTACCACTTGAGCCACAGCGCCACTTCCGGCTTTTTTTCTTTTTGCTTATGTGGTGCTGAGGAATTGAACCCAGGGCCTCAGGCATGCAAGGCAAGCGCTCTACCACTAAGCCACCTTCCCAGCCCACTTCCAACTTTTTCTGTTTATGTGGTATTCAGCAATCGAACCCAGGGCCTCATGCATACTAGGCAAGTACTCTACTACTAAGCCACCTTCCCAGCCCCCTGTATTTTTTTTTTTATTAGACCCATTCCTTAAGATGAATTCCAAAAAGGGATAAAAAGACCAATCCTCTGGAGAGAGCATATTCCACAAATACAGAAGCACTAGTCTGCTAACCATCTCTAGAGTTGAGATTCGGTGTTTTTTTGTTTGGTTTGGTTTGGTTTTTGTTTTTGTTTTTGCCAGTCCTGGGGCTTGAACTCAGGCCTGGGCACTGTCCCTGAGCAAATTTGTTTGCTCAAGGCTAGCACTCTACCACATGAGCCACAGCACTGCTTCCAGCTCTTTCTGTTTATGTGGTCTTGTGGAGCTGAACCCAGGACTTCATGCATACTAGGCAAGCACTCTACCACTAAGTCACATTCAACCCCAGAGTTGAGATTCTTTTTTTTTTTTTTTTTGGTCGTAGGGCTTGAACTCTGGGCTTTGGCGCTGTCCTGGGGCTCTTCAGCTCAAGGCTAGTGCTCTACCACTTGAGCCGCAGAGCCACTTCCGGTTTTCTAGTAGTTTATTGGAGATAAGAATCTCAAGGACTTTCCTGCCTGGGCTGGCTTTGAACCTCAATCCTCAGATGTCAGCCTCCTGAGTAGCTAGGATTACAGGCCTGAACCACCAGCACCTGGCGAGATTCTTAATGCTAAGTTCCACATTCTAATTCTCTAAGGGAAAAGAGATGGGCTGGGAAGGTGGCTCAGTGGTAGAGCACTTGCCTTGCATGCATGAGGCCCTGGGTTCGATTCCTCAGCACCACATAAGCAAAAAGAAAAAAGCCATGCCTTGCATGCCTGAGGCCCTGGGTTCGATTCCTCAGCACCACATAAGCAGAAAAAAAAGCCGGAAGTGGCGCTGTGGCTCAAGTGGTAGAGTGCTAGCCTTGAGCTGAAGAGCTGAGGGACAGCACCCAGGCCCAGAGTTCAGGCCCCACAACCGGACCCACCTAAGAAAAGAGAATGCCAACACATTGTTACTGAAAAGTTGGGAGGAATACAAAGAAGTAGAGAAGATAAAATTCTCCAGTCTCTTTACTATTATGCTTCCAGAGAGATTGCATGACAGTGCCTGTAGGGGGGCAGTTTGTAGCTCATAGATTCTTGAGGGTACCTGAAAGAAAAAGTGGCAGCATTATTGGTGAAAGTTATGACACAGAATAAAAATTCAATTCCAGAGTAGTTTTCCAGGCACTCTTACCTTACCTTTTTTTTTCTTTTTCTTTTTTTTGGTCATGGGGCCTGAACTCTGGGCCTGGGCGCTGTCCCTCAGCTCTTCAGCTCAAGGCTAGCACTCTACCACTTGAGCCACAGCACCACTTCTGGCTTTTTCTGCTTATGTGGTGCTGAGGAATCAGAGTCAGGGCCTCATGCATGCAAGGCACTCTACCACTGAGCTAACTTTCCAGCTCTGCCTTACCCTTTTTCAAAGGATATGGTAGCAGGTATCTTTAATAAGTATTTTCTCCTAATCAAATAGGGATATAAGATATCTTTCTCACCTACAAAAGGTATTTTAAGTGATGATTAAATTACTAAGGTTTAAAGGGTGTGGGAGGTTAGTTGATGGTGTATAGGACTCTTAAAAGTAACTGGGGAAAGGGCTGAAGGTGTGGCTCAATTGATAGAACACTTTCCTAGCAAGTATACAACTTTGAATTCAAACACTAGTACTACAAAAAATAAAAAGTAACAGGAAAAAAAGGCCGATAGATTGGTATTTAAGTTTTCTTTTAATTTTTATTTTTTTGAGATGAATTTATTATGTGTGTAGCCTAGGCTGGTTTTGTGGTCCTACGGCTTCTATACTGTGAGCTGGAATTACAGGTGCATACCAAAGCACAGGACGAGACTAGTATTCTAAATAGAACACCTAAATTCATAACTGATGCTAAAAAACAGAATGGGAACTTGGCCAACTTGCTCATCTGTTCTACTTCAATAATTTCCTCCATTGACTTTCAGGACAGAAGAAAGAACCTACCTGAGTCGATTTTGAAAAGGAGACTGGAATGAGGCTCTTTGGGAAATAATGCCCGGAAAAGTTTTTTTTTTTTTTTTTTTTTCTGGTTGTGGGGCCTGAACTCTGGGCCTGGGCGCTGTCCCTCAGCTCTTCAGCTCAAGGCTAGCGCTCTACCACTTAGTCCCACTTCCGGCTTTTTCTGCTTATGTGGTGCTGAGGAATCGAACCCAGGGCCTCATGCATGCAAGGCAAGCACTCTACCACTGAGCCACCTTCTCAAACCCCCAGAAAAGATTTTTAAGACTTTTCTTAGAAGCTGGCTTGGGAGTCTGTCATAGGGTGGGTGGAAGCTGAAACTCGTAGGATGGTCACACTGTGGAGTGAAGACGGTGTGTCCAAGCGGGTAGGTAAAGTGGTGACAGGTCAGCGTGGCTGAGTGAGGAGTCAGTCAACTGTGGGAGTGTAAGGGCAGCACCAGACTTGTAAATGGGCCAACCATTGTGGTCCGCACGCCTGGCGGGAAGGGCTAGCCAACTAAGCGCCTCCCAGTTTCCATGGTAGCCCATCCTTTCCTTTCCCCGCCCCCTTCCTTTACTGGCCCCAGGAAAGGCCGGAGGGGTGTGGTCGCCCAGGGCGACCGGGAGGTCCCGCCCTTCTCGCCGCGACGTGCCTCCAGTGGACTGCCTTCCCGCCCGCTTGGCAGTAGGAGGGCGTGGCGATGGTGGCGTCACATCCGGGCGGGTGAGTGAGTTCCGGTATTTCAGGGCGGAGCAGGCGGAAGTAGGATCGAGAAGCGGCTGCAACGCCGAGCGGAGGAGGCAGGAACCTGAGACCGAGAAGCAGCTGGGTGGGGACCATGGCAGGGATCACCACCATCGAAGCAGTGAAGCGCAAGATTCAGGTTCTGCAGCAGCAGGCCGATGATGCTGAGGAGAGGGCCGAGCGCCTCCAGCGGGAAGTGGAGGGAGAAAGGCGGGCCCGGGAACAGGTATGGAGGAGGCGAGGCGCTGGAGGAGGGAGCGCGCTGGACAGCCTGAACCCGGGACTGGAGTCCCTTTTGCTGTAGAGCCCAGTCTCGTGGGCTCCTGCAGGCCCAGAGATGAATTTGGAGCTCGGAGGACGGGTGGGGCCCCTCTCCGGTAGGACAGTGTTCGGACGAAAGAGAAAGTAGGTGCTTGGTTGAGCAGACTTGCCCTTCGAGGTAACTGAGCGTCGCTGGGTTTTCCTTTCCTTTTTCTCCCGGCTCATTCATTCTTGTCCTGGGGAGCCGGGCGCGGCCAGGGGGAGGGGCTCCGTGGCCTTCCCTCCCCCACTTCCCTTGAGAAGTGGGGGCACTTGGCTGTTGTTTGAGGTTTCCGGCCCGAAGGGTTTGAGTGGGTGGGTGCTACTCTGGTCTGGGAGGGGCTGAGCCTAACCTCCTGTGGAAGGGTGAGGCCTGGGGCGTGGGGACCGCCGGAAAACCCCCGGCTTGGCCTGCTGGCAGCTTTTTCCGCTCCCTCCTCCTGCTCAGGAAATGAGGCAGCAGTCGACTGAGAGGAAGCGCGTTGCCCTCCCTCTCTGGTGGAGCTTGCGGCCGCAGCACCGCCTCTCATCCTCAGGCCTGGGGCCCTTTTCCTCTTAATGGGGAGCTCTTGTAACTGGTACGCAGACATTCCACCGACGTGAAGCAGGAGGTACGAATATAGGAGCCTGCAAACATGCCTGGCCCTACCTAACGTGATGACCTGCAAGACAGGAACATTTTGCCTGCCTCAAGTGTGATCACTGCAGATTTAAGTAGTTAGAACGTTCCTCCTTTCTCCTCAGCAGAGCTGATAAAGGGGAGTGTATGCCAGAGAAATCAGATGCCACACCAATCTGAAAGTGTCTGATTGACTTGGGCACAATGTGGAAAAATGGTGGCTTGTTCTTTTTCAAATTCAGTATTTGTTTAGCTAAAAGGTGTAAAGTGTAACATAAACTATCGATGGAATGCATGATTGGTAAGATTTCTTAAAGCCACTTTTTGTTTAGAAGCTGTTGACTCTCCCTGCCCCCCCCCTCAGCCCTTCCAGCCCTCCCCCCCAAGATGTAGGGTGTAATTTAGCAGGTAGAATTGATCTCTTGAGTTGAAGCTTTGGATTTGAAGGGTCTTGAGATTAAAGTAATTTTTGCTAAAATTTGAAGAGCTGATGAAAAAAGGCTTGTGGTTTATTGAAGTTCTTTATTGTTTTTCCCCCCTTTTTGCTGCTTCTCTGAGCTCCTCTGGCTTAATAATTACAGATGATTAGAAAACTTACTTTTATAACAATGTGGATATGCTGTATACCAGTGCTTGGGCGCTGGTCTTTCTCTGGTGTGTTTTTCCTGTGTTTAGTATGCTAGCAACTTCGAATTGCCATCTCAAGTAATTTGGATTGGCTGATTTCTCATATTCTTTGTTCTGGAGAGGGGAAGACAAACTATGGTGGGAGAAATGGGCCATGTGTTAGGCTGCAGAATTTTAAGGCTTATTTTAATTTTTAAAAATTTATCTTCAAGTAGTTGTACAAGAGGTTTTCAATTTAACATGCCCATTTATGTGTACTGATCTAGATCAGAGTTAACCTTTCCATCTTTCTTTCTCCTTCCAGTCTCATCACTTAAATGTAGGTATCCTAGAAGTTGTAGTAGGGTAACTGTGTGTGTGTGTGTGTGTGTGTGTGTGTGTGTGTGTGTGTGTGTTTCCATTTGGTATCTGGTAATTTTCCTTGAATGAAAATTTGGCTCTGGTGACTGGGGTTATAGGCAACAGGAGGCATTTCCCACATTTCTTAAAAGCTACTCCCTCATTCAGAGCCAGATTTTGCTTAGTGCAGTCTATTAAGGAAGTCTTCAGAATGGGGAAGTAGGGCTGTAGTTAAATATTGATGAAACTAGTATTTTCTATACTAACTGAAACAGTCTAATCTCTTGATGTTCTGCTCCGGTGAACTTTGAACTTCTACTGGGGAGGAGGCACCTGTGTGTGGGCAAGTGCTTGGGCTACCTGTTATTCTCTTAGGGCATTTTGGAATGTGGATTTTGTGGCCTCCTCCCTCCTTTAAAGCTGGAAATTCAGCACTCCCTGATGGTATCTGCTATTAGTAGGACTGTCATTATTATTTTTGTGGTTACTTTGTATGAACATCCAAGCTGCCCTAGTTGCTAAGCTGGATGAGACTAAAGCTGAGACACTACAGTTTTTTTGGAAATCGGTCTTTTCTGTTCTAGGCTTGGAGATTGGTATTTTATAATGCAGTACCTTGTCAACTCCACTGTCATTTTTGAGTTTGTATTGTATTGGGAGAATTTGTTGTTGTAGTTGGGCTGTGGATTAATTAGAGACCTTTTGGTACTCTACCAACTCTTGTGTGTGTGTGTCAACGTGTGTCAACGCTGGGGCTTGGGTCTGTCCCTGAGCATTTTTTGTTTAAGGCTAACACTCTCACTTGAGCCATAGCTCCACTTCTGTTTTTTCTGGTGGTTAATTGGCGATAAGAGTCTCATGCACTTTCAGATCTCAGCTTCCTAAGTAGTTAGAATTACAGGTGTGAGCCACTGGTGCCTGGCTATATCAACTCCTGTTGCACCACCCTCAGCCCCATTCTTCTGGCTTATCTAAGGTGACACTGTATAGTTTAATTCCAGTTTTTAACCTTACCTCATTTTTGGTGGTAGTAAACATGTATGGTAGAAAATCAGTCATACTAGCTAGCCTTTGTGTTCTTCCCTTCTTTCCCTCCCTTCCTCCCTCCCTCTCTTCCTTTTTCCCTCCCTTCCTTTTTGCCTTCTTTTCTTTGTGTATTTAGACAAGATGGTACTATTTTGCCCAAGTTGGTCTTGATCAAATTCTGGGTTCCAGTGATTGTCTTGCCTTAGCCTCCCTGATAGCTGGAACTATAAGTATAGACTACTGTGCCAGGCTTGTATGCTTACAACTTTTTTTTTTGGTGCATTTCACCTTTTTAAATACTCCCCCCCCCCCCAACTTTCCCCAGTATTTTTTATTTTTTTTTTTAACCTGGTCTAAAAGCTTAGAGCTACTATTTGAGAGGGAGGGAGTAGGCATTGAATAGTTTTGATTTTGGCCTTAATCCCAAATTCCTAGTCTCTAAGGGGGGGGGATTCGAATGTCTGACAGTTGTGTAGTTCTTTCCTATTTATGGGGTCTGGTGGACCATGCAACAGGTTTTTTTCACTTTTATTTGGTTTAGATTTGCTTTTCTGCTCCTTACCTTTCTTTGCTCCCCCTATAAGAGCACACACTCTTAGGGGAGAGTCAAATAGCACTTTGCTCTGAGTGCTTCTGCTTAGACTCCACCTTTGTTTACTCTGGAGCTGGCAGATAACTCTACTGCCTACCTTCCAACTTACCACCCCTTTGGTAAAATGTACATTCTCAAGGACACAATGTCTAGCTAGCTAGGTGGGTGCATATTTGAACACAGTGAGCAATATTAGTCCTTTACTCATTGAGCTCACTAACTTTCCTAATACTTTTTTCTGTGAATTCCATCTTTAGTTTTTAATTTAAAAAGAGAAACCCCAGTGTGGTAGAATACCATATTTAGGTGAAATCCCCTTTGTCCTTGGCCCTGTTCTGCCTTTGAGTACCAGTGCCCTGTCAGTTTCCTCCCTTATAGGGTGTGGTATGCCTAGGGGACCCTTAATGATAAGTGGAGGATGGTGTAGCATTTAAACAAAACTCACTTCATAGTTTAAGCTGCTGTCAGCCATCTTCTAATGTGACCAAATTGCTACTGCATTCTCTTCCTACAACTGCCCTGGGATCTTTGCCTTCTGGACAGTGGAGAAGACTATTATTACCTGATGGAAAGAACCTCCCACTGTGTCCTTCAACCTGAGCAGTGTGAGGGTGAGGTGGGCATGCTAAAACCTACGACAACTATAAAATTATCAAGCTTAATGTTTCTCAGACCAGTTATTGCTCCATTGACCTAAAAGGTTATGGGCATTGTACTTAAAGACCTAAGAAAATAAAAGTCATATTATCTTATTCTTTGAAACAGAATGTCAGATCTTAATTCTGCAGGTTTTTTTATTATTATTATTATTTTATTTTTTATTTGGGACTGGTCGTGGGGCCTGAACTCTGGGCCTGGGCGCTGTCCCTCAGCTCTTCAGCTCAAGGCTAGCACTCTACCACTTGAGCCACAGCGCCACTTCTGGCTTTTTTCTTTTTGCTTATGTGGTGCTGAGGAATCGAACCCAGGGCCTCAGGCATGCAAGGCAAGCGCTCTACCACTGAGCCACCTTCCCAGCCCCTTCTGCAGGTTTTTATTTCTTTGTAAAGAGAACAAGTCAGCAGTGGGTGAAGACAAAAAAAAAAAATGTTGTGGCCCTCTATTCTTACCCCTCCCAGCTTTCTGAAACTTTTGCAGGAACTCTCACCTTGGGCTCTACTTTGCTATAGGCCTGTTCATATGCTTATGATCTTTTCAGGACACCAAGATATGTTTTCTCATCCTTCCTGTTCAGCCTTCCTAAGAATTCTATTGTAAATGTTGATTTGTGGGAGAAAGTGCTGGAGCCAACTAGTTGTCATGGAAACTATACCCTGCTCCCATAGCTTGACTTCTCCATTTTGGATAACTACTGAGCTGGATGATGACTTGTGAGCTTCTTTCAAATCTAGTTGTTTTTCAAATTTTCACTTTGGTTTCTGAAAGCAGGTAATTGTTATATTCTACTGCCAGTGTTTTATAGTTTCTACCTGATAATCTAACTTGCTCTTGGTTAGTTGGCCTTGTTGGATTTGTGAGGGGAAATCTTTGTTGTCCTAGGGGACATCTGTTTTCCTAGAAGAGACAGAACTAAAGAATACTTGTCTTTGTGGTGTTTTGAATAGAGCTACAAATGGTCTCTTAGTAATTTCATCTTATATAGACTCCTCAATTTTCTTTTCCAGTAGCCTGGTAGTTAGATTGTAGTTTCCCTTCCTAAGCTCTTAACCTCCTATGTTTGTATGTGGAAATTTTTGTTCCAATCAGGATTGGAAAAGAGAGTCTTTTGAGCTATATTTCTCCCCATAGGGCTGGTGGCCCAGATTTCTATAGCTGCCACCACCTATCTGCTCAGAGGAAATCAGGGTAATAGAATTCAGGCACAATCTGGACTGTAGAGAAGAGATCATGTTTACCAGGCACTTAGATAAGCATCTGAGCTGGATAGTTTGCAAGGCTGATTAAATTCTTGTATCATTAAGGCAGTCATAGGAAGGATTTTTTTTTTTTTTTTAATTAAGAAGTAAGACAGGGCTGAGAAGGTGGCTCAGTGGTTAGAGTTGCTTGCCTTGCACGCATGAGGCCCTGGGTTTGATTCCTCAGCACCACATAAACAGAAAAAACCAAAAGTGGCACTGTGGCTCAAGTGGTAAGAGTGCTAGCCTTGAGCTGAAGAGCTGAGGGACAGCACCCAGGCCCAGAGTTCAGGCCCCACCACCAACCAAAAAAAAAAAAAAAAAAAGAATTAAGACAGTGTCTTGCTATGTCCCCAGGTGAGTTTTGTAATCCTGCCTCCAGCCTCCAGAGTGGTGGAATTACAGGGGTATGCCATTATTCCTAGTAGAAGGATTCTACAATTAAAATATATGCACAATGCAAGCTATCTCCTTTTCTGGGTTCTCATTCCACTGACCAGCCATGGGTTTACTTGGGCTTGAGATTGAATTTTGTTATGGATAGAGCCCAGGGAAAAGATTATCCTAAGTTGTATTGAAGGGTAATTCTAAAGAGGCAACCAGAGGAATAAAAGAGACAATTCAGAAATTTGGATAAATAATGGTAGGAATTACGGAAACATTCTTTACTGTTGTTTTTTCGGTTGATTGTTTGGTAATTCCATCAAAACAGTTAATGTTATCTAGAAACAACTCCTTGTCTAAAGAAGGTAGAGAAACACAAAGTAGGTAAGGAACACATTTGAAGAGATTAAGAATATTGTTCAGTCTGAAAGTCTGTTATGGAAGATAATTCCTTTAACTAGTCTATTCCCTAGGCCCCCCCCCCCCCCCGCCCCCATATATTTTAGGATAAAAGTCATTGGATGATTAACAACTTCAGTTAAGCAGCAAGTTAGTAGAATATACAAGATTCCCTCTTGAAAGAAACCTTGTGGGGCTGGGAAGATGGCTCAGTGGAAGAGTGCTTGCCTTGTATGCATGAGGCTCTGGGTTTGATTCCTCAGCATCACATAAGCAGAAAAAGCCGGAAGTGGTGCTGTGGCTCAAGTGGTAGAGTGCTCGCCTTGAGCTGAAGAGCTGAGGGACAGCATGCAGGCCAAGTTGAGGCCTGGTTTGGTCTTTGTTGGTTGTGGGGCTTGAACTCTGGGCCTGGGCACTGTCCTTAGTGCTTCAGCTCAAGGCAAGTGCTCTACTTGAGCCACAGTGCCACTTCCAGTTTTCTTGTGGTTAATTGGAGATAAGAGTCTCACTTACTTTCCTGCCCAGGCTGGCTTTGTACTGCAATCCTCAGATCTCAGCCTCCTGAGTAGCTAGGATTATAGGTGTGTGCCACCGGTTCCCCAGCCTGGGTGTATTTTATAAAGTAGAAAACAGGGCTGGGAAGGTGGCTCAGTGGTAGAGCGCTTGCCTTGCATGCTCAAGGCCCTGGGTTCAATTCCTCAGCACCACATAAGCAAAAAGAAAAAAGCCGGAAGTGGCGCTGTGGCTCAAGTGGTAGAGCGCTAGCCTTGAGCTGAAGAGCTGAGGGACAGTGCCCAGGCCCAGAGTTCAGGCCCCACAACCAGTTATTAAAAAAAAAAAAATAAAGTAGAAAACAAATAAGCAAAGCTGAGTGCTGGTGGCTCACTCCTGTAATCCTAGCTAAGAGGCTGAGATCTGAGGATTGAAGTTCAAAGCCATCCCGTGCAGGAAAAGTCCGTGAGATTCTTATCTCCAATAAACTACCAGAAAACCAGAAGTGGCACTGTGGCTAAAATGGTAGAGCACTAGCATTGAGCTGAAGAGCTAAGAGACAGCGCCCAGGTCAAGTTCAAGCCCCACGACCATCAAAAACAAAACAAGACAAAAACACTCATGTGGCACATGGAGTTTATTGATGGGGAAGGGATAATACATATGTAGATATATATAACTTCTAGTATCTGACTCAAGACAGCTTTTACCTTGCTAGACTCCAGCCTCTTCACTCTAGTAAACTCTAGTCTTTATGTTAGTTGCCAGTTCTTTTCACCATTTTTCTGCATCTCTTTTCCATTCTTTCATTCAAACCTAGGCTGAGGCTGAGGTGGCCTCCTTGAACCGCAGGATCCAGCTGGTTGAAGAGGAGCTGGACCGAGCTCAGGAGCGCTTAGCCACTGCCCTGCAAAAGCTGGAAGAAGCAGAAAAAGCTGCTGATGAGAGTGAGAGGTATAGAGGGAAGTTTGAGGGGGTATGAATTTAAGAAGAGGGTCATGGGCTCGGGATGCAACCCGCTGATATGCACAACACCACAAAAATGTGAGAGAAAAAAAAAAGTTCAAAAAGCTTCTGACCTATATCTTATAAATCTTTTGTAGTTGTTTTTTTTTTTTTTCTTTTTTTTTGGGGGGGGGGGAGAGATTGAGGATTGAAACCAGGTTCATCTCCCACTGATACACATTCCTGGCCAGCCCCAGAGCTGTTTTTTATTTTTGTCAGCTGTGGGACTTGAACTCTGGGCCTGGGCACTGTCCCTCAGATCTTCAGCTCAAGGCTAGTGCTCTACCACTTGAGCCACAGTGCTACTTCCAGTTTTCTGTTGGTTAATTGAAGATAAGACTCTCACATTCTGCATGGTCCGGCTTTGAACCATGATCCTCAGATCTCAGCCTCCTGAGTAACTAGGTTTACAGGCATGAGCCACTGGCACCCAGTCAGCTGTTTTATTACAATAGTAACCTCCTCCAGTTTTGCATATTCACCCTTGAAGATAGAGGAAAAGGGTAATAACCTTGATACTGCAACCATTTTGTAACTGGAATTTCTCATAAATTGATCTAATGCACCTTAGCATGGCGTCACTAGTATTACTTCCACTTTATGGGTCATATGCTTCTTTTTTGTGACACTAGTTCCCTTAAAACAGATTCTCAGAATCCCAGACTAACAGCATCAGTAACTAGGAAACATGGTAGAAATTCAAATCCCCAACTCCTACTACTGATAAACTGAATGAGAAACTCTGGAGCCTTGCATTCTGCTAAACACTTTCAACCTAGGCCATACTGTTAGAACCATTGAGAAGAAGAGGGATGCTTGGAGTCTATCCTAGTTCAATTAGAATCAATTATAAACTGAACCTGAACACTGATATTTAATGGCCTCAGCAATTTATTTTTTATTTTTGTGCCAGTACCAGGATTTGAGCTCAGGGCTCCTTACTACTTGTTTCACTGTTCTACTTCCAGCTTTTGCTGATTAATTGGAGGGAAGAGTCTCAGAGACTTTTCCTGCCCTGGCTGGCTTTGAACTGGGATCCTCAGATCTCAGTCTCTTCAGAAGCTAAGATTATAAGCTTGAGCCACCTTCTCCCTGCTATTTAATTTATTAATAAACACATATTACAATTTTTTTTTTTTTTGGTCCAGTCGTGGGGCCTGAACTCTGGGCCTGGGCACTGTCCCTCAGCTCTTCAGCTCAAGGCTAATGCTCTACCACTTGAGCCACAGTGCCACTCCCGGCTTTTTTCTTTTTGCTTATGGGGTGCTGAGGAATCGAACCCAGGGCCTCATGCATGCAAGGCAAGCGCTCTACCACTGAGCCACTTTCCCAGCCCCCCATATTACAAATTATTAGAAGAAAAGCTTAGATAAAATAGCTAAACTGCTGGGCGCCGGTGACTCATATCTGTAATCCTAGCTACTCAGGAGGTTGAGATCTGAGGATCACTGTTCAAAGCCAGCCTGGGCAGGAAATTAACCTCCAGAAAACTGGAAGTGGCTCTGTGGCTCAATTGGTAGAGTGTGATCCTTGAGCTGAAGAGCTGAGGGCCAGCATTCAGGCCCAGAGTTCAATCCCCATAACTGACAAAACAAAAACCAAAAAAAAAGCTAAATTAAGGTACAAAGTGGTGTGTGGGATTTGTTTGTGTTTAAAAGGCACCTTTTCCGGAGGTGGCACTGTGGCTCAAGTGGTAGAGTACTAGCCTTGAGCTGAAGAGCTGAGGGACAGTGTCCAGGCCCAGAGTTCAAGACCCACGACTGACAAGAAAACAAAACAAACAGGGCTGGGAAGGTGGCTCAGTGGTAGAGCGCTTGCCTTGCATGCAATGAGGACCTGGGTTCGATTCCTCAGGACCACATAAGCAAAAAGAAAAAAAGCTGGAAGTGGCGCTGTGGCTAGCCTTGAGCTGAAGAGCTGAGGGACAGTGCCCAGGCCCAGAGTTCAGGCCCCACAGCCAGACCCAAAAACAAAATAAACAAAAAAACAATAAAAGACACCTTTTTTTTTTTGGTAGTATTAGGGTTTGTACTTAGGGCTTGCCTGTTTGGCTAGCACTTATCACTTGAGCTGTGCCTCCAGCCCTGCTTTCATCAACCCTGTTGATAAAATCCTCAGAATCACTGCTACATTCATTCTCTTTTTGGCAGAGGTATGAAAGTTATTGAAAACCGGGCATTAAAAGATGAAGAAAAAATGGAACTCCAGGAAATCCAACTCAAAGAAGCTAAGCACATTGCAGAAGAGGCAGATAGGAAGTATGAAGAGGTAAGCCTGTCAATTTGTTTGCTGTCTCTCTTCTGTGACATTGGGTTTCTGCAAAGATTCATAAAGGAAATGGCTCCTTTGCTTCTCTAAAGCTATACCGGGATCTTCTCTGCAGGTGGCTCGTAAATTGGTGATTATTGAAGGAGATTTGGAACGCACAGAGGAAAGAGCTGAGCTGGCTGAGTCGTGAGTATTCTGCTGCATAGATACCATTCTGTCCTTCCCCTTTGGCTTTGGGGCACTAATATGAAAAAACTAGCATTCCTTCAACCTTGTTAAACAGGGCCTAGGGGATGGGAGTTAATCTGTGGTGATTTTTTAGCCTCTAAGGATGGCTTTGGACTTTCTTAATTTGACACGTGACAGGTAACAACAAATGAGGCTTGCTTATTTCTTCCTGGGAAGGGTTACAAATTTAGAGTGATGATAGATGGTGAACAATTCCTTGGAATACCCTACTGGGTCTTTCTACTCGAAACCTCTTTTTTCTTGAGACATTGAAGTGCCTAATAACTGACTTAAGAGCTGATGTCTGTTTTTGTCACTTTGCCAATCTGCTGGAAAATTTTACATCAGGAGCATATATTAACTATCTTATTGGCCTTGTATAACAAAGTCGGCTGATGCATATATGTTTGTACTTTCCTTGCATTTTCCTCTTCTGTACATGACATATCATGACCATGGTCATGTTTTTTTGTTTCTTTTTTTTTTTTTTTTTTTTTTTAATTTTTCCCCTCATTTTGCTACTTGTTTTTCTTGCTGTGTTCCTTTTTGACCTTTCTCCCTCCCCACAACCTGGCTTGTGCCATTCCCGTGACTATCACTAACAGCCGTTGCCGAGAGATGGATGAGCAGATCAGACTGATGGACCAGAACCTGAAGTGTCTGAGTGCTGCTGAAGAAAAGGTACTAACCATTAAACCCACAGATAGTTACATGTATGGTGTGGTTTTCTTTGTTTTTTGTTTTTGTTTTGCAGCTGCCTCCCCTCCACTGGTTGACTTGTTGAGTGCTTTGCCATCTCTTCATGGAATGCTCCATTCTTCCTACTTGGCATCTTTCATCTCTTTCTTTCCCTAGTTGCTTTACTGCCTCCCCACAGGGTCTTTCCTTTCTTTGGGTGATTTGGGGGACTGTTTGGGTTGGGTATCTATTCCCACATCCCCTAGTAGCCGTTATAACTTGTTCCTGGTAATTTTTTTCATGTGGTCTTTCTTTATTAATATCTGAACATTTTGAGTCCCAGAAGGTCCAGCTTCTGACATGTTAACAGAGGGAGGAGGGTTGATGCTTGCTCAGGTTACCTAGGAACTTCTTTTCCCCAATAAGCCTTTCAACTCTTTCTGTACATATAGGTTCAATTCATGTCTGTGTGTCTCTCTCCCTTTTTTTTTATTCTCTTCCTCTTCCCCTTTCCTCTCCTGCGGTATTTAAAATATTCACAGTAAGTGTTCTGAGCTGGAGGAGGAGCTGAAGAATGTCACCAACAACCTCAAGTCTCTTGAGGCTCAGGCGGAGAAGGTAGGGGCTGGTTTGTGAAAGTGACAGGCTTTGGGGCCTGGGCCCAGCTCTACCCTTGGTGAAAAACTGGAGATAATCCAATGAGAAATGTCTTCCTTCCCACCTACCATCCATCCAAATTCTGAGGTTAATGTTATTTCCTGTGTACTTTGACTGCTTAGGCCTGGAGTCATATGTTCTTCAGTCTGCTAAAAGACTTTTAGCAAGATGGATGAGCAGATCAGACTGGTGGACTAGACCTTTTTACCTGATACTGCTGTGCCCTAATAGACGTTGTAGCAGATAACATCAGTTTTGAGACCTAATAAGCAATCAAGACTTGGCTTCTCGTTACCATCATGGGGGAATGTTTCCAATTATGTGAACATGGAGTTTCACTATTCCCTCGCATTAAGCTGGAGAAAGGAAGAATATATTAGCTTAGGTTGATATCAATAATCAAAAATTAATTCCAGGGCTGGGAAGGTGGCTCAGTGGTAGAGCACTTGCCTTGCATGCATGAGGCCCTGGGTTCAATTCCTCAGCACCACATAAGCAAAAAGAAAAAAGCCGGAAGTGGCGCTGTGGCTCAAGTGGTAGAGCGCTAGCCTTGAGCTGAAGAGCTGAGGGACAGCGCCCAGGCCCATGACTGGACCCCCCAAAAAAAAAAATTCCAAAGCTGGGGGGACTGGTGGTGCTGTTGGCTTACTAAACCTGTAATCCTAGTTACTCAGGAGGCTGAGATCCGAGGATCACGGTTCAAAGCCAGCCCGGGCAGGAAAAGTAGTGAGACTCGTATCTCCAATAAACCACTCAGAAAAAAACAGAAGTGGCTCAGGAGCAGTAGCCTTGAACTGAAGAGCTGAGGGACAGCACTCAGGCCCAAAGTTCAAGCCTACAACCAACAAATCAGAAAAACCCCTTAATTTCATTAAAAAAAAAAAAAAATGAAGGTGTTGGGCTGGAGGAATGATTTGCTCAAACCAGGAGAGTACCTGCTTAAGCAAGTGTGAGGCTCTGAGTTTAATCCCTAGTACCTCCTGCCCAAATAAAAGATCCTCTACTCTCGGAAGTGGCGCTGTAGCTCAAGTGGTAGAGCGCTCGCCTTGAGCTGAAGAGCTGAGGGTCAGCGCCCAGGCCCAGAATTCAAGCCCCACGACCGACAAATAAAAAAAAAGATCCTCTACTCTGAGAGTATCGTGGTTCTAGGGAAGTAGATGAGTTTTTGGGGACTTAATCTAGAATTGAGCCTTGCTTTTACTTAGCACATTGAATTTAGCACATTGAAACCAGGAAGGATATTCTATGTAACAATAAAGGGGGGTTATTGTCTGTGGAGTAATTACTTCTCTGAAATTTTTATTATTTTTCTCTTGTAGTACTCTCAAAAGGAAGACAAATACGAGGAAGAGATAAAGATTCTTACTGATAAACTCAAGGAGGTGAGCTAAGGGGGGACTATAGAGGACTGTAAACATTGAGACGTATACAAAATAGAGATCCTTCTTCTGTCTTGTCATCTCTCAATGTTACTGGTTTTGTATTTCCTCTAGGCAGAGACCCGTGCTGAGTTTGCTGAGAGATCAGTAGCCAAACTGGAAAAGACAATTGATGATTTGGAAGGTATGGAGCCTCAGAGAGGGATTAAAATAGACACCTAGAGAGGCAGAACCTTGCCCATTAACCATGAGCTGTTTATTCTGTATATCTGAGGGGAATTGTTAGTGTTTTGATACATTATATAGCACATTCCCTAAAACTTGTTACCTTCCCTCTAAAAAGACTGATGACTGCATTTACTTCCAGTTTAGTAGTCTTAACTCTTGAATCTTGAGTCAAAATATGGAACCCATGATTTCAGAAAGTAACAGGAAGCTTGTTATATCCCATGGCCTCTTTTGGCACTCGAGTTGTGGGGTACCTCTCCAAAAGATGAAGCCTTGGAATAACCATGTCTCCAGACTGACCAGTACCAGGGGCTTTCTTCATAGTTCCTTGTCCTTAGAATTTGCATCTGCATCCTTGTTTTGAGAATTCTGAAATGTACTACTTTGGTATGCTTTTAATGGCATAATGCTCTTTGAAAGAGGCAACCTATGGTGCAAAGGGGTCACAAATAGTGGCCACACTTAGTTGGCAGAGAAATGTCACTATGGATGTGTACTTTTCCCCCTTTCCTATTTTTGTTAGGTTAAGTGTTACTGGTTGGAATTGGGTTAGCCAGATGGGAAGGGTACCCTTGAGTACAGGACTATGCTCCCATTTTCAGTTCTTGCTACGATTGATTTAGAGATGTAAGAAATGTAGTTGGTCCTAGGGAGCAGAAGTTGTGAAAATAGCCAGACTGGCTACCAGAATAGATGTTTTCTGGTATTAGACCCACAATTCACACTTTTCCTAATTTCTAATGATTCCCTCTCTTCATCTGCTTCTGATATCTTTCACTCTGTCCCCTCATTCTTCCTTGTGGTTCCTGTGCCTGTCCAGATGAGCTCTATGCCCAGAAACTGAAGTACAAGGCCATTAGCGAGGAGCTGGACCACGCCCTCAATGACATGACTTCTATGTAACTATCTTAAGCAGAGTGGGGCTGGGGTCTTGGCTTGTGGGTGGGTAGGGTACAGG
The DNA here is from genome assembly GCF_019054845.1 of Dipodomys spectabilis. Lineage (NCBI taxonomy): Eukaryota > Metazoa > Chordata > Mammalia > Rodentia > Heteromyidae > Dipodomys > Dipodomys spectabilis. The sequence continues at coordinate 7,120,054 of NW_024870746.1, forward strand.
CTATGTATAGTGTGTGCTTTGGTTTTGTCCTCTGGAAACTAGAATCTCCACCCTTACTTTGAAACATTGGTGCTGATTACCTGTTTGGCAAAGGCTGAAGAGGAATTTAATCTTTGATTGGTGCTAAAAGCCTGATGTACATGTAATTTTTATTCTTTATATTCTTGTCATTCCCTCCCTCACCCTCTTCCTTTTTTAAAGACGAAGTCTGGGTTTTGCTGGCTGACCTTTTACTACCCTTCTACGTCAGCCTCCCAAAAGATGGAATTACAGGCATATGTACCACCACCATTCCTGGCTCTTAGTCTTTTCTATATATTGATTTTTTCACTGTTTCTCAAAGGTAGTCTTCTCAAAAGGAACATGTTAAAGGTAGAATCCATAAAACTGAAGGAAATAAGGCCCAGAAAATAAAATTCAGACCTCCTGGTATATTTGATCTGTGATCTAATTTAACAATTAAGGGGAAACACGGAAATGAGAAACATCTAATTCATGTAAGAAGCTGAGACACAGAAGCTAGCCAGCTAGTAAACAGCACCAAGAAGAGTTGTAGATTTTTTCTGTTTGCTGTGGATCCCTGATCCTTGATTCTAGTCTGCTTCCTCTTCCCACTAACCCTGAAAGAAGCCAAATGTCACAGGCTGAAGTATCTGGCTCTCTTACCTTTCCTACTGCCACCTTTTTTTTTTTTTTTCCTTTCTCTCAAATTGCTATTTAGATTGTTGCTCGTCCTTCTCACCTAGAGTATCCTTACTTTTTTATACAGATAACTATCACCGTTTCTGCTCTGTTCTGGATCTGCCCCCTTTCCTTGGGGAACCCAACGCCCCACTCTCGCTCTGGATTCCATGTGGGTCGGCCTGGCTGACCCCCAAGGCATTAGGATGGTGGGGGGGTGTACACATAGTACTTATGTATTCTCGTTAACCTCCATCCCAAATTAAAATTTGAGCTGCTAAAGCCTCATGCCACCCTGCATTTGTGTTGTTGACAAAGCTGCTGCTGTCCATGAGAAGGAGCCTGGAGGGTGTGATGCAGGGAGCAGCTCTTGTTGCTCCTCCTCCTCTGACTTACATGTAATCAAAGCCACTTTTGTGTGTGTGTGTGGTTTTTTTTCTCTTGACATTTAAACCCAGCTGATTGGAATCTGTCGGTGGTGGCCTAGTAGACTCCTCATGATAGGAATTGTCGTGTTCATTTGCTGAATGCAACCATCTAAGTCTTTTACTGCCTTTTACTGTCTTAAATCATCTTCCTGGAATATTTTCATTCTCTCTTCAGTACAGCAAGGTCATTGAAATGACTCTTCAATACATAAGCTCTGCCTTTTTAACAGTGGTTCAAATAATGCATCCTCAGAATACCTAGCAGACCCATCCATTTATATTACAGCTGAAGTTGTTCTATTATCTTAAGTTACAGAAAAATGCATAGTGAATTGAGTGAATTTCCTTTACACTTTTACATAGTTGAAGCTTACTGCCATTTACCTACAAGCATGTTCTAATAGCATATAAATGGTAAATTATTATTGGAAAAACTAAAATGGCCAATCATGCGTATTTCACGTTCACATGAGGGTGGATTTATTACACAAATTTCTAGTAAAATTGTTATTGGTTTATATTATATGACTAAATAAAAATATTTCAGATAGTCCTATTCAGATTTACACAGCAGAGTGGTCTGGATAGTGTAGTTGCCAGTTGCAGTCCTCTAATCATTCAAGTTTTGTTTGTGTAATGCTTCAGTTTCTTGAGTATATATTGAAATTTGCTTTTATTTATTTATTTTTTTGGGTCTGGTCGTGGGCCTGGGTGCTGTCCCTCAGCTCTTCAGCTCAAGGCTAGCCTCTACCACTTGAACCATAGCGCCACTTCCGGCTTTTTTCTTTTTGCTTATGTGGTACTGAGGAATCGAACCCAGGGCCTCATGCATGCAAGGCAAGCACTCTACCACTGAGCCACCTTCCCAGCCCCTGCTTTTATTTTAAACAACCAGGACTGTGGGTTGTTGCTTAGAGCCTGATTCTCAGTACTACAAAAAAAAAAGAAGAAGAAAAGAAATAGAAGAGATAGTGAAAGAGAACAAAAAAAGAGATTAAGATAAAAGTAAGACCTTTTTCCTAATTTAAAAGTTGTCTCATTAAATTAGGTTTCTTTCTACCAATACCATTTCTCCCTGCCACATAGCCTTTGAGATTAAAATACAGATAGATTTAATCAGCTGACAGTGGTGTTTTCTAGATATAGTGTTCAGATGGGGAATGATAACAAAAATGAAGGTACCATGCTTCCTCACAAAAGTATCTGCATAAAGCTAAGGATTCAACGTGATGAGTACCAATGTTCCCTCCTGCCCTCGCCGCGCCCGCCCCCCCCCCCCCCACTGCCCCCGGTCATTCATAGGGCTTGAACTTGTGGCCTGGGCACTGTCCCTGAGCTCTTCAGCTCAAGGCTAGCACTCTACCACTTTGAGTCACAGCTCCACTTCTGGTTTTCTGTTTTTTGTTTTTTGTCAGTTGTGGGGCCTGAACTCTGGGCCTGGATGCTGTCCCTCAGCTCTTCAGCTCAAGGTTAGCACTATGCCACTTGAGCCACAGTGCCACTTCTGGCTTTTTCTGCTTATGTGGTGCTGAGGAATCAAACCCAGGGCTTCATGCATACAAGGCAAACACTCTACCACCGAGCCATCTTCCCAGCCCCTGGTTTTCTGGTTTTTAATTGGAGATAAGAGTCTCATGGACTTTCCTGCCTAGGCTGGCTTTGAATGTGAGCCTCAGATCTCAGCCTTCTGAGTAGATAGGATTACAGGTGTGAGCCACTAGTGCCTGGCTTCAGAAATTTTTAATAAAGTATGTTAGAGTTTAGGGGGGGGAGGTGAGGAGATTGATTCTAATGTGGTAATATGAAAGACTCAATTGGGAACAAAAGCATGTTTAATTTCATAAACTTGTTAAAACTTGGCTTTAACTCAGGATCATCTTACCTTCAGCTTTTTATAAATCCTGAGGGCTGAGATTACACGTGTGAACCACCAAGACTTTGTGTGTGTGTGCGCACACGTGTGCTTGCATGGACATGTGCACGTGTGGGAGACTGCTGAACAATATATCTCCAGCCTTTTTTCTTTTCTTTTCTATTTTTGGTTGGGCATGGGGCTTGAACTCTGGGCGTGGGCGCTGTCCCTGAGTTCTTGAGCCACAGCACCACTTCTGGTTTTCTGGTGGTTAATTGGAGGAGATGAGTCTTTTGAAGGGGTTGGGAAGGTGGCTCAGTGGTAGAGTGCTTGCTTTGTATGCATGAGGCTCTGGGTTTGATTTCCTCAGCACCATATAAGCAGAAAAAGCTGGAAGTGGTACTGTGGCTGAAATGGTAGAGCGCTGCCTTGAGCTGAAGAGCTGAGGGATAGCACCCAGGCCCAGAGTTCAGGCCCCACGACCAACAAAATAAAAATAAAAAAGAGTCTCATAGAGTTTCTTGCCTGGGCTGGCTTCAAACTATAATCCTCTCAGATCTCAGTCTCCTGAGTAGCTAGGATTACAGGCGTGAGCCACCAGCACCCACCCAGCCTTATTTTTCACTGCTTATTTTTAGTATAGGGTCTTCCTTCTTAACTGAGCCCACACCTAACTTAAATTTGTCTAATACAGGCTTCCTGTTGTCTCTAGGATCACAGACATGTGCCATAGCATCTAGATTCCATCCCATGGAGATGGAGCCTTGTAGAATTTCTGCCTGGGCTGGCTTGGTATTGCCATCCACTTAACCTGTCTGTCTTGTAGCTTGGGATGACAGGCTTAGCACTCAGCTTTGTTGAGAAGGGTAAGGGGGTCTCACTAACTTTTCTGCTCTGGATGACTTAAACTGAGTTCTGTTGACAGCCTCCCAAATAGTTAAGATTGGACTTTTTTGTGTATGTATGTGCCTATCCCGGGACTTGAACATAGGCTGGGTGTTGAGCTTTTTTGCTCAAGAATCATAGCTCTACTCACAGCTTTTTTGAAGAGTCTTACAAACTTTCCTGCCTCATCTTGCTTCAAACCAATCTCAGCCTCCTGTGTAGTTAGGATTACTGGCACCCAGCTAACATTGGAGTTTTGATTAACCAAGTTCGGCTAAGGAACAGTTGACAGTGTTTTAATTAGAGAGAAACAAAATAATAAAGGCAGTGGTAAGGATACACAACTATAGAGGTATATTATAGTATAGAAAAGAATAGTCTGGGTATGTGGCTTAGAGATAGAATGATTGCTTAGCATGCATGAAGCTCTGGGTTCGTTTCCTCAGTACCACATAAACAGAAAAAGCCAGAAGTAGCTCTGTGGCTCAAGTTGTAGAGTGCTAGCCTTGAGCAAAAAGAAGCTCAGGGACAGTGCCCAGGCCCTGAATTCAAGCCTTAAGACTGGCCAAAAGAGAGAGAGAGAGGGTTATATTCTAAAATCAGGCTGCAATCCTATCCACTGAGGAGGCTGAGGATCTGGGGATTGTGGTTTGAAAGCCAGCCCAGCCAGCAAAGTCTGTGCGACTCTTATCTCCAATTAACCATGAGAAAACCAGAAGTGGTGCTGTGGCTCTAAGTGGTAGAAAACACACACACACACACACACACACACACACACGGTAGCATGCCAGCCTTGAGCAAAAAAGCTAAGGGACTGTGCATAGGCCCTGCCTGAATTCCAGCACCAAAAAAAAAAATATTTTTGAATTTTTTCCAAGCCCAGCTTGGTCATACCTATAATCCTAACTGTTGAAGGGGCTTAGACCTGGAAGATTATAGTTCGCAGTCAGCCTAGCCATGGTGGCCCTTGTGGCTCATGCATGTAATTCTAGCTACTCAGGAGGCTGAGATCTGAGGTTGCAATTCAAAGCCAGCCTGTGCAGGAAAGTCCATGAGACTCTGATCTCCAATTTACTATAAGAAAACTGGAAGTAAAGCTGTGGCTTAAAGTGGTAGAGTACTAGCCATGAGTCCCAAGCCCTAAGTTTAAGCCCTATGCCTGACAGAAAAATAAGTCAGCCTAGGCAGGAAAGTCTATGTGACGCCATCTCCAATTAATGAGCAAAAAGCCAGACTGGGAATATGGCTCAAGTGACAGCACCAGCTGTGAGCAAGAAACCCAAGCAAGAGTTCAAGTCCCAGAATGAGTACCAGAAGAGAAAAGGAATCTGATAGCTAAGTTAAAAAAGCATATAATGGAGCCAGGCTTGGGTGGTGCATACCTGTAATAGCAGTGCTTAGATGATTAAGGTAGGAAAATCACAAGTTTGAGGCCAGCCTGTACTGCATAGCAAGACCTTGTCTTGAAAAAGAAACATTGCATTTGAATGAGTATATTAGTAAGGTACTCTTAATTTCAAATTTGTTTTATTTAAAGTTCATAAATACTTACTGCTTGAATACATACCATTACTCTCTACAACATACATACCACTATATATGCTTGTTGTGAATATGGTACACTTTGGAAAATACTGGATAGGATTAGGATATTGCAGTTTTCCATGAGAGGATAATTGGATCTGGACTAGAATAGTGGTAGTAGGAAGATGTCACTGAAGGTGAGCATGTTGAATGACCTGACTGCTCTGTGTGAGCAAAGTCAAGTGACTAGTTTTGAGACCAAGAAAGTTAAAGACATAAGGAGGAATCATATACTAGGAGAGGAATACTTGTCTGAAAAACTGACTGGCATCCAGGTAAAAACAAGATCCTGAGGCTTAGATGGGAGAGTTGATGTGAAAGGAAACTGGGAATACAGAACTCAGACCATTTAATAAAATTTCAAGGGCCAGACTTGGCTCATACTTGTAATCCTAACAGCTGTAGAGGCAGAGCTCTTAAGGATTGTAGTTCAAGGTCAGATCAGGCAAATAGACTTTTCTGTTAGCAAGCTGAGCAAGGTAGTAGTATATACTTGTGGTCTCAGCTATGCTGGAGGCATGAATAAAAAGATTGCCTCATGAGGCTGTCCTTAGACCAAAAAAAAATGCAAGACCCTCCTGGGTGTGCTGATGGCTCAGGCCTATAATTGTAGCTACTCAGGAGGCTGAGATTTGAGGATCAAGTCTTGAAGCCAACCACCAACCATGTCAGGAAAGTCTATTAGACTCTTATCTCCAATTAACCACCAAAAAAGCCAGATGTGAAGCTGGAGGTCAAGTGGAAGAGCCCCCAGCCTTGAATACCCATGCCCTAAGTTCAAGCCCAGTTTTAAAAAACAAAATAAAACCCACAAATTGATGAGTGAAAACTTAGACTTCCCTCCCTTGTTAACCATTACTGGGATGAGGAACAAATGTAGCTGGGCCCATTTTTATCTGACAGTTGACTTGTATAGTTGGACAGCTTGAACAAATCCCAGTTTTTTCCTTTTACTCTACCTTCCAGATACTCTTTGGCTTTGTGAGATTATATTGTAATTTATTGGGTATGGCTGAAATGAACATCTGACCTAGTAGGTACTCTTATCTTAGTTTTGCCTTATTTCCTATTCTTCTATTATCAGGAACCTAAGCTTTAATAAGCTAGCTAGTATCTGATCCTGAACTTTTAATCCTTAGAGATAGCAGAGTTAGAAGCTAAATTCAAGGTGAGACGACAGTTGCATTTGTCTTTCTGACCTTGAGTAAAATTCAGGGAATTGTGTTCTGGGATTTATGTAGTCAGGCAATAAAAGGATCCCACTCTTCCCTAAGTGAAACAAAACTATCATTGACTGGAATGTTTTGCGGGACAAGATCCTGAAAATAACCCTAAACAGTCAAACAAACTTGTATATAGATGAGATCTATATATAATACAACAGTATACACTGAGAAGTGAAGTTCATGAGATTGAGTACCTGCTATTGTCAGTAATGTTCCAGAAAGCTGGTGTAGTTGTGTATGTCTATAATTCCAGGCTAAGGCAGGATGATGGCAAGTAATACCCTAGGTTGGATACATAGTGAGACTGTAAAAAGAAGAAGAAAAAGAATGCCTCATGAATAAGATGGGCCCAATCCCAGGTCTCTTAGCTTATATAATAGTATTATTTTTCAATGATTAACTATTATTTTATCCTCCCCCCCCCCCCCCCCCCCCCCCCGTTGTGGGGCTTGAACTGTGGGCCTGGGTGCTATCCCTCAGTTCTTCAGCTCAAGGCGAGTGCTCTACCACTTGAGCCAAAAGCGCCACTTCCGGTTTTCTAGTGGTTAATTGGAGATAAGAGTCCCACAGACTTTTCTGGGCTGGCTTTGAACCATGATCCTCATATCTCTTGAGTAGCTAGGATTACAGTGTAAGCCACCTGTGCACAGCTGAGGTTTTATTCTTTTTGGTCAGTTATAGGGCTTGAACTCTGGGCCTGAGCTCTGTCCTTGAGCTCTTAAGCTCAAGGCCAGTGCTATTACCACTTGAGCCACAGCACCATTTCCAGCTTTTTCAGCTTTTTCTGTTTATGTGGTGCTGAGGAATCAAACCTAGGGCCTCATGCATGTGAGGTAAGCACTCTGCCACTGAGCCACCTTCCCAGCCCCTGAACTTTTAATTCTCTAGGGTAGGATAATTTTCAGACATACAGTAAGATCCTGCATGTTTCTGTATGCTGACGAGTATCTATAGTGCCTTCTGGTCTTTGTGACAAAACATACCATACACTTTAACAACAAAACAAAATTCCGTTGCTTTAATGGGACGTACAATTTAAAAGAGTAGTCCCCTAAGATGGGGGCCACAGCTCAGTGTTTGGGCTCTTTCCTAGGTTTGATCCCCAGCATCTCAGGAGGGGCTATATCTTGTAATTTCTACTCTTACCTTACAGCTATTTGGTTATTCCCACACAGGCTCTTAAATACACACATGCTCTGTATTTTTATAGTATACATGAAGTGGCAAGTACTATTGGGACCATCCTGGCCCCTAGCTTCCTGGTGGAATTAGGGCAAACCTCAGCCCAAAAGACAAGGACTTGAAAACTGCCCATAGAAGTAGTTGATTTCAGGACAGAGAAGTATCTTTTTTTTTCCTTTTTGAGATTCTAATACCATTTTTAAACAGGTTATAAAATAGGAATAAATTTATTTGAAACTTACTCTAAACTTCAGAGGCTGACATTAGGAGTTGACCAGGAATAAGTTTGGCTTTCCTGTCTCCAAACTTCTGTTACCACTGTGTTATTGGGATGGATCTGAAGCCAGCTGTGTGTCTAGCAAGACTATGTTGAAAAAAAAAAAAAAGGAGCTGGAAACTGGTGGTAATGCCTATAATCCTAGCTATTATGGAGGCTAAGATCTGAGGATTTCAGTTCAAAGCCAGTCAGAACAGACAAAACCACCAGACTCTAATTAACCAGCAAAATGGTGGAACTGGTGGCATTGCTCGAGTGCCAGCTGTGTTCAATTCCACTGTGTTCAATTCTGGTGTAAATGCACATGCATGCACACACACAAACACAAAATAGAACTGGATTATCCATAACTCACTTCCCCAATTAAGGTGTGTTCCAATTAGAAAACCCCAGAAAAAGCCAGTGGGTTTGAATATATTTGTATCAGGATTGCTTTAGTTATAAGAAAAAGCTGAATAGTAGCTTAAATATGGAATTTATCTTCAGACAGGTCTAGCCACGAATAACTTAACACCTTTCCTCTTTTACCTTTTCCCCTGGTCTCCTTGAACTCATGGCCTGGGCACTTTCTCTGAGCTTTTTTGCTCATAGCTAGTGCTCTGCCACTTGAATTAGAGCTCCATTTTCAGTGGTTAATTAAATAAGAGTCTCATGGACTTCCCTACCCAGACTACTTTGAACTGTAATCCTCAGCCTTCTGTGTAGCTATGATTAGAGGCACAAGCCACCAGTGTGTTGCCAAGCATTTTCTCTTAAGGTTGAAATACTGAAGCTCTGTACATCACATCCATGTTCAAGGCAAGAGGGAAAGCTAAGATTTTCCTAGAATTCTTCAGTAGCCTATCACCCTACTCAGCCAGAATTACATCATTTGATCACCCTTCACTGCAGAAGAGTCTGAAGAAATTAAAAAACAAACAAACAAGCAAAACCCTGGTAGTCTTAATTGGCTTATAGCAATAATTGACCTTCCCTAGATTGGGCATGCTGTTGATCTAACAGTTTTGGGTTCTTTTAGAAAAGAGAAATTGAATGTAAATTGGATAGGCTCTTACGTGGGTCTGTCACATAATACTTAAAAGAAGTATTTGAAAGTGTTGGACTGAGAGAGATGGTAATGTTTCCCAATCTACTCTGTATAATACTATTGAATACTTGTACAGATAAAATGTCCAGCTGTTCAGTTTTTTTCACTCTTGATTATTATGGAATCATTTCTTCTAAGCTGACTATCCCCTCTTTCCCTTGTTTGACTTACCTCAGTTTCTCAATTTAGGAAATAAATACTGTGGAGGTGTTTGAGGTTTTTTTTCTCCCCTCCCTCAGTGTGCACCTACCAATTTGTCAGTCTGAAATTCTTATTTCATTCCTATGTTGGTCTTTCTACCAACTGACTGACTCTTACTGACTTCAGTTCTCCTTGCATCCATCCTGCCTTACAGATGCATGTTATATATGCCAGCTAGTTAAGACTCACATGACTTCTGGTACTCTACTAACCTTCCCTTTTTCTCTTTCTCCTCCTTTTTTTCCTCTCCTCTTGTTTTCCCTCCTCTCCTTTGCTGCTGCAGAGCGTCTCTACAGCCAACTTGAGCGAAACCGCCTGCTTTCTAATGAGCTGAAGCTAACGCTGCATGATCTGTGTGACTGATGGGCAGGGCTCACTGATGCCCAGTAAACCGAGCTTTCTGCTCACACCACTGACCTGGACCCCAGAAAAAAGCTGATTGACTTTTTAAAAGTTATTAATTTGTCCTAACCAGGTGGTTTTTAAATTAGCAGTTAGAACACTGCCAATTTCCTAAGCTTACCATAAAGTTGAAACAGTTAGCTAACTATTTCAACCCTTTAGAAGCGATTATGAGTAATGAAAGGAAATGCCTGAGAGTTTTTAGTGAAAACTTTGGAAGGATTTTCTGTTTTCCACACTTAACTGCTGCCCTTTCCCTTGTGCACTGACTATAGGATGTGTTCTATTGCATGGATGTTTTCTAACAATAAAGAGATTGACTTGACCAGATGTTGTAGCTGCTTCATATGGAGGCCCCAGGGATTGGGCCCTTCTGACTGGGTGGACAAGGGAAGGGAAAGATGGGTGTGGAGTCTAAAAATGGGTCTGTATTGCCATCATCAACTCTGAGTTGAAGATCTGAATATTTTCCTCCCCTCTAAAATAGTCCATGGTTTGCTCACTAAGCAGGTAGATGTTCCTTGATGTTCTGCTACTGATTTTCTTCTTGATAATTTCCTTCTTGCCTCCTTTCCTGGTTTATGTTTAACTGCAAGTAACTTTTGGCTAGTGGCCCTGCAAAAGTCTCAGTTAAGGTTTTTGTCTACAAGTATATGTTTGTATAGTATTCTTGACTTTGTTTTCTTTAGAAGAATCTTGGGCTTAGCCCTGAAGACTCTTGTTTATCCCCATTATTCCTTCTACCTTCTCTTTTGGAGAAAGTGTATAGTGCATGATGATCTTCTGTGCTCTTTTTAGCTGTGTAGTTGGTTTGTAATGGAAGAAATATGCCCATTCCAGTTTGCAATGGTCATGCTCTAGTGAGCCATTTTACATAGGTTTTGTCCTGTGGGCAAAGTCTAGAAGAGTACATGGCTAATGCTTCAGGCTTGCTCTCTTAGAGAAGAAATGGCTAATAAGGTCCTCGGCTCCCTCTCACCAGAAGTACAGCAAGCAACTCCCACAGCTTCAATAACCAAAGGCCCTGCAGAACCCAGGGATGCAATAGCTTCTGTGGTTGGAAAGGCCGCTAGCTACTTTATGAGTCTGCAGCATCCCTGCAACCGAAGCAAGTCTAAAAGAATCAACAAAGCCTGAAATTTACTTTTTTTGTAATTTCTCTCCTTTACCCCTATTAGATAAACTGAAATGCACCAAAGAGGAGCACCTCTGTACACAAAGGATGCTGGACCAGACTCTGCTTGACCTGAATGAGATGTAGAGCTCCCCAGTCCCACCTGCCACTGCACCTCCCTCTGACCCTGACTCCGCCTGAGGCCAGCCTATCGGGAGCTGACCTTGAAACTGAGGGCTGATCTTTAACTGGAAAGGCTGCTTTCTCCTTTTGCAACCCTTTCTACCCTTTATCCTTCATGTCTTTTTTCACCTAACTGTCTCAGCCTCTTCCCAGAGATTCTAGCTGGGCTAGAGGCTGTGCACTTTTGGGAACAACATTTAAGGGAATGTGAGCACAATGCGAAATGTCTTTAAAAGCATGTTGTGATGTACACATGTTGTAATTAATTTTTTGTGTTGTCCTAGCAGCCATTTGTAAAACATTCCAAATAATTCCACAACTCTGAAGCAGCAGTCGAATCCTTTCTCCCTTTGGAAGGTTAACTTTTCAGCCTAATGCGTACTGCCCTCCAGAGGAGGGAAACAGATACGGGCCTGCCTTGTTGAGAGCCAAATAGAGCCCAGGGAAAGACTCCACCATGGAAAACCTCATTGCTCTGTACAAAGTACCAGCCAAACCAGATAGGTGATTCTAGGAATTAGCCACAAAATGAAAACAAGTATCATGCTGTTCAGGTTTTCAGCTTTAAGGTATCTTTGGACAAGCTTATTCTTACTTACCTTTTTCATCAGAAGTGACCAAATTAAGATGCTGAGACCTCTGAGAACCTCCATCACCTCTTTTTTCCCTTATTGCAGTGCTGGGGATCAATTTAGGCAAGTGCTCTGCCATTGAGCCACATCTCCAGCCCTGAGACCAAATTTTTGTCTCATCTCTTTGTCCTTCCTAACTCTTCAAAATGGGTTATGTGTCCCTCAAGTGTTGAGATGACCACTTAACTGCTGTCTTGCCTCCTTCAACTAAATTAAGAAAATTATGTTTTTGCCACTAATATAGCCATATGAAACTCATCTCATCACCCTGTTCTGGGTCTGAAGCTGCTCTTTAAAAGTGCCATCTCATTGTGCTTTGTATCAGTGCTGGACAAATCTTGAATAGCTTATGTATAAGACTTTAACATTTTTATATTATTTTGAAACTTTGCTTCAGGGTTGGGGAGCCCTGGCCACCGTCTGGCTATGAGAGTGTTCTACAGTCTGAGGGCTGGCAGCATGCTGATCTTTTGGAGTGTCTTTTCCCATCCAGTTCCCACTTTTAGATGAGGTCTCTGTGAGGTCTGTTAGGTGTACATCCTTCAGCTTATTGGCTTATAATGTACTCTCCTTTCTTTGTGGTCTCTTTGGGGCCAGTTAGGAGAAAGAGAAAACAATAATGCAACTGTTTTGATACTGAATATTGACAAGTGTCTTTTTGAAATAAAGTACCAGTCCCTCTAACCCTCAGTTGTACTTGACTTTTATTTTATTTTATTTATTTTTTGGGGGGGTCTGGTCGTGGGGCCTGAACTCTGGGCCTGGCCGCTGTCCCTCAGCTCTTCAGCTCAAGGCTAGCGCTCTACCACTTGAGCCACAGCGCCACTTCTGGCTTTTTTCTTTTTGCTTATGTGTTGCTGAGGAATCAAACCCAGGGCCTCATGCATGCAAGGCAAGCGCTCTACCACTGAGCCACCTTCCCAGCCCCTTGACTTATTTATTAATCCAAATGTGCTTTTTCCACAGGAGCTATGGTATTTGGGTTGAAAAGTCAGAACTTTGCGAGTGGTGTTATCAGGATTTAGTGTAGAGAGCACACACCTTGGAAGTGGAAATGAGTTCAAAGCTCAGCTCCTATGTCTGGAAATAAATCACTTAGTGTCATTGTCTATAAAGTGGAGTTAACATATACTCTCAAGGTAAATGTGAAGATTAGAAATATATATATATATTTTTTTTTTGGGGGGGGTCCGGTCGTGGGGCCTGAACTCAGCCTGGGCGCTGTCCTTCAGCTCTTCAGCTCAAGGCTAGCACTCTACCACTTGAGCCACAGCGCCACTTCTGGCTTTTTTCTTTTTTGCTTATGTGGTGCTGAGGAATCGAACCCAGGGCCTCATGCATGCAAGGCAAGCGCTCTACCACTGAGCCACCTTCCCAGCCCCTAGAAATATTTTTATGTGCCAGGCTTTCTTTAGGTTACTAAGTTTAATGCTGATGTCAAGCCAAATTGTGTGTGTGTGTGTGTGTGTGTGTGTGTGTGTGTGTGTGTGTGTATACACATTTTTTGTTGTTGGTCATGGGGCTTGAACTGAGGGCCTGGGCATTGTCCCAAAGCTCTTTTGCTCAAGACTAGCACTCTACCAATTTGAGCTATAACTACTTCCTGTTTTTCTGGTGGCTATTTGCTTATAAAAGAGTTTCAAGGACTTTCCTGCCTGGGTTGGTTTTGACCTGCGATCCTCAGATCTCAGCCTCCTGAGTGTCTAGGATTACAGGCATAGCCAGTGGCACCTAGCTCAGTGCCTGGCTTTGTGTACACATTTGTTTCCCCTGGTTCAGGGGTTTGAACTCTTAATTCAGCTGGTATTCTACCAGTTGAGTCAAACGTCCAGCCTGGTGTTTTGTTGGTTATTACAGGGACGGAGTCTAGCAGACCTTTCTGCAAGTGCTGTCCTCAAACTGCAGTCTTATAGATGTCAGGCTCCTCAGTAGTTAGGATTACAGGTGTGAGTCACCTTTTTTTTTGTTTTTTTTTTTTTGTGGGTTACGGGGCTTGAACTCTGGGCCTGGGCGCTGTCCCTCAGCTCTTCAGCTCAAGGAGAGCAGTCTACCACTTGAGCCACAGCACCACTTCCGGTTTTCTAGTGGTTTATCCTGCCTGGGCTGGCTTTGAACTGTGATCCTCAGATCTCAGCCTGCTGAGTAGCTAGGATTACAGGCATGGGCCACCAGTGCCCGGCACCAACTTTTTTTTTACAACCATATTTGTGTGTGTGCATATAAAATGTTTATTTATGAAGGGCAGAAACCTACCCACAATGCCTCCTGTCTGATAAATAAGCACCATGTTCATAAAGTCTGGAATAACTCCTCTCCCTTCAGGGCAGGGAGCAGGAATGAAACATGGATCCCCCGAACTACCCTGGAAATGTAGGGTATGAGTTTATGATGATTTCCTCAAACCTTTACTCCTGCTCAGAGGAGTAAACCCCAAAGGGCTCAGAGGCAACCAACCACAAGACTGTGTGTGATGAGTTTTATGCTCAAGTCTTCTTGGGGAAAATGAGCAATTTCCTGCATCTCCCCAAGTCACCCCAGGATGTAGCAGGGGTCATTGCTCTAGGCCCAGGCATGGCTGAGACAGCAGCATGCCAGGTTAATCAGATTTTGTGGCCCAGGCGTGATAACTCATGTTTCCTCCAGGAAGGTCTTGGGTGGGCAGCAGATATCGTGCAGGGCCTTGTCCTCAGTCATGAATGAGGGGGTTGGCCATGTCACTGCTCTGCAGCTATGATAGCCTCTTCCAGTTTTGTGAATAGCTTCTGGAAATGCTGGATTTATACACCCACTGGTTCCAGGTTCTACTGAGGAGTAGGGGCTCTGGAAGGCAGCCTCCCTCCTCAGCCACTGCAGCTGGTGGGGTCGTGGCAACTGGACAGAGAGGAGTGCTCCCTCTCTTGATTCCCAGGTGGCTCCACATAACTTGATGCTCCTCTGGCTCAGGCTAGGAGGTGCCTTTTCTTCCCTCTTTTCCTCCTTGCAGGCACCTGTCTCCATCATCCACTTGGTTCCACTTTGGCAGGACTGCTGGATCCTCTGGAACATGACACCCAAGATGTTAACTGAGCAAGCTGCAGCTTGGAGGCCTTGATGCTCTAGCTCTGGAGTTTCCAAGATGGGCCTGCCCCCAGGTTGAGGCTATTCTTAGGGGCAGCCTCCTCTGGAACTGTCTGCACAGGGAGTCCAGAGCACCTGTTGTCACCTCAGATGGCTGGGGGCTGCCAACATCACCTCCTGCTCCTCCTTCAGGAGGAATCGCCAGTGGGAGGTCTTCATGTTCTTCTATTGAGATACCATCTGCCTAACCCAATCTCCTTTGCCTGGCAAACCCTACAGATTCAATACAGGACCAGGCGCTCTGTAAAATGGTTCCATGTGGACCATAGAATTTATTTTATTATTTTCTGTGTTTATGGTGTGTGCCTATACTGGGGTATGAACTCTGGGCTTTGAGCTCTTGCACTGCAGATCAGTAGGAGGCAAGAGTTGTACAGGTTTGTCTGCCCTATCTGGCTTCTGTAATGTCAGGTCTCAGGCTCCTTAGGAGCTAGGATCATATTCATAAGCCCCTGGTGTCCAGCTATGAATTCATTCTTACAAACCACATTCTTTGTAGGAGGTGATGATCACATACTCATTAATGTTTGATTGAAACAGCCCTTCAATTACTATTCTATTGGATATTTGAAGAAAACAGTTACTTAAGTACTCCCAGAGTATTAGTTTAGAGGCAGGCTGTAGTAAGTGGATGATGACTTTCAAAGCTGCCTCTTATTGTATGGCATTTCCTGTAGTCTGGCCTTCAAGAGGGGCATGAATCTTATTTCCTGGCAAAGATTACAGGCCTCTCTTTACAAAGTGCAGCTGTTTATATACTAGACACTGGAACGTTTTTCCGTTTATAGACTTAGGCCAATGCTGACTGGAAATGATTGTGAATAACAAAAGATACCTAAAAAAAAAGTATGAGTCAGACAAGAGAATGAGAAATCAAGCTGGGAGAAATGAGTTGGTCTTTGTAGACTGCCTGTTTCTTAACATTACAAAGGGCTATCATCCAGTATTTAGGAATGGAATCATTAAATGGGTAGCTTGGTTAAAGCCTAAAATTTCTGTAATGTAAGCCAGGCGTCCGTGGCTCACGCCTGTAATCCTAGCTACTCAGGAGACTGAGATCTGAGGATCATGGTTCAAAGCTAGCCCAGCAGGAAACTCTGTGAGACTCTTTTCTTCAATAACCCACTCAGAAAACTGCAAGTGGCGCTGTGGCTCAAGCCGTAGAGCGTTCGCCTTGAGCTGAAGAGCTGAGGGACAGCGCCCAGGCCCTGAGTTCAAGCTCCACAACCGACCCCCCAAAAAATGTAACGTAGGCTTGCGGACCCACTTGGGGGCGGGGGGGGGGGGGGAATCCCACAATTCCAAGCAAGGGAGAAGTCCCACCTCCTGCCTGCGTCGTGGCTGCTGATTGGTCTAATTTCGGTGCTGGGGTGGATGTTGGTTGCGCGGGAAGTTGGGACCTCATTAGTCGCCATGAGTGGGCCTGGGATGTCGGAGCTCCAAGCTTTCGGGCTCTTTTTCTGCTTGTCTCTACATCGCCTCCTTTTGCTGTTGCTGTTTTTGCTTGGGACCCTAGCCAACAAACTTAACGTGCCGCAGGTGTTGCTACCCTTCGGCCGGGAGCCAGGCCGTGTGCCTTTCCTCCTTGAAGCGCAGCGAGGCTGCTACACTTGGTGAGGGGGTGGAGGTCACTGGGCTATGCGTTTCCACACCATCCAGTAAGGGTAGGGGGTGACCTGTGTAAGCCCCCGGCGGGAAGGACGTGTGATTACCTGGAGAACAGTGGAGGTGAAGCTTTCTGAACAGGGCGTGTTCTACTCTGGGGAGGAGGGTCGGGCCTTCTCCCTGTGGGGTAGCAGCTCTCTAGCTATCAGGGCACAAGGAAGCCCTGCCTCAGAAAGCTGTAGGTACTGATGGCTCATAACTATGAGGGACTCAATATGTAAGGAACTAGGATAAGAGTTTTCATGATCTGAAGAAACTAAGATCAGAAAGACCTGGGGTGTGAAGATTCCTATTCAGTGCGCGATAGGTCTCAAATCGACAGCTATTAACTGTAAATACTTTGCATGATTTACTTCAATATTCAGTACTTTGGCGGGGGAGAGGGTTCCTTGTGTCCAACCACTTGAGCCATACTCCCATTCACTCTTTACAGTCTTACGTACTGTTAGTCCCAATTTAGGAGGAAATAGGTTCAGAGACCATGAAGTGTACTGTGAGGTTTACCTTGCGTGGAGATGAGATCTGCCTGTGTCATATAAAAGTTTCTCCTCCCGGGCACTGGTGACTTAGGCCTGTAATCCTAGCTATTCAGGAGGCTGAGATCTGAGGATCGCCGTTCAAAGCCAGCCTGGACAGGAGACTCATCTCCAACCAGAGGTGGCGCCATAGATCAAGTGGTAGAGCGCTAGCCTTGAGCTGAGGGACAGCACCCAGGCCCAGAGTTCAAGCCCCACGACCAACAACAACAAAAAAGGTCTTTCTCCTCTTATAGCAAGGGATTTACAGAGTTTGAAGACGGGATACTTGATGTAAAGGTAGGATCGTGGTTGGAAGCCAGCCCCCTAAGGAATGTCTGAGATTCTTATCTCCAATTAACCACAGAAAAAGCCAGCAAAAAAATAAGAGTTCCTTTTCTTTTTTTTTCCTTCCTTTTTTTTTTTTTTGGGGGGGGGGGGTCCAGTCATGGGGCCTGAACTCTGGGCCTGGGCGCTGTCCCTCAGCTCTTCAGCTCAAGGCTAGCACTCTACCACTTGAGCCACAATCCCACTTCCGGCTTTTTTCTTTTTGCTTATGTAGTGCTGAGGAATTGAACCCAGGGCCTCATGCATGCAAGGCAAACACTCTTCCACTGAGCCACCTTTCTAGCCCATCCTTCCTTTCTTTTCTTTCTTTCATCCTGGAGCTTGAGCTCAGGGTCTGGGTGCTGTCTCTGAGCTCCTTTTGCTCAAAGCTAGTACTTTACCAATTGAGCCACAGTGCCACTTACGGCTTTTTCTGAGAGTTTATTGGAAATAGGAGTCTCAGGAACTTTCCTGCCATGGCTGGCTTTGAACTGCAAACCTCAGATCTCAGCCTCCTGAGTAGCTCAGATAATAGGTATGACACCACCAGTGCCCAGCTTGTTTCTCTGATTTTTTTTTTTTTGTCGGTCATGGGGCTTGAACTCTAGGCCTGGGTGCTGTCCCTCAGCTCTTCAGCTCAAGGCTAGCGCTCTACCACTTGAGCCACAGCGCCACTTCCGGCTTTTTTCTTTTTTGCTTATGTGGTGCTGAGGAATCGAACCCAGGGCCTCATGCATGCAAGGCAAGAGCTCCCTGAGCCACCTTCCCAGCCCTGTTGCTTTGATTTTTGAGGCAGGGTTTTATTGTGTCTCAACCTGTGCCTCAGGTTGGTGTTAAACTCATTATGTTCCTGCTTCACTTTCCTGAGAACCTAATCAAAGTGAACTAGAATATACCAGAGCTTCGTTTCATTATAAGTGAAATAGATTTCTTACTGTCTCAAGAGAAAGATGACTAGGTATGGAGATACATGGCTATAATCCCGGCTACTCAGCATAGATAGAAGGATCATGGTTTGAGACTGACCTCTGACAACATACAGAAATAAACAAATTACAAGACACTTATCCAGAAAGTAAAAGCAATCAATCAATAAAGGGCTGGGAGCCATGGCTCAAGTGGTAGAGCCTGGAACCCTGGGTTCAAACATCAGTTTTGGAGGGGAGGGAAAAAATACCAAAAAGAAGTGGGTTTTTTGCTTTTTTTTGACGGTCTTGGGGCTTAAACTCAGGGCCTGAGTGCTGTTCCTGAGCTGCTTTACGCTCTAAAACTTGAGCCACAGTGCCACTTCCAGAGATAAGAGTCTCACAGGGACTTTTCTGCCCCCGCTGGCTTCAAACTGTGATCCTCAGATCTCAGGCTCCTGAGTAGCTAGGACTACAGGTGCAGGCCACTGGCGCCTGGCTTATTGTTCTTTTTAATGTGAAAAAAACAAAAGTTCTTTGTTTTTTCAGTCAGAGTCCACCTCACTTAATGAGTAAGTATAAGGAAATTTGGCTTATAAAATGATCCAGTGTTAGCTACAGGTTCTTTGGAACGTGAGTCCACCTGCAGTCACCAGCTTTCTAATAAAGATTCCCAATTCAATCTCTTTAAAAAGAAAAAAAGAAAAAAGATCTGGTGTGGTGTATTTCCTGGATGATACAAAATAATCTTTCTAGTATTGAAAGGTATTCCTTAGCTACATAGCGGCTGAAATCTAAGGATGGATGTTCAAAGCCAGCTCTAGCAGAAAACTCCACTGAACTCCAGTTAATCGACAAAATGTTGGAAATAGATGTATGGTTCAACTGGTAGAGTGCCAGCTTTAAGGCGAAAAAGCCAAAACAAGAGCCCTAAGTTTGTGCCCCAGTATTGTCCCCATGTCCTTCTCCCAGCCCCTCCCCCCCAAAAAAAGAAAAACAATGAAAAGCTATTCCTTCCGTTCATACAAAATAATGGGTTTTTGTATTTTGGTTTGGACTCAGTAATAATTTAGGCAACTTCAACATCTTAAATAGCTCAGTTTATAGGATTAAGGAAATCATTTCTCAAGGTATGAGATACATAGTCCTCTATCTTATTGGAAATACAACGTCTATGCTATATTCATTTTTGACAGTCTCGCTGGACAGCCCAGGCTGACCTCAAAATCTAGGTTCTATTGCCAAATGCCGAGATTATAGATGTAAACCACTACAATCAACCTTCAATGCTATTTTTACATAGCATTAATGTTAGAGAGAGGAAGAAAAAGAGAGAGAGGGAGGGAGAGAGAGAGAGAGAGAGAACTCAGACATTGTGCTTCCTAAGCAGGCTCTCTACCAGGCACCCTTCCACTTGAGCCACGCTGCTAGCCTGCTTTAATCTTACTTTATACATTGAAGGAGGAATTAATTCAGGACTTTGCACTACAAATGATTAGAGAAAGGTTTAGCTACATTTCTCCCATTTTATTTTATTGTGTTTCTTTAAGTTGTTTGGGGTTTTTGGTTTTGGTTTTTGTTGGTTTTTTGGTTGTTGTTGTTGTTAGTTTTTTGGTTTTTTTTTTTTTTTTTGGTCCTGGGAATCGAACCCAGTATGTTGCATTTTCTAGGCAAGCACTTTACTACTGAGCAACATTCCAGTCCTCTCTCCTATTTCAATTCTGATACATAAGCAATGTTCCTTGTTTAAAGAGTGCCATTTAAGAATAACTGGTAGCCGGGTGCTGGTGCCTCACGCCGGTAATCCTAGTTACTCAGGAGGCTGAGATCTGAGGATTGCCGTTTAAAGCCAGCCTGGGCAAAGTCCAATTAACCACCAAAAAACAGGAAGTGGCGCTGTGGCTCAAGTAGTAGAGCGCTCACCTTGAGCTGAAGAGCTGAGGGACAGCACTCAAGCCCAGAGTTCAAGCCCTGTGACCAACAATGACAACAACAACAAAATAAAAATACCCGGTAGCTGGGCACCACTGGCTCAGGCCTATAATCTAGCTACTCAAGAGGCTGAGATCTGAGGTTCTTAGTTCAAAGCCAGTCAGGGCAGAAAAGTCTGTGAGACTCTTCTCTCCACTAAAATTACCAAAAGAGGTGGAAGTGGAGGTGTAGATCAAGTGGTTGAGCATTAGCCTTGATCAAAAGAAACTCAGGAACATAGATAGCCCAGGCCCTGAGTTCAAGCCCCAGGACCAGAAGCATAGACATCTTTTCCACTAAAGTTAATTTTTTTCCCCGATTGCAGTGGTATGAGCGTTTGACCTCCGGACTTTATACTTCTTTAAGTATTTTTTTCTGGCAGGCATTCCACCCATCATGATGCAGTTACTGTTGAGCCTCTATATGAAAATGGCACCTTATGTTCCCAAAGAGCTGTTCTCATTGCTGAATCTACCCAACCAATACGACTCAGCAGCATTATTCTTGCTCGAGAAGTAGGTAGGTTAAGAACAGACTATCACTTTTGGGTGGCACAATTTGATATGTTGTGTAGAAGATTAACACAAATAATGTTGGCATCAAATGAAAACATTTTTATTTCTGCAATATATATTTTAACTGTGGCTTCATATTCTTGACTTTCATAGCTATGTTATATATAGATGCATATAAATATTGATAAACATGTATACATACATGTATCAAATATGTATTTGCTTACATAACTATCTCTCTAGATAGGCAAAGATCCAGAACCTAGAATAATACCTTATGCTATGGAAACCCTAGTTTGAATCAAGGAAGAAAAAAAAAAAAAAAAAGACTACTTTAAAAAAGAAAAAACAGCCAGGTGCCCGTGGCTCACACCTGTAATCCTAGCTACTCAGGAGGCTGAGATCTGAGAATCACAGTTCAAAGCCAGCCCGGGCAGGAAAGTCCATGAAACTCTTATCTCCAATAAGCCACCAGAAAACCGGAAGTGGCGCTGTAGCTCAAGTGATAGAGCGCTTGCCTTGAGCTGAAGAGCACAGGGACAGCGCCCAAGCCCAGAGTTCAAGCCCCATGACCGACCAAAAAAAAAGAAACAGAAAAAACAAGAAAAAATGGTATTTGTATTCATATCAGATTTGTATCCAGATCAGCATATGAATCTTTGTTATCTCTGTATTTCTAGTACTGTGTTGCCATATTCATAGGCCTATATGACTGAAAGTTTTGATAAATGCCTGGTGATAAACACGTTCTTAATACAATTGACATATGTTTTCTAACATTTTACTTTACTAAATATATATATATATATATATATATTTTTTTTTTTTTTTTTTTTTTTTTTTTTTGTCGGTCGTGGGGCTTGAACTCTGGGCCTGGGCGCTGTCCCTCAGCTCTTCAGCTCAAGGTGAGCGCTCTACCACTTGAGCTATAGCGCCACCTCCAGTTTTCTGGTGGTTTATTGGAGATAGGAGTCTCATGGTCTCTCCTGCCCGGGCTGGCTTTGAACCGCGATCCTCAGATCTCAGCCTCCTGAGTAGCTAGGATTACAGGCGTGAGCCACCAGCGCCTGGCTTTTACTAAATATATTTTAAAAAATCTACTTACATCTTCATTTCATAAACTATGAAAAAGGATTTTTTTACCACTTAAAAACTAAGTAAAGGGGCTGGGAAGGTGGCTCAGTGGTAGAGTGCTTGCCTTGCATGCTCGAGGCCCTGGGTTTGATTCCTCAGCACAACATACACAGAAAAAGCTGGAAGTGGCGCTGTGGCTCAAGTGGTAGAGCGCTAGCCTTGAGTTGAAGAGCTGAGGGACAGCTCCTAGACTGAGTTCAGGCCCCATGACCAACCAAAAAAAAAATAGAGTCTCATGGACTTTCCTGCCTAGGCTGGCTTTGAACCATGATCCTCAGTTCTCAGCCTCCTGAGTAGCTAGGATTAGAGGCGTGAGCCACCAGCGCCTGGCTATCAAATTTTTTTTTTTATAATCGTGTTTTGTTTTTTGTTGGTTTTTTTTGGTTTAATTTTGTTTTGCTCAAGGCTAGCACTCTACCACTAGAGCCACAGCTCAAGCAATAAGAGTTTTAGATTTGCTGATTACTGGTGGCTCAAGCCTGTAATTCTAGCTATTCAGGAGGCTGATATCTGAGGATTGTGGTTTAAAGCCAGCCCAGGCAGGAAAGTCTGTGCAACTCTTTTTTTTTTTTAATTTAATTTTAAATTTTTTTTTTTTTTTTGGGTCCGGTTGTGGGGCCTGAACTCTGGGCCTGGGCGCTGTCCCTCAGCTCTTCAGCTCAAGGCTAGTGTTCTACCACTTGAGCCACAGCGCCACTTCCGGCTTTTTTTTCCTTTTTGCTTATGTGGTGCTGAGAAATCAAACCCAGGGCCTCAGGCATGCAAGGCAAGCGTTCTACCACTGAGCCACCTTCCCAGCCACCCCCCTCCCTTCCCCCCCCCCCCCCCCCATGAGACTCTTATCTCCAATAAACCACTAGAAAACTGGAAGTGGCTCTGTGGCTCAAGCAGTAGAGTGCTCGCCTTGAGCTGAAGAGGGCAAGGACAGTGCCCAAGCCCAGAGTTCAAGCCCCATGACCAGGTGTGAGCTATTGAGCTACTGATGTCCAGCTTTCTAAAAATAATCTTTAAAATAAACTTTGTGCATGTGGGACATACAATAGATTTATGACCTATTGAATTTTTGGATTTATTATAGTAACTGACCATGAACTACGTTGTGATGTTAAAGTTGATGTCATAGACAACATTGAAATTGTGTCTCGGACCCGAGAACTCTATGTAGATGATTCACCTCTGGAGCTGATGGTGAGAGCATTGGATGCTAAAGGTAATGAACTTTAGAGTATTAGGTGGCTCACACCTGTAATCCTAGCTAGTCAGGAGACTGAGTTCTGAGGATTGAGGTTCAAAGCCAGGCCCAGAAAAGTTCATGAGAAGGGCTGGGAAGGTGGCTCAGTGGTAGAGTGCTTGCCTTGCATGCCTGAGACCCTGGGTTCGATTCCTCAGCACCACATAAGCAAAAAGAAAAAAGATGGAAGTGGCACTGTGGCTCAAATGGTAGAGCACTAGCCTTGAGCTGAAGAGCTGAGGGACAGCGCCCAGGCCCAGAGTTCAGGCTCCACTACTGGACCCAAAAAAAAAAGAAAAGTCCATGAGACTTATCTCCAATAAACTACCAGAAAACCAGAAGTGGCAATGTGGCTCAAGTGGAGTGCTAGCCTTGAGCTGATGAGCTGAGGGGTAGTGCCCAGGCCCAGACTTCAAGCCCCACAACTAACCAAAGGAAAAAAAAATAATAAGGTAATACTCCTTCATGTTAAGCACTTAGAAACAGAAACTTGAATGATAAAGTAGATTAGAAATAAGACTTATTTTCTCATTTGGAATTTATATAAATGAGAAGAAATAATTCTCACTGCAGTTCAATGTATCATCTCCATTCCTGTGTGTGTGTGTGTGTGTGTGTGTGTGTGTGTGTGTGTGTGTGTGTGTGTGTGTGTGTGTGTGTGTGTGTGTGTGTGTGTGTGTGTGTGTGTGTGTGTGTTTACTGGGGTTTGAATTCATGAATATAGTTGCTAGGCAGGCTCTCTACCAATTGAGCCATGTCTTCAATCTTCATCTGCATTCTTGAATAAAATGTCTACTATTGTGCGTTATTTCTGAACTTTTAAAAATGTCCAATTCTGCCACTGAGCAGCTAGAACATTTTAGTGTCAGGTGTTGGTGGCTCAGACCTGTGAGCCTAACTATTAGAGAGGCTGGGATCTGATTATCTCACTTCAAATCTAGTCCAGAAAGAAAAATCCAAAAGATTATCTACAGTTAACCAGCAGAAAAGGTAGACTAGAGGCATGGCTCAAGTGGTAGAGTACCCGCTGTAAGTGAAAAAGTAAAAAAGCCAAGCAGGCGTATAAGGCACTGAGTTTAAGTCCCTTACCCCCAAAAAAGTTGGAATCCCAGTTTTTTGAAAGATAGAGAATATTGGGGTTTGTAGCTAGGTCAGGCACAAAAAGTTCATGAGATACTATCTCAACCAATAGCTCAGTATGGTATATTGCATCTGTCATCCCAGCTGCAGAGGGAAGCATAATGGCTGGGTGTAGTGATACAAGTCTGTCATCCTCAGTGAACACGAGGAAGCACAGGAATAGAGACCCTACCTTGAAAATAATCAATGCAAGTAGGGTCTGAAGAAATGGCCTAAGCAGTAGAATGCCTGCCTTACAAGCACTAAGGGCCTGGGTTCAACCCCCAGTAACACCAAAAAGAGGAACGTTAAAAAAAAACAACTGTTAGTTCCCCATTTTTTTAGTTTGGTGTTGATACTAGGGTTTGAACCAGGACCTCAGGCTTGTTTGTTTGCTTGCTTGCGTGTTCTCTCTTTCTGTCTGTCTGTCTGTCTGTCTCTCTCTCTCTCTCTCTCTCTCATAATGCTCCAGCTTGGCCTTGAGCTCCTGTTTAGCTTTTTCACTCAAAGCTGGCACACTACCTTTTGACTACATTTCCACTTCTGGCTTTTTGCTGATTAATGGAGATACTAGTTACAATCACAATTCTCAGATCTCAGCCTCCTGAATAGGTAGTACTACAGATGTGAGTTTCTGGTGCCTACCCAAAGAGTAATGTTTTTTGTTTTTTTGGTTGGTCGTGGGGCTAGAACTCTAGGCTTGGGAGCTGTCCCTGCGCTCTTCAGCTCAAGGTGAATGCTCTACCAATTGAGCCACAGCGGTACTTCTGGTTTTCTAGTGGTTTCTTGGAGATAAGAGTCTCATGGAGGGCTGGGAAGGTGGCTCAGTGGTAGAGTGCTTGCCTTGCATGCATGAGGCCCTGGGTTCGATTCCTCAGCACCACATAAGCAAAAAGAAAAAAGCCAGAAGTGGTGCTGTGGCTCAAGTAGTAGAGTGCTAACCTTGAGCTGAAGAGCTAAGGGACAGCACCTAAGCCCAGAGTTCAGGCCCCATGACCGGACCCAAAAATAAATAAATAAACAATAAACAAGAGTCTCATGGAGGGCTGGGAAGGTGGCTCAGTGGTAGAGTGCTTGCCTTGCATGCAGGAGGCCCTGGGTTTGATTCCTCAGCACCACATAAGCACAAGAAGAAAAAAGCCGGAAGTGGCACTGTGGCTCAAGTGGTAGAGCGCTAGCCTTGAGCTGAAGAGCTGAGGGACAGCGCCCAGGCCCAGAGTTCAGGCTCCACGACTGGACCCCCCCCCCAAAAAGAAAAAGAAAAAGAAAAAGAAAAAGAAAATAACTCTGCTTGGTGCCAGTAGCTCATGCCTATAATCCTAGCTACTCAGGAGGATGATATCTGAAGACTGTAATTCAAAGCAGCCTGGGCAAGAAGGTCTATGAGATACTATCTCTAATTAGACACCAAGAAAGCCGGAAGTGGAGGTGTGGCTCATGTGGTAGAGTGCTAGCCTTGAACAAAATAGCTCAGAGTGCCTAAGCCTTGAGTTCAAGCCCCAGGACCTGCACTAAAAAAAAATAAAAAACACACCTCTTTTTGAAATCTAGTTTTTGTAAAAATGGTTGAAGTAACTAGGTTTAACTGTGACTGTCAACCATAAGATAGATGTTAACTGACCTTTCTATAGAAAGGAACAGAAAGAATGTAATGTACTTTTGTCAGCTAGAAGTTAATATGCTTTGCCGGGTGCCAGTGGCTCATGCCTGTAATCCTAGCTACTCAGGAGACTGAGATCTGAGGATTGAGGTTCAAAGCCAGCCCAGCAGAAAGGCTGTGAGAATCTGATCTCCAATAAACCACTCAGAAAACCTGAAGTGGCACTGTGGCTCAAGTGGCATAGAGCCAGCCTTGAGCTGAAGAACTGAGGGACAGTACCCTAGCCCAGAGTTCAAGCCTCATGACCGGAAAAAAAAAAAGAAGTTAATATGCTTGAATTCTTTTTACTTTCAGAAAACTTGTGAAGCAAAGTGCTTATATTGTTAGTGTGAAGATCTTTATCATATATGGATTTGTGTGCATGTGTGCTACTGCTGGTGCTTGAACTCAAGGCCTGGGCATCATCCCTTAGCTCTTTCCACTCAAGGCTGGCACTCTACTATTTGAGCCTTAGCTCCACTTTCAGCTTTTTTTGCTGATTAAGTGGAGATAATGTTCTCATGGACTTTCCTGTCTAGGCTGGCTTTGAACCACAATCCTCAGATCTCGGTTTCTTGAATAGTTGGGATTACAGAGGTGAACAATTTTTGTTTTGTTTTTTCTTTTTTTTTCTTTTCTTTTTTTGGGTCCGGTTGTGGGGCCTGAACTCTGGGCCTGGGCGCTGTCCCTCAGCTCTTCAGCTCAAGGCTAGCGCTCTACCCCTTGAGCCACAGCGCCACTTGCGGCTTTTTTCTTTTTGCTTATGTGGTGCTGAGGAATGGAACCCAGGGCCTCATGCATGCAAGGCAAGCGCTCTACCACTGAGCCACCTTCCCAGCCCCTTCTTTCCTTTTCTTTTTTTTGGTCATGGGGCCTGGATTCTGGGCCTGGGCGCTGTCCCTCAGCTTTTCAGCTCAAGGCTAGCACTCTACCACTTGAGCCATAACATCACTTCCAGCTTCTTCTGCTTATGTGGTGCTGAAGAATCGAACCCAGCTTCTCATGCATGCAAGGCAAGCACTCTACCACTGAGCCACCTTCCCAGCCCTTGTTTTGTTTTAATACTGGGAACTTGCTAGGCAAACTTTCAACTTTAACTGAGCTATGCTCCTAGCTCCATATATGTGAGATTTATAAAATTAATTATTTTGCCAGTGCCAGAGTTTGAATGCAGGGTCTCAATTAGCTTGTTTGCTTGGTACTCTAGCACTTGAGCCATTTCTCCAGCCCAGCTTTTTGCTGATTATTTTTTGGACATAGAATCTTGAGAACTTTTCTGCCCAGGCCATCTTTGAGATTTCTCTGGATCTCAGCCACCTGAGTATCTAGAATTGTAGGCGTGAACCACTTTTGTCTAGCTCCCATATATGTGTTTTATGTCAGTAATAATATTACTATTACTTGTAACTGAGGCCTAAAAATAATTTTCTTGTCACATTTCTCTTGTTGAGGATACCTGAATGTTTTTGCATATATAATTCTCTCTTGTCTGCTTTTTGCCTTGTTCTATAGGAAATACTTTCAGTAGTTTGGCAGGGATGATGTTTGAGTGGAGCATTGCACAGGATAACGAGTCAGCAAGAGAAGGACTGTCTAGCAAAATTAGGTAAATTGGAAACTGATCATAAGTTACCTTTGACAAGTGTGCATACTGAAAAGCCACCGTGTGTGTACACTTGGATAATTCTGCTCTGTGGACTTCTTTGAAAGAGATATATTTCCCAGGGAAAAATGTCTTTGATAGACTTATGAGAGAAATATAGTTATTTTTGTTGGTGTTGGTTGTGGGGCTTGGACTTAGGGCCTAGACACTGTCCCTGAGTTCTTTTTTTTTTTTTTTCCCAAAATTCTGGCCTTTAAAAAAAAATTTGCTTTATTGTTATTATAGAGGTAATATACAGAGGGGTTACATTTACATGCATCAGGTACTAAGTATATTTGCTATCATACAGTGTCATCTGTTCCTTCATTCTCTCCCATTCCTTCCCTCTCATCTTCACCCAGGAACTGTGTAGTTCACTTCCACCAATGTCCAGTGCATTCCACTGCTGCACTTTTTCACCCTTTTTCCTCAGATTCTGTGTACCTCCTCCCATCCTCCCACAGACATGCACATAAATACACCATATAAAAGGTAAATTATAGAAAATCAACAGAGAAAGAAAAAAATAAAAAAATGATTGTTTCCATATCTCTGGAGTTTGTTTCAGTATATATATTATGTTATATAAATATGAAGACGCATTTGGGTATTGCCACCTTTATGAGTCTCTTCTAAGGCTATCCTTTTTTTGGTCTCACTGCAGGTGAGTATCTAGAATCCTGTGTAATTTGCCCTAAGCTCTGTTGCTCAAGGCTAGTGTTCTACCACTTTGAACCTCAGTTCCATTTCTCCATTTTCTGGTGGTTAATTGGAGATAAGAGGCTCACAGACTTTCCTGCCCTGGTTGGCTTTGAACTGTGAACTCAGATCTTTGTTTCCTGAGTAGCTAGGATTATAGACATGGGCCACATGTGCCCAGTGTAGTTTGTTTTTTTTTTTTTTAATATTTTATTGTTATAAAGGTGATGTACAGAGGTGTTACAGTTTCATAAAATATGGGTACTTTTCTTTTTTTTTCTTTTTTCTTTTTTTTGGCTGGTCATAGGGCCTGAACTCAGGGCCTGGGTACTGTCCCTCAGCTCTTCAGCTCAAGGCTAGCACTCTACCACTTGAGCCACAGAGCCACTTCTGGCTTTTTTCTGCTTATGTTGTGCTGAGGAATCGAACCCAGGGCCTCATGCATGTAAGGCAAGCACTCTAGCACTGAGCTACCTTCCCAGCCCGGGTACTTTTATTATAGCTTAATTTGAGACACTGCAGAGGAGTCTGGGTAGCATGTATTACTTACTTAATTTAGTGGTTTGACTAAATTAATTTAATTTATTACTTAATTAATTTAGTGGTACTGGTGTTGGACCACATGGCTTTGAACTTGGTCAGCTTTGTTTTTTTGTGTGTATTTGGTCCTGGGGCTTGAACTCATGGCCTGGGCACTTTCCCCCAGCTCTTCAGCTCAAGGATAATGCTCTACCATTTGTGCCAGAGCTCCACTTCTGCCTTTTTTTTTTTTGTAGTCAATTGGAATTAAGACTGCCTGGGCTGGATTCAAACTATGACCCTCAGATCTCAACCTCCTGAGTAGGCTTATAGGTATCTGGTGTTTGATCAGTTTGTTTAATTGCTTGGTATTCTACCACTGGAGTCACACCTGCAGCCTAGCTTTTTTTTTTTTTTTTTTTTTCTATTGTGGGGCTTGAACTCTGGGCCTGGGTGCTGACCCTCAGCTCTTCACCTCAAGGCTAGCATTCTACCACTTGAGCCACAGCACCATTTCCAATTTTCTGGTAGTTTATTGGAGAGTCTCATGAACTTTCCAACTGGGTTGACTTTGAACCTCGATCCTCAGATCTCAGCCTCCTGAGTAGCTAGGATTACAGGTTCTCTGAGCCACTGGTGCCTGGCCCCGCTTAGCTTTTTTTTTTGGGGGGGTCGGTCATGGGGCCTGAACTCTGGGTCTGGGCGCTGTCCCTCAGCTCTTCAGCTCAAGGCTAGTGCTCTACCACTTGAGCCACAGCGCCACTTCCGGCTTTTTTCTTTTTGCTTATGTGGTGCTGAGGAATCGAATCCAGGGCCTCTGGCATGCAAGGCAAGCACTCTACCACTGAGCCATCTTCC
The DNA here is from genome assembly GCF_019054845.1 of Dipodomys spectabilis. Lineage (NCBI taxonomy): Eukaryota > Metazoa > Chordata > Mammalia > Rodentia > Heteromyidae > Dipodomys > Dipodomys spectabilis. The sequence continues at coordinate 7,149,644 of NW_024870746.1, forward strand.
CACCGCCGCCGCCCCCCCCCCCCCCCCGCCGCCCCCCCCCCCCCCCCCCCCCCCCCCCGCTTAGCTTTTTGCTAGTTACTAGAGGATTTTTCTGCCCCAAATTGCCTCAAACTGCCATCCTCCAATCTCAGATTCCAATCTCAGACTCCTGAATGGGTAGGATTATTGGTATAAGCCACTGGCACCTAGCTAAAAGTATGAACTTTTGTCTCAGACAACCAAAACTGTAATTAGTTCCACACTAGTTTCTGCCACACATACATTAGTTATAGTCCTTGTGGAAATCAGAACATTTTCTTTTTCTTTTTCTTTTTTTTTGTCAGTCGTGGGGCTTGAACTCTGGGTCTGGGCGCTGTCCCTCAGCTCTTCAGCTCAAGGCTAGCACTCTACCACTTGAGCCACAGCGCCACACCAGAACATTTTCTACAAGGTTTTTTTTTTTTTTTTCCGGTCTTGGGGATTGAACTCTGGGCCTGGACACTGTCTCTGAGCCTCTTTGTGATCAAAGTTAGCACTCTACCACTTGAGCCACAGTACCACTTCTGGATTTCATGAGTAGTTTAATGGAGATAAGAGTCACACAGAGTTTCCTATTTGGGCTGGCTTCAAGCCACGATCCTCAGATCTCAGCCTTCTAAGTAGTTAGGATTCCAGGCATGATCCAGCAATGCCCAGAGACAAATATTATTATTTTTTTTTTTTTTGCCAGTCATGGTGCCTGAACCCTGGGCCTGGACGCTGTCCCTCAGCTCTTCAGCTCAAGGCTAGTACTCTACCACTTGAGCCACAGCACCACTTCCAGCTTTTTCTGCTTATGTGGTGCTGAGGAATTGAACCCAGGGCCTCATGCATGCAAGGCAAGCGCTCTACCACTGAGCCACCTTCCCAGCCCCAAATATTATTTTTAAATTGTTGTTGTTGTTGTTACTAAGTAGTTGTGCAAAGTTGTTAAAAGTTCCCTAAGCCAGGCAACAGTGGTTCACACCTGTAGTCCTAGCTACTCAGGAGGCTGACATCTGAGGATCATGGTTCAAAGCCAACCTGGGCAGTAAAGGCTGTGAGATTCTTATCTCCAATAAACCACCAGGAAACTGGAAATGGTGCTGTGGCTCAAGGAGTTGAGTGCCAGCCTTGAGCTTAAGAGCTCAGGGACAGTGCCCAGGCCCAGAGTTCAAGCCCCATGACTGACCAAAAAAAAAAAAATCCCTAAGTCAGGTTATGAGTACAATGGTTCTTAGTCAATGTCACCCTTTTAACCCTCTACACTGTATCAACCTTACAGAGAATAAAATCTCATAGGGAATTATGGGAAGAAAACATTGATTTCTGCTAGAAACGAATTTATTTTTTATTTAGGATTCTGAAATACTCTGAGGCAGAATATTCTTCCCCCGTCTATATAGCTGAGATGGAAAAAGAAGATAAACAAGGAGATATGATTTTGGTGTCTGGGATTAGAACTGGTGCTGCTGTTGTAAAAGTTCGAATTTACGAACAGTTCTATAAGGTAAGACGTTTGTGCTATAAATGTTCACCCAATAGTCTTATAGAAAATAAAGGTTTTTGTTGTGAATCTGTAATAGAAGCTCTCTAACTTGATAGTTGATCATTTAATCGAAAAAGTCATCTCATGTGGATAAGCATACAAAACACTTATTTTCTGCGTGTGTTTTGTACTAGTACCTAATTACAAGTATGATCTCTTTCTCTCCTACCCCATCCCTCACCAAAAAAGCTTTGGGTTTGAACTCAACCCAGGCCTTGATCATGGTAGGCTAGCACTCTATTACTGACATATCCTCAGATCACTGGCATTTTCTTTTTTATTTTTTGTCGGTCGTGGGGCTTGAACTCTGGGCCTGGGCGCTGTCCCTCAGCTCTTCAGCTCAAGGCAAGTGCTCTACCACTTGAGCTACACCGCCACTTCCGGTTTTCTGGTGGTTTACTGGAGATAGGAGTCTCACAGTCTCTCCTGCCCGGGCTGGCTTTGAACCGCGATCCTCAGATCTCAGCCTACTGAGTAGCTAGGATTACAGGCGTGAGCCACCAGCGCCCGGCTATCACTGGCATTTTCTTTTAAAACATTTTCTTTCTTTGACAGTAATAGGGCTTGAATTGGTACCCTTGTGCTTGTTAGGCAGGAGTCATGCCTCCTAATAAGGCAGGAATCATGCCTCCAGCTTTTTAAATCTTTTCTCAATGGTCATTTTTGAGATAGGGTCTTGCTTTCTACTCCATCATGTGCCTGGACTATAATCCTCCTATTTTTCATTCTAGCACAGGTAGTATGATAGGGTGCCCTGCCATGCCCACTTCTCCAGTTAGCCTAGTATCTTGAGTAGCTAGAATTACAGGTTTGAGCCACTGACACCTAGCTACAAGCTTGTTTCTTTTAATAATTTAATAAAGAGTAAAAATTGCTTTCATAATCAGAAGCTAAAATTTCAGTTTGGCCAGGCACCGGTGGCTCAAGCCCCACAACACCCCCCCCCACACACACACAAAAATTCAGTTTGCCTGAAAATTATCATGAATCTTACACAAAGCCTTACTGCATACCCCAGGATGACCTTAAACTTATGATTCTTTTGCCTTAGCCATCCAATTATCTGTTAGAATTATCTGTGCCTTTTCATCAGCTTCATGAAACTTGCTGAGCTATTTTTTGTTTTGAAGGGTCTAAAAAATATGTATGTGGCTGTGTGCTGGTGGCTCATGCCTCTAATCTGAGCTACTCAGGAGCCAGAGATCTGAGGATCACGATTCAAAGCCAGCTTGGACAGAAAAGTCTCAGTGAAACTCTTATCTCCAATTAACCACTCAAAAATTGGAAGTGGGGCTGTGGTTCAAGTGGTAGAGCACTACTCTTGAGAAAAAAGAGGCTCAGGGGCAGTGCCCAGGCCCTGAGTTCAAGCCCCACAACTGACCTACCCCCCCACCAAATGTGTGTGTGTGTGTGTGTGTGTGTGTGTGTGTGTGTGTGTGTATTTGTTTCGGTACTGGGGTTTGCACTTAGGGCCTCCTGTTTACTACGTAGGCAGTCTACAAGTAAGCTACACATCTACCTCAAGCTTCATGAATCTTAATATTACATTCACTTTCTCTAACTCTTAGCTTTCACTCAAATTTAGAATAAAAGATAGACCGGGCCCTGATGACTCATTCCTGTAATTCTAGCTACTCAGTCAGGTTGAGAATCGTAATTTGAAGCCAGACTAGGCAGGAAAGTGCATGAAACTCTTACAGAATAAAAATTAAGCATAAGCTGGGTGCCGGTGGCTCATGCCTGTAATCCTAGCTACTCAGGAGGCTGAATTCTGAGGATCACAGTTCAAAGCCAGCCCCGGCAGGAAAGTCTGTGAGACTCTTATCTCTAATAAACCACCAGAAAGCTGGAAGTGGCGCTGTGGCTCAAGTGGTAGAGCACTAACTATCCTTGACTTGAAGAGCTGAGGGACAGCGTTCAAGTCCCACAACCGACAAAAAAAAAAAAAAATAATAATAAAGTTAAGAATATAAAATGTAGCCAGGCGGCCCCTGGCTCCTGCCTGTAATCCTAGCTACTCAGGAGGCTGAGATCTGAGGATCGCGGTTCAAAGCCAGCCCGGGCAGGAGAGACCGTGAGACTCCTATCTCCAATAAACCACCAGAAAACCGGAAGTGGCGCTGTAGCTCAAGTGGTAGAGCGCTTGCCTTGAACTGAAGAGCTGAGGGACAGCGCCCAGGCCCAGAGTTCAAGCCCCATGACCGACAAAAAAAAAAAAAGCTAAGAGAGAAGCAGGGCACTGGTGGCTCATGCCTGTAATCCTAGCTACTCAGTAGGTTGAGATCTGAGGATCATGGTTTAAAGCCAGCCAGAGCAGTAAAGTCCAGAGCAAGAAAGTCCGTGAGCCTCTTATCTCCAATAAACCACCAGAAAACTGGAAGTGGGTTGTGGCTCAAGTGGAAGAGCGCTAGCCTTGAGCTGAAGAGCTCAGGGACAGTGCCCAGGCCCAGAGTTCAAGCCACCCCCCCAACCAAAAAAAAAAAAAAAAGCCAGGAAAAGAATAGAGCTGGCTGTATGGCTCAAGTGGTAGAGCACTAACTTAACAAGCTTAAGTCCAGCAAGTGTCAGAGTTCAAAATCCAGAACTGCCAGGGAAAAAAAGTAAGCTTTTCATAAAGATAGCCTTAAGGATTTTACCTATGGAAACTTTGACTTTTTCCCTCCCTGTTTTAGAAAGTGGCAGCAGCATCGATACGTCTGCTGGTTTTGGAGAATATATTTCTTATACCATCCCATGATATTTATCTTTTAGTAGGAGCATATATTAAATACCAAGTTGCAAAAATGGTTCAGGGAAGAATGACAGGTAAGATGATTTGTCTTTTTCTTTGATTCAGGTTTTTCAAGTCCTTTCAGTTGCTAACAAAGAAGCAATCCCACTTCTTTATGTTTTTAGATTTTGTGATAAAATATTTTTAATTAGCTTACTTTAGTTGTATAGGGAGTTTCATTGTTACATTTTCATTGTATTCTAAACAATCTCGCCCCCTCTTAACTATTTTCCTTTCCCTTCTTCCCAATTCCCAAAACAATTTTAGCTAGATTTGCTATTCTATTTTCATAGGTGCAAACAATCCATTTCAACCATATTCAACTTCCTTCATCCTCCTTGTTAACTCAATCATTCCCACTATTTAGCCACCCCCGCAAAGAGTCTACTTTTTTTTCCCTGCCCCTCCATCTTCCTATTGATCAATAGTTTTCATTGAGGTTATTAGTTTTCTTTTTTGTCTTTTAAAAAAATTAGTCTCTTTTTTCATGCTTTTTCATATATGCTTGAAATGTATTTCAAAATTATTCACTTTATTTTCCCTTTCCCATTCACAGTGTTTGTCCACATAATATGGATATATCCATATATAGATATGTACATGTGCATGAGTATGTATGTCTTTTAGGACTAGCTTCCACATATGAATAAAAACAAGTGATATTTGTTTTTCTTTTTTAACTTATTTTCTTTTAAAAAATTTAGTATTAGCTGGGTGCCAGTGGCTCATGCCTGTAATCCTAGCTACTCAGGAGATCTGAGGATCCTAACTACTCAGGAGATCTGAGGATCATGGTTCAAAGCCAACCCAGGCAGGAAAGTCCATGAGACTCTTACCTCCAATAAATCAAACCAGAGGTGGAGCTATGGCTCAAGTGGTAGAGTACTATCCTTGAACAAAGAGCTAGGGACAGTGCCCAGGCCCAGAGTTCAAGCCTCATGACTGGCAAAAAAAAAATATCATTATTAAGTGGACACAACAATGAGGTTACAGGGCTAGGAAGGTGGCTCAGTGGTAGAGCGCTTGCCTTGCATGCATGAGGCCCTGGATTCGATTCCTCAGCACCATATAAGCAGAAAAAAAAAGCCGGAAGTGGCGCTGTGGCTCAAGTGGTAGAGCACTAGTCTTGAGCTGAAGAGCTGAGGGACAGCGCCCAGGCCCAGAGTTCAGGCCCCACAACCGGACCCCCTCAAAAAAAAAATGAGGTTACAATTCCACACATCAGATTATACATACAATGTACTGATCAGTGCTACCTGCTTTTTTTTTTTTTTTGTCGGTTGTGGGGTCTGAACTCTGGGCCTGGGTGCTGTCCCTCAGCTCTTCAGCTCAAGGCTAGAGCTCTACTACTTAAGTCACAGTGCCACTTCCAGCTTTTTCTGCTTATGTGGTGCTGAGGAATCAAACCCAGGGCCTCATGCATGCAAGGCAAGCACTCTACCACTGAGCCACCTTCCCAACCCTAGAGCTGATTTTTGTATAGAATGAGAAACACAAGTTTGGTTTTCAAGCTTCTGCAAGTGAATACCAAGTTTTCCCAGCACTATGCGTTGAAGAAATTGTCTTTTTTCCATTGTTTGTTTTTGGCTTCTTTATCAGAAATTATGCCCAGTGCCAGTGGATCATACCAATAATCCTAGCTACTCGGGAGGCTGAGATCTGAGGATCACAGTTCCAAGTCAGCCTGGGAAGGAAACTCTGTGAGACTCTCATCTCCAATTAACCACCACCCCCAACACACATACCCCAGAAAAGCTGAAGTGGAGCTGTGGCTCAAGTGGTAGAGCACTACTAGCCTTGAGCATAAAAGCTCAAGGGTACACACCCAGGCCTGACTGGCAAAAAAAAAAAAATTAATTGGATATAGTGGTTTTATTCCTGGGCCTTCTATACTGTTCCATTTGTCTTTGGATCTGTTTTTGTACCAGTACCAAACTGTTCATGTTACTCTAGTTCTTTAGTGCAATTTGAAATTTGGTATTATAGTATCCTCCATAGCTGTTTTTACTTAGAATTGTTTCACTTAGATTTTTTTTTTTTTTTTTTTTTTTTGAGTCTGGTCGTGGGGCCTGAACTCTGGGCCTGGGCACTGTCCCTCAGCTCTTCAGCTCAAGGCTAGCGCTCTACCACTTGAGCCACAGAGCCATTTCTGGCTTTTTTTCTTTTTGCTTATGTGGTGCTGGGGAATCGAACCCAGGGCCTCATGCATGCAAGGCAAGTGCTCTACCACTGAGCCACCTTCCCAGCCCCTCACTTAGAATTTCTTATGCTATGACCTTTTGGATTAATTTCTCTAAATTGTGAGGAATAATACTGGAATGTTGGTGGGTATTATATTAAATATGTAGTTTGCTTTTGGCAATATTATTCTGCCAATCCATTAGCGTGGATGTCTTTCTATCTGATATCTTCTTTAGTTTTTTTTCTTCAACTTTTTTTAATGTTTATTTATTTATTTTTGTCAGTGGTAAGGCTTGAACTCAGGGCCTGAGCACTGTCTCTGAGCTGTTTTGTTCAAGGCTAGCACTCAACCACTTTGAGCCATAGCTCCACTTCCAGTTTTTGAGTGGTTAATTGAAGTTAATTGTTGTACTTTAGCATTGGACAGAGGTAGTCTTCATATCTTGAGCAGGTTAATGATGTAGTTACTTTTTTTTTTTGTCGGTCGTGAGGCTTGAACTCTGGGCCTTGACACTGTGTCCCTCAGCTCTTCAGCTCAAGGCTAGCATTCTACCACTTGAGCCACAGCACCACTTCCAGCTTTTTCTCTTTATGTGGTGCTGAAGAATCAAACCCAGGACCTTATGGATGCAAGGCAAGCACTCTACCACTGAGCCACCTTCCCAGCCCCCGCAGTTACTTTTTTTTTTGGAGGGGGGTGGTCCAGTCGTGGGGCCTGAACTCTGAGCCTGGGCGCTGTCCCTCAGCTCTTCAGCTCAAGGCTAGCACTCTACCACTTGAGCCACAGCGCCACTTCCAGCTTTTTTCTTTTTTGCTTATGTGGTGCTGAGGAATCGAACCCAGGGCCTCATGCATGCAAGTCAAGCACTCTACCACTGAGCCACCTTCCCAGCCCCTCACAGTTACTTTTTTAATGACACAGCTTCAGTGTTTTTAGACATTTGCCTTTACTATTTTTGTTGTTGTTGTTGTTGATTTTTTTTTCTGTTATAGGGCTTGAACTCTGGGCCTGGGTGCTGTCCCTCAGCTCTTCAGATCAAGGCGAGCGCTCTACCACTTGAGATTAATTTTTTGGTGGTTAATTGGAGATAGGAATCTCATGGACTTTCCTGCCCAGGCTGGTTTTGAATGGTGATCCTCAGATCTCAGCCTCCTTGAGTAGCTAGGATTACAGGTGTGAGCCACCAGCACCCAGCTAGTGTGCTAATTTTGAAGACCATAAGCCATACCCACCATCACTTCATGTAGTATTCTCCTAGTTGGCTACCTGTCTAAATTCATCCTAATGGGGGAAAAAATAGAAACTGTTCATATTTTTTATTTTAGGCATGATTCCCAATCTTCTCTTTTAATCAAATAGTACACCGTTATAACCTGGAGTGGCTGCTGCTATTATATTTGTATAACTTTCATGTTTTACAGAGGTGAAATTTCCCCTGGAACATTATACACTGGAACTACAAGACCATAGAGTTGCACATAATGGGTCTCTTGTGGGGAAAGTGGCTACACTGGATGAGAAGACAGCCATGGTGACTGCCCTCCAACTGGGCCAAACTAATCTTGTCTTTGTCCACAAAAGTATCCTTTGCTCAAGTTTCTCTGTCAATCGACACTTCCCCAAATCCTAAACATGTTCTTTGATAATGTAATTTATTAAGAATGATTATGCTACTGGACCTTTTTTTTTCTCTCTTTTTTATTTTTTACAGTTTTACAATACTGGGAATAAACTCAGGTCCTTATGCTTGCTACATAGGTACTCTGCCACTTGAGCAATGCCTCCAGTCCTTTTGCTTTTTAGTTTGGCTTTTAGATATTGTCTTGTACTGATTTTGCAAGGGCCAGCCAGCCTTGAACCTCAATCCTCCAACCTGTACCTTCTGAATAGGTGGGACTACAGCATGAACCACCACATCCAGCTAGATTTTTATTTTTTATTTTTTAATTTATTTTTATTTTTTATTTATTTTTTTGTCAGTCGTGGGGCTTGAACTCTGGGCCTAGGCGCTGTCCCTCAGCTCTTCAGCTCAAGGCGAGCATTTTACAGACAGCTTAAGCCATATCACCACTTCTGGTTTTCTTGTGGTTTATTGGAGATAAGAGTCTCATGGACTTTCCTGCCTGGGCTGGCTTTGAACCATGATCCTCAGGATCTCAGCCTCCTGAGTAGCTAGGATTACAGGTGTGAGCCACCAGCACCCAGCAGCTAGATTTTTATTTTTAACAAAGAACTATAACTTATTATTGTTATACTATCTAGCCCTGTGTGTATAGAAAAATGAGAATAGTTGCAACTTAGGAACTCTTGGCTCTATTGCTTATTTGCATCCTCAATCAATTATAATTAGTGCACTAAGGAAAATAGAGTTTGTAAGAACATGTGTGAGTCTAATTTGGCCTATTTTCACATGATAATTGAGGAAAGATAATTAAGGAAAGATTACATGCAGTAGGTATTTAATTAGTGTTTTTAAAATTAGTTGAGAATAATTGTTAATTCACTAAACCTTGGGCTGGGAAGTTGGCTCAGTGGTAGAGTGCTTGCCTTGCATGCATGAGGCCCTGGGTTCGATTACTCAGCACCACATAAGCAGAAAAAAGCCAGAAGTGGTGCTGTGGCTCAAGTGGTAGAGCGCTAGCCTTGAGCTGAAGAGCTGAGGGACAGTGCCCAGGCTCCAAGTTCAGCCCCCACGACCGACCCAAAAAAAAAAAAATTCACTAAACTTGCTCTGTAAAGATTGAGCAAAGAGGCACATAACATCTATTATAGTCAACTGTTAGGCATATAGTAAGAATATAATTGACATCTGTGAAATGATTCAAGTGTTCAGAAATAGAAAATACTCCTAATTCAATCACTGATAAATGAATCCAAATTATATTTCAAATTTACAGAGAATTTTTATTTCATTCAATTTTGTTTTTTATTTGGTAGCTAGGATTACAGGTATGAACTCAGGGACAGCACTGAAACCCTGAGTTCAAGCCCTAAGACTGCACCAAAGGGGTAGGGGGGAGTACTAGGAATGATTTGCCTAGCAATTGTGAGGCTCTGAGTTTGAACTCCAATATTGCCCTCCAAAAAGATAGGGATGAGATAATGCCTAGGTTGCATGAGGTCCTGAGTTTAATCTTCAAAATTTTAAAAAGAAATAATAGGTAAACCAAGACATATGAATTTCATTGTAGCCATCTGAGGAATTTACAAAGAAAATGCTTAGCAAGTGAAATCTGATGGAGATAGTAAGAAAGACCAAGACTGAAAAATTAGTTTGAGTCACCTTGTTAGCAAAAATATCTTGATTTTGAAAAAAGAAAAGCAAGGCAAAATCTTAAAAACCATGAAGAGAACTTTCTTTTAAAGTAGGAGTAACTTGAACATGTCTATAAATATAGTTCAACAGCGTTAACTGCTTATGTAGCAAGTTTAATGGAACAAGGTCTTCTGACAGGCAAGAAGAAATGAGATTCTGAATATAAGTTTAAGAACTAGCTGGAAGGCAAGATATTTTATTTTGATAACAAAGGAAGGAATTGATGTAGAGAACTGTGAAGATGTTTCTTTATCTGAAAATAAAGGGAATGCTATTATTTCTGAATTTCTTTCTAGCTTTTATATTTTATGAATGTTATATTCAAGTATACATCAGAACGAAGCCTAGTTTGGTACTGGTTGCCTGGACTTGTTTTAATGCATAGGTAAAAGCAATCTTTAATTACTATGCCAGTTTTATAATTTGTAGTATAGCTCCTGACTGAATTAATACAACAATTAAACCAGTGTGCTTTGAATTTTGAGTACTTTCTGTTTTGTCATCTCAGTTATATGTTTTTTAGAGCAAAAATAATTTCTTCTCATATTTTAGAGGTAGTATGTTTTTAAGAGGTAAATATAGGGCTGGGAAGGTGGCTCAGTGGTAGAGTGCTTGCCTTGCATGCATGAGGCCCTGGGTTCGATTCCTCAGCACCACATAAGTAGAAAAAGCTGGAAGTGGTTCTGTAGCTCAAGTGGTAGAGCACTAGCCTTGAGCTGAAGAGCTGAGGGACAGCGCCCAGGCCCAGAGTTCAAGTACCATGACTGGCAAAAAAAAAATAAAAAAGGAAAGAGGTAAATATAATATATTTCTCATTAGATTATTATAGACCCATGCCGGAATGAATTTTCATTTCTACTAGAAGTTAACTGAATTTTTTTTTTTTTTTTTGGGGGGGGGGTTGGTGAACTTAAGCCCTGGCCGTTGTCTCTGAGTTCTTATTGCTCATGGCTAACTCTCTACCAGTTTGAGCCACAGCACCACTTCCAGTTTCCTGGAGGACAGACTTTCCTGCTCGGATGATCCACAACCTTTGGGATCTCAGCTTCCTAAGTAGCTAGTATTACAGGCCTGAGTGCCCCGTGCCCAGCAGTTAACTGACTTGAACTAGTATGATGTATAACTGACTTGGCATTTTTGTGTGTGTGTGTGTGTGTGTGTGTGTTTCTGATTCTAGGGCTTGAACTCTGGGCCTGAGCACTGTCCCTGGGCTCCTTTTTGCTCAAGGCTAGCACTCTACTTACTTGAGCCACAACACTATTTCCATTTTTTTCTGTAAAATGAAGGGTCTCATGGACTTTCCTGTCTGGGCTAGCTGAGATCGGATCTCAGCTTCCTGAGTAGGTAGGATTACAGGCATGAATCCTCAGCACCTGGCTTTTGGATTTTTTTTTTTTGTCAGTCATGGGGCTTGAACTCTGGGCCAGGGCATTGTCCCTGAGCTTCTTTTGCTCAAGGCTAGCACTCTACCACTTGAGCCACAGTGCCACTTTCAGCTTTTTCTGTGTATGTGGTACTGAGGAATCCATTCCAGGGCTTCATGAATGCTAAGCAAGCATTCTACCACTAAGCACATTCCCAGCCCTTGGCAATATTTTTAATGGCAAAAATAACATTTTGTTATCAAAGATTTGCTGCTGATAGAAAATCAGGTAAGAATTTTAAAACTGTCTATGGTGCCTTAGGCATGTTGCTGAGTGATAAAGTTTGCCCCTTCCCTCCATCCTCATCTTCATCACCACTGTTTATCTCTTTAGTCAAAAGGTCTCTTTCTCTAGAATGGTACTACATCGTTCTGCATCACATACTAGGCTCCTGTATAAGAATTTATTTGGAGAGGGGCTGGGAAGGTGGCTCAGTGGTAGAGCGCTTGCCTTGCATGCATGAGGCCCTGGGTTCTATTCCCCAGCACCACATAAGCAAAAACAAAAAAAGCTGGAAGTGGCGCTGTAGCTCAACTGGTAGAGCGCTAGCCTTGAGCTGAAGTGCTGAGGGACAGCGCCCAGGCTCAGAGTTCAGGCCCCATGACCGGACCCCCCAAAATTTGGAGAAACAATTCTGCAGCTAAATGAATTTTAAAAGAACAACACAATCTTCTTTGTCCCATTCCATCTTCCAAAAGTTCAAGAATTTTTCTTAGATGTATGGATTAAGTTTTGGCTTTTCAAGAGAGATGAAAGATTGTTTTATTTGTGCATTTATTTTCTTCTTTGGTAGCTCACTTTTCGGTATTCATTCAGCTCTGGCTCACATGATTTCCTTAAGCAAACATTAAGATGTCCATATGAGATCTGTATCTGGACTCCCAAATTGCACCATATATGTTGTAGAGCCTGGATTTTTAGGTATTTTCAGAAATTTGAGTAATTTCAATTATTTCACTAAAATGAGTGCATTATAAACTGGAGACTTGTTAAGTTCCTTACCTTCATTTCAAGAACAGCTAACTTCAAACTTAAGTAAATGCTGTGAGAGTAGAACATTTTAAAACAGATTATAAAACAATATAAAATGTATATCATGTAATCTTTGAATTAGGATAGGAGATGTTATACAAAGAAAAAGATTCTTTTTTTTTTTTGGTCAGTCATAGGGCTTGAAACCTGGGCCTGGGTACTGTCCCTGAGCCCTTCAGCTCAAGGCTAGCACTCTACCACTTGAACTACAGTGCCACTTCCAGCTATTTCTATGATTAATTGGAGATGAGAATCTCATGGGGACTTTCCTGCCTGGGCTGGCTTTGAACTGTGATCCTCAGATCTCAGCCTCATGAGAAGCTAGGATTATAGGCATGAGCCAACAGTACCTGGCAAAAAAAAGATTCTTAGTATTATTAGGCTAAATGAAACAAAGAATAACTGGAAAAAAACTGAAAATCTATCTGATATATTAGGAATAAGCTCAAGTTGTGGTTTGTTCTTTTCCATATATATAACAGTTTCCTTATGCGTGAGGTGAGCTAAATTGAAGCAAGATTTTTATTTATTTATTTATTTAGTATTTATTTATTTTTGCCAATCCTGGGGCTTGAACTCAGAGCCTGGGTGCTGTCCCTGAGCCTCTTTGTGTTCGAAGCTAGCGCTTCATCAGTTAAGCCACAGCACCACTTCCAGCTTTTTCTGAGTAGTTTGTTGGAGATAATAATCTCACAGACTTTTCTGCCTGGGCTGTCTTTGAAGCAGGATCCTTTAATCTCAGCCTCCTGAATAGCTAGGATTACAGGTGTGAACCATCTTCACCCAGCTTGAAAGCAAGATTTGTGGAACCCTAATTTATTATACAACTTGAGATAGGGATTAAATGACCTGCTTTGGAAACCTGATATTTGTGTATCTTGATATGTATGTAGGCTTCACCATTTATCCTGGAGATCGATGGAGTCTAGAGGTGGAACAGGTGTATGTCATCACAGTAGAAGTGTTTGACAAAAGCAGCACAAAGGTCTATATTTCAGATGTGAGTCTCTCTTGCTATTTTGTTTTCTGGGGTGTGTGCTGTGTATATGTGTGTGTGCTGTGCTGTGTGTGTGTGTGTGTGTGTGTGTGTGCATGTAGTGTGGGGCTGGAACTCTGGGCTTCTACTTTTGCTCACCTCATGGCTGGCATTGTATTACTTTAACCACACCTCCAGTCCATGAGTGTCCTTATGTTCCTCTAGCTCCTCATGTGGATAGTTCCCTGGACTGGTCTATCTGTCTAGTGGAAGATCCCTCTCTTCCTTTACCCCATGTTTTACTTTTGGAAATGAATGTTACTAGCTTTTAAACTGTTACTAATTTTTGAGGAATACTTCACTAGAAGTAAAGTTACAATATGGTAAGAATTATAGAAAGAAGCCGGTAGCTCATGCCTGTAATCTTAGCTACTCAGGGGGCTAACATCTGAGGATCACAGTTCAAAGCCAGCCCGGGCAGGAAAGTACTCGAGACTCTTATCTCCAATAAGCCACCAGAAAACCAGAAGTGGTGCTGTGGCTCAAGTGGTAGAGTGCTAGCCTTGAGCTGAAGAGCTCAGGGACAGCACCCAGGCCCAGAGTTCAAGTCCCACAACCAACCAAAAAAACAAACAAAAAAAAACCAACAAAAAACAAAAAACCCCAAAATAAAAATCAATTACAGGAAGTTGTTGAAGAGAGTCCCAGTGATAACACTTTAAGGATCCTCACTCTTCAGATTCACTTCTTTTTTTTTTTTTTGGGGGGGGGGGTCCAGTCCTGGGGCCTGAACTCTGGGCCTGGGCTCTGTCTCTCAGCTCTTCAGCTCAAGGCTAGCACTCTACCACTTGAGACACAGCGCCACTTCTGGCTTTTTTCTTTTTGCTTATGTGGTGCTGAGGAATCGAACCCAGTGCCTCATGCATGCAAGGCAAGTGCTCTACCACTGAGCCACCTTCCCAGCCCCAGATTCACTTCTGAGATGGCTGCTAGTTTTGTGGCTTGAGAATAGTGTGAATATCAGATGGGAAGTGTTATATTCACCTTTTTTTTCTGAGAAATATTAATTTATGGAATTTACAAATTGCACTAAAATTCACCTAAGTTTTGACTTTCTCTGTTCCAGACATTTGCATTTATGGATCTTTCAAAACTAGGACCTTTTTTTTTTTTTTTTTGGTAGTGGTACTGGTAGTTTCTCACTTTCTAGACAGTTACTTTACCACTTGAGCTACACTTCTAGACCTTGTTTGCTTTAGTTAATTATTTAGTTTTTTTTGTTTTGTTTTGTTTTTTGGGTCCGGTCGTGGGGCCTGAACTCTGGGCCTGGGAGCTGTCCCTCAGCTCTTCAGCTCAAGGCTAGCGCTCTACCACTTGAGTCACAGCACCACTTCTGGCTTTTTTCTTTTTGCTTATGTGGTGCTGAGGAATCAAACCCAGGGCCTCAGGCATGCAAGGCAAGCGCTCTACCACTGAGCCACCTTCCCAGCCAGGATCTCCTGTTTTTGCCCATCTTCAAACCATGATCCTTCTACCTACAGCCTCCCTCATAGCTGGGCTGTTATAGGTGAATGGCACCATACCTAGCTTGTTGATTAAGACGAAATCTCACTGACTTTTTGCCTGGGCTAACATCAAATCTCCATCTTCCTGATATCTGTCTACCAAGCAACTGCAATTATAGGTATAAACCGCTGTGCCAGCCAGTAGTTCCAGTTTAAAATTAATTTTCTTTTTCTCAATTTATAATCTCCATGAGGAAAACCAAAAGTTTTCTTTCTGTTGTTGTTGTTTGTGCCAGTCTTGAGGCTTGAACTCAAGGCCTGGGCACTGTCCCTAAGCTTTTTTGCTGAAAGCTAACACTCCACCACTTGAGCCACAACTCCACTTCTGGCTCATTTTATTATTAACTGGAGATAAGAGTCTCATAGCCCTTATTAAAGCCGAACTTTGATCCTCAGATCTCAGCCTTCTTTTTTTTTTTTTTTTTTTGGGGGGGGGGGGGTCCGGTCGTGGGGCCTGAACTCTGGGCCTGGGCGCTGTCCCTCAGCTCTTCAGCTCAAGGCTAGCGCTCTACCACTTGAACCATAGCGCCACTTCCAGCTTTTTCTGCTTATGTGGTACTAAGGAATCGAACCCAGGGCCTCATGCATGTGAGGAAAGCACTCTACCACTGAGCCACCTTCCCAGCCCTATTCTTATTTCTTTATCCTATCAATACATAGCTACAGTTTTATATATGTTTTGGAATAAGATGACTTTAAGGGAAGAACATCCCTTGAGGTTTGTGTTGCTGTTGGGCTGATTGCAGAATCTCAGGATTATGTACAACTTTCTGAAGGAATACTTTGAAGAGCAAGTAACTACTGTGAATGGATCTTACCATGTAGTAAAAGCCCTGAGAGATGGTGTTGTGGTGATAAATGCATCCCTGACTTCCATCATTCACCAGGTAGGAAGTAAAACAATAGTCATTGCATTCTAAGAAAACTGAAGAGGTATGATATATGGAATACACCACCTTTATCTTTCACAAAAATGACGAGCAGGTAATAAACAATACACATAGTATTTTCTACCTTGACAAGCTTTATATTTCAATCTCTGTTAATACACAAGTCTACACTATGATCATTGTGTACATATCTGGGGTTCCTTTTAGAATTACTGTTGTGCCGGTTCTTGTGGCTCATGCTAGCTACTCAGAGGCTGAAATTTGAGGATTTCATTTGAAGCCAGCCTGGGTAGGAAATTCCATGAGACTGATCTCCAGTTAACCACCAGAAAACAAACTGGAGCTGTGGCTCAATGTGGTAGAGCACTAGCCTCAAGCAAAAGAGCTGAAGGACAGCGCCAGGCCCTGAGTTCAAACCCCACAATTGACAAAAAAAAAGAATTGCTATTGTTATTTGAGACAAGTTCTTCTTATATTGCCTAGGTTTACCTGGAATTCAATGGTCCTGCTGGCATGTTACCACCACACACACACACACACACACACACACACACACACACACACACACACACACACACACACACACTCACACACATCCAAATGATTAACATGCTAATGTATTTAGCCTTGCACTCAATGTTGAATTTTTACTTATTTCCAGGTTTTTCTTTGGTTAGGCTTTCTTTTTGATTTGTTTCTTTTTTTTCTTTTTTTGTCAGTCCTGAACTCAGGGCTTAGGCACTGTCCCTGAGCTGCTTCTTTTACTCAAGGCTAGCACTCTACTACTTCTGGCTTTTTCTGTTTATGTGGTACTGAGGAATCAAGCCCAGGGCTTCATGCATGCTAGGCAAGCACTTACCACTGAGCCACATTCCCAGCTCATTGCTTTCAGTTTTTTGAGCAGTGTGTCACTATGTATGTAGCCCAAGCAGGCTTTGAACTTGTGATCCTCCTGTCTTACCCTTCCTAACGCTGGGATTACAGTATTGCACTACTTGTGCTACCATGCCTGGTTTATTTCTTATTTGTTGACATTGTAAGTGGCATAACTGAATATCTTTCCATATTTTGTTCTCCTTTTGGCTAGTTTTCTTTTATTCTTTCTTTTTTTTTGGGGGGGGGGGGGTCCGGTCGTGGGGCCTGGACTCTGGGCCTGGGCACTGTCCCTCAGCTCTTCAGCTCAAGGCTAGCGCTCTAACCACTTGGGCCACAGCGCCACTTCCAGCTTTTTTTTCCCCTGCTTATGTGGTGCTGAGAAATCGAACCCAGGACCTCAAGCATGCAAGGCAAGCGCTCTACCACTGAGCCACCTTCCTGGCCCCATCTTCTTTTAATTTTTGCCAGTCATTGCTTGATCTCTGTCCCTGAGCCTCTTTGTCCTTAAGGCTAGTGCTCTACCACTTGAGCCACAACACTACTTCTGGATATTTCTGTCTCATGGACTTTTCTTCCCTGGCTGGCTTTCAATGGCAATCCTCAGATCTCAGCCTCCTGAGTAGCTAGAATTACAGGTGTGAGCCATCAACACCCGGCTATTGTTGGTTAATTTTCACATGGCAAAATACCATATTAGATAAAAATATGAGGAATCAATCTATTTTTAAAGTCTCCAAATTAGAAAGTATCCTGTAGCTTTTTTTTTTGGTCAGTCGTGGGGCTTGAACTCTGGGCTTGGGCACTGTCCCTGCACTCTTCAGCTCAAGGCAAATGCTCTACCGCTTGAGCCACAGCGCCACTTCCGGTTTTTGAGTGGTTTATTGGAGATAAGTGTCTCACAGACTTTCCTGCCCAGGCTGGCTTTGAACCACGATCCTCAGAGCTCAGCCTCCTCAGTAGCTAGGATTACAGGCGTGAGCCACTGGCGCCGAGCTCCTGTGGCTTTTTTTTTTTTTTAATGTGGTATTGAGTAATCAAACTCTGGGCCTTATGTATGCTAGGCAAGTACTCTACCACTAAGCCTCGTGTCCAGTCAATATCCTGATTTATTTATTTATTGGTGTGGGGCTTGAACTCAGGGCCTGGGCACTGTCCCCGAACCTCTTAGTGCTCAAGGCTAGCACTCTACCACTTGAGCCAGAGTGCCACTTCTAGTCTTTGAGTGGTTTATTGGAGATAAGAGTCTCACAGGGACTTTTCTGGCTGGCTTTGAACCACAATCCTTAGATCTCAGCCTCCTGAGTAGCTAGGATTCCAGGCTTAAGCCTCAGTGCCTGGAGTATCCTGATTTTTATGGCCTGTCAAATACCCTTCCTTTTCCTCAAACTACTTTCCTCTGAGGGTCCTTTCACTCCAAATCCCAAAGTAGCCTTAATTCTCTGCATACTCAGCTTCTACATTCAATATAATAAGTGCCTAATCAATCCTAAATATTTCACAAGTCCTTTTATTTCCTACTGTCTCAACATAGACTTTTCTCCCCCCCTTCCCTTTCTTTTTTTCAGTCCTGGGATTTTAATTCAGCAAGCACTGGCAAGCCCTGTTCCTCTGAGGTACATACCCAGCCCTTCATATGGATCCTTTCTACAAAGATCACAAGCTCATAGTCTGCAGAGTATTTTGGCTTATAGTCTTGCTTTTTATTTTATGTAACTGTCATTCTTCCTTCCTTCTTTCCTTCCTTTTTCCCTCTTCTGGGTGCTGGAGATTTTTTCTTAATTGAGAAACAAAAATAAAACCCATCAGGTGCTAGTGGCATATGCCTGTAATCCTAGCTGCTTAAGGAGGTTGAGATGGGAGGATCCCAGTTCAAAGTCAGCCCAAGCAGGAAAGTCCCCAAGATTCTCACCTCCAGTTAACCAACAAAGAGTTAGAAATAAGCCAGGTGCTGGTGGTCTATGCCTGTAATCCTTGCTACTAAGGAAGCTGAAATCTGAGGATCATAGTTCAAAGCCAGCCAGCGCAGAAAAGTCCCCTATGAGACTCTTATTCCAATTAACCACTCAAAAACTGGATGTAACACTGTGACTCAAAGTGGCAGATCACTAGTCTTGATCAAAAGAGCTCAGGGACAGTGCCAGGTCCTGAGTTAAAGCCCTTGACCAACAAAAATAAAAAATAAATAAACGAGATTTCTGATTTCTAGAAAAACATGACATAAACAGTTAAAACAAACAGTGGCTATATTGTTTAGACTGTACTCAGTCTGCTTTAGTTCCTACCATTCCTTGTTAGTGTATGCCCACTTTAATAAACCATTTTAAGTACCTAAAAGTGTATTTTTGTACACATTTGAGTCTGTGCTGCTATCTAATGATTGACCCTTAACAACTTTTCCAGCCTCAGGGTCTTATCATTCTTCTTTTCTTAGGCCTTAGACACACTGAACTTTTATTTCCTAGAAAACACCTTATTTTTTTTTTTTGCCTTTAAGTTTTGTTTTCATATGGTTTGTTTTTAGGGGGGAATTCTTTTTAGATTGATGAAAATATTAAAATTTGAGATTATAGTAATGGTTACACAGTTTTGAACATACTAAAACCAGTGAATCGTGAACTCTAGATGGGAAAATTTTGTTGTTATGTGAACCTCTAAAAAGATGCTTTGAAAGATGTATGACTGCAGCAATTTAGATGTTGGGGGAAAAAAGTAACAAATCAGGCATTGCAATAAAAATTATCCAAAATGAGCCCGGTGCGGGTAGCTCACACCTGTAATCCTACTCAAGAGCCTGAGATCAGAGGATCACAGTTCAAAGCCAGCCCAGACAGGAAAGTCTGTGAGACTATCATCTCCAGTTAAACACCATAAAACTGGAAGAGGCACTGTGGCTCAAGTGGTAGAGCACTTGCCTTGAGCTGAAGAGCTGAGGGACAGCGCCCAGGAACAAAGTTGAAACCCCACAACTAAAAAAAAAAAATCCAAAATGAAAACCATAAGAATAAAAAGCCAGCAAGTGTATGGGAGTAGGGACAACTTTAAGCAACCTAGTATAAATCTGTACATCTAGGAATTTCAAAATCCCAAACACTTATAACAATTGGAAGGGGGCTGGGAATGTTTAGTGGTAGAGTACTTGCCTAGCATGCATGAAGCCCTGGGTTCCATTCCTCAGTACCACATAAATGGAAACAACCTGAAGTGGCACTGTGGCTCAAGTGGTAGAGTGCTATCCTTGAGCAAAAGAAGCTCAGGGACAGTGCCCAGGCTGAGTTCAAGCCCCAGGACTGGCAATAATAAAATAATAATAATAATAATAATAATTGGAAGGCAGGAAGATGAAGAATTTGAGACCAGCCTGTACCACATAGCAAGATCCTGTCTCATAAAACCAAAATGATAACAAAGAAAAGTACTTACAAAATGTTTTTTCTTGTTCCTATAGAATAACAGTATTCAGCCAATACAACTTCTAATCAAACACCAACAAGAAGTGAAGATTTATTTTCCCATCAAGCTTAAGCCCAGCTTTCTGGCATTTCCTCATCACCCTCATGAAAAGTTATATCGTTACAAAGTACAGGTATGGTGTCCTGTAACACCAGAATTCACAAAGTGATAAGCCAGTTTCTCTGATAAATTAATTTACTAATGTTGAATTTCATTTCCCTCTAATCTCAGTGTAGTCAGTCAGTTTTTTATGGCCACTAATAAAATCATGTCCTTAAATACTATCATCTCGCAAGACTTGCTATACTTTCTACCTCTCTGCCATACATATTTGCCTTAGGAGTTAATTATGGTCTTGTCAGGTTCCCTTATATCTTGTATTGACCTTTTGTGTGTGTGGGTTTTTTTTGTATTGACCTTTTGTGATATTATCATTTAGTTCTTTCACAATAGCTCCAGTTTCCTAACGTGTAGAGATGATTTATGATATAGCTTTATTTTACAAGTAAAAATTTACATTTTCACTTAAATTCCGTTTTTCTTCTTATAGTAAATATAATGTGCTTTTTTCACAGGTAGAAGGTGGTAGTGGCAACTTTACTTGGACGTCTTCTAATGAAACAGTAGCCATGGTTACCACTAAAGGAGTTGTGACTGCAGGCCAGGTCCGGGGGAATAGTACCATTTTGGCCAGAGATGTACAAAATCCATTTCGATATGGGGAAATTAAGGTAAGGTTTCAGTGAAACCTTACCACCTCTAAAACATTCCTGTCTAAACTTATGTGTAGTAACATGTTTGAAAGTACTTCAAGTCCAACTTGGTTACTTAAAAATGTTACTCACCAGGTGCCAGTGGTTCATACCATGAGACTCTTACCTCCAATTAAGCACCAGAAAGTAAGAAGTGACTCAAGTGGTAGAGCACCAGCCTTGAGCAAAAAAGCTAAGGTACAGTGCCCAGGCCCTGAGTTCAAGCCCCAGTACTGGCATTAAAAAAAGAAAAGAAGATGGTCTGGGAATATGGCTTACTAGTAGAGTACTTGCCTCGCATGCATAAACCCTGGCTTTGATTTCTCAGTACTATGTAAACAGAAAAAGCCGGAAGTGGCACTGTGGTCAAGTGGTAGAGTGCTAGTCTTAAGCAAAAAGAAGCTCAGGGATAGGGCTCAGACCCTGAATTCTAGCCCCAGGACTGGCAAAAAAAAAGAAAAGAGAAGAGAAGAAAAAAGAAAAGAAAAGCTGGCGCCAGTGGCTCATACCTGTAATCCTAGCTATTCAGGAGGCTGAGATCTGAGGATTACAGTTCAAAGAGAGCCCTAGCAGGAAAGTCTATGAGACTTTTTTTTTTTTTTTTTGGTTGCTGTGTTTAATTTTTTAGGGAATGATTTATAAGGCTTTTCTAAAAGATGAATTGTTTTTCTTTAGGTACATGTTCTAAAACTGAACAGAATTGAACTGTTACCATATCATGCTGATGTGGAAATTGGACAGATTATAGAAATCCCTATTGCAATATATCATATAAATAAGGAGACCAAAGAGACTATTGCATTCACAGACTGCTCTCATTTAACCTTGGATATGAACTCAGATAAGCAAGGAGTCTTTACTCTTTTCAAAGAAGGTAAGACTAGGCACTTTTTATTTGAACTTGAATTAAGGGACCCATCATCAATTTAGACTAATTATCAATTTAGAAACTACTCTACTTTGAATTCATTATCATTCCTGGTTTGTTTGTTTTTTTCCAGTCTTAGGGTTTGAACTCAGGGCCTGAGTGCTGTCCCTGGGCTTCTTTTTGCTCAAGATTAGCACTCTACCACTTGAGCCACAGCACCACTTCCTGCTTTTTCTGTTTAGGCTGTGCTGAGGAATCAAACCCAGGGCTGCATGCTAGGCTAGCACTCTACCACTAAGTCACATTCCCAGCCACCCCATCCCACCCCCACCCCTGCTCTTTTTCCTTTTTTTCTAGACAGGATTTTACTATGTAGTTCTTGCTGGGCTGGAGCTTATAGTCATTCTGCTTCAGTGTCCAAAGGGCTAGAATTATTAGTGTACACTACTACCACATCAGACTTTCTCTATTTACCTTTTTTTTTTTTTTTTTTGGGTCCGGTCATGGGGCCTGAACTCTGTCCCTCAGCTCTTGAGCTCAAGGCTAGCGCTCTACCCCTTGAGCCACAGCGCCACTTCTGGCTTTTTTTTTCTTTTTGCTTATGTGGTGCTGAGCAATCGAACCCAGGGCCTCGAGCATGTAAGGCAAGCACTCTACCACTGAGCCACCTTCCCAGACCCCCCCCTTTTTTTTTTTGCCAGTCCTGGGGCTTGAACTCAGGGCCTGGACACTGTACCTGGGCTTCTTGCTCAAGGTTAGCACACTTTATCACTTGAGCCACAGCACCACTTCTGGCTTTTTCTGTTTATGTGTTATTGAGGAATTGAACCCAGGGCTTCATGCATGCTAGGCAAGCACTCTACCACTGAGCTACCTTCCCAGCCCCTGGACCTACCTTCCTTTCTCTTTCTTTCCTTTCTTTCCTTTCTTTCTCTCTTGCTTTCCTTCCTTCCTTCTTTCTTTCCTTCCTTCATCCCTCCCTCCCTTCCTCCCTCCTTTCTTTCTTTCTTTTTCTTTCTTTTTTTTTTTTTTTTTTTTTTTGTCGGTCATGGGGCTTGAACTCTGGGCCTGGGTGCTGTCCCTCAGCTCTTCAGCTCAAGGCGAGCGCTCTACCACTTGAGCTACAGCGCCACTTCCGGTTTTCTGATGGTTTATTGGAGATAGGAGTCTCACAGTCTCTCCTGCCCGGGCTGGCTTTGAATCGCAATCCTCAGATCTCAGCCTCCTGAGTAGCTAGGATTACAGGCGTGAGCCACCAGCGCCCGGCTTCTTTTTCTTTCTTTCTTCCTCCCTTCCTCCCTTCCTCCCTTCCTCCCTTCCTTTCTTTCTTTCTTTCTTTCTTTCTTTCTTTCTTTCTTTCTTTCTTTCTTTCTTTCTTTCTTTCTTTCTTTCTTTCTTTCTTTCTTTCTTTCTTTCTTTCTTTCTGTTGTGGTACTTGAAGTCAGGGCCTAGGCACTGTCCCTGAGCTTTTTTCCTCAAAACTGGTATTCTACCACTTTGAGCCACAGTGTCACCTTTTTTTTTTTTTTTTTTTGTCAGTTGTGGGTCTTGAACTTTGGTCCTGGGCACTTCCCTGAGCTCTTCAGCTCAAGGCTAGTGCTCTACCACTTGAGCCACAGCGCCACTTCCAGTTTTCTGATGGTTAGTTGGAGATAAGAGTCTCATGGACTTTCCTATCCAGGCTGGCTTCAAAACACGATCCTCAGATATATATTTTTTTATTTGTTTATTTTATTTTATTTTATTTTGTCGGTCTTGGGGCTTGAACTCTGGGCTTGGGTGCTTTCCCTCAGCTTTTCAGCTTAAGGCAAGCACTCTACCGCTTGAGCCACAGTGCCACTTCCGATTTTCTGGTGGTTTATTAGAAGTAAGAGTCTCATGGACTGGCTTTCAACTGTGATCCTCAGATCTCAGCCTCCTGGGTAGCTAGGATTACAGGCGTGCGCCACCGGCGCCCAGCTAACCTGGTGATTATATTAAGATTTTTTGTTGTTGGTTTTATTTTGACAGTACAGGGGCTTGAATTCAGAGTTTCATACTTGCTCAGCTAGTGTTCTACCAGTTGAACCATACCTCTACCTCTGCTTTTTGCTGGTTTATTTGAAGATAGAATTTCATGGACTTTTCTGTTTTGGCTGGTTTTGATCCATGATCCTCTAAATTTCAGCCTCCTGAGTAACTAGAATTATAGATGTGAGCCACCAGCACCAGGCTCAATGTGGTTTTTAATGTATCAAACTTCTATTTTATTTATTTATTTATTTTTTTGTCGGTTGTGGGGCTTGAACTCTGGGCCTGGGTGCTGTCCCTCAGCTCTTCAGCTCAAGGCGAGTGCTCTACCACTTGAGCTACAAGCGCAACTTCCGGTTTTCTGGTGGTTTATTGGAGATAGGAGTCTCACAGTCTCTCCTGCCCGGGCTGGCTTTGAACCGCGATCCTCAGATCTCAGCCTCCTGAGTAGCTAGGATTACAGGCGTGAGCCACTAGCGCCCGGCTCAAACTTCTATTTCTATAGTTTAATTTCCTTGATAACTGACTGCTTTTTACCCTGCTGAAATCATGGTATATTTGTTTTTTGTTTTTTTTACTCAAAGGTATTCAAAGACCTGGACCAAGTCATTGTTCCAGTATACACATAGCAGCAAAATCTTTAGGCCATACTCTGGTAACAGTCAGTGTAACTGAAAATGAAGAGTATTTGGAAAGCAGTGCCACAGTGGCTGCTTATGAACCACTAAAGGTGAGATATTTCATAAGGCAGTGGCCTTTCTTTCCATGATGTAACTATGTGCACTTAGGGGCTGCCTAGCCATCTATGGAATACTGAATCAATGATACTACCACTTTTTTTTTTTTTTGGTGGTACTAGAATTGAACTCAGGGCTGGGAAGGTGGCTCAGTGGTAGAGCACTTGCCTTGCATGCATGAGGCCCTGGGTTTGATTCCTCAGCACCACATAAACAGAAAAAGCTGGAGTGGTGCTGTAGCTCAAATGGTAGAGTGCTTACCTTGAGCCGAAGAGCTGAGGGACAGTGCCCAGTTCCAGAGTTCAGGCCCCACGACCAACAGAAGAAGAAAAAGAAAAAGAAAAAAAGAAATGAGCTCAGCCTCACAAATGCTATTTATTTCTTTTTCTTTTTCTTTTTTCTTTTTTGGGGCCAACACCGGGATTCTAATGATACCCGACACTTTTGCTCATTGGCTAGTGCTCTCTCAACTGAGCCATACCTCCACCCCCAGCTTCACACATATTAGGGAAGTGCTCTACCACCTGTGCCCTATTCCCAGTCCACCAACCTCTCATCACACTTGAATCTCAGGCTTTCTGAATAAAGATATTGAGAAATAGCTTTAACTGCATCAGCAAATTTTACGTATTCTTCCTTCTTTTTTTTTGAGGCATAAAATATGTATAGGAAAATACATTAAATACATAATCATTGTAGCAAGTAAGCAGTGGCTCACGCCTGTAATCCTAGCTACTCAGGAGGCTGAGATGTGAGGATCATGGTTCAAAGCCAGCAGAATAGTCCCTATGAGGGAAAAAAAAAAAGAAAAGAAAAGTCCCTGTGAGACTCTTATCTCCAGTTAACCACCAGAAAACTGGAAGTGGTGCTGTGGCTCAAGTGGTAGAGCATTTGCCTTGAGATGAAGAGCTGAGGGACAGCGCCCAGGCCCGGAGTTCAGGCCCCATGACCGACAAAAACAAAACCAAAAATAGAAAAACTAAGCTTGGTATGATAGTACATGTCTATAATTCCAGCTACTTGGGAGACAAATGTAGGAGGAAACGACTTAGAAGATCGTGATTTGAGGCTAATCTGGGCAAAAGCATGAGACATTTATTTGGAAAAAGCTAAAGAGTTTAGCAGGCACAAAGTCCTGAGTTCAATCCTCAGTATCACAAAGAGAGACCGGGGGGGGGGGGGGGGGGGGGGGGGGGGGGGACAGAAAGAGAGGAGAAGAAAAGAGAAGAAAAAAAAGGAAGCTGGGCACAGGTAGCTCATGCCTGTGATCCTAGCTATTCAGGAGGCTGAGGTCACAGTTCAAAGCTAGCCCAGCAGGAAAGTCCCTGTGAGACTCTTATCTCCAATTAACCACCAGAAAACCGGAAGTGGCACTGTGGCTCAAGTGGTAGAGTACTCGCCTTGAGCTGAAGAATTCAGTGACAGCGCCCAGGCCCAGAGTTCAAGTGCCACAACCCAAAAAAAAAAAAAAGATAATTTCTTAATGAAAACACAAGGATCATTAGCCTTACACATCTAAATGGCATTAGGAGATGAATAAATGTGCAAATAAATGATGGAGATACACTATAATACTGTAAATATAGAGGATGAAAAAGTAGTTGTGGTTTGGAATCAATGTAGATGAATTAATGGAAAAGGTGACACATGGGCTAGGCTGCAGCCATGGTGAGAGCTAAATTACTGTACAGATTGAGAGACTTTCCAAGTGAGCAAATTGATGTAGATTCTTCTTAATTTGGAAATTAGTGCCAATTTCTGTACATTCAGATAATTAGTTTTTCTGCTTATCTAAACTAGTTATAAAACTGTTGGGCCAACTAAGTATAGAACACCAGCTGCCAAGCAAGAGTTCAAGGTCCTGAGTTCAAGCCCCAGTACAAACACACACACACACACACACACACACACACACACACACACATACACACTTGAGCCAGGCATGGTATGCCTATAGTCCCAGAAAGATCTCTTAAGCCTAGAAGTTCAAGATCAGCCTGGAAAACAGCAAGAGGGGGCTGGGAAGGTGGCTCAGTGGTAGAGCGCTTGCCTTGCATGCCCGAGGCCCTGGTTTGATTCCTCAGCACCACATAAGCAAAAAGAAAAAAGCTGGAAGTGGCGCTATGGCTCAAGTGGTAGAGCGCTAGCCTTGAGCTGAAGAGCTGAGGAACAGCGCTCAGGCCCAGAGTTCAGGCCCCACGATCGGACCAAAAAAAAAAGAAAGAAAAGAAAAGAAAACAGCAAGAGGCTCTCAAAAAGCAAAATAATAACCAGAATCTGGAGTCTCCAACCTGTAACCTAGCTACTTAGGAGGCTGAGACCCAGAGGATCTCAGTTTAATGCTAGCTGAGGCAGAAAAGTCTGTGAGACTCTCTTTAATTAACGATCAAAAAGTCAGGCTTGCCAGGCACCAGTGGCTCATGTCCATAATCTTAGCTACTCAAGAGGCTGAGATCTGAGGATCACAGTTCCAAGCCTGCCCGGGCAGGAAAGTCCATAAGACTTTGATCTCCAGTAACCCCCAGAAAACCAGAAGTGGCACTGTGGCTCAAGTGGTAGAGCACTAACCTTGAGTTGAAGAGCTCAGGGACAGCGCCCAGACCCAGAGTTCAAGTCCCACAACCAACCCAAAAAAACCCAACAAAGTCAGGCTGAAAGCATAGTTCAAATAGTAGAGTACCAGCCAGGTACGTAAGCCAAGCTAGTGTGAACCTGAGTTTAAACTCTGGTACTAATGAAAATAAATGAGCAAATAAATAATAAAAATTAACAAAAAATTTAAAAACCGGGGTGGGGGGGGTTGGAGATGGGAAGGGATGGGAAGGGGAAACAAAGGAGGAGACAACAATGCTTGATAAGAAATGTACTCATTATCTTTCCCATGTAATTGTAACCCCTCTCTACGATATTTTCACCAAAAAAAAAAAAAGAACGGGAAAAAATTAAAAACCATTTATTTTCCTAACCAACCAAGGATTAATTTCTTTAAGGCCATAAACCCTGTGGAAGTGGCCCTGGTGACATGGAAATCGGTAAAGGAAATGGTGTTCGAAGGGGGCCCTCGTCCGTGGATCTTGGAGCCCTCCAGATTTTTCCTGGAGCTAAGTGTAGAAGAGACAGGGAAGATTGAAATAACAGAAGTCCGGCTTCCAGCTAAGAGAAAACAGAACCAGTATATCTACCGAGTCCTGTGCCTGGATTTAGGGGAACAGGTAAAGAAAAAGTCATTTTTAACATTACTATAATATTAGCACCTATACTACAATATTCCAACTCCTTTGGACATCTAGCCATTCCTTTTCAGATTCCAATAGATTTAATATTAGTTAGAAAGAAAACCGTGTGTGTGTGTGTGTGTGTGTGTGTGGCTTCAAATCTTGATCCTCCTGCCTGTGCTTCCTCAGAGATGGGATTACAGGAATAGTCCACCATACTCAGTTATAGAAAAAAAAATTCTAATTATTGATTAGAGGACTGTTCTTGTTTGTTTGTTTGTTTTTGGCCAGCCCTGGAGCTTGAACTCTGGGCCTGGGCACCATCCCTGAGCTTCTTTTGCTCAAGGCTAGCACTCTATCACTTGAACTACAGTGCCACTTCCGGCTTTTTCTGTGTATGTGATACTGAGGAATCAAACTCAGGGCTAGATGTATGTAAGGCAAGCATTCTACCACTGAGCCACGTTCCCAGCCCTAGAGAACTGTTTTGTGTTCTTACTGTTTGTTACATGTACCCAGTGATTTCAATAAGTTCATTGAACAGTCCACTAAATAATCAAGATGGTTTTTGCATTTGAATTTTACTTATTTATTTATTTATTTGAATTACACTCTTTTGTTGTTGTTGTTGTTTTTGGGTCCGGTCCTGGAGCCTGAACTCTGGGCCTGGGTGCTGTCCCTCAGCTCTTCAGCTCAAGGCTAGCACTCTACCACTTGAGCCACAGCGCCACTTCCGGCTTTTTTCTTTTTGCTTATGTGGTGTTGAGGAATCGAACCCAGGGCCTCAGGCATGCAAGGCAAGCACTCTACCAGTGAGCCACCTTCCTAGCCCCGAATTACACTCATGGTTATACAGACGGGTTTCATTGTGCTATTTTCCCACATGGATATAATACATCTCAATCAGCCTCATTCCATCAATTACTCTCCAGATGTATGTATGTATGTATGTATGTATGTATGTATGTATGTGTGTATGTGTATTTATAATTTTTCTGGTGTTCAGTCTTGAATTCTGGGCTTGGCTCTCTTGTTTCACTTTCTTCACACACAATTGACACTCTATCACATGAGCCATAACTCCACTTCCAGCTTTTTGGTGGTTTATTGGAAATAACTACCCTACAAATTTATCTGCCCCAGTCGCTTTGAACCTCAGTTCTCAGATGTCAGCCTCCTGAGTGGCTAGGAGTATAGGTGTGAGCCACCAGCACCAAGTATCAATATCTGTTGGTTTTGTTTTGTTTTGTTCCCCAGTCCTGGGGCTTGAACTCTGGGTCTGGGCGCTGTCCCTCAGCCCTTCAGCTCAAGGTGAGCACTCTACCACTTGAGCCACAGTGCCCAGGTTTCTAGTGGTTTATTGGAGATAAGAGTCTCATGGACTTTTCCTGCCTGAGCTGGCTTTAAACTGCGATCCTCAGATCTCAGCCTCCTGAGTAGCTAGGATTACAGGTGTGAACCACTGGTGCCTTGCTCCGTGGGCTTTTGTTCAAGGCTAGCATTCTACCACTTGAACTACAGTGCCACTTTCAGCTTTTTCTATGATTAATTGGAGATGAGAATCTCATGGAGACTTTCCTGCCTGGGCTGGCTTTGAACTGTGATCTTCAGATCTCAACATCCTGAGTAGCTAGGATTACAGGCATGAGCCACTGATGCTCGGCCAATACCTTTTTATAGTAGTGAATCTACCTCCCATTTTCCATATTTAATCACTCTAACTTATTTCTTGTTTTCCCAGATTCTTATCTTCAATTAACCAACAAAAAGCTTGAAGTAGAACTGTGGCTCAAGTGGTAGAACACCAGCCAGCCTTGAGTAAAAAAGCTAAAAGACACTACTCAAGCCCCAGTACCAGCACATACACACAAACTACAATAAATATCCACATGTCATTTGGACTGTGCTTTTTTTTTCTTTATGAAGTACTGCCAAATGGACCTAAAAGTGGCAAGACAACATTTTTCCTTTTGGTCAGTTTGTGGGACATGAACTTAGAGCCCCGATGTCCCTGAGTTTTTTCACTCAAGACCAGTACTCTACCACCTTGAGCTACAGCACCACTTCTGGTTTTCTGGTGGTTAAGTGGAGATAGTCTCACAAACTTTCCTGCCCCTGCTGGCTTTGAACCACCATCCTCAGATCTCAGACTCCCGAGTAGCTAGGATTACAGGTGTGAGCCACTGACACCCAGCAACTTCAAACGCTTGATCCTTCTGCCTCTGCCTCCCAAGTGTTTGGGATTGTAGGCATGTACTGCCACACTTGATTCCTCTTAAGATTCTGTTAATAAAAATAAGTTCCTTGGTGCTGGGAAGGTGGCTCAGTGGTAGAGCGCTTGCCTTGCATGCCTGAGGCCCTGGGTTTGATTCCTCAGCACCACATAAGCAAAAAGAAAAAAGCTGGAAGTGGTGCTGTGGCTCAAGTGGTAGAGTGCTAGCCTTGAGCTGAAGAGCTGAAGGACAGCCCCCAGGCCCAGAGTTCAGGCCCCACAACCGGACCCCCCCAAAAAAAAAAAAAAGTTCCAAGGAATATGTTATCACTTCTTTGACACTCATTGAAATTAGAAACTCATTTATTTTCATCCCTCCTACGAGGAAATAAATCTATTGGAAAGCACCAGTGACACTAATGATAAAGCTATTTTTGGACAGATGGAAGTAAGATAATCTGTTCAGAACCCAAGTTGGAGTGAATAATGCTTTTAATATTTTTAGGTAAGATTTGAGTATGCATTTTTCAAATAAAGCTTTTATTATGTTACAGTTTTGTCCTTTCCTAGTTTATTGAGTGAGCTATTACTAATCTCAGGCCTACTTAAACCTCATTTGGAACTCCCTAATTTCTTTTTTTTTTTTAATTATGCTGGTACTAGGGCTTGAACTCAGGGCATGGGTGCTGTCCCTTAGCTTTTTTCCTCCTACCCTTTGAACCACAGCTCCACTTTCAGCTTTTTTTTTTGGCGGGGAGGGGGGGGGAGGGCGGGAGGGTGGTTAATTGCAGGCAAGAGTCTCACAGACTTTCCTACCCTGGCTGGTATTGAAACGCCATCCTCAGATCTCAGCCTCCTAAGTAGCTAGGATTATAGGTGTGAGACACCAGCCTAACTTTAAATTCTTTTTGTTTCCATATACTGTTATTTATTATATATCTACTAGAGATAAGTTGAAACACAAATTAGTTTTCCACTTTTACTAACTAGTAACAAAGTGTTTATTGGAGGAAACTACTTGGTCCAAGTTAGACTTTTAAAATTCCATTTGTTTTCAAATTTCCATGATAACTTCAACGTCCCAGGGGCATAAATAATTAAAAACTATAATATCCTTAAAGGATTTGTCTGATTATAATTTCCAAAAGGCTCTAGAATGCAATTGAATAATTGAAACACATCTAGACTACTATGTTGGAATCAATACATCGTATGTCCACCCACAATTATCTCTTGCTCCGGTATTTTCTTATAGATTCTCACATTCCGAATTGGAAATCACCCAGGTGTTCTGAACCCTAGTCCAGCTATAGAGGTTGTGCAGGTGCGTTTCATATGCGCCCACCCTGCCAGTATGTCAGTGACACCAGTATATAATGTGCCAGCTAGTGCCCAGCCATGCCCTCTGCCACAGCACAACAAACAACTGGTAAGTTTGAAGGATGTTTTTGACAAATATAGCATTTTTTTTTTTTTTTTTTTTTTGTCAGTCGTGGGGCTTGAACTCTGGGCTTGGGTGCTATCCCTCAGCTCTTCAGCTCAAGGCGAGCGCTCTACCACTTGAGCCACAGCACCACTTCCTAGCATTTTTGTCTTATATAGTTTAGATACAAAAGGTCTGAAATACAGCTTTTCTATATATATATATATATATATATTTTTTTTTTTTTTTTTTTTTTTTTACTTTTTTCTCTCTGAGAAGGGAGAAAAAGAGAACTGACTATACTTGATTTTGTTACTGTACTTAGCTACACAGATAGCTTATGGTTATGGAAACAGACATTTAGATTTTCCTCAATAACTTCCTAATCGTTTTCTTCTTTTCTTTTCTTTTCTTTTTTTTCTTTGTTGGTTGTAAGGCTTGAACTCAGGGCCTGGGCACTGTCCCTGAGCCTCTTTGTTCTCAAGGCTAGCGTTCTACCACTTTGAGCCACAACTCTACTTCCAGTTTTTGAGTGGTTAGTTAGAAGTAAGAGTCTCACAGGACTTTTCTGCTCAGGCTGAATTTCAACCATGATCCTCAGATCTCAGCCTCCTGAGTAGCTAGGATTACAGCTGTGGGTCACCAGCACCCAGCTCTAACTAGTTTTCTTAATATCATTTCCTACCAAGTCTTCTTTTCTTTCTTTTTTTTTTTTTTTTTGCTAGTCCTAGGGCTTGCACTCAGGGCCTGGTTGCTGTCCCTGACTTTCTTTTATCAAGGCTGGTAATCTACCACTTCAACCATACCTCCACTTCCAGCTTTTTGCTGGTTAGTGGAAGATAAGAGCCTTAGGAACTTTCCTACCCCAGCAGGCTTCAAACCTCAGTCCTCAGATCTCAGCCTCCTAAGTAGATAGGATTGCAAGTGTGAGTCCCTGCAACTTACTGTACTCTATCCTGAAGGATCTTTCATGTGGTTGGTGTGGGACTTGAACTCAGGGCTTGGGTATTGTCCCTGAACTTTTGTGCTCAAGACTTTGAACCACCATGCCACTTCCAGTTTTCTGGTGGTTAACTGGGGATAAGAGACTCATTGGCTTTCCTGCCCAAGCTGGCTTTGAACTGCGATCCTTGTATCTCAGCCTCCTGCGTAGTTAGGATTTCAGGGGTGAAACACCACCACCAGGCTTTGTTTATACATTTATTTTTTTTAATATGGATGTTTTGAGTTAGAACAGGCAGAATTCTACTCTCAGAAATTTTACAGTGTGCAGCCGGGCACCTGTAGCTCATGCCTATAATCCTAGCTACTCGTGAGGGTGAGATCTGAGGATCACGGTTCAAAGCCAGCTCGGGCAGGAAAGTCCATGAGACTCTTATCTCCAATAAATCATTCAGAAAACTGGAAGTGGTGCTGTGGCTCAAGTGGTAGAGTGCTTGCCTTGAGTTGAAGGGCTGAGGTACAGTGCCCAGGCCCACAATTCAAGCCCAGGACCAACAAAAAAAAAAAAAAGCAAAGAAAAGAAATACAGTGTGCTTCCTACCAAACTTCATATGTACTTCTCATTTATAGACTAGGTAGACTTTTTGTTGTTGTTGTTTTATTTTGAGATAGAATCTAGCTACTATGTAACCCAGGTAAGTCTCTGGGTCCTACTGCCCCCGTCTCCTAAATAGCGAGGGTTACATATATGCTATTAAATGCTTAACAGACTCAAAACAAAATTTTTTTTTGGGGGGGGGTCCGGTCATGGGGCCTGAACTCTTGGCCTGGGTGCTGTCCCTCGGCAATTCAGCTCAAGGCTAGCACTCTACCACTTGAGCCACAGCCCCACTTCTGGCTTTTTTTTTTCCTGCTTATATGGTGCTGAAGAATCGAACCCAGGGCCTTAAGCATGCAAGGCAAGCACTCTACCACTGAGCCACCTTCCCAGCCCAAAACAAAATTTTTTTTTTTTTTTTTTTTTTGGGTCCAGTCGTGGGGCCTGAACTCTGGGCCTGGGCGCTGTCCCTCAGCTCTTCAGCTCAAGGCTAGCGCTCTTCCACTTGAGCCAGAGCGCCACTTCCGGCTTTTTTTTTCTTTTTGCTTATGTGGTGCTGAGGAATGGAACCCAGGGCCTCATGCATGCAAGGCAAGCGCTCTACCACTGAGCCACCTTCCCAGCCCCCAAAACAAATTTTTTTTTAAATTTAATTTAATTTTATTTGTGAACATACTGTACAGAGGGGTTACAATTACATGGGCAGGATAATGCGTACATTTCTTACCAAGCATTGCAGCCTCCTCCTTTGGTTTACCCTTCACATCCCTTCCCAGCCTCTCCCCTCCCCCCCAACAAAATTTTTTTAAAGTGACCGTGGCTCAGTTCTATAATCCTAACTACTTAGGAGGCTGAGATCTGAGAACTGAAGTTCAAAGCCAGTATGAGGCTTCTCACAAGTCTCTGAGATTCTTATGTCCAATTAAGCAGCAAAAAGTGGAGCTGGTGGCTGTAGTGGTAGAGTGCTAGCTTTGAGCAAAAAAAAAGACAGCACTCAGGCCCTGAGTTCAAGCCCCAGTATTAGTAAAGCAAAATAAGATATTTGGGTGAACATTTAGGGAAACTGAAATATTGATGAAATATTTGATGATACTAAATTAATTTTAATACTTTTATATATTAATATTATTGTTTGTTTGTTTTTTTTGTCGGTCATGGGGCTTGAGCTCTGGGCTTGGGCACTGTCCCTGTGCTCTTCAGCTCAAGGCAAGCACTCCACAGCTTGAGCTACAGTGCTACTTCCAGTTTTCTAGTGGTTTAGTGGAAATAAGAGTATCATAGACTTTCCTGCCCAGGCTGGCTTTGAACCTGGATCCTCAGATCTCAGCCTCCTGAATAGCTAGGATTACAGGCGTGAGCCACCAGCGCCCCACTATTATTGCTTTTTTTTTTTTTTGGTAGGACTTGGGGCTTGAACTCAGGGCCTGGGCTCCGTCCCTAAGTCTCTCTCTGTGCTCAAAGCTAGCACTCTACCTCTTGAGCCACAGTGCCACTTCTGGCTTTTTCTGTTTATGGGATACTGAGGAACTGAACCCACTGCTTCATGCGTGCTAGGCAAGAACTCTACCACTAAGCCACGCTCCCAGCCCCATTGTTCTTCTTATGTTGCAGACTGTTCTCATTCTTAGGAAACAGACTGAAATATTTAGGAGTAAAATGCCTTTCTATTTACATCATTCACAGAACAACAACAAAAAAAAAAACTTCCCCTGACCCAGTACAAGTAAGGTGAAGAAGAGGGAGATAGAAAGGGAAAGCAGATTTCACTAAATGATAAGAATGGGTAAATCTGGGCCATAGCTGGTGGCTCACACCTATAATCCTAACTCAAGATGCCAAAATCTGAGGATTTTGGTTCAAAGCCAGATTGTGCAGAAAAGTCCCTGAGACTCTTGTCTCCAGTTAACCACCAGAGAGTATAGGAAGTGGAGCTATGGTTCAAGTGATAGATCACTAGCCTTGAGGAAAAAAGTTCAAGGAAGATGTCCAGGCCCTGAGTTCAAGCCCCAGAACCAGTAAAAGAAGAAGGAATGAGTGAATCCAGGTAAAATTTTATATAAACGTTCATTATTCTTTTTTTATATAGACTTGAAATTTGTCAAAATAGAAAGATGAAACGTGATTTTTACAGAGTTTTTTTTTTTCTGCCAGTCCCGGGGCTTGAACTCTCTGTGCTCAAGGCTAATGCTCTATCACTTGAGCCACAGCTCCACTTCCAGCTTTTTCTGTGTATATGGTATTGAGGAATCGAACACAGGGCTTCATGCTTGCTAGGAAGGCACTGTACCACTGAGCCACATTCCCAGCCTGAAACATGATTTTTAATCTTCAAGGATATCTTACCATCTCTAAATCTATTAGATTTAATTGTTTTTCCCTTCCCTAATTTTTATTTTAATGCAGATTCCTGTATCAAGTCTGAGGGACACAGTCCTGGAACTAGCAGTATTTGATCAACATAGGAGAAAGTTTGATAATTTCAGTTCGCTAATACTAGAATGGAAATCTTCCAATGAGACACTAGCCTATTTTGAAGATTATAAATCAATGGAGATGGTAGCCAAAGATGATGGCAGTGGACAGACTCAATTACATGGTATTGTAGAAATTTATAAATCCTTTCACATGGAATACCTGCAAAGTGGTTCAAATTAAGAATTTTCTTTCTGGGCTGGGAAGGTGGCAGAGTGGTAGAGCACTTGCCTTGTATGCACGAGGCCCTGGGATCGATTCCTCAGCACCACATAAGCACAAAGAAAAAAAAGCAGGAAATGGCACTGTGGCTCAGGTGGTAGAGCGCTAGCCTTGAGCTGGACAGCGCCCAGGCCCAGAGTTCAGGCCCCACGACCGTACCCAAAAAAAAAAAAAAAAAGAATTTTCTTTCTTTCTTTTTTTTTTTTTGTCAGTAATGGGACCTGAACTCTGGGCCTAGGTGCTGTCCCTCAGCTCTTCAGCTCAGGGCTAGCATCCTACCACTTGAGTCACAACGCCACTTACGGCTTTTTTTGCTTATGTGGTTCTAAGGAAATAGAATCCAGGACCTAGTGCTTGCAAGGCAAGCACTCTACCACTGAGCCAACTTCCCAGTCTCATAAAGGTAGTCTCATGAAATCCATCCACCACCAGAACCTACCCCTTGATAGGTAGGAAGTAGGAAAGATAGCTGTGTACCTGGATCTGTAACTCAGTCTGGAAGTCAAGAAACCAAGCAAGGGTCTAGAAGATAGGCTCCCATTTTATTGCCTCCCGGGCCAAACTTAGCAAGTCAAGGGGCCACTGCCCTACATGTAAAAATGAGGAAGGAAACCCTTTACATAGTTCCTCTAAGAGCTGTTATACAGCTAGGATGCTTTGACATGAGAAGTGCTTTGTAAACAGTCCTGTTCAGAAACCTGAGGACTACATCGGGCTACAGGATGAATTTTCGCATTCCTTATATATCAAGAAAATAATCTCTAGCTCAAAAACCCAACAAAATAATAGAGCTGGGAGCCCAGTGCCAGTGGCTCATGCCTGTAATCCTAGCTATTCAGGAGGCTGAGATCTGAGGATCACCGGTCAAAGCCAGCCCAGGCACAAAAGCCGGTGAGACTCTTATCTCCAATAAACCACTCAGAAAACCAGAAGTGGCGATGTGGCTCAAATGGTAGAGCGCTAGCCTTGAGCTGAAGAGCTGAGGGACAGCGCCCAGGCCCAGAGTTCAAGCCCCACAACCAACAAAAAATAAAATAAGGGTTGGGAAGGTGGCTCAGTGGTAAGGTCTTGCATGCCTGAGGCCCTGGGTTCGATTCCTTAGCACCACATAAGCAAAAAGAAAAAAGCCGGAAGTAGCACTGTGGCTCAAGTGGTAGAGCGCTAGCCTTGAGCTGAAGAGCTGAGGGACAGCGCCCAGGCCAGAGTTCAGGCCCCACGACCGGACCCAAAAAAATAAATAAATAAAAAATAAAATAAATAATAATAGAGCTGGGAATGTGATTCAGTGAAAGCACGCTTGCTCAGCATGTGTTGAGACCATGGGTTCTATCTCAGCACCACAAAAAAAGATTTGAAGGGAGAGGAGAGCAGAGAAAGAGAGAAGGAGAGAGAGAAAGGGAGGAGGGAGGAAAGAAAGCAAGGAAGAGAGAGTGTGAGAAAAAGAAAGACAAGTTGGGTGTTGGTAGCTTGCACATGTAATTCTAGCTACTCAGGAGGCTGAGATCTGAGGATTGCAGTTGGAAGCCAGTCCAGGCAGGAAAGTCAGTGAGACTCTTGTCTCCAATCAACCACCAGAAAGCCAGAAGTGGCCCTCTAGTTCAAAGTGGTAGAATGCTAGCCTGGAGCAAAAGAGTTCAAGGACAGAGCACAAGCCCTGAGTTCAAGACCCAAGGCCAGATGACAAAAAAAAAGAAGATAGGGCTGAGAATGTGGCTTAGTGGCTGAGTGCTTGTCTAGCATGCATGAAGCCCTGGGTTCAATTCCTCGGTACCATATAAACAGAAAAAGCAAGAAGTGGCACTGTGACTCAAGTGGTAGAGTGCTAGCCTTGAGCAAAAGAAGCTCAAGGACAGTGCCCAGGCCCAGAGTTAAAACCCCAAAACTGGCAAAAAAAAAAAAAAAAAGATAAGCCCTTTAACGTTTTTTAATAGGTGACACGACATTTACATCAACAAAACAGGTTAGAAGAATAAAAGGTGCTGGGCTGGGAAGGTGGCTCAGTGGTAGAGTGCTTGTCTTCTATGCATGAGGCCCTGGGCTCTATTCCTCAGCACTACATAAACAGAAAAAGCCAGAAGTGGTGCTGTGGCTCAAGTGGTAGAGCACTCACCTTGAGCTGAAGAGCTCAGTGACAGTGCCCAGGCCCAGATTTCAAGCCCCACAACCAACCAAAAGAAGAAGAAGAAGAAAAGGTCCTTCCCAAAGGACTATCCTGTGTCACTAACATATGTAAATTGAACAAAATTTCTTCATACACTATTTTGAGCCTGTTTTAGACCTTCACAGTTGAAAAGAATTTTAGATTTTTGGGGGGGAGGTGCTAGTTCTGAGCCGCTGTCCCTAAGGTTTTTGTTTTGTTTGTTTGTTTTTAATTTTTATTTAAGGCTAGCATGCTACCACTTGAGCCCCAGCTCCACTTTCAGCTTTCTGGGTTTTTTTAGTTAATTGAAGATACGAGTCTCATGGACTTTCCCACCCAGACTGGCTTTGAATTGCTCTCCTCAGAGCTCTGCCTCCCCAGTAACTAAGATTACAGGCATGAGCCACCCACCCATGCCCAGCAGGTAGATTGGTTGCTCAGAGTCATATAAGAGTAAAATGAGCCGGGTGCTGGTGGCTCAGGCCTATAATCCTAGCTACTCAGGAGGCTGAGATCTGAGGATCTTGGTTCAAAGCCAGCCCGGGCAGGAGAGACCGTGAGACTCCTATCTCCAATAAACCACCAGAAAACCGGAAGTGGCGCTGTAGCTCAAGTGGTAGAGCACTCGCCTTGAGCTGAAGAGCTGCGGGACAGCGCCCAGGCCCAGAGTTCAAGCCCCACGACCGACACACACACACACACACACACACACAGAAAGAATAAAATGGTGGGGCTGGGAAGGTGGCTCGGTGGTAGAGTGCTTGCCTTGCATGCATGAGGCCCTGGGTTCCATTCCTCAGCACCACATAAGCAGAAAAAGCTAGAAGTGGCGCTGTAGCTCAAGTGGTAGAGCGCTCACCTTGAGCTGAAGAGCTGAGGGACAGCGCCCAGGCCCAGAGTTCAAGCCACATGACCAACAACAACAACAAAGAATAAAATGGTCAACACAAAAGCCCAGTTTTGTTTACCCCCATTGGTGTTTTTAATCTCACAATAAAATGGAGCAGAATTTGGTTTTCTGGAGATACTTTTATACTCTATATGTTTGTTTTCTTTCACTGTACTAGGGCCTTGGACATGTTAGGTTAGCACTCTATAACAGGATCATGCTCTATAGCTCAGGCTAACTTGGAACTCACAGTCTTGTCTTCAACTCCCTTGGGCTAGGATTGCAGGCTTGAGCCATTATGCCTGGCTATGGTATTGTTTCTCAAAGAGTATCTTTCTGCATATTTCCAGGTCATCAGATCCTTAAAGTACATCAAATAAAAGGGACTGTACTCATCGGAGTCAATTTTGTGGGTTATTCAGAGATAAAAAGCCCAAAGGTAAGTGGAGAAAACAATGTAATCTTTTTTTTTTTGGGGGGGGGGTGTCCAGTCGTGGGGCCTGAACTCTGGGCCTGGGCGCTGTCCCTCAGCTCTTCAGCTCAAGGCTAGCGCTCTACCTCTTGAGCCACAGTGCCACTTCCGGCTTTTTTCTTTTTGCTTATGTGGTGCTGAGGAATCGAACCCAGGGCCTCATGCATGCAAAGCAAGCACTCTACCACTGAGCCACCTTCCCAGCCCTGTAATCTTTTTTTTTAAATGGGGGACTTGGGGAGATTGAGACAGGATCTTACTATAAGCCCATGCTGGCCTCAAACTCGGAATCCTTTAGCTTCCAGATTGCTAGGCTTGCAGGCATGTGCCACCATACCCAACTGATAATGAATGGAGATTATAAGAAACATAAATTCAGCCAGGTGCTGGTGGCTCTGTCTGTAATCCTGTAGCTATTCAAGAGGTCAGCCTGAGCAGAAAAGTCTAGGAGACTCCATCTTCAACTAGCAAAAACCTGGGCTGGACGAATGACTCAAGTGGTAGAGCTACAGCAGAGTAATCATGCTGAGCAAGCTCAAGGCCCTGAGTTTCATACCCCAGTACCAGCAGAAAAGGATAAGAAAGAAATCTTAAATTAGAGCAGGGTAGTTGCACATGCCTATGATCCCATCCTGAGCTACATAGCAAAAGCCTATATAAAAAAGAAATATACTTGGGTGGGGGGTTGAGGGGAGGCTGGGAAGGGATGGGAAGGGGAAACAAAGGAGGAGGCTACAATGCTTGATAAGAAATGTACTCATTATCTTGCCCATGTAATTGTAACCCCTCTGTACAGTATTTTCACAATAAAAAAAAAAAAAAAGGGCTGGGAAGGTGGCTTGAGCTGTGGCTCAAGTGGTAGAGCACTAGCCTTGAGCTGAACTGCTGAGGGACAGCGCCCAGGCCCAGAGTTCAGGCCCCACGACCGGACCAAAAAAATAAAAATAAAAAAAGAAATATACATGTATGTGATATTTAAGGCTTTTTTTTTTTTGGTAAGGCATGGGGCTTGAACTCTGGGCCTGGGCACTGTCCCTCAGCTCTTCAGCTCAAGTCTATCATAGTACCACTTCAGCCATAGCGCCACTTCCAGTTTTCTGGTGGTTTATTGGAGATAAGAGTCTCACAGAATCCAGGTGCTGGTGGCTCATGCCTGTAATCCTAGTTACTAAGGAGGCTGAGGGGCTGGGAGGTGACTCAGTGGTGGAACGCTTTCCTTGCATGCATGAGGCCCTGGGTTTGATTCCTCAGCACCACATAAGCAAAAACAAAAAACAAAAAAACAGAGTGGCACTGTGGCTCAAGTGGTAGAGTGCTAGCCTTGAGCTGAAGAGCTAAGGGACAGGGTCCAGGCCCAGAGTTCAGGCCCCACAACCGACCAAAAAAAAAAAAAAGATAAGGAGAGGCGCTGGGAAGGTGGCTCAGTGGTAGAGCGCTTGCCTTGCATGCCTGAGGCCCTGGGTTCAATTCCTCAACACCACATAAGCAAAAAGAAAAAAACCGGAAGTGGCCCTGTGGCTCAAGTGGTAGAGGGCTAGCCTTGAACTGAAGAGCTGAGGGACAGTACCTAGGCCCAGAGTTCAAGCCCCATGACCGGACCCAAAAAAAAAAAAAAAAAGATAAGGAGGCTGAGATCTGAGTATCACAGTTCAAAGCCAGCCCAGGCAGGAAAGTCCATGAGACTTTTATCTCCAGTTAACCACCAGAAACCAGAAGTGGTGCTGTAGCTCAAGTGGTAGTGCGCTTGCCTTGAGCTGAAGAGCTGAGGGACAGCGCCCAAGCCCAGAGTTTCAAGCCCCATGACCAACAACAAAAAAAAAGTTTCACAAACTCTCCTGTCTGGGTTGGCGTCAAACCTCAGTCCTCAGATGTCAGCCTCTGGAGTAGATTATAGGCATGAACCGTTATCTTTAGCACTTGAATGAGTACCAAGCCTTTCTCTTTCTGATCTGAGGAATTAGAAGTTCATATTCATTTTTGTGGTGATTGTTATTTGCTAGGAAATTCGCAACTTGCCCAGATCTGCAACAGTGGAGCTGCTCTTGGTGGATGATGTAGCTGTACTGCCAGAGAATGCCACCATTTACAACCACCCAGATGTGAAGGTAGAAGCTTTATGGGTCTAGTTAAATGGAATCATATTGGAAGAAAGGTTATTAAAATTAATAGCACAGTAATTAGAAAAATCTCTTATACGTTATGTTGAAATCTGATACATATATATTAATACATATATATTACAAGTAAATAGCTTCAGTATTCTTATTGGGTTTTTTAAAAAATTTTTAATGACCTTAATTGCTTAATCTCTAGTCTTCTTATATAGGTAGAAGCTATTTTCTTTAAGTTATTTATAAATGGAAGGGAATAGAATATTGTTTGTCTGATTTTTTTCCATAGGAAATATTTAGCCTTGTGGAAGGATCTGGTTATTTTTTAGTCAACAGCAGTGAGCAGGATATTGTCACCATCATTTATATGGAAGCAGAAAGTTCTGTCCAGGTGAGTTGTAGAAATATTCCCAGCAAAATTAATTGATAGTCTCAGATCAAAGATCATTGTAAGCTGGGCACTGGTGGCTCACGCTACTTGGTGGCTCATGCCCTTTTGGTTTTCTGGTGGTTAATTGAGATAAGAGGGCTCATGGAGGGCTGGGAAGGTGGCTCAGTGGTAGAGCGCTTGCCTTGCATGCATGAGGCCCTGGGTTCGATTCCTCAGCACCAGATAAGCAGAAAAAAAATTTTAAAAAGGCGGAAGTGGTGCCGTGGCTCAAGTGGTAGAGTGCTAGCCTTGAGCTGAAGAGCTGAGGGACAGCGCCCAGGCCCACAGTTCAGGTCCCACGACCGGACCCAAGAAGAGGCTCATGGACTTTCCTGCCCTGGCTGGCTTTGAACTGTGATCCTCAGATCTCAGCCTCCTGAGTGGCTAGGATTACAGGCATGAACCACTGATGCCTGACTATTTTTTAATTTTACCAGTCCTGGGGCTTGAACTCTGGGCTTGGGCACAGTCCCTGAGCTTCTTTTATTTAAGGCGAACACTCTACCACTTGAGCCACAGTACCACTTCCGGCTTTTTTAGTAGTCCATTGGAGATAAGAGTCCTACAAGGACCTTTCTGTCCCAGCTGGCTTCAAACCATGTTCCTCAGATCTCAGCCTCCTGATTAGCTAGGATTATAGGTGTGAGCCACAGGCACCTGGCCAAATCAAGTGATTTTTTACATTAAAAAAAAATAAAAGTGAAGCTGGGCACCTGTGGCTCACACCTGTAATCCTACTACTCAGGAGGCTAAAATCCGAGGATTGTGATTCAAAGCCAACCCTGGGCAGGAAAGTCCATGAGACTTGTATCTCCAATAAACCACCAGAAAACTGGAAGTGGCACTGTGGCTCAAGTGGTAGAGTGCTAGCCTTGAGCTGAAGAGCTGAGGGACAGTGCCCAGGCCCAGAGTTCAAGCCTCAGGACCAACAAAACAAAACAAAATTAAAATAAAGGTGAAGTACTAAGTGCAGACCAGGGATGCAGAAAACATTTTATTCAATAGGTGAAGTTCAAAGAAGGAAAAAGAAAATACCAATTAGCAAATGTTTTCTTTCCGTCTTGTGATTACAACAGGTACTAACAGGTAGAGTGCTAGCCGGAGCAAAAAGAGCAAAAAGAGCTTGGGGACAGTGAGTGCCCAGGCCTAGAGTTCAAGCCCCAACACCCACAAAAATTAATTTTTTAATTAATTTATTTTTGTCTGGTTTTCTGGTTGTTTACTGGAGATAAGGGTCACATGGAGTTTTCTAACTGGGCTGGCTTTGAACCGAGATCCTCAGATCTCAGCCTCTTGAGTGAGGCATGAGCCACCAGCGCCCGGCTAAAAAAAATTTTTTTTTTTTTTTTTTTGGGTCCGGTCGTGGGGCCTGAACTCTGGGCCTGGGCGCTGTCCCTCAGCTCTTCAGCTCAAGGCTAGCACTCTACCAGTTGAGCCATAGCACCACTTCTGGCTTTTTTCTTTTTGCTTATGGGGTGCTGAGGAATCGAACCCAGGGCCTCAGGCATGCAAGGCAGGCGCTCTACCACTGAGCCACTTTCCCAGCCCCCTAAAAAAATTTTTTAAAATAGGGTAACCGCTACCATTTTGAGCCACAGCTTCACTTCCAGTTTTCTGGTGCATAAGATCTAAGCCCCATCAGGCTTCAAACCGTGACCCTCAGATTTCAGCCTTCTTAGTAGCTAGGATGACAGGCATGAGCCACTAGCCACCCTTGAGTGACTTGGTTTTCATTCTTTCTTTCTTTCTTTCTTTTTTTTTTTTTTTTTTTGGGTCCGGTCGTGAGGCCTGTACTCTGGGCCTGGGCGCTGTCCCTCAGCTCTTCAGCTCAAGGCTAGCACTCTACCACTTGAGCCACAGCGCCACTTCTGGCTTTTTTTTTTCTGCTTATGTGGTGCTGAGGAATGGAACCCAGGACCTCATGCATGCAAGGCAAGCGCTCTACCACTGAGCCACCTTCCCAGCCCCTCTTTCTTTCTTTCTTTCTTTTTTTCTTTCTTTCTTTCTTTCTTTCTTTCTTTCTTTCTTTCTTTCTTTCTTTCTTTCTTTCTTTCTTTCTTTCTTTCTTTCTTTTCCTTCCTTCCTTCTTTCTTTTTGTCAGTCTTGGGGCTTGAACGCAGGGCCTGGGCACTGTCCCTGAGCTTCTTTGCTCAAGGCTAGCACTCTACCACTTGAGGCACAGCATCACTTCCAGCTTTTTCTGTTTATGTGGTTCTGAGGAATTGAACCCAGATCTTCATGCATGCTAGGCAAGCACTCTACCACTAAGCCACATCCACAGCCCAATTTCATTTTCTTTATTCTTTCCCCTGTAAATAATTAAGAAGCTGGATATAGAGTCGGATCCCGGTGGCTCATGCCTGTAATCCTAGCTACTCAGGAGGATAAGATCTGAGGATCACAGTTCAAAGCCAGTCTGGGCAGGAAAGTCTGTGAGACTCTTATCTCCAATTAACCACCAGAAAACCAGAAGTGTGCTGTGGCTCAAGTGGTAGAACACTAGCCTTGAGCTAAAGAGCTCAAGGTCAGTGCTCAGGCCCAGAGTTCAAGCCCCAAGACCGACAAAAAAAAGAAGAAGAAGAAGCTAGATATATATATTAGATTCTACTTAAATTCAATTATACTTAACAACACTCTTAATCAGAGAATATCATTAAGGTACACACTTTACCATGAACTGAAACATTTTAAGGAGACATGCTTCTATGCCTGCAACATATAACTTGACCTTTCTGAACTTCCATCTCAAAGGAAGTTAAGGTTTATTTTCTACTTTGGGTTGAAATACTTGCTATAAAGCCAGATGCCAGTGGCTCACACCTGTAATCGTAGCTACTCGAGAAGCTGAGATTTGAGGATTGTAGTTCAAAGCCAGCCAGGGCAGGAAAGTAGTCTATGAGAGTCTTATCTCCAGTTAACCACCAAAAAACCGGAAGTGACAATATGGCTTAAGTGGTTGAGTGCCTGCCTTGAGCTCAAGAGCTCAGAGACAGCACCCTGGCCAGAGTTTAAGCTCTATGACCAACAAAAAAAAGAAAAAGAAAAAAAGGAAAGAAAAGAAAAGAAATACTTGGTATGATTTTGTCTAGAACATGTTTGCTAATTTTTACCCAACTACCATATTTTTCCCTTTTAGTTAGTTCCAGTACATCCTGGATTTCTCACCTTGGAAGTCTATGACCTGTGCCTGGCTTTCTTAGGTCCAGCAACAGCTCACCTCAGAGTGTCAGACATACAAGAGCTGGAGCTTGATCTGATTGATAAGGTGAGAAATGTTAGTCCTCATCATACTCCCCCCTCTTTCTTTCTGCCTACCTTTCTATCTTTGATTCAACCCAAGGCCTTACCCATGCGGCTCAGTGGTAGAGCGCTCGCCTTGTATGCATGAGGCCCTGGGTTCTATTCCTTAGCACCACATAAGCAGAAAAAGCCAGAAGTGGTGCTGTAGCT
This sequence comes from Dipodomys spectabilis, assembly GCF_019054845.1. Lineage (NCBI taxonomy): Eukaryota > Metazoa > Chordata > Mammalia > Rodentia > Heteromyidae > Dipodomys > Dipodomys spectabilis. The sequence goes on from NW_024870746.1 coordinate 7,194,614, forward strand.
CAAGTGGTGCTGTGTCTCAAGTGGTAGAGCACTAGCCTTGAACTGAAGAGCCTGAGGGACAGCGTCTAGGCCCAGAGTTCAGGCCCCACACCAAAAAAAAAAAAATCTCTTAATATAGTGTCTGCTAAAATACTGTGTATATACTATAACTTTTAGCAAGTACAGACTTGCCAGGTATCAGTGGCTCAGACCTATAACCGTAGCTACTCAGGAGGCTGAGATCTAAGGATTGTAAAGCCAGCCCGGGCAGGAAAGTCTGTGAGACTATTACCTCCAATTAACCACCAGAAAACCTAAAGTGGCACTATGGCTCAAGTGGTAGAGCACTAGCCTTGAGCTGAAGAGCTGTGGACAGCACCTAAGCCCAGAGTTGGAGCCCCATGACTAACACCAACAACAAAAATCTGACATTGAACATGACAGAAGTAAAGACAAATAGTGTTTAAAAAAAAACAACTAAGGTGCCCCTCCCACCAATGCTCTGGCCCGGCTCTCCTGTACCCTCTCTGGGCTTGTCTATTGTTGCCACTATGAACAAGATGGTTCAGCAGCTCCAGATGGAGGCTGGGCTCAATTGTGTGAAGGTTTCTAAGACACCTGCAGACAAACTATTCTGTGCAGAATGCTCATCCTGACTCACTGCTGGCAGGGGCATCTTCAAGTACAAATCCCTTCAAATCCCAGAAAATACCTGTGCATAATATACAAACTTCTACTTTTGTCAATCCGTAACATCTACCTCTCTGAATTTTCATGAATTTCTGTTTCTCAAAGTTAACTGTTGTATATACACTGGTGATGACATATAGTAAAATACATAATATAAAGCTAAAAACAAACAAACAAAAAAAAAACTTAAGCCTGGAGTAGTGACTCATACTTATAATATCAGAACTCAGAAGGCTGAGGCAGGAGGATCATGACTTGGAGACTGGGCTGGGCTACACAGCAATACCCTGTTTTTTGTTGTTGTTGTTTGGTTTGGTTTGGTTAGTTTTTTGATCATGGGGCTTGAACTCTGGGCTTGGGCACTGTCTCTATGCTCATTAGCTCAAGGAGAGCACTGTACGGCTTGAGCCACGGTGCCACTTCTGGTTTTCTAGTGGTTTATTGGAAATAAGAGTCTCGCAGACTTTCCTGCCCAGGCTGGCTTTGAACTGTGATCCTCAGATCTCAGCCTCCTGAGTAGCTAGGATTATAGGGGTGAGGCACCGGTGCCTGGCCCCTGATTTTTTTGTTGTTGGTGTTTGTTTTTTAAGTGCTAGGCACCATTGGCTCATCCCTGTAATCCTAGGTACTCAGGAGATTGATATCTGTGGATTGTGGTTCAAAGCCAGCTTGGGCAGGAAAGCTTCTGAGACTCAACCCCAATTAAGTACCAAAAATAGCAGGTGGAGATATGCTCAAGTGGTAGAGCACTAGCCTTGAGCAAATAGCTCTGTTTCTCAATAGGTTTTTGAAAGTCCTCTAGTCTCAAGTACTCTCAAAAGATATTACCCAAGAATTTTCAGAAAATGTAGTAATGACAAGACATTTAAAGACTTTAAATAGGTATTTTGTTTTGTTTTAAGACAGCAACTTAGCCGGGCACTGGTGGCTCACACCTGTAATCCTAGCTACTCAGGAGGCTGAGATCTGAGGATCGCGGTTCAAAGCCAGCCCAGGCAGGAGAGACCGTGAGACTCTTATCTCCAATAAACCACCAGAAAACCGGAAGTGGCGCTGTAGCTCAAGTGGTAGAGCACTCGCCTTGAGCTGAAGAGCTGAGGGACAACGCCCAGGCCCAGAGTTCAAGCCCCACGACTGACAAAAAAAAAAGACAGCAACTTAATATATAGCTCATGCTATATACCATGCCCAAGTTCAAGTCCCAGGACCTTCACACACACACACACACACACACACACACAATATAAATAAATAAAATAAATAAAACAAAAACAACCTTAGCACCTGGTGCTGGTGGCTCACACCTGTAATCCTAGCTAAACAGGAGGCTGAGATCTGAGGATCACAGTTCAAGGCAGCCTAGGCACGAAATTCTCTGTGAGACTCTTATCTCCAACTAACCACCAGACCTGGAAATGGCACTGTGACTCAAGTGGTAGGATACTCACCTTGAGCTGAAGAGATCAGGGATAGTGCCCAGGCCCAGAGTTCAAGCCCCATGACTGACAAAAAAAAAAGGATTCCTCTACTATAATCTATTTCTGTTGCTTTTTTCAAACACTAGGTTGAGATTGGTAAAACTGTGTTAGTGACTGTGAGGGTTCTTGGCTCTTCCAAACGCCCATTCCAAAATAAATACTTCAGAAACATGGAGCTCAAACTCCAGTTGGCCTCTGCTATTGTCACCCTGACGTGAGTACCATTTTCATACTTCCTTGCTCTTATGCTTAATATCATGAGACTCTTCCTCCTAGTGCCTCAGTCAGTTTCCCCTTTATGTTATTCAAGATTTTTTTTTTTTTTTTGGGTCCAGTAGTGGGGCCTGAACTCTGGGCCTGGGCGCTGTCCCTCAGCTCTTCAGCTCAAGGCTAGCGCTCTACCACTTGAGCCACAGTGCCACCTCCGGCTTTTTTCTTTTTGCTGATGTGATGCTGAGGAATCGAACCCAGGGCCTCAGGCATGCAAAGCAAGCACTCTACCACTGAGCCATCTTCCCAGCCAGTCCTAGGGCTTGAATTCAGGGCTTGGGCACTGTCCATGGGCTTTTTCACTCAAAGCTAGCACTCTACCATGGGAGCCACAGCTCTTCTTCTGGCTTTTTGGTGGTTTATTGAAGCTAAGAGTCTCATGGACTTTCTTGCTTGGGCTGGTTTTGAATTCTAATCCTTAGATCTCACCCTCCTGAGTAGCTAGGATTACAGGTATGAACTGGCACCCAGCTTCAAATTTTCTACTATCCTTGTTTTCCATACCTTTCACTTCATATTCTCTTCCCATATTTAGCTGTCTACGAAACATCCACTCAAGCTAAGTGTGGTAATAATACACTCCTGTAATTCTATCACCCAGGAAGCTGAAGCAGGAGGACCATGAGTTCAAGTTCAAGAAGAGCTACATATCAAGTTGCTGTCTCAGAACAAGACAAAATACCCATTCAAAGTCTTTAAATGTCTTGTCATTAGTATATTTTCTGAAACTTCTTGGATAGTATCTTTTGGGGGTACTTGAGAGAGAGGGCTTTCAAAAATCTATTGAGGCGGAGCTAGGAAGGTGGCTCAGTGGTAGAGCACTTGCCTTGCATGCATGAGGCCCTGGGTTTGATTCCTCAGCACCACAAAAGCAAAAAGAAAAAAGCCGGAAGTGGCACTGTGGCTCAAGTGGTAGAGTGCCAGCCTTGAGCTGAAGAGCTGAGGGACAGCGCCCAGGCCCAGAGTTCAAGCCGCACGACCAGACCCAAAACAAAACAAAACAAAAAATCTATTGAGGGGGCTGGGAATGTGGCTTAGTAAAGAGTGCTTGCCTAGTATGCATGAAGCCCTGGGCTCAATTCTTCAGTACCACATACACAGAAAAAGCTGGAAGTGGCACTGTGGCTTAAGTGGTAGAATGCCAGCCTTGAGCAAAAGAAGCTCAGGGACAGTGTCCAGGCCTTAAGTTTAAGCCCCAGGACCAGCAAAAAAGAAAAAGAAAGAAAGAAGGGAGGGAGGGAAAGAGAAAGGAAGCAAGGAAGGAAGGAAGGAAAGGAGGGAGGGAGGGAGGGAGGGAGGTAAAAGAAAAGAAAAGAAGAGAAAAAATCTATTGGGAAGCAGAGCTATTTGTTTCCTCCTCTAAGAAAGGAGAAATACAAGAATTCCAGAACAGCCGGGCGCTGGTGGCTCACGCCTGTAATCCTAGCTACTCAGGAGGCTGAGATCTGAGGATCGCGGTTCAAAGCCAGCCCAGGCAGGAGAGACCGTGAGACTCCTATCTCCAATAAACCACCAGAAAACCGGAGGTGGCGCTGTAGCTCAAGTGGTAGAGTGCTCGCCTTGAGCTGAAGAGCTGAGGGACAGCGGCTAGGCCCAGAGTTCAAGCCCCACGACCGACAAAAAAAAAAAAAAGAATTCCAGAACAATTTGGTAATTGCAGTTTCACCCATCTGTGTTTATATTGCCCTTATTTCCTTTCTCAGAACAAATTTTTTGCCCATTGGGAACTTTCTGCCATAACTATGAAATTTATCTTGATTCTGGCAGTCCCTTCTAGCCAGAGTTAAAGTGAGCAGGAAATGCTAGGCATCTTGGAAAGATGCACCACTGTCCATTCTCAAAGTCAAGTCTTTCTCACCTAAGACATATGGTCTTTGCAGACTAATGGAAGAACAGGATGAATACTCTGAAAATTATATTATTCGAGCCATCACTGTTGGGCAAACCACACTTGTAGCTATTGCCAGAGACAAGATGGGAAGAAAATTCACATCAGCTCCCCGGCAAATTGAAGTAAGGGAGTGATCTCACCCAAAATTTGCACTTTATTTTGTTTAGCATTGTTTATCCCTTGTTGTTTGCTTTGCATAAATTGAAAATCATTTGGCTGAAAAAAAATGAGTTGTTTAGCTGGGCACTGATGGTACATGCCTATAGGCATAGCTGCTCAGAGGCTGAGATCCAAAGATTGAGGTTCAAAGCCAGCATAGACAGCAAAGTCCATGTGATTCATCTCTAATTAACCATCAAAAAGCCAGAAAAGCCAGAAGTGAGCTGGATGCTCGTGGCTCATACCTGTAATCCTAGCTACCCAGGAGGCTGAGATGTGAGGATCACAGTTTGAAGTCAGCCTGGACAGAAAAGTCTGTGAGACTCTTCAATAAACGTCTCAGAAAAAGCCTGAAGTAGCACTGTGGCTCAAGTGGTAGAGCACTAGTCTTGAGCACAAAGAGGTTAGACAGCACCCAGGCCCTGAGTTCAAGCCCCAGGACCAGAAAAAAAAAGCCAGAAGTGTAGTTGTGGCTTAAGTGGCAGAACAACACTGAGCAAAAAACTTAAGGGGCTGGGAAGGTGGCTCAGTGGTAGAGTGCTTGCCTTACATGCATGAGGCCCTGGCTTTGATTCCTCAACACCACATAAACCAGAAAAAGCCAGAAATGGCGCTATGGCTCAAGTGATAGAGTGCTAGCCTTGAGCTAAAGAGCTGAGGGACAGCGCCCAGGCCCAGAATTCAAGCCCCACGACCAAAAAAAAAAAAAAAAAACTAACTTCAAGGATAGCTCCTAGATCCTGAGTTCAAGCCCCAAGACTTGTTAATGCTGAGTGATATACACCTGAGAGTAATTATACTGTTCTCTCTACTTTTATTTTTATTTTTTTATTTTATTTTTTGCCAGTCCTAGGGCTTGAACTTAGGGCCTGGTCACTGTCCCTGAGCTTCTTTTTGCTCAAGGCTAGCACTCTACTACCATCTGAGCCACAGTACCACTTCTGGCTTTTTCTGTGGTGCTGAGGAATCAAACCCAGCGCTTCATACATGCTAGGCAAGCACTCTACCACTAAGCCACATTCTCAGCCTACTTTTATTATTTTTTACGGTAGTTAGTTGTAAATATAATTTTAACTGTCATTTTGTGAATATATTTGTATAACTTTTGCACATAATTTTGCACATAATTCAGTTTTTCTTAGAATAAGTTCTCAGTCATTCAGTATGAAGTTGGGTCATTAGTTATTGTTGCTTCTGGACTTCCCCTTCAAGGTGTTTCCTCCATTCAGACTTGTCCCAGAGAAGATGACACTGATTCCAACTAACATGATGCAGGTAATCTTTTGTCTTGTTTTGTTGCTATTACTGAGATACGTAACTGTGGTTTTATATTTTGATTGTTATTTTGTTTTGTTGTTGTATTGTTGCTGAGACAGGGTCTCACTCTGCAGCCCAACAGGCCTCTGATTAGCCTCCTGCCTTAGTTTCCCAAGTGCTGGGGTTATAGGTATGTTTCACCTAGCCTTGGCTCAATGATGCAAGTGATCTTAAAGACAGAAAAATCAGACTTACCTGTTTCCCTTTGAGATACAGCACTCCTATTTTTATTGTGCTCCTATTGTGTACTCCCAGCCAAGTACAACTGAATATTATAATGAAAACAGTAATTTTCCCTGATCCCTGATGTATCCATTTAGTACTTCTATTCCTCCTCCTTCTCCTTCTTCTTCTTCTCCTCCTTCTTCTTCTCCTTCTCCTTCTTCTTCTTCTTCCATTGCTGGGGCTTGAACTCGGGGCCTGGGCACTGTCCTTGAGCTTCTTTTGCTCAAGGCTAGCACTCTACCCCTTGAGCAACAACCCCACTTTTGTCTTTTTCTGTGTATGTGGTACTGAGGAATTGAACCCTGGGCCTCATGCATGTTAGGCAAGCACTCTACCACTCTATCACTAAGGCCCCTTCTATTTCTTCTATATGCATTGGAGGTTTTGTGAGATATCCTTTTCCAGGAAATGAGGAAAAATAAAGAAATTAGGCTGCTTCAAGAAAATGTTGAAAAGGAGATACAACTCCTCACCTACAGCCCAGGCACTTACTGGTATGTTTAAATTCCAGGTAATGTCGGAAGGTGGTCCTCAGCCCCAATCTATCATTCACTTCTCCATCAGTAATCAGACTGTGGCCACTGTAAATAGGAGGGGGCAAGTTACAGGAAAGGTGGTTGGTACAGCTGTGGTCCATGGCACCATCCAGACAGTAAATGAAGATACTGGAAAAGTGATTGTGTTTTCCCAGGTATTCATTCTTTCCTGTGTTCTGTTCTACTCTTTTTTTTTCTTTTCTTTTTTTCTTTTGGCTAGTCCTGGGGCCTGAATGTTGTCCCTAAGCTCTTTTGCTCAAGGCTAGCACTCTACCAGTTGAAACACAGTACCACTTCTGGCTTTTTTGTGTTTAATTGGAAATAAGAAGCTCACAGACTTTCTTAACTAGGCTGGCCTTGAACTATGATCCTTAGCTCTCAGCCTCCCAAGTAGCTAGGATTACAAGTGTGAGACACCATCGCCCAGCTCTCTACTCCTTTTCAGGAATCTGTATTGAGGCATTGTAAAGGGCAAGAAGGAGGGTATTCGCAGACTAGAAATATTCTCTCTGTCCCCTTCACCTGGTAGTCTCTTAACCAGATATAGAAAATGTTATCTTTAGTGAAAAATACAGAGTACTTGGCATTGTTTTAAGACATGGTTCATATTCTCAGAGATTTGAGAAGTGGGGAGTGTCAGCTGTTGGGCTTGAACTCAGGGCCTGGGTGCTGTCCCTGAGCTTTTAGGCTCGAGGCTAATGCTCTACCACTTTGAGCCACAGCAGCACTTCTGGTTGGAGTTAAGAATCTCACAGACAGGCTAGGAAGGTGGCTCAGTGGTTGCCTTGCATGCATGAGGCCCTGGGTTCGATTCCTCTGTACCACATAAGCAGAAAAAGCTGGAAGTGGCGCTGTGGCTCAAGTGGTAGAGTGCTCGCCTCGAGCTGAAGAGCTGAGGGACAGCACCCAGGCCGAGTTCAGGCCCCACGACCAACCAAAAAAAAAACAAAAAAGAAGAAGAATCTCGCAGACTTTCCTGCCTGGGCTGGCTTTGAACTGGGATCCTCAGATCCCAGCCTCCTGAGTAGCTAGGATTACAGGCATGAGGCACTGATGCCCAGCTGATATTTGTTGTTGTTACATGCAGAAAACAATACAACAAACTGGTTATCGTAAGTATCCCTGTCTAGCCATGAGAAACTCCTTCCTCGCCTAACCTTTCTATCCTGATGAACAGGATGAAGTGCAAATTGAGGTTGTTCAGCTACGGGCTGTTAGGATCCTTGCAGCTGCAACTCGACTCATCACAGCCACTGAGGTCAGTATGGTGGCTGTGATCTAGTTCCTCATTCTGATAATAACAGGTGAACAGGAGATACATATATATGTTTTTTTCTTTTTAGATGCCCGTTTATGTCATGGGAGTGACCAGTACTCAGACCCCCTTTTCCTTCAGCAATGCCAACCCTGGGCTCACATTCCATTGGTCCATGAGCAAAAGAGATGTGTTGGATCTAGTGCCCAGGCATTCGGAGGTGTGAATTGATTCATTCTATCAGTTTAGGGATTTTGATGTTAAGTTTATTTTATTTTATTGTAAGTTTTAGACTGTTTGGCTCCTTCCTTACAATATTATTACTTATCTCTTTTTTTCTTGTTCAAACTCTGGAAACTTGAAAATCATATGAAGCATCCAAATTCAAGCACTCAGATGACACTATTATTTTTAATCTGTTAATGTTTAATTATGTAGCATGTAATTATTTAACATGTTTGAACAAAAATTTAATATTCATAATCATGTTTGTACTGCATGATGGGCAGTTGACATCAAGCTAGTTATGGTGACACATTACTGTAATACCAGTACTTGGAAGGTTGAATCAAGAGGATCACGAACCACTAGCACCCAATATGACTTTTTTTTTTTTTTGTCAGTCATGGGGCTTGAACTCTGGGCCTGGGCACTGACCCTGAGCTCTTCAGCTCAAGGCAAGCACTCTACCACTTGAGCCACAGCGCCATTTCCAGTTTCCTGGTACCTAATTGAAGATAAGAGTCTCACAGAGTTTCCTGCCTGGGCTGGCTTTGAACCACGATCCTCAGATCTCAGCCTCCTGAGTAGCTAGGATTATAACCATGAGCCACCAGCACGAAGCCCAGTATTACTTTCTTTTCTTGGCTTAAACCAGTCATAGGGTAATTGGTTGATGAAATGGGCAACAGGAAAGAAAAAAAGAAGAGAGGACAGGAAAGATGAGAGGAATAGAAGCAGAAATAGGCTATGAAAAGGACTTTATGCCGGGTGCTGGTGGCTCACGCCTGTAATCCTGGCTACTCAGGAGGCTGAGATCTGAGGATCGCAATTCAAGCCAGCCCTGGCAGGAAAGCCCATGAGACTCTTATTGCCAATTAACCATCAGGAAACCAGAAGTGGCGCTGTGGCTTAAGTGGTAGAGCACTAGCCTTGAGCTGAAGAGCTGAGGGACAGCGCCCAGGCCCAGAGTTCAAGCCCCATGACCAAAAACAACAACAACAACAAAACAGTGGGCTAATGACATAGCTCAAGAGTAGAACACGTGGGTTGGGAAGGTGGCTCAGGGGTAGAGTGCTTGCCTTGCATGCCTGAGGCCCTGGGTTTGATTCCTCAGCACCACATAAGCAAAAAAAAGAAAAAAGCCGGAAGTGGCGCTGTGACTCAAGTGGTAGAGCGCTAGCCTTGAGCTGAAGAGCTGAGGGACAGCTCCCAGGCCCAGAGTTCAGGCCCCATGACCGGACCCAAAAAAAAAAAAAAAAAAGAGTAGAACACTTGAGGCCTTGGGTTCAATATCTAGTACCACAGAAAAAGGAAAGGAAAGGGAAGGGAAATAAAGGGAAGGGAGGGAGAAGGGGAAAAGGAAAGAATAGGGAGGGGAAGGGGAAAAGAAAAGGAAAAGGAAAGGAGGGAGGGAGGGAAGGAAGTTCTAGATAGCTATCAACAACATATCTTTCCTTATTGATACAACAAAAAAGGAAAACCACAGTGTTTATTTATGAATATTTTTTAATCTGTCCTTTTTTGCCATCTAGGTTTTTCTGCAGCTTCCAGTGGAGAATAATTTTGCCATGGTTGTCCACACAAAAGCAGCTGGCAGAACCAGTATTAAAGTCACAGTTCACTGCATTAACAGTTCCTTGGGGCAATTTGAGGGAAACGTGTTAGAACTATCTGATGAAGTTCAGATTCTGGTAAGCTCTGGGCCTGAGCGCTGTCTCTCGGCTCTTTAGCTCAAGGCTAGCGCTCTAACACTTGAACCACAGCGCCACTTCCAGCTTTTTCTGCTTATGTGGTGCTGAGGAATCGAACCCATGGCCTCATGCATGCAAGGCAAGCACTCTACCACTGAGCCACCTTCCCAGCCCCAAACATCAAGTCTTGTGTCTGTATATCAAAGAGAAGAAAATCACATTTTCCTAATATCTATGAAGAGCTTAGTCTGCAGGCAGTCCAAGACTGGGTTTATGTTCCTAGATCTGTGTTATTCTTGCTCTCCTTTCACCTCCTACATTATGAATAATGGGAAGGATTTATTTTGAGCTTCTCTTAATACATTATTATTATAATGGCTATATTTAGCCATTTGGATATATTCACCAGTAGCATGAAATACAATCCTAACTTTGGGAAAAGCATAAGTGTACGAACAGTTACTGTATATATTCTTGAAACTTAGCTCAATGGTTGATATTGCTTTTAGAATTCAGAACACATGCCAGGTGTTAGTGATTCACACTTGTTTTTTTTTTGTTTTTTTTTTAAATTATGAACATACTGTACAGAGGGGTTACAATTACATGGGCAGGATAATGCGTACATTTCTTACCAAGCATTGCAGCCTCCTCCTTTGTTTACCCTTCACATCCCTTCCCAGCCTCCCCCCCCCCCCACCCCTAGGAGGCTGAGATCTGAGGATCACAATTCAAATCCAGCCTGGTCAAGAAAGTCAGTGAAACTCTTATGTCCAGTAAAGTACCTAAAAAGTTATAGTAGAGTGCTAGTCTTGAGCCAAAAAACTTCAGGGACAGTACCCAGTCTCTGAGTTCAAGCTCCAGGACTTAACACCAACAAAAGAAAAAAAGCCAGGCATCTGTAATCCTAGCTATTCAGGAGGCTGAGATCTGAGGACCGAGGTTCACAGCCAGCCTTAGCAGGAAAGTTCATGAGACCCTTACCTCCAATACACCACTCAGAAAACCAGAAGTAGTGCTGGCTCAAGTGGTAGAGTGCTCACCTTGAACTGAAGAGCTGAGGGACAGTGCCAGTTCAAACCCTATAACTGATAAAAAAAAAAAAAAAGCCAGACTGGGCAGGAAAGGCCATTGAGACTCTTTTGACCAGTCCTGGGGCCTGAATTCAGGGCCCGGGCACTGTCTTGAGCTTCTTTTACTCAAGGCTACTTCTACCATTTGAGTCACAGCGCCACTTCCAGCTTTTCCTGTATATCAAACCCAGGGCTTCTTGCATGCTAGGCAAGCACTCTACCACTAAGCCACATTCCCAGCCTGAGATCCCTTATTTCCAATTAAATCACAGAAAAATTCAGAAGTGGCTCTGTAGCTCAGATGGTAGATCACTGTCCTTGAGCAAAAGGAGCCCAGGGACAGTGCCCAAACCCAGAACCAGGAAAATAACAACAATAATAATAACAACAAAAGAATTCAGAAGACAAATTGCCATTTTTTTTTTTTAGGGGGGGTCCGGTCGTGGGGCTTGACCTCTGGGCCTGGGCGCTGTCCCTCAGCTCTTCAGCTCAAGGCTAGCACTCTACCACTTGAGCCACAGCACCACTTCGGTTTTTTTTCTTTTTGCTTATGTGGTGCTGAGGAATCGAACCCAGGGCCTCATGGATGCAAGGCAAGCACTCTACTACTGAGCCACCTTCCCAGCCACAAATTGCCATTTTTATGAGGCGAATTAATTTTCCTAGCTCTGAATCTGGGGCTGATTTTCTTCTACTTCTTTTTTTTTTTTTTTTCTTTTTCTCTCTTCCTTTTATTTTGGTTTTGGTTCTGTAATTAACTGTAGCGACGAGGAAAGGACACTTTACTAGCAAGTGAAAGAACTGGTTGATGTCCCTTGATAATTTGTTTTTGTCAGTTGTGAGGCTTGAATTCAGGTCCTAAGTGCTGTCCGTGAGCTTTTTTACTCAGGACTAGTGCTCTACCACTTTGAGTCACTGCACCACTTCTGGTTTTCTGGTGATTAATTGGAGATAAGACTCTCACAGGGACTTTCCTGTCCAGGCTGGCTTTGAACTGTGATCTTTAGGTCTCAGCCTCCTGAGTAGCTAGGATTATAGGCATGTGCCTGGCCCTTGATAATATTGTAAATCCCAACTTTCTTTTTTTTTTTTTTGTCGGTCGTGGGGCTTGAACTCTGGGCCTGGGCGCTGTCCCTCAGCTCTTCAGCTCAAGGCGAGCACTCTACCACTTGAGCTACAGCGCCACTTCCGGTTTTCTGGTGGTTTATTGGAGATAGGAGTCTCACTGTTTCTCCTGCCCGGGCTGGCTTTGAACCTCGATTCTCAGATCTCAGCCTCCTGAGTAGCTAGGATTACAGGCGTGAGCCACCAGCGCCTGGCTTGTAAATCCCAACTTTCTATTTCAGCTTACTAGAGCTAAAATTAGAAAATACAACTATTTCACTCCTAAATAACATACAGGGTATAGTAAGTACAAACTTAGCATATGACCAATCCTTCAATCAAAAGCAGGTTATATATTAGGTTATATATTAGGTTATATATTCTGAATACCTATATATTCTTAAAATCCTTGCTCCATTTTGATAAGGATTTTAGACTAATTAGAAGTCAGAAATATTGTTGACTTATATTAGCAGGAGTGGGAAACCTTTTGCCAAGGACCATTTGAATATTTAAAACATCATTGAGGACCAAATTATCATAGGGGAGGAACCACACCAAGTCAATGAAAAGTGTGTGTGTGTGTGTGTGTGTGTGTGTGTGTGTGTGTGTGTGTGTGTGTGTGTGTCCCATCATCTACCAAATGGTTTCTTAGGCTTTATATGGTCTGAGGGCTGGACATTGCCCATCTCTGATAGTTTTCATTTATTTAGCATTTAATCATTTTCAAGTTATACTAAAGTCCATGTGAGTAAGCCATAATCTGGCTTTTCTAGAACTGAGAAAAACATTGTTTTATTGTAGGTGTTTGAAAAACTCCAACTTTTCTATCCAGAATGCCAACCTGAGAAAATTCTAATGCCTATGAATTCTCAGCTCAAACTCCACACCAACAGGTAAGGGAAAGAGAGAAGGAAGGGCAAAGTTCTAACTTGAAGTGTCTCTTTAAAAATTACAAATATGGGGCTGGGAAGGTGGCTCAGTGGTAGAGTGCTTGCCTTGCATGCATAAGGCCCTGGGTTCGATTCCTCAGCACCACATAAGCAGAAAAGGCTGGAAGTGGTGCTGTGGCTCAAGTGGTAGAGCACTAGCCTTGAGCTGAAGAGCTGAGGGACAGTGCCCAGGCCCAGAGTTCAGGCACCATGACTGGCAAAAAAAATAAAATAAAATAAATAAAAATTACAAATAGAGGGCTGGGAATGTGGCTTAGTGGTAGAGTGCTTGTCTAACATACATGAAGTACCATATAAACAGAAAAAGCCAGAAGAGGCGCTGTGGCTCAAGTGGTGGAGTGCTAGCCTTGAGCTGAAGAGCTGAGGGGCACTGCCCATGCCCAGAGTTCAAGCCCCAGTACTGGCAGAAAAAAAAAATTGCAAATAGAACCAGGCAGCTGTTGGCTCACACCTGTTATCTTGCTAAAATCTGATAAAAGCCTCTTACACAGCAGCAGTTACCAGTGCCTAAGCACTGGTTATTCCTTTTTTTTTTTCCCTGGCCTGGCCTGGGGCTTGAATTCAGGACTTGGGTGCTATACCTGAACATTTTTGCTCAAGGCTAGTACTTTTAACACTTTGAGCCAAAATGCCACTTCTGATTTTCTGGTGATTAATTGGAGATAAGAGTTTCAAGAACTTTCCTGCCTGGGCTGGTTTCCAACTGCAATCTTCAGCTCTCAGCCTGTTGAGTAGTTAGGATTATAGGTCTGAGCCACCAGCACCCGACTACATTTCTTTTTGGGAAATGTCACCACTTGTTTTGCTCTCTCCTAGTTCAAAGACAGACTTTACCTAAGAAACAAATAAGTACAACCATGTGGAAACCTGCAAGCAGTTTTCTGGAACACAGATTCAAACAATAGTCCCTGTAATCTTCAGTTCTTTCCCTCTTGATTAGATAGGTCCCCAAAGAGTTTTTTTGTTTGTTTGTTTGTTTGGTCAGTCATGTGGCCTGAACTCTGTGCCTAGGCGCTCTCAGCTCTTTAGCTCAAGGCTCTAGCACTTTACCACTTAAGTCACAGTGCCACTTCTAGCTTTTTCTGCTTATGTGGTGCTGAGGAATCGAACCCAGGGCCTAATGCATGCAAGGCAAGCACTCTACCACTGAGCCACCTCCCCAGCCCCCAAAAGAGTTCTACTTGCTCCATTTGTTTCCTAGGGAAGGGGCTGCCTTTGTGAGTTCCCGAGTTCTCAGGTGCTTTCCTAACTCATCTGTCATTGAAGAGGATGGTGAAGGACTCCTGAAAGCTGGTTCCATTGCAGGTACTGCTGTGTTGGAAGTCACTTCTATAGAACCTTTTGGAGTCAACCAAACAACCATCACTGGAGTACAGGTAAGTTGAGGGATCTACTCAAATAAAAGGGATACCGGGTGCTAGTGGCTCACACCTGTAATCCTAGCTATTCAGGAGGCTGAGATCTGAGGATCATGTTTGAAGTCAACCCTGGCAGGAAAGTCTGTGAGACTCTTATTACCAATAAATCACTAAAAAAAAGCCACAAGTAGAACTGTGGCTCAAGTGATAGGGTGCTAGCTTTGAGTAAAAAAGCTCAAGGACAGTGCCAAGGCCCTGATTTCAAGCTCCAGAACCAGCAATAAATAAACAAAATAAGCTGGAGTTACATAGCTCAGTGATAGATTGATTGCCTAGCATGCACAAGGTCTGATCCCCAGTACACTACAATACAGCACAAATAAAACTAAAAAGAGTGCCAGTAGTTCACATCTGTAATGCCAGCTACTCAGGAGGCTGAGATCTTAGGATCGAGGTTCAAAGCTAGCCTAGGCAGGAAAGTCTTTGAAAGTTAACTGTCACGACCACCTCCACCAGCAAGGAAGACGCGACACTGAGCTCTTCTCTCTGCAGTTTATTCAGGACCTTTGAGTAATCTTCTGACCCCAACCCCGAGGAAAATTCCCCACAGCCTTAAGTACCCGCTGGGTAGCCAACCCTGATACGCCACGTGGGATCCACCAATAGGTTCAGGTGCGCGGAAGCAAGCCAGATTTTTTGCCTTAGCCATTGTTTACCACAGAGAGCACTCGCCATCGGGAAGGCGGAGGGCGGAAGCCGGCGCCATCTTCCAGGTGCAGCCTCTCGCAGCTCTCTACAGTTAACCACCAAAAAAGCCAGAGGTGGAGCTGTGGCTCAAGTGGTAGTGTGCAAGCCTTCAGCAAGATAGCTAAAGGACAGTATCCAGGCCTTGAGTTTAAGCCCCAGTACTAGCACACACACACACACACACACACACACACACACACACACACACACACACACACACACACACACACACACACACACACACACACACACACACACACACACACACACACACACACACACACACACACACACACACACACACACACACACACACACACACACACACACACACACACACACAAAACCAACCAACTCAAAAAGGAATAAGATGGCTTTTAAGGGACAGGTTTCCTTTGTGTTTTGCTGCTGTTGTTTGGATTTTGTTTTGTTTTGTTTTTCATCCTGGTACTGGGATTTGATCTCCAGGCCTCATGCACTTATTTGGCTTTTTTGTTTGCTTTTCGGTCGTGGGGCCTGAACTGTGGGCGCTTGTCTCTGAGTTTTCAGGTCAAGGCTAGCACTCTACCACTTGAGCCACAACACCACTTCCGCTTTTTCTGCTTATGTGGTGCTGAGTAATCGAACCCAGGGCCTCATGCATGCAAGACAAATACTCTACCACTGAGCCACCTTCCCAGCCCCTCATTTGGCTTTTTGGCTCTTGGCTGGTGCTCTATTACTTGAGCCATACCTTACTTCTGGCATTTTGCTAATTAAGTAGTGGTAAGTCTCACAGATTTTTCTTCCCAGACTGTTTTTGAGCCAGGACCCTCAGATCTCAGCTTTCTGAGTAGCTAGTATTTGTGTAATCCACTGTTCCAGATCAAATTTATTTATTTATTTATTTATTGCCAGTCTTGGGGCTTGAACTCTGGGCTTGGATGCTGTCCCTAAGCTTTTGTGCTCAAGGCTAGCGCTCTACCACTTGAGCCACAGCACCACTTCTGGCCTTTTCTGTTTATGGGGTACTGAGGAATTGAACCCAGGGTTTCATGCATGGTAGGCAAGCACTCTACTGCAAAGCTGCATTCCCAGCCTGTTTCCTTTGTTAAGAGCTAGAAAGCCACCGGCGCCCGGGCCCATAGTAAATCTGATAGTCAACTGTTTTCCTCAAAAACTTTCAGGTTCTCTTTACTTACCAGTTCTAAATATAGCCAGGATTAGCGGGGCGCTGGTGGCTCATGCCTATAACCCTAGCTACTCAGGAGGTTGAGATCTGAGGATCATGGTTCAAAGCCAGCCGAGGCAGGAAAGTTCATGAGACTTATCTCCAATTAACCACCTGAAAACTGGAAATGGCGCTGTGGTTCAAGTGGTAGAGCACTTGCCTTGAGCTGAGGAGATCAGGGACAGTGCCCAAGCCCAGAGTTCAAGCCACCCCCCCCCCCAAAAAAAAAAAAAAAAAAAGCCAGGTTCCTGGGACACAAGTGGCTCATGCTTATCTGTAATCTTAGCTACTCAGAAGGCTGAGATCTAAGGATTGTTTTTCTAAGGCAGGCCAGGCGGGAAAATCCATGACACTCTAATCTCTAGTAAACTACTCAGGAAAAGCCAGAAGTGGAGCTGTAGCTCTAGTGGTAGAAAGTTAGCCTTGAGAAAAAAAATCTTAGGGACAGCACTCAGGCCCTGAGTTCAAGGTCCAAGACTACACATAAAAGTAGCTAGTACCAGTAATAAGTAAATAAACATTCCTTTGCTGTATCTTTTCACTATGTTATCTTCTACAGAAGAGGAATACTACTCCAATTTATCAGATTATAAATCTTAGAATGTGCCAAGAGTTCTTTTCCAATGTACCCTTCTCTGTACTACATTTTTATCTCCCCCAGGTAGCACCAGTGACATACCTCCGAATGAGCAGCTACCCCAGACTATATACAACCCAAGGAAGGACCCTATCAGCCTTTCCCTTGGGCATGTCTGTCACTTTCGTTGTTCAGTTCTATAATAGCATTGGAGAAAAATTCCACACTCATAATACTCAGCTTTATCTGGCTCTGAACAGGTATGGAAGTAAAAAAGGAATGTTGTTTCCGCTGTCATAGAAATCTTGCAGGTTAGGCCAGTATTATTTAGAGGCCTCAATAAATTTCTTTCAAACTCCTAACTTGTAATTTAATCTTTATTTCTTCTTCTGAAACAAAAAAATGGGGCGGACCAGGTGGTACATGTCTGTAATCCTAGAACTTAAAAGGCAGATGCAGAAAGACTATGAATCTAAGACCAACCTGGACTACATACATAGCAAGGTTCTGTCTCAAAAAAAAAATAAATTGTTTTTAGCGTTACTGGTGAAATCTCAGTTTTCTTCAGAACTGAGTGGCCTTACTGAACATATTAATGTATTAATATACTGACCAGGCCTGTACTTGCTTATTCTCTGTTGAAGAATTCTCTCAACTTCTTTTGTTTTGTTTCTTTGACAGTCTTTCTATATAGCACAAGCCAGTCTTAAACTTACTGTATAGTCCATATTGGCCTAGAACTTGTGTTCTTCCTGCCTCAGCTTCCTGATGAGTGGTACAACTGTATACCACCTCCACACCCAGTATAGCTATAATGATGGCACCACCGTGTGTGTGCGTGTGTGTGTGCGTGTGTGTGTGTGTGTGTGTGTGTGTGTGTTGGTACTAAGGCTTGCATTCAAGGTCTGGGCACTGTCCCTGAGCATTTTTTCCCAAGGCCAGAGTTTTACCACTTGAACCACAGCTCCTCTTCCAGTTTTCTGCTCATTAATTAAAGTCTCACAGACATTCCTGCCAAAATTAGCTTTAAACTGAGATCCTCAGACTGCAAATGTGGCTTAGTGGTAGAGTGCTTGCTTAGTATGCATGAAGCTCTGGATTCGATTCCTCAGTACTACATACACAGAAAAAGCAGGAAGTGGCACTATGGCTCAAGAGGTAGAGTGCTAGCCTTGAGCAAAAAAAGCTCAGGGAAAGTGCCCAGGCCCTGAGTTCAAGCCCCAAGACTGACCAAAAAAAAGAAAATCAAGTCACTCAAGGGTGGCTTGTGGTTCATGCCTGTCATCCTAGCTACTCAGAAGGCTGAAATATTAGTATCATGGTTTAAAGTCAGACGGGGCAGGCAAGTACGTGAAACTCCATTTATCCACCAGAAAACTCAAGTGGCATTGTGGCTCAAAATGGTAAAGGTTACCTGATTTAAAAAAAATTGTTTTAAGCCGGGCGCTGGTGGCTCACGCCTGTAATCCTAGCTACTCAGGAGGCTGAGATCTGAGGATTGCAGTTCAAAGCCAGCCCGGGCAGGAGAGACCGTGAGACTCCTATCTCCAATAAACCACCAGAAAACCGGAATGGCGCTGTAGCTCAAGAGGTAGAGCGCTCGCCTTGAGCTGAAGAGCTGAGGGACAGTGCCCAGGCCCAGAGTTCAAGCCCCACGACCGACCAAAAAAAAAAAAAAAAAATTGTTTTAGCCAGGCGCTGGTGGCTCACACCTGTAATCCTTGCTACTCAGGAGGCTGAGATCTGAGGATCAGAGTTCAAAGCCAGCCCAGGCAGGAAAGTCTGTGAAACTCTTATCTCCAATAAACCACCAGAAAACCAGAAGTGGTGCTGTGGCTCAAGTGGTAGAGTACTATCCTTGAGCTGAGGAGCTGAGGGACAGCACCCAGGCCCAGAGTTCAAGTCCCACAACCAACAACAACAAAAAATGTACTGGGATCTTCCCCCAAACTGTTTCCTATCTATTTTCTCTTTACAGACATTCTTGTTTGTGTCTATTTTGCAGTACAGAGGATGGAACTCAGTAGGCTTGTACATACCAGCCAAGCACCCCACCATTGAGCTACAGCTTCAGCCATTCTTGTCAGAAATATCTACCTCTCATGTCTAATTTCAGAGATGACTTGCTGCTTATTGGACCAGGAAACAGGAATTATACTTACATGGCCCAAGCCGTGAACAAAGGGGTGACCCTCGTGGGGCTCTGGGACCGGAGACATCCAGGCATGGCAGATTACATCCCTGTTGCTGTAGAACATGCCATTGAACCAGACACCAATCTTACCTTTGTTGGGGATGTCATCTGCTTCAGTACTCACCTTGTCAACCAGCATGGTCTGTATACTTTCCCCTTCTCAAAACCACAATTCATAGTTTTAAGGACTCAAAGGCAACTAATCCTTAAGAGAATTTTTCTTCTAAATTATCTAAAATCTAGGCCTTGATGAGCAACACTCAATGCTTTTGAGTGTTTAAGTACTTAGTCCTGTTAACTGATAACTGTTTAGTGACTAGACTACTTGTCTCCACAGCCAATTAGAAGTCAGCTAGTTAACTTATCACTACTGAGCACATAGTCCCACTATTATATAAAGCAGATAATATAGGATGTGCTTTCTCCTTCATTCTGCGCTCTTTTTATGAGTGTGTGTGCTGGTACTAGGTCTTGAACTCAGGGCCTCATGCTTGACTTTTTTACTTACGGTTGACATCAATTACATATTTTGAACTTGAATACGCAGAGAGCTATACTATTGAGCCATCAACTACTCCAATCCTGGAATAGTTCCCTTGAAAGCACTTACTACTGTGTGTACTCCAGAGCCAATGAGCTTACTTAACCAGTATTCCCTATGATCATAAATCTCTTATCAGAGACTGGGAAGGTGGCTCAGTGGTAGAGCGCTTGCCTTGCATGCCTGAGGCCCTGGGTTCGATTCCCCAGCACCACATAAGCAAAAAGAAAAAAAAAGCCAGAAGTAGCTCTATGACTCAAGTGGTAGAGTGCTAGCCTTGAGCTGAAGAGCTGAGGGACAGCACCCAGGCCCAGAGTTCAGGCCCCACGACTGGACCCAAAAATAAATAAATAAATCTCTTATCAGTGAAGCATCTTTACAGTAGCAAGGATGGTCCCTGAGTCTTCCATTCTGGAATTTGAGAGCACATCCCAAATACATATCATTTTGGCTGAAGAAGCAAAAGGGCCACAGGTAGGATCAGTAATCCGGTAGCTGAGTAATCTAACCCATCCTTGGCATTCCTTTGTGGCCTGAGTTCAACTAAAATGAACAAATCCTCCCACCAGCTGTCACTGACTTCCTCCCAGGAACAGTCAGTAAGTCAAGACACAGTCGTACTTAGCAGGGTCTCTATGAAACTTAATCATTAAATTTATCCTGAGCTGGGCCTTCAGTGGCTCACGCCTATAATCCTAGCTACTCAGATGGCTGAGATATGAGGATCACGGTTCAAAGCCAACCCTGGTAGGAAACTCTGTGAGACTCTTATCTCCAATAAACCACCAGAAAACCTGAAGTGGCGTTGTGGCTCAAGTGGTAGAGCACTAGGCTTGAGCTGAAGAGCTGAGGGACAGTGCCCAGGGCCAGAGTTCAAGCCAACCAAAAAAAAAAAAATTGTCCTGAGCTGGGCGTCGGTGGTTCACACCTGTTATCCTAGCAACTCAGGAGGCTGAGATCTGAGGATTGCAGTTTGAAGTCAGCCTGGGTAAAAAAGTCCCATGAGACTCTTATCGCCAATAAACTACTCAAAAAAGCCAAAAGTGGGGCTTGGAAGTTGGCTCAGTGGCAGAGTGCTTGCCTCGCATGCATGAGAACCTGGGTTCGATTCCTCAGCACCACAAAAGCAGAAAAAAGCCTGAAGAGGCGCTGTGGCTCAAGTGGTAGGGTGCTAACCTTCAGCTGCAGAGCAGAGCAACAGTGCCCAGGGTCAGAGTTCAGCCCCCATGACCAACAACAAAAAAAAGCAAAGTGGCATTGTGGCTCAAATGGTAGAACATTAGCTTTGAGCCAAACAGGCCCAGGGACAGTGCTCAGGCCCTAAATCCAAGCCTCAGGACCAGGAAAAAAAAAAAAAATTAAATCCTGTACATGACCTGTTTTTTTCCTAGGAACAGTTACATTTTCTAATAAGTAGCTCTTTTCATGATGCTGAATGTCAGCAGGTAGATTTTTGTCATCCTGATGCAAACTAACAAGTTGGATGTTCTTGCTGGGAAGAGATATCTGAGTTCTTGAAAATAATATGGTCTTGCTCTTGCTGCTCTTTTCTAGCTCTCTCTGCTTTCTCTCTGCTCTAGCTCTTTCCTCTCTCTTTCCCAGTGCTCTCTCTCATTCCCAGGCTTTTCCCAGCCACGTGGAGTGCCAACCTTGCCTGGTCCCAGCAGGTATACTGAATAAACCTACCCTTTACCTGAAAAAAAAAATAAAAAAATAATAATATGGTCTTGGTCTACAGATTTGGAGTTTGAATAAGGTTAGAGCCAAGTGCTTTCTCCTGCTTTTCCTAGGTGAGCCTGGGATATGGATGATCTCTGCTGACAGTATTCTACAGACAGACACTGTCACTGGAGTAGGCATAGCCAGGAGCCCAGGAACTGCAACAATTTTTCATGACATCCCAGGAGTAGTGAAAACATACAGAGAGGTATATTTTCAAGTCAAGTATATTGAAGAGGCTAGGTTTACTATTTTCTTTTTTTTTTTTTTTTTTTTTTGTGGTCGTGGGGCTTGAACCCTGGGCCTGGGCGCTGTCCCTCAGCTCTTCAGCTCAAGGCGAGCGCTCTACCATTTGAGCTACAGCGCCACTTCCGGTTTTCTGGTGGTTTGTTGGAGATAGGAGTCTCACGGTCTCTCCTGCCCGGGCTGGCTTTGAACCTCGATCCTCAGATCTCAGCCTCCTGAGTAGCTAGGATTACAGGCGTGAGCCACCAGCGCCCGGCTTAGGGTTACTATTTTCATGTGTTGGGAATATTCACATAGAAAACACATCTTAGGAAATGAAATACATTCACATAACAAATACAAAGCCAGTGAGCAAACTTTATTAGAACATTAACAGTGCTTAGTATTCTTCACCAGAAAAATGACTAATCTGATTTGTTTTAAGAGATCATTGTGGCTAAAGGTTGATATTAGATAGTAGAAGCAAAGGCATACGTCAAAAAACCATCTGGTAGTCTACTGCAGTACTAGAGGTGAAATATGATAGTAGACCAGGAGGGAAGTATGCACAAGGCCCTGGATTGGATCCCCCAACCATACCCATACAGCCACCACCACCACCACCATCAAAGCAAAAAACTGAAGGCTAGGAGACACCGTGTAGTACTTACCTGGCTTAGGCAAGGGCCTAGGTTGCATCCCCAGAACATGAGGGCTGGCCACTGCTGACTCAGCCTATAATCCTAGCTACTCATGAGGCTGATATCTGAGGATCATAGTTCAATGCTAGGCTAAGCAGAAAAGTCCCTGTGAGACTCTTATCTCCAATTAACCACTCACTCAGAAACAAAGTGGCACTGTGACTCAAAGTAGCACTATCCTTGAGCACAAAGAGGCTCAGGGACAGCCTGAGTTCAAACCCCACAATTGACAATAATAATAATAGTAATAATAATAAGCAGGATTAAAAGGTCTTAAGAACTAAGCTATGGGTCACTCCAATATCAAGAGTTAAGGAGTTAGTTTTTCTCCTAGAAAAAACAGGTGTTCTAGAAACCAAGTAAAGAAGACATTTCAAGGAGAAAGGGGTTACCAGCCACACCTGACATACTATTGAAAAGTAAGCTGAAAAGAGATAATAATTTTTATAATATGGAGACTAGTACTGTGAATAGTTTTAGTGGGCTGACAGAAGTAAAAGTTTAGCAACAAGAGGACTTAAGAGCCTTTAAGGGACTGGGAAGGTGGCTCAGTGGTAGAGCGCTTACCTTGCATGCATGAGGCCCTGGGTTCCATTCCTCAGCACCACATAAGCAGAAAAAAAAAAGCCAGAAGTGGCGCTGTGGCTCAAGTGGTAGAGCGCTAGCCTTGAGCTGAAGAGCTGAGGGACAGCGCCCAGGCCCAGAGTTCAGGCCCCACGACCGGACCCAAAAAAAAAAAAAAAAGAAAAAGAACAGGAGCTCCTGAGTTAAAGCACCAGTACTAGCGTGAACACACACACACAACCTGTGATATCAGGCAGTATACTACCAGTATTTTTTTTAAAAAGCAGTCCTGTGAATTTCAAAACAGATTGAGATTACATGAGGTACCAAGCAACAAAGCTTTATAAAGAAACTCACAGTTGTTTTCAAAGGGCACATTATTGCAGTTATTTTAACTAGGGACTCATGGAAGATGACAGTAGGAATGGATAACATTGTCTTGACTTTTTTTGTGTGCCAGTAATGGGGCTTAAACTGAACAAAGTTTTGCACTCACACTTTGATTTTTCTCTCAAGGCTAGCACTCTTACCACTTGAGCTACCTCCACTTCCAGCATTTTGCTAGTTAATTGGGGGCAAGGGTCTCCCCAATTTTTCTGCCTATCTCCAAACTGTGATCCTCATATCTCAACCTCCTGAGTAGCTAGGATAAAATTTTCTTTCTAGGGGCTGGGAAGGTGGCTCAGTGGTAGAGCGCTTGCCTTGCATGCCTGAGGCCCTGGGTTCGATTCCTCAGCACCACATAAGCAGGAAGAAAAAAGCCGGAAGTGGCGCTGTGGCTCAAGGGGTAGAGCGCTAGCCTTGAGCTGAAGAGCTGAGGGACAGCGTCCAGGCCCAGAGTTCAGGCCCCACGACCGGACCAAAAAAAAAAAAAAAAGAAAGAAAGAAAATATTTCTTCCCAAAAGTAAACAAACTTTGTGGTATTCATATATGTGGTCCTAAGAAAGGCTAGCTCGTATGTACTAAACAGATGCTCTGGTTAACATAAGTTATGAGGGGTGGAGAGGAAAGGAACCAAATCTTTTTTATTTTTTGGGTCCGGTCGTGGGGCCTGAACTCTGGGCCTGGGCGCTGTCCCTCAGCTCTTCGGCTCAAGGCTAGTGCTCTACCACTTGAGTCACAGCGCCACTTCCAGTTTTTTTTTTTTTCTTTTTGCTTATGTGGTGCTGAGGAATCAAACCCAGGGCCTCAGGCATGCAAGGCAAGTGCTCTACCACTGAGCCACCTTCCCAGCCCGGAACCAAATCTTTTTAAAAAAAGTTTTTCTTTTGGTTTTCTGACAGGTAATAGTCAATGCATCATCAAGATTAATGCTTAGTTACGATCTCAAGACTTATCTCACCAATACCCCTAATTCAACTGTATTCAAACTCTTCATCACCACTGGCAGAAATGGTGTCAATCTCAAAGGTCAGGAATCTCTTCATAAGTCTAAATGATTGTCTCCATGTTTCCCTTCTCTCAGTATTTACCTTTTTAGATTAATAATGTAAATGTTTAATTTTAAAATTGATTACTTTTTTTGTTGTTGTTGGTCATGGGCCTGGGCACTTCCCTGAGCTCTTCAGCTCAACGAGTGCTCTACCACTTGAGCCATAGCACCACTTCCAGTTTTCTGGTGGTTACTTGGAGATAAGAGTCTCAGGAACTTTCCTACCCAGACTGGCTTTGAACCATGATCCTCAGATCTCAGCCTCCTGAGTAGCTAAGATTACAGGCATGAGCCACCAGCACTGGCTGATTACTTCTCGATGAATAAATCACGGAGTGATAAGAGGCCTCAGAAGTTTTTGTGATACTGGGGATGAAACCCACAGCCTTATACATGTTAGGAAAGAGCTTTACCACTGACCTATACCTCCAGACTGGATTAGGTGGGAGTTTTTTTTTTTTTTTTGGTCCGGTTGCGGGGCCTGAACTCTGGGCCTGGGCGCTGTCCCTCAGCTCTTCAGCTCAAGGCTAGCACTCTACCACTTGAGCCACAGTGCCACTTCCGGCTTTTTTCTTTTTGCTTATGTGGTGCTGAGGAATCAAACCCAGGGCCTCAGGCATGCAAGGCAAGTGCTCTACCACTGAGCCACCTTCCCAGCCCGAGTTTGTTTGTTTTTTTATGCCAGTCCTCGGGCTTGAAATTTGCTGGTTGTTTTGAAGTTTTGTGAGCTGGCTTCAAACTGTGATCCTCTGGATATCAGCCCCTTGAACAGCTAGGATCACAGGTATGAGATACCGGCCCTTAGCAGCAGTGGTTTTTTGGGGTTTTTTTTTGTCGTTGCGGGGCTTGAACTCTGGGCCTGAGCACTGTCCCTGCACTCTTTAGCTCAAGGCGAGCAATCTACTGCTTGAGCCCCAGCGCTACTTTGCCACTTCAGGTTTATTGGAGATAAGAGTCTCATGGACTTTCCTTTCCTGCCTGAGCTGGCTTTGAACCGTTATCCTCAGATCTCAGCCTCCTGAGTAGCTAAGATTACAGGCGTGCGCCACTGCCACCGGCAGCAGTGGTTATCTTTGTGCCTGTCCAGAGGCTTGAACTCAGGGCCTGAGCATTGTCCCTGAGCTTCTTTTGGTCAAGGCCAGCACATTACCACTTGATCTGCAGCTTTACTGCCAGCTTATAGACTTCTACAGGCTGGCTTTAAACTGCAATCCTCATATTTTGGCCTCCTGAGTAGCTAGGATTACAGGCAAAGCCACCAGTGTTTGGCAGATTGTTTTTTGAGTGGGCTCAATTTAATGGCTACCATTCTTCAGGTTTTTTGGTTTTTTTTGGGGGGGGGGGCGGTCATGGGGTCTGAACTCTGGGCCTGGGCGCTGTCCCTCAGCTCTTCAGCTCAAGGCTAGCCCTCTGCCACTTAAGCCACAGCGCCACGTCCAGCTTTTTCTGCTTATGTGGTGCTGAGGAATTGAACCCAGGGCCTCATGCATGCAAGCAAGCACTCTACCTCTGAGCCACCTTCCCAGCCCGTTCTTCAGGTTTTAATAGATATTTAAATACAGAGATTTATTAAGTCCAAGATAAGGCCTAGGAAATCATTTTAAGGCTTTTTTCTAGAGCTGAGATTTTTTGGACTGTTATATATGGAATGATTTTGCTTAGCACTGGCTTATGTTTTGCTCTTCAGTTGTTATTACCCTGCTTAACTGGGAGAAAAAAATTGGATGATAGCATATTCCTGTAATCCAGCACTGGGAAGTCCAAGGAAGAAGGATCTCAAGTGGCTCAGATGTGTTGTTCAGACTATACAGAAGGCAGAGATCAAAAGGAGAGATTTTCAATGCCAGACAGAGCAAAAAAGTCTGAGTCCCATCTCAGCCCATAGTTGGGCATTGTGGCAATGCTATGTAAGAAGTATACAAGGATTGTAGTCCAGACTAACCTGGACATAAACTCCAGATCCTATCCCAAAAATAATTAAAACAGTAAGGGCAAGAGGCATGGCCAAAGCTTTGTGCTTGTCTAACAAGCACAAGGCACTCAGTTCTAACCCCAATACTGGGGGAAAAAAAACAAAAAACACTAAAATGAGGCGAATCCAGGCATGGTAACATATGCCTGCAATACAAGGACCAATTTCCAGCCTGGGCTACCTAGTGGGACCCTGTAAAGGGACAGGGATGGGGATGGGGGGGGCACCCTGTATGTGGCAGGGGACAGAACCCTAATAGATTCTGGATCCTATGCTAGGAATTTTTATACATTGTATATCACTTATCTTATTCTGTAGTAATTACCTTCATTCTTAAGGATGAGGAGATAAGAGCATGGTTAGGAGCAAGAACTTGCACAAGGTAGCAGTTAACCAGCGGCAGACACGTCTATCTCAAAGTACACTATTGGAAGTACAGATGTGGCTCAAGTGGCAGCATGCCAGCCTTCAGTTAAAAAAAAAAAAAAAAAAAAAACCTGGTAAGAACAAGGCCTTAAGTTCAAGCCCCAGAACACACACACACAGTTCTGGTAAGAACGAGGCCTTGAGTTCCAGCCTGCATTGGCTGGCTTCAGACCATCATCTTCAGATCTCAGCCTCCTGAGTAACTAGGTTTACAGTTGTGAGCCACCCACATCTGGTGCCTCCCCTTTTTTCTGAATGTAGGCTCAATGTCTGCCTGGGCAAAACTAGACTGCAATGCCACAGTTCCCTCACAGCTAATACTGCAGGCAAGTGATATAGTGCCCAACTTTTTATTGGTTGAGATGAGATCTCAAGTTGGCCTTAGAACCATGATCTTCCCATAATCAGCCCCACAAGTAAGTAGTGCCCTACTGGACCTAATTGCTTTACACATGGTTAGTGATTTCTTTTTGCTCCTTAGGATCCTGTACTCCAAGACAGGCATCAGCAATTACAAAAGTACTTCTTCCAGAGACGCTCATGTTGTGTCATGTGCAGTTCAGTAATACTTTGCTAGACATTCCAGCAAGTAAAGTCTTTCATGTTCATTCAGACTACAGCATGGAGAAAGGTGGGATCCAGTAGTTTTCTTGTGTACAACTATCACTTGTCTTATCTGACATGAAACTATGGCCATTTTTGTTCAATCTGTTGAACAAAATGGATTGAACCATCTCACCACCATGCAACACTGTTAAATGATTGTTTCTGAACTGCAGGCTATTCCAAGCAAAAGAATAGTATTACCAAGTGGAATGCAGAGATGGGTATAACTTTTAAGATCCCTTGATATAAATCACCTGACCTAAAATTAAGATGTCAAATGTAAAGCACTGGCAGGATAGTGCTCACTGGTCTTTAATCATAGCCCATTCTGAAACTAGTGAAAGTAAAGCTTTTAGCTTAGTGTAAGTGTTCTTGCCCACCATGAGACCCTATCAGCTACACACAGGCACACACAAACACCGTTACTTAGGAAAGTGATTATTCTCAAGTCCTACACTGCCCTGTGTGTACCATCTTACTTGGCATTTTGACTTACTGGTAATGGCACCATTATGCATCCTGTGGGATTGTTTTTTCCTTTGGGTTAGTTTTCATACAACTGAAAGCTCAAGACAGATTCACATTTCCTCTTGAATTTGGCATTTCCTTTAAGCCTCTGGGCTTTCCTGCTGTTTTTTATGTTTGTCAAGGTGATACACAGAGGGGTTTCAGTTAGGTAAGGTAATGAGTACATTTCTTGTCCACCTTCTTACCCCTTCCTCCAATTTTCTCCAACCCTTCCCCCCAATTTTCCTTTTTTATTTATTTCAGGAGTTTATGTCTGCCTTATCAAGGTCCGTCCACAATCAGAGGAGTTGCTCCAGGCCCTCAGTACGGCTGATACATCAGTCTATGGGTGGGCAACACTGGTCAGTGAACGTGGCAAGAATGGAATGCAAAGAATCCTCATTCCTTTCATCCCAGCCTTTCACATTAACCAGTCAGAACTGACTCTTAACCACAAAGACACTGGGGAGATAAAAGTATTGGGAGTGGACAGAGTTCTTGAAAACCTAGAGGTATGTTTCCCTCTAAACCAAAATAGGGATTTGAAATTCATTCTCATTCCATGGTTAAAATTACTAGGTAACCTAATTTAAAAATTACCAGTTTTTTTTTCTTTTTCTGCCAGTTCTGGGACTCAAACTCAGGGCCTGGACATTGTCCCTGAGCTTCTTTGGCTCAAGGCTAGCACTCTACCACTTGAGCCACAGTCCCACTTCGGGCTTTTTCTGTGTATGTGGTACTGAGGAATCGAACCCAGGGCTTCTCGTGCATGCTAGGCGTGCACTCTACTGCTGAGCCACCTTCCCAGCCCGAGGAATTTTTTGTGTAATGCCCTAGGGACTGAACTCTAAGGATCTTATACTCTTGCTTAGCTTCTTTTGCGCTAGGCTGGCACTATGCCAGCTGGAAATGTATTTCCAGCAGTTTGCTGACTGGAAGAGTGAGACTTTTCTGCCGTAACTGGCTAAGATCTCAGTCTCCTGATTAGCTAAGACTACAGGTGTGAGCAAACTATTCTGAAGCTGACATCTGATAGCAGCAAGCAGAAGCCAGTAGGGCAGACAAATCCTTAAGACTGGGCTACAATTTACTAGCAAAAAGCTAGAAATAGATGTTTTTTTTTTTTGGGGGGGGGAGGTCCGGTCGTGGGGTCTGAATTCTGGGCCTGGGCACTGTTCTTCAGCTCAAGGCTAGCACTCTACCATTTCAGCCACAGCACCACTTCCGGCTTTTTTCTTTTTGCTTATATGGTGCTGAGGAATTGAACCCAGGGCCTCAGGCATGCAAGGCAAGCGCTCTACCACTGAGCCACCTTCCAAGCCCCTAGAAATAGATGGTTTTTGACTCAAGAAAGTTGAGTGCTACATATGAGTTGAAAACGCTGGAGCGGAAGATGCCGAGTCGAGAGTTTAGTGCTACATGTGAGTTGAAAAAGCTGGAGTGGAAGATGCTGAGTTCAAGCTCTAGTACTGCCATGCACGTGCACACTCATGAAAACTTGTTCCCTTCACAATTGAGGTTACTCAGGTTAGACTAAACTTTAAATCAACTGTGGCTGGCTAGAAATAGACCTTAATTCCTGTATAAAATTCAAATACACTGATTCTTCTTTCAAATTTTTTTTTACCTTTTCTCCAAGGTTTTCCCTAGCTCCCCTTTTCTACAGGTCTCTGGCCACAAGCATTCTCCCTTCACACCAGGCCTGGATATTTACCTGGTAAGAGTTGTCAACTTCACTGCCTTCCAGCAGATGGAATCCCCTGTTTTCATTAATATTTCCTGCGCACTCACCAAACAAAGTGAGGCTGTGGTAGTGAGAGCCATGAAGGATAAATCTAGTAAAGGTAAGTATGGGGACGCCCAATGTGTAGTTTGCCAGTCCTGGGGCTTAAACTCAGGGCTTGGGCACTGTCCCTGAGCTTTTTTGTTCAAGGCTAGCACTCTACTAGTTGAGCCACAACCTTCCTTCCAGTAAGAATGTCACTTTCATGCACAGGCTATTTAATCTGGGTGGTAAGTCTATTATTCAGTTTTGCTAATGGAAAACAATCACTTGGGAAAACTACTGAATATGGCTAGATTTTATGCTAGTAATACTATGAGGTGGGTATAGTGACAAAGGTCTATAATCCTAACACTAAGGGAACTGCCATGATTAGCATGTCAGCTTGGGATTCCCTGAAAGACCTATCTCAAAAAAATAAAATAGGGCTGGGAAGGTGGCTCAGTGGTAGAGCGTTTGCCTTGCATGCCTGAGGTCCTGGGTTCGATTCCTCAGCACCACATAAGCAAAAAAGAAAAAAAGCCAGAAGTGGTGCTGTGGCTCAAGTGGTAGAGCCTTGAGCTGAGGGACAGCGCCCAGGCCCAGAGTTCAGGCCCCACGAGGGGACCCAAAAATAAATAAAATATACAAATCTTAGCCTCGGTGGCTCCCACCTATAATCCTAGCTACCCGAGGCTGAGATCTGAGGATCAGTCTGAAGCCAGTAGACTGGGAAGGTAGCCCAGTACTGGGTTCAATTCCTCAGCACCACATAAACAGAAAAAGCCCAAAGTGGTGTTATGGCTTAAGGATAGAATGCTAACTCTGAGCCTAAGAGAGCTGAGGGAAAGCACCAGCCTAAAGTTCAAGCCCCTTAACTGACAAAAAAAAAAAGACACCAGAAGTGGCTGTGAATCAAGTGGTAGAATACTACCCTTGGGCATAGAAGCTCAGGGACAACATGGTTAATTGGAGATAAAGAGTCTCATGGACTTTCCTGCCCATGATGACTCTGAACCACAATCCTCAGATCTCAGCCTCCTGCATAGCTAGCATTATAGGCATGAGCTCAGGGCCTGGGCACTCTACCACTTCAGCCACAGTGCCACTTCTGGCTTTTTCTGTTTATGTAGTGCTGAGGATTTGAATTCAGGGCTTCACACATGCTAGCAAGCACTTTGCCACTAAGCTACATTCCCAGTCCCCCCCCCTTTTTTTTTTTGGGTCCGGTTGTGGGGCCTGAACTCTGAGCCTGGGTGCTGTCCCTCAGCTCAAGGCTGGCGCTCTACCACTTGAGCCACAGCACCACTTCCAGTTTTTTTGCTTATGTGGGGCTGAGGCATCCAACCCAGGGCCTCATGCATGCAAGGCAAGCGCTCTACCACTGAGCCACCTTCCCATCCCCCCGCCCCCACCGTCCCCTTTTATGTATTGTTTTAACCCTTGGAAGTATAGATGGCACTTTTCCTTTTCTTCTAAGGAACCAAAAAGAGGGAGGTAGACAAAAGGGATTCCAGAGTCCTACCAGTAGAATTCTCAATATATGACATATTACAATATTGAGTCTATGAATACAGATACTCCATAAAGCTTTAATGGGACATATAAAATCAGTAACATCAATAAGCTACAAATACTGTCAGAAGAATGCATTTATCACCAATAGAATCCAGATGCCATACTCATGTTCTGATCATTATATTTCAAAATTTCACTTAATAGATGTATACCTAGGTTGGTATTTTGGGGGGGGGGGGGGGCGGGCCTTGAATTAAAGGTGTGGGTGCTGCCTCTTACCATTTTCTGCTTAAGGCTGGTGCTCTACCACTTGAGCCACAGCTTAACGTTGTTAGTTAAATGGACTCACATGGACTTTCCTGGCCAGGCTGGCTTCTAACCTAGAACCTCATTCTCCTGAGAATTATAGCATGAACCACCCACACCCAGTTTACTCTTATGACCATGTCCTCAAATGCAGCATCTGCTTTGTCTTACAAAATAACTATTTTCGGTTATATCCAATGTGTAGATCAGTGTGCAAATCCAGGTGTCTTCAAGCGGTTCGTTGGTTCTTACCAGATCCTCCTCTTTACCCTCTTTGTGGTGTTGGCATCAACAGCTTTCATCTTTCTAGGTAAGGAGTCCTTATGTCTGCACCGTGGACTTTGACTTGGAAATTGCCTTCATTTTATTGCACAAACTGAGGATGAAAATTAGCTGTTTATCATGCCTAATTTATGAAAAGGAAATGACACCGAGCTATAGCCTCCCTGGCTCACCCATTACTTCTTTACCAAAAGTAATAAACTGGGTATAGCAAACTATGAATAGTGGAAACTCCTACTAATAAACCTTGAGAAAAACAGGTACTGTTGTTCCAATCCATGGCTAAGGAGTCAAGCAATATAACATATCACTATTGCCCACCAATAGTCTCACCTGTACTTTAAGTTGAACTGAAATTTCCCGTTAGTAGTGTACTGCCACTCAATTATAATTCCCCCCAGTATTGATGGAGGACTTAGGATAGCCAAAGTCCACACTCAAGCACCTTCTATAATTCAGTGGTTCCACTAAATGCTTATGTCTGTGTACATCCTCCTATATATTTCCAATTATATCTAATTACTACAGATGCCTATATTCTCTATATTAAGGGCATAACAAAAAAAAAAGGCCTCAGGTACAATCCTTGGATAGTAGAATGGACACAGTAAAGTGAATTATTACCTTTTATCCTAAACCTGGGTTTATAAAGGACTTTACTCAAATTCTTAATCGTTCTTTGTTACATCTCCCTTTTCCAGCATATAGTGCTGTTCTAAATAAGATACAGACTGTTCCAGTTGTGTATGTACCAACTATAGGAGCAACACAACAAGGTAACAGCCACTGTCCTCATCTTTGAGCTCAGATACATCTTTACTTACAAGTCATCATTTCCATTCCCTCTTTATTTCTAGGTTCTTATACTACCACATGTCCTCGTCCTCCCTCCTCTCCTTTCCTGAGTGCACAGCCCCCAGCAGGCCAGAGCCGACTACAGAATTGGCTATGGACAAGAAGGTACTAACATGTACTTGGACAAGTCATCCATAAACGTAGGAAAATGGGAAGTTTCTAGCTCTAAACAAGGAGAAGCCTAGCAGCAAACTATACTAATTCTCTAAAGGCTGTTGAAAACTGTAAATAAAGGATGCGAGGGCTTTTTGTTAACTTTGTTGGATTGTCTTAAAGATGAACAGTTCTTAATATTAGGAAAACAAATCACAAATAAACTTTATCTAGCACCTTAAGGTCCCAAATAGACTTTTTTGAAGTTACTTGGCCACTTACTTGCCTCAAAAGACTAGCATTCTTCTCTTCTGGTTGCCCCTGAATACTTGAGGCAGGAAGTTCCTAGCAGTTAAACAAGACAATGAACACGATATATCCAAAATGTGTTTATTGGGATGGTTTCCCATTCATCTTGGTTCACGGTGCTTTTAATGCTGCTTCCTTCTGAAGGAACATCCTGGAGGGAAAAAGTACAAAGGTTACATGACTTCCACCTATCTACCCTCCCCATTGCCTCACCCACCTCCACAAAATTAGATGCCACAGTACTTATTTTTCAACTCCACTAGCTATACCCTATTTAACTATGTACCATTTCCTATTTGCCTGAGCCTATTAGAAACCCTTTAATCAAAACCCATCAATCCTAGCCTTACTCAACAGTGTTGACACACTAGCATACTTTTTGATAATGCCTATTTGTATAAAAGACAGGAAACACAAGTCAGTCTGCAGTTACATGTATAAGATTTCTCACTAAGGAATTCTAGGACAAAAAGCACCACCTGGAAGGGCACCAGTGACTCACAGCTTTAATTGTATCTACTCAAGAGACTCAGATCTGAGAGTCACAGTTCAAGGCCAACCTGGGCAGTTAAGTCTGAGGCTCTTAATCTCCAATTAATCCCAAAAGGCCAGAAGTGGAGCTCTGGCTTTGAGCACAAATGTGCTCAGGGACAGCAGCCAGGCCATAACCCTGAAAGGGTCTTTAAACAATCAAAAAAAAAAAAAAAACACCACAGCATCATTTAGACCATTTACCTTCTGTAAGCCTTGCTTTTCCTCCTGTAGGCTGGCAGAGGACAGTAGAGCAACCAACACACAAAACTACTGTTTGTGCATGGCTAAAGACCGTGGTGATTTTATAGCATCCTAGAAAAATATAGTCAAGCAGCGAAAGGTTAATAGTTTTCAATTGCTACCCTTAATCATTTCTAACTCGTCCCATTGGTGTTTCCTGTGGAATATGGAGACTTCGATGGGGAATCATTAACTCCAAACACTCCAAAAACTGCACGTTGCTAGTCACATACATTTTAACTTTAATAAATCAGGAGTAGCAGTGTATCTATTTTACAGACTACGAACGCAGGCTGACAAGTTGCTTTAAGGATACAGCACAAGTGACACTACAACTGGTCCCCGTTGCTCTCCCACTGTCCGGCCAGTCAACTTACCTGGGCATTTCACGTCCATGAAGTAGGAATTGGGGCTCTGCACCAGGCGCTTCTTCTTGTGTTTCCTCTTCTCCTCTTCAGGAGAGGGATGAAGGAGATCCTTTGCGAGCTAGAGGAGGCAGGAGCGCGGAGATTTAGAAAGCAACGGAGAAAGGAGGGAAATAAAAAGAAGTTCCTACGGCCACACACCGGGGGAAACTCGCCCCTCGCCGCCCCTGGCGTCTGCGCAGCTGGGCCGCCATCTTATCTCCTCCCCGCCCCCGTCAAGACGGGTGGCCCTCGGCCGCGGCGGCTCCTGGAGTTAAACGCCCTAAGAAGTGCAGCGAGTCTACAAACGGGGCTGCTCTAGGACCCAAAACCAGCGTAAGGAGGGGCACGAGCACCGCAGAAGGAGAACTCAGCCGAAACCTCGCCCAGGGCACTCACAGGCATGTTCTCGGGAGGAGGTCGTCACCGCCGGAAAGGAGCGAAAGCGGAAATCCTGCGCCTTATATAGGGACTCTCACCGGAAGTGGCGTAACGAGCTTGCCCCGCCATGTTGGGAGGGTCAGAACCTCGTCGGCAGTGGGGCGTGGCGGGGCCGCCATTTGCAGAAGGGATCGTTTGTAGTCGCTTCGCAGATGATGCGTCGCCATGTTGCGAGTCCCGTGTTGAGCTCCTTGGAGGGGTTGACGCACACTGGCTGGTAAACGGAGCAGCGGAGGCAAACGACACAAGACCGCGCCATATCGAGGGCTTGTTTTATTTTTCAATTACCGATATTGCTTACTATTTAGTAATTCTGCATGTAAATAGTCTGTTTAGTATTCTATCAGGGCTGGGAAGGTGGCTCAGTGGTAGAGTGCTTGCCTCGCATGCATGAGCTCTGGGTTTGATTCCTCAGCACCACATAAGCAGAAAAAAGCCCAAGTGGTAAGATGCTAGCCTTGAGCTTAAGAGCTGAGGGACAGCGCCCAGGACCGACCATATACGTGTGTGTGTGTGTTCCACTTAACAATCATGGATAAGCCTCCCACCTGTAATGCTAGCTACTCACAAGGCTGAGATTTGAGAATCCGAGTTCAAAGCCAGCTTGAATGAGAAAGTTGACCGAGATTCATCTCCATTTAACCACTAAAAAAAAAAAACAAAAAACAAGTAGAGCTGGTTATGTGGTAGAGCGCTAGCCTGGATCATGGAGCTGGGTGCTGGTGGCTCCTGCCTATAATCCGAGCTACTCAGGAGGCTGAGATCTGAGGATCGTGATTCAAAGTCAGCCAGGGCAGGAAAGTTCATGATACATTTTTTTTTTTTTTTTTGTCAGTCCGAGGGCCTGAACTCTGGGCCTGGGTGCTGTCCCTCAGCTCTTCAGCTCAAGGCTAGCACTCTACCACTTGAGCCACAGCGCTACTTCTGGCTTTTTTCTTTTTGCTTATGTGGTGCTTAGGAATCGAACCAAGAGCCTCATGCATGCAAGGCAAGCACTCTACCACTGAACCACCTTCCCAGCCCTCCATGAGACTCTTATCTCCAATTAACCACCAGAAAACAGAAAGTAGCCCTGTGGCTCAAATGGTTGACTGCTCACCTTGAGCTGAAGAGCGCTGGGACAGTGTCCAGGTCCAGAGTTCAAGGTCCATGACCAACAAGAAAATAATGATAATAGGGTCTGGGAAGGTGGCTCAGTGGTAGAGTGCTTACCTTGCATGCATGAGGCCCTGGGTTCGATTCCTCAGCACCACATAAGCAAAAAGAAAAAAGCCAAAAGTGGCGCTGTGGCTCAAGTGGTAGAGCGCTAGCCTTGAGCTGAAGAGCTCAGGGACAGCGCCCAGGCCCCACGACCAGACCCCCCCCCTCCAAAAAAAAATAATAATGTGGTTTGAAGCCAGGCACTGGGAGCACAAGCCTATAGTGCTAGCCTCTTAAGAGGCTGAGATCTGAGGATTATGTTTCAAAGCCAGCCAGGACAGAAATCCTGGAGACTCTCTAATTAACCACAAAAAGCTGAAGTGGAGCTGGGAATGTGGCCTAGCGTGCCTAGCATGCATGAAACTCCTCACTATACATAAACAGAAAACACTGCAAGTGGCACTGCGGCTCAAGCGGTTGAGTGCTAGCCTTGGGTGAAAGCAGCTCAGGGACAGTGCCCAAGCCCTGAGTTCACACCCAGGACTGAAGAAAAAAAAGGCTGGGGCTGTGGTTCAAGTTCAAGTGGTAGTAAGCTAGCCCTAAGCAAAAAGAGTTCAGGTACAACCTTCGGCTGGTAATTCAAGCCCTATTACTGGCACACACACATATTAAGACTAAAGTCTAAAAGACAACCAGCCATGCAAAGATCCTAGGAGAAAAGCATTCTATGCTGCAAGGCTAGAATGAGTCTGGCATAGAAAGAGTAAGTCAGTAGTTACCTATGATTTGAAAGCCTAGGGGAGGAATAAAAGCAGGTATACACCAGCCTAAGTCTTAGAGAGAGGTAAATAGAACAATAATATATTGCTGGAAGTGCAAAATCCAGACCCAACCACATAGAAAGATAGAAAGAAAAAGACTTTTATAACTTTTATCAAAATAATTCATGGTAACTGAACAATTGTGTGTGTGTGTGTGTGTGTGTGTGTGTGTGTGTGTGTGTGTGTCCTTGTGCTCTTGCTTAGCTTTTTTTTTTTTTTTGGTCAGTCATGAGGGCTGAACTCTGGGCCTGGGCGCTGTCCCTCAGCTCTTCAGCTCAAGGCTAGCACCCTATCACTTGAGCCACAGCACCACTTCCAGCTTTTTTCCGCCTATGTGGTGCTGAGGAATTGAACCCAGGGCCTCATGTATGTGAGGCAAGCACTCTACCACTGAGCCAACTTCCCAGCCCCTTGCTTAGCTTTTTTACTGAAGTCGGGTGCTCTACTATTTGAGCCATGTTCTTGTTTCTGGCTTTTTGCTAGTTAATTGGAAATAAGAGTCTCATGGTGGACAGGGCTAGGAAGGTGGCTCAGTGGTAAAGCGCTTGCCTTGCATGCATGAGGCCCTGGGTTCAATTCCTTAGCACCACATAAGCAAAAAAGAAAAAAAGCCGGAAGTGGCGCTGTGGCTCAAGTGGTAGAGCGCTAGCCTTGAGCTGAAGAGCTGAGGGACAGCGCCCAGGCCCAGAGTTCAGGCCCTACGACCGGACCCAAAAAAAAAAAAGAGTCTCATGGTGGGACTGGGAAGGCAGCTCAGTGGTAGAGTGCTTGCCTCCCATGCATGGGTCCCTGGGTTTGATTCCTCAGCACCATATAAGCATGAAAAGCTGGAAGTGGCGATGTGGCTCAAGTGGTA
The DNA here is from genome assembly GCF_019054845.1 of Dipodomys spectabilis. NCBI lineage: Eukaryota > Metazoa > Chordata > Mammalia > Rodentia > Heteromyidae > Dipodomys > Dipodomys spectabilis. Next base: position 7,231,798 of record NW_024870746.1, read on the forward strand.
GAGTGCTAGCCTTGAGCTGAAGAACTGAGGGACAGTGCCCAGGCCCAAAGTTCAGGCCCCACAACCAACAACAAAACAAAAGAGTCTCATGGGGTTTTGTCTGTACTATAATCCTCAAATCTCAGTCTTCTAAGTAGTTACGATTGTAGGCATGAACCATCAGTGCCGGACTATATTGAGTACTTAAGGGACAGGTGAAACATGGTTGTGTCAAGGAGGAAAAATTTGGAAGGGATTGAGGTAAAAGATAGGAGAGAATAGAAAGGAATTGAGGCTTGGGCACATAGCTCAGTGGTAGAGTGCTTGCCTAGCAGGCACAAGGCCCTAGGTGGATGCTTAGGACTGGGGGAAAATAGAATTGAGCTGTGATACACATTTGTAGTCCCAGCAACTAGGGAAGTGGAGGCCAGGAGACCCCTTGAATCCAGGAACTAAGGAACTGAATAGCTGTTACTGAGAAGAGGGGAACATGGATATAAAGGACTGGAAGTGTGACTCATGTGATAGAGGACTTGCCTAAAAAAGGGGCAGCCCTGAGTTCCAATTGTCAAAGCAAAACAAAGCTGGGCACCTGTGGCTCATGCCTGCAATCCTAACTACTGAGGAGGCTGAGATCTGAGGATCACAATTTGAAGCCAGACCTGCAGGAAAGTCTTTTTTTTTTTTTTTTGCCAGTCATGGGGCCTGAGCTCGGGGCCTGAGCTCTGGGCCTGGGCGCTGTCCCTCAGCTTTTCAGCTCAAGGCTAGCACTCTACCACTTGAGCCACAGCGCCACTTTTGGCTTTTTCTGCTTATGTGGTGCTGAGGAATTGAACCCAGGGCCTCATGCATGCAAGGCAAGCACTCTACCACTGAGCCACCTTCCCAGCCCTCCATGAAAGTCTTATCTCCATTTAACTACCTAAAAACCTTTGAGCTATATAGCTCTAAAAGGTAGAGCACTAGCCTTGAGCAAAAAAGCTCAGAGGCAATGTCCAGGCCCTGCAGATGGCACAAAAAAAGAAAAAGCCAGGCACTGGTGGCTCACGCCTGTAATCCTAGCTACTCAGAAGACAGATCTGAGAATCACCAGGTCAAAGCCAGTGAGGGCAGGACCATGAGATTCTTATCTCTAATAAACTACTCAGAAAAAGCCAGAAGTGGTGTTGTGGCTCAAGTGGTAGAGCACTAGCCTTGAGTACAAAGAGGCTCAGGGACAGGGCTAGGCCCTAAGTTCAAGCCCCAGGATTCGCAAAAAAAAAAAAAAAAGAAAAAAGGAGGAAACAAAACATGGTCATAGGTAACAAAGTAAACTGACAAAAGATGCTTTCTCATAACTAGTACGCATTTTTATGATAGAGACATATCTTTAGAAAAGATTATGGGGAGAAAAATACAGTCAGGATTTCATCATATATACCACAAAATTAGGAAAAGTAAAGGAAGGGGTAGGCCAATGGGGGGAGGGCGACACTGATGGGACCTATACAATCAATAATCAAGATACATTATATTCATAAGCTGCTTTGTTAAATGGCACCTCCTTTGTACAACTACTTTTTTTTTTTGTCAGTCATGGGACCTGAACTCTGGGCCTGGCCGCTGTCCCTTCAAGCTGTAGACTAGCGCTCTACCACTTGAGCCTCAGCCCCACTTCCAGCTTTTTCTGCTTATGTGGTGCTGAGGAATCGAACCCAGGGCCTCATGCATGCAAAGCAAGCACTCTACCACTGAGCCACATTCCCAGCCCCCTGTACAACAACTTAAATGTAATAAAATATTAAAAAAAGAAAGCAAGGTTACTTTGAATAATGTTTTCCAAAGGTCAAGATAAAAATTCTGTTTCTTTATAGCAATGTTGTCTATACTTAAGAGTCTAAGTTGCTAAATCTCAACTTTCCCAGACCATTTTGAATAGCAAGATGCCAGACACACTGTCCCATTACCATTAACAAGCGATGTTCATACATACATACATATATATATGCATACATATCGACCGACATAAAGAGTGTTTAAATCCCATTCTCTGTGTTCTTGAGCTATCTGATCAAAAAAGAAAAATCACACACCAGAAGGCCTCAAAACGAAAACTCTTCGGACTGAAGAATGGGGAAGAGGAGATACAGGGAAGAAGGCTGTGTGTAGTTTGTTTTGGGGGTGTAGCGGGGTGGGCTGATTTATAACTAGCTTCTAACTATAACTAGTTTAATGTTCACTGTGTTCCACCAGGGGGCAGATGTACCCAGTAAATCACTTGCCACTTCTGGGCTCCCGCTCTTTCCAAAGGGAGCTGGAGTCCATAAAACTGAGGGCGTGAGAACACGCAACACTAGGGTTCCAGGACCTGTGGCGGCCTCGGGAAGGCTTCTGAGCGACCTTGAAAACCCAGCTTCTGCTTTTGATGACTTTCCAGTGCCAGCCCCAACCTCCACCCTCTGAGTCCAAATTCTTTGCCCTTCCCCTCATTAAAGAAAGAAATCTCTTTTCCCGGTCGTCTGGTTGGCCCTGGGCTTCCCTTCACCCCAGCCTCTCCAGCTCAGAAGAACTGACAGGAACGACCCGAGAGGAACCACAAGCTCCCGGCAGGTTGCGGGGCCCGGGCCGGGAAGGACCGGAGCCGGAGGACCCGGGGCCCGGCCCGGCCCTCGCCTCGCCGCGGGAGGGGGCGGAGTCGGCAGGAGTTGCCGCCTCTCTCTTTCCCGGAGCTTGGGCGGAGAGGGAGGGAAACTTCTTCCTGGCCTGGGCTCGGGGCCCACTCGGTCCGCCAACCCTCCCATTCCTCCTCCAACCAGTGCCGAGCCCTTCCCCACCCCTCTCCCCGCAGCCCCCAGTGTCCGCCATGGCCAAAGCCTACGACCACCTCTTCAAGTTGCTGCTGATCGGGGACTCGGGGGTGGGCAAAACTTGTCTGATCATTCGCTTTGCAGAGGACAACTTCAACAGCACCTACATCTCCACCATTGGTGAGACCACACTGACCTCCGATTCCCCCTGCACCTTACTTAGGGACTCTGCTTTTCTGTCCTCTTAGAAAATCACTTCTAACTCCAGCCCCTGACCTCTGGCTCGACCCCCCCCCCCCCTTACCGGTCTCTAACCTGTGACCTCTCTGAGGCTCCCTCCCCTACCTGTTCACCTAGGGCTCTCCATCTGCTCTTCACCCTTCCTGCCTCTCTCTACCAACAGCTGTCCTTACTTCTGCTGGCCAATTCTTTCTGTTCCGCTAGCTTGCTCCTTGCATCCCCTCACCTTCAGATCTGTTTCCTACGTTCCCTCCCCTCTGCAGGGTTTTGGGTATCTGGGTGGCTGGGTATCTGGGGGTGGGGGTGGCTGTTTGACTGTGATCATGCATATGCATTCGCCTGTTGATGGGAATGAGGGGACTTTTGGGGTCTCTGAGTCATCCCTCTGGTGACTCATCCTTTTCTCTGGATCCCCCAGCAGGCTCAGAGGAGGTTCCTAAGTGTTTCTGCTTAGTGCTGTGTCTCCTCTCTTCCTCTCATTTTTCTTTATCTCCTCTGGCCTGGGAAATAAGACCAGAAGAGCCTCAAAATAATTCTGGTTACAAAGAAAAAGGAAATCTATCCCTCTCGCCTACCCCAGACTCAGGAGGAATCCTGGTGAATCTTAATTCAAAGTGGATCACTAGTTAGTTGGCAAAGACTGGCCAACTACCTTTTCCCTTATTGGCTGTGGTGTGTGTGTGTGTGTGTGTGTGTGTGTGTGTGTGTGTGTGTGTGTGTGTGTGTGTGTCTTGGGGCTGGAAGTGTGGTGTGTGTGTGTGTGTGTGTGTGTGTGTGTGTCTTGGGGCTGGAAGTCTGATCTTGTGCATTGTTCCTGAGTTTCTGTGCTCAAGACTAGTGTACTACCACTTGAACCACAAAGCCACTTCTAACTTTTTGGCAGTTAATTGGAGATCGTTTTAGGGAGTTTCTTGCCTGGGTTGCTTTGAACCTCGATCCTCAGATCTCAGCCTCCTGAGTAACTAGGATTACAGATGTGAGCCACAAGCATCGGCCCTTTTCCCTTACTCATTACCCCATAATGCCAGGAAGGTAGTGAGTACCGACAGGTTCTATGAAAACAGGAGAGAGGAATAAGGAATGTGAAAATAATATTTGGGAGGAGATAGAGGCTGAAGCCTAAGAATTGTCAGCTGGCCTAGCCTTATGCTCCTTGCAGAATTTATACCTGGGGGGGAGGGGAAGAGGTACATAATATCTAAGTAAAAACATTATGCTTGCTATATAAATACAGCTTTGAGAAAAAGCCTCCTAAATGTCCACTTCCAACCAAGTTGCTTCCCCAAGTACCAGCCCTAGGGAGTTATTGGCGCTGCCTCTGGTCTCTCCCACCATGCTCTTCTATGCATACATACACTCATCTGGACTTCGGTGCATACATTTCCCCCCTAGGAATTGATTTCAAGATACGTACTGTGGATGTGGAGGGGAAGAAGATCAAACTTCAAGTCTGGTGAGTACACACTTCCCTCCCCATGTCCATACACACACCTAGCCAGCCTTCCCCATTTACCGCCCCCCCCTTTTTGTGTGTGCCAGTCCTGGAGCTTGAACTCAGGGCCTGGGCAGTGTCCCTGACCTTCTTTGGCTCAAAGCCACACAGCACCACTTCCAGCTTTTTCTGTTTATGTGGTACTGAGGAGTCGAACCCAGGGCTTCCTGTATGCTAGGCAAGCACTCTACCACTAAGCCACCTTCCCAGCCTACAATCCGTTGTTTCCATTTTGCTTCGCTTGCCCTGCTTTCCCTGTGGCCGCTTTCTACCACCACTCTTCATTTATTTGCTTAGTCAGCTGTCCTTCCATCTCTCTTCCTGTTCTCCCAGCCATTTTAAGCTGATTTGTAACTGTTGATTCCCTCAGGGTCAAATCATTCTCTGAACTTGAAAACAAATGTCTGTTGAGCTACCGTGTAGAAACAGGGCAAAAATAATTAAGATTTGACTCCAATACTATTGATATCTCTAAATTATAGAGTGGTTACAAGGCCAGGTATAGAGGTTTGACTAAACCACACAAGGAAGTTGGAGACCCTGAAGATATTCAAGGGTTTAGCGGAGAAATTGTATTATAGATAAGAGCAGATAGGGGTTCAGATCCAGGTTCTGATTTATAGTAATTATCCACTCTCTCCAAATCTCTTTCCTCACTGGGAAATGGAAAATAAAACAAGACTTGCTGGCATAGGGTGAGTTCTGGACAACATGATATATGCACATAAAAAAATGCTACTTTTAAGCATGCTTGGCACAGAGTAAGCATTCAATGAGTAAACAAAAGACATCCTGTTGTTTGGTCCTCTTACCATCTCTCAATAGCAACCCAAATGTCTTTCATCCTCTTCCTCCTTTACCATTTCCTGATTCTGGTCTTTCAGCCCCACTATGTTGTAAAAGCTGAAATTCTTAGGGAAGGAATTCTATGCTTGGAGAGACCCCTTTCCTCTATCCCATCCCATGGAAACTTCTTTTTCAGGGACACAGCTGGCCAGGAGCGATTCAAGACAATAACTACTGCCTATTACCGTGGAGCTATGGTATGAAGTGGGTCTAGACAATTGCTGAGGACTTGGGATTAGAATTAGTTTTTGTTTTTGCCAGTTCTGGGGCTTGAACTCAGAGGCCTGGGCTCTATTCTTGAGCTTTTGTGCTCAAGGCTAGTGCTCTACCACTTGAGCTACAGCTCCACTTCTGGCTTTTGGGTAGTTTATTAGAGGTTAAGTGTCTCACAGACTGTCCTGCCTGGGGTAGATTGGTACTATAATCCTCAGATCTCAGCTTCCTGAGTAGCTAGGTTTACAGGTGTGAGCACCAGTGTCTGGCTTAGAATTTGTTTTGTGAGTACAGAAGGGTCAAGTGTTGGGGCAGGTAAAAATGGAGGCACAGTATGAGTTGCAAAGAATACATATAGCTTATGTTTAGCCTGGGAGTGGGATTTGCTGGGTCACCTAGAAGGTAGTGAGAAACCTAAATAGGACTGTGGTCTAAGGTAAACTTCCCTATCCCCCAGGGCATTATCCTAGTATATGACATCACAGATGAGAAATCCTTTGAGAATATCCAGAACTGGATGAAAAGCATCAAAGAGGTAAGGACCCTCTAGAAGAGATGGAGGAACTGAGTCAACACTGTAGGAGGAGAAGGCCAGGATCCAACTTTTTTGTCTTACCCTTCTGCTCCCAGAATGCCTCTGCTGGGGTAGAGCGCCTCCTACTGGGGAACAAGTGTGACATGGAGGCCAAGAGGAAAGTGCAGAAGGAGCAGGCCAATAAGGTGAGGGCCAGGCTGGATGATGCTCTGTAGCAGGGCTGGGAGAATGTACATGAGGTCCGATTGGAGAGGCCTTTGCTGCTGCCCTTTATCCAATGCTGTCCTTCCTACTTCACCCCCTGCAGTTGGCCCGAGAACATGGAATCCGATTCTTCGAAACAAGTGCCAAATCTAGCATGAATGTGGATGAGGTGAGACTCACCTTCCTCCCCATCCCCACTCCCCAAGAGATGGAATATTTTGAGATAGATTGATCCTTCTCTCTGATGTATTCTGAATAATCTGTCATTTAGGCTTTTCGTTCCCTGGCCCGGGATATCTTGCTTAAGTCAGGAGGCCGGAGATCGGTGAGTTGGTTCTACTGAGCCAGGTACCACTCATAGGAGTAAAAACGGAGGAGGAAATCAGTGCTAAGGCTTCCCATGTGGGTCGACTTCAGCTTATAGCCTCAGACCCCCCAAGGAGCCTTTCACACCGTAACCTACTCTTTTTGCCCCCAGGGAAACAGCAACAAGCCCTCCAACACTGACCTAAAAACCTGTGACAAGAAGAACGCCAGCAAATGCTCCCTGGGCTGAGGTCTTTTCTTTGCCTCCTACCCTGAGCCTGGAGGCTCAACCTGAGGGAGGCAGGGCTGAGGTGGGGCTGCACAGGACAGAAATATTGGTGGAATTGGATGGATAGAGCAGTAGGTGGTGTGGAGAATGAGAACAAAAAATGGAAAAAGGGAGAAAAGGAATGCAGGGGCAGGGAGACAGAGGGGAAAGGATCAAGAAAGTGAAAGATGGTAGCGAAGGTAGAAGAAGAAAGAAGAGGGAACAGAGAAAAGATGGCCCCAAGTCTTAGACCCTTCTTTGGGTTGTTGGCTTTTTTGTTTTGTTTGCAGGTGTCTAACATTAATGTAATATATTGATTTATTGTGTTACTAGATTCAGGTGTTAGGTTCCTGAGTCAGGCTGCCAATCTCAGAAGGTTTGTCACTTTGCATGGTCTTTCTTAGTATTAAAGACCACTATTTGCACAAATGACCTGTGTGGATAACTTTCATTATTGTCAGAATTGTTCTACATTCAGAACAATTCTTGTTACTTCAAAGTGGCTGGTCCACTAAGTCTGGCAAGCGAGGAGCAGGAGGCACTTGAGGACACATGGCCCGAACAACTGATTCCCAGAGGACCACGATGGGCAGACAGACTTGTTCTAAGTGCAGGATATTCCAAGGGAGAAAAGTGTAGCCTCAGGTAACAACAGTAGGATCTAATATGGTCTATCCAATGATGTGCGCAGAGTCCATTGAGTTATCTGTAGGTACCACTGTTACTTGTAGATGGGAGAAAATGAGCCAAAGAAGAGATTCATTTATTCATGAATAAATGAGCATCTACTCTACGCCACACACAATGTTCAGTAAACAGTTTTGGACTGGTACTTTCAAGCAGAGGACTAATCAAATTTTAACATAATCATCTCCTGGCTCATGAGAAGCAAACATGCAAAAACTATTGACATGCAGCTAAGCATGGTGGCTCCCGTCTGTAATCCTTGCTACTCAGGAGGCTGAGATCTAAGATCATGGTTTGAAGCCAGCCTGGGCAGGAAAGCCTAATGGGGCTTCAACTCTGGGCTTGGATGCTGCCCCTCAGCTTAAGGTAAATACTACCGCTTGAGCCATCGCACCACTTCCAGTTTTCTAGTGGTTTATTGGAGATGAGTCTCACGTACTTTCCTGCCTGGGCTGGCTTTGAACCGTGATCCTCAGATCTCAGCCTCCTGAGTAGCTAGGATTACAGGTATGAGCCACCCGTGTCCGGCTAAATCCAGGAGACTCTTATTTCTAATCACCAAGAACCAGAAGTGGAGCTGTGCCTCAGGTGGTAGAGCACTGGTGCTTTTTTGCTCAAGGACAATGCCCAGGCCTGAGTTTAAATCTCAGGACCAGAAAACAACAACAACAACAAATCCAAAACTTGACATTGAAAGAATAGCAATCAAAATTCAAGCTGGAGCTGGGAATATGGCTTAGTGGTAGAGAGCTTACCTAGCTTGCCCTGGGTTCAATCCTCACTACCACATAAATAGAAAGTGGCATTGTGGCTCAAGTGGTAGAGTGCTAGCCTTGAGCAAAAGACTCAGGGACAGTACCAGATCTTGAGTTCAAGCCTCAGGACTAGCAAAAAAAAAATCAAGCTTGATAAATATATCCGGTTTCTAGTTCGTTAATTGGAGATAAGAGTCTCACATGCTGGCTTGTAACTGTGATCCTTAGATCTCAGCCTCCTGAGTAGCTAGGAGGCTTATACCTTATACTTATACCCTTATACGTTAGATATAAGGATGATTATAACTAGGAACAATGTTTTTACTTATGGTAGGAATCCAGAAACCAAGAAGAGGGGCTGGGAAGATGGCTCAGTGGTAGAGCGCTTGCCTTGCATGAATGAGGCCCCTGGTTCGATTCCTCAGCACCACATAAACAGAAAAAGCCGAAAGTGGCACTGTAGCTCAAATGGTAGAGCACTAGCCTTGAGCTGCAGAGCTGAGGAACAGTGCCCAGGCCCAGAGTTCAGGCCCCATGATGGACAAAAAAAAAAAAAGACTGGCAGAAACCAAGAAGACTATGAACTTGGGAGTTCATAGTAGAGTCAGGTATTGCATTGATCTGGGCTCAGCTCCACTGATTGAATTATTTGGACTGCAAACAACAGCATTCACCTAACTCAGGACACACAAGTCACCCTATGTCTCAGTTAGGATATCAGTGGCCATCCTGTTTTGAAGTCTTGCCCATCTCATCTTCATGTCAAAGTTTAGTAGAATTAACCCTTAAGTTCTATCACTGTATGTAGCTATAGGATAGCCTGGGTATGAGCAGAAACAAATGAGGTTAAAATATTAACAATGGCCGGGTGCCAGTGGCTCATGCCTTTAATCCTAGCTACTCAGGAGGCTGAGATCTGAGGATCACAGTTCAAAGCCAGCCCAGGCAGAAAAGTCCGTGAGACTCTTATCTCCAATAAACCACTAGAAAACCAGAAGTGGTGCTGTGGCTCAAGCGGTAGAACGCTCGCCTTGAGCTGAAGAGTGCAAGGACAGCGCCCAAGCCCAGAGTTCAAGCCCCACGACCAACCAAAAAATAAATTTAAAAAAATATATATGTATATATTAACAATGTCCAATAAGGAGGAGAAGCTTTAGGTTTCCTCTGGATCTATAGAAATAGCAGATGACAGGGAAGAATGCAAGTTCTTGTCCAGTTGGTACATAGGCAAAGGCATCCAGTAACCATGCTTCTAAACTATTTCTTTTTGGCTTTAGTTACTTTTGGACAGGTGGCAGAAGTGATTCCATTTGGATTCTGATAATATACTTAGTTGTGTGTGTGTGTGTGTGTGTGTGTGTGTGTGTGTGTGATTCTGATAATATACTTTGTGTGTATATGTGTATGTGTGTGTGTTTGTATTAGTACTGGAGCTTGAACTAAGGTCCTCCCTCAGCTTTTTCACTCATGACTGGTACTCTAGCTTTTTGCTATTTGCTGCTTAAATGGAGCCAAGAGTCTCACTAATTAGTCTGCCTGCTGGCTTCCGACCTAGGTCTTCAGATCTCAACCTCCTGAGTAGCTAGGATTATGTGCAGGAGCCCACCACCTATGCCTGGCATTACTCTCTCTTTTTCTTCTCTCTCTCTATTTTTTTTAGTTTAAAATTTTATTGTAAAGATGCTGCAAAGGGGGATTACAGTTACATGAGTAAGGTAATGAATACGTTTCTTATCAAGCATTGTTGCCCCCTCCTATGTCATTCTCCCACTATCCCTTCCCTCCTCCACCTCCCATATATATATATTGTTGGTCGTGGGGCTTGAACTTGGCTTGGGTGCTGTCCCTGCACTCTTCAGCTCAAGGCGAGTACTCTTATCGCTTGAGCCACAGCACCTCTTCCGGTTTTCTAGTGGTTTATTAGAGATAAGAGTCTCATGGACTTTACTGCCCAGGCTGGTTTTGAATCATGATCTTCACATCTCAGCCTCCTGAGTAGCTAGGATTACAGGCGTGAACTACCAGCACCCAGTACTCAGTATTTTTAAAACACAAAGCTTACTTCAAGACAGGAGCAAGTGGCCCTATCTGTAATTTTAGTGCCCAATAGGCTGAGATCTAAGAATTAAGGTTCAGCTAGGTGCTTTTGGCTTACACCTGCAATCCTATTCAGGAAGCTGAGATCTGAAGATTCTGGGACTTGAACTCAGGGCCTGGGCACTGTCCCTGAGCTTCTTTTGCTCAAGGCTAACACTCTGCCACCTGAGCCACAGCCCCACTTCTGGCTTTTTCTGTGTATGTGGTACTGAAGAATTGAACCAAGGGCTTCATGCATGCTAGGCAAGTTCTCTACCACTGTGCCACCTTCCCAGCCGCTGAAGATTGTGATTCAAAGCCAGCCCAAGCAAGAAAAACCATAGACTTTCGTCTTCAATTAACCACCAGAAAACCAGAAGTGAAGCTGTGGCTCAAAGTGGCAGAGTGCTAAGCCTTGAGCAAAAGAGCTCAGGGACAGTGTCCAGGCCCTGAGTTCAAACCCACACCACTACCACCACCACCACCACCAACAACAAAAGAATTGAGGTTCAAAGCCAGCCTGAACAAACAATTCTTATCTCCAGGAGAGTCCTCAGTATAAGCCCCAGTACTGGCACAAACACACACAATAGATCTCATGGATTTCATCTTTTATAGGATCAGTGGAAGCCAGGCGCCGGTGGTTCACACCTGTAATCCTAGCTACTTAGGAGGCTGAAATATGAGGATTGCGGTTCAAAGCCAGTCCGAGCAGGAAAGTCCGTGAAACTCTTAACTCCAATAAACCACTCAGAAAACCAGAAGTGGCGCTGTGGCCATCAAGCAGTAGAGCACTTGCATTGAGCTGAAGAGCTGAGGGACAGAGCCCAAGCCCAGAGTTCAAGCCCCAAGACCGACCAAAAAAAAAAAAAAAAAAATACAATTAATGGAAATGTTAGATTTGGCTTTGACAAATTGTACTGTTTTTTTTTACTGACATTGGGTGGGTGTGAAACTCAGTGGTATAGCATTTGCTTTGCATGGGCAAGGCCCTGGTTTTGATCCCCTGCACTAATGGAGGGAAATAAAAGGTGATTTGCTTTTGTTTTGATTTTTTGCCCCAAGCTGGCCTCAAAGTAGACTCTTTATCTTCAGCCTCCCTAGTGCTGGGATTACAGATGAGTGCATTACGATGCCTGACAAAAACAAACAGGAAGTTTTAGTTATAAATCTAATGTGCAAAGCAATTAAAATGCTCCAACCTTTCAGTGTAAAAGTAGAAGCCACTGAGAGACAGTGGCTCACGCCTATAATCCTAATTACTCAGGAGGCTGAGATCTGAGGATTGTGCTTCAAAACCAGCCCAGGTAAGAAAGTCTGCGAGACTCTTATCTCCAATTAAACACCAAAAAACTGGAAGTGCAGCTGTGCTTCAAGTGGTAGAGCACCAGCCTTGAGCAAAGAAGCTCAGAGACAAGGCGTTGGCCATGACTTCAAGTCCCAGGACTAGTAGATCCTTAGTTCAAATCCCAAGACTAGAACACACACACACACACACACACACACACACACACACACACACACACACACACACACACACGCAGACCTAAGAGACATCAGTAAAGTCTTTTTGTTATTGATAAAAGACTCAAAAAAAAAAACTTTGTTGAGAGATATAACAGTATGATAAGTATAACAAAATAATTTGATAAATGTATTCAGCTTTGGTAAGCAGTACTTCCTTTTTTTTTTTCTTTTCTTTTTATTTTTTTTTTGGTCTGTAATAGGACTTGAATTCAGGGCTAAGGTGCTATACCTTAGCTTTTTTTTTTTTTTGGTCCAGTCGTGGGGCCTGAACTCTGGGCCTGGGCGCTGTCCCTCAATTCTTCAGCTCAAGGCTAGCGCTCTACCACTTGAGCCACAGCGCCACTTCCGGCTTTTTTCTTTTTGCTTATGTGGTGCTGAGGAATCGAACCCAGGGCCTCAGGCATGCAAGGCAAGCGCTCTACCACTGAGCTACCTTCCCAGCCCCTATACCTTAGCTTTTATGTTCAAGGCTAGTGCTCTATCACTTTGAGCCAAAGCTTACTTCTGGTTTTCTGGTAGTTAATTGGACATAAGAGTTTCATGAACTTTCCTGCCCTGGCTGGCTCAGAACCATGATCTTCATATCTCAGTCTTCTGAGTAGCTAGAATTATAGGTGTAAGCCATCAGCACCCCGCAGTTTTTTCTGTTTTTAATTTACTGTTGTTTTAGAGGTGACACATAACAGGGTTACCTTTATCTATGTCAAGTAATAAGTATAATGTCATCTGTTCCCTCATAGTATTTTCTTTTTTTTTAATGTGCAGCATTTTCTGTAACTTTTACTGTAGTCAGCTGTGACTAAGCTTGCCCTTTGGGACTTTCAGGAAGGAAACCAACTGAAATCTTCATCGTGCCCCAGGGCAAATATTTGTGTGTGGGGTTTGAACTCAGGGCCTGGGTACTATCTCTGAGCTTTTTTGCTTAGGGCTAGAACTCTACCACTTGAACTATGTAGCTCCACATTTGGCTTTTTTGGTGATTCATTGGAGATCAGAGTCTCACAGACTTTCCTACCCTAAACCAATATCCTCAGATCTCAGCTTCCTGAGCAGCTAGGATAATAACCACCAATGCCAAGAGAAGGCAAGTAATTTTTTTTTTTTTGGGTCCGGTCATGGGGCCTGAACTCTGGGCCTGGGTGCTGTCCCTCAGCTCTTCAGCTCAAGGCTAGCACTCTACTACTTGAGCCACAGCGCCACTTCCGACTTTTTTCTTTTTGCTTATGTGGTGCTAAGGAATTGAACCCAGGGCTTCATGCATGCAAGGCAAGCTCTCTACCACTGAGCCACCTTCCCAGCCCCAAGGCAAGTAATTTTAAATTCAGTTTCTATTCAATTGCATGCTAAGGTTAGTATAAGTGAAATCTGACTAGATCTTACAGCTAGCCAAGAGATAAAATAGATTATGATAAGGTGTAACAAACACTAACAAAGTTCAGCCAAACTTTCAATCATACCTAAGAACTGGAGGAGAAACTCCACAGCAACCTACTTTCTGTAATTTTTGTAACTTCACCATAAAATGAACAGTTCAAAAATTAAGCGAAAGCTTATTTGCTTTTGCCAGCTCCCATTTGATAGTTATTTTACCCACAGCCTGGAACCTGGGACTTGGTTGCAGAGCACTTGCCCTGGGTTTAACCTACAGCACCATGAGGAAAAAAAGTTCTGCTACCATCTGGATGGTTTGTGAGAAGACAACTTTTATTTTATTTTTTTTTTTTTTTGTTGTTGTTTTTTGGGTCCGGTCATGGGGCCTGAACTCTGGGCCTGGGCACTGTCCCTCAGCTCTTCAGCTCAAGGCTAGCGCTCTACCACTTCAACCACAGCGCCACTTCCGGCTTTTTTTTTCTGCTTATGTGGTGCTGAGGAATCGAACCCAGGGCCTCAAACATGCAAGGCAAGTGCTCTACCACTGAACCACCTTCCCAGCCCCGAGAAGACAGCTTTTAGTGTAATGGGAAGGCAAATTGGAATTTATGGAACATCCCTGAGTTCACTATTGCTTTGCTTTTTTAAGTCTTGCTATGTAAAAGTAGGCTGGCCTTAGACTCAAGATTTGTTTTGGGGCTCGGAAGGTGGCTCAGTGGTAGAGCGCTTGCCTTGCATGCCTGAGGCCCTGGGTTCGATTCCTCAGCACCACATAAGCAAAAAGAAAAAAGCCGGAAGTGGCGCTGTGGCTCAAGTGGTAATGCGCTAGCCTTGAGCTGAAGAGCTGAGGGACAGTGCCCAGGCCCAGAGTTCAGGCCCCACGACCCGACCCAAAAAAAAAAAAAAGATTTGTTTTGACCCAAGGCTGGTGCTCTGCTACTTAAGGAGGCATAGCTCCACTTCCAGCTTATTGGTGATTAACTGGAGATTCTCACGTACTTTCCAGCCCAGGCTGGTTTCAAACCACAATCCTCATATCTCAGCCTCCTAAGTAGCTAGGATTACAGGTGTGAGTCACTGGTGCCCAGCCAGCCCAGCTTTTTGATAGCTAATTGGAGATGGAGTCTCAGGATCTTTTCTGCCCCATCTGGCTTCCAATTTTCCATAGTTTAGCCTCTTGAATTGCTAGAATTACAGGTGTGAGGCTTGGGTGCTCTACTGAAGTCAGTTTTAAATACTTTTCCATCTATTGAACATCTAACAAAACTCACATGGTCTCACCTTCTGGGAGGCTGCAGACTCATGAATAGAGCCAAAATAGGATCATCATTAACACATTACTATACAGTAAAGTGTGAACCCAGCCAGTGGGTGAAGTCACGGCAGTTTTGAGTAAATATAGATTAGCTCTATGTGGACGGCATCACTAGCTGGGGAGTTTTAAGTCTGGATCCCAAACTGTTCACACAGTGGTTAGATGACCACCAACAAGTCACTTAAACTTTTATAAAACAGTGACCACACTGGCTAACTCATCAGGGCTACTGAAAATAAAAATACGCCAACAAACCCTGAAAGAATGACAGAAATGTGAGATAAGGGGTAAAGGAGTAGATCAGTGATATTGATCTTGCCTAGTATGGATGAGGCTATGAACCACAAATAGAAACTATTTTTTTCTTTTTGTCAGTCGTGGGGCTTGAACTCTGGGCCTGGGCGCTGACCCTGAACTCTTTAGTTCAAGGTACTCTACCACTTGAGCCACAGCACCACTTTCAGTTTTCTGGTGGTCCTGCCAGGACTGGCTTTGAGCCATAATCCTCAGATCTCAGCCTCCTGAATAGCTAGGATTACAGGTGTGAACCACGGGTACCCGACAGAAACTTATTTAAAATCAGGCAACATGATTGGGTGAGAATTTTGTGTGTGCTGGAACTAGAGCTTGAACTGAAGGGCACTGTTCCTGAGGGATTTTTGTTTTTGTTTTTTGCTTAAGGCTAGGGGTGTACCACTTGAGCCAAGACTGTATTTCTGGCCTTTTGATGGTTAACTGGAGATAAGAATCTCACAGACGTTACTGCCCGAGCTGGTTTTTAATTGCTATCCTCAGATCTCAACCTCCTCCTGAGTAGCTAAGTTTACAGGAGTGAGTTACCAATGAGAATCTTGCCATACATAGTTCATCAGAGCTTGACGAAGAACCGAAAACGTACATTAGCATTTCGCTTTTACACTGGTCCGAGGCCTTGTGGCGGATAAGCACCTGGCTGTCATCCAACACTTCCTGGAACTTCAAACCTCGTGTTCTTCTCATTGCCCTGGTGACTGCTTCCTTCCCAAGCAGCAAGGGAAGATTTGAGCACAGTTGGGGTTATCCAAAGGAACGCCTCCGTAAAGTAATCTAGCAAGGAACACGTGAGAGGAGGTGACCCTGCTCGCCTCACGGAGGTTTCCGGTTCATCCTAGTCTCGAATAGTCCCGCTTCTCCAACAAGAAAATGCTGTCTCGCCATCAATCAGCTTTTTTCCCTAGGTCGTCGCGGACTGGGAGGGTGGGACTGTGAAGTTGTCGGAGAAGTTTAAGAACTTAATGGTGAACTCTAGGGCTTTCTAGAGGAGGCTCAAAGCGCGGGCAGGGCGGCGACGCCTTCTCTTAGCACGTCCATCCTCACGCAGCCCCAAAGTGGCCCTGGAGCCACTAGATGCATAAAACCCCGCTGCCGCCAACCACTCGGTTCACGCCAATACCTCCGCAGGGCGCCCAGCCAATGGGCTGGCCCGTTTCTGCGCAAGCGCGGTGGCCCAAGTCCCAGTGCGTAGTGGACGGGAGACTACAAATCCCAGCAGGCAATGCCGGGCGTCCCGAGGAAAAGGGGGCGGCGCTCGCCCAGCACCCAAGGATCCTGCAGGAGCAAGATGGCCGCGCCGGGGGCGGAGGCTCGAGGTTTCTGGTGCTAGCTAAGGTCCGGGTACCCCGCAGGCCCTTCCTCAAGTACCCTGAACGCCCCGCAGAAAGCATCGCGTCCCTAGTCCATAGATGCATGTAGACTTCTGTCGTTCTGCCTTTAGAGTCTTCCCCGTAAAGCCTTGGCTGGGACGGGGAACTCGCGACTTTCGCCCGCTCCGAGCTGGAATTCTGAGGCGGCTGCGGCTCGCGGCCCGCGGCCGGTCTAGGAGGTCCTTTTGTTCCGGCGAGGGCGACTAGCTCCGCTCCATGCCTTCGGGCGGGGGGAGGCGTGGCCTCCCTCTAGGCCGTCACCTCTACTGGTTGCTCTGCACTGTCATCTTAAAGCTCTGGTAAGGAGGGACGAATGGGAGGGGAAAGGAGGGCGCGGGAAGGGGGGGCACCAGTCGTCCCCGCCCCCAGGGATGCGGGACTCGCCCTCCGTGGACCGCGGAGGAGGGGCGCCCTGTGTTCTGGATTCTGACTTTTGCTCCTCTTCTCCTGGCTTCCTCTTCTCCCCCCAACCTGCTGCAGTCAAGCCGAGGCTTCCGCACCCGAGAAGCTGTCAGGTGGGTGATTGTCCTCGAACCAGACGCCTTCATAGTTTTAGTTTTTAGCATCTTCTTGTACCAAGAGTTTAGATGGAGAAGGACGGTACCACGGGGAATGAGGGGCAAGCACTTTGCTGGATGGGTGGATCCTTGGGGAGAAACGTTTTCTGAATGGTCTGGGGCTGGCATTTCTTTCCCGTTTTCAGTGAGCACCTCAACTTTACCGTGCTGGCTGGTGGAAGAGTTTGTAGTGGCAGAAGAGTGCACTCCATGTTCTAGTTTCCAGTCTGTGAGTAACTATTTTCTCTCCCTTTTTATTATTTTTTCCTCGAATTTAACCAGACCGAAGACGTATTTAGCATTGTCTTTTCTTCCTTCTCCTTGCAGTCGATATGTCCAAATATAAACTTGTCATTCTTCTGAAAATGTGACCTTTTGTTTCCAGTTTAATGACAGTATTCAGCTGATAGCTATGTCCTACTTACATTTTAGTAGATTCTGAATCTATCCTTGCCTAGACTCTTGCCCCTGAAGTTTTTTGGTCCTTTGTTTTTTGTGCTGATTTGAACTCAGTCCCAGCACTATCTCAAAGCTGGTGCTCCGTCACTTGAACCACAACTCCCTTTCTAGCTGTTTGGTAGTTAATAGAACATAAGAGTCTTGAGGGTTTGTCTGCCTGGGCTGGTTTTGAACTGTTTTCTTTAGATCTCAGTTTTCTGAGTAGCTAGGATTACAGGAGTGACCCATTGGTGCCTGGCACACCTGAAATTCTTTCCAACATATGCCCCCACTTATAAAGCCACCACCTCCAACATCCACATCAGAATTCCTCACTAGCTCTCTGTTGCCTGCCACCTCTGGCTATAGCAGTTGAGCAGCTGCAGCCTTCTGTTTCTCCTGCTGCTTCCTGGTAACATGTGCTTTGGTTCTTTTCTTCTGGTAGAAAACCACCCCTGAGTGTGCTTCTACAGGGTATGTGGAAAAAATCACATGCAGTTCATCTAAGAGGAATGAGTTCAAAAGGTAAGAACTATTTAACTCTTCAAGATCACCTCTTTTGTTCCTATCGGTAGGCAGTTAGTTCCAACCGTTTCTCCTGGTCTGGGTGTAGCATGACATATTAGACAAAAATTGAAAGCCAAGTCCTAGCTCCATTCCTCAAGAGTGCTCTACCACTTTGAGCCACAGCGACACTTCCAGTTTTCTGGTGATTAATTGGAGATAAGAGTCTCAAGGACTTTCCTGCATAGGCTGGCTTCTAACTGATCCTCAGATCTCAGCCTCCTGAGTGGCTAGGATTACAGGCATGAGCCACTGGCACCCAACTCTTATCAGTACATTTAATTCGGGACTGGTACAGTGTGAGTTCAGTCCACAACATTGTAAAAATAAATAAAAATAACAGAATTAGTTTGTCTTAGCTCTTCTTTTTTCACTAGACACTGTAAAGAAATGGGCTAACCTTGGCTTCCTTTTTTACTTTTGTATATTACATTGGTTAGGCTGAAGTAGAGATGGGAGATAAGGGACTGGGAAGTGGCTCAGGTGGCTAGGCAAGGGCAAGGCCTTGAGTTCAAACCCTGGTACAATTTTTTTTTTTTTAAATTGGGCATGGGCACTGAACTCTGGGCCTGGGCGCTGTCCTTCAGCTCTTCAGCTCAAGGCTAGCGCTCTACCACTTGAGCCACAGTGCCATTTCCAGCTTTTTCTGTTTATGTGGTGCTGAGGAATTGAACCCAGGGCCAAATGCATGCAAGGCAAGCACTCTACCACTGAGCCACCTTCCCAGCTCCTTTTATTTGGGGGGTAAGGGGGCCGGTCGCGGGGCTTGAACTCTGGGCTTGGGCTCTGTCTCTCACCTCTTCAACTCAAGGTGAGCGCTCTACGGCTTGAGCCACAGCACCACTTCCAGTTTTCTAGTGGTTTATTGGAGATAAGAGTCTCACAGACTTTCCTGCCCGGGCTGGCTTTGAACCTCAATCCTCAGATCTCAAACTCCTGAGTAGCTAGGATTACAGGTGTGAGCTACCAGTGTCGGCTCCTTTTTTTTTTTTAAGTAGAAATTGTCAGACTTTCCCTGGGAATAACTCTTCTTTTCTACCTTCAGCTGCCGCTCAGCTCTGATGGAACAACACTTATTCTGGAAATTCGAAGGGACTGTGGTGGGTGTGGCATTGGTCTTTGCTTGCCTTGTGATTATTCGTCAACGACAATTGGACAGAAAGGCTTTGGAAAAGGTTCGGAAGCAAATTGAGTCCATATAGCCACATTTCATCCTGTTATCCTGGATATTACAGACCATATCTCACACAGAGAAGAGGAATGGACTGATTTGCACCCTTGGTTCTTTGGAGCCTCGTGGTACCCTCTTTCCCCATCTTCTTTCAGCTCATTAATGAGCATAATAAAGAATAAAACAGTTTTCTTCTCTTCAATAGTTTGATTTGGGACAAGAAGTCATGGAGGCAGAGGGACTGGGAGAAAGGGGTAGCAATTTACCAAATACCTATCTTTCCCTGTCTTTTTTTTTTTTTTTTTGTCAGTTGTGGGGCTTCAACTCATGGCCTGGGCACTATCTCTGACATTTTTTGCTCAAGAGTAGCACTCTACTACTTTGAGCCACAGTGCCACTTAAGGTTTTCTGGTACTTAATTGGTGATAAGAGTTTCAGGGAGCTGGGCACCAGCGGCTCATGCCTACAATCCTATTCAGAAGACTGAGATCTGAGGATCAAGGTTCAAAGCTAGCCCAGGCAGGAAAGTCCATGAGCTGTGGCTCAAGTGGTAGAGCATTCGTCTTGAGCTTAAAAGCTCAAGGATAGCGCCCAGATTCAGAGTTCAAGCCCCATAGCTGACCAAAAAAAAAAAAAAAAAATTGTCTAGCCAGATGCTGATGGCTGAAGCCTGTAATCCTAGCTATTCAGGAGGCTGAGATCTGAGGATCACAGTTCAAAGCCAGCCTACACAGGAAAGTCCTTGAGACTCTTATCTCCAATTAACCACTCAGAAAACCGGAAGTGGTGCTATGGCCCACTGGTAGAGCGCTCACCTTACGCTGAAGAGCTGGGGGACAGTGCCCAGGCCCAGAGTTCAAGTCCCATGACCTACAAAAAGAAAAAGAAAGCCGTGCACTGGTGGCTCATGCCTGTAATCCTAGCTACTCAGGAGGCTGAGATCTGAGGATCACAGTTCAAAGCCAGCCCGGGCAGGAGAGACCGTAAGACTCCTCTCTCCAATTAACCACCAGAAAACCAGAAGTGGCGCTGTAGCTCAAGTGGTAGAGCGCTTGCCTTGTGCTGAAGAGCTGAAGGACAGCGCCCAGGCCCAGAGTTCAAGCCCCATGACTGACCAAAAAAAAGAAAAAGAAAAAGAGTCTCACAGACTTTCCTGCCCAGGATTGGCTTTGAGCTGTGATCCTCAGATCTCAGGGATTACAGGCGTGAGCCAGTGGCACCCAGCTTCCCCATCTTTTACCTCTTAAAATTTCTAAGTGTGGGGCTGGGAAGGTATCTCAGTAGTAGAGTGCTTGCCTTGCATGAGACCCTGGGTTCAATTCCTCAGTATCACATAAGCAAAAAAAGCCAGAAGTGGCTCTGTGACTTCAGTGGTAGAGCACTAGCCTTGAGCCGAAGAGCTGAGGGACAGCGCCCAGGCCCAGAGTTCAGGTCCCCCTACCAGACCTCCCCCCCCAAAAAAAGACCTTGTCTCAAAAAACAAACAAATTTTGGAACTATAATTAGAAAGTTTATTTCTCAGTAAAAGCATTTCCCCTCAACCATATAGCCCAAAAAGAATTAAAATCATAGGTACATAATGAGCACATTTGAGGTATATACCCTCACACTTAGCTAGACTGGGCCTCAGGATACTAACATCTAGAATGTCCTGAAGTGATTCAGACCCTTAAAGACAAGAGACCTGAGTCAGATACTAGATGGGAGCAGAGCCATAGGGGAGGCCTGGATTCCTTCTTGTGATTGGGAAGAAGGCCAGGAGGGACTCTGCTCCAGCTCACATCTCATCTGCATGCAGCACGGTTCTGACATGCCCAGTGGATCCATGCTTCACTCCCATCTTCTCAAGCAGTGTCTTTGTCGAGCTGTTTCTACTCCGAGCTCCAAGTGGCTTCCCCTGTTCGGGCTCTAACACTGGAGTCTCCAGACTTTCTGTTATGTCCTTATGAGTCAAGATGTTTCTGGAAATTACTGAAGTGAAGGAAAAGTATATTAGTAAAATTCCCCTTGGTACCAGATCCTCTACAGTTTAGGCCCTTTTTTTTTTTTATATATTGGTGTGTGTGTGTGTGTGTGTGTGTGTGTGTGTGTGTGTGTGTGTGTCCTGGGGCTTCAACTCAAAGACTAGGCACTGTCCCTAAGCTTTTTTTTTTTTTTTGGGTCAGTCATGGGGCTTGAATTCTGGGCCTAGACGTGTCCCTCAGCTCTTCAGCTCAAGGCAAGCACTCTACCACTTGAGCCACAGCTCCACTTGCAGTTTTCTGGTAGTAAATTGGGGATAAGAGGGCTGGGAAGGTGGCTCAGAGGTAGAGTACTTGCCTTGCATGCATGAGGCCCTGGGTTTGATTCCTTAGCACCACATAAGCAGAAAAAGCCGGAAGTGGCACTGTGGCTCAAATAGTAGAGCGCAGCCTTTAGCTAAAATGATGAGGGACAGCGCCCAGGCCCAGAGTTCAGGCCCCACGACCCAGGAGAAAAAAAAAAAAAATGGAGATAAGAGTCTCATGGACCTTCCTTCCCAAGCTGGCTTTGAACCGTGATCCTCAGATCTCAGCCTCCTGAGTTGCTAGGATTATAATGAGCCACCAAGGTCTAGCCCTTTTTTTTTTTTTTGCCAGTCCTGGGGCTAATGTGAACTCAGGGCCTGAGCACTATCCCTTATCTTCTTATGCTCAAGGTTAGGACTCTATCACATGAGCAACGGTGCCACTTCTGGCTTTTTCTGTGTATATGGTACTAAGGAATCGAACCCAGGGCTTCATGCTAAGCAAGCATTCTACACAGAGCCACATTCCCAGCCTTTCTCCTTTTTTTTTTTTTTTTTTGGGTCCGTTCGTGGGGCCTGAACTCTGGGCCTGGGCGCTGTCCCTCAGCTCTTCAGTTCAAGGCTAGTGCTCTACCACTTGAGCCACAGCGCCACTTCTGGCTTTTTTCTTTTTGCATATGTGGTGCTGAGGAATTGAACCCAGGGCCTCATGCATGCAAGGCAAGCGCTCTACCACTGAGCCACCTTCCCAGCCCCTCTCCTACTTCTTGAAGAACAGAGTCCTTCTTGCTCACCGGGGGAGCCTCCTTGCCCTTCATCTCTCACCTCCATGAGGCTGGTAATCCTCAGGCCCATCATCTGGTAAACCTTGAAAGGGGCTGAAGCTGGGCAGGATGATGAGAGCCAGGGAAAAAAGAAGAATCTGGAACAAAGCAAGAGGATATTTGGGCTGTGGGGACAGTAGAAGGGGCAGAGGGCAGAGTGAATGGACGGTAGTCAGGATTATCAAAGTTGGGAAGATTGTTATGGCTGGGTAATTGGGGTATCAGGGTGAAAGTGTGGGTGGCAAGTAGTGTTGATACTACCAGAACACAAGTGCTGGTCTGAGCAGCTTTATTGGAGGTTTGAGCAATGAGCGCCTGTAGCTGGCGGAGCTGAGCCACCAAGGACCTAGGAAAGGAAGCATGTAGAATTAATGTCTTCTGAGAGCACCTAAGAATGGTTCCCTTGTGTGCTACACCCCTGCCACCTCCCAGCACACACAAACCCAATGCTGTCACTCACATGTTATGCCTCTCCAGCTCCTGGACTTTTTTCTGTAGTTCTTGGTTCTGTGCAGAACAGGCCGCCACTCTAGGGAGTATGAAGAGGAACAAGGCTCAGTAATGTTGAGTTCCTCATCTTGCCTGCCTTGGTGAGGGAAGAGGCCCAGACATGCCCCACAGGAAGCCCGAGATAGGACCCCAAAGGTACCTGCTCTCCAGCCCATCGATGTATTCTTTTTTGCGCCGTCTACTGTCCTGAGCTGACTGCTTGTTACGGATTTTCCTCCTGACCTTCTTGAGGACCCTCTCCTCTGCCTGCAAGGCCAGGTGCATCAATCCAGGCCCAGAACCTCCCACGTCTCCCCAACTCTTCCCTGGGATCTGGCACCTCAGAGACCACAGTGGAGTCCTAGGCTGGGATCCCCTTTAAGGAAGGGTGTTACCTTGGTAAGGGGCAGGTGAGAGGGCAGAGAAACCCCTTCTTGACCCAGTAGACGCTTTTCCTCATCTGTCAGGAACAGAGTTTGACAGGGCAGCTGGGGGGGGGGGGTTGGAAGGGGACAGGGACACAGGAGATCAGATGGGAGTAAGGTGAGGGTCATCCTCTTTCCAGGCTGCTCCTCACCCTGAGCATGCCTTCTGGCTAGTTCTCTACATGCATACTGCAGTAACTTCAACTTAGGGGTAGAGATTTAACTCAGACTCTGGAATCATGTCAGAAACCTGAGACTGAAAAGGGAGAGGAAACATGGTTTGGCCGTATGTTTCTGAGCAACCTGAAAAGAAGGGCTATTCTGGTGCCTGTCTCCTCAGACCTTAGAAGCATCTGAAGGTGAACTCACTGTGGTAACTTTTGCTTAACTTCCTTATAGCAGGTAAATATTTCAGTCATTAGCCTCCATATGGTAGCGTATCCCATTGCTTGTCACTGGGACTCATGGCCCCTGCTCCTCAAGGGCTTGAACTCCATTTTTTCAGCTGAGGCTCTGTCTACTTTCAGATAGAGAATACCTGAAGAGCAGCCAGACTGAACAAACTTCTGCAAAGTATATGGGAATGGTAGATGGTGTTTGTGTTGTTTTTGTTTGTTTGTTTTGCCAGTCCTGGAACTTGAACTCAGGGCCTGGGCACTGTTCCTGAGCTTCTTTTACTCACAGCACCACTTCCAGCTTTTTCTGTTTATGTGGTAGTGAGGAATCGAACCCAGGGCTTCATGCGTACTAGGCAAGCATTCTATCACTAAGCCACATTCCCAGCCTAGATGGTATTTCTAATCTACCTAAGCCATCATCTATGTCACTTGACTTCTCATGAATATTATTTTGATTTATACTTTGCTTTGTTATTTAAGAAGAATTTGCTTTGGCTTTTGCTTTCTAGTGGTCTGGGCTTTTTACTAAATCTGACTTTTCCTGGTGGTTCTGTTTCTATGTTTGGTGAACTACTGAGGAGGTATTTCTTCCAATTCATCTAAATAACAATTTCTGAGAATGGGGCATAGAGTGTTTGGTTAAAAAAAAACAAAAACAAAAAGCAAGGCTGGGTCAGAATCTCATGGCTTATGCCAATAATCCCAGCTACTCAGGAAGCTAAAGTCTGAAGATCATGGTTTGAGGCCAGCTTGGGCAGAAAAATCTGTGGAACTCTTATCTCCAGTTAACCAGCAAAAAGTTTGAAGTGGAAGTGTGGCTCAAGTGGTAGAGTGCCAGCCATGAGCAAAAGAGCTAAGCAAGAGTTCAAACCCTCGCTCAGCACTGGTGGCTCACGCCTGTAATCCTAGCTACTCAAGAGGCTGAGATCTGAGGATCATGGTTCATAGCCATCCCAGGCAGGAAAGTCCATGATACTCTAATCTCTAGTTAACCACCAGAAAACCAAAAGTAGGGGCTGGGAAGGTGGCTCAGTGGTAGAGCACTTGCTTTGCATGCCTGAGGCCCTGGGTTTGATTCCTCAGCACCACATAAGCAAAACGAAAAAAGCGGGAAGTGGCGCTGTGGCTCAAGTGGTAGAGTGCTAGCCTTGAGCTGAAGAGCTGAGGGACAGTGCCCAGGCCCAGAGTTCAGGCCCCACGACCGGACCCAAAAAGAAAAAAAAAGAAAACCAGAAGTGGCGTTATAGCTCAAGTAAAGCACCTACCTTGGGTGGAAGAGCTCAGGGACAGCACCCAGGCCCAGAATTTGAGCCTCACGGCTGACCAAATTAAAAAAAAGAGTTCAAACCCTGATTTCAAGCCCTACAACACACACACACACACACACACACACACACACACACACACTGATGGTTCCTGCCTATAATTCCAACTACACAAGGAAGTGGAAATTAGGATTATGATTTCAGGTCAGCCTGGGCAAAAAGTTAGTGAGATTTGATCTCTAACAAACACCATCTCAAACAAACTGTAATTCCAGCTCCTGTGAGACACAGGTAGGAGGAGATTTGTGGTTACCAAGCTGACTAGGCAAAAAGTGAGATCCTATCTAGAAACTAAAAGTTAAAAAAAAAAAAAAAAGTAGGTGTGGCAAGTGTAAGGATCTGAATTCAAAACCCAGCAACAATAACAACAAAACTAACAAGCAAAACCCTTGGTGCTTCTAATGACATTCCTAAGTTTAAAGTCATCAGATTTTGTGAAGTTCTTAAATCCGGAATTCTAAAGTTGGCTTGAATTCTGGTCTCAGCTTCCAGCATAGATTTAGAGACCTGTTGGCTTGCCTCTGGGCACAAGGAGTACATCTCAAGTTAAAGGGAGGATCAGTAACCTGAGCACAGCCTGTGTTCACCAACTCTTCTAGCAGCCTTGAGAAGCCGTTCTGTACCTTGCAATCTTTCCACTGAATACATTGTTGCAGTAGTTTCTCTTTGGTCATCTAGTACCCATTAATCAGCTGGATTCCCAGGAGGCCTGTCCCAATTCCAGGTGCTGAGACGATTGCTACGGTGAAGCATAAATGCCCATGAGGTCTGGGCTTTCTCTAGAGTCCTGGCCCCAGATCCCCTCATCTCAACTGAGTCACTATCCTCACCCCAAGAGTGCTCCCTTTTCTTCTCCTGCTCTTAAAATTGCTCACATTTCTTTGGTCTGAGGTCTAAAGTTACAAAAGGTGGGGCAAAGCCAGTTCCTCATCAGTGTCCTCTTCCCTGATCTCCTTTGCTATGTGTATGAGGTACACACACACACACACACACACACACACACACACACACACACATCTATAATATATAGCATTTGTTATATATGTTATATATAATACACACATAACGTATATATTATATAATATGTTATAACACACACTCACACACTCACAGGTTGTGGCTGACCCAAAATTTACCAGAGTTGCAGGAGATGCTGGGGCCACACTGCTGGCTCTGGGCAGGATGTGAGCATGAGCGTCTAAGGGCAGCTTGCTGACCATACAGGCATCAGGCATCATAAACGGTGAGTTCCACTGACCTGAGGGGAGACAGGTGGCTGGGAGGAAAGAGGTAGAGGTACACACCAATGGCAGCAGAGTCTGAGTAGCAGCAATTTGGGAAAAATAAACCTCACAGCTAGAGCTGGGCTATTGAAGGAGCCATTGAAGTCGCCCCCCCAAATAATACTGACCTAGATGGATGGAGATGAGTCCAAAGGTTGGCCCAACTTCTCCCTGCATCCTCTGCAGGGCCTCTGCTTCATAGACAACCTCATAGAGAGCAGGAGAACTGGGCACTTGAGGGGCAGGGGAGATGTCTGGAAGGCAAGGGTCCTCAGAGATGCCACTGTCACTGCCAGGAGATGCTTCTGAGCAGTACACCTCATTGGGGTCAATTAAAAGCTTCAGAAAATCTTCAGATTCATTCTCTTGAAGGCCCTAAAGTAGGAGAGGATGTATATGCATGCTAAGAATAACTATGGAAGTCCTATCTGACATCACACTTAGATCCTTATGTTTTAATTTCAGGCCTTTCTCTTCTTGGGCGTAGAGGTAGGTACAACTTACGTATGTGGCATGTGGGGGCAGGGCCTCTGTTTGCTGACTTCTTTCCAAGTAAGGCCTGACACCTCTTGGGGGTACAGAATTGTGTCTTGACCCCACTCCCACTTGCATTAATTACACTCACACAGACCTGGCCTCCACTAGCCTCCCAGCCTTGCAGTCCTTGTTCTTGTAGCTTAATCACTGGAACCTGTGGAGGGGAGCAGTTGAGTCCCAGCTCCAGGAAGGATCCTGTGGAGAAGATATCTTCTGGGGGCTCCAGCAATACATCCAGCAGGTCAGAGGATCCAAGGTCCATGCTTCAGCTGGAAGACATAAGGGAGAGCAAGTTATACGAGGGAGACCATGGCTGCCCCTCTTCCCTGTTCTGCTCTCCTCTGCCCCTCTTCCACCATCCCCTTCCTCACCAGTCATCTGGAGATCTTGCCCCCAGCTTTATCTCCTGGCTTCCAACAGGTTCCCCTGGATATTGTGTGTTCAGAAGGGACCTGCCCTGCAAAGCCAGCCTAGCCTGCTGACTGCCCCAAACACTACACCTTTTCTTTCTTCCAGGATCTTGTATCCTGGTCCTGCCCAGCCAAACTCCACCCCACAAAGTTCACTAGGAAAAAAAAAAGTGGGTTGTTCCTTGCCAGGAGCCACAACATAGGCAGGCAATCTGGAACTAGGAGAATATGATGAACAAACACAAACTAAATTTAAGAAAATGTAGCTATACTCTTTCTGTCTCAGTTTCTCCTAGCAATAGTGGATCTTCTGGATCTTCCAAAGGTGTCTCCCCAAGAAGAGCTGAGATGACTGCGCCAGGGGTACATATTAAGACTCTTAGCTGGGCAATGGTGGCTTCTGCCTATAATCCTAATTGCTCAGGAGACTGAGATCTGAAGATCAAGGTTCAAAGCCAGCCTGGGCAGGAAAGTCTATGAGTCTCTCTCTCTCTCTCTCTCTCTCTCTCTCTCTCTCTGTCAGTCATGGGGCTTGAATTTGGGGCCTGAACACTGTCCCTGTACTCTTTTTTTTGTTGTTGTTGGTCGTAGGGCTTGAACACTGGGCTTAGGCGCTTTCCTTGCACTCTTCAGCTCTTCCGGCCTCACTATTGACAAAAAATAAAAAAGTGTCAGGCTGGGAAGGTGGCTTAGTGGTAGAACACTTGCCTTGCATGCATGAGGCCCTGGGTTCGATTCCTTAGCACCACATAAGCAGAAAAGGCGGGAAGTGGCACTGTGGCTCAAGTGGTAGAGTGCTAGCCTTGAGCTGAAGAGTTGAGCTTAGGACAGTGCCCAAGCCCAGAGTTCAGGCCCCATGACTGGCAAAAGAAAGAAAGAAAGAAAGAAAGGAAGAAAGGAAGAAAGAAAGAAAGAAAGAAAGAAAGAAAGAAAGAAAGAAAGAAAGAAAGAAAGAAAGAAAGAAAGAAAGGAAGAAAGAAAGAAAGAAAGGAAGAAGAGCCAAAATTTAGAGACATGCCTCCCCAACGTGTGACACTTTCCCCATACTTGGGCCCTGATTGGATGTTAAAGACTGTAGGAGTTTTGAGGGGTAGTGGGCATCAAGCCAATGGAAATACCCTCTCAAGGCCAACTTCTTTCTAATTGATTGTCTGAGAAATCAGGCCCATGTGGCTCTGGTACTTGTTTCCCTGGTGAAGCCTGGGTTCCTGGAAGCCAAAGGGTGGCTTAGAAGCCAGAACACAAATTGTGGGGAAGTGGGAAAAGTTTTGGGGATATGGTAAGAGTTATTAGGCTTGGTGATCATGAAACCCCAGGATTTTATATCTGTAGAGAGTAAATAACTCAGGGAAGTGGTGTTGTAGCTCAAGTGGTAGAGTGCTACCCTTGAGCAAAAGGAACTTATGGAGAATAGTAACTCATTGACAGAGAGTAAAGTTGTACAATCCAGAGCTTTCCAAATCCATAATCTATATACAACCACTGCACTCAGCATGAACCAAGGATTATGGGTCTGGAAAACTACAAGTGAAAAAAAATCTTTTGAGTTTGGTTTGTGAATTTGTATTATTATTTTTTATTTTTATTTTTATTTTTTTGGTCGGTCGTGGGGCTTGAACTCTGGGCCTGGGCGCTGTCCCTCAGCTCTTCAGTTCAAGGCGAGAGCGCTCTACCACTTGAGCTACAGCGCCACTTCCGGTTTTCTGGTGGTTTATTGGAGATACTCACGGTCTCTCCTGCCCGGGCTGGCTTTGAACCGCTATCCTCAGATCTCAGCCTCCTGAGTAGCTAGGATTACAGGCGTGAGCTACCAGCCCCCGTCTTATTTTTTATTTTTATTTTTGTCAGTCTTAGGGCTTGAACTCTGGGCTTGGGTGTTGTCTCTCAGCTCTTCTACTCAAGGCAAGGGCTCTACCACTTGAGCCACAGTACCACTTCAGTTTCTGAGTGGTTTATTAGAGATAAGAGTGTCAGGGCCTTTCCTACTCAGCTGACTTTGAAACGAGATCCTCAGATCTCAGCTTCTGAGTAGCTAAGATTACAGGTGTGAGTCACCATACCTAGCTTCTCTGAGTTTCTTTTGCTTAAAACTAGCAATCTAAACAGGGCACCCATGGCTCATGGGCTCACGCCTATCATCCTAGCTACTTAGGAGGCTGAGATCTGAGGATCACAGTTCAAAGCCATCCTGGGCAGCAAAGTCTGTGAGAACTTATCTCCAATTAACCACAAGAAAACCGGAAGTGGCATTGCAGCTCAACTGGTAGAGCACTAACCTTGAGCTGAAGAGCTGAGGGACAGCGCCCAGGCCCAGTGTTCAGGCCCCACCATTGACAAAAAGAAACAAACAAACAAAAAAAAAACCTATCAATCTACCACTTGAACCAGAGCTCTACTTTTAATTTTTTTTTTTTCTTCTGGAGCTGGGGCTTGAACTCTGGGCTTGGGCACTGTCCCTGAGCTCATTTTTTTGCTGAAGACTAGTCCTCTACCACTTGAACCACAGCACCACTTCTGGCTTTTTCTGTGATTAATTGAAGATAGAGTCTCAGAGAGGGCTGGAAATGTGGCTTAGTGGTAGAGTGCTTGCCTGGCATGCATGAAGTCCTGGGTTCAATTCTCCAGTACCATATAAAACAGAAAAAGCGGGCCGGGAAGGTGGCTCAGTGGTAGAGCGCTTGCCTTGCATGCCTGAGGCCCTGGGTTCGATTCCTCAGCACCACATAAGCAAAAATAAAAAAGCCGGAGGTGGCGCTGTGGCTCAAGTGGTAGAGCGTTAGCCTTGAGCTGAAGAGCTGAGGGACAGCGCCCAGGCCCAGAGTTCAGGCCCCACGACCGGACCTAAAAAAAAAAAAAGCTGGAAGTAGCAATGTGGCTCCAATGGTACAGTGCTAGTCTCAAGCAAAAGCAGCTCAGGGTTAGTCTGGGAAGGTGGCTCAGTGGTAGAATGCTTGCCTTGCATGCATGAGGCCCTGAGTTCGATTCCTCAGCACCACATAAGAAAAAAGCTGGAAGTGGCGCTGTGGCTCAAGTGGTAGAGTGCTAGCCTTGAGCTGAAGAGCTGAGGGACAGTGCCCAGGCCCAGAGTTCAGGCCCCACGACCAGACCCCCCCCCAAAAAAAAAAAAAAGAAGAAGAAGCAGCTCAGGGTCAGTGCCCATGCCCTGAGTTCAAGCTCCAGGACTGGCAAATACACACACACACACACACACACACACACACACACACACGCATATGTACACGCACACACGCACAACTGATTCTTGCATTTGCCCAGGCTGACCTCCAATTCCTGAGTGGTTAAGACTACAGGCTAGAACTATCCAGTAGCATTTGTATAGTTTAAAAAACTTTTCAAAATAGCCAGGTTCCTGAGCTTATGTCTATAATCCTAGCTACTAAGAAAAGTGAAATCTCAGGATTGTGGCTTGAAGCCACTACAGGCAGGGAAGTCTGGGAGATTCATCCCTAATTAACCACTCCAAAAAAGTAGAGCTGTGGCTCAAGCGGTAGAGCACTAGTCTTGAGCAAAAAAACCTTTCTTTCAAGCCCCAGAACAGGCACACACACACACACACACAAAAAAAAAAAAACAGTCTCATAAACATTATTCTCTCATTTAATATACAACAGATCTAAGGCACACAGAGCAGGTAATATTTTGATAATTTTATTGATGATAGATCCATGAGTAAAATATAGTAACAAAATTCAAGACTTTTTCTTTACTTAATCTATTGTCTGATTGCCCAAAAACTTACTTTCAGTTAAATAATGGAACTATATTAATATAAATTTGATTTCTATATGCTTGCCTCTGCGTTGTATTTAAGATACAGGACAGGGGCTGCAAAGGTGGTTCAGTGGTAGAGTGTTTGCCTTGCATGCATGAGGCCCTGGGTTCAATTCCTCAGCACCACATAAACAGAAAAAGATGGAAGTGGTGCTGTGACTCAAGTGGTATAGTGCTGCCTTAAGCTGAAGAGCTGAGGGACAGTGCCCAGGCCCAGAGTTCAAGCCCCACAACTGACAAAAAAAAAAAAGTAAAGAAAAAGAAAGAAAGAAAATAAAAAGATAGAGGACAGATGGATGTGTCAAACAGTAAAGTTTGAGGTTTAGATCTAGAATTCAAACTAGTTTTAAGTTTCTTTGTGAAAATGTAAATAAAAGAAGAGATTTAAGGGCAGGGAAGGTGGCTCAGTGATAGAGTGCTTGCCTTGCATGCATGAAGCCCTGGGTTCGATTCCTTAGCACCTCATAAACAAAAAGCCAGAAATAGTGCTGTGGCTCAAGTGGTAGAGTGCTAGCCTTGAGATGAAGAGCTGAGGGACAGTGTGTAGGATCAGAGTTCAAGCCCCATGACCAAAAAAAAAAAAAAGATGAGATTTAACATTTATCAAATAACTATTATATGTAACCATTTTCATGTTTCTGATACAAGTTTCATAGCAACTCAGAACCAACAGAAGTTGTTAACTTCCTCAAGGGTTATTCTGTAAGTACTTGAATCAAGATTTGAATGCTTGAGCCTATATTTTGTTCTTTAACATTATATTAAGCTCCTTTGCCGGGCTTTCTCAGATTTCCCAATTCTGTCTCTCCAGCTCAGATCAAAAAGAGGCAAAGCAGGCTTCCTAGACCAGTGCAAGACTATAAGTAAGAAGAGCTCTTTTTGTTTAGAAGGTGGTTGAATACATTTTAGGGACTTCCTGCAAGCTCTACATGCAGCAGTGATTAAGTGGAAAATATAGTCAGCTTCTGGTAATAATAGAGTGGAATGTCTGCCATCATCTGCTAGTTTAACTTCCCTCTTTCCCTTAATTTATCAAGTCTGCAGAAGAAAAAATAACATTTCTTAAATCACAAACCAAATGAAGGTAAAGTTCATAGCTCTGTCTTACAACACGGTAACTGTAGTTAATAACAATGTATCATATAGCTGAAAATCACCAAGATTAGAAGTGTTCTCATAAATAGGCATATACCAAAAAGAAATGTACTCTTTGCCTGAATTATGTAACTATAACCTCTGTATATCACTTTTATAATAATTAAAAGAAAAAAATACATATAAAGTAATATTCTAGCTAGGCGCCAATGGCTCAAGCCTGTAATTCTAGTTTCTCAGGAGGCTGAGATCCGAGGATCGTGGTTCAAAGCCATGGCAGGCAGGAAAGTCTGTGAGACTCTTATCCCCAATAAACCACTTAGAAAACCAGGAGCAACACAGTGGCTCAAGTGGTAGAGCACTAGCCTTGAGCTGAAGAGCTGAGGGACAGCGCCCAGGCCCAGAGTTCAAGCCCATGACCGAAAAAAAAATAGTAACATTCTAATTAGCCTATTTTGAAATGTATGTAATTCAGAACATCATTATACACCATAAATATGTATAATCTTCAGATGCTAATTTTAAAATTAAAAAATATATAGACTAAATGTGCATAATTTAAAGTAGAGCTGGGATTGGAATCCAGGTGTTCTGACTCCAGGTGTTACAGTTCCTTGCTATTATTACTAATTACTAGTGAATTGAAAAGCATGATTTGCCACAGAAAAACCATAGCACATATACTAGTTTTTTGAAGTTGTTCTAATAATTTTTCTTTCCTTTTTTTTTTTTTTTGCCAGTCCTAGGGCTTAAACCCAGGGCCTGGGTGCTGTCCCTGAGCTTCTTTTGCTCAAGCCTTTTTGTGCTCAAGACTAATTCTCTATCATTTTTCACAGGGATACTTTCAGCTTTTTTTTTTTTTTTTTGCCAGTCCTGGGACTTGAACTCAGGGTCTGGGCACTGTCCTTGAGCTTCTTTTACTTAAGGCTAGCACTCTACGACTTGAGCCACAGCACCACTTCCAGCTTTTTCTGTGTATGTGGCATTGAGGAATCAAACCCAGGGCTTCATGCATGCTAGGTAAGCACTCTGCTACAAAGTCACATTCCCAGCCACTTTCAGTTTTTCTGGTGGTTTACTGGAGATAAGAGTCTCATGGGGGGGCTGGGAAGGTAGCTGAGTGGTGGAGTGCTTGCCTTGCATGCATGAGGTCCTGGGTTCAATTCCTCAGCACCATATAAAGCAGGAAAAAAAAAGCCGGAAAAAAAAGTGCTGTGGCTCAAGTGGTAGAGCGCTAGCCTTGAGCTGAAGAGCTATGGGACAGCACCCAGGCCCAGAGTTCAGGCCCCACGACCTCCCCCCAAAAAAGAGTCTCATGGACTTTTCTGCCTGGCCTGGCTTTGAACCACAATCTTCAGATGTCAGTCTCCTGAGTAGCTAGGATTACAGGCATGAGCCATGGGCAACTGGCTTAATAATTTTTTATTTCTTTTTAAATAGAGAGATTAGACAGCCTGCACAATTAGAAGATGATGAGCCCATTTCAGTGACATTCTGCTCTCAGAGTCCTAAGCATTTCTTTCTCTTAGATCCTTTTGTGTAGTTCACCTAAATAAGTTGCTGACCGGGGCTGGGAAGGTGGCTCAGTGGTAGAGCACTTGCTTTGCATGCATGAGGCCCTGGGTTCGATTCCTCAGCACTATATAAGCAGAAAAAGCCGGAAATGGTGCTGTGGCTTAAGTGGTAGAGCATCAGCCTTGAGCTGAAGAGCTGAGGGACAGTGCCCAGGCCCAGAGTTCAGGCCCCACAACTGACCAAAAAAAACAAAACAAAAAAAAAACAAACACAGAAGTTGCTGACCTCTGTTTCTAGAACTTTGTGTATTTGGTGCACCACTGGAGTTCCTTCTCTGGGAGACCTTTTCATCTTTGCAGAAAAGGACAGACTGACTCCTAGTTTGTGTGTGTGTGTGTGTGTGTGTGTGTGTGTGTGTGTGTGTGCGCGCGCGCGTGTATGCGCGCGCACTGCTATAAAGACTTGAACTGAGGGCCTGGGCGCTATTCCTAAACTTCTTCCCTTAAAGCTGGTACTGTACCACTTGAGCCAGAGCTCTACCTCTGGCTTTTTGGTGGTTCATTTAGCTAACAGTCTCAGGGACTTTTCCCTCTGAGCTGGCTTCAAAACCTGACCCTCAAATTTCAGCCTTCTGAGCTGCTAGGATTGCAGGCTAAACCGCTGAAAGCCTAGCAGCCCCCCTTGTCCCCAGTTTTTAATTTTCCTCTTCTGAACCCTCACTGAGGTTAGAAGAGAATTCTTGCAGCATAAGGTTACAACCCAGTTGGATCCAGAGTGAGGAAACTGTGAAGGTCCATAGTTGAAAATACCTTGGTGAGGGCTGGGAATGTGGCTTAGTGGAAGAGTGCTTGTGTAGCATGAATGAAGGAAGCCCTGGGTTCAGTTCCTCAGTACCACATAAACAGCCAGAAGTGGCACTGTGGCTCAAGTGGTAGAGTGCTAGCCTTGAGCAAAAGAAGCTCAGGGACAGTGCCTACACCCTGAGTTCAAGCCCCAGGACTGGCAAAAACAAAACAAAACAAAATACCACCAAAAGTCAAAGAAAATAAAATTAACATTGAAAAAAAAAAGGATGTGTGATGAGATTGGGGAGAAGTCTGGCAGCTGCCTGAAGCCAGCTGGAGTGTGCCCAGTGGTTGTTCGCCTGAGCTGGATCCTCAGCTTTCTCTAACAACTCCATTGACACAGTAGATAGTTGAGTCATTGGCAATCTGGATGGGAGGATTTTAAGACATACCCTCTATGCTTCCCTTTTGCAATTCCTCCTTTTTTCTTTTTCGAGGGTACAGCGAGGGAAGTCTAGCAGCACAGTTTTCCCAAGAAGGAAACTGATTTCTCCTGGGCGCTACAATGAACTAATTAGGTCTTAGGGTCTTCCTAGACATAAGCAGACTGAGGGACTAGGCCAGGCAACCGAGCTCGGGGACTAGGGGCCGGAAGACTCGGGAATGCGAGCGCAAGGAAGGAGGATCGGCGTTGCTCGCGGGGTTTTAGCTTCCTCTTCTAAAAACAACAACTCTATGGATCAGAACTTCGATGGCCTAGTCAGTTCCGGCCCATCAGACCAACAAAACAGCACCCTAGGCCTACAGAGCCCCCAGTCTTCTCCCTAGTCTCCTCCCCGGTTCGGGCTCACTCTTGGCTCATTGCCTGCCCCGCCTTCTCCAGATACCCGTCATTGATTGCTTCTGACCCCTGTCACTCCCGCCCAGGCTCTGCCCTCTCGGTGCACTCATTGGCTGTCTGGTGAGAATCCGAAGCGGCCGCGGGGGGAGGGGGAGCGATTGGGGAGTGGGCGGGAATTCCCGACGCGGGGCCGGAACTGAGCGGATACCATGTAGTGAGACCCTGGAGAGGTGAGTGCGGATTCCCCGGGAGCGGGATCGAAGTCGGCCTCCTAAGCTTCCCCCCGGGCCTAGGACCTTTGAGGTTCCTCCAGTGTTTCCTCAGACGCTGGTGACCTCTGACCTCTTCTCCTAGAGTCCAGACTTCCAGACACCGCCCTCAGTGGCGTCTCACCCTGTCCCGGGACCCCCAAGGCCTTTTCCTTGGGCCACCTGCCCCTGATGGACCCAGCCCGAGCCTTGAAGTGGCGTCTTGCCCTTTGCTTCCCGGGAATGGGGAAAAGGGAGTGAGAGAGTGGTCCACGAAGCCACCGGGGTCCTCGCCCCCTTGTCCCCTGGCCCCCTTTGCTTAATCCCCTTCCTGGAAGACAGATCTATGTGGCTTCTGCCTGCTTTAGGTTCTGTTTGAAGGCTACCTCTGGTTATCTGGTAGCTCCGAGTGAAAGAGTCACAGCGGCCTCGTGCCTCAGTTTCCCCCTTGGTGGCTCCCTCAACAAAGTCACTTGGGAGAGAGAAAGTCTGAGGGGAAGGAGGAATGTTCCTGGTGCTGGAGTGGATGAGTCACACACACACACACACACACCCCCCCACTTGAGGAAAGGCCAGAGAATGGCTGGGGTGAAGGAAGTGCACTCTGCTGACCAGCCTTCCCCTTTGCTTGGCCCCCATCTTCCTGTGTGACAGACTCCAGTTTTCTCTTTCCAGGTCTGAGAGTCACTGGAGCTCCTACAACACCATGGGGCCCTGGGGAGAGCCAGAGCTCCTGGTGTGGCGCCCAGAAGCTGTAGCTTCGGAGCCCTCAGTGCCTGTGGGGCTGGAGGTGAAGCTGGGGGCCCTGGTGCTACTCTTGGTGCTCACCCTCCTCTGCAGCCTGGTGCCTATCTGTGTGCTGCGTCGGCCTGGTGCTAACCAGGAATCCTCAGGTGAGCATTTCTTTTCCTTGCCCTTGCAGGGATTTGGGTAGGAAGACTGGGACATGTGGAGGTGATGGAAGATGAAGCGGGAGGCAGGAGTAGATATGGCTTGGGTGAGAGTCGTGGGTCTTTCAGGGGCTTCATTTGCTCATTCCCCTCTGTTCTACACTCCTGCCCAGTTTCCCGGCAGAAAGCTCTAAGCCTAGTAAGCTGCTTCGCAGGAGGTGTTTTTTTGGCCACTTGCCTCTTGGATCTGCTGCCTGACTACCTGGCTGCCATAGATGAGGCCCTAGCAGCCCTGCATGTGACGGTGAGACCTGGCCTCAGCATGTGACCCGGCTGGGAGGTGGGGGGACATGTTTAACTGCATACATGGTTTGTACGGATCTGTTTATATGTCACTCAGTGACCATGGAAGGTAATTTGAATGGAATCCTGGGAATTGTGGTTTTGAATTAATATGGCATAACTCTTTTACATGTATTCTTTTCCTCCATTAGTCTCTGTGTGACTTCTGTGACCCCCTTGAGACAGTGTGAGGGACTTTATTAGGTGTAGGACTTACTCTGAATTTCTCAGTTACAGCTAATAGGAAGTTAGTAGTGCCCTAAAAATAATCTTCACTCTTTTTTGTTTTTTTTTTGGTCAGTTGTGGAGTTTGAACTCAGGGCCTAGGCACTGTCCCTGAGCTTTTTCCACTCAAGGCCAGTGCTTTAACACCAGAAGCTGCAGTGTCACTTCTGGTTTTCTGGTGACTAATTGTAGATAAGATTCTGGAGGACTATCTTGCTTGGGCTGGCTGCGAACCTTGATCCTCAGATCTCAGCCTCCTGAGTAGCTAGGAATACAAGTGTGAGCCACCAGAGCCTGGCCATCTTCACTCTTACATAGCCATCCTTTCCTCCCTTCCTTCATCCCTGTTCTTCTCTTTTCTTTCCTTCCTCCTCCTCCTGCTCTTCTCCTGTTCGTCCTCCATTTCCTCCTCTTCTCCTCTTCTTTTTTTTTGTGCTGATACTGGGGCTTGAACTCAGGGTTGTAAGCTCCTGCTTAGGATTTTTGCTCTAGAGCTCTGCCACTTCAGCCACACCTCCCCTTTTGCCTTTTTGCTGGTTAGTGAAAGATAAAGAGTTTCTTGGAGCCGGGTGCCCGTGGCTCATGTCTGTAATCCTAGCTACTCAGGAGGCTGAGATCTAAGGATTGAGGTTCAAAGCCAGCCTGGGCAGAAAAGTCCATGAGACTCTAATCTCCAATTAACCACCAGAAAACAGGAAGTGGTGCTGTGGTAGAGCGCTTGCTTTGAGCTGAAGAGTTCAGGGACAGCACCCAAGCCCCGAGTTCAAGCCCCATAACTGACAAAAAAAAAAAAGAGTTTCTTGGATTTTTCTGCCCTGGCTGGTTTTGAATCATCTGTATCCTCAGATCTCAGCCTCCCAAGTAAAGATCATTACTGGCAGAGCCACTAGTGCCCAGCTCTCACTACTGTGTGTGTGTGTGTGTGTGTGTGTGTGTGTGTGTGTGTGTGTTTAAACTCTGGGCCTGGGTGCTGTCCCTCAGCTGTAACACTTGAGCCATAGCACCACTTCTGGTTTTCTGGAAGTTAATTGGAAATAAGAGTCTCATAGACTTTCCTGCCCAGGCTGGAAGTTAATTGGAGATAAGAGTCTCACAGACTTTCCTGCCCAGGCTGGCTTTGAACTGTGATCCTCGGATCTTAGCATTCTGAGTAGCTAGGATTACAAGCGTGAGCCACCGGTGCCCGCCTCCCACTACTTCTTGAAAGACTGGAGACAATGATCATTGTAGTGTTACTGACTAAAAAGGTTTTTGCTTAAGCAAGTGGGAAGTGGAAAATGGTTAGGTCCAAGACTGAGAAAATTTCATTATGGGAAAAGTTGAGATAGTTGGTTGTGGTTCAGGGAAGTAATCCCAAACTCTCCTCTCTCTCTTTCTTTTTTTTCTTCTTAAAACTGAGGAAGTAACAATGGATGCTATCCTTTGTGTATCTGTGACCAAGTGATCTGTGTCTCAGTATGACTGTATGAGCCCGAAGGCTCTGTGACACTATGTAGCCCTGGGAAATGGGCCCCTATATGACCTACCTTTGTTACTGTTCCTACATGAAGTTTATCTATATGTACGTCTGTGACTTTCAACACAGAGGAGGTGGGGGGTGGGGGAGATGGGAAGGGATGGTAGGGGAAACAAAGGAGGAGGCAACAATGCTTGATAAGATATGCACTCAATACCTTGCCCATGTAATTGTAACCCCTCTGTACGGTATTATTACAATAAAAGAAAAAAAAAAACACCGAGGAGGTTTGGTAATGTTTAGAGACATTTTTTTTTTTCCTGTCACAACTGGATTGGGGACAGGATGTGTTTGCTACTAACATCCGGTGAGTAGAGAGCAGGGATGCTACTGTACATAGCAGTTATAACAGAATTACCTGACCTAAAATGTTACTAGGCCGGAGTTGAAATATTTGGATCTACATGTAGCGCTGTATGTGATACATAATCTGTGTGATTGTGTATCATTTTCTGTCTATGGCAGGTGATACCAAGTAACATCAGTATCTCAGCATCCGTGTGGGACTTCCAGGTATATGTAGCTGGGCCTCCATTAGGCCCTATGTGTGCACTTCCCATTCTTGGCCTGAACTCCTTGCTCTATTTGTGTCCACAGCTCCAGTTCCCCCTACAAGAGTTCATCCTGGCTATGGGCTTCTTCCTGGTCCTGGTGATGGAGCAGATCACCCTGGCTTATAAGGAGCAGTCAGGACCACCACATCGAGAAGAGACAAGGGCTCTCTTGGGAACAGTAAATGGTGGGCCTCAGCATTGGCATGATGGGCCAGGGGTCCCACAGGCAAGCGGAGCTCCAGCAGCCCCCACAGCCCTGCGTGCCTGTGTATTGGTCTTCTCCCTGGCTTTGCACTCAGTATTTGAGGGCCTGGCTGTGGGACTGCAGCGCGACCGAGCTCGGGCCATGGAGCTGTGTCTGGCTTTGCTACTCCACAAGGGTATCCTGGCTGTTAGCCTGTCCCTGAGGCTGCTACAGAGTCACCTAAGAGTACAGGTGGTGGCTGGCTGTGGGATCCTCTTCTCATGCATGACACCACTTGGCATTGGGCTGGGTGCAGCTCTGGCAGAGTCAGCTGGGCCTTTGCACCAGCTGGCCCAGTCTGTACTGGAGGGCATGGCAGCTGGCACCTTCCTCTATATCACCTTCTTGGAAATCCTGCCTCAGGAGCTGGCTACTTCTGAGCAGAGGATCCTCAAGGTCATTCTGCTCCTAGCAGGTTTTGCCCTGCTCACTGGCTTGCTCTTTGTCCAAATATAGGGGACTATCAGAAACTCCTGCCCACCCTCTTCCCCCTATTTGTGTGGGAGTAAGAAAGAATGGGGAAGGGAGTTACTAAAACCAGAGATCTCTGGGAGGTAGGGATGGAGCATCTGGGACATTGAATAATGAGAAGGAAGTGAGCTTGAGAAGAAGTTCCAGGCCCAAGTGACAAGAAATTGCCACGGCATTAGAGACATGATCAGAGACATGATCGGGGGCATTCGGATTGGCCAGACCCTGATTGCTAGGATCAAGTCAGGTACTACCTTAGGCACAAGGTGATGTTCATGACATTCAGGAAGCTGGAGGCAGGCAGCCAGCTGCTGTAGGATAAAGGAATGGAGAAGGCCCAGGCCCAGAATCAGTCCATTTTAAAGCACTCTGATACTTAAGTGGACTCATTCTACTTTCCTAGTTCCTACACATCTATGTGTCTCCTTTTCTTCCCCTAGTGCCAAAAGATCTCTGCCGATTTTGATAATTTGTCTGGCCTCTTCAGTCCTGTTCACTCCTCCTCTACTTTTAAAGTGCCAAATTCGCCCCCTTTTTCTGGAAAGCACAGTGATATGGCACTGGGCACCACCCAGCACCTCAGTGGAGGTAGAGACCTATTTGCTCTTATTTTGGTCTCAAAATCTGGGGTGGGCAGAAATGTTTCCTGGACTGGACTAGAGGGAGGAGTGATTGGT
Organism: Dipodomys spectabilis; assembly: GCF_019054845.1. Lineage (NCBI taxonomy): Eukaryota > Metazoa > Chordata > Mammalia > Rodentia > Heteromyidae > Dipodomys > Dipodomys spectabilis. The sequence goes on from NW_024870746.1 coordinate 7,271,962, forward strand.
ATTCACCTACCACTGCCACACTCTAGGAATACACAGAAAATGGACATGGTGCCCCTTATCTAGATATTAAACAGCTGCCAATTTTTTTTTATTATTCCTGAGGAGCCCATGGGGGGGGGGAGGGCTTAATTTCGCGTGGGGGTGGGAGGGGGGTCTGAGCATAGAGCCATATTCTCTAGAATCTATTTTACTAACTGACATGTTTTGGGACATGTTACCCAAATAAAAGATGTTTGTATACATCTCTGGTATCAAATTCATTTGCTTTCGCAAAGGGGCTGGCATGTGATCAGCCCGAGATAACTTGAGCCCAAGGTATTTACAATTACTTTAAGTTGCTTGGTTTCACTGTTTTCACTCGCCCCAGTAGTCACCTTTCCTGAAAATGACCAAAAATTTCCTCCTTTGTCTCTTCCTTCTTTACTCCCTGTCTCCACCCCTTCCCTTTCCCTTCGTTTCCTCCCTCTCTCTCTCTCTCCCTCCCTCCCTCTTCCTTTCCTCTCCAAATCCCTCTCCCCTTCCTGTTCGTAGGCTCGGGGCGGGTGTGGAACTACATCTCCCAGTTGTCTCCGCGCGGAGACTAAGTGAGGGGTGGGGCGCGGGCCCGGGTTGCCGAGTCAGTGTGGCCGCCGGGGAGTGGAGTCCGCTTCCTCCTCGCGCCGCGTGGGTGCGGGCGAGGAGGAGGCGCGTAAACAAACTACGAATCCCGGCAGGACTTGCGCTCCAGGTCAGGGCTAGGTTGGGGCCGGGCCGCGGGGCTCGCGGAGGCGGCGGCGGAGGCTACGGCTGGAGGTGCCGGGCCGGGACCGCGGCGGAGGCCGTGGTTGAGACTGAGAAGGTGGCGGGGAGGGACGCGGGAGGAAGATGGCGACGTCGGGGGCGAACGGGCCCGGCTCCGCCACGGCCTCAGCTTCCAATCCGCGCAAGTTTAGTGAGAAGATTGCGCTGCAGAAGCAGCGTCAGGCCGAAGAGACTGCGGCCTTCGAGGAGGTGATGATGGACATCGGCTCCACCCGGGTGAGGGACCGCGTCGGGGAGCCGGAATGAAGAAGAGCAGTCCCCGAGCAGGGCAGAGAGGCGGGGCGGGGGCGGGAGCCGCAGCGCAGGAGGCGGAACGCGGTCGGGGCTACGGGCGCCGCCGTCTGGGAGGCGCGGGTTGAGGGCCGAGGGTCAGGAAGGCGGATTTTACTGGGGAGACCGACACCGAAAGGTTGGGGATGTGGGAGAGCCTGGGGGCTGAGTACATGAGACACGAGTGGTGGGACGAAGAGGGGAGATGAAGTCCAGCCGAAGAGGTGGTCTCTGTGCATCCCTCACGGAGTCGCCCTCGGAATTCCACCCAAGCATCCCCGATCTTGGGTTAGGGATTGGCAAAGGGGCTGGGGGCGGGGCGGTCTGTTGGTTCCTAATCTATTTCTTCTGAGTTTGTAATCTCCAAACTGGTCCCTGTGTACTGGTAAGCCACTCTGGGAGCTTGGTACCTACGGGAAAGGGCCCCTTGAGTGGTTTGATCAAGCAGTGCTGGGTATAATGGGGCAGGAAGTCCCCTCCTTCGTCCCGTCCCTTTGCTTCCTTTTTCAAATACTTCTTGTGGTTTCCTGACGTGAATGAAGGTGAGGTCCATTGCTCACAGACTAGTGCTTAGTGTTTTGCCCTGGCCATCTTAGAGGAAAAGTAGAGCTCTGGATCCCCAAACTGGGTAACCGATCAGCTAAGGTTGTGTAGAAGCTGATGGTTTGCCGAGCTCTCTGTAGGGGAGATGGCTACCTTGGGTGGAATGCTTTCGAGGGTCTTTTGGGGAGGTAATTTTTAATTCCACAAAGAACTTAAGGGCTCTGCCACTGCTCCCTCTGCAACCCTTCTGGTAATAGTTTCTTGCTTCCCACAGTTGGATGTCAGAGGGAACTAGAGGCAAGAGTTTTCCCCAGTTGCTTTGCTGTCCAAATTTAGGGACAATATTCTCAAAACAGCAGGTGAGGATATCCTAGTTTGATCCCTCATGGCAAAGAGCTGGAAAGAATCTAAGGGGAGAGATGGTGGAACATAAATGCTGAATTTCATGGCTCTTTCTTCTGGCCTGTGCTTGCTGCTATGACTGTGACTTGTATTTTTATGTGTATCTCCCTGTTAGTTTTTCTGTGTGTTTTTTCCCTTTGAGTCTCTGGGGACCTTGTGCTCTAGTTTGTGGGAGACCGAACAGAGAAAGATAAGTGAGGAGGCAAATCTGGTTTTGTGTGTGTGTGTGTGTGTGTGTGCACGCGCGTGCGTGCATGTACATGTGCTCCCGTAACCCACACTAACCGCCATGAGGAATTGTGATCTAATGTTGAATACTCCCACTAGAGCTTTTGATTATGGTGAGGGCAGACCAGAAGATGGCAAAGAAGCTCATTTCCAGCTGACAGCGTTGGGCCCTGCCCTCTGGACAGTGGTTCTAATCAAGGCATGGAGTGATCTTAGGGCTTGTGTGTACCAACAAAGGCTGTGAGAAACTTAAGTTGGGGCTTCTAGCTTGGTGGTGCTTTATTTTATCAAAAGACCCCATCTGCCCAATTTTCCTCTGCTGATGAACTTCTCTGCTACCTAGTAAAGGCTTGGGCTTGGGCCTAAGAACACAAGAATCTTGAGCTGGAGATGAGAGATACATAACTCAGTTTGTTACTTGGCCAGCTGGGAGTGTTCATGTAAGGCATTTAGTCCCTGGGGGCCTGTACTACTGAGTGGTCAGGGTTGCTAGATACATTCACAATGAGCTTGAAGTAGCCCATAGGTTATTATGCTGCCCACTGAACTCATTGAGCTGACCTAAACATAGTTCTGTGCAGCAGTGTGACCCTGTATGCTCTTAGAACTTACCCCTTCCCGGCTATCCTCCTCCCCATGGCCTTGTCCTGGCTGTACTTATTTGGCTGGTAGTAGTGGCTGAACCTTGGAAGTAGCTGCCTGTCTCTCACAAAGGGAGGTGAGATATGTAGACAGACTAAATCCAAGTTAGCTGAGGGTTTTAGTGTCTTACTTTTGTGTCCCCAAATTGGAGATAAGGCTAAGAAGATGGCTCTGGCCCAGGTTGGAATGCTCTTTCCCTCACACATCCTCCAGGCTTCCCTGCCAATTCAGGGTCATTTGGATTCAGAGGTAGAATGCCCTTGGTTTTGGCACTGTTTCTCTTGCATCTTCTAGTTTGGGAAGTGCAGGCTCTGTTGTAGCTTTGCTCTAAGATTGGACAAATGACTTGGCCCCCAAATCTATACTCTCCACAGTATGAAGTGGGGAGACAGGCAATAATGATTCTGTGACATCTACCTGTAGCCTTCCCCTTAACTTCTAATTAGTCTTGGTCACATCTGGAAATGAAGGCAGATATGCCTAATAGGCATCTGTCCCTGTGACCAGCCTGGGGACTCCTAGGAGCTCCACAAGGACTCTGCTTAGACTGATGCTGACCAAGACAGGTCCTCAACAGTGTCCAACAGAGTGCTGTCAGGCAGTAGTGGGCGCATTGATGAGGGTAGCCTGCAGAAGGGCTGGGGTGGATTGTTTGTATCCAGGCTCAGTGACCTTTTCCCCAGCACTGGCCTCTTTCTGGCAGATGCCTTAAAAGCAACAGGAGCATATTCTGGTGACAGGGATGGCAAGAATGGCCAATAGGAACAGAGCTCAGTACCCTGCCTAACATTCCCATTTGTCTCTCATGTCCCAGTTACAGGCCCAGAAACTGCGACTGGCTTACACAAGGAGCTCCCACTATGGTGGTTCTTTGCCCAATGTTAACCAGATTGGCTGTGGCCTGGCCGAGTTCCAGGTGAGTGGACACCAGCCAGGGAGAAGTGGAGGCTGCCAGTCTGATTTCCTTCCTGATTTCATCTGTCCATTTTGGCAGAGCCCCCTCCACTCACCTTTGGATTCATCTCGGAGCACTCGGCACCATGGGCTGGTGGAAAGGGTACAGCGAGATCCCCGAAGAATGGTGTCCCCACTCCGTCGATACCCCCGCCACATATCCTTCATAGAGGACCCGGGACAGGGAAGGGTGGGAAGAGATTGCAACTCATAGTTGAAAGGGACGTTAAATGTCCAATTCTGTCTTTCTCCAGATCTCCTTTCCCCAGCCTCTGAAAAGTGACCACCAGTCCTGTGTCCGTGCTGAATCCTGTTCTGTGTCCTGTGTTCTGTGCTAAGGAGTTGTTGCCTCTGAGACTATGCCCTCCTCTCTGGCTGGCTCCCTTCAGCTCACTTTCTGTACATCAGTTGTCCCCAATATATCTTCTGCTAAAGCAGGTCTCTTCTCCCATTTCTTTTTTTTTTTTTTTGTCAGTCGTGGGGCCTGAACTCTGGGCCTTGGTACCATCCCTGAGCTCTTTAGCTCAAGGTTAGCATGCTACCACTTGAGACACAGTGCCACTTCCGGCTTTTTCTGCTTATGTGGTGCTAAGGAATCAAACCCAGGGCCTCATGCATACAAGGCAAGCGCTCTACCACTGAGCCACCTTCCCAGCCCCCCCCCCACCCCCCCCCCGCCCCTTGTCACTGCTAACCCTGTCCAGACATGCTCCTATGCTCCTAGATTATTCCAGCTCCATAAGACCTGATTTCTATCTTTTTCTCTTTGTGCCTGGGATTGAACCCAGGGCCTCACATATGCCAAGCAAACCCTCTGCCACTCGCTACACCCCCACTTCTTTCTCTTCCATTCCTCAGTCCTTATGGCCCCCTATTGAGAAGGAGAAAGCTACAATTCTCTTGAAATAACTAGCTGCTTACCGCTGTTATTCTCTCTTCTGGTCTCTATCCCTTCTGTCCCTGCTATTTTTCTTTAACTAGCGTGGTTCACGTCGACAGTTCTCCCTACAGTCCTGCCTACTTATCTCCTCCCCCAGAGTCTAGCTGGCGAAGGTGAGTCCAGGGAAGGCAGAGGCTCCTGCCTACTCTTCAAGCGTCTAGAGGGGCTGGGCCAGAATAGTACCTACAGTTTCAATAGTATCTCTTTCAGCAACAGAGCTGGGAGGGTGGGGCAGCTGGAGTAGGTGATCAGAGTCCAGTCTTGGCCATGTTGACATGAGTGACCAAGCCTCCCTTTCCAGCCAGAGCAGGACCAATGGAGCTGTAGCCAAGTTGGGGTGTGTGTATGCGGGGGAGGAGAGAGTGACAGGGAGGCAGGGGGAAATGGCTGCCTTCTATCAGGGGTGCCTTCAGCCAGATGCAGTGCTATGACACGGTTAGATCTCTAAGCCCCTTCCCTGTCCATCTCAGCCCCAGTACTTAGATCTTGTGGCTGTGCCAGGTTCCAACATTCCTAGTTGGTTTGTCCTGACATGGAGGAGTTGAGAAGTTTGGGTTTTTTTGTTGTTGTTGTTGTTGGTTGAGGGGCCTGAACTCTGGGCCTGGGTGCTGTCTCTGAGCTCTTCAGCCCAAGGCTAGTGCTCTACTACTTGAGCCACAGCGCCACTTCCGGCTTTTTCTGTTTATGTGGTACTGAGGAATCGAACCCAGGGCTCATGCATGCAAGGCAAGCACTTTGGCACTGAGCCACTTCCCAACCAAGTTGAGAAGTTTGTTTTTTTTTTTTTGGGTCCGGTCGTGGGGCCTGAACTCTGGGCCTGGGCGCTGTCCCTCAGCTCTTGAGCTCAAGGCTAGCGCTCTACCACTTGAGCCACAGCGCCACTTCCGGCTTTTTGCTTATGTGGTGCTGAGGAATGGAACCCAGGGCCTCTTGCATGCAAGGCAAGCACTCTACCACTGAGCCACCTTCCCAGCCCCAAGTTGAGAAGTTTTTAAATCTCTTAGGTTGACTGGGATTTAAGGGTGTCACAGGCATGATTTCCAACTCCCATGTCATGTCCCATGTCTCCTTCTTTTCTGTTTCTAGTTCTCTCATCCTCAAGTGACTTATTTTTCTATCCTAGGACAATGCCCTGGGGCAACTTCCCAGCAGAGAAAGGGCAGCTATTTCGACTACCATCTGCACTTAACAGGTGATAGCTCTTGCCTTCTTTAGACTACATCTCATTTTATCTCTACTATCGCTGGGGCCCTACTCCCACAACCTCCACCCTGGTTTAATCCAGCTAGTGCTCACCCCTGTTGGGCAGGGGTTGGGGACCTGAAAGACTGTCACTGCCAGCTGCTTTCCACTCCCCCAACAGAACCAGCTCTGACTCTGCCCTTCATACAAGTGTGATGAATCCCAACCCCCAGGACACGTATCCAGGCCCAACACCTCCTAATGTTCTGCCCAGCCGCCGAGGAGGTGAGTGAGTGTGTCACAGTCTAGGGAATAGCTATGGAATTTTCCATTGAAGCAGGGAGGCAAGTAGGCATCACAGCCAACTCTATTGTATCCCTTGTAGGTTTGCTGGATGGCAAAATGGACTCTAAAGGTATGTGTTGTTCACAGCTGGTGGGTAACAAATACCAAAAGAATTTCTGGGATGTTGGAAATTGGCGCTGTGGCTCAAGCGATAGAGCGCTCGCCTTGAGCTGAATAGCTGAGGGATAGCGCCCAAGCCGAGTTCAAGCCCCATGACCGACAAAAAAAAAAAAAAAGAATTTCTAGGATGCTTTTGGAAAATACATTCAGAGTTGGGGAACAAGACTCCCTCTCGTCTGCCTCTGCTTCCTGTCCTGCCTTTCTGGTCCCTTCTCCAGCCTTCCCATCACCACTGTTTCTCTTTTCAAGTCCCTGCTATTGAGGAGAACTTGCTAGATGACAAACATTTGCTGAAACCATGGGATGCTAAGAAGGTAGGTGTGGACCGCCGGGTGTCATCCACTCTCCCTGTGCTCTCCTTTCCATGGGACAGGCTTCTCATGCTTCCCATGGAGCTTGGTGCTTGTTTTCCATATTCTTCCTTCTCTCTTCAGCTGTCCTCATCCTCCTCCCGACCTCGATCCTGTGAAGTCCCTGGAATTAAGTAAGTGTCGCTCTAAGGTTTGCCAAGGAGTAAGAGAGAGGGAAATGTAGAGAAATGTGGAAGACTACTCTCTTGCACTGCCTTTACCAACACCTTCCTTGAATTTATACCCTTCTTTTTCCATCTTTCTCTTAGCATCTTTCCATCTCCTGACCAGCCTGCCAACGTGCCTCTCCTCCCACCTGCCATGAACACGGGGGGCTCCCTACCTGACCTCACCAACCTGCATTTCCCCCCACCACTGCCCACCCCTCTGGATCCTGAGGAGACCGCCTACCCCAGCTTGAGTGGGGGCAACAGTACCTCTAATTTGACTCACACCATGACCCACCTGGGTATAAGTGGAGGTCTGGGACTGGGCCCAGGCTATGAGACGTCAGGTGAGTGGCTGTCCTGGCTATGTGCCGTAGATGCTGTCTGGCTAGAGGGATGATGAGAAGGGAAGCTTGCACTAAGATCCTGTAGCTTCCCACCAGTCCTCCAACCCTGCACTCCAGAGTCTCCTCACTATAGTTTTCAGTCTATAAAAATGGGTAGGTATAGCTTTTCCTCAAAAGAAGATGGAGAGGAACCCCCATGTGGGCAGCGCCGATTCACTGTCAGGGACAGGGCAGGAAGAGCATCGTGTTGCCATAGTCTGGTCACTGCTGCCCATTTTGGGTGGAAAGGGACCCAGTTCCCATCAGTAATGTTGCCATCTCTGGTTTTTTGTCTGTACCTGCAGGACTTCACTCACCTCTCAGCCACCCATCCCTGCAGTCCTCCCTAAGCAACCCCAACCTCCAGGCATCCCTGAGCAGTCCTCAGCCCCAGCTCCAGGGTTCCCACAGTCATCCCTCACTGCCAGCCTCTTCCTTGGCCCACAATGCACTGCCCACCACCTCTCTAGGCCACCCATCACTCAGCGCCCCGGCCCTCTCTTCTTCCTCTTCCTCATCCTCCACTTCATCTCCTATCCTGGGTGCCCCTCCTTACCCACCTTCTACTCCTGGGGCTTCCCCCCGCCATCGTCGTGTGCCCCTCAGCCCCCTGAGTTTGCCCGCGGGCCCAGCCGACGCCAGAAGGTCCCAACAGCAGCTGCCCAAACAGTTTTCGCCAACAATGTCACCCACCTTGTCTTCCATCACTCAGGTATGCGTGGTCACCTTCCCCACATGTCTGTCTCCCTTCCCCTTCTCCTTTCCCTCCCAAAATCTCACCCTTGCACCCTTTTTTTCTGCAGCTTCCTCCTCACTTCCCACCCTCTTCTCACTTCCTTGACTCATCATCCCCTTCTGCTCCTTTCCTTCCCAAGCCCCATCTTTTGTCCATCTTTCTCTTTGCTTAGGAGTGCAAACCTTGGGGTTAAGCATTTTGGTTTCATAGAGCATGTTGGCTCTGCTTCTTGTTAGCAGACTCCTCTGTCGAGTGGTTTAACTTTTTTAGGCCTCAGTATTCTCATTATAAAACAAGGATGATTTTGTAAATATCAAATACAATAATGTACCTGAAGTACTTAGCACCAGAATGTAGCTTATCTTTCCCTTTTCTCCTCTATTCCTATCTTTTTGTCTGTGGTAACTCCCAACCCCTACCTTTGTCCTATCCCATTCCTCTCCCATTTTCCTAATTTCCTTTGAAGAATTCATAGAACCAGAGAATGTCAGAGCATGGAGCCTGATCCCTCATACTTCACAGTGGAGGAAACAGGGGGCCCCGTTTCCATAGCAAGCTAAGAAGAATTGGGACTGAAAGTCAAATATTGATTTCAGGGCTTTCTCCTTAGAGCTAACATTGTCAGCTTTACCCTTTTTCCCATCCTTTTCCCTTTTTTTTTTTTTTTTCCCCCAGTCGGTTGTGGGGCTTGAACTCTGGGCCTGGGCACTGTCCCTGAGCTCTTCAGCTCAAGGCTAGTGCTCTACCACTTGAGCCACAGTGCCACTACTGGTTTTCTGGTGGTTTATTGGAGATAGTCTCATGGACTTTCCTGTCCGGGCTGGCTTTGAACCACAATCCTCAGATCTCAGCCTCCTGAGTAGCTAGGATTACAGGCGTGAGCCACCAGTGCTCAGCTTCCTCTTTTCTTCTCTATTTTCACTCCCCTTTTCCTTCACCCTAGTGCTCTTCTTTTCCCCTCCTCTGCCCTACTTTCCTCCTCCATTACTGTTCCCTGGATGTGTGTTTTATGTTCCATCTTTACTCTCCTATAGGAAAGACGAAAGCCATGCCAGCAAGCACTGTGTCAAGTGGAGGAAACTTCCTCTTTTCTTTCCTCCTTTCCCTTTCTCACTCCATTTGGCTTTAGAACAGCAGCTCTCATCTTCACTGTGGGGTTACCTGTCACTTGTGTGGTGTGTCACAAACACTCCATTACTAACAACCATTTAAGTACCAAGGTTTAGGAATGATTCATTTCTGGATTGGATACAGAATTCACCTGTTCTTAGTTACACTTAGCACTTACATCTGATACCCTTGAGATGTCCAAGGGTATATGGAGCATTGGGGGATTTGCTAGTTGATTTGTAGACAGGGTCTCATTGCATATAGCTCAGTCTGGCCTTGATCTGAAGATCCTCCTGCTCAGCCTCCTGTGTGCTAGGATTACAGGCATGTACCATCAATCACACTGGTTGGGTTTAGACTATTGTTAAATTTGTGTTGAGAATGGGAGTGGCTTAGTGGGTGGAGAGCCCCAAGACTAAGAGTTCTTTTGGAGGAGTCGTACCTAGGGGTAAGCCTTCTTTTTTTCCTTGCTTCCTTTTAGGGCGTCCCCCTGGACACTAGTAAACTGCCTACTGACCAACGGCTGCCCCCCTACCCATATAGTCCCCCAAGTCTGGTTCTGCCCACCCAACAGCCCACCCCAAAGCCTTTACCGCAGCCAGGGCTGCCCTCCCAGACCTGCTTAGTGCATCCCTCCGGTGGGCAGCCTCCAGGCAGGCAGCTGCACTATGGGACACTGTACCAACCTGGGTCTAGTGGGCATGGGCAACAGTCTTACCACCGACCAATCAGCGACTTCAGCCTGGGGAATGTGAGTACTAGCGCTCCAAGCCCAGAATCAGGGGAGGGGCTCAGGGTGGGTCAGGAGGCCTGTGTCATCTCTCGTGCATTCTGAATTGGGAGAGGTAACACAGGCCAGATAACACAGCACTGCCAGCTTGGGGCTCCTGTCTTCCCTTGTTTGATCCCTTCTCCTGCCCCTCTGTTTCCGCTCAGCTTGCTCTTTGATGACTCCTGCCTTGACCTGTTCTCTTCCTGGCATGCACATGCTCTGGCCCAGCAGGTACGGTGCCCACACCTACTTCGGGCCCCGTGCTTGCTTTTGTTGCTCTGCTTGCTGCCACCTCCCTCTGTCTTTGCCTCTGTTGCTGGGGTGGATGAAGATTGCTGGGCAAAAAGGGGACATGTTAACAGGCAAGCAGGGGCAGGCAAAACACCCTGTTTGCAGTCCACTTCTTCAAGGTCTATCTTGTGTGCCTATAGCTGGAGCAGTTCAGCCTGGAGAGCCCATCAGCCAGCCTGGTGCTGGATCCTCCTGGCTTTTCTGAAGGGCCTGGATTTTTAGGGAGTGAGGGGCCAATGGGTGGCCCCCAGGATTCTCATGCCCTCAACCACCAGAACATGACCCATTGTTCCCGCCATGGCTCAGGACCTAACATCATCCTCACGGGTAAGGGGGTATGGGTGGTCATAGAGAATGGAAGAAGGGATTGATATCTTTATGGATGTGGTGGAATTGGGAGGTTTAGGAATAGTTTATGGGGCACGGTTCCTCACCTGTCTCTTGTATCCATAGGAGATTCCTCTCCAGGTTTCTCTAAGGAGATTGCAGCAGCCCTGGCTGGAGTTCCTGGCTTTGAGGTGTCAACTGGGTTGGAGCTGGGGCTGGGACTGGAAGATGAGCTGCACATGGAGCCACTGGGCCTGGAAGGGCTAAACATGCTGAGTGACCCCTGTGCCCTGCTTCCCGATCCTGCTGTGGAGGATTCATTCCGCAGTGACCGGCTACAGTGAGAGGACCTCACCACCATCCTTTTTGGCCCCATCCCCTGTCACTGTTCTTTTCCTCCCTCCCCCCTGGCCAGTAGAGACGCCACTCTCTGCCCCCAGATCCTCTTTCTAACATGAATGAAGGGTCCTAAGGATGAGAAAAAGCAAGGGGCTTTCTCCAGTGGCCCCTGACTTATGCACAATGGGTAGGCCTGGGGGAACTCAAGGGAGGGCTTAAAGCACTTGTAACTTTGAAAACCGTCTGTCTGGAGGTCAGAGCCTGTTGGGAAGCAGGGGTAGAGAAGGACCCCGGAGGCAGGGCTTATCTGGATGCCCAGGGGTGGGCAGTGCCAGCCCCTCCTCACCACTCTTCCCCTTGCAATGGAGGAGAGAGCCAGAGTGGATATTATTTTTTATTAAATATATTATATGTTAATAAAAAAATCCTATCAAATCTTTTAGTGTGGTTGGCTACTATTTCAGTGTGTGGCTGTGGGTCTAGGGACTTTGTGATATCTTACATCTAATTTTCTTTTTTTGTGGTTCTGGGGTTTGAACTCAGGACATATGAGCTTGCTAAGTAGGCACTCTACCACTTGAGCAGTAGTACCTCTAGCCCATAAGACTTTTTTTTTTTCTTTTTCTTTTTTTTTGGGGGGGGGGTCCGGTCGTGGGGCCTGAACTCTGGGCCTGGGCGCTGTCCCTCAGCTCTTCAGCTCAAGGCTAGCGCTCTACCACTTGAGCCACAGCGCCACTTCTGGCTTTTTTCTTTTTGCTTATATGGTGCTGAGGAATCGAGCCCAGGGCCTCATGCATGCAAGGCAAGCGCTCTACCACTGAGCCACCTTCCCAGCCTTTTTTTTTTTTTTCTTTTTCTTTTTGGTTGTGGGGCTTGAACTCTAGGCCTGGGCACTGTCCCTGAGCTCTTCAGCTCAATGCTAGTGCTCCATCACTTGAGCCACAGCGCCACTTCTGGTTTTCTGGTGGTTAATTGGAGATAGGAGTCTCATGGACTTTTTTACCCAGGCTGGCTTTGAAGCACGATCCTTAGATCTCAGCCTCTTGAGTAGTTAGTTAGGATTACAGGCGTGAGCCCTGGTGCCTGGCCATTTTTTTTCCTTGTTGGTTATGGAGCTTGAACTTAGGGCCTGTGTGCTGTCCCTGAGCTTCTTCACTCAAGGATACTGCACTGCCACTTTGAGCCATAGCTCTATTTCTGGTTTTCTGGTGGTTATTGGAGGTAAGAGTCTCAAATTGCTGGGTGCCAGTGGCTCATGCCTGTAATTTTAGCTACTTAAGAGGTTGGGATCTGAGAATTGTGGTTCAAAGCCAGCTCAGACAGAAAAGTATCATGAGATTTTTTTTTTTTTTTTTGTCGGTCGTGGGGCTTCAACTCTGGGCTTGGGTGCTATCCCTGCTCTTCAGCTCAAGGCAAGTGCTCTACCACTTGAGCCACAGCACCACTACTGTTTTTCTCACGGACTTTCCTGCCTGGGCTGGCTTTGAACCTCGATCCTCAGATCTCAGCCTCTTGAGTAGCTAGGATTACATGTGTGAGCCACCAGCACTCAGCTAAAAAGTAAGTTTTTTTGGTCAGTCGTGGAGCTTGAATTCTGGGCCTGGGCCTGCTGGGCCCTGTCCCTCAGCTCTTCAGCTCAAGACTAGCACTCTACCACCTGAGCCACAGCACCACTTCCAGCTTTTTCTGCTTATGTGGTGCTGAGGTATTGAACTCAGGGCCTCATGCATGCGAGGCAAGCACTCTACCACTGGGCCACCTTCCCAGCCCTCCATGAGATTTTTTTTTTTTTTGTCAGTCGTGGGGCTTGAACTCTGGGTTTGGGCGCTGTCCCTCAGCTCTTCAGCTCAAGGCAAGCACTCTACCGCTTGAGCCACAGTGCCACTTCCGGTTTTCTAGTAGTTTATTGGAGATAAAAGTCTCACAGTCTTTCCTGCCCAGGCTGGCTTTGAACCTCGATCCTCAGATCTCAGCCTCCTGAATAGCTAGGATTATGGACATGAGCCACCAGCGCCCAGCTCCATGAGATTTTTTTATGCCAGTCCTGGGGCTTGAACTCAGGGCCTGGGCTCTGTCCTCGAGCCTCTCTGTGCTCTAGGCTAGTGCTCTACCACTTGAGCCACAGTACCACTTCAAGCTTTTTCTTTTTCTTTTTTTTTGGGGTCTGGTCGTGGGGCTTGAACTCTGGGCCTGGGCGCTGTCCCTCAGCTCTTCAGCTCAAGGCTAGCGATCTACCACTTGGGCCACAGCGCCACTTCCAGTTTCTGGTTTATTGGAGATAAGGGTCTCATGGACTTTTCCTGTCCGGGCCGGCTTTGAACCGCCATCCTCAGATCTCAGCATCCTAAGTAGCTAGATTATAGGTATGAGCCACTGGTGCCAGCATTTCAAGCTTTTTCTGAGTAGTTTATTGGAGATAAGTCTCAGCACCCTGGCCCTGAGTTCAAGTCCCACAATCAGAAAAAAAAAAAAAGTCTTACAGACTTTCCTGGAGGTTGGCTCCAAACTTGTGATCCTTAGAGCTAAGCCTCCAGAGTAGCTAGGATTATAGACATGAGCCACCAGCGCCCAATCCATAGGATATTTTATCTATTGAGTATTTTATATTTAAGCCCTACTGCTCTCTGGAAAGTCCCATAATCTCAGATTTGTACACAAAATTGGACATAGAGGCCCAAGATAGATACAGGTTTCCATGGCCAAAATTGGACATAGAGGCCCAAGATAGATACAGGTTTCCATGGATAGCAGCAAAGTTCATATGCCACACATTTAGGGTTCTGCTGCAGGAGCATCAAGGGGCTGGCCAAGCAGGTTACTCCTCTTCCATCAGACTTTCAAGAAGAGGGCATTTAATAACTTAGGAACTTCAGGTATAGGTATGTGATGGCATGTCCACTCTCATGCCAGTACTGGGTCTTGAATTCAGGGCTTTGCAAGCTTTTACTTCCCTCAAGGCTGGCATTCTACTACTTGAGCCATAATTTCACTTCCAGTTTTTTGCTGGTTAACAGAAGATAAGTCTCAAGGACTTTCCTGTCCCAGCCAGCTTTTTTTTTTTTTTTTTTTTGCCAGTCCTGGGGCTTGAACTCAGGGCCTGAGCACTGTCCCTGAGCTTTTGCTCAAGGCCAGCACTCTACCACTTGAGCCACAGCACCACTTCCAGCTTTTTTCTGTTTATGTGGTACTGAGGAATCAAACCCAGGGCTTTATGCATGCTAGCAAGCACTCTACCACTAAGCCACATTTTCAGCACCAAAGATATATTTGTCTTTTTCTTTCTTTCTTTCTTTCGTTTTGAGGTTGTAGGCCTGGGCACTGTCCCTGAGCCTCTTTGTGCTCAAGGCTAGCTCTCTACCACTTGAGCCACAGAACCACTTTCCCCAGCCAGCAGATCATGAGTAGCTAGGAGGGCAGCCATGAGCCACTACTAGCACTTGGCCGCTGACTCCCTTCTTTATGGTCTTTTAAGCTTGGAAGTTCTCTGCAATCCTGACCCCAAACTAGATCTTAGGAGGCTCTCATTCCCACCCCCTTCCTACGCATGAATTCACTTAACCCTCTCCATTTACTGAACAGCTCCTTGGAGGCTAACTATGTGCATTCCTCTCCCGCCCCTTCCCGTAGTACTGGGTTAGGTTAGGAACCCAGGACCCCCATACAAGCTAGGTAGGCCACCTGAACTTTGCCCCCAACAGGCAAACCATATTGAGAAAATAATTGCTCTCTGTATTGGTTTGCCAGCCCTTTGGTGGTCTGGGCCTCTCCTGTCTTTTCCTTATGCAGCATAATGAGGAGTTCTCTCCCCCCCAGTCACCACCATACATACAAACTACTCTGCACCATATCCACATTCCTGGCCTCTTCCTCCTTAGGAAAAAAAATCTTGTTTTTTCAGGGAAGAGAACTGAGAATTTTGGTTCTTGTCACTTTGGAAGTCGGGAGCCATTTGGCTCTCCCCTTTTCGGCCTTCAGGGCCTTCGCCTACATTTAAGCATGCAGGCCACATCTGATCGCAGGACGCCAGGGCCACCTGAGGTCAGTGAGCGTCCAGCAGCATCTGCTGGGTGATGGGAAGCCGCCTGGTGCAGGGGGCCCTCCTAGCCGCCAGGGGTCGCGCTGCAGGCGGCCGGGCGCTGGGCAGGCACTAGCCAGGGTCACGGCCGCCGGCCGAGGAGGGGGGGGGGTAGCGGTGGCGGCGCCCGCGGCCCGGGAAGGGGGGGGGGGGACAGGGGGAGTGAAGAAAGCGGGGCGCGCGGAGGAGCGCGGGGGGCCCCCAGCGCCGCAGGAGCCGGGAGAACCGCGCAGCCCGAGCTAGCGGCGCGCCAGCACTGTCCCCGCGTGGCGCAGCGCGCCGGGGACGCTGGGACCGCCCAGATCTCCCTCCACGGCACACGGAGCCCCGGTGTCCTCGGCCGCCTCTTCTCCCTTCACTCGCTGCCAGGGCAGGAGCGGCGCCCAAGTCGGGTGCGCCATGTCGGGGGCCGGGTAGCCCCGCCGCCCGCCGCCCGCCGGCCCGCCAGCGTACCTTCCGAGCCACCCGCCAGCGGGCCGGCCGGCCGGGGGAGTCGCGGGGCAGGCAGGTAGGGGCCGGGCCGGGCGGGGCGGCGGGCTGGGAGGGTGGGAGGGCGCTCCTGCGGGGCGGGCGGGGGGGAGGATGGGGGCCACCCTGTCCCCAGCTGTGTCTCCAGCGCTGCACATCTGGTTCCGCTTCCTCTCTCCCGGGGAAGTGAAAGTGGAGGGGAGGGCGCAGCTCGCGGTGCCGGACACCCCGCGCCCCTCCTGCTCCCGCGGGCGCCGAGCTCCCCTCCCTCCCGCGCGGGTCACGCGGCGGCCGGCGCTGCTGCCGTCACGTCCTCAGCCGCCCGCGCGCCTGCTTCCCTCTGCCCTCCCGGTCCTGCTCAGCCTCCTCCCCTTCGGCGCACCCTCTGCCCCAGCCCCAACTTCCCGTAGCCCGGCATGTGGACATTGGGACGTGGAGTGGCTTTGCTTTCCCCAGGGAGAAAGGGGTGCCCTCTGTAGGACTTGTCCCGGCTGGAGGAAGGGAGGCCTGGCCCAGCTTCAGCGCACCGGGGCCAGCCAGTCTCCCCTCGGATGGTTCCACCTAACGGCCTCTGCCTGCTGCCTTGGGCACAGAGCTCCCATTGCCCTGCAGTGGAGGAGGGAGGGGGCTGCGCCCCGGAGTTAAATCAGGAGGCTGACGCTCACTCCTGGCTTCACCTCCCAGACTTGGAGGCTAAATTTAGCTCGTGTTGGGATGTGTGTGCTCAGAAGCCAGGTTGAGGAGAGCTCCAGGAGATTCCTTGGCTCCCTGTTCTCTGGGGAAGGGAAGGAGGTTAAGTAGACCACATACATCCTGTGGCCATTCCAACCCTCCTTTGCTTTGCTCAGAGCCCGTTGGCCTGGGGTTCCGCTTGGCCCGATGCTCCCCCCACCACCGTCACCACACACACACACCCATAGGCTGACTTCTGCTGAGCTGCAGCTTCCCCTCCACTGTTTCAGGAAGTATAACCTCCCTTTCCCTCTGAGGCACCCCCCAGCCTATCGGCCCCTGCCACCAGGCACCCACCAAGCTCCATCCCAGCTTCTGCACCCTGGGGTGCCCCAGGACTGTTGCCGCTCCGCTCCTTCTCCCTGGGGTCAGGCCATGGAGGCAGGTGAGAAAGGTCACCGAGAGGCGTGTGGGGGCTGATTCTGTCTTGGAGCTCCGTGGAATAGGGCATGAGTGGCTGAAACTATCTCCCACAGCCACTGAGCACCTAACTGGAGATACCTAAGGATCGGAGGTGGCAGAGCACTGGTTGTTTGGCCAGGTTGGTTGAATTAAGCTAGGAAAAAGGACAGGAGACATTAAAGCTTGGCGTTTTCAACCCTTTTCAAGTTTTCAAGTCCCAGAAATTTGTGGGGTTCAATAAAAACTTAGATGTGGACTCTTTAAGAGCATTAGTTGGATCAGAAAGCTCTTCTCATGTCATAACTAGGACAGAAAGGCCAGAAAACTTTAAAAAGTCTTAAGATTTGTATGATGTTGTGGCTAGGATAAATGTTAATCATTTCAGGCCATTATAAAGAAATGCTGTGATCTCTGTCATGTTGTAACTGTTGTGGGAGTTAGAAAGGGTGAACCTTTGAAAGGAATAGGTGAGCATCTCAATATATCAGAGCCCAGGTTAGCTGTGTGTGGTGAAGTGGCATCAGGGTTCTTTGGGGAGGGGGCCTATATCACTAAGTGGAAGGGGCCTGGTCTCTCTTAAGTTGCTGTGAGAGCCTGGTGTGTTGCAGGTGGCAGAGTTGAGGATTGGCTAATGATCACTTATCCCACCTTTCCTTAGGAGGACTAGGAAGGGTGGTGGTGGTGGTGGTGAATGGTTGCCATGGCAACCCCTAGCTATCCTTGCTCCATCTCTTTCTCAATTGACCATTCCAGATGCAGTGAGTGAGGGGGGGGCCATGGCGGAGGAGCGGCCCCCCCGGCTGGTGGATTATTTCGTGGTAGCTGGGCTTGCAGGGAACGGAGCACCCATCCCTGAGGAAACGTGGGTTCCAGAACCCAGTGGGCCCTTGCGCTCTCCCCGGCCAGCTGAGCCCATCACAGATGTTGCAGTCATCGCTAGGGCACTGGGCGAGGAGGTGCCTCAGGGCTACACATGCATCCAGACTTCTGCTGGGGGCCACCCCTTGGAACTCAGTGCCGGACTCCTGGGGGGAACTCAACCTGTCATCTGCTACCGCAGGGGCCGTGACAAGCCCCCCCTCGTTGAACTGGGGTGTGTGCCCCTAACTATGCTGCCACCAGGGGAGGTTGGGAGGAGGGACTCTGGGAGAGCTTTGAAGAGGTAGAGGTAGGGTTGTGGGAGTGGGAACTGATGGTACTAGGGGCTAGCAAGGGGGCACTGATGGTGTCCTCTCAGACTATTGTTCATATGTCAATGCTACTACTTCCTAGTCCGCTGGTCTTGGGCAGGTTATAGAGCCTCTCTCAGGGCATGTTTCCTCATCTGCAAAATGGGAATAGTAACTCTTTATAAGATGGTTCAGAAGATGAAGTGAGAGCTCTCATATGAGGACCTTAGCACCGAGCACATGAGTGTGAGCCATGTGGGAGACATGGAGGATTTTTAATGACCAAGAAGTACAGCCAAGGGCGAAAGGAAGCGCGGGATGATAGAGTTGAGCAAGGAGTAGGTCCTAGTGCCAGGATATAACCAGATTTAGGTTAAAGGCAAGGCAGGTTTAGGAGATCTGGCAGGATTGGGGTCATTCTTCTTTTCTCTTAATGCCTCTTCTGCTCTCTGTGCCAAGGGTGTTATATGAGGGGAAGGAACGTCCCAAGCCTGGCTTCCAAGTCCTTGACACGACACCCTACAGCCACTCAGCCAACTTGGCCCCTCCAGGCCCTGGGCATCCCCGCACCTACCTCACTTACCGGCGGGCAGCAGAGGGGGCAGGGCTGCATGCCTTGGGCATCACTGACCTCTGCCTGGTGCTGCCCAGTAAAGGCGAGGGCACGCCTCATACTTACTGCCGGTTACCCCGCAACCTCAATCCTGGCATGGTAAGTTGAGCTGGGGGCTGGAAGCCGAAGACTTAGGTCATCGATGTCAGGGTGTAGACACTGGGCTCAAAGGGCATTCTGGGGGCTGGGAAGGTGGCTCAGTGATAGAGTGCTTGCCTTACATGCATGAGGCTCTGGGTTCGATTCCTCAGCACCACATAAGCGGAAAAAAAAAAAAAAAGCCGGAAGTGGCGCTGTGGCTCAAGTGGTAGAGCACTAGCCTTGAGCTGAAGAGCTGAGGGGCAGCGCTCAGGCCTAGAGTTCAGGCCCCACGGTGGACAAAAAGGGCATTCTGGAACCAGAGGCCTCTGATACTAGGGGCAAGCCTGAGGGGTGATTCAGTTTAGAGGAGATTGGGATTAGGGGTACCCCTGGAGACCCAAGACCACTTGGGGTGGCAGAAAGTACCATCAAGGACCTAGAAACCTTTGTCAGCTTATGTGTCTGCTTGTCTCTTGCCATTTCTGGGGCAGTGGGGCCCAGCAGTGTACCTGTGCTTCAAGGTGGGCCTGGCCAAGGCCAACACGCTGGCATATGAGGCAGGTGAGCGGCCCTTTGTCCCTCTTGTCCCTTGACCCTCCCTGTGTCTCTGCCCTGATGCCTTTCGGCTGGTATTTCAGTCTCCAGTTTACTTCCCCTTGCCAGTTGGCCCTTCTTTGGGATCCCTTGGTTTCTTTCCCTGGAGTCTGATGGATTCCCCCCCCTTTTGGGTACTCCCCACTCTGCTGGGTGCAGAGCTGCTGGGCCGCTACCCGGAGGAAGACAATGAGGCGTTCCCGCTGCCCGAGTCAGTGCCCGTCTTCTGCCTGCCTATGGGGGCCACTATCGAGTGCTGGCCTGCCCAGACCAAGTACCCGGTGCCCGTCTTCTCCACCTTTGTGCTCACGGGTGCTGCTGGTGATAAGGTGGGTGTGTGGAGTGTGGTAAGGGGTCTGGGCTATGCAGGGCCTGCCTGACTGTCCTTCTTACCCCTGGCCAGGTGTACGGTGCAGCCCTGCAGTTCTACGAGGCGTTCCCCAGGGCCAGACTGTCAGAGCGACAGGCACGGGCACTCGGCCTGCTGAGTGCCGTGGAGCGGGGCCGGGCACTGGGGGGCCGAGCTGTGCGTAGTCGGCGTGCCATTGCTGTGTTGTCCCGGTGGCCTGCCTTCCCAGCCTTCCGAGCCTTCCTCACCTTCCTTTATCGCTACTCCGTCTCAGGCCCCCACCGCCTGCCCTTGGAAGCGTGAGCACAGCTCCTCTGACACTGGGAAGGAGTTACGAAGCATTAAGGAGTCAGGCCTGGAGAGATGGGATAGATCAGGGAGGAGATCAGGGGTTAGGATGGGCATAGGGCTGCAGTATGTGGTTGTACATTGTGAGCCCACTGGAAAAATGTCACTGGCTGGCAGTGAGTGGATCCAGCCTGAAATCTAGTGTATTCTTGGTAGAACTGTGGATGCCCAGAGCGAATCTCTCGCTGTGTGATGGAGGCTCTGGTGGCTAGCACAAGTGTGGAAGTGGAGTTCCAGGAGAAATGAGATTCTTGTGCATATGAGGAGATAAGAACTCGTAGTGGAGGCAAGAAAGGAATAAGCTGGAGTATCTGCCTCACCTGTTTCCCTCCCTTCCCAGGCACATCTCCCACTTCATTCACAACGTCCCATTCCCTTCCCCACAGAGACCCCGCATCCTAGTGCAGGTAAGAACTGAGACTGCGGGCTGGGAAGGTGGCTTTTAGTGGTAGTGGTAGTGCTTGCCTAGCACACATGAAACCCTGGGTTCGATTCCTCAGTACCACATAAGCAGAAAAAGCCACAAGTGGATCTGTGGCTCAAGTGGTAGAGTGCTAACCTTGAGCAAAAGAAGCTTAAGGACAGTGCACAGGCCCTGAGTTCAAGCCCCAGGACTGGGGGGGGGGGGGGGGGGGAGGGAAGAAGACTGGCACTCTATAGCCTGGGAATGTGCTTAATGATAGAGTGCTTGCCTGGCATGCATGAGACCCTGGGTTCAATTCCTCAGTGTCACATAAACAAAAAACGAATGAAAAAAAAAAAAAAAGAATTGCTGGGTGTGGTGGCTTACGCCTATAACCCTGGCAGGAAAGGCCATGAGACTCTTATCTCCAATAAACCATTCAGAAAACCAGAAGTGGTGCTGTGGCTCAAGTGGTAGAGTCTTGAGCTGAAGGGCTCAAGGCCCAGAGTTCAATCTCCAGACTGATCAAACAAACAAAACTGAGACTGAGGCTGCATAGGTGGAAGGAGGGGAGTGGGCAGTGGTAGCCATTACCTACCTGTGGTTCTTCTGTCCTTGCAGATGTCTCCCTATGACAACCTGCTCCTGTGTCAGCCTGTGTCCTCACCCCTACCCCTCAGGTATGTGCCCAAGTTGGGGGTGGGGCCCTTTGATGCTACAGCATGTAGTAGGCACTAGGCAGCTGTTGAGGTTGCAGCTGTTGAGGTCTCTGCAGCCTGGCCAGGTGGTGTCTGTGCCCAGTGTCTGGGGAAGAGTCTCCAGTCTCCTGGTGACCCTGTCCCCACCCCCGCATTGCCCGCAGTGGTGCCAGTTTCTTGCAGCTGCTGCAGAGCCTGGGCCCTGAGCTGGCTGTCACACTGCTGCTGGCTGTGCTCACAGAGCACAAACTGCTGGTCCACTCACTGCGGCCGGACCTGCTCACCAGTGTCTGTGAGGCCCTTGTCTCGGTGAGTACCACTCTGCCCCGTTCACTTCCCCAGAGCCACTCTTCTTTCTGATGCTCCTTCGTCCATTTCTGCACTCTTTCCCCTTACTCTGCCTTCCTTGGGAAGGATCCTCAGGCCCTCTCCCTGAGTACAGCCTTCAGGTACAGGTGTTCTTCGAAGTTGGGCTCCAAAGCTTCTCAACAGGCACCACTGCCCCAAGGCCAATGTGCTCTCTCTTCCCTCTACCCCTGACTCCATACCCGTTCTCATTCCCTGGTGCCTCAGATGATCTTCCCGCTGCACTGGCAGTGTCCCTACATTCCACTTTGCCCGCTGGTGCTGGCAGATGTGCTGAGCGCCCCCGTGCCCTTCATTGTGGGTATCCACTCCAGTTACTTTGATCTGCATGACCCACCTGCGGATGTCATCTGTGTCGACCTTGACACCAACACGCTCTTCCAGTAAGAGGCTGGGTCTCAGCAGGGGGATATGGGAGGTGAGCTGTGTGGGGTGCCATTGGCTCAAGAGGAGCTTTAGGTAAAAAGTGGGGGAGGCTTTAAAGAAATCCCACTAACCTTTCTCCTTATGCTTATCTCTCAGGACAGAGGAAAAAAAGCCCCTCTCCCCTCGGACCCTGCCCCGCAGACCCTATAAAGTTCTGCTGGCCACACTGACAAATCTCTATCAGCAGCTGGACCAGAGTGAGAAGCCTGGGTGGGAGCGGGAAGCCAGGGTGGGAGTGGAAAGCCAAAGTTATTGGCTTCAAACTGCCAGTTGGGGGAGGTCTGTAGGGAGCTAGGTATTCTTTTTTTTTTTTTTTTTTTTTGTCGAGCGTGGGGGCTTGAACTCTGGGCCTGGGCGCTGTCCCTCAGCTCTTCAGCTCAAGGCGAGCGCTCTACCACTTGAGCTACAGCGCCACTTCCGGTTTTCTGGTGGTTTATTGGAGATAGGAGTCTCACGGTCTCTCCTGCCCGGGCTGGCTTTGAACCGCGATCCTCAGATCTCAGCCTCCTGAGTAGCTAGGATTACAGGTGTGAGCCACCAGCGCCCGGCTAAGCTAGGTATTCTTTAAGGGGGCTAGAGGAATTAGGATTAGGAAGTAAGGGGGTTCCAATTCCTTATTTTATTTTATTTTTATTTATTTATATTTTTGGGTCCGGTCGTGGGGCCTGAACTCCGGGCCTGGGCACTGTCCCTCAGCTCTTCAGCTCAAGGCTAGCGCTCTACCACTTGAGCCACAGCACCACTTCCGGCTTTTTTCTTTTTGCTTATATGGTGCTGAGGAATCGAACCCAGGGCCTCAGGCATGCAAGGCAAGTGCTCTACTACTGAGCCACCTTCCCAGCCCCTCCTTTTTTTTTTTTTTTTGCTTATGTGGTGCTGAGGAATGGAACCCAGGGCCTCATGCATGCAAGGCAAGCGCTCTACCACTGAGCCACCTTCCCAGCCCCCCCTCCATTTTTTTTATTTTTGTGCCAGTCCTGTTGCTTGAACAGGCCTGGGCACTGTCCCTGAACTCAAAGCTGGCACTACCACTTGAGTCACAGCTCCACTTTGGGCTTTTTGGAGGTTAATTGGAGAAAGTCTCATGGACTTTTCTTGCCCGGGCTTCAAACCATGATCCTCAAATCTCAGCCTCCTGAGTAGCTAGGATTATTAGGTGTGACCCACTGGTGCCTGGCTCCAATTCTGATTGAAGCTAGAGGAAGAGGGAGACAGCATTCCTGAGCATGTCCTGAAATGAGAGCTTGTCAGTGGAGGGTTTGAAACTATTGCTGTAAGGTAATTTTTTTGGCCATGGTGGGTGTAAGGTTTGTCAGAGGCGGAGATGTCAGTGTGAAAAGTAGGGGTGTAGCAAGCACTGTAGGTGCCATCTCTGACTCTTAAGGACATTGGTCCCCAGCTTATACTGGACCGGAGGAGGAGACATCTCTGGAATTCCTGCTGACAGACTACGAGGCAGTGTGTGGTCGCCGGGCCCGCCTGGAGCGGGAAGTCCAGGGAGCCTTCCTGCGCTTCATGGCCTGTCTGCTCAAGGGCTACAGAGACTTCCTGCGTCCCCTCACCCAGGCCCCCTCTGAGGGGGCTCGTGATGTTGACAACCTCTTCTACCTTCAGGGTAAAGAGGTCCTGTCTCTGCTCAGAAAGGGTATCATGGGATGGGGGGGGGGGGTGGCCGGGTCAGGAGCTGGGCAGTTGGGAGGCCACTTGGTTGTTTATTCCTTCACTCAGTAAATGATTTCATGGGTACCTGCCTTGAGTCATCTATTCTCCTGGTCTTGGAGAGAGCAAAGGCACAAAGAGGAGCCAGATGTGATTCTGCTCTCTGGGACCCCTGGGATAGGGTAGACATAGTGACCCCTGTGGTGAGTGGTCCCCATGGGCAAAGTGTTGGAGAGCCCCTCTTCTCTGGCAGTGGGGCAGACAGACAAAAGAAAGGGACTCCCTGGAAGTTGATCTGGTCCCTCAGTCTGTTTGGTAATTGTGTCAGAGAGGCCAAAGAAAAGAAAGCTTTGACAGCCAGGGGTCCTGAGCAGGTAGGAGACGATGTCAGGGTATAGGGAGAGGTGGTTATGGTAGAAAGCTCTGTTTACCTGCCCCCCTTTTGTCTTTCTACCTCCTCAGGTTTCCTCAAGTCTCGTGAACGCTCCAGCCATAAGCTGTACTCTCAGCTGCTGCACACACAGATGTTCTCACAGTTCATTGAGGAATGTTCTTTTGGCTCTGCTCGACATGCTGCCCTTGAATTCTTTGACTCTTGTGTTGATAAGGTATTATGATCCCTTCTCTTAGCACCGATTGGCCTTTTCTTTCCTCCTGGTTGTCTCTGTCACAGATGTGCATCTCAGCTGTGATCATGATGATACTACCTGGGCTTGGATTCATGCATTCCTACCCTCCACCCCCTAGCTATGTCTTCAGGACTACTTCCCTATGGATATGCTTTCCCAGGAGATGCCATCTTCTGGGTATCCAAGCTCTGTTCCATGCCCACTCTCTTAATGCTTATTCTCTTGCCATCCTGTTCCAGGTCCACCCAGAGCAGGAGAAGCCTGAGCCGACAGCCTTAGTGGAGCTGGAAGAGCTATCTGGAAGTGAGCTCACTGTCTTTATCACACCCCCTGAGGAGCCCCCAGTACCAGAGGGTGGGGAATCTACTCCCCAGTACTGGTGAGAGCCTCTCTTTCCCTCATGTATTTCAAAGCCCCTTGGGCTGAACCAGCCTGTTTGCCTGGTCCTGTGTTGACTGCTCTGATGTTGCCTCTGTCTTTCCAGTTACGATGGGTTCCCAGAGCTGCGTGCTGAGCTGTTTGAGTCTCCTCAAGAGCAGACAGGGGCCCTGCCTGTGCCAGGCCCATCCCGTAGCACTCCCAGCAGTCCTGCCCCTCGCCGTACCAAACAGGTAAACCAGCAAGTGGGCCCCACAGGGGAACCTGGCTCATGCCAAGGGCTGTTCCTTCAGTGTTACCTGTCAAATAAGGATAACAATGATATTTAACCTATAAGGGTGCTAGGAGGTTTATATAAGCGGGGCAAATAAAAAGCACTATACAAACATTATTTAGGTTTTTTGGTTTTTTTGGGTCCAGTCACTGAGGAATCGAATCCAGGGCCTCTTGCATGCAAGGCAAGCGCTCTACCACTGAGCCACCTTCCCAGCCCCACATTATTTCGTTTTGATGTTATTCTCCTCCTCCTCCTCTTCCACCTGTTCCTCCTCTCCGTCCACCTCCTCCTCTTCCTCCTCATCTCCTGAGCACTTTAGTAATCCAGGAGCTGGCTGCATTTTCCAGGGTACCTGCCCATACTCAAGGGCCAGGCCTTTCTTCCTGAGACTCCAAGAAGGGTCACAGCCTGTGCAGTACCAAGGGAAGGTGCTGCTTCGCTCAATCACATTTTAAGTCCTGCCCTGGCATTGCATTCACTTTGTCCTATCCCTTGACTCACCTAGGAGATGAAGGTTGCACAGCGGATGGCACAGAAGTCAGCAACTGTGCCGGAGCTTTGGGCTCGGTGCCTGCTGGGGCACTGCTATGGGCTGTGGTTCCTGTGTCTGCCAGCCTATGTGCGGTCTGCACCCTCCCGGGTGCGGGCCCTACACACAGCCTACCACGTACTGCGTGAGATGGAGAGCCGAAAGGTGGTGCTCCCTGATGAGGTAGGCAACTATTTACCTACATGGTCTTGCCCAACCCCCAGTCCCAGTGAGGCTTGTGCAGCCTTGGGGCTGAGAAGGAAACTTGATGGGGAGCCCAGAGGCTCCATAAACAATCACTAAGTAAGTGGCCATGTTAAGGGGATTAGGGAGAGATGAGGGCAGCAGGAAGGAGCTGCCAGGGACTAGCAAGATTAGGGAAAATGAGAGGTTGGGGGAGGGTGCAGACTTGAAGATTTTGGTGGGGAATGGATCTCTTCTATATCCTGTGCCTCTCTTGGCCCAGGTGTGTTACCGGGTGCTGATGCAGCTCTGCTCACACTATGGGCAGCCTGTGTTGTCTGTACGGGTCATGCTGGAGATGCGGCGGGCAGGCATTGTGCCCAACACTATCACCTATGGTTACTACAACAAGGTACTTAATTTTGGGGAAGAGGTGGATGGCATTTGGTGCCAGGGTGTACATAGGCACAAACCCAGCTACTGTTCTTCCCACTCCTTGGCGATTAGGCCTATGCAATCCAACTAGGTCCTGTAGCCACTGTCACTCAAAACTGTGGCACCTTAGCACTGATTGGAAGTTTTATCAATCCCAATGTTTTATCAATATCAATGGCTTCTTTACTTCTCACGACAGCCCTAAACTAATAAGCTAACAGTATTAGCCAACATATCAGGTGCTGTTCTAAATGTAGTTAAAATTATTTTATTTTCACAATGTTCAATGAGGTAGAACCTCCATCTTATAGATGAGATGAAGTTGCATAGAATTCAAGGTTCTTCAGTGAGCATTAGAGAGTCAGAACATACGCAAAGCTATTCCCATGTTTCTAATTGAGCCTTTTTTTTTTTTTCTTTTTTGACAGTCCTGGGGTTTGAACTAAGGGCCTGGGTACTGTCCTTGAGCTTCTTTTGCTCAAGGGTAGCATTCTACCACTTGAGCCACAGTGCCACTTCTGGCTTTTTCTGTTTATGTGGTATGGAGAAGCCAAACCCAGGGCTTCATGCATGCTAGGCAAACACTCTACCACTGAGCCACATTTCCAGCCCATGAGCCTCTTATCCATGATGCTAAACTGCTTTACATTTTTCAGATAAGAAAACTTAATAACCAAAAACTAAACTGACTTCTTCAGGGCCATTCCATTTATAAATACAAAGTTTGTTTTTTGTTTGTTTGTTTATTTGTTTTTTGCTGGTCATGGAGCCTGAACTCCGGGCCTGGGCACTGTCCCTCAGCTCTTCAGCTCAAGGCTAGTGCTCTACTACTTGAGCCACAGCACCACTTCTGGCTTTTTCTGCTTAAGTGGTGCTGAGGAATTGAACCCAGGGCCTCATGCATGCAAGGCAAGCATTCTACCACTGAGCCTCCTTTCCAGCCCCAATACAAAGTTTTTGTTTTTGTCGGTTGTGGGGTTTGAACTCTGGGCCTGGGCGCTGTCCCTCAGGTCTTCACCTTAAGGTGAGCGCTCTACCACTTGAGTCACAGCACCACTTCCAGTTTTCTGGTGGTTTATTGGAGGTAAGAGTCTCATGGACTTTGCTACCCAGGCTGGCTTTGAACCGCGATCCTCTGATCTCAGCTTCCTGAGTAGTTAGCATTACAGGCGTGAGCCACTGGCGCCTGGCTTTACAAAGTTTTTAACTACAAATTTTCTCCATTATTCCTGGCATTCTCTAGTTCCTCTCAGAGGCAGCTACCAACAACTACTTTTTCTGAACTCTTGTTCCTCACTGAGCCGTCACTACCCAGACAGTCCTAGGCAGGATATCTGGAGGGGAGCATAGTCTCTGGGGCTCCAGGATTGGAGGGAGGCATCAGACTGGGGTCAGAACAGGCTATCCTATAATTGGCAGGCAGTACTGGAAAGCAAGTGGCCATCTGGTACACCAGGTGGGCGTCTGCGCTGGGCCAAGCTCCGAAATGTTGTCCTGGGGGCTGCTCAGTTCCGCCAGCCCTTGAGAGAACGGCAGCAGCAGCAGCAGCAGCAGCAGCAGCAGCAGAAGCAGCAGCAGCAGCAGCAGCAGCAGCAGCAACAGCAGCAGCAGCAGCAACAGAAGGTCACAGCACACCAAGAGGCAGGCAGCTCCCAGACAGGTGGGTGGGGATGAGGCCTCCAGGTTCAGGCAGGGAGAGGTATGGTGAGCTGGAGCTGGCCTAGTGGTTGGCATGGGGCTTCTGGGGATGGGTAAAATGTCCCTGTTTGGTAGCCTTGGAGGAGCTCTGCAAACTCAGACCCATTCAATGAGTTGTTTTGGAATGGAACTAGGTTCTAACTAGCCATTTTAAACCCCTTCTCTGCTTACCACAGAATCTTATCTGGAGCGACTTTCCCCAAACCGCCCCCTTCAGCGCCAAACTACATGGGCTGGGCGAAGTATAAGGGACCCAGCCTCACCCACTGGACGCCTGGTGAAAAGTGGCAGCCTGGGCAGTGCCCGAGGGGCACAGCCCACTGTGGAAGCTGGTGTGGCCCATAGTGAGTGCCCTTTTCTGACCTTCCTTCTGTTCCCAGTCAGCTTTCTTAACCACTTGCCAGTGAAAGTGGGGAAGAACTGGGTGAGGATGGAAGGGTGGCCCTTCGTGGTGAGTACAGCAGACCCAGGGGGAATGTTACCTAGAATGTCACGGTGTGGTTGTGGTGCCAGGCAAGGGGTGGCTGACGTTGAGGCTGGGCTCTATCTTTCCTGATTTTCTTTGTTCTGCAGTGATAGAGGCCTTAGGGGTCCTGGAACCCCGGGGCTCACCTGTGCCCTGGCATGATGGAAGTCTTTCAGATCTGAGCCTGACAGGGGAGGATCCAGCAACTGGAGGAAGCCCAGGAGGCTCAGGCTCAGTCCTGAGTGCTCAGTCCACTGAAGCCTTGGAAGGGCTAAGTGGACGAGGGTCCAAGGCTAGCGGACATCAGGATGAGGCTGGCACCCCCCGACGAGGGCTGGGTGCCCGCCTCCAACAGCTGCTCACTCCTTCCCGCCGTTCTCCTGCCTCTCGCATTCCCCCAGTGGAGCTCCCCCCTGACCTGCCTCCCCCAGCCCGCCGCAGTCCCATGGACAGCCTCCTGAGGCCCCGGGAGCGCCCTGGATCCACTGCCTCTGAGGTAGCCTTAGTGTTGGGAGGCCTGGGGAGGAGCAGCCCCAAAGGGGGCTCTGAGAGTGGCTAAAATCAGCATTCTGGGCAAAGAGAAGTGTAAGGCAGGCTAACTGTGCTTTCTCTTGTAATGGCAGAGCTCAGCCTCTCTGGGCAGTGAGTGGGACCTCTCAGAGTCTTCTCTCAGCAGCCTGAGCCTGCGCCGTTCCTCCGAGCGCCTCAGTGACACTCCTGGACCCTTCCAGCCACCTTCCCTGGAAGTGAGGATAACCCTACCCACAGCTGTGCTGTCACAGACCACATAGTCACCCTGAGGAAAGCAGGGGATGGGGAGGAGATGGAGCCAGGAGGCTTGGCTTGGGTGGAAAGACTGGGGAAGGTACATGGGCTTCAGAGCACCGGAGGCCAAGTTGGGCCTATTTCCTGGGGTCTCCTTGCCTGCAGATTCTGCTGTCTAGCTGCTCCTTGTGCCGTGCCTGTGATTCACTGGTGTACGATGAGGAAATCATGGCTGGCTGGGCACCTGATGACTCTAACCTCAACACAACTTGCCCCTTCTGCGCTTGCCCCTTTGTGCCCCTGCTCAGTGTCCAGACCCTTGATTCCCGACCCAGGTGCCCAAAGCAGGTCAAGTGCTATGGGAGGGACAGGGAAGTGGATGGCCAAGAGCTGACTCCTCCTGCTGTGCCCCTGCAGTGCCTCCAGCCCCAAGCCTACCCCTGCTGGTGCCAGTGACAGCAAAGATGCTCCTGTCCCTGGGGGTCCTGGTCCTGTGCTCAGTGACCGCAGACTCTGCCTTGCTTTGGATGAACCCCAGCTCTGCAATGGGCACATGGGGGTAAGAGCTGGGCCAGATGGGAATAAGGAATAGGAGTGTGCAGGGAGGGGTAAGCGTACCAGGTAGATGGGCCTGGAGGGTAAGAGGCATCTCAGAAGTTTTAGACATGCTGGCTCAGTGGGAGGCAAGGCTGTAGGAATGGGACTTTGTACACACTCTCCCGCTTTGTGTCTTAGGGTGCATCTCGGAGGGTCGAGAGTGGAGCATGGGCATACCTGAGCCCCCTGGTGCTGCGTAAGGAACTAGAGTCACTGGTTGAGAATGAGGGCAGTGAGGTCTTGGCATTGCCTGAACTGCCTGCTGCCCATCCCATCATCTTCTGGAACCTTCTGTGGTATTTCCAACGGCTGCGCCTGCCTAGTATTCTACCGGGCCTGGTGCTGGCCTCCTGTGATGGGCCCCCACCCACTCAGGTCAGTGCCCCCAGGTGGTTCCTGCTTACTGAATGCCTTCCTCTGTGTCTCCCAGCTCTGTCTCTTGGTCCTATCTGTCCTTGACACCAAAAAAGACAAAGCTGAGGAATCTATTGTGGCTGGTTTGACTCCTGAGCCCTAACTTCGCCACTCTGAGCCTCAGTTTAGACGCCTGTAAAGTGGTGCAAGAGTGATCTCACAGAGCTGTGCATAGACACCTTATCCAGTGCCTGGTACTTACAAAATCACTCCTTCATACTTGCTTGTTCATTCTACCAGTATTTATTGAACATCTTTTAGGTTCCAGGACCAATTTTCAGGCACCAGGGATATAGCAGCTTATAAAACAAAATTCTTGCTTTTGGAAGCTTGTATTTTCTTGGGAGACAAGGATTCTTTTCTGTCTCCTTGTGGGGCCTGAACTCTGGGCCTGGGTGCTGTCCCTCAGCTCTTCAGCTCAAGGCTAGCGCTCTACCACTGAGCCAGATTCCTAGCCTCTTTTGTCCGTCATGTGTCTTTAACTCTGGGCCTGGGCACTGTCCCTGAGCCCTTCAACTCAGGGCGAGCGCTCTACCACTTGAGCCACAGGGCCATCTCTGCTTTTCAGGTGGTTAATTGGAGATAAGAGTCTCACGGACTTTCCTGCCCAGGCTGGCTTTGAACTGTGATCCTCAGATCTCAGTCTCCTAAGTAGCTAGGATTACAAGCATGAGTCACCAGTGCCTGCACCTGACCTTTTTTTTTTTTTTTCCCCTCTGCCTCTCATTCTATGAACCTGTCTCTTCTGTCTCAGCTCCCTCAGGCCCCACCTCCTTGGCTAACTCCTGATCCAGCCTCTGTGCAGGTGCGCCTGCTGTGGGATATCCTGACTCCTGACCCCAACAGCTGCCCACCTCTTTACGTGCTCTGGAGGGTCCACAGTGAGTTTAGTATTTGACCTAGGGGTGGGAGGGTTGAGTCCTACACCTAGAAGACCCAGTGATTTTGACGGTCTTCCTTCCTTTCACAGGCCAGATCCCACAGCGGGTTGTATGGCCAGGCCCAGTACCTGCATGTCTTAGCTTTGCATTATTGGAGTTAGTGCTGCGCCATGTTGGACTCAATGAGGTGCACAAGGCTGTAGGACTCCTGCTGGAAACTCTAGGGCCCCCTCCCACTGGCCTGCACCTACAGAGGTAGAGTGTTCCATCTGGATGGGTCCTGACCTGTCCTGTGCTTCCCACATCTCTTCTCTCATCCACACCCTTTTGTATCTATTACAGAGGCATCTACCGAGAGATCTTATTCCTGACAATGGCTGCTCTGGGGAAGGACCATGTGGACATAGGTGAGGGAGCAAGACAGTGGGGTGAGTGTAGGGATATGGAACTAAGTGTGAGAGGCTGGGGTCCTAATACATCCCCTTGACCTTCTTCCCTAGTGGCCTTCGACAAGAAGTACAAGTCTGCCTTCAACAAGCTGGCCAATAGCATGGGCAAGGAGGAGCTGAGGCAGCGGCGGGCACAGATGCCTACTCCCAAGGCCATTGACTGCCGAAAATGTTTTGGGGCACCTCTGGAATGCTAAAGACCCTTAAGCTTTCCCTCTCCAGCTTTGGGTGGGGAGGGAGAAAGAATATTAGAGACAACCTGCTTCCCTTCATAGAAGAGCTGGGAACAGGCTAGGAAGCCTGTTCAGCCATAGGCTCCAAATGGAAGCAGCAGGAAGATGGACCCGCTGTTACCAAAAGTCAGAATTCCCCTATCTCCAACCTGCCCAATATGTCCATGATGATGTTGGGGAGAGCTGGGGGAGTTGGCACAACTCTGTTCTTCCCCTGTCCTAATGCAGGAACTCCTCTCCAGGGTACCCACAGATATGTGGTCTGGTCATCTTAGCAGTTTTTGTTTTAAAAAACAACCAGAAAGATACAGAGCTAATGAGCCTTTGCCCTGAATGGGAGGAAGGGATCTCATTCCCCACCAATGATGGTTCCTCTTCTCTGTGGCACTGCTGAGAGAGTCCCAAGGCTCTCCATACCTTTCTACCTTAGTATTTGTAGTTTAAGTTATTTATTCTGGAACCACAGCCCCCTAGGTTAATGAGATTCTTATGGAGAGTAAGAAAGAGAAGGGAAATGGGGTACTGTGGCTTGCAGCTCCTTGAATGGAGAACTAGAGGAGTGCCACGCTCCCCTTAGGAAGAACTGGTGCCTCCTTTACTCCTGATCCTTCCGGTCCACCCAGGGCCCTGACTGTGCAATAAGGATTGTTACCTGCAAAGTTTTGTTGGATGTAAATATAGTAAAAGCTGCTTCTGTCTTTTTCTTTCTGCCTCTTATTCCTTGAGTCTGGGATAATATTTGGGGACACCTCTCATTTTCTTTCGGCTGCACATCCCCATCTTTCTATCTTTTAAAGTCTTCAGGTATATCCACCTTTTCTTGGTCATGTCTGGTACTGGTCCCTTGGAGTATAAGGAGTTCTTGGAGTAGAAGGGTGAATCTGATGCCAGTTATGGCAGTGCCAGTCTACGTGGCACTTCCAGCCCTCCCACACAATCACCCCCTTGTCCCTCATCTGTACCCTACACAAAGGCTTCATTCTCTGGGGGCCCTGAGCTCATCTTTGCCTTATTTCCTCTGCCAGTATCCCCCCTACCCAGCTCAGCTTCTCCAGTACCTTCACAGGGGTGAGAACCCTCTCTCCAGTAGTTGGTGTTGGCAGTTATCATGTATCCTGGGGTCCTGCAGTCATCCTGCCTTCCTTAGTTGCTCTAACTGCAGGCAGTTCTCCTTCAGATAGGGTCTCAGCCAGGGGACAGCACTGGGAAGAAAGGAACAAAGAATAAGGAGCTCCCTGTGTGTGAACATAATTTTTCTAATCTCCTTGGCCAGTCAGGGTTTTTTTTTCTCCTATATAATGAGATAAACATAAGAAACAACTTTTAACAAAGCTACAAAACCAATTACCAAAGGGAATTAACTAACAAAGCAGAAGTGCCTTGGGAAAGAAGGGCAGGAGTATCAGTGGAGGAAATGACTTACATAAATTTGTTAGTGTAGATTTCTGGGTGGTGGTGAACAGTGGATGAAGGGAAAGAACTATTTCTGAATGAATGCTGTGACCTTCAAATCAGAGGAACTTTCTCATCCTTTCTTCAGCATGGTAGGATGCTTTTCCAGTATATTAAAGGCTCTGAAAGGAACCAAGAAGCTTAGGAAATGCAGTCTGCCCTGCTTGGTAGGGGATGTCTTCCTAAGAGGGGAACCCCCATAAAAAAACCTCAAGATTCTGGTCAGACCCCACTCACCAAAAAAAAAAAAAATTTGTTTTGGTAATGCTGGGGATTGAACCTTAGACTTTATGCATGCTATAGCTCAGGTTGTAGATGGCATTCTTCCCTAACCTCCCCCCCCCCCCCTTTTTTTTTTTTTTTTGCCTATTTTGGGACATGAACCTGATCAGGGCCATGTGTTTGTGTGGCTTTCTTGCTCACAGCTGGCATTTTACCACTTGAGCCACATACCTCCAGCCACCCCCCCACACACACTTTTTTTTTTGGAGGGGCAACCCTGAGACTTGAATTCAAGGTCTGGGTGCTGTCCATCAGCTTTTTATTTAGTTCAAAGCTAGAGCTCTATCACTTGAGCCACAGCTTCACTTAGAGTTTTCTGTTGATTAATTGGAGATAAGAATCGCATGGAGGGGGCAGGGAAGGTGGCTCAGTGGTAGAGTGCTTGCCTTGCATGCATAAGGCCCTGGGTTCGAATCCTCAGCACCACATAAGCAGAAAAAGCCAGAAGTGGCACTGTGGCTCAAGTGGTAAAGCACTAGCCTTGAGCTGAAGAGCTGAGGGACAGCACCCAGGCCCAGAGTTCTGGCCCCATGACTAGCAAAAAAAA
Source organism: Dipodomys spectabilis (assembly GCF_019054845.1). Lineage (NCBI taxonomy): Eukaryota > Metazoa > Chordata > Mammalia > Rodentia > Heteromyidae > Dipodomys > Dipodomys spectabilis. The sequence goes on from NW_024870746.1 coordinate 7,305,465, forward strand.
AAAAAAAAAGGGCTGGGAAGGTGGCTCAGTGGTAGAGCGCTTGCCTTGCACGCATGAGGCCCTGGGTTCGATTCCTCAGCACCACATAAGCAAAAAGCCAGAAGTGGCGCTGTGGCTCAGGTGGTAGAGTGCTAGCCTTGAGCTGAAGAGCTGAGGGACAGCACCCAGGCCCAGAGTTCAGGCCCCACAACCAGACCCCCCCCAAAAAAAGAATCGCATAGACTTTCCTGCTCAGAGAAGGTTGAACCAGTGATCCTCAGATCTCAGTCTCTTGAGTAGCTAGGATTATAGGCAAGAGCCATCAGCACCCAGCTCCAGCCCTCCACCCCCCCCTTTTTTTTTTTTTTTGCTGATTAATTTAAGATGGCATCTCATGGACTTTTATGCCTAGTCTGGCTTCAAATCTGAATCCTTCGAGTCTCAGTCTCAGTCTCAGATTACAGGCAGGAGCCAGCAGCCTGGACTTGGATCCGCCCTCTTGAAATAAGTTTCTATTGGGTGTAGTAGCTCAGCCTTGCGCTGAACTATAGGAAGGAAATTTTAGGGCTCAATCCTTACCCCGGTATCCAGTCTTACTGGTCTAGAGCACCCTTTGGCTCACAAGCAATAATAAATGCTCATGGTTCTCACTTTTGGGCTTCCTTCTAAAGAAAGTCACATGAGAAAATTACAGACAAAATTCCTTAACTACATGTGCTAGTTGTTCATGCCTATAATCCTAGCTATTCAGTATGCTGAGGTCTGAGGATCAAGGTTCACAGTCAGCTTGGACATACAAATCCAACAGACTTATCTCTAACCAACAAGAAGCTAGAACCCAGCTGTGAATAAAAAAGTCAAATGGGAGGAAGAAGACCTAAGTTCAAGCCCCTGGGTATCAACATCCCCCTACCCACAAACTCATCTGAAATTTCCAATAGCTAAGTATTATTCAACTGATGTCTGTCATGGAGCTCTGGGGAAGGTACTATTTTCAGGTTTGTATTGTGTTTCATGTTTTCTCCAAGCTTTGAAGGAACCTTGAACTGATGATAGGCAAAGCAGTAACTAAGGAATGTACAGGGGCTGGGAATGTGGCTTAGTGGTAGAGTATTTGCCTAGCATGCATGAAACCTTGGATTCAATTCTTCAGTACCACATAAACAGAAAAAGCCAGAATTGGGGCTGGGGAGGTGGCTCAGTGGTAGAGTGCTTGCCTTGCATGCATGAGGCCCTGGGTTCGATTCCCCAGCACCACATAAGCAAAAAGAAAAAAGCGGGAAGTAGTGCTGTGGCTCAAGTGGTAGAGCACTAGCCTTGAGCTGAAGAGCTGAGGGACAGTGCCCAGGCCCAGAGTTCAGGCCCCACGACCGGACCCCCCCAAAAAAAAAAGAAAAAAAAAAGAAAAAGCCAGAATTGGGGTTAGGAAGGTAGCTCAGTGGTAGAGTGCTTGCCTTGCATGCATGAGGCCTGGGTTCGATTCCTCAGCACCACATAAGCAAAAAGAAAAAAGCTGGAAGTGGTGCTGTGGCTCAAGTGGTAGAGCATTAGCCTTGAGCCGAAGAGCTGAGGGACAGCACCCAGGCCCAGAGTTCAGGCCCCAGGACCAGACCCCCCTCCCAAAAAAAAAAAAAAAAAAAAGAGAAAGCCAGAAGTGACACTGACAATGGGAAAAGCAAGGAATATCATAAAGTTACTGTTTTATGTTTATTACATGCTTACTATGAGCTGGGTGCCAGTGGTTCATGACTGTAATCTGAGCTACTCAGGAGAATGAGATGAAAGGATTGCAGTTTGAAGCAGAGCAGAAAAGTATGTGAGACTTTTTATCTTCAATTACATACCAAAAAAGCTGGAAGTGGAGCTGTGACTCAAGTGGTAGAACACTAGCTTTGAGCCAAAAAGTTCAAGGACAGCACCCAGGCCCTGAGTTCAAGCCCTAGGACCATTTTATTTTATTTTATTAATTTCTTTACACATAACTGAAAGTGATGTTACAGTACATAAGTTATTTACAACTGTGCAGCAATGTGTTGTAAATGATCTAGAAGGCAGCAAAAGTACATTGTGAATGTATATAAAACTGTACAGCGTTTGCAGATAACACTCTTTTTTTTTGGGTCTGGCCATGGGGCCTGAACTCTAGGCCTGGGCGCTATCCCTCAGTTCTTCAGCCCAAGGCTAGCACTCTACCACTTGAGCCGCAGCGCCACTTCTGGCTTTTTTCTTATGTGGTGCTGAGGAATCGAACCCAGGACCTTGAGCATGCAAGGCAAGTGCTCTACCACTAGAGCCACCTTCTCAGCCTCAGATACACTCTTTATAGGACTATTGGCTCTGTAGTGTTTCAAGTTACTTCTCAGAAAGAGAAACAAAATGCCCAAGATTAAAGGAAAAAATATACAAACCACGTGGATTTGATTCCATTAAAAACACTATTGGAGAGTCCAGGCTGTGTCCCTCTTCGGCTGGGCAGGTGGCAGCCGGCCCTGGCAGGAACCAGCACCCCAGTGCCTAGGACCATTTTAAAAACAATGCTTACTGTATCTTTTGAAAAGTTTATTTATTTATTTATTTATTTTTTTGGGTCCGGTCGTGGGGCCTGAACTCTGGGCCTGGGCACTGTCCCTCAGCTCTTCAGCTCAAGGCTAGCTCTCTACCACTTGAGCCACAGCGCCACTTCCAGCTTTTTTCTTTTTGCTTATGTTCGAACCCAGGACCTCAGGCATGCAAGGCAAGTGCTCTACCACTGAGCCACCTTCCCAGCCCCAGTTCATTTATTTATTTATGCATGCTAGAACTCAAGAGCCTTGAACTCTAAGTTGCCTTTTTTTTTTCCCTTAAGGCTGGCTTTCTACAACTTGAACTACACCCCCTATTTCAGGCTTCTTGCTGGTTAATTGGAGATGAGTCTCATACTTTTCTTCTTTGGGTTGAACCAGCCTCTTGAGTAGCTGGGATTAGAGGTATGAACACCAGCTCCTGGCTTCCATGAGTGTTTTAAATGCACTATTTTATAGACCTCACAATTATCCTACAGGCTAGATACCATTATTCCCATCTTACAAATGAGAATCTTACACTGTGTGAGGCATAGACTAAGATATAGATACAGGAGTGAAGAATGTCTGAATCCAATAAAGCTTGCAAAGTCACTTGGTATATGATGGGACAGACATATAATCTCATCAGCTGGGGGGAGGGGGGGAAAGGGGGGGGAGGCTTTCTGCCAGTATCAATAATTAAGTATGACCCATGAACGTTATAAACATATAAACATCTAAATGGCCCCTGGAAGTAAAAAGGTTTCCTACCCCTGGGAGGTTAAGTAATTTGTATCTATATCACATAACTGGTAAATGGCTAAGATTCACTCAAGCACCTAATTCCAGACCATGTTCCTTACCTGGATAGTAATACTATATTATCATGGAAAACAGGTTGTTTTACTAGTGTGGGGTGTGTGTATGTGTGTGTGTGTGCACATGTGTGTATGTGTGTGTGTGCATGCTGGTCCTGGGGTTCAGCTTTTTTTGGGCAGTCCTGGGACTTGAACTCAGGGTCTGGGCACTGTCCCTGAGCTTCTTTTACTCATGGCTAGTGCTCTACCACTTGAGCCATCGCCTCACTTTGGGCTTTTCCTGAGTAGTTTATTGGAAATAAAAATCTTAACAAACTTTCCTGCCCTGGCTGGCTTCAAACTGGACTCCTCAGATCTTAGCCTCCTGAATAGCTATGATTACAGGTGTGAGCCACTGGTGCCCATCTAGTTTATTCTTTGTGTAGCTGGGGTGTGCTCTCCCTCTGTCTGCGAGAGGCCTTGGACTTCCTAGTGGTACCAGCTCTGGTTGTTGGTCATGGGGCTTGAACTCAGGACTTGGGCACTGTCCCCGAGCTTATTCCTCAAGGCTAGTACTCAACCGCTTTGAGCCACAACTCCACTTCTGGTTTTCTGGTGGATAATTGGAGATAAGAGTCTCCCAGACTTTCTTGCCTGGGCTGTCTTCAAACTGTGAACCTCAGATGTCAGCCTCCTGACTTTTCTGCTTAGGCTGCCTTTGAACTGAGATCCTCAGATTTCAGCCTCCTTAGTAGCTAGGATTACAGGCGTGAGCTACCCCTACCTAGATGGAGAGAGAGAGAGTTGGAGGGGTCCATGTTCTACTGTTTGATCTTTGGCTGGTATTAGAACTTGCATTTAGTCTTACGTTCACTGGGCTAGTTCTTCACCACTGAGCCAGGCCTTAGTCCTGTATTTTTTGCTGGTCATTTTTTTTTTTTTTGGTCGGTCGTGGGGCTTGAACTCTGGGCTTGGTCGCTGTCCCTCAGCTCTTCAGCTCAAGGCGAGCGCTCTACCACTTGAGCTACAGCGCCACTTCCGGTTTTCTGGTGGTTTATTGGAGATAGGAGTCTCCCGGGCTGGCTTTGAACCGCGATCCTCAGATCTCAGCCTCCTGAGTAGCTAGGATTACAGGCGTGAGCCACCAGTGCCCGGCTTGCTGGTCATTTTTGGGGATGGAGTCTCCTGGACTTTTCTGGCTTAGAGCCTCAAACCTCCACATTGCAGCTTCTTCATAGCTATGAGTATGAGCTGCTGGCACCCAGTTTTACCTATCTTTATGTGGCCACATCCATTTTATTTTTTCCCTTTCCCTCCAGCTCCTTCCTCCTCTCTAACCTACTTCCTTCCTTCTTTCCTTCCTAAAATTTTATTGGGCTCTGGATGTGGCCCAGGCTGGTCTTGAACTCTCAATCCTCCTGCTTCAACTTCTGCAGTGATATGATTATAGGCACAGCACCTGGCCTGGTTTAAAATTTCATCTCCATTGCACAGTATGACATTTTAATGATTTGAAAAAAATGTCCTAGTGTGGCTAGAAATAGTGTTCAGCTCAAACCTCAGCTTGGTCACTGTCTGACCTTGGCAAGTTACTCAGCCTGTTTTCTGATACACTTGGGTTCAAGTTTCAGCTCTGCCATTAAGCATGTAACTTTGGAAAAGTCATATGATCTGTACCCCATTCTCCTCATCTGTAAAATAGGAGTAACAGTACCTACATCATAGAGTTAGGAGGAATAAGAATCTATGCAAAGCTCTTAGCACACTGCCTGGAACACAGTACTTTCCCGAAACATTAGTTAGTATTGCTCCTCCAACCTACAGATACAGAACTTGGCCCCTAACCTTAAGGTGCTCAAAGCAATGCTTCTGATAAGTACTCTAGAAACCCGGAGTTTAGGCGGGCCTAACTGCTTCGGGGAGGAGGTGAGGCCGGAGGAGCGAGGCCTTGAGTTGATTAAGAGGAATCGGGTGGGGGAGGGGGCGTGTGGGAGGCTCTTTCCTCCCAGTGAACCTAAACAGCCCCACAGAACCCAAGAGAAGGCGCTGCACACCGCAATTCACCAGTGAATTTGGCTAGTTGCCTTCTTCCCTGCTGTCCGTGGTTCAGTCACGACAGACCAACCGGAGGTGGTAACACTAGGAAGCCCAAGGCCTCTGGCAGACCGAGGGAGGCCACGCCCCAAATACACAGCAAGGCCCAAGCGCCTACAGCTACTTCTATCGTGAAATTCTTGGATCCTGTCGCGATGAAACACCGCCCAAACGTAGAGTCCAGCGCCGTCCCCCGTCTCCATCTTTAGAATTGAAAGAATAAGAGCGGGCCAAAGGGGAATCCCGATTTTGGGAGCCTGGGGTACGGCGGCTGCCTGGGGACCAAAACGTCTCTAAGGTAAAGTTGCAGCCTGAAGCGATTTTTTGACCCCCGACACTTAATGGGCTGTCGAAGACCCGGATGTGTCTGGGACTGGCCGAGGTACCCATTAACGCGCCCCCGCTAGACCATCCCCCCTCCTCGGCTTATGATTGGATCGTAGGAACGCCAATCATCACTTCTCCAGCCACTCACTCTCCAAGGGTGGGATGAAGTCCCAGTATCCTACCCTCTATTGGTAGGACTAAGAAGAAGCGGGCGGGGTGCCCGGCTTAGGTCGACCAATGGGCGTCGTGGCGTGTGGGTAAGGCGGAGCCGAGGCGCTTGGCAGCTGCCCAATCAGCGTCCTTGTTTGTGTGGTGCCGCCGCCGCCGGTGCAGCCGCCGCCGCCGCCGCTGCCCCCGTCTGTACCGCAGTGTCTGCTCCGCCCGCCCGCCCCGGTCCGGCCCACCCCCCTCCCCCACCCCTGCCCCTGGTCCCGTCAGTGGGGTCCGGAGCCCACGGTGCTGTGGCTTCTTCCTTCTTCGACGCCTCCGTCGCCTCCTAAAGAAGCGAGCCAGTCGAGAGTTACACCGCCACCGCCAGGTGAGGAGCTTTGGCCTAGGCCGGCCTGGCCGCCCGCCCGCTCGGGGGCGGTGAGGAGCGAGGAAGGGAGGGAGGCTGGGAGGAGGCTGTGGTGGCGGAGGTGGGGGAAGGGAAAGGTGGAGGGGCGGGGGGAGGGGAAGCGCCGCGAGCCGACGCCCGCCCGCGCGCCCCCGCCTTGCGTCCCCCTCCCCCCACCCCGGCACCGCGCGCCCCCGCCTCGCGCTCCCCCTTCACCTCATCCCCTCCTCCCCTCCGCGCGCGCGTGCCCGTCTTTCACTTCGGCCTCGCGCGCCCCCAGCTCGTGTCCCTTCATTTCTTCTCCTTTTACTCTTTTTTTTCCCCCCTTCCCTCGCGCCCCGTTTTCCCCGCCATCCCCGCTTTCACTCACTACCTCATGCCCGCCATGCTCCCCTTCTTGCCTCTTTAGCGCGTCCCCCTGTTTTTAAAAAAACTCCCCATCCCCCCCCCCCCCCGTCCCCAAATGGTGCCCTCAGGGTGCGGGGGCCGCTCCCTGCGCTCAGTCTCGTGTTTGACGGCGGTTGGGACAAATGTGAGCTCCTTGAGGGTGAAGGAAGCCCAGGATCATTATCTTTCTTTAGGGTAAGGAGACAGTGGAGAACCTTACCCCTTTATTTCGTTGTCCACGGTTTCCTCGGCCTCCCTTAGAAAAAGGGAATTGTCTCAGGCTGTCGGGGTACTTATCGTTTTCCAGCGATGAAACCACCCTTTTTCTCAGCTGGGATTCTGGGACACACTGGATCTGTTTTCCCGGTTCAGTGCTTGAGGGTTGATGGAGCTGCAACTTACCCTTCCTAACCAAACCGGGACTTAAGACTACTTTTTGCCTCCTTGGCTCTCAATCACAATAAGGAGCTAGTTACTCCTGCAAGGAGTTTAGGTGCCACTAGTGGCTCGGGACAGCTTACCTCTTCATAAAGGTATGGTAGCCTTTTGGGGTTTCATCCCCAGCACCAGCTTCTCTTCAAACACAAGACGTGATCTCTTTCAGCTGGTACTGAGATGAAGATGGAGATGGAGGCTTTACTGATAGGTGGCATGTGGATGCTGAGTTAAGCTGTTAAACAGTCCTGTCTACTGCCCTTTGGAGAATCAGGTAGTCCCTGATTCTTAGCGAATATCGTCTGATAGATAATAATTTAGAGGATTTCCATGTGTCACAGAGATGGGAATACTGAATGTATATTTCGGCGGCGAGAAAGCCGCGTTTTCAAGGCAGTCTGCAAAAGAGATTTGGACTAGTAGTTGATGGAGTAAAAAGGTTTTATAGGTCTATGTTAGAGAAGAGCTTATGCTCTTGTGATTTCGAGGATCTTTTTCTTTTGTAAAATTTATATTTTTAAGTGACATTCACAGTGAGTGCATTGGTACAAAGTAAAAAGAAATCTTTCCTTTCACCTCTGTCCTCAGCCATCCAGTCTTCCCAACTAGTGCATGTAAGTAACTTTGTTTTCTGGCAGTAGTATGGTGTCTTTATGTTGGAGATGAACCTTTTTGAAAGTTTCTTGCTAACTTTAATGCTCTTTCTTTGATACACATAAACTTTTCCTTGAAGTCTGATAGTCACTCTCATTCATACTTTTTGGTGGTGGAGCAGCCTTGAGAATATTGCCCTTTATACTTGGTCAGGAAAGAGGCAACTTCTGGAGATGTTTAAGCTGGTGCTGGGGAGAGGGTCAGTACATTTTGAAGAAAGTCTCACATTTGTTGGAAATGGTGTCACTCTGTGTGTGTGTGTGTGTGTACATAGTCCTTGGCTGTTTGGGGGTAGGCTGTGTCAGGGATAGAATCTTTTTGGGCATTTGAAGCAGATGGTTGTGTGAACAATTAGGGAACATTTGTCTGGTAGGGCTGTCATCTGTTTTTAGAGGAATGTATATAGTTTTTAGTCTAGAGTTAAAAGTCAATCATGGAAATTGGAAATCTGACCTGCTGCCTGGATGACCTAGTTTAAGAAAAAATTGAGGTTTATGGTTGTGTTTTTGTTTTTCAGATACTGGTTCTGGGGCTTGAATTTAGGGTTTGGACACTATCTCTGAGCTTTTTTTTTTTGTCGGTTGTGGGGCTTGAACTCTGGGCTTGGGCGCTGTCCCTGCGCTCTTCAGCTCAAAGTGAGTGCTCTACTGTTTGAGCTACAGCGCCACTTCCAGTTTTCTAGTGGTTTGTTGGAGATAAGAGTCTCACGGACTTTCCTGCCTGGGCTGGCTTTGAACTGTGATCCTCAGATCTCAGCCTCCTGAGTAGCCAGGATTACAGGCATGAGCCACCGGGGCCCAGCTTCTCTGAGCTTTTATACTCAAGGCTAGCACTCTACCACTTGAGCCACAGTTCCACTTTGTGTGTATGTGTTTTTTTTTTTTTTTTTTTTTGTAGTTAATTGGAGATAAGAGTGTCACAGGCAGGAGCCAGGCTAACTTTGAACTGTGAGCATAAGATCTCGGCCTCCTGATTGCAGGCTTTATAGATTTTTTTTTTTCCAGTTGTGGGGCTGGAACTCTGGCCCTGGGTACTGTTCCTAAGCTCTTCAGCTCAAAGCTAGTGTTCTACTACTTGAGCCACAGTGCCACTTCCGTTTTCAAGTAGTTAATTGGAGATAAGAGTCTCATGGACTTTCCTGCCTGGGCTGCCTTTGAACTGAAATCCTCAGATCTCAGCCTCCTGAGTAGCTAGGATTACAGGCGTGAGCCACTGATACTGAGCTGGCTTATAGATTTTTGTCCTACCAATTATTCCTTACTTGAGAACATTCTTGAAGAGGTGAGAATGATTTGTAGTTGACAAAAGTATCCATCTTTATGACTGTGGTTTGCTTCCCCTGACTGTGATGTCTCTTAACTTCCTGTTTAGAGGCATTGCAAATAAGGATCTGAATTGACGCTATATTCAGATACTTGTCTAGAAATAGTATTAACCAGGTTCCTTGGTCAGTGCTTTCATTCAAAATTCTCTAAGTAATTTTTTGTTGTTGTTTGTTGTGGGGCTTGAACTCAGGGTCTGGTCACTGTCCCGCAGCTTTTTCACTCAAGGGTAGTACTCTACCACTTTAAGCCATAGCACCACCTCTACTTTTCTGGTAGTTAATTGGAGATAAAGAACATCACAGCCTTTCCTGCCCTGGCTGGTTTTTGTACCACAATCTTCAGATCTCAGCCTCCTGAGTAGCTAGGATTACAGGTACGAGGAACCAGCACCTGGCCTCTTTCAGTAATTTCTAGTGTGTTTTTAGAACAGGGCCACAGGGTGGTGGAAGAGAGATGTGTGAAGAATTTTCTGAACTTAGCAGCCTTAAAATCTCGAAAGACTGCTTTTTCTACCTTTTTTTGGGGGGAATCTCCCTTCCCCTTTTTGCTTCTATCTGGGTCACACTGTACTCCCAGGTTGGGTTTTGGTTAGAAAACCGTAGGGTGAAAGGTGTTACTGTATTAATGAATGTACTCTAATCAAATGCTGGGACCTCTGGATTCATTTTACCTTTAAGCAGATAGTATTGTATATTGTATGTAAAGTGGGCTTCTTGTTTCTGTTTACTATTCCCTCCCCCACTCACCAAGCTAGAAGTGTATGTATAAAGAAACAACAGCAAGTGTTGTACTTGTTTTTAGACTCTGGAGTATATAGATATATATTTTTGAGGTTGGTGCTAGGGTTTGAACTCAGGGCCTGGGTGCTGTCTCATTGCTTTTTCCACTGAAGGCTCGCACTCTACCACTAGAGTCATAGCTCCACTTTCAGCTTTTTGGTGCTTAATTGGAGATGAGTCTCTGAGATTTTCTTGCTGGGGATGCCTTTGAACTGTGATTCTTAGATCTCACCCTCCTAAGTAGCTAGAATTACAGGTATGAGCCACTGGTGCTGGACTACTGGAGTACATTTCATGTTAGCTACCTCTTGGGTGACAAGCAGCCCCTCTGCATGTAACTCAAAATGTGTATGTTGCTTGGCTTGTTTAGAAAAATCAAACTAGATTTGGTGGTTAAAACAACTGCTAGAGAAATGGTAAGATTTGAGCCATATCTGGATCCTAGGAATTTTCTTTCCCATACTTTAAAGCCCTGCATCAATATATATCCAAACATAGTAGCCAGGGGCTGGGAAGGTAGCTCAGTGGTAGAGTGCTTGCCTTGCATGCATGAGGCCCTGGGTTCGATTCCCCAGCACCACATAAGCAAAAAGAAAAAAAGCCGAAAGTGGCACTGTGGCTCAAGTGGTAGAGCACTAGCCTTGAGCTGAAGAGCTGAGGGACAGCGCCCAGGCCCAGAGTTCAGGCCCCATGACCGGATCCCCCCCCCCCCCCCCCCCAAAAAAAAAATAACATAGCCAGACCTTTTCTGAGATAGTTAGGAATAGCCGGTAGGAAAGACACCTAGATTGACTATACTTCTAGTCCTGGTATAAAGCTGTCTACCTATTGCTTGAGGAAAATGTAGCCTGTCAAATAATGCCACACAAAGTTGTAGTTCCTCTGTTGGTGGCTAAGTATAGAAAAAAATACATACAACTTGTTTCTGTTGAAACGGACTGACTTGGAGAGAGAAAGCTTCCATTACCTCTGTTAGGTTTCTCTTCAGTAATCTGGGAACCTTTTTCTGTGGTACTGGTTGGGGATTTTGGAGACTTTGAGACAGCTTCTGTATGTCATAGGCTGATCTCAAACTCCTAGTCTTTACTGCCTCACTCACCTTGGGTGTTTCAGATTTGCATTACCACACCTGGCTTAATAGGTGTGATTTGAAATTGATTCCTCCTTGTCACCCATCATTTTAACCTTCTGCCTTGTATATATTTGAATTTTTTTTATGAGTTGCTTAAGTTCCTAAAGTAGGAGTGACCCATGTTGTTAGGGCTTAACCTGTCTGTTAAGATACTTATTAAAGCTTGGTACCAGTGGCTCACTCCTGTACTCCTAGCTACTCAGGAGGCTGAGATCTGAGGATCGCGGTTCAAAGCCAGCCCGGGCAGGAGAGACCGGGCAGGAGAGACCGTGAGACTCCTATCTCCAATAAACCACCAGAAAACCGGAAGTGGCGCTGTAGCTCAAGTGGGAGAGCGCTAGCCTTGAGCTGAAGAGCTAAGGGACAGAGCCCAGGCCCAGAGTTCAGGCTCCACGACTGACAAAAAAATAATAAATAAATAAAATAAATAAATAAATAAATAAAAATTACAGGCTGGTGGCTCACACCTGTGATTCTAGCTAGTCAAGAGGCTGAGATCTGAGGACTGTGGTTTGAAGCCAGTCCCAGCATGCAAGTCTGTGAGACTCTTATCTCCAATTAACCACCTAAAAAGTGGAAATGGAGCTGTGACTCAAAAGTGGTAGAATGCTAGCCTTGAGGCAAAGAAAAGCTCATGAGAGCACCCAGGCCCTGAGTTCAATCAAGTCCCACAACCAACCCAAAATAAAATTTTATAAACACACACATTAGTTGTGCAAAGGGAGCTTGAGTATGTGACATTTCCATACCATGTGGGCAATGTACTCCATCAGCTTTACCCATGTGGTCTTTAATACTGATGAGTAGACTGCTGAAGAAATCAAGGAAAATGATAAGGCCATATATATACCTGAGACATTGAGACATTTCTTGTTGCTTTTTACACTTAGCTTCGTACTTTTTTTGTGTGTACCAGAACCAGGAATTGAACTGAAGAGTTACAGGTATGAGTCACCTGCACACACAATTTTTTTTTTTTTGGCAGGGGGTGTGGGGGTGGGTCATGGGGCTTCAACTCAGGGTTTGGGTGCTCAGGGCTAACTAGCGCTCTATCACTTTGAGCCACAGCTTTACTTCTGGATTTCTAGTGGTCAATTGGAAATAAGAGTCTCACAGACTTTTCTGCCCAGGCTGGCTTTGAACTGGGATCCTCAGATCTCAGCCTCCTGAGTAGTTAGGATTACACCACCAGTACCTGGCTTTTTAAAAAATAAGGACTTTCTGAATCAGAAAGTCCTTTTCAGCCTTCTCATCAAAGCTTTCTTGGTCTTATGTCTTTTTTGTGAGAAAGTGCAGTTTGTAATTTTTAAAGATAATAGGCTGAAATATAAGAAGGATTTGTAATAGATATATTGCAAATGTGTGGGAAGGGGAGGGTATACATCATTTCCATCCTCCCCCCCCCCCCCATCCTGGGGCTTGAATTAGGACTGTGTACTGTCCCTGAGCTTTTTTTTTTGCTCAAGGCTAACACTACCACTTGAGCCACAGCGCCACTTCTTTTTTGTTTTTGTTTTTTTGTTTTTCTTTTCCTGGGGCTTGAACTCAGGGCTCAAGTGCTGTTCTTTTGTGCTCAAGGCTAGCACTCTTCCGCTTGAACCACAGCTCTACTTGGAGCTTTTTGTGATTAATTGGAGATAACAGTCTTATGGACATTAATGTCTGGGTTGGTTTGGAACCGCAGTCCTCAGATCTCAGCCTCCTGAATAGCTAGGATTACAGATGTGAGCCACCAGTGCCCAGCTGTGCATCTTTTATTGTACTCATGAACTTGAGCTTTTGTTCAGCTTTTTCTTCATAGGGCTGGAGCCATTCCTCCATTTCAAGCTTTTTTGCTAGTTAATTGAATACAGGTTTTAGGACTAGTCTGCTCCAGCTGGCTCAAAACCCTGATCCTCAGATCTCAGTTTTCTGTGTAGCTGGTGCTTTCTTTTTATCATTTTTTTTTTTTTTAAATTAAGATGACAGGACTGGGGCTGGGAAGGTGGCTCAGTGGTAGAGGCCCTGGATTCAATTCCTTCACAACACATAAGCAGAAAAAGCCTGAAGTGGTGCTGTCGCTCAAGTGGCCAGAGCACTAGTCTTGAGCTGAAGAGCGAGGGACTGTGTCCAGGCCGAGTTAAGGCCCCACAGCTGACCAAAAAAAAAAAGGGCTCAAACTTACAGCCATGTGTATGCAGTTTCTTTAGTATTGAGATGCAGATTCTTTAGTACTGAGATACGCACACATACACACATACACATTAAGCTTATAAAGTTTTGTGGGTTTTTTGGTTGGTTGTGGGGCTTGAACTCTGGGCCTGGGCGCTGTGCCTCAACTCTTCAACTCAAGGCTAGAGCTCTACCACTTGAGCCACAGCACCACTTCTGGTTTTCTGGTGGTTTATTGGAGATAAGGGTCTCAGGACTTTCCTGCCCTGGCTGGTTTTGAACCATGATACTCAGATCTCAGCCTCTTGAGTAGGATTACCGGCATGAACCACTGACATCCAGCAAGTTTTTTTTTTTTTTTTTGCAGGTATTGAGACTAGGTAGGCATTCTCTTTGAGGCATAACCCAGACCTAAAGTTAATATTTTTTTAAAACATTTTTAGTTATTTTTATTAAAGATATTTATTCATGCCGGGCTGTGGTGGTTCAAGCCTACAATGCCAGCTATTCAAGAGGCTGAAATTTGAGGATTGAGGTTTGAAACCAGTCCAGGAAGAAAGTCCATGAGACTAGCTCCAATTAACCACCAAAAAGCTGGAAGTAGAGCTGTGGCCCAAGTGGTAGAGTGCTCGCCTTGAGCTGAAGAGCTGAGGGACAGCGCCCAGGCCCAGAGTTCAAGCCCCACGACCGACAAAAAAAAAAAAAAAGAATAAATCAACTCTTTGGTGCAATTAATGTATTAAGAAAGCCGGGCACCGGTGGCTCACGCCTGTAATCCTAGCTACTGAGGGGGCTGAGATCTAAGGATCTCAGTTCAAAGCCAGCCTGGGCAGGAAAGTCCTTGAGACTCTTATTCCAGTAAACCACTAGAAAACCAGAAGTGGTGCTGTGGCTCAAGCGGTAGAGCACTCACCTTGAGCTGAAGAGCGCAGGGACAGTGCCAAGCCTAGAGTTCAAGCCCCATGACCAACAACAACAACAACAACAAAAAAAAAATATATATATATACATACATACATATATATATATATATATATATATATATATATGTAAAATGAGGAAGCCAGGCACCAGTGGCTCATGCCTATAATCCTAGCTACTCAGGAGATTAAGATCTGAGGATCACAGTTTGAAGCCTGCCTGTGCAGGAAGTCCATGAGACTTATATCTCTAATCAGAAAAAGCTGGAAGTTGTGCTGTGGCAAGTGGTACAGTGCTAGTCTTGAGAAAAAAAGAATCTCAGGGACAGTGCCCAGGCCCTGAGTTCAAGCTCCAGGACCAATTAAAAAAAAAAAAAAAAAAAAACAATGAAATTGTTGAGCTGTTTTAAAGAAGATGGTGTATAAGAGGAAAGATTTTGATACAGATACATTGTACATATGTATAGAAATGTCACAAAGAAACTTCTCTTGTAAAACTAATGTAGCTTTTTAATCTTATGTGGCTCTCAACTATGATCCTAGTTACTCAGGAGGCCTAGATATAAGGATCAAGGTTTGAAGGGGACCTGGCATGAAAGTACATGAAACACTTATCTCCAATTAACTAAAACTGAAGTGGGGGGCCGGGGGAGCCAGAAGTGGAGCTGTGGCTCAAGCAGTAGTACATAGCCTTGAGCATAGGAATACGCCCTGAGTTCAAGCCCCAAGGCCAATACCTCCTAAAAACAAATTAAAAAAAAAAAACCCACTAATGTAGCTGTTTAACTATTTTTGATGAAATGTGTGTGTGTGTGTGTTGGTTATGGGACTTGAACTCAGGGCCTGAGCTCTGTCTCTTAGCTTTTTTCTGCTCAAGGCTAGCACTCTACCACTTGAGCTACAGCACCACTTCCGTTTTTCTGGTGGTTTACTGGAGATAGGAGTCTCACGGTCTCTCCTGCCCGGGCTGGCTTTGAACCGCGATCCTCAGATCTCAGTCTCCTGAGTAGCTAGGATTACAGGTGTGAGCCACCAGCGCCCGGCTTTGATTTATTCTTAGAGTACATCATCAAGGGATTTTGCCATGATAGTTCAGATGTGTATATATTTTAGGGTGAATAATACTCTATTACATTCGCTTTTCTCACTCCTCTAGCAAGCACCCTGTTGGTCAACAGCTTTCACTGACATTCCTTAAACCATCTTCATACAGAATTTTTCACAATTATTCACTCATCCTTCTTTATTCCTCTCCCCTCCCTCTCATCCCTCTAAACAGTCCCATAGAACCATGTGTTCTGTTTTATATATTTGTATACATGCACACGTACATATATGTAAATGTGAATAAATGCATGTGTATACATGTCCACACATATATAACATATACATATACAAATGAGTGAAAATGTGATAGTTGCTTTTTTGAACTGCTTATGTTTTTTGTGTTTATATTTGCTGTTACTTGGGCTTGAAGGCCTAGATGCTTCCCTTGGTTTTTCCACTGAAGGCTAGAACTGTACCGTTTGAGCCACAGCTCCACTTCTGGCTTTTGGTAGTTAATTTGACATAAGAATCTCATGGACTTTTTCTGCATGGGCTGGCTTCAAACCACAATCCTCAGATCTTAGCTTCCTGAATAACTCGGATTACAGGCATGAGCCACAAGTGCCTGGCTTAAATGGGTTTTTTCTTTATTTTAGTCATGGGCTTGAACTCAGAGCCTTGCATTGTCCTTGAGCTTCACTCAGAACTAGCATTCTACCAGTTTGAACCACCGTGCCACTTCTAGTTGAATTATTGTTTTGTTGTTCTTTTTTTACATTACTGGACTTGAACTCAAGGCCTCAAGCCTGCTGGACTGTTACTCTACTACTAGAGCCATACCTTCAGCCCTGTGTTTTGCTCAAGTAGTGTCTTAAGTACTTTTCTGCCCAGAGTGACCTTAAACCATGATCTTCTGTTGTCAGCCTTGCAAGTAGCTAGGATTATGGGCATGAGCCATTGATGCCTGGGTTCTTCAGGTTTTTGTTGTTGTTGTTGTTGTTTATGTGTACTGAGGAATTGAACTCAGAGCCTCATGCATACGAGGCAAACACACTTAACACTAAGATGTTTTGAGTTCTCCATCCTTTATCTGTTGAATAGCTAATGAAAAATTTCTCTTTTTGTAGATTATCTTGGTTCTGATAATTGTGTGTGTGTGTGTGTGTGTGTGTGTGTGTGTGTGTGCGTGTGCGTGTGCGTGCGCGCGCGCACAACACATGCACACCCAGAACCATTTATTTGATGTAATCCCAATGACTTACTCCTACAATACATTATCCACACTTTATCTTAACTCTCTTGCTCTAACCATCCCACTAGTGAGAAATAACTAGTTTGTTTTGTTTTAGTTTGGTTTTATGGGGGTGGAATCTTGTTGGTATGGTGCCCATGCTGGCCTGGAATTGGGCTATTCTCCTGCCTCAGCCTCCCAAGTGGCTGATAACTTGATGCTGGCTAATAATACTTATTTTTCCACACTGAGATAAATGACTAATTGCACACCTCCTTTAAGTCTGCTTAAGGCTTCCATGAAGCTTTATTCTGCCTCTACTTAAAATTATACCTTGGGTGGGGCACCTGTAATCCTAGCTACACTGGAGGCAGAGATCTGATGATTATAATTCAAAGCCAGCCCAGGCAAAAAAGTCCCCATGAAACTCTTATCTCTAGTAAACTACTCAAAAAAGCCAGAAGTGGTGCTGTGGCTGAAGTGATAGATCGCTAGCCTTGATCACAAAGGGGCTCAGGGATCTGTGCCCAGGCGGAGTTCAAGTCCCAGGACTGGAACAACAACAACAAAAAACCCAACACACGCGCGCGCGCGCGCGCGCGCGCGCACACACACACACACACACACACACACACACACACACACACACACACACACACACACACACACACACACACACACACACACACACACACACACACACACACACACACACACACACCCCTTGGGTGCTTTTCTGCTTTATTTTCTGATACCACTTTATAACATTTATTTGTTAAACATATTGTTTATGCTGGGCACAGTGTCTCAAAGTGGTAGAGTGCTAGTCTTGAGCAAAAGAGCTCAGGGATAGCATCTAGGCCCTGAGTTCAAGTTCTGCAGCCAACTAAAAAAGAAAAAAAATGCTTATTTATTTCCCTTCTATGATGTGAGATCTTTGAATGTATAGATTCATGTCCATGGTTTTTATTTATTTACTTATTTTTAATCTCTTTTTTTTTTTTTTTTGTCGGTCATAGGGCTTGAACTCTGGGCCCCAGTGCTGTCTCTAAGTGGAGTGCTCTACCACTTGAGCCACAGTGCCACTTCTGGCTTTTTCTGTTTATGTGGTGCTGAGGAATCAAACCCAGGGCCTCGTGCATGCAAGGCAGGCACTCTACAACTGAGCACCTTCTCAACCTGTCCATGGTATTTATTTAATGTTTAATATAGTGCCAGGCATGTAGTTAATACACAATAAATATTGTTTATCAGTGGAAATAATAACCTGTATTTTTAACCTTATGTATGTTTGTAATTGATGAAGTATGAAATGTGATAAGCAGCTGGGAACTGGTGGCTTACACCTGTCATCCTATCTACTCAGGAGGCTGAGATTTGAGGATAGCCACTTGAAGCTGGCCTAGGCAGACAAACCTAAGAGACTTTTTTTTTTTTGCCAGTCTTGGGCATTGTCAGGGCCTGGGCACTATCCTTGCGCTTCTTTTGCTCAAGGCTAGCATTCTACCACTTGAGTGAGTCAGTTTCCAGCTTCTTTGCTTTATGTGGTACTGAAGATTTGAACCCAGAGCTTCATACATGGTAGGCAAGCACTCTGCCACTAAGTCACATTTCCAGCCCCCTCAGAGACTCTTTTTTTTTGGTCGTTCGTGGGGCTTGAACTCTGGGCCTGGGCACTGTCCTCAGCTCTTCAGCTTAAGGCTAGTGCTCTACCACTTGAACCACAGTGCTACTTCTGGCTTTTTTCTGCTTATGTGGTGCTGAGGAATTGAATCCAGGGCCTTGCATGTGAGGCAAGCACTACCACTGAGCCAACTTCCCAGCCCTAAGAGACTCTTATCTACAGTTAACCAGCAAAAAGCAAGAAGTGGAGGTATGGCTCAAGTGCTAGAGCACCAGCTTTGAGTGAAAATACTAAGCAAGAGTAAGAGTTCCTAAGAGCAAGCCTCAGTACCAGAACGTGTGTACACACACACACACACACACACACACACACACACACACACACACACACACACACACACACACACACACACGAAAGGAAAGAAAGGTGATAAACAACATAGAGTCATAAAATACTTTGCTTCATTGTGGTTAAAGATTAGTAGACTTCATATCCTGAAGAATTCAGTTCTCCTTGTGTTTGTTCATTACTAACCCTATCAAAAATCCCAGAGCGCAGTTTAAAAAAAAAGTCACTAAAAGTGCTATGGCAAAACTAATTGATAGAGTAAAAAATATTTTGAGGAAGTGGCGCTGTAGCTCAAGTGGTAGAGCGCTCGCCTTGAGCTGAAGAGCTGAGGGACAGCGCCCAGGCCCAGAGTTCAAGCCCCATGACCGACCAAAAAAAAAAAAATTAGTTAAAAAATATTTTGATAGCTGAATGCTGGTGGCTCGTGCCTGTAATCCTAGCTACTCAGTAAGCTGAGATCTGAATCACAGTTCAAAGCCAGTCTACAAAGGAAAGCCTGTGGGACTCTTATCTTCAATTAAGTACCAAAAAGGCTGGAGGTGGAGCTATGGCTGTAGTGGTAAAGAGTTTTGAGCAAAGAAAGCTCAGGCTGATGTCAAACTCTAGTATTGAGTAAAGAATTAAAGGCATTCATAACCACAACCTGGCTCCCTATCACCTGAAGTGCTGTACCACTGAGCCACAGCACTGCTCCTGGTGTTCTGATGGTTAATTGAGGTAGGAGTCTCACAGACTTTCCTGCCTAGGCTATGTTTGAACCATGATCCTTAGATCTCAAGTCTCCTGAGTAGCTAGAATTACAGGCCTGAATCACCAGTGCCCAGCTCATTTTTTCTTATATATCTTGTTAAGAGCTTTCTTTTATTGCTGAAGCCATAAATATTCTTCTGTAATACGTATGCTGTTTTTATCCATTTTCATCTGTAGGTGTAGTGTAGTGGGCATTGGTGTTTTCTTCTCATGAGTCTTCCAGGCAAATGTTATATACAGCTCAACCATTTTGGCCTTCATCTTCTTTTTTGTGTCCTCAGGAGAATAGCGCTGCTTCCACTTTTCATTGGTATGCTAGAAACAAGGGAATAAGGTTTCAATTTGTGAATGAACATAAACCCTTAAGATATGAACAAGAAACTTCCTTTCTTGGTGTAAAACCTACCTTTTTTATTATTATTATTTTTTATTTGTAAAACCTACCTTTACTTTTTTTCTGACTCACAGACAAAGACATGGATATCAGGGTGCGGGTCCTGGAGCTTGAACTCAAGGCCTGAGTGCTGTCCTTAAGTTCTTTGCTCAAAGCTAGTGCTCTACAACTTGAGCCACAGTTCCACTTCTGGCCTTTAGGAGGTTAGTTGGAGATAGAAGTCTCACTGGCTTACCTGCCTGGCTGGCTTTGAACCACAGTCCTCAGATGTCCAACTCCTGAGTAACTAGGATTATAGACAATAGCCACTAGTGTCTGGCTTAAACCTGTAATCTTTTTTTTTTTGTCGGTTGTGGAGCCTGAACTCTGGGCCTGGGTGCTGTCCCTCAGCTCTTCAGCTCAAAGCTAGCCCTCTACCACTTGAGCCACAGTTCCATTTCTGGCTTTTTCTAGGTATGTAGTACTGAGGAATTGAACCCAGGGCCTCATGCATGCAAGGCAAGCACTCTACCACTGAGCCAACTTCCCAACCCTGTAATCTTAAACTACTCAGGAGCATTGAGGTTTGAGGCCAGCCCTGGCAAAAAGTTTGTAAGACTTTAGCTCAGTCAGTAAAAGCTGGGCATCGTGGTATATACCAGTCATCCTAGCCACAAAAGAAGTACAAATAGGTGGATCAAGGTCTAGGTGGGCCAGAACATAAAGATGAGAGCCTATTTTAAAGTAATTAAAGCAAAGCTAGGCACTAGTGGCTCAGGCCTGTAATCCTAGCAATTCAGGAGGCTGACATCTAAGGATTTAGGTTCAAAGCTAGCCCAGGCAGAAAAGTCTATGAGACATATCTCCAATTAACTACCAAAAAGTTAGAAATGGAGCTGTGGCTTAAAGTGGTGCAGCACTAGCCTTGAGTGCAAAAGTTCAAGGACAGTGCTCAAGGTTCTGAGTTTAAGTTTGAAGATAGTCACACATACACAAAAATAAGCCTGATGTTGGCTCATGCAGTAAGCTACTCAGGAGGCTAAAATCTGAGGATTGTGGTTCAAACCCAGCCTGGGCAGGAAAGCCCATCAAACTTTTTTTTTTTTTTTGGTGGTGGGGCTTGAACTCTGGGCTTGAGCTCTGTCCGTCAGCTCTTTAGCTCAATGTGAGCACTCTAGTGCTTGAGCCACAGCACCACTTCTGGTTTTCTAGTGGTTTACTGGAGATAAGAGTCTCATGGAGTTTTCTGCCCTGGCTGGCTTTGAACCACAATCCTCAGATCTCAGCCTTCTGAATAGCTAGGATTACAGGCATGAGCCACCGGCGTCCGGCTGCCCGTCCAAGTCTTTTCCAATTCACTACTAAAAAAGCCAGAAGTAGAACTGTGGCTCAAATAGTAGAGTGCTACCCTGAAGCACAAAAGCTCAGAACAATGCCCAGGCCCTGAGTTCAAGCTCTAGGGACTAGCACCAAAAAAATTAAAAAAAATAAATTAATTAAAGCAGAAAAGAGTTTAGGGTGTGCCAAAGTAGTAAAGTTCCTGCCTAGTAAGGGTAGGGCTCTAGTTCAAACTCTAGCCTGGCCCAAAATATATGTGTGTGTGTGTATATGAATCAGTACTAGGGCTCCCCGCAACTCTTTTGGGGGGAGTACTGGGAGTACTGGTGGCCCTAAGTTGCTTGCTTGACTGGTACTCTAACACTTAAGCCACCCCCTCCAGCTCTGCTTTTTGTTGGATATTTTATATTTTCCCCTATTAATACTTTTTTCTTTTAATTTTATTATTATTATTATTTTTCCTGGTCCTGGGGCTTGAACTCAGGGCCTGCCTGGGCAGTGTCCCTGAACTTCTTTTTGCTCAAGGCTAGCACTGTACCATTTGAGCACCACTTCGTTTTCTGTGTGTGTGTGTGTGTGTGTGTGTGTGTGTGTGTTGGTCGTGTGTGTGTGTGTGTGTGTGTGTGTGTGTGTGTTGGTCGTGTGTGTGTGTGTGTGTGTGTGTGTGTGTGTGTGTGTGTGTGTGTTGGTCGTGGGGCCTGGACTCTGGGTCTGGTCACTGTCCCTCTGCTCTTCAGCTCAAGGCTAGCACTCTACCACTTGAGCCACAGCACCATTTCCGGCTTTTTCTGCTTACGTAGTGCTGAGGAATTCAGCCTAGGGCCTCATGCATGCAAGGCAAGCACTCTACCACTGAGCCACCTTCCCAGCCCCATGGTGTTTTTGTTTTTAAATTGGAGATAAAAGTCTCATTGATTTTCCTATTCTGGTTGGCTTTGAACTTCGATCCTCCAGATCTCAGCTTCCCCTGAGTAGCTAGAATTACATACATAAGACACAGATGCCTGGCTTTTCCTCCTTCCTTCCTTCCTTCCTTCCCTCCCTCCTTCCCTCCTTCCCTCCTTCCTTCCTTCCTTCCTTCCTGTTCAGGACCTGAACTCAAACTTGGTACCTGATGCTTTCACTCATTGATTAGCTGGCACTGTGTCCAATGAGCCATGACTTCAACCCCTCTTCTACACCTTTTTAGGGTATCTTAAATCCAGAATTTATTTTTCACAGTGAACAGAACTAGAATGTCTTTTTTCTTTTCTTTTCTTTTTTTTTTTTTGGGGGGGGGGGTCCAGTCGTGGGGCCTGAACTCGGGGCCTGGGCGCTGTCCCTCAGCTCTTCAGCTCAAGGCGAGCGCTCTACCACTTGAGCCACAGCACCACTTCCGGCTTTTTTCTTTTTGCTTATGTGGTGCTGAGGAATCGAACCCAGGGCCTCAGGCATGCAAGGCAAGTGCTCTACCACTGAGCCACCTTCCCAGCTTCTAGAATGTCTTTTTCTTAAGCGTTCACTAGCCTGCCTTTTTAACTCTTCACTTCCTTTTTTCTGTCGGTGGTGGAGCTTGATCTCTGGGCCTGGGTGCTGTCCTTCAGCTCTTCAGCTCAAGGTTAGTGCTGTACCACTTGAGCCATAGTGCCTGGTTTTTTGGTGGTTTATTGGAGATAAGAGTCTCATGGTCTTTTCTGCCAGGACTGGCTTTGAACTGAAATTCTCAGATTTCAGCCTTCTGAGTAGCTAGAATTACAGGTGTGAGCCACCGGTGCCCTGCTCCCCCAGTTAAATTCTTTTTTTTTTTGGGTCCGGTCGTGGAGCCTGAACTCTGGGTCTGGACACTGTCCCTCAGCTCTTCAGCTCAAGGCTAGCGCGCTACCACTTGAGCCAAAGTGCCACCTCCGGCTTTTTTCTTTTTGCTTATGTGGTGCTGAGGAATCGAACCCAGTGCCTCATGCATACAAGGCAAGCACTCTACCACTGAGCCACCTTCCCAGCCCCCCCCCCCCCAGTTAAATTCTATATAATGAATTAATACTGAACTGAAAACTTTCAAGGACTGTGTGATTGTATCTTTTGCGGTTATATGTTCGCAGTTGACAGCAACATGGAAATAACAGTTGCATCTTAAAAGATTCCTGAAGATTCAGAAGAATATTCTTCTTTTAAGAAAATTTTCTTTACTTATTGTAAAGATGTTGTACAGAAGGTTATAGTTACATGAGTAAGGGAATGAGTACATATGTTGTTGAGCATTGTTACCCTTTCTCCCACTATTCCTTCCCTCTGCCACATCTCTCATTACCCTCATCCCAAAGTTGTAAAGTTGAATTCCAATATACTGTCTTTTGGTTATCATTGTTGCAATGGGTCAAAAGAATATTCTGTAGTAGTAAAAATTTATTTGAGATCTAGATCTAATGAGTACATACATACTATATATACATACATATGATAAACTAGTATAAAAAAGAAATTTAAAAGTGTAGTTATTTGTGACTTACTGTATTTTGGATTTAATTGAGGACATAAAAAAACTGAATAAGTATTGTTAAGGTTCAGGAAACTATTAAGGGGAAGACAGGGATTTTTTTTTTTTGTTATTTAATTTAATTAATTTTTTATTTTATTGTGAAAATACCATATAGAGGGGTTACAATTACATGGGCAAGATTATGGGTACATTTCTTTTTTTTTTTTTTTTTGGGTCCGGTCCTGGGGCCTGAACTCTGGGCCTGGGCGCTGTCCCTCAGCTTTTCAGCTCAAGGCTAGCGCTCTACCCTTTGAGCCACAGCACCACTTCTGGCTTTTTTTTTTTAATGTGGTGGTGAGGAATCGAACCCAGGGCCTCAGGCATGCAAGGCAAGCGCTCTACCACTGGGTCACCTTCCCAGCCCAATGGGTACAATTCTTATCAAGCATTGTTGCCTCTCCTTAGTTTCCCCTTCCCATCTCCCCCACTCCCACCCCCTATCCCCCCCCAGGCCAAAGTTGTAAAGTTCGTTGTTTTTTTTTTTTTTTTAAGTAAAGTTCGTTTTTTGATATAACAACTTGTACATCTCATTGTTGCAATGGGTCCACCTGTATCCCTATTTAAACAATTTGTTTTTTCCCTTCCCCTCCACAAATTATACTAACATCAAATACAGTGACAGTGAAAGCAGGGGTTATAGGGGCAGGGAGGGACATACAAAGCAACAAAGAAATCATCTTATAAATATGTTAGAAACAATCACATGAAAGAAAAAACATTTGAATACTTATCTTGGGGTTCATTTCACCTGACATCAACTCATCTGACCTTTTCTGTTTGTCTCAGGTATATACTAGTTATTGCAAATAAGGGAAACCATGGGAGCTATGTTTCTTTGGGCCTGGCTTACTCTATTTAATGTAATTTTTTCTAAGTATTTCTTTCCATTTCCTAACAAATAGGGCAATGTCATTCTTTCTGATGGAGGCATAGAATTCCATTGTGTATATGCCCATCCTGGGGCTTGAACTCAGGGCCTGTACACTGTTCCTGAGCTCTTTTGCTCAAGGCTGGTGCTCTATCACTTTGAGCCATAGACCCACTTCTGGTTTTCTTTTCTTTTTTTTTTTTTTTGGGGGGGGGGGGGGTGTCCGGTTGTGGGGCCTGCACTCTGGGCCTGGGCGCTGTCCCTCAGCTCTTCAGCTCAAGGCTAGCCCTCTACCACTTGAGCCACAGTGCCACTTCCGGCCTTTTTCTTTTTGTTTATGTGGTGCTGAGGAATTGAACCCAGGGCCTCATGCATGCAAGGCAAGTGCTCTACCACTGAGCCACCTTCCCAGTCCCCCACTTCTGGTTTTCTAAGTGGTTAATTGAAGATAAGTTTCCTGGCCTTTCCTGCCCTCGCTATCTTCAAACCCTGATCCTCAGATCTCAGCCTCCTGAGTAGCTGGATTACAGGCATGAGCCACTAGCACTGGGGTACTCTGTTGTTTTTTTAGACAAGAACTTGGCTCTGTAATATAGGTTGATCAAACTCAAAATCCTCCTGCTTCAGCCTCTTGAACGCTAAAATTACTTATAGGATTATAGATGTGTATCACCATGGAAATTTTATCTACTTTTAAATTTTTTTCTTTGTGCTTGGTATCCAAGAAATCATTGCCAAATTCAACATCATGAAGCTTTCTCCGATTTTTCTTTTTCTTTTTTTTTTTGTCGGTCATGGGGCTTGAACTCTGGGCTTGGGCGCTACCCTTGTGCTCTTCAGCTCAAGGCAAGCGCTCTACCACTTGAGCCACAGCACCACTTTATTGGAGATAAGAGTCTCACGAACTTTCCTGCCCTGGGCTGGCTTTGAACCGCGATCCTCAGATCTCAGCCTCCTGAGTAGCTAGGATTACAAGCGTGAGCCACCGGCGCCCAGCTTCTCTGATTTCTTCTAAGAATCTGGGCTTTGGTATTTAGTCTTCAAGAGATTGATTTTGTACTTTTTCACTTTTGTCTTTGTTTTTGTTCCATTACTGTTGCTTGAATTCAGGGGCTGTAGCTCTCACTTAGCTTTTCCACTCACTGCTGGCACTCTACCACTCAAGTCACACCTCTAGTTCTGGCTTTTTGCTGGTAAATTGGAGATAAAGAGTCTCATTTGTTTGTTTTGGCTGGCTTTGAACCACAATCCTCAGATTTCAACCTCCTGAGTAAAATGATTTTAGGTATAAGCCACCGGTTCATGGCTTATTGTTTTGTTTCGTTTTGTTGGTTGTAGGACTTGAACTCTGGGCCTGGGCGTGCTGCCCATGAGCTCTTCAGCTCAAGGTGAGCGCTCAGTTATGTGAACCATAGCCCACTTCCCGTTTTCTAGTGGGTAATTGGAGATAAGAGACGGACTTTCCTGTCAGAGCTGGCTTTGAACCACGATCCTCAGATCTCAGCCTCCTAACTAGGATTACAGCGATGAGATACCAGCACCTGGCCTTGTTAATTTTTTTTTTTTTTTTGAGACATCTCATTAGCCCAAGCTGATATTGCACCCAAGATGCCTTAGCCTGCTCAATGCAAGGATTACAAGTATTCATCTCTATTCCAGGTCATGTTGTATTAATTTTTTATATCATATAAGATTAGAATCTAAATTCTTTGTATATGAATGTTTAATTTTACTATTACCACTTGTAAAATCTTCTTTTGTTAAAAAATTCCTTGACCCAGTATGCAAAGGTTTATTTCTGGTCTCTTTAGAAATCTGTGTGTCTGTCTTATTGCAAGAATCACACTGTTTTGATTACTATAATCAGATAATTTTGTAGCAAATTTTGAAATCAGGAAGTATGAGTACTTTGTCTCATTACTCTTATTCTAAGATTATTTTGGCTTTTCCAGGTCTCTTGAGATGCCATCTGAATTTTAGAATAGTTTTTCTCTTGATACAGTTTTTTTTTTTTTTGTCGGTCATGGGTCTTGAGTGTTGGGCTTGGGCACTGTCCCTTAGCCCTTCAGCTCAAGGCTAGCACTCTACCACTTGCCACAATTTTACTTCTGATTTTTCTGGTGGTTTATTAGAGATAACCCTGAACCTCAGATCTCAGCCTTCTGAATAGCCAGTGTTACAGGCATGAGCCACTGGCACCCAGCTCACATAGATTTTTTTTTTTTTTTTGGCCAGTCATGGTACCTGAACTCTGGGCCTGGGCACTGTCCCTCAGCTCTTCAGCTCAAGGCTAGTGCTCTACCACTTGAGCCACAGCACCATTTCCAGCTTTTTCTGCTTATGTGGTGCTGAGGAATCGAACCCAGGGCCTCATGCATGCAAGGCAAGCACTTTACTACTGAGCCACCTTCCCAGCCTCCCTCACATAGGTTTTTATATTGACCTAAAAGTCTGAATGGAATTCTTTTTTTTTGTCGGTCGTGGGGCTTGAACTCTGGGCCTGGGCGCGGTCCCTCAGCTCTTCAGCTCAAGGCGAGCGCTCTACCACTTGAGCTACAGCGCCACTTCCGGTTTTCTGGTTGTTTATTGGAGATAGAAGTCTCACGGTCTCTCCTGCCCGGGCTGGCTTTGAACCGAGATCCTCAGATCTCAGCCTCCTGAGTAGCTAGGATTACAGGCGTGAGCCACCAGCGCCCAGCTTGAAAGGAATTCTTTTAGAATGTTTTTTTTTGTTGTTGTTGGTCATGGGGCCTGAATTCTGGGCCTGAACGCTGTCTCTGAGCTCTTTAGCTCAAGACTAGCACTCTACCACTTTAGCCACTGCACCACTTCTGGCTTTTTTCTTTTTGTGTATGTGGTGCTGAGGAATCGAACCCAGGGCCTCATTCATGCAAGGCAAGCACTCTTCCACTGAGCCATCTTCTCAGTCCAACTTTGGTAGAATTTGATAGCTGACTCTAATTACAGAGTGTTTAATCTCATCTACCTTCTCTGGGTCATTGTACTTTTAAGTATTAGAGGTTTTTTTTTTTTTTTGTCCCTCCCACACCTGTGTGTGTGTGGGGAGGGTGTGTGTGTGGGTGTGTGGGTGTATGAGTGTATGAGTGTTGGTACTGGGGCTTGAATTTAGGGCTTGGGCACTGTCCTGAGCTTTTGTGCTCAAGGCTAGTGCTCTACCACTTGAACCATAGCTTTACTTTTGCTTTATTTTTGGTGGTTAATTGGATGTGAGTCTCATAGACTTTGCTGCCTGGGCCAGCTTTCAACTGAGATCCCCAGATGTCAGCCTCTCAAATAGCTAGGATTAAAGGTTTGAGCCACCAGCCCATCTAGGCTATTCATTCGTTTTAAATTAGTTTGCAGTAGTTATACAAAGAGAATTTTGTTACATTTCTATGCATATTTACAATATATTCCACTCATTTTCACCCTCCCATCACTCTTCCTTCAACCTTCCCTTCCTCTTTTTTTTTAAAAAAAAATTATAGAAGTGATGTACAGAGGGATTACAATTACATGAGTTGGTTAATGAGTACATTCCTTTTTTTTTTTTTGGTTGTGGGGCTTGAACTCTGGGCCTGGGCGCTGTCCCTCAGCTCTTCAGCTCAAGGATAGTGCTCTACCACTTGAACCACAGCACCACTTCTGGCTTTTTCTGCTTATGTGGTGCTAAGGAATCGAACCCAGGGCCTCATGCATACAAGGCAAGCACTCTACCACTGAGCCACCTTCCCAGCCCTACATTTTCTTTTGTACAGTGTCTTCTGCCCCCTCATTCTCTCCCAGTCCCCACCACCTGTCTCCACCCATGAGTTGTATAGTTCACTTTCATCTATGTCCCGTGAGCTACCTCTACTGCACTTTTTCACCCTTTTCCCTCGAGTTCTGTGCCCCCCCTTCTGAAAATGCATACATAAATACATCATACAATAAGGTAAAGAAGATAGAATTATCAAGCCTAAAACCTAAAAACAAAAACCCTTTTCTTTCCATATCTTGGAGTTTGTTTCAGGATGTCTTATTATTTTATATAAATATGAAGAGGCACTTAGGCATTGCCTTTCTGTTTCTCTCCTAAGATATCTTCTTTTGGTCCTACTGTGTTTATCTAGAATCCTGTGTAATTTGTCAGATCCCAGTGCATTTTAGATTTAATTTCTGCATATCAGAGAGAACATGTGCCATTTGTCTCTCTGAGCTTGGCTTACCTCACTTAACATGATTTGTTCTACTTCTATCCATTCCCCTGCAAATTACTTTTTCCACATTTTTGGGATCCGCTCATCTACTGTGGTGCATCTGGGCTGTTCCCATATCTTGGCTATTGTGATTGCCCTTCCTTTTATTTCACACTTATTCTGTTTTTTCTTTTTTTTGTCGGTCATGGGGCCTGAACTCTGGGCCTGGGCCCTGTCCTTCAGCTCTTCAGCTCAAGAATAGTGCTCTACCACTTGAGCCAAAGCGCCACTTCTGGCTTTTTTCTGCTTATGTGGTGCTGAGGAATCGAACCAAGGGCCTCGTGCATGCAAGGCAAGCACTCTACCACTGAACCACCTTCTCAGCCTCTTATTTCACACTTTTTGCAGTTTATTCTACACTTTTTACAACTTCGGGTTAATTGTAAAATAATCCTACCAAATGCTGAAAATTCTACTTTCAGAAACTTCTATTTGATTTGTTGTGTCTTTCATTACCCTCATTCTAACCACTGTAATTGCTTGACCTTACTCATTTAATACCTTAGATATTTGTTGGGTAATTGATTAATTTTGTTGCTTATGGGGCTTGAACTCAGGGCCTGGGTGACATCCTTGAGTTTTTTTTACTCAAGGCTAGCGCTCTACTACTTTGAACCACACTACTAGTTTCGGTTTTCTGGTTGTTAATTGGAGATTAACTGGCTTTGAGTCACTATCCTTAGATCTTAGCCTCCTGAATAGCTAGGATTACAGGCATGAGACACCAGCACCCAGCTCTTAGATGTATTTTATTTTGCCAGTCCTGGAGCTTGAACTTAGGGCCTGAGCACTCTACCAAGGCTAGTACTCTACCACTTGAGCCACAGAACCACTTTTCCTGTTTATGGGGTACTGAGGAATTGAATCCAGGGCTTCATGCATGTTAGACAAGCATTCTACCACTAAGCCACATTCCCAGCCCTTAGATATATTTTATTTTAATTTTTGTTTGTTGTGGGGCTTGAACTCTGGGCCTGGGCACTGTCCCTCAGCTCTTCAGCTCAAGGCTAGCACTCTACCACTTGAGCCACAGTGCCACTTCCGGCTGTTCTCTTTTTGCTTATGTGGTGCTAGGAATCGAACCCAGCGCCTCAGGCATCCAAGGCAAGCGCTCTACCACTGAGCCACCTTCCCAGCCCCTATCTTCTGATATTTACATTTACACCAATACACCATGGAGTTTCTAAAACAACTCAGTTTAAACGAGGGAAATAGTGTGACTGGTTAGTGATGAGAATGGCTTATCTTCAGATGCTTTTTGGGGATCCTTTAAGAACATCTTCCCCAAGGGACTGGGAAGGTGGCTCAGTGGTAGAGTGCTTGCCTTGCATGCATGAGGCCCTCGGTTCGATTCCTTAGCACTACATAGCAGAAAAAGCCGGAAGTGGGGCTGAGGCTCAAGTGGTAGAGAGCTAGCCTTGAGCTGAAGAGCTGAGGGACAGCGTTCAGGCCCCACAGCCAACAAAAAAACCAAAAACATATTCCCCACCTCCCCCACACCAAGATGTGAACTCAATGCCTTGTGTTTGCTCAGCTTACTTGCTCTGCTGGCAGCTGCTACTTGAGCTATACCTCCAGCCCTAGTTTTTGCTGGTTGTTTTTAGAGTCAGAATCTTGAGAACTTTTCTACTTCAGCTGACTCTGATCCTTAGTCCTCCAGATCTCAGCCTCCAGAGTAGCTAGGATTTCTTTACAAGAAAGCCATCAATGCCTGGCAAGAACATTTTGTTTTTCTAAGAAGCAAATACCTCTGGGTTTGTTTTTTTTTAAATTTTATGTGATACTGGGATTTGAACTGAAGTCCTTGAAGTTACTAAACAGGAATGGAGTTGAGGATAAAATCGGGGTTAGTTAGATCCTGATTTTTTTGGTCGGTCATGGAGCTTGAACTCTGGGCTTGGTTGCTGTCCCTGTGCTCTTCAGCTCAAGGCAAGCGCTCTACTGCTTGAGCCACTGTGGCACTTCCGCTGTTCTAGTGGTTTATTGGAGACAAGAGTCTCAAGGACTTTTCCTTCCCCAGGTTGTCTTTGAACTGTGATCCTCAGATCTCAGCCTCCTTAGTAGCTAGGATTACAGGTGTGAGCCACTGGCGCCCGGCAGTTATCCTGATTTTTGTCTTGGACCCATATCCTGTATGTCTCCTGTGTAGCTGGCATTACAAGTGTGTGCTACTAAGCTGCTGTTTCTTTCCTTCCTTCCTTCCTTCCTTCCTTCCTTCCTTCCTTCCTTCCTTCCTTCCTTCCTTCCTTCCTTCCTTCCCTTCCTTCCCTTCCTTCCCTTCCTTCCTTCCTTCCTTCCTTCCTTCCTTCCTTCCTTCCTTCCTTCCTTCCTTCCTTCCTTCCTTCCTTCCTTCTCTCTCTCTCTTTCTCTCTCTCTTCTCTTTCTTTCTTTCTCCCCCCTTCCCCCTCCTCCTTCTTCTTTGTCAGTCGTGGGGCTTGAACTCAACCTGGGTGCTGTCCTTCAGTTCAAGGCTAGCACTCTACCACTTGAGCCACAGTACCACTTAGGGTTTTCTGGAGGTTAATTGGAGATAAGAGTCTCACTGGCTTTCCTGCCTGAGCTGGCTTTGAACCGTGATCTTCAGATCTCAGCCTCCTAAGTAGCTACAATTACAGCCACCAGCACCGCCTTTTTTTTTTTTCCAGTACATGGTATTGGACTCAAGGTGTCTTATGCTTTCTAGGTTGGTGGGTGCTCTGCTGACCCCCAAATCTGGTTTTTGTGTGTGTGTGCCAGTCCTGGGGCTTGAACTCAGGGCCTGAACTTTTATGCTCAGGGCTGGTACTTTACCAGCCACAGCTCCACTTCTGGCTTTTTGGTGGCTAATTGAAGGTAAGAGTCAAACGGACTTTCCTGCCTGGGCTAGCTTTGAAGCAGGATCTTCAGATCTCAGCCTCCTGAGTAGCTAGGATTATAAGCATGAATCACTGGTGTCCTGTAAAGGGAAGAACTTTACTTTAGCTTTTGCATATAGAAAAATTCTTTTTTTTTTAAACAAAAGGAAAAATGATATTTATTTCCCAGTTGATTTTTAAATTAATGAAATAATCCAGCATTTTCTTACATCAAGAAAAAAACAGCAAGCATTTTACAAACATGTATGAAATTTTCACCATATGAAGAAAAATACTATACAGTGATATAAATGTTTTATCTATTGGAATAGTATTCTATGGGAGCTCTATTACAAAGTCATGTGTGATATAAACAGAGACATACTGCGTATAAAGGATCAGAAATCACACATCAAAGAAGAATATTCAGACCAGTCGAATTGTTTTACAGAATTAAATGTACTTTCTCTCTTGCTGAGAGAGTAGGGAGAAAGTTGAACATCTCAAGGGGAGGCACATGATATATGATTGACTTTTTTTTTTTTTGTCGGTCATGGGGCCTGAACTCTGGGCCTGGGCACTGTCCCTGAGCTCTTCAGATCAAGGCTGGTGCTCTACCACTTGAGCCACAGTGCCACTTCCAGCTTTTTCTGCTTATGTGGTTCTGAGGAATTGAACCCAGGGCCTCATGCATGCAAGGCAAGCACTCTATCACTGAGCCACCTTTCCAGTCCATGATTAATTTTTTGAATATTTGAAAATAGCAATGGAATTATATAAATTGTATTCTCAGTTGATATTCTATTTACCAAGTAACATGCCTGATCTACTTACATGTATTACTTGGATAAGTGTAAGAGGTAATGTGAAGGTTAAAAGTTGCAGAGCACTATATATAATATAAACCTTTAAAAAAATTGCAGAACAGCACAACATTTCATGTAGACATTGATATATATAATTAAACATTTTTTAAAAAAATCATAGGAATGAACTCACTAAATTTCATACACTGGGTTACCATTGAGGAAAATGGGAGAATATAGGATTAGTTTTTCAGAGAGCTTCAGTGTTGTGATGCATTGTGTTGTTCTTTCTAATCTTACATTAGTAAATCTGAAGGGATTTCATGGTTAACATTTCCACACGTTTTGTGATACAGTATTTCTTAAACTAAATGTAGAGTAAATGATTGTTGTATTCTCTATACTTTTTGTAAAAAGATAAAACACTATAGATAGGAATTAACAAATTAAGGTTCTGCATGTCATATTCTACTTGTAGTCTATTTTTGTTCAGTCTCAGAGCTAAAAAGAATTTAAATGATATTTACAAGTTTTGTTTTGTTTTGGTGTTAATTCTGGGGCTTGAACTCAATCTGGCTTTTGTGTGCAAGGCTAGTGTTCTACCACTTGAACCACAGTTCCACTTCTGACTTTTTTGGTAGCTTATAGGAAATAAGAGTCTCATAGACTTTCCTGCCCCAGCTGGCTTTGAACCATGATCTCCTCAGATCTCAGTCTCCAGAGTAGCAGGGATTATAGGTATGAGCCACTGGCACCGGGTGAATTTACAGGTGTTTTTTTTTTTTTTTTTTGTCAGGTGGGGTTTGAACTCTGGGCCTGGGCACTGTCCCTTAGCTCTTCAGCTCAAGGCCAGTGCTCTGCCCCTTAAGCCACAGTCCCATTTCTGGTTTTCTGGCAGTTAATTAGAGATAAGAGTCTCATAGACTTTCCTACCTGGGCTGGCTTTGAACCATGATCCTCATATCTCAGCCTTCTGAGTAGCTAGGATTATAGGCATGAGCCACCAGTGCCCGACTTACTTACAATTGTAAATGGTTGGAAAAAAAACTATGATTATTTTACAATGTTTGAAAATTATATGAAATCAGTTTTCAGTGCCCATAAAGACAGTTTTATTGGTAAGAACCATATTCATTCATACATTATCTAAGGCTGCTTTCTAACTGTTGGACTCAGTAGTTAAAATAAATATGATAAAGAGCCTAAAGTTTAGGGTTTTTTTGTCTTGTTTTTTTTGTCACGGGGCCTGAACTCTGGGCCTGGGTGCTGTTTTTCAGCTCTTCAACTCAAGGATAGTGCTCTACCACTTGAGCCGAAGTGCCACTTCTGGCTTTATCTGCTTATGTGGTGCTGAGGAATTGAACAGAGGGCCTCATGCATGCAAGGCAAGCACTCTACCACTGAGGTACCTTCCCAGCCCCTAAAGTATTTATTGTCTGACTATTTTTCGGTTCCAGGCTAGGATGCTTTTGCTCATTGGCTAGCACTCTACCAATCGAGCCATACATACACTGGCTTTTTCTTTTTATTGTTACTAAAAAGGTGATGTACAGAGAAGGGTTACAGTTACGTAAGTCAGCTAGAATATGTTCCTTTTTGGACAGTGTCACCCCCTCCCTCTCTCTCCCAGTTTGTTTGGCTTTTTATAGAGCATTCCAGTCTGTGTTGCAGATGAATTTTGGTCGTAGATTAATGATTTTGTAACTGGACAAGTAAACTTATTTAATATTCTTTTTTTTTTTTTTTGGGTCCGGTCATGGGGCCTGAACTCTGGGCCTGGACGCTGTCCCTGAGCCCTTCAGCTCAAGGCTAGCCACTCTACCACTTGAGCCAGCGCCACTTCCGGCTTTTTTCTTTTTGCTTATGTGGTGCTGAGGAATCAAACCCAGGGCCTCATGCATGCAAGGCAAGCGCTCTACCACTGAGCCACCTTCCCAGCCCCTTATTTAATATTCTTGTAATAAGTTGAAGATCCATAAGTTATGATTTTGAACACTTAAAATGAAAATAAGTTAGATAATTGGCTTATGGAGGTTTCAAAGTAATTGTTCAGTAGTAATCTCATCTTGTTGAACAAGTCCAAGTCTAATGCATTTCTCCCTATGAATACCTGATTCTCATTTCACTAGGAGATTTGACAGTTTTAAATACCTACTAGAGTCATGTGGCTTGAGATTGGTGTCTTGGTACCTTATTGGCTATATTTCCAGCAATTTTCAGCAAACCAGCAATAATTGAGAGAACTGTATTTATTTATTTATGGCTGTCGTGGGGCTTGAACTTCTGGGCTTGGGCACTGTCCTTCCGCTCTTCAGCTCAAAGCAAACGCTCTAACACTTGAATCACAGCGCCACTACAGGAAACTTAGGAGCAAACCTTTTTGTTTTGGTTGGTTGGTGTGGGGCTTGAACTCAGGGCTGTCCCTAAGTTCAAGCTCAGCTCTTCCTACTCAAGGCTAGCAAAGTACTCTACCATTTGAGCCATAGCGCCTCTTCCAGTTTTAAGTGGTTAATTGGAGATAAGAGTCTCACAGGGACTTTTCTGCTCCAGCTGGCTTTAAACCGTGATCCTCAGATCTCAGCTTCCTGAGTAGCTAGTATTATGAGCATGAACCACCGATGCCCCCCCCCCCTTTTTTTTTAAAATGCTATTTGAAGTCAGGCCTTTCATGTTTGCTAGACAGGTACTCTACCACTTGATTCATACCTCAGCCTTAGGGTAAACTGTATTTTATTTTATTTTATTTTTGCTTGTGTGTTCGGGGGGGTGGGGGGGGCTGGTGTCAAGGAAGGAAACTTGGGTCCAGAAAAGAAGGGGGAGTAAACTTCATTTATTTATTTATTTAGTCGGTCGTGGGGCTTGAACTCTGGCCTTGGGCACCATCCCTCAGCTTTTCAGCTCAAGGCAAGCGTTCTACCACTTGAGCTACAGCGCCACTTCTGGTTTTCTTGTGGTTTATTGGAGATAGGAGTCTCATGATCTTTCCTGCCTGGACTGGCTTTGAACCACGATCCTCAGATCTCAGCCTCCTGAGTAGCTAGGATTATAGGCTTGAGCCACCAGCGCCCGGCAAC
Organism: Dipodomys spectabilis; assembly: GCF_019054845.1. Taxonomy (NCBI): domain Eukaryota; kingdom Metazoa; phylum Chordata; class Mammalia; order Rodentia; family Heteromyidae; genus Dipodomys; species Dipodomys spectabilis. Next base: position 7,340,590 of record NW_024870746.1, read on the forward strand.
TTTATTTTTAATAATATGGAATGCTTCACACATGTGTGTCATCCTTGAGAAGGTACCATGCTTATCTTCTTTGTATCATTCCAGTTTTTAATATATGTGCTGCTGAAACAAGCCTAGGATTTTTTTTTTTTTTTTTTTTGTGCTGGTCCTGGGGCTTGAACTCAGGTCCTGGGTGCTGCCCCTGAGCTTTTGTGCTTAAAGCTAATGCTCTACTACTTGAGCCATAGCTCTACTTGCAGGTTGTTTGGTAGTTATTTGGAGATAATAATCTCACATACTTTCCTTCCTGGGCTGGCTTTGAATCTGAATCCTCAGATTTCAACCTCCTGTGTAGGTAAGATTTCAGGCTTTAGCTATCAATGCCCTGCTAGAGGTAAACCTTTTTTTTTTTGTCGGTTGTGGGGCTTGAACTCTGGGCTTGGGTGCTGTCCCTGCACTCTTTAGCTCAAGGCGAGCGCTCTACCGCTTGAGCCACAGTGCCACTTCCTAGAGGTAAACTTCTTAAGGTAAATATTTACTGTTTGGTAAAACGATATTCCAAGTCCAGTTGACATTTCCATCACAAAAGTAGCGCCCCTTTCCTAGAAATTCTGTGTTCCTTAAGGCTGATAGACAAATCTCAGCTCCCCCTAGATGAAATACAGACCAAGCAGATTGTTTAGGCATAACTTTAAAGCACATGATCCTCTCCTGCATGAATATGTTCTTACTACATTGTAGTAAAGAGAGAAGATTCCTGGCAAGTGCTGGATAAGATGTCCACCCAACCTAATGTTGGGTCCTTTTTTTTTTTGTTGTTGGTTGTGGGGCTTGAACTCTGGGCCTCGGCGCTGTCCCTCAGCTCTTCACCTCAAGGCTAGTACTCTACTACATGAGCCACAGTGCCACTTCTGTCTTTTTCTGTTTATGTGGTGCTGAGAAATCGAACCCAGGGCCTCATGCATGCAAGGCAAGCACTCTACCACTGAGCCACCTTCCCAGCCCCTGTTGGGTCCATTTTGATGACTAAATTCTTAGTTATATTTCTGGCTAGAAGTAATGAATATTCAGAATTCCCCACTGGAATATCCAATCCATCATTTCTGATTTTACCTTTTTGACTATTAGCAAGTTAATTGGCACAAACAGAAATGTATTAGTGTAACTGGCCCTTTACAGTCTTGACAATTCTAGATGTTATTCTGCTTTGATCCTGAAAGGTCCCTTTACCTATCATTTATCATCTAGGCTATTTTTTCTTAGATCTCTCATCTTTAGCCGTTGGGGTATTGGTATCTGTACTGAACTAGGTCTTCTTACTTATTTTCTTGCTGAGTTTTACTGGTGGCTATGTTCCTTTTGATTAGACTGAAGGGATTCTGCCTTTTCATTACATATATCTTAATCATTATATTAAATGTGATTTGTTTTACCTTGAAATTACTTAGTTTTTGATAGATGTTACATATGTGTGGTAGAGAATTCACAATCTGAAAAACAGTTTCCAAGCTGGGCCCTGGTGGCTCACTCTTGTAATCCTAGCTACTTAGGAGACTATAAGATGTAAGGATCCTGTTTCAAAGCCAGCTTGGGCTCCTAGGAAAGTCCTTGAGACTCTTCTCCAGAAAAACCAGAAATAAAGATGTGTCTCAAATTGGTAGAGTGCTAGTCTTGAGCAAAAAGAGCTCAGAAATAGTGCCCAGGCCCTGAGTTCAAGCCCCATGACTAACAACACAACCACAGAAAAGCAAAAAAACAAAACAAAACAGTTTACAGTTAAAAATAAAAGGAACAAAAAACACCTTCCACCTCGGTGATAGAACATTTCTGTTTCTTGGAATCTTTCTGTTGACATTGTAGACATTTATAAACTTAAAAAATTACCTTTTTTGGGGGAGGGAGGAAGGGGGTGCTAGTACTAGGGCTTGAACTTAAGGTGTGAGCACTGTCCCTGAACTTTTTGCTCAAGTCTAGTACTCTACCACTTGAGCCACAGCTCCAGTTCCAGGTTTTTCATGGTTAATTGGTGCTTATGGAGTTTCTTGCCAAGACTGGGTTTGAACCTCAATTTTTAGATCTCAGCCTCCTTAGTAGTCTGTATTATAGGGTGAGCCACTGGCACTTGGCTTAGTCTGTTTTTTGTTTTTTCCTTACAGTAGGTAGTCATGTGATTGTCCTGAAATCCTGGTAAGTGGAGACCTAAATTAAGTGATTATTGGATTTGTCAAGTCAGGACAGCAGGCTATATTCCAGAATAATTTCTAATTATAGATAAAATTATTTTATCTAGTTCTAGCATAGCCTGTTATTTATAGGAATCAAGTGTGGTAATTAAGGTAGAGGACAGATTAAAAGATTTATGAAAGTTATTAACTAGGTAGATGTGATTAACTTGCTTTTCTTTTCCTTTCCTTTCCTTTCCTTTTTTTTTTTTGGTCAGTCATGGGGCTTGAACTCTGGGCCTGAGCACTGTCCCTGTGCTCTTCAGCTCAAGGTGAGTGCTCTACCACTAGAGCCACAGCACCACTTCTGGTTTTCTGGTGGTTAACTGGAGATAGGAGTCTCATGGAATTTCCTGCCTGGGCTGGCTTTTCACTGCAATCCTCAGATCTCAGCCTTTAGCTAGGATTACAGGTGTGAGCCACCAGAGCCTGGCTAACTTGTTTTTCTTATTTCTTATTTTACCAGATCCTAAGCTCTTTTTGATTTAGTTATTTTTCCAATAGTTTGTGATTTTTTTTGGCCATTCTTCCCCTCCCCCTCAAACCTCAATATTTCTACTATGCCTTCTACATAGCTGGGTTTACAATTAGGAGCCACTGTACCTATCCCATTTTCTTGTTTTTGGTTTTGTTTTTTTGGTCGTGGGGCCTGAAATCTGGGCCTTGGTGCTGTCTCTCTGCTCTTCAGCTCAAGGCTAGCACTCTACCACTTGAGCCACAGCACCACTTCCAGCCTTTTCTGTTTATGTGGTGCTGAGGAATCGAACCCAGGGCCTCATGCATGTAAGGCAAGCATTCTACCATTGAGCCACCTTCTGAGGCCCCTCCCCCCATTTTCTTTTTCTTTCTTTTTGTGCTGGTCCTGGGACTTGATAAGCTCAGGGCCTGGGCACTGTCCCTGAATTTTGTTTTGTTTTATTTTTAAAGGCTAGCTCCCTACCACTCGAGCCACAGCTCCACTTGTAGTTTTTTGGTGGTTGGAGATAAGAGTCTCACAGATTTTGCTGCCTCACCTAGCTTCCAGCTACCATCCTCAGATCTCAGACTCCTGACTATCAGAGATTATGCATAAGCCACTAGTATCCAGCCTATCCTATTTCCTTCCCTTAAATTCTCCTTTTTTCTTTTGTGGTTGGAGGAGCTTAAGACTGAGTACAGGGGCTGAAAAGGTGGCTCAGTGGTAGAGTGCTTGCCTTGCATGCCTGAGGCCCTGGGTTCGATTCCTCAGCACCACATAAGCAAAAAGAAAAAAGCCGGAAGTGGCACTGTGGCTCAAGTGGTAGAGCACTAGCCTTGAGCTGAAGAGCTGAGGGACAGCGCCCAGGCCCAGAGTTCAGGCCCCATGACCGGACCCAAAAAACAAACAAACAAAAGACTGAGTACAACTTTAGTATACAGAGGGTAGACGTTTTTGCTTTTACATTGTTTGTAATTTAGGATAAAGATTAACCCAAGCCGGGCGCTGGTGGCTCACGCCTGTAATCCTAGCTACTCAGGAGGCTGAGATCTGAGGATCGCGGTTCAAAGCCAGCCCGGGCAAGAGAGACCGTGAGACTCCTATCTCCAATAAACCACCAGAAAACTGGAAGTGGCGCTGTAGCTCAAGTGGTAGAGCGCTCGCCTTGAGCTGGAGAGCTGAGGGACAGCGCCCAGGCCCAGAGTTCAAGCCCCACGACCGACAAAAAAAAAAAAAAAAAGATCAACCCTTACAGAAGTGAAAGATCAACACTTATAGTAAAATATCTGAAGTTCTAAATTAAGCTAACGGACAAAAAAAAAAGGTTGGTACAGCTTATCATCCTGGGGTTAATACCATGCTGCTGATATAAGGTTGAAAATAAGAATTTAAGACTGCCTTAGTTGCATATCTTGTAAACCCCATTAGAGTTTCTTTTCCTTTTAGAAGAGAGAAATTATAATTTTGTAGGTGTTAAATACTAATTTAATCCTGGAGATGATTTTTCCTTTCTTTTTTTTTTGGGGAGTAGGCAGTGGAACTCCCAAATATTCCAAGTGTGAAAATAAACAAAAAAGACTGGCCTAGAAACAACTTTGTCAAGTGAAAGATAAAATAGTTACGGTAATTTACTTCTCTCTTCCGATACAGGGAGAGGACAACAATGTAACTTTTTTTTTTTTTTAATTATTTTTTTTTGGGGTCCGGTTGTGGGGTCTGAACTCTGGGCCTGGGCGCTGTCCCTCAGCTCTTCAGCTCAAGGCTAGCACTCTACCACTTGAGCCACAGCGCCACTTCCGGCTTTTTTCTTTTTGCTTTGTAACTTTTTTAAAATATTTATTTGCAATATTTGATTCTATAGAAATCTTGTGACTTTTACAACAATCTTAGTTCCTGTAAACCTTTAATAAATGTGCACATAAAGAAGTACTACTTGGAGGTCTTGGAGGCCTAGGTCAGGTGGTAGAGCGCTAGGCAGTGAACAAAAGTGTCAGATAATGAGTTCAAGTTCTGGACACACACACACACACACACACACACACACACACACACACACACACACACACACACACACACACACACACACACACGAAGTACTACTTTGAGAAAATTTGCTGCTCCTTTTTTTTTTTTGGTGGGTCGTGGGGCTTGAACTCTGGGCCTGGGTACTGTCCCTTAGCTCTTCAGCTCAAGGCTAGCACTCTACCACTTGAGCCACAGCGCCACTTGGGCTTTTTTCTTTTTTTTTTTGCTTATGTGGTGCTGAGGAATCGAACCCAGGGCCTCAGGCATGCAAGGCAAGCACTCTACCACTGAGCCACCTTCCCAGCCCTTATGATCTCATTTCTATAAATGGACCAGACCTGTTCAATACAGGACTTTAGGGAGTTAACAGAGACTAATAGGTAGATAAACTTCACCCTTTCATCTTCCTTCTCCTCCCCTCTTCTCCTCTCCTCTCCTTTCCTTTCCTCTCCTCTCTATACCATAGTTGAAAACTATGGTATAGAGGGGCCTGGGGCTTATTCTGCTGGTGTTCTACCACTTGCACCATGCTTGTAGCCTTGCTTTTTTGTGTGTGTACCAGTTCTGGGACTTGAACTCAGGGCCTGGATGTAGTTCCTGCATATATATATTTTTTTTAATTTAATTTAATTTTATTTGTGAACATACTGTACACAGGGGTTACAATTACATGGGCAGGATAATGCGTACATTTCTTACCAAGCATTGCAGCCTCCTCCTTTGTTTACCCTTCACATCCCTTCCCAGCCTCCCCCCTCCCCCCTAATCCCAATCCTTCTCCTCCCCCCCCCCCCCCCCCCCCCCCCCGCACCAATGAAGTAAAGCTCGTTTTGGACATGACAACTTGTACTTCTCATTGTTGCAACAGGTCCACCTGTATCCTTAAACAACTGGTTTTTCCCCATCTCCTCCACAAGTTATACTGACATCAAATATAGTGAAAGCAGGGGTTATACTATGGGGGAGGGACATACAAAGCAACAAAGAGATAATCTTATAAATGTGTTAGAAACACATGCATGAAAGAAAAAAACATTAAAATACACATCTAAGGGTTCATTTTCCTGACATCACATTATCTGACCTTTTCTGCTTGACTCATACATATACTAGATATTACAAATAAGGGAAACCTTGGGACCTACGTTTCTTTGGGCCTGGCTTACTTCACTTAATATAATTTTTTCCAAGTTTTTCCATTTCCTAACAAATGGGGCAATGTCATTCTTTCTGATGGAGGCATAGAATTCCATTGTGTATATATACCACATTTTCTTGATCCATTCATCTACTGAGGGGCATCTGGGTTGGTTCCATATCTTAGCTATGGTAAATAATGCTGCAATAAACATAGTTGTGCTGGTAGCTTTATTGTGGTCTTGTTTGTAAACATTAGGGAAAATGCCCAAAAGTGGGATTGCTGGGTCATAGGGGAGCTCTATGTGAAGTCTTTTGAGGAACCTCCATACTGCTTTCCAAAGTGGTTGAACAAGTTTACATTCCCACCAACAATGAAGTAAGGTTCCTTTCTGTCCACATCCCCTCCAGCATCTGTTGTTAGAGTTCTTGATTTTTGCCGTTCTAACTGGAGTGAGGTGATATCTCAATGTTGTTTTGATTTGCATTTCTTTTATGGCTAGGGATGTTGAACATTTCTTCATGTGTAGTTCCTGCATATTTTTGTTCAAGGACAGCATTCTACCACTCAAGCCTTACTAGCTTTTTGGTAGTTAATTGGAGATAAGAGTCTCCTGGACTTTGCTGCCATGGCTAACTTTGATCCTCAAATCTCAGCTTCCTGAGTAGCCAGGATTATAAGCAGTGAACCAGTGAGTCTGACTTTCTGTTGGCTTTTAGTGGTGGAATCTCATGGACTTTGTTAGCTAGGTTGGCTTTTTTTTTATTTTTGTTTGTTTTTTTTTTGTCATAGGCTTGAACTCTGGGCCTAATCACTATCCCTCAGCTCTTCAGCTCAGAGTGAGTGCTCTACCACTTGACCCACAGCGCCATTTCTGGTTTTCTGGTAGTTAACTAGAGATAAGAGTCTCACAGACTTTCCTGTCTCGGCTGGCTTTTGAACCATGATCCTCAGATCTCAGCCTCCTGAGTAGCCAGGATTACAGGTGTGAGCCGCCAGTGCTTTTTTTAAGTTGGTCTTGGGGCCTGAACTCGGGGCCTGTGAGCTGTCCCTCAGCTCTTCAGCTCAAGGCTAGTGCTCTACCATTTGAGCTCCAGCATCACTTCTGGCTTTTTCTGCTTATGTGGTGCTGAGGAATTGAACCCAGGGCCTCATATATGCAAGGCAAGCACTATACCACTGAGCCACCTTCCCAGCCCCTAGGCTAGCTTTGAATCTCTGGATTTTAGCTTTCTGAGTAGCTGGGATTATAGATGTGAACCACTGGCACTTGGCTTTTTTTTTTTTTTTTTTTAAATAGCATTTTTTTTTTTTTTTTTGGTCAGTCCTGGGGTCTGAATTCAGGGCCTGGGCACTGTACCTCAGCTCTTCAGCTCAAGGCTAGCACTCTACCACTTAAGCCACAGCGCCACTTATGGCTTTTTCTGCTTATGTGGTGCTGAGGAATGGAACCCAAGGCCTCATGCATGCAAGGCAAGTGCTCTACCACTGAATCACCTTCCTAACCCAGTAGTAGTTTTTTTTTTTTTTTTTTTTTTTTGTTAGTCATGGGGTTTGAACTCTGGGCCTGTGTGTGTGAGAGAGAGAGAGAGAGAGACAGACAGACAGACACAGACTGAGGCATGAATTTAGGGCTTTCTGCTCCTCCTTGGCTTTTTAGTCATGGCTGGCACTCTGTCACTTGAGCTATAACTCTTATTTCTTCTCTCTCTCTCTCTCTTTCCCTTTTTTCTTTCTTTCTTTTTCTTTTTTTTTTTTTTTGTGGGTCATGGGGCCTGAACTCTGGGCCTGTGTGCCGTCCCTCAGCTCTTCAGCTTAAGGCTAGTGCCCTACCACTTGGGCCACAACGCCACTTCTGGCTTTTTCCTGCTTATGTGGTGCTGAGGGATCCAACCCAAGGCCTCATGCATGCAAGGCAAGCACTCTACCACTGAGCCTATTTTCCAGCCCCTATAACTCTTTATTTCTCACAGACTTTACTGCCCAGGTGAGTTTTGAATTGTTATCCTTATATCTTGACCTCCCAAATAGCTAGGATTACAGGTATGAGACACCAGTGCCTCGTATGTTTAACTTTTTGGCAGTACTAGGGTTTAAATTCAGGGTCTTATACTCACTAGACAAGCTCTTGACCATTTGAGCCATGTCCCCAGCCTTAACTTTGACTTTTATAAGAGAGTAATTTATAGATCTTAAAAACTTTAGCCAAGCCAGGCACTGGTGGCTCACGCCTGTAATTCTAGCTACCCAGGTGGCTAAGATCTGAGGATCATTAAAGCCTTCCTGGTCAAGAAAGTCTATGAGAGTCTTAACTCCAACTAACCACCAGAAAACTGAGTTCAAGCCCCATGACTGACAAAGAAAAAAACAAAATAAAACAGCCACATTTCAGTTAAAGTTGGCTTTTTTTTTTTTTTTTTTGGTCGCTCATGGGGCTTGAACTCTGCTCTGGGCACTGTTCCTCAGTTCTTCAACTCAAGGCCAGCACTCTATCTACCACTTGAGCCACAGTGCCACCTCCAGTTTCTAGTGGTTTATTGGACATAAAGAGTCACATGGACTTCCTTGCCCGGGCTGGCTTTGAACCATGCTCCTTAGATCTCAGCTAAGGATTACAAGTGTGAGCCAGCAGTGCTTGGCAAGTTGACCTTTTTTTGTGCCAGTACTGGGGCTTGAACTCAGAGCCTTGCACTCTCACTTGGCTTTTTTCTCTCAAAACTGGTGCTCTACCACTTGAGCATGGCTCTAGTTTAGGCTTTTTGATGGTTAACTGTAGATAAGAGTCTCTTGGAGTTATCTGTCTGGGCTGGCTTCAAACTTGGGTCCTCAGATCCTTGCCTTCTGGATAGCTAGGATTGTAGGATTGAGGCATTGACATCCTACAGTGCTGTTTTAGTTTTAAGTGTTTGTGGTGCTGGGGATTGAATCCAGAGCTTCATCTAGGTAACCACCAAGCTTTATCTCTAGCCCTGACACTGAGAAACTTTTCATATACTGATGGCCATTCTTTGGAGAAATATGGCAGATTATTTTTTATGTCTGTCTGAGGGCATAAAGTCAGGGCCTAAACATTGTCATTGAGCTTTTTTGCTCAGGCTAGCGCTCTACCCCTTGAGCCACAGGGTCATTTCCGGCTTTTTCTGTTTGGGTGGTGCTGAGGAATCAAACCCAGGGCCTTATGCATGGAGGTAAGCACTCTACCACTGAGCCCCTTCCCAGCCCCTTCAGTACCAAGTTTTTTTTTTTTTTTTTTGGGTCCGGTCATGGGGCCTGAACTCTGGGCCTGGGCGCTGTCCCTCAGCTCTTCAGCTCAAGGCTAGCACTCTACCACTTGAGCCACAGCACCACTTCCGGCTTTTTTCTTTTTGCTTATGTGGTGCTGAGGAATCGAACCCAGGGCCTCGGGCATGCAAGGCAAGCGCTCTACCACTGAGCCACCTTCCCAGCCCCAGTACCAAGTTTTGAACTTAAGGTCTTGTGTTTGTTCAGCTTGCTTTTTTGGCCAGCACTTTACTACTTGAACCATGTTTCCAGCCCAGCTTTTTTTTGCTTTTTTTTTGGTCGGTCCTATGGCTTGAACTCTGGGCTTAGGCGCTGTTCTTGTGCTCTTCAGCTCAAGGCAAGAACTCTACCACTTGAGCCACAGCGCCACTTCTGGTTTTCTAGTGGTTTATTGGAGAGAAGAGTCTCACAGACTTTCCTGCCCGGGCTGGCTTTGAACTGTGATCCTCAGATCTCAGCCTCCTGAGTAGCTAGGATTACAGATGTGAGCCACTGGCGCCCAGCCCAGCCCAGCTTTTTGCTTGTTCTTCTGGAGATAGACTCTCATAGACTTTTCTGCTCTGACTGGTGTAAAATTGTGATCCGCCAGATAAGATCTCAGCTTCCTGAGAGTAGGATTATGTGGAGTGGGTATAATAAGCCACTGGCATCCAGTTACCCATTTTAGTTTTAATTTCTTATTTTTTGTAGTGCTTATGATCTAACACAAGGAATCATGAATGCTTTACCATTGAGCTATATCCCCAGCCCTACCCATTTTTCATTGGGTTATTTGGCTTTATATTGTTACAGTTTTAGAATTCTTTCTATGTTCTAGATACAAGTTCCTTTCCTTGACATATGATGTCATCTTCTATGAAATTTCTCTTTATTTTTTCTTTTCTTCCTTCTTATCCTTCTATCCCTTCCCTCTTCTTCCTCCCTTAAATCTCTCTTCCTTTTGTCTTTTTTTTGGGGGGGGGTCCCAGTCGTGGGGCCTGAACTCTGGGCCTGGGCACTGTCCCTCAGCTCTTCAGCTCAAGGATAGCGCTCTACCACTTGAGTCATAGCACCACTTCCGGCTTTTTTATTTTCTGCTTATGTGGTGCTGAGGAATCAAACCCAGGGCCTCATGCATGCAAGGCAAGCGCTCTACCACTGAGCCACCTTCCCAGCCCTCCTTTTGTCTTTTTTTCTTCTATCTTCTTTCTCTCTTCTCTTATTCTTTCAGCCTGCCCACCTGTGCTGGTGATTGAACCTAGGACTTTATACATGCTAGGTGAACATTCTTATCTCCTAGCTACATTACTCAGTCCTTATGTTTCTAAAAATTAAAGGAAGTTAATGTTCTATTGTCCAGGAAATTTTTTATAAATTAATTTCTTTGAGTAAGTTGTAGATTTTTTTTCTGTCTTTTCTCTGTATTCTAGCCTTCATATTTGTGAAAGATTTTTGTTTTGGGTCCGGTCACAGAGCCTAAACTCTGGGCCTGGGTGCTGTCCCTGAGTTCTTCAGCTTAAGGCTAGTGCTCTACACTTGACTGACAGCGCCACTTCCAGTTTTCTATGGTTTATTGGAGATAAGAGTTTCACAGACTTTCCTGCCCTGACTGGCTTTGAACCACGATCCTCAGATCTCAGCCTCCTGAGTAGCTAGGATTACAGGCGTGAGCCACCAGTGCCAGGCTGGTTTGTTTCAATTTCTTCCCCACCACTTTCTTACCTGATGCCAGTATTTTTTTTTTTTTTTTTTGGGTCCAGTCATGGGGCCTGAACTCTGGGCCTGGGCGCTGTCCCTCAGCTCTTCAGCTCAAGGCTAGCACTCTACCACTTGAGCCACAGTGCCCCTTCTGGCTTTTTCCTTTTTGCTTATGTGGTGCTGAGGAATCGAACCCAGGGCTTCTGGCATGCAAGGCATGCGCTCTACCACTGAGCCACCTTCCCAGCCCTGATGCCAGTATTTTTAAAAATAACTTTATTGCCGTTTTAGAGCAGGGTTACATTTATATATATTAGGTGATATGTACATTTCTCTCCTTTTGCTTAGTATCATCATTTTCCCTCATTCCTTCTCTCTCATCTGTACCCATGAGTTGCTTGGTTCATTTCTACAATGTCCAGTTCTGCTGATAGGCCCCGCTACTGTACATTTTCACCCATTTCCCACTGATTATGTCCCTTCCCTCCACTTTCCCTTAGATGTGCACATGTATACACTGTATATAAGGTAAAGAATACAGAGTCATCTAAAAACAATAAGATAAATTAAGAAAAGGTCCTTTGTTTCCTTATCCTTGGAGTTTGTTTCAGTATGTATATTTTTTTATATACATATGAGGATGTACTTGGGTATTACAATTTGGTGCTTTCTCCTAAGACTATCCTCTCTTGGTCTCACTGTATGTGGTTGTCTAGAATCACATATACTTTGTCATATTCCATTGCATTTTAAATCTAACATCTGCATATCATGTGCCTTTTGTCTCTCTGATCTTGGCTTATCTTACTTAATATGATTTGTTCCATTTCCCTATGAATGCCATTATTTTATCCTTTCTAATGTCTGCATAGAACTCCATTACATATAGGTACCACATTTTTTGGATCCACTCATCTATTGTGGGTCATCTGGGTTGTTTCCATATCTTGGGTATTGCAATGAAGATGGATGTGCAGGTGTCCTTGTTGTATCCTGGTTCATGATGCTCAGGGTAGATGCTGAGGAGTGGTATGGCTGGGTCATAGGGAATGTCTGTGTTTAGTTTTTGTTTTGTTGTTGTCAGTTGTGGGGCTTGAACTCTGGGCCTGGGTGCTGTCCCTCAGCTCAAGTCTAGCACTCTACCACTTGAGCCACAGCACCACTTTTGGTGTTTTCTGTTTATGTAGTGCTGAGGAATCGAACCCAGGGCCTCATGCATGGAAGACAAGCACTCTCCCACTGAGCCACTTTCCCAGCCCTCTGTTTAGTTTTTTTTGAGGAACCTCCAGACTGCTTTCCAGAGTGATTATATTAGTTTACATTCCCACCAGCAGTGCAGTAGGTTTTTTTCCCTCCACATCCCCGCAAACATTTGTTCTTGTCTGAATTCTAGGATAAGGTGGTATATCCAGGTTGTTTTGATTTCCTTTTCCTTTATGGCCAGAAATGATGAACATTTCTTCACGTGTTTTGTTTTTTTTTTTTTTGCCATTTTGACCTCTTCCTCTGAGAAGTCTCTCTTTAACTCCCTTGCCCATTTAGTGATGGGTTTATTAGATTTGGGAAGGGTTTGTTTCTTGAGCTCTCTGTATATGTTGGATATTAGGCCTTTTTCTGATGTCAGATGCCAGTTTGGTTGCTACAAAACTGCATAAGACAGCAGGGCACCGGTGTCTCACGCCTGTAATCCTAGCTACTCAGGAGGCTGAGATCTTGAGGATCATGGTTCAAAGCCAGCCTGGGCAGGAAAGTCCTTGAGACTTTTAGCTCCAATTAACTACTGGAAGACTGGAAGTGGCTCTGTGGCTCAAGTGGTAGAGCACTAGCCTTAAACAGAAGAGCTGAGGGACAGTGCCCAGGCCCAGAGTTCAAGCCGCATAAAAACAAACAAACTGCAAAAGGGAACTAGAAGTGTAGTTTAAGCATTAGAGTGCTTGTCTAGCATTTGTGAGACTCTGAATTCAAATAACACACAGAAAATTAGGGAATCACTTTTTTTTTATGTCTAGCATTTGGATATGTCTGTAGATTTACATAGAATGTGTGCATTAAATGGTAAAAAATGAGGTAAGGAGGTACTGGAATATGGAAGAAAAAGTATCCTAGTTGTAGCAAGTAGAATAATATTGAAACAATTCTGTGGCTAGTCCTAGGCATTTAAAAAAAGTTCTTTTGAATGTGGTAAACACAAAAAAAGATCTAAGCTATTTTGTCCCCTGCCTGCCTCCTTTCCCATGTACTAGAGATCAAACCTAGGGCCTTGCACATGCTTGATGAAAACATCACTGAGGGCTACATCCCCAGCCCAGCCTCAACCATATGTGTCTGTGTGTGTGTGTGTGTCTCCGTGTGCACGTGTGTGTGTGTGTGTGTGTGTATGTGTGTGTCCGCGTGCGCACATGTATGCACGCACACACTCCAGTTCTAGGGCTTTGTGCTCATTCTCTGCTCTGTCTGTTCATGACTATTGATCTGCCACTTTAGCCACATCGTCAGTGTGGCATTTTTGTTGGCTTACTACATATGGAAGCTGGCAGCAGTTGATCAGACCTACTCAGGAGGCTGAGATCCAAAGGTGATTGTTTGAAATCAATGTGGGCAGGAAAGTCTTTGAGAATCTATCTCCAGTTAGCAAGCAAAAAAACAGAAGTAGAGCTGTAATTCAAGTAGTAAGATGCTAGCTTGAGCAAAAAAGCTAAGGGACAGTGCCCAGGCCCTAAGTTCAAGCCCCATCCAGTACCACCACCAAAAAAATAAAATAAAATTAGAGATGGAGTCTCTTAGATTTTTCTGCCCAGATTTGTTTGGATTTCTAGGTTTCAGCCACCTGAGTAGCTAGGATTACAGGTATAAGCCACTGGCATTTGGCTCCTAAACCATTTTTATTTAGAGTGTGCATGAAGGTAAAGATAATTAGTTGGCCGGGATTCGGTGGCTCACGCCTATAATCCTAGCTACTTAGGAGGCTGAGATCTGAGGATCACAGTTCAAAACCAATTCAACAGGAAAGTCCCCAGACTCTTATCTCCAGTTAACCACCAAAAAAACGGAAGTGACCCTGGTTCAAGTGGTAGAGCACTCGCCTTGAGCTGAAGAGCTGAGGGACAGTGCCCAGGCCTAAAGTTCAAGCCCTATGACCTACTCCCCCCCCCCCCCCCAAAAAAAAAAAAGATGCTTAGTTAGTAGAGTATGTCCATAACATGTACAAGCCTTAGATTCAATCCCTAGTACTACCAAGAAGCAGGTAGGGGATAAGGATGTAGCTTACTGGTAAAGCACCCAGTTTAGGGTTTTACCCCCAGCATCACTTAAAAAATAACCCAGGGGCTGAGAAGGTGGCTCAGTGATAGAGCGCTTGCCTTGCATGTTTGAGGCCCTGGGTTCAATTCCTCAGCACCACATAAGCAGAAAAAAAAAAAAAAAACGAAAGTGGCGCTGTTGCTCAAGTGGTAGCGTGCTAGCCTTGAGCTGAAGAGCTGAAGGACAGCACCCAGGCCCAGAGTTCAGGCCCCACGACTGGACCCAAAAAACAAACAAATAGCGAGGTGCCCATGGCTCATGCCTGTATTCCTAGCTAGCTATTCAGGAGGCTGAGCTCTGAGGATAGAATTTCAAGTTTGAAGCTAGTCCAGGCAAGAAAGATTAGATTCTTTTCTCTAATTAACCACCAAAAAGCCAGAAGTGGAGCTGTGGCTCAAGTGGAAGTATGTTAGCCTTGAGCAAAAAAAAACTTAGGGACAGTGTTCCAAGCCCTGAGTTCAAACCCTAGGACATATAAACAACAAAAACAACGTAATAAAACAGATTATGCCTTTAACTGTCTTTGCTTCTTTGCTGGTAAAACTTAACTGTGATTTGAGTTAGGTTTGGATTCATCTGTGTTGATGTTGATGGATAGTGTTAAATTAGATACACCTTGTGAAGATAGCCATCAGGATTTTTTTCTTTTTATTTATTTTTTATTTAAAAAAAATTTTTTTTTGGTGGGTCCGGTCGTGGGGCCTGAACTCTGGGCCTGGGCGCTGTCCCTCAGCTCTTTTAGCTCAAGGCTAGCGCTCTACTACTTGAGCCACAGTGCCACTTCGGCTTTTTTCTTTTTCTTTTTGCTTATGTGGTGCTGGGGAATCGAACCCAGGGCCTCATGCATGCAAGGCAAGCGCTCTACCACTGAGCCACCTCCCCAGCCCCGATTTTTTTCTTTTTTGTCAGTTGTGGGGCCTGAACTCTGGGCCTGGGCATTCTCTCTCAGCTCTTCAGCTCAAGGCTAGCATTGTACCACTTGAGCCACAGCACCACTTCCGGCTTTTGCCTGTGTGGTGCTTAGGAATCGAACCCAGGGCCTCATGCATGCAAGACAAGCACTCTACCACTGAACCACCTTTTCAGCCCAGGAAAACCTTTGATGAACAAATCTACTGTATTATAAGTACCTGTTCCATAACACTAGCAGTAAGGGATAAGGATAAAGAAAAGTAGCTTGAGTTGGACATAGTGGCTCAGACCTGTAATCCCAGCACTTTGGAGACTGGTAGGAGGATGAGTGTGAGACCAGCCTAGCCTATTGGCAAGACCTTGTCTCAAAAAAAAAAAAAGTAGCCTGATATATACTGTCCCCTTGTAATTTGAGGTATGTTTTGGTATTGATTGTGTGATGATTTCCTATTTTGGATGTTAGCTTTGGAAACTAAACAGTTAAAGCATCATGATTTGCGAGGAAACTAGGTCTCATGAATGAAGGCAAACTTTGGCACTAGGCCAGAATAATGCGGGGGGAGGTATGATCAGAGCAGGGAGACTGACTTTTGTGCCACAAATGACTTTTAAAAATTAAGAGATAATTTTATGTCCTGAGGTTATAAACCGGCTAGGACTGGTTTTCCTCCTGCCCCCGCTAAGCATCATGGGTAAAAGTAAGCATCCTCCTGTTTCTTTTGTTTAATATAACAGTACGCTATATGATTGGCAGGTCAGTGCCTGCTTGGATACTAGGTCTGTTCAGGTCTTTCAAAGAGGTTGGTATGTATGTGTCCAGTCTGGGCTACAGAAGGAGCTTTTCTTAGGATAGAAAAAGAGGAGGAACACCCTCCTAACCCTAAGGAAGGAGGGGGGAACTAGCAATCTAAGTCCATCTTGCTGCTTTTTTCTCTCCTTTTTGTGTTTTCTGTTTCTCCTTTTCTCTGGCTTTTCTGACAACTAGCGGAGAGAGCCAAAAAATGTATAAGTACTTTTTAAAATACCTCTTCCTTAAAAAAAATCTAAAAGTAGAAATTCGATTACTCTGAGTTCTTCAGTTCAGTATATGAGTCTGAGGTTTCTAACGGAATTGAAGTAATAAACACTTTGTTTTTAAAAATCTGTTAGGGAATGATTCTCATACAAAGCTGCTTTTGGTTTAGATCCTCTTCCCCTATGCTTTAGCCATTTGCTGTAATGGTAAGGGATCTCTGGTTTATAGTCTTCTAGTTGAAGCTGTGAACAGTGTTATATTAAGGTTCTTTCTCCCCTTTCTTAAAATTTCTTTTGTCTGTAGCAATGATGATTCTAGTTCTTCCGTACCCTTATTACACACACACACACACACACACACCCTCCATGTCAGCGCCAACACTGCTCTGTGAATGGAGTCAACCAGCTGACTGAGTGCTGGCATCATGCCAGGGGCTGCAAAGCAATGAGAATGTGCGCGTGCTCGTGTGTCTAAGTGTATACAGAACACAAAGAGAAAGGCCTGCAGTGGAGGAAATCACAGGCTATTATATAAGGAAGTCTCATCTCTGCTAGACAAGGAATGGAGGGCTTAGAGCAATTAAAAAAATATTTACACACACACATTTTTCCTTGCAACCTTAAAAAACCTACCACTACAACAAAACAGGTATTTGTGTTGTAACAAGTGAGGGAGCTTTTGAGCTCAAATAGTAATGACCATGTTCCTATTAGAAGTAGTAACTGAGAAGTGAAGCAGTTTATTATGGATCTCCTTTTTCTGCACCTATTCAGAGGTGTTTGTACTTGAAAAGGGTAACTAGACGAGAAATGCCTCCTGGATTTAACATCTGCAATTTGTTAAGATACTTCTGGAAGGTGGGTAGGAACAAGCCAAACTATTTCTGTTTTAATCATTCAGAATTGCTATAAGTTCCAGGATGGGTGAGTGAGAAGAAGTGCTTTAAGGAAAAGCAAAATGCCGGGTGATAAAGCATTTAGTATCTATTAGCTGCTCCTTTGACTTCTCTCCTTTTTCCTGTATAGTTTTCTTGTTGCTCTGTTTTGTATGATATTGTAAAAATGCTGTATTCTTTCCCTACCATCTGCTGCAGAGTTAGAATTGTATAACAGGAAAATCAAGTACATGTGGAAGGAAAAATTAAAAATTGTTTTAAGCATCTAAACACTTCAAGAATTCCAATTTGATGGTTCAGTTGGAATGAAAGTAGCTTTCATTTGCTATTGAAAGCTCTATATTGTTAGAAATCAATGATCAGTTTACTACCATCTTAAGTCTCTTTATATGCTTCCTAGGTGTGGTGTATGTAGGAAGTAGCTTTTGTTAGGTGGAAATGAGGAAGTAGGTATAAGAGTGTATAAAGAGGAGCTGGGAAGGTGGCTCAGTGGTGGAGCGCTTGTCTTGCATGCCTGAGGCCCTGGGTTCGATTCCTCAGCACCACATGAGCAAAAAGAAAGCCGGAAGTGGCACTGTGACTCAAGTGGTAGAGCGCTAGCCTTGAGCTGAAGAGCTGAGGGACAGCGCCCAGGCCCAGAGTTCAGGCCCCACGACCGGATCCAAAAAAAAAAAAAAAAGTATA
The DNA here is from genome assembly GCF_019054845.1 of Dipodomys spectabilis. Lineage (NCBI taxonomy): Eukaryota > Metazoa > Chordata > Mammalia > Rodentia > Heteromyidae > Dipodomys > Dipodomys spectabilis. The sequence continues at coordinate 7,358,176 of NW_024870746.1, forward strand.
TAAAGAGAATATACAGTTAGTTTTATGTGCATTTACTTTGGCCCCTCTCTTGACCATTTGGGATAATGGCTCTGATGGACAAGGATTGCCTAGGGAGTTTTAAGTGGGAGAAAACTTTTGTACTAGTTTGAATCCTATAATAAGGGTTTGTCAGGTTGCAGTCCAGAGGAAGTTCCTTAATTCAATTGGAAACTTACATTTCTTTCTTTTTTTTTTTTGTTGATCGTGGGGCCTGAACTGTGGGCCTGGGTGCTGTCCGTCAGCTCTTCAGCCGTAGACTAGCAGTCTACCACTTGAGCCTCAGCCCCACCTCCAGCTTTTTCTGCTTATGTGGTGCTGAGGAATCTAACTGAGGGCCTCATGCATGCAAGGCAAGCACTCTACCACTGAGCCAACTTCCTAGCCCCTTATGTTTCTTTTTGTTAAAGATTATAGAATTTATTTGCTGCTTTATTGACAGGGTCTCAATAAGCAGTCCAGGCTAATCTCAAAGGTACATGCCTAAAAATCCCATCATTAAGGAGGCTGAGGCAGGAGGATCTCAAGTTCAAGGCCAGTTTGGGCTACATAGTGAGACCCTGTCTCAAAAAATTAAGAGGGGGGCTGGGAAGGTGGCTCAGTGGTAGAGCACTTGCCTTGCATGCTCGAGGCCCTGGGTTCGATTCCTCAGCACCACATAAGCAAAAAGAAAAAAGCCGGAAGTGGCGCTGTGGCTCCAGTGGTAGAGCGCTAGCCTTGAGCTGAAGAGCTGAGGGACAGTGCCCAGGCCCAGAGTTCAGGCCCCACAACCAGACCCAAAAAAAAAAATTAAGAGGAACACAAACTGATTAAAGGAAGGTATACTTAGGGGAGAAATCCAAAGGCATAATTCCTCAGAACAACTTTGTCAGAACAAATACTAGGAAATAAAAACATGGTTTTTTTTGGGGGGGGGGGAGGTAAGAGGTAAGAGTACCGGAATGGAGGAAGAAGAGGTGAGCAAATGCAGTCATTGTATTCAGTGTATACTGTGTTAAAAATCAACTGTGGCCAGATACTAGTTGATTACCTATGATCCTAGTTATTCAGAAAGCTGAGAGCTTAGAATCCCCATTCAAAGCAAGCCCAGGCAGGAAAAACCATTGAGATGCTTTATCTCTAATTAACTATCAGAAAATCAGAAGTGGAGCTGTCACTTAAAGAAGTAGAGCACTAGTCTTGAGTAGAAAAGTTCAGAGATGGTGCTTAGACCCTGAGTTCAAGCCCCCGTGACTGACCAAAATATAAGAACTATGTAACTTCTGGATGCAGACAGTGAGGGAAAATGGGGAAGAGTGAAGAAAGGGGTGATGTACAAGAAAAATTACACTTATAATCTTACTCGTGGAATTATAGCTACTTAATAATAACTTTTTTTAAAAAATGCAAAACACTTAAGAAAAAAATTGCAGCTTTGCAGATTTTTGCTGGTGTCTTGTGATTCTTCTATCTCCACTTCCCTAGCATGGGTTGTAGGTGTGCAGCACTACACTTGGTTTGAGTATCCTTTTTTTTTTATTTGGTCAGCAAGTGCCTTACCACTTGAGCCACAGTGCCACTTCCAGTTTTCTGGTGGTCAGTTGGAGATAAGAGTCTCACAGACTTTCCTGCTGGGCTGCCTTTGAACTGTGATCCTCAGTTCTCAGCCTCCTGAGTAGCTAGGAGTACAGGCGTGAGCCACCAGCACCCAGCTAAGTTAACTTTTTGTGTGTGCAGGTTCTGTGGCCTAAACTCAGGGTATGGATGCTGTCCCTAAGGTTTTTTGCTCATGTACTACTTGAGCCACAGCTCCACTTTGAGCTTTTTGGTGGTCAATTTGGATAGAGTCTCATGGACTTTACTGCCCAGGTTGGCTTTGAACCAGTATTTTCAGATCTCAGCCTCTTGAGTAGCTAGTATTACAGGTGTGATCCACCAGCATCCAGCTTTAGAGGTTATACTTTTAGAAGCAGAATGGCTTCCTGATAAGTTTAACTTTTTTTCTTTGAATGGGTTTGTTGGGAAGGTTGAACAGCCCAAATTTATCTTTTTGAGTCAGTATTATCCCTTATAGTATTGTGATAGTAGAGTAAAAGTTAACTTTATTTAATCTTCACCCTTAGTACATAGCTTTCCCCCTCCAAAAAACAGATTTATTTATTGTATATAGAAAATTCTATAGATATACTGACCTGAAGCCAGTTGTTCACCTCTTGCCTAACCAATCAAACTAGATCACTTGCTATTACATAAATACTCATTTTGGTTTGTTCTGTCATATCCATTTCTTCCTGCTGAAAACCCCTTGTTCCTCACTACATCCATTATCTTGGACACAAACATGCTTCAAAACATGATCCTTTCTTAGCCAGGTGCCTGTGGTTTATGCCTATACTTCTAGCTTCTTAGGAGGCCAAGATCTGAGGATTGTAGTCTGAAGCCAGCTTGAGCAGGAAAGTCCATGAAATTCTTATTTCCAATTAACTGCCCCCAAGAAGCCAGAAGTGGAGCTGTGATTCAAGTGGTAGAGCACTGGCCTTGAACATGAAAAATTCTTACATTTTGAGAGGTTAGTTTAAAAGCAACTCATATAAATACAAAAGTGCCCAATGTACATCAAGTAAATGATCCAACCATTGGAACGTCAATAGTTTTACAAGTATAATTTATTAGTTTTACAAGTTTTAATTAGCATTGGTAAGTTGAATTCCTATGACAGGCTTCTAGAAAAGTGACATGAGATGTCAAGAGCCATCCTGTGCACTACCACTGTTATGCCATCATGTTTCTGGATCATAATGTTCCCATTATCTGATTCTAGACATACTAGAACATTCTAGGAATATCAGTGGGGTCAGAGGTTAGCTTGGCTGCTTGCTGAACAAGAACAGATAGCACTCCAGCATGTTCATCTGACAGAGTACCCTGGCAGCCCAGATTAAGTCCTTGTGAATCTGTGCACAAGACTCCAACAATGAACGGATTCTTCTTTGTGTCCTCCAGATGCTGCTCCAAAGTGGCTTCCATCCCACCAGTGGCCCACCTCAGCCTGAGACCCCATGGCACTCCCAGCACATAGCTTTTTAATATTTTGTGTGTTAAAATAAGAGCTCTTCTATTTTTTTGAAGTACAATGGTTGTCTAAAGGAAAATTACTTGTACAGTATTTGTCAAACTACCGGCTTTATAGAATACTATTGTATGTATGTATGTATCTTTTGTGGGTTATTTTTTTGTTGTTTTGTTTTTAGCAGTTCTAGAGCTTGAACTCGGGGCCTGGGCACTGTCCCTGAGCTTTTTTTGCTCATGGATAGCATTCTATCCCTTGAGCCACAGTGCCTTTTCTGGCCTTTTCTGTTAAAGTGGTACTGAGGAATCAAAGCCAGGGCTTCATGTATGCCAGGCAAGCACTCTACCACTAAGCCACATTCCCAGCCCCCGCCCCCCTCCCTTTTTTGGGGCAGTTGTGATGCTTGAACTTTGGACTAGGGCACTGTCCCTGAGCTCTTCAGCTCAAGGGGAGTGCTCTACCACTTGAGCCGAGGCACCACTTCTGGTTTTGTAATAGTTAATTGGAGATAAGAGTCTCAGGGACTTTTCTGCCAGGGCTGGCTTTGAACCATTATCCTTAGATCTCAGCCTCCTGAATAGCTAGAATTACAGGCAGGAGCCACAGGCACCAAGCTCCCCCGCCCCTTTTTTTTACATTTTATGTATTTCCTGACAAAATAACACTGAGAAGCGCACAATAGTTCTGCAATATTTTGCAAAGAATGCACAAGCTAATCATGAGGAACTTTTAAATAGACCCAGATTAAGGAGCAGAAGGACAGGCAATAGTCTTCAAACCTGTTCAGGTGCTAAAGACTAAGAAACTATCATGGATTAAAGGAGACCAAGGAAACAAGACAGCTCAGTGAACTGTGAGATGATAAATTACAATTTGGACCTGCAAGAAATACTAGAAAACTGGTGAGATTTGAATAAGACATATTGATTAGTTAACCGTAAGGTATCTACACTATTTGTAATTTCAAAAATTACACTCTTAGGCATAGTAGCATGACCATCGCTTCCCAGCTCCTCAGGTGGCTGAAGCAGTAGGTTTCTTTTGTTGTTGTTGTTGTTGTTGCTTTGCCAATCCTAGGGCTTGAACTCAGGTCCTGGGTACTGTCTCTGAGCCTCTATGTGCCTCAAGACTAGCTAGCACTTGAGCCACAGCGCCACTTCCGGCTTTTTCTGCTTATGTGGTACTGAGGAATAGAATCTAGGGCTTCATGCAGGCTAGGCAAGCACTATACTACTAAGCACATGCCCAGCCCAGCAGTAGGGTTTCTTGAGCCCAGGAGTTTGAGAGAGCCTAGATATCACAACAGCCTTCTTCTAAGGGGGAAAAGGTGTACTATGGTTACATGTTAACATAAATGGGAATGGGATAAAACCTGTTTTGCGTTCTAAGTGAAAAATTATTGTGTTTTGTGTATCTGTCTGTGTGTGCATGTTGAACTTGGGTTCTGTTGAGTAGTGGTTTCAGTGGGAGGAGTGAGGGCTAATAAAGAGAGTGAGGATGAATATGGTCCAGCTAGTTTATTTACAAGTCTGAAATAGAACAATGAAAGCTGTTGAAATTGTTTTAATAAGGGAAGAGTATAATAAGGGAGAGTGATAGGGTGAGCCAGCCGAGGCTGGCTTTAAACCACTACCCTCAGATCTCAGCCTTTTGAGTAGTTAGGATTACAGATGTGAACCACTGACAAAAGTTTTTTGTTTGGTTGATTTTGGGTTTTTTTAGTGAATTCATTAACTATAAATGTGTTTTCCCTTTTAAACTACATATGTACGTATGTACCTGAGACCAGATTTTTTTCATGTACTTCAAAACAACATATAGGTGTTGTATGGAAGAAGAGAAGGTTAGCACTCCCCTTGAGGAGGGTGGAAGAGGCCCTTAGGGCTGACAACACGCATACAATTAAGGCATGGGCACCTACTTCATGGCATCTAACCATTGTTTTGGGCTGGGAAGGTGGCTCAGTAGTAGAGTGTTTGCCTCGCATGCATGAGGCCCTGGGTTCGATTCCTCAGCACCACATAAACAGAAAAGGCAGAAAGTAGGTGCTGTGGGTCAAGTGATAGGGTGCTAGCCTTGAGCTGAAGAGCTCAGGGGCAGTGCTCAGGCCCAGAGTTCAAGCCCCATGACTGACAAAACAACAACAAAAAACATATAGCAGTACAATGAATGAAGAAGTAGCTATAAGAATCTAAACATTGGGCCAGGCACTGGTGGCTCACGCCTGTAATCCTAGCTATTCAGGAGGCTGAGATCTGAGGATCGCAGTTCAAAGCCAGCCCGGGCAAGAAAGTCCGTGAAACTCTTTTTTTTGGGGGCGGGGGGGAGGGTCTCTGGTTGTGGGGCCTGAATTCTGGGCCTGGGCACTGTCCCTCAGCTCTTCAGCTCAAGGCTAGCACTCTACCACTTGAGCCACCGTGCCACTTTCAGCTTTTTTCTTTTTGCTTATGTGGTGCTGAGGAATCGAACCCAGGGCCTCATGCATGCAAGGCAAGCGCTCTACAGACACTGAGCCACCTTCCCAGCCCCCATGAAACTCTTATTTCCAATAACCACCAGAAAAATGGAAGTGGCACTGTAGCTCAAGTGGTACAGCACTAGCCTTGAGCTGAAGAGCTGAGGGACAGCGCTCAGGCCCAGAGTTCAAGCCCCAAGACCGACAAAAAAAAAAAAAAGAATCTAGACATTGGATTTGTAAAAATGGAAAATAATTCCACTATTCTCGCTAAATTGTTATTTGGAGAAAATAATTAAATACTGAAAGTAGATTTGTTATTTTAAAATGTTTTTTAAGAACCAAGCACCAGTAGCTCAAGCCTATAATCATAGCTGCTCACGAGGCTGAGATCTGAGGATTGTAATTTGAAGCTATCCAGGGCAACAAAGTCTATGAGACTCTTACTTCCAATTAACTACCAGAAAGTCAGAAGTGGACCTGTGGCTCAAGAATAAAGTGCTGCTGGGCGCTGGTGGCTCACACCTGTAATCCTAGCTACTCAGGAGCTGAGATCTGAGGATCATGGTTTAAGCCAGCCTGGGCAGGAAAGTCTGGGAGATTCTTATCTCCAATTAACTGGAAATGACACTATGGCTCAAGTGGTAGAGCCCTTCCTTGAGCTGAAGAGCTCAGTGCCCAGGCCCAGAGTTCAAGCCCCATGACCAACAACAACAACAAAAAGTAGTATAGGTCTGGGAAGGTGGCTCAGTGGTAGAGCGCTTGCCTTGCATGCATGAGGCCCTGGGTTCGATTCCTCAGCACCACATAAAGCAAAAAGAAAAAAAGCCAGAAGTGGCGCTGTGGCTCAAGTGGTAGAGCACTAACCTTGAGCTGAAGAGCTCAAGGACAGCGCCCAGGCCCAGAGTTCAGACTCCACGACCGGACCAAAAAAAAAAAAAAAAAAATAGTAGTATAATATTACTACACCCCTGTCAGACTAAAAAAAAGAAAAAAAGCTAGTTCCAAGTATTGATGAGGATGTAAAGAAGTTAGATTTCTCACATACTGATTCTGAGACTATATGATACTATAGCTACTCTGAGAAACAGATTGACAGTTTATTATAAAAGAGCATTCATTTACCATGTGACTTAGTCACACTGTTGAGTCTTTGCCTCAGATGAATGAAAACTTAAGCCCCTATAAAAACTTGTGCAGGAATGTTCATAGAAGCTTTACTTGTAGTAGCAAAATATTAGAAACAACTCATTAAACTGTGGTACAGCCATACTATGGAATACTGCTATGCAATAAAAAGGAACGAGCTACTGGCACATGTAATAATTTGGGTGAATTGCAAGGAAAATACCTTAAGTTAAAAAGTCAGTCCCAGGTCTGGGAAGGTGGCTCAGTGGTAGAGCGCTTGACTTGCATGCCTGAGGCCCTAGGTTCGATTCCTCAGCACCACATAAGCAAAAAAAGAAAAAAAGCCGGAAGTGGTGCTGTGGCTCAAGTGGTAGAGCGCTAGCCTTGAGCTGAAGAGCTGAGGGATAGCCCCCAGGCTCAGAGTTCAGGCCCCAAGACCGGACCCAGGCATGGCGGTGTATGCATGTAATTCTAGCATATGGAGGCTGAGACTGGGGGAGAATTGCCAGTGAAGACTTTTTTTTAAATATATGGATCTCACTATTTTTTCCAGTCTGATACCAAATTTGTGAGATCAAGTGACCCTCCTATCTTAGCCTCCTAAGTCACTAGGGCTGTAAGTATGCATCACTATTCTCTATATGATAATTTTGAAAAACTAGAAACTCAGAGATGGAAACAAACTTATTGGTCACCAGACATTGGAGACTGGCAGGAATTTGATGGTAGAATGGGGGTTATGGTTCTGAAAAGGTAACACAAAGGATCCTTGAGCGTTGAGTGTTGGAACTGATCTCAGAGCTTTGTGTTTGTTAGGCAGGCATTCTGCTGTTAGAAACAAGCCCCCCAGATCTTTTTACTTGAGGGTTTTTTTTTTTTTGGGCCCGGTCGTGGGTCCTGAACTCTGGGCCTGGGCGCTGTTCCTCAGCTCTTCAGCTCAAGGCTAGCGCTCTACCACTTGAGCCACCGTGCCACTTCCGGCTTTTTTTCTTTTTGCTTATGTGGTTCTGGGGAATTTAACCCAGGGCCTCAGGCATGCAAGGCAAGCGCTCTACCACTGAGCCACCTTCCCAGCCCCTACTTGAGGTTTTTGTTTTGTTTTGGTCATTGATGGAGCTTGAACTCTAGGCACTGTCCCTGAGCTCTTTTGCTCAAGGCTAGCACTCTACCACTTTGAACCACAGCCCACTTCTGGTTTTCCTATCTAGACTGGCTTTGAACCTCAATCTTCAGATCTCTGGAGTAGTTTAGGATTACAAGCTTGAGAGATACCAGCTGCCCAGCACACTTTAGTCATTTTTTTTAATAGGATCTTACGTTTATTCCTGGGCTAGTCTAGATCTTGATCTTCCTACTTATGCTTTCTACCTATCTGGGATAATAGGCATACTTCCTAGCACCTGTTGTTTTGTTTTGTTTGGTCTGTTGTGAATATGAGTCTCACTGATTTTCCTGCTGGGTTTGAATCCCAATCCTCATATCTCAGCCTCCTGAATAGCTAAGATTATAGGTGTGAGTCATTGATGCCCAGCTATTTTGTTTTGTTTTATTGATTCAGGTTGGAGTGTCATGAACTTTATGTCTGAGCTGGCCTGGAAATTCAGTTTTCCTAATCTCAGACTGCTGAGTAGTTAGGATTACAGGTTTGAGCCACCATACTCAGTAAAGTGTTGGGTTGTTCTGTATCTGTATCTGTGGTAGTGTATACATTACCCTACCAATGTGATAAAATTGTTTTTGTTTTTGTTTTTTTAAATTAATTTAGGACTGGGAAGGTGGCTCATGCATGAGGCCCTGGGTTTGATTCCTCAGCACCACATAAACAGAAAAAGCCAGAAGTGGTGCTGTTGCTCAAGTGGTAGATGGCTCCACTTGATCTGAAGAGCTAAGGGACAGCACTCAGGCCCAAAGTTCAAGCCCCACAACTAACCAAAAAAAAAAAATAATAATTTATTGTTATTATAGAGGTGATATACAGAGGGATTACAGTTACATGAATCAGATAATGAGTACATTTCCTTTTGTACCCTGTCTTCTGTTTCCTCGTTCTCTCCCAATGTCATCATGTCTCTACCCACAAGTTGTATAGTTTACTTTCATCAATGTCTAGTGAGCTCCATTGCTGCACTTTTTTCACTGTTTTTTTCTGTGTGCTCCCGCTCAACTTTCCAAAGATATATATGTGAATATACCATAAAATAAGGTAAAGAAAACAGAATCATCAAAAACTGAAAACAAAAATTTTTTTATTTCCATATCTTGGAGTTTGTTTGGATATGTCTATTATTTTATATAAATATGAATTGGCATGTAGGCCTTGTGCTTTTGTGTTTTTCTTCTAAGATAACCTCTTTTGGTCTCACTGGGTATGAGTATCTAGAATCCTGTATAAGTTATTATATCCCAGTGCATTTTAGATCTATTTTCCTCATGTCAGAGAGAACATGTGCCCGTTTTGTCTTTCTGATCTTGCCTTACCTTACTTAACATTATTTGTTTTAGTTCCATCCATTTCCCTGCAAATGACATTGTTTTTTCTAATGGCTATGTAAAATTCCATTGTGTAGGCTAGGAATGTGGCTTAGTGGTAGCCTAGCTTGCCTAGCATGCATGAAGCCCCGGGTTTAATTCGTCAGTACCACATTCACAGAAAAGGCCAGAAGTGGCACTGTGGCTCAAGTGGTAGAGTACCAGCCTTGAGCAAAAGAAGCTCAGAGACATTGCCCAGACCCTGAATTCAAACCCCAGGACTGGTCAAAAAAAAAAAAAAAAGCATTGTGTTATAGGTACCACATATTTTGGATCTGTTCATCCAGCATGGGGCATCTGGGCTGTTGTGAATAGTGTGGCAGTGCAGGTGCTCTTAACATGCCCTGCCTCATGATGTTCAGGGTAGATGCCCAGGAGTGGTGGGGCTGGGCTGTAGGGAAGGTCTTTATTTAGTTTTTTGAGGAGCCTCCAGACTGCTGTCCAGAGTGGTTGTACTAGTTTATATTCCCACCAGCAGTGCAGTAGGGTTCCTTTATCCCCACATCCCTGCCAGCATTTGTTGTTCAAATTCACAATGTTAGCCAATCTTCCTGGAGTGAGATGGAATCTCAGAGTTGTTTTGATTTACATTTCCTTTTGACCAGGGATGATAAGCATTTACTCATGTGTTTCTTTACCATTCTTAACTTTTCCCCCTGAGAAGTCTTTCCTTAGTTCCCTAGCCCATTCAGTGATTGGTTTATTAGGTTTGAGAGGGATTAGTTTCTTGAGCTCTTTGTATATATTGGATATTAGGCCTTTGTCTGATATATTGATGGTAAAGATCTTTTTCCAGTTTGTTGGCTTTCTTTCTAGTTTAGCTGTGCAGAAACTTTTTTTTTTTTTTATGTTGTCCCACTTGTCAAGCCTCTCTCTTATCTGTTGTGCCTTTGGGGCTCTACTCAACAAGTTCCTACTTATACCTATAAGCTCTAATGTTTCTCCTACTCTCTTGTAGTTTCAAAGTTTCATGTCTGACATTGAGGCCTTTGATCCACTTTGACTAATGTGATAGAATTGTATACAACTAAATACAGGGCAGAAGGTATGGCTCAAGTGGTAGAGATCTTGCCTAACAAGTGTGAATTCCTGAGTTCAAACCTCAGTCTTGACTAAAAAAGAAAAGAAAATTAAGTGCAGATGATTATAAGTAAAACATTGTATCAGTGTTGATACTTGAGTTATAATAGTAGTTTTGCTTATTTTTTGTGCCCATATTAGGGCTTGAACTAAGGGCCTGAGTGTAGTCCTTTGGCTTTTTTGATCAAGGCTGGCTCTTAACAATTTAAGCCACAACTCCGCTTTCAGCTTTTTTTGGGGGCGGGGGGGGGGGGGCTCCGGTCGTGGGGCCTGAACTCTTGGCCTGGGCGCTGTCCCTCAGCTCTTCAGCTCAAGGCTAGCGCTCTACAACTTGAGCCACAGCACCACTTCTGGCTTTTTTTTTTCTTTTTGCTTATGTGGTGCTGAGGAATTGAACCCAGGGCCTCATGCATGCAAGGCAAGCGCTCTACCACTGAGCCACCTTCCCAGCCCCCGCTTTCAGCTTTTTGATGATTAATTGGAGACGGACATTCCTTCCCCGGGCTAGCTTCGAACTGCAATCCTCAGATCTCATTCTTCTAAGTAGCTAAGATTACAGATGCGAGCCACCAGTACCTGGTGTGATAACAGTTTTGAAAGATGTTATGGTTGGAAGAAAACAAAGAATACTCTCAAGGCTGACTGTGTTGTTAAATGGCTGTAATCCCAGTACTAGGGAGGAAGAAGCAGCTTATATGACGTTTAGGGATTGGTGATGTAGCTCAGTAGTCTAACAAAGATGTACAGAGTTCTGCATCCCATCCCCAGCACCCAGAAAACCATCTGTTAATTGTTGCCACAAAAAATTGAAGTTAAGGACTGGGAAAGCGTCTCAGTGGTAGAGTGCTTGCCTTGCATGCATGAGGTCCTGGGTTCAATTCCTCAGCACTACATAAGCAGAAAAAGCTGGAATTGGTGCTTTGGCTCAAATAAATGGTAGAATGCTAACCTTAGTTGAAGAGCTAAGGGACAGTGACCAGGCCCAGAGTTCAGGCCCCATGACCAGCAAAAAAAGAAAAAAGAAAATTGAAGTTAAATTTCATCAGTAATATTTCAGGTTGCCAGTTCCCCTGGTCCTTAATTCAGAGCTGAAGGACTCTTCCTTTAGAATCATTGAACCATTTTCAGATGTTATTCTTGGCAGTGGCTGAATCTCTTGCAGCCTCAACACATTTCTGTAGTTCCCACCTCCTTGGGAGTTCAGTGATAGACACCATTCAGATACTTATTGGAACACCAAGATGATCTAAGGTTTGTCAGAAACCAGGAATTTCTTTTGTAGTTTAGAGCCTAGGAATAGTAACACCCCAAACTGAGACAATAATGTCCTAGACATTATTATCAACTGCTATCCCAGAATATGAACATTAGTAGGAAGATGGGATTCCCTTGTCAGCCACAGGTTTAAACTGTCCTGTTGAGATGAGGGCAGTTTAGAATAGTGACCAGAAAACTCAGTTGTCTTATTAACCTCCCTTCTATTTCATAGTCCAGGATATGTGTGTGTGTGTGTTTGCACACGCACACGTGTGCACATTCCTTTTAATTTTAAGAATAATAGCAGCTGGGTGCTAGTGGTTTACACCTGTCCTAGCTACTCAAGAGGCTGAGATCTGAGGATAGAAGTTCTAAGCCAGCCCAGGCAGGCAAGTCTGGGAGACTCTGATCTGCAATTAACTCTCAAAAACATTATAAATAGAACTGTGACTCAAGTGGTAGAGCACTAACCTTGAGCAAAAGAGCTCAGGGACAACACCCAGGCCCTGAGTTCAAGCTCCAGGATTGGCAAACATGTACAAAACAACATAAAATATTCATTTAGCAAAACTTTGTGGAAAGGAAAAATTTTGTCTGTGTGCTGGTCCTGGGGCTTGAACACAGGACCTAGGTGTTGTCCCTTAGCTTTTTTACTCCAGGCTAGTGCTCTACCACTTAAACAACACTGCCACTTGCAGCTTTTTAGTGTTTGATTGGAGATGAGAGTCTCATGGATTTTCCTGCCTCATTTGGCTTCAAACCACGCTCCTTAGATCCTCAGCCTCCTTAGTTGCTAGGATTATAGGAGATATGAGCTACCAGTGTCTAACTTGCAGAAGATTTTTTTTTTTTTTGCCAGTCCTGGAGCTTGAACTCAAGGCCCATGCTCTTGTCCCTGAGCCTCTCTGCACTCAAGGTTAGCTCTTCACCACTTAAGCCACAGTGCCACTTCTAGCTTTTTCTCAGTGGTTTATAGGAGTTAAGAGTCTCATGGACTTTCCTGCCCAGGCTGGTTTCAAACCATGATCCTCAGATCTTAGCCTCCTGAGTAGGGTTACAGGTGTGAGCCACTGGTGCCTGAATAGGAGAGGATTTTTTTTGGGGGAGGGGGGGGTGGGGATCAGACATGGGGCTTGAACTCTGGGCCTGGGCTCTTTCCCGGTGCTCTTCAGCTCAAGGTGAGCACTCTACCACTTCAGCTACAGTGCCTCTTCCGGTTTTCTGAGTGGTTTATTGGAGATAAGAGTCTTAGGGAACAAGGGTGCCAGTGGCTCATGCCTGTAATCCTAGCTACTCTGGAGGCTGAGATCTGAGGATCATGGGTCAAATCCAGCCCAGACAGGAAAATCCCTGAGACTCTTCAGTAAACCACCGGAAAACAAAAAAACAGAAGTGGCGCTGTCGCTCAAGTGGTAGAGTGCTAGCCTACCACTGCGCTAGCAGAAGACCTGAGGGATAACACCCAGGCCCAGAGTTCAAGCCCCACGACTGACAAATAAGTGTGTGTATGTGTGTGTGTAACCATTTGAACCTATGTTTCTGTTACTCAGAAACTTTCTAGGTACTCATTGCTATTTTCTACCAGGAAGACAGCCTTGGATTTGAAGTCTTAAAATTCAAATATAAATTTAGATTTTCACTTGCTGGTTGTATATGGCTTATGCTTGTAATCTTAGCTTCTCAGGAGGCTGAGATTTGAAGATCAAAGTTTGAAGCCAGCTCAGGCAGAAAAGTCCACACAACTCCATCTCTAGTTAGCAAAGAAGCTGGCTGGAGGAATAGCTCATATGATAGAACACTAGCCATGACCAGAAAAAAGCCAAGCAAGAGCTAGGTGCCAGTGTAATTCTAGCTATGCAGGAGGCAAAAATCTGAGGATTGTGGTTTGAAGCCAGCCTAGGCAGGAAAGTCAGTGAGACTCTTAACTTGCACCTACTTGGTTTGCTCATAAGCTGCCTCTCTATTACTTGAGCTAATAAGCCTCTTCCTTGAGTGGAGAAATTCCTTAATATAGATTTTCTAGAACAATATTGCATAGGAAATTAGCTCTGTTAATTACTTTTAACACACATATACATACTATAACATTAATAGTATATAATTTATGTATATTGTATAAATGATTCTTAATAACTTTAAATACTCCTTCCTCTTTCCTTTTGATTGTTGAAGAGGCTTTATTCTGATCTTATTTGTGTCCTTTTCTGTATAGGATGGATAGAATGACAGAAGATGCTCTTCGCCTGAATCTGTTGAAGCGCAGTTTGGACCCAGCAGATGAGCGAGATGATGTCCTGGCAAAAAGACTGAAAATGGAAGGACATGAGGCCATGGAACGTCTGAAAATGTTGGCACTGCTTAAAAGGAAGGATTTGGCGAATCTTGAAGTGCCACATGAGTTACCAACCAAACAAGATGGCAGTGGTGTCAAGGGCTATGAAGAGAAACTCAATGGGAATCTCAGGCCTCATGGAGACAGCAGGACTGCTGGAAGGCCAGGAAAAGAAAACATCAATGATGAGCCTGTGGATATGAGTGCTAGACGGAGGTACGATAGTTTATCTACCTGCAGGATAGGTTGTTCTTACAAAATAAGCCTCTAAAATGAAATTAATTTCATTTAGAGGAGGGTGTTTTTTATCATAGAGTGTCTGGTAAAGAAGTGTTTCTATATTATCTGGCATGACTATGAGTTACTCTCATTTCCAAATGAAGTTAGGTACCTGAGATTGTAGTTTAGCATACTAAGAGGCATAATTCTTACCCTAAGATAAAATCATTATTTCTACATAAAGTTGGCATTAGAGAACTGATAGCCTTAGAAGGAGTAAACACATTTTCTTTTCAGATCATCCCAGGAGTTTTAGATTCTATATATTATAGCATCTCTTTTTTTGTTTTGGGGGGGTTTTGTTTTTTGTTTTTGTTTTTTTGCCAGTCCTAGGGACTGTCTCTGGGCTTCTTTTGCCTAAGGCTAGCGCTTTACCACTTGAGCTACAGCCCTACTTCTGTCTTTTTCTGTTTATATGGTATTAAGGAATTGAACCCAGGGCTTCATACATGCTAGGCAAGCGCTCTACCACTGAGCCACATTCCCAGCATCTCCTTTTTTTTTTGGTCGGTCATGGGGCTTGAACTCTGGGCCTGGACTCTATCCCTCAGCTCTTCAGCTCAAGGCAAGTGCTATACTGCTTGAGGCACAGTTTTCTGAGTGGTTTATTGGAAATAAGAGTCTCACAGAGTTTCCTGCCCGAGCTGGCTTTGAACCACAATCCTCAGATCTCAGCCTCCTGAGTAGCTAGGATTACAGGTGTGAGCCACCAACACCCAACAGCATCTCATTTTTATTTCATCAAAAAAGTTTGGGCCTAGTCGGTTCTGGTAGCTCACGCCTTTAATCCTAGCTACTCAGGAGGCTGAGATCTGAGGCTCCCCATTTCAAAGCCAGCCCGGGCAGGAAACTCTGTGAGACTCTTATCTCCAATAAACCACTAGAAAACTGGAAGTGTCGCTGAGCCTCAAACAGGCTGAGGCTCAAACAGGCTGAGGCTCAAACAGTAGAGCGTTTGCCTTGAGCTGAAGAATGCAGGGACAGTGCCCAAGCCCAGAGTTCAAGCCCCATGACCGACCAAAAAATAAAAAATCATGGGCCTGATTTTTTTTGTGTGTCAGAAGGAACATGTGCTAAGTTTCTTTTTTTTGGGGGGGGTGGGGGGGTCCGGTCATGGGGCCTGAACTCTGGGCCTGGGCGCTGTCCCTCAGCTCTTCAGCTCAAGGCTAGCGCTCTACCACTTGAGCCACAGCGCCACTTACGGCTTTTTTTCTTTTTGCTTATGTGGTGCTGAGGAATCGAACCCAGGGCCTCAGGCATGCAAGGCAAGCGCTCTACCACTGAGCCACCTTCCCAGCCCATGCTAAGTTTCTATAGTGTTGCTTAATCTGTGCCACTTCCCTCTACCCCTGCACAGCACATACATCCATTTCTAAACACATTCAGTCAGTCCTTTTTTCCCTTGTACTGTGCACTAGGAAGGTTTCAGCAATGTCTCTAACAATCACGCTGTTTCTTTGTGCTTGTATGTCTGTTCCTGTTTGTCTCTCTCTCCATCTACGTCTGTCTCTTGCACACATACATATAAACACACATTTCACAGGCCTTTATTCTAGTGTCTTACCCACTAGGGATATATACTTGAAACTGGTGAAGGTTTGAGTTAGTCTGTGAAGTGTTGTCATAGTGTAGACAATCTTCATTTTAACAACATTCAATTTATTATTGTGTATGGAGGGGGTGCTGCATGCATGTGTAGTGTATGTGTGCAGTGTTTGCGTGCACTGGTACTAAGGCTTGAGTTTAGGGCCTGGGACAGTGTCCTTGAGCTTTTTGTACTCAGGGTAGGCATTGTACCAGTTGAGCCACAGTTTGTTCCACTTCTGGTGTTTTTGGTGGTTAATTGGAAATAAGAGTCTCATGGACTTTTCCTGCCCAGGCTGGCTTTGAACTGTAGTTCTCTAGATCTCAGCCTCCAGTATAGCCACTGGATCTCAGCTTCATATGTGTCTGTCTCTCTGTCTCTGACACTTTATCTCTCATTTTTTTCCTACTTTTTCCCTTCCCTTCCCCTGCCCTCTTGCCAGTACTGGGGTTTGAACTCAGAATCACTTGGCTCAGCTTGTTTACTTAGCTGATACTTTTAAGTACTTGAGCTGCACTGTACTTAAACATGCATTTCTTTTTTCTTTTTTTTTTCTTTTTTGGTCAGTTGTGCGGCTTGAACTCTATGAATGAGGAAAATTATTATTTTCGGATATGGGGCTTGAACTGAGGGCCTGGGTGCTGTCCCTGAGCTCCTTTGCTCAAGGCTAGTGCTCTACCATTTTGAGCCACAGCACTACTTCTAAAGGGTTTTCTGGTGGTTAATTGGAGATAAGAGTTTCAAGGACTTTCCTGCCCAGGGTGCCTGCAGATTACAGTCCTCAGATTTTAGCCTCCTGAGTAGCTAGGATTACAGGCGTAAACCACTGGCACCAGGCAGGAAAATTTTTTTTGATAATAGTATTAAAAAGTCTAGTCCTTGCTGCTCAGGGGAGGGTAAGATCACACAGTTCTAATCCAGCCCAGAGAAGAAAGTCTGTGAGACTTTTCTTATCAGAAAAACATCAAAAGGCTGGAGGTGGATCTATGGCTCAAATGGTAGATTGTTAGCCTTGAGCTAAAGAAGCTCAAGGTGGTGTTGTGGTGCAAGTGGTAGAGTACTCGCCTTGAGCTAAAGAGCGTAGGGATAGAGCCCAGGCTGAGTTCAAGCCCCATGACAGACCAAAAAAAAAAAAAAAAGCAGCTCACAGATAGTGCCCAGGCCCTGAGTTTAAGTCTAAGGACAAACACACACACACACACATAAAAAAAATCTAGGCAGGGACTGGTGGCTCACACCTGTAATCCTAGCTACTCAGGAGGCTGAGATCTGAGGATCATGGCTTGAGGCCAGCCTGGAAAGGAAAGTCCATGGAATTTACCTCTAATTAACCACCAAAAAAGCCAAAATTGGAACAGTGGCCTTGAACAAAAAAAACTTAGGGACATTATTCAGGCCCTGAGCCAACTTGAGTGAATTTCAGATCAGTTCTCTAATAGTTTTAGAAGAAAAATCTTTGCAATTTTAGGTAGAGTTAGAAGAATATTGTGAATCTTTAGATTCTTGGTCAGTCGTAGGGCTTGAACTTTGAGCTTGGGCGCTGTCCCTCTATAGCTTGAGCCACAGTGCCGCTTCCAGTTTTCTAGTGGTTTATTGGAGATAAGAGTCTCGCAGACTTGGGCTGGGAAGGTAGCTCAGTGGTAGAGGGCTTGCCTTGCATGCCTGAGGCCCTGGGTTCGATTCCTCAGCAAAAAGAACAAAGCCGGAAGTGGCGCTGTGGCTCAAGTGGTAGAGCGCTAGCCTTGAGCTGAAGAGCTAAGAGATAGCGCCCAGGCCCAGAATTCAGGCCCCACGACCAGACCCAAAAAAAAAAAAAAAAGAGTCTCACAGACTTTCCTGCCCAGGCTGGCTTTGAACCATGATCCTCAGACCTCAGCCTCCTGAGTAGCTAGGATTACAGGCATGAGCCACCAGCACCTGGCTTATCTGTTGATTCTTCAGAAGGAAATTCATTGGGTAAATGACATCATGCTCTTGTGCAGCCCATTTGCTTCTTAATCATTTTTTTCCTTTCTGGAGTGAGTGAATGATCCTACTTCATTTGGAGGAAGAAAAGGGAAAATGCTAGGTACATTAAAAAAGAATAAAATAATGTTGATAAATTTCCCAAGAAAGAGAGCAGTGAAAAAAAATTAAAAGCAGAAGTATTTTTTTTTATTGTTTTTTGTTTGTTTTTCTACTGGTCCTGGGGCTTGAACTTAGGGCCTAGGAGCCGCCCCTGAGTTTCTGTTGCTCAAGGCTAAATACACTAACTTCTACCTGTGACTTTTTGGTAGTTTATTAGAGATAAACTTACGGCAAGCCGGGCGCTGGTAGCTCATACCTGTAATCCTAACTACTCAGGAGGCTGAGATCTAGGATAGTAGTTTATTTATTTATTTATTTATTTTGTCGGTCATGGGGCTTGAACTCTGGGCCTGGGCGCTGTCCCTCAGCTCTTCAGCTCAAGGCGAGCGCTCTACCACTTGAGCTACAGCGCCACTTCCGGTTTTCTGGTGGTTTATTGGAGATAGGAGTCTCACGGTCTCTCTTGCCCGGGCTGGCTTTGAACCGCGATCCTCAGATCTCAGCCTCCTGAGTAGCTAGGATTACAGACGTGAGCCACCAGCGCCCGGCTGGGATTGTAGTTTAAAGCCAGTCCAGGCAGGAGAGACTCTATCTACCGTTAACTACCAGAAAACCAGAAGTGGCACTGTGGCTCAAGTGGTAGAGCACTAGCCTTCATTGGAAGAGCTCAGGGACAGCACCCGGGCCCAGAATTCAAGCCCCAGGACCGAAAGAAAAAAGAAAGTCTCAAGGTCAGCTGGGTGCTGATAGCCTACACCTGTAATCCTAGCCACTCAGGAGGCTGAGATCTGAGGATCGTGGTTTGAAACCAGCCTGAGCAGGAAAGTCCATGGAACTTATCTCTAATTAATGACCCAAAAAAACATAATTGGAGCAGTGGCTCAAAGTGGTAGAGCCCTAGCTTTGAGCCTTGAGATAACACCTGGCCCCACAACTCATGATCTTTCCTGCCTGGGCTAGCTTCAAACCTCAAGCCTCAGAATCTTAGTCCCTGAGTAGTATTACAGGTGTGAGCCACTGGTACCTGACATAAACAGAAGTTTTAACATGAAAGCTGGATCATAATTGCCTAATTATTTTGTCATTAATTGGGCAAGTTATAATATCAATGAAATAAGATATATGTGAAGTAAAACCAGTGTTCCCTCTGTTTTAGTATAATAGAGAAATACAAGTTCTCATTCTGTTTAGTTGTATTTCTTTTTTTATATTTTTTTGTCGATTATAGGGCTTGAACTCTGGGACAGGGTGTTGTCCCTCAGCTCTTCAGCTCAAGGCTAGAGCTCTACCACTTGAGCCATAGTACAGTACCACTTCCAGTTTTCTGGTGGTTTATTGGAGATTAGAGTCTCATGGACTTTCCTGCTCACTTTCCTGCCTGGACTGGCTTTGAACTGTGGTCCTCAGATCTCAGCCTCCTGAGTAGCTAGCATTACAGGTGTGAGCCATCAGCACCCAGATTAGTTCTATTTATTTATAGGATAATGATTAGATGTTTAATAGCTTTTCAGTATGCTAGACTGCACAAGTGATGTCAGCAGCAAGTTAGGCTTTTAATAATCTCTTTTTTTTGGGGGGGGGGGTCCGGTCATGGGGCCTGAACTCTGGGCCTGGGCGCTGTCCTTCAGCTCTTCAGCTCAAGGCTAGTGCTCTACCACTTGAGCCACAGTGCCACTTCCGGCCTTTTTTCTCTTTGCTTATGTGGTGCTGAGGAATCGAACCCAGGGCCTCATTCATGCAAGGCAAGCGCTCTACCACTGAGCCACCTTCCCAGCCCCTTAATAATCTCTTGATAGGAAAGATTTCATACTTAAGATCCAAGATAGGATAAATCATATATATGAGGAAGGAAAAAAAAATTGTTTTCCCAGCTGGGCACTGGTGGCTCACATTTCTAATCCTAGCTACTCAGGGGGCTGAGAGATTCTAAGAATCATGGTTCAAAGCCAACCCAGCAGGAAAGTTTGGGAGACTCTTATCCCCAATTAACCACCAGAACATAGGAAGTAGGGCTATGGCTCAAAGAGGTTGAGCACTAGCCTTGAGCAGAAAATCAGGGACAGCGCTCAGATCCTGAGTTCAAGCCCAACAACTAACCGAGGGGCGGGGGAGAAGCACTGTTTCCCTTTCTGGGATGTTTATAACAAATGAGGCCAGGATGCCAGGTCAGAAATTTTAGAAAACTTGAATGTCAAGTATGATGATGTACTCCTATAATTCAGGCTACTTGAAAGATGGGATCAAGAGAGTCAGAATGCCAGGCACCAGTGACTTATTCCTGTAATCCTAGCTATCCAGGAGGCTGAGATCTGAAAAAGATTTGAACTTTGTTTTACTTCTTGCTGTGTATCTACTATGAGACTGATTATATATGGAAATTAAATATTTAGAGTTGTTTTCAGATACAATTTCCAGAAAATATAAGATGTTTCCATATTCTCTATGTAGAATGTCTTCTTGGTACTGAACAATTTCTAGCAGTAGATAGTACTCATTTATATAGTAAGAACTTTAGGACTTTTTATTTTGGAAGCAGTTTTCTGGATTGTATATATAAAAATGGTGTGACTAACCAAGAAAATATTGCAGAATTTTCCAGGCCTTACAATTATTTGCCCATGGGGCTGGGAATGTGGCTTAGAAGTAGAGTGCTTGCCTTGCCTACATGAAGCCCTGGGTTAGAGTCCTTAGCACCACATAAGCAGAAAAAGCCAGAAGTGGCGCTGTGGCTCAAGTGGTAGAGCACTAGCCTTGAGCTGAAGAGCTAAGGGACAGCACCCAGGCCCCAGAGTTCAGGCCCCACAACCGACAAAAAAAAAAAGTAAAATTTGCTCATATTAATCTTAGGGTAAGAAGATGAATAAATGTAGAAATGATTGGTAAATCTCATACAAATAAAGTAAATTCACCAGGTGCCAGTGGCTCATGCCTATAATCCTAGCTACTCAGGATGCTGAGATCTGAGGATATCGGTTCAAAGCCAGCCAGGGCAGTCCGTGATACTATCTTCAATAAACCACTAGAAAACTGGAATTGGTACTGTGGCTCAAGTGGTAGAGCGCTCACCTTGAGCTGAAGAGCTGAGGGATAGCGCCCAAGCCTAGACATTCAAACCCCACGACCGATTGAGAGAGAGAGAGAGAGTAAATTTAGGCAGTTAGACTGGACCATTATTCCAGGAATTTGGATTAAAGTATGAAAGGTTCTTTCTCCCTCTAGTGACTTCTTTTTCCGTTAACACCACATTCTAGTCTTGCTGTGTCTGTTCAGTGGCTATAAAGAAACCTGTACAAACTGTAGTTTACAACAGTTATTCTCTTCACTTTCTCTCCCTATTCTATTTCAACTAAACTTAGTTGATTTTAGTAATTCAGATTTACCTTGGTAAGAAGCTATATTTCATCATGAATAATGCCTTATTTCTTTGGAGCCAGGTGCTATAATCCTAGCTACTCAAGAGGCTGAGATCCAAGGATTTTGGTTTGAATCCAACTCAGGCAGGAAAGTCTGCAAGATTCTTTTTTTGTGTGTTTTTTTGTTTTGTTTTTCTTTTGTCGGTTGTGGGGCTTGAACTCTAGGCCTGGGCACTGTCCTTGCGCTCTTCAGCTCAAAGCCAGTGCTCTACCACTTGAGCCACAGCACTACTTCCAGTTTTCTGTTGGTTAATTGGAGATGAGTCTCATAGACTTTCCTGTCCAGACTGGCTTTGAACTATAGTTCTCTAGATCTCAGCCTCCAGCATACCCACTGGATCTCAGCTTCTTATGTGTCTGTCTCTCTGTCTCTGACACTTTATCTTTCATTTTTTTCCTACTTTTTCCTTTCCCTTCCCCTGCCCTCTTGCCAGTACTGGGGTTTGAACTCAGAACTTGGCTCAGCTTATTTACTTAGCTGGTACTTTTAAGTACTTGGGCTGCACTGTACTTAAACATGCATTTCTTTTTTCTTTTTCTTTTCCTTTTTTCTTTGTCAGTTGTGGGTCTTGAACTCTGCCTGGGCACTGTCCCTGAGAGCTTCATCTCAAGGCAAGCACTCTACCATTTGAACCATAGCACCACTTCCAGTTTTCTGGTAGTTAATTGAGATAAGAGTCACAGATTTTCCTGCCCGGGCTGGCTTTGAACTGAGACCCTCAGATCTCAGCCTCCTGAGTAGCTAGGATTATAGGCATGAGCTACCAGCACCAGGCTCCAAGATCTTATCTCCAATTAAGAACCAAAAAAAGCTAGACTGGAACTGTGGTTCAAGTGGTAGACTGGTAGCTTTGATTTAAAAAGCTTAGGGGAGCCGGGCGCTGGTGGCTCCCGCCTGTAATCCTAGCTACTTAGGAGGCTGAGATCTGAGAATCGCGGTTCAAAGCCAGCCCGGGCAGGAGAGACAGTGAGACTCCTATCTCCAATGAACCACCAGAAAACCGGAAGTGGTGCTGTAGCTCAAGTGGTAGAGCGCTCGCCTTGATCTGAAGAACTGAAGGACAGCGCCCAGGCCCAGAGTTCAAGCCCCACGACCGACAAAAAAAAAAAATAAAAAGCTTATGGGGGGGGGGGGCCGGCGCTGAGAAGGTGGCTCAGTGGGAAGAGCGCTTGCCTTGTATGCATGAGGCCCTGGGTTCGATTCCTCAGCACCACATAAGCAGGGGAAAAAAAGCCGGAAGTGGTGCTATGGCTCAAGTGGTATCGTGCTAGCCTTGAGCTGAAGAGCTGAGGGCAGCACCCAGGCCCAGAGTTCAGGCCCCACGACTGGACCCAAAAAAAAAAAAGCTTACAGGAGCTGGGAAGGTAGCTCAGTGGTAGAGCGCTTGCCTTGCATGCCTGAGGCTCTGGGTTCCATTCCTGAGCACCACATAAACAAAAAGAAAAAAGCCGAAAGTGGCACTGTGGCTCAAGTGGTAGAGTGCTAGCCTTGAGCTGAAGAGCTGAGGGACAGCGCCCAGGCCTAGAGTTCAGGCCCCACGACTGGCCCAAAAAAAAAAAAAAAAAAAGCTTATAGTCAGTATTCAAGACCCAAGACTGGCACCAAAAAAAAGTTTCTTTAGGTTGGGGTTGAATGTAACTCAGTGGTAGAGCACTTACCTGCAGCCATGTGTGAGATCCTAGGTTTGATCCCCAGCACCAAAAAATTAAATTTAATTAAATTTTAGAAAAGCTTCCAAGTCTCAAAAGCATCTGAAACAAGAAATTCTGAGAAATGATGGATAAGCGCTCATGATTAATGAATGATCCAGGAGCGTTAAATTACACTTTTTTTTTTTTTTTTTTGGTGGGACCTGAACTCTGAGCCTGGGCACTGTCCCTCAGCTCTTCATTTCAAGGCTAGCGCTCTACCTCTTGAGCCCCAGCGCCACTTCCGGCTTTTTTTTTTTTTTTTTTTTGGGTCCCGTCGTGGGGCCTGAACTCTGGGCCTGGGCGCTGTCTCTCAGCTCTTCAGCTCAAGGCTAGCACTCTACCACTTGAGCCACAGCGCCACTTCCGGCTTTTTCTTTTTGCTTATGTGGTGCTGAGGAATCGAACCCAGGGCCTCAAGCATGCAAGGCAAGCGCTCTACCACTGAGCCACCTTCCCAGCCCCTCTGGCTTTTTTCTTTTTGCTTATGTGGTACTGAGGAATTGAACCCAGGGCCTCATGCATGCAAGGCAACCGCTCTACCACTGAGCCACCTTCCCAGCCCCAAGTTACACATTTAATTATAATCTAAGAACACATTGTTTTAAACATATATACTCTCAGCTTTTCTATCTCAAAAGTAGTGTAGAGCTGGAGTTGGGATCTAACAAGCATGAAGCCCTAAGTTTAAGCCCTAATGCTGAAAAAAACAAAAATCAAAAAACAACAGTAGAGTCTGGAATGGTATCTTTGAAATCAGAGGAGAGGTAGATTTAGACTTGGGAATCTAAAGCAATTTTAGTTTGCAGGATTCTTATTATCTAGGTCTCAAACAGTGAGTGCCATTATTCATTACTTTAACAGAAACAAGGCTAGTCCCAGAAATACCAAAACAAAGATTGTCTAATAAATAGGATTGGAAACAAAAAGATCTAGTGTGAGAGATTAGATGTCAAAGTATTCTTTCTGGACAGTTTTACTGAGAGAATGTACTAGATAAAACTGGCAAGTCAGTGTGACTTTTTAGTTCTAGAAGTTCAGTCCCTCTCCAAAAGGGGGGGGGAGGTGTCAGTGTGACTTTTTAGTTCTAGAAGTTCAGTCCCTCTCCAAAAGGAGAGAGAGAGAGAGAGAGAGAGAGAGAGAGAGAGAGAGAGAGAGAGAGAGAGAGTGTGTGTGTGTGTGTGTGTGTGTGTGTGTGTGTGTGTGTGTGTGTGTGTGTGTGTGTGTGTGTGTGTGTGTGTGTGTGTGTGTGTGTGTGTGTGTGTCCTGGGCATTTTCCATTTCTTCAAGCAGCTGTCAGTATTTCTTCTGCCTACTTCAGTACCTGCTCTTGCAAGAATGGACCATCAGTGGAGTTGTGACTTAACCTCCTTTTCTTGTTAATCCTCAACCAGGACCATATATATGATTTTTGTTAAAATGAGCTTCCTCCTTTACAACTATCATTTATACTCAGTGGATGCTAGGTTCTATTGTCTTTACCAGTGGAGTTAATCATTTCTTTTCCAAGCTTCCAACAGCCTAATGGAGTAACAAGAAACATTTAGAATTAAATCTTTTTCTTTTTCTTTTTCTTTTTTGTCGGTCATGGGGCTTGAACCCTGGGCCTAGGCGCTGTCCCTCAGCTCTTCAACTCAAGGCTAGCACCCTACCACTTGAGCCACAGTTCCACCTCAAGCTTTTTTGGTGCTTAATTGGAGATGAGACTATCATAGGCTTTCCTGCCCTGGCTAGCTTCGAACCACAGGTCCCCAGACTTCAGCTTCTTGAGTGGCTAGGATCACAGGCATGAGCCGCCAGTGCCTTGGCACGCGCTCACTCTCTCTCTCTCTCTCTCTCTTTCTCTCTCTCTTTCCCTCATTCCCTCCCCTCCCCCCTATTTTTTGGTTGGTTGTAGAGCTTGAACTCTGGGCCTAGGCACTGTCCCTGAGCCCTTTGAGTCACAGCACCAACTTCTGGTTTTCTGGCAGTTAATTGGAGCTAAGAGTCTCACAGACTTTCCTGCCTGAGTTGGCTTTGAACCATGATCTTCAGATCTTAGCTTCCTGAGTAGCTAGGATTATCAGCCACCAGCTCCTGGCTTTCATCTCTTATTCCTTTGTTGTTGTTGTTGGTGGTGGTGGTGGTGGTGGTGGTGGTGGTCATAGGCCTTGAACTCTGGGCCTGAACTCTGTCCCTCAACTCTCCACCTCAAGGTTAGTGCTCTACCACTTGAACCATAGCTCTACTTCTGGTTTTCTGGTGGTTTGTTGGAGATAAGAGTCTCAGGGACTTTCCTACTTGGACTGGCTTTGAACTGTGATCCTCAGGTCTCAGCACTTGGCTTCATCTCTCATTCTTGAAGCTAGTTATTACTTTGTATCTTTGTTTTGAGATAAGGAAAATATTTTGCTGAGATTTTGATTTCTCTTAGTTCTGGTTTTCTTTATCCTATGTGTTTACTGTCTTTTCCGAGTGAATTAGGACCTCTTAAGTTTCCTTGGATTTATTTCTTCAGCGTAGAAGAGAAATTTAACTTTTTAATCAACTCTCACCATTGGAAATACTATAATTTTTCATTTTCTTATCTAGTGAGCCAGACCGAGGAAGGCTAACTCCTTCTCCAGACATCATTGTTTTGTCTGACAATGAGGCTTCCAGTCCCCGTTCCAGCTCCCGAATGGAAGAAAGACTCAAAGCAGCCAACCTAGAGATGTTTAAGGTAAAAAGATTTTTTTTCTTTCATATCCCTGTTCTCTTTATTCTGTAAGAGTCCTAGTTCTGTTTTTTGTTTTGTTCTTTACTCAGCTATTGGTGAAAATTTTTTGGTGATTCTGAACTTCAAGGAGAAGACATTATAAAAGGAACTAGTAGGGGCTGGGAAGGTGTGTCAGTGGTAGAGTTGCTTACCTTGCATGCATGAGGCCCTGGGTTCGATTCCTCAGCACCACATAAGCAGAAAAAGCTGGAAGTGGCTCTGTGGCTCAAGTGGTAGAATGCTAGCCTTGAGCTGAAGAGCTCAGGGACAGTGCCCAGGGCCCATGATCGACAAAAAAAAAAAAAAAAGGAATTAGTAGATGCAAAGAAGATAGTTTGAAGAAGTATGTATAAAGCTGGAGGTATAGCTCATGTGGTAGAGTGAGCCAGTCTAGCAAGCACAAGGCCTTGAGTTCAAATCCCCAGTATTACAAAAAGAGATGGGAAGGTATGGAGGGAAGGAGTAAAAAGCATGTATATAAGCAGTTATATTCAGTTTATTTTTGGAAAACATAAAACTTCACAATTCCATTTGTGTATATTGTATATAAACAGAAAATGTGGCTTTGGGCTAAGAATGTGGCTTAGTGGCAGAGTGCTTGCCTAGCATGCATGAAGCCCTGGGTTCGATTCCTCAGTACCACATAAATAGATAAAATGGGAAGTGGCACTGTGGCTCAAGTGGTAGAGTGTTATCCTTGAGCAAAAGAAGCTAAGGGACAGCACTCAGCTCTGAGTTCGAGCCCCAGAACTGGCAAAAAAGAAAGAAAGAAAAAGAAAATGTGGCTTTAAAAAACTTAAAACATTTTAAAATTCTTCTATTTTGCCAGGAGTCTAACCCATTATTGGTTATATGTGGTTTCTGCTTCTATAAGCACTTTTTTTGAGTACCTACTGAATGCTAGGGACTGTGTGGCACCCTAGGGATACAAAGACGACAGTTTCATCATCACTTCTTATAGAAGATGAAGGTTTTTCAGACCTAAGAAACACATCATCTCAGCTTATTGGTGCTGTGGCTCAAGTGGTACAGCGCTAGCCTTGAGCTGAGCAAAAGAAGCTCAGGGACAGTGCCCTGGCCCTGAGTTCAAGCCCCAGGACTGGCAAAAACAAAAGGAAAGAAAGAAAGAAATACATTATCTCTTGCATGCAGGGATTCTGGGTAACTGATGCTATAGCTAATAATCTCCATGTTTCCTTAGGGGAAAGGCATTGAGGAACGGCAACAGCTCATCAAGCAGCTGAGGGACGAACTGCGACTGGAAGAAGCTCGATTGGTGCTTTTAAAGAAACTGAGACAGAGTCAACTACAGAAAGAGAATGTGGTCCAAAAGGTAATGTGCCTGGAACATAAAGGACAAGAGAAAATAAAAGAAGAATTGGTTTCAGCGTGATAGTTAGCTCTGTGGTTCATTCGTCTCTAGTTCCATAGGTTTTAATCATTAGGAATAGTGGATTTTTTTTTCCCCATTGTGCTATTGGGAGATTGATTCCAGGGATTTGTATGTGTTATCTAAGCAAGCCCAGTATCACTTGAGCTATACCCTCAGCCCTTCTTGTTTTTATTTTGTTTTTGAGAAAGAACTTTTCAGCTACCTTTAACCAGTCCTCAAAGTTGGACTCCAGCTTCCACTCCTTAATACATGGGATTGCCATAGGTTTTAAATCTTTGTACATACAATAACTAGGACAATGAGGGTGATATGGTTGGAGTTTCAATAAAGAGCATTCCTAGACGTACACCATCATGCCCAACTTTTTTTTTTTTTACTTTGGGCACTATTAAGAAAAACTTAGGGCTGGGAAGGTGGCTCAGTGGTAGAGTGCTTGCCTTGCATGCATGAGGCCCTGGGTTCGATTCCTCAGCACCACATAAGCAAAAAGAAAAAAGCCGGAAGTGGTGCTGGGCTTAAGTGGTAGAGCGCTAGCCTTGAGCTGAAGAGCTGAGGGACAGCGCCCAGGTCCAGAGTTCAGGCCCCACGACCGGACCCAAAAAAAAAGAAAAAGAAAAACTTAATTCTATTTTTTTCCTACTAGTCAACAACAAGAGCTTCATGCTAACAAGAAAATTCAAGTTCTAGAAATGTACAGAGTCTACCTGTAATTTATTGCCTTTTTCTCCTTTTCTGTCTTCCAGACTCCAGTTGTACAGAATGCAGCGTCTATTGTACAACCATCTCCTGCCCATGTGGGACAGCAAGGTTTATCCAAACTTCCCTCCCGGCCTGGGGCCCAAGGGGTTGAAGCTCAAAATTTGAGAACATTACAGGTATGTGATTGATAATGGGATCATAGCTATCATGTCTCTAGGGACTTCTGTGGAGATTATAGAAGTTGTTGCTATTACTCCAAATAGTCCTGTTACTCCAAATAGTTCTCTTGGTACTTGATGAAAAAGCGTGGGTTAGTCTGCAACAAATAATTATCTTTATAGTTTTCCTTCTCTACAACAGGTCTCTAGCTTCTCTAGAGAAGGATTAGATAATTTTCTCTCTCTCTTTTTTTTTTTCCAGTGGTGAGGCTTGAACTTTAGGCCTAGGTGCTGTCCGTGGGCTCTTCAGCTCAAGACTATCAGTCTACCTCTTGAGCTACAGAGCCACTTTTGGTTTTTTGGTGGTTTATTGGAGATAAGAGTCTCATGGAGCCAGGCACCGGTGGCTCACACCTGTAATCCTAGCTACTCAGGAGGATTGAGCTTCAAAGCCAGCCCGGGCAGGAAAGTCCCTGAGACTATTATCTCCAATAACCCACTAGAAAACTGGAAGTGGTGCTGTGGCTCAAGCGGTAGAGCGCTCGCCTTGAGCTGAAGAGTGCAGGGACAGTGCCCAAGCCTAGAGTTCTAGCCCCATGACCGGCCAAAAAAAAGAGTCTCATGGACTTTCCTGCCCGGGCTGGGCTTTGAACTGTGATCCTCAGATCTCAGCCTCCTAAGTAGCTAGGATTACAAGTATGAGCTACCAGCTTAATTTTCTATCTTAACTGTGTAAGATTAGATAGTTTATACCAAAAGGCCAGGACTCCCTAGTCACTAATCAGCATTTACAATTATGGTAGGCTTACCCATAGACCATCAGACAAGTTTGACTGTTCTTATGCATCTGTTCAACTGTATATTACTGACAGTATTTTTGTCTTTTACATTTTACTGGGCATTATACCACCTGTAACGTTCTTTTCCTTATCTTCCCCTTCAGGGTCACAGTGTCATCCGTTCAGCGACCAATACAACCCTCCCACACATGTTGATGTCCCAACGTGTTATTGCACCAAATCCAGCCCAACTACAGGGCCAACGGGGCCCACCCAAGCCTGGCATTGTACGCACCACAACACCCAACATGAATCCCGCCATCAGTTATCAACCAGTAAGAGAGACCCATAATGTGAAGCAGAGAAATCCTTTCTTTGCTTTTCTTATTGAAAAAAGGCTAAAAGGTCTTAAGTCTTTGTATATACAGAAACTTAGGACAATGGGGGTGATTTGGATGGAATTTTGAATAAAGAGCATTCCCAAAGGTTTGAGGAATTATATGAAAATGGTGGTGGAGAAGAGAGGTAGGCTATACAGCAGAGCGGCAGTAAGCTAAAATCTGCCTGAAATGGAAGAGAGGCATATCAGTAATAAGCATAAAAATATATGACAGAAAGCATCCCCAGTCTTTTTTTTTTTCCCCTCTTAGCAGGTCTGGCTCATGGATGTTGTCATTCTTTTTTCTTAGTTAGTTCCCTTTCGATTAATAAGTTGGATTCTTACTATAAAGAAACTAAAGTAGCCGGGCGCCGGTGGCTCACGCCTGTAATCCTAGCTATTCAGGAGGCTGAGATCTGAGGATCGAGGTTCAAAGCCAGCCTGGGCAGGAAAGTCCGTGAGACTCTTATATTCAATTAAAAAAAAAACAAAACACTAGAAAATCAGAAGTAGTGCTGTGGCTCAAGCAGCAGAGTGCTCACCTTGAGCTGAAGAGTGCAGGGACAGCGCCCAAGCCCAGAGTTCAAGCCCCATGACTGACCAAATAATAAATAAATAAATAAATACTAAAGTATAGCCAGGAACTGCTGGCTCATACCTATAATCCTAAACTACTCAGGAGGCTGAGATCTGAGGATTGCAGCTCAAAGCCAGCCCCCACAGGAAAGTCTGTGAAACTCTTACTCCAATAAACCACCGCAAAACCGGAAGTGGCGCTGTAGCTCAAGTGGTAGAGCACTAGCCTTGAGCTGAAGAACTGAGGGACAGTGCTCAGGCCCAGAGTTCAAGCCCCACAACCGATTAAAAAAGAAAGAAAGAAACTTAAGTAGTCCCCAGAAGGATCAGATAGTATCCTCTGCCAAAAAAAGCAAGAATTGATCCTCATCCACATATCAGCCATCACTGATAACTATTTCCCATCTCTTTCAGCAGTCAAGTTCTTCTGTTCCTTGTCAGCGTACAACATCCTCTGCCATCTATATGAACCTTGCCTCCCATATCCAGCCAGGGACTGTGAACAGAGTGTCCTCGCCACTTCCTAGCCCTAGTGCTATGACTGATGCTGCCAACTCACAGGCTGCAGCCAAATTGGCTCTTCGGAAACAGCTAGAAAAGACACTCCTGGAGATTCCACCTCCAAAACCTCCTGCTCCCTTGCTTCACTTCCTGCCTAGTGCAGCCAATAGTGAGTTCATCTATATGGTAGGCTTGGAAGAAGTCGTACAGAGTGTCATTGATAGCCAAGGTAAGACTTTATTCTTCTTGAGCAAGAAGTTGCCAAGTCTCGTTGGTCTGTGCAGAGTATCACAGGAAACTTTGAGATGATAAATGATAGCTCCTTATTATTGTTAATGACCTACCTACCTCTCTTTACTTGTATACAAGTGGTTTGGCAACATCCTATAGAAATAGTTTTGTGTGGGGCTGGGAAGGTGGCTCAGTGGTAGAGCGCTTGCCTTGCATGCCTGAGGCCCTGGGTTCGATTCCTCAGCACCACATAAGCAAAAAGAAAAATCTGGAAGTGGCGCTGTGGCTCAAGTGGTAGAGCGCTAGCCTTGAGCTGAAGAACTGAGGGACAGCACCCAGGCCCAGAGTTCAAGTCCCACAACCGGAAAACAAAAACAGAAATAGTTCTGTGTGTGTGTTGTACATTTTCTCAATATATTCTTTTAAATGTGGAATGGTATAACCCAGTCTTAAGAACACTTGCTTTAAGCTAGGTTCCAGTGGCTCACACCTATAACCCTAGCTACTCAGGAGTATGAGATCTGAAGATCACAGTTCACAGTCAGCCTAGACAAGAAAGTTCACAAGACTCTTACGTCCAGTTAACTGCCAGAAGTGGATCTGTGGCTCAGGTTGGTAGAGTGCTAACCTTGAGCAAAAAGCTTAGGGATAGCACCCAGATCTTGAGTTTGAGCCCTAGGACTGACACACACACAAAAGAAAAAAACACTCGCTCAGTATGCATACCACCCTGGATCCTATCTACAACACCATATTAAAAAAGAAAGATAAGGGGCTGGGAGGATGGCTCGGTGGTAGGATGCTTGCCTTGCATTCATGAGGCCTTGGGTTTGATTCCTCAGCACCACATTAACAGAAAAAGCCAGAAGTGGCTCTGTAGCTCAAGTGGTAGAGTGCTCGCATTGAGCTGAAGAGGGACAGTGCCCAGGCCCTGAGTTCAAGTCCCAGAACTGGCAAAAGATGAGCCAAGCACCGGTGGCTCACACCTATAATCCAAGCTACTGAGGAGGCCGAGATCTGAGGATCATGGTTCAAAACCAGCTCCGGCACAAAAAGTCGGTGAGACTCATATCTCCAATAAACCATTAGAAAACCGGACGTGGCACTGTGGCTTTAGCGGTAGAGCCACTAGCCTTGAGCTGAAGAGTACAGGGACAGTGCCTAGGCCCAGAGTTCAAGCCCCATGACCAGCCAAAAACAAATACTTAATAATGGAAAAGGAAGATGGCCTGGGACTAGTGGCCCACAACTGTAATCCTAGCTACTCAGGAGGCTGAGATTTGAGGATTGTGGTTCAAAGCTAGCCTGGTCAGGAAAGTCTAGGAGACGACTCTTAACTACAATTAACTACTAGAAAACTGGAAGTGGTGCTGTGACTCAAAGTAGTAGAGTGCCAGCCTTAAGCAAAAGAATTTAAGGACAACATCCAGGCCCTGAGTTCAAATTCCATGATTGGAAGGGGGTGGGGTGGGGGGAAGACCACTAGAAAACCAGAAGTGGTGCTGTGGCTCATGTGGTAGAGTGCTAGCCTTGAGCTGAAGAGCTGAGGGACAGCCCCCAGACTCAGAGCTCAAGCCACACAACTGACAAAAAAAATCATAAAATGACAATTCAGACACTGATAACTAAATTGTTAAATGTATTTAACAGAAATAAGTGCAGTGTGAAGTAAGGAGATTCTAAGAACCACAATTATTGGTTTGGGGGCTGGGAAGGTGGCTCAGTGCTTGCCTTACAATACATGAGGCCCTGGGTTCAATTCCTCAGCACCACAAAACAGAAAAAGCTTGAAGTGGCACTGAAGAGCAGAGGGACAGCACCCAAGCCCAGAGTTCAAGTCCCATGACTGACAAAAATTACTGGTTTGATTCTGAATTGACAATTCCTCCTCCTCCTCCTCCTCCTCCTCCTCCTCCTCCTCCTCTTCCTCCTCCTCCTCCTCCTCCTCCTCCTCCCCCCCCCCTCCCCTCCTCCTCCTCCTCCTCCTCCTCCTTCTCCTCCCCTCCTTCTTCTCCCTCAGCTCAAGGCGAGCACTCTACCACTTGAGCCACAGTGCCACTTCCAGTTTCATGGTGGTTTATTGGAGATAAGAGATTCATAGAGGGGCTAGGAAGGTAGCTCAGTGGTAAAAGTCCTTGGATTCAATTCCTCAGCACCACATAAACAGAAAAAGCCAGAAGTGGTGCTGTGGCTCAAGTGGTAGGTAGAGTGTTAGCCTTGAGCTGAAGAGCTGAAGGACAACACCCAGGCCCAGAGTTCAGGCCCCACGACCAACCCAAAAAAAAAAAAAAAAGTTTCATGGACTTTCCTGCCCAGGCTGGCTTTGAACCACAGTCCTCAGATCTCAGCCTCCTGAGTAGCTAGGATTATAGGTATGAGCCACTGGCACCCGGCAATATTTTCTTCTTAATAATATAATATAGTAGGAAATCTGAAGCCATAGATTCTTGTCCCCAGGTAATCAGTAAAAGATCTTTGTTTCACACTGGACACGGTTGTACAGGTTGTACATGCTTGTCATTCCAGCTACTTCACAAGCTGAGGCAGGAGGATTAGGAGCTCAAGGCAAGCTTAGCTTTAAGCTAGGTTCCAATGGCTCACACCTATAGCCCTAGCTACTCAGGAGAATGAGATCTGAAGATCACAGTTCACAGTCAGCCTAGACAAGAAAAAAAAACTTTTCTACTACTATCTGAATTCCCTAATAAAAATATTTTATAAATTGTATTCCTTTATCATAGAGTGTCTTAATTCAGCAGAATAAATTTACTTGGTGAAGAGAGTAGGAAATGTGAAACAAATGATTACTATTTTTATTGGCATTTAGGCAAAAGCTGTGCCTCGCTTCTGCGGGTTGAACCCTTTGTATGTGCCCAGTGCCGCACAGATTTCACCCCTCACTGGAAGCAAGAAAAGAATGGTAAGATTCTGTGTGAGCAGTGTATGACATCCAACCAGAAGAAAGCTCTAAAAGCTGAACACACCAACCGGCTGAAAAATGCTTTTGTTAAAGCCCTACAGCAGGAACAGGTAAGAATTTTGACTTCTCAACAGCTTCTATAGGCTTGGTTTCTCCAAAAGGTTGTTGCTTCTAGTTTAGAATGCTTCTTACAATTCCCAAAGACCTCTGGACATGCAACCGTTTTTTCCCTCATCGTCCTGTCTTTTCCATTTTCATTTGACTTTCTGATTAAGTTCTGATTAGGTTCTATTCCTCAGTACCACATAAATAGATCTAGAGGAAGCTGGACACCGGTGGCTCACACCTGTAATCCTAGCTACTTAGGAGGCTGAGATCTGAGGATCATGGTTCAAAGCCAGCTGAGGCAGGGAAGTCCATAAGACTCTTACTTCCAGTAAACCACTAGAAAGCCAGAAG
This sequence comes from Dipodomys spectabilis, assembly GCF_019054845.1. Taxonomy (NCBI): domain Eukaryota; kingdom Metazoa; phylum Chordata; class Mammalia; order Rodentia; family Heteromyidae; genus Dipodomys; species Dipodomys spectabilis. The sequence continues at coordinate 7,391,889 of NW_024870746.1, forward strand.
TGGTGCTATAGCTCAAGTGATAGAGCACTTGCCTTGAGCTGAAGAGCTCAGGGACAGCGCCAAGGCCCAGAGTTCAAGCCCCACAACAACAGAGCAAAAAAACAAAAACAAAAAAACTAGAGAAGCTGGGCAGTGATGGCTCATGCCTGTACTCCTAGCTACTCAGGAGGCTGAGATCTGAGGCTCACAGTTCAAAGCCAGCCCGAGCAGGAAAGTCTGTGAAACTTTTTTTTTTTTTGTCAGTTGTGGAACCCTGGGCCTAGGCTCAAGGCAAACACTTTACCACTGAGCCACAGCACCTCTTCCAGTTTTCTGGTGGTTTATTGGAGATAGTCTCACAGACTTTTGTGCCCTGGCTGGCTTTGAACTGGAACCCTCAGATCTCAACCTCCTGAGGTTGAGCTAGGATTACAGGCATGAGCCACTGGCGCCCAACTCTGAAACTCTATAGAGGCCCAGAGTCCAAGCCCCAGGACCAACAAAAAAAATAAATAAATAAAAATAAAAGCGATCTAGAGGATATAGTTCAGTGCCAGCCCAGGCAGAAAAGTTTGCTAGACTCCATCTCCAAAACAGCCAACAAGAAACAGGGCTTAGAGGCATGTCACCAGTGGTAAAACTATGGGCTTAGTGACAGAGTGCTTGCCTAACATTCATGAAGCCCTGGGTTTAATTCTTCAGCACCACATAAACAGAAAAAGCCAGAAGAGGCACTGTGGCTCAAGTGGCAGAGTGCTAGCCTTGAGCAAAAGAAAGAAGCTCAGGGACAGTGCCTAAGGCCCTAAGTTCAGTCCCCAGGACTGGCAAAAAAACAAGTGGTAAAACTACAATCTAGCCCATCGACTGCCAAAAATAAAAGAAATTCCTCTGTCAATTTTATGTCCTCAAATGGAATTTTTTTGGGGGAGGATGGGTCTGGGCTTGAACTCCTGCCCCTGAGGGCTTACTAAGCTTTTTTGCTCACAGCCACATGTACACTTCAAGATTTTTGCTAGTTAATTGGAGATGAGTCTCCTAGAATTGTCTTCATAGGCTGGCTTTGAACCTCAATCCTCAGCTCTCCCACCTAAGTAGCTCGAAGTATAGATATATACACTGGTGTTTGGATAAACAAATGGATTTGGATGAGAGGTGTTTATATTTGTACTAGAAATCTCTTTGCAAGAAAAAGATTATCTGAAAGTCACTCTTGACAAGGATGACAAATAGGAAAATAAACATTAGGAACTTCAGATCCTCTTTTGCAGAACTAGGAATTGAATTTAGTGTCCTTGTGAATACCAGGCAAGTGCTCTACCACTTGAGCTATATCCTCAGCCTTTTGTTTGTCCATTTTGTTTTTGAGATAGGGTCTTGCTTACTTTGCCTTGATCTAGCAATCTTCCTTTCTCTGCCTCCTGTATAGCTGGAATTTTACATCACTACACCTAGCCTCCAGTCCTTTTCTCTATCCATTTTTCCTCCACCAACTGTGAGAATCCTTTGGGTATTATCATGGACTTTCTGGAAAGTAGATAGGAGTCAACAGTAAAATCACCAATAATTCATCAGGCTTAATTACACTAGCTCATCATTACCATCCAGCTTTATCCAAATAGCTTGTGGGTGTGTGTGCGTGTGTGCAACTCCGCTTCTGAGGCTTGAATTCAGGGTCTCAAACTCTTGATTAGCTGTGTTACTCAGTGCTGACACTTTACTACTTGAATAGTTTACAAAAAGAAAAAAGAGCCATACCTCCAGTTCTGGCTTTTTGCTAAAGGTAAGAGTCTTGGTTTTGTCTACCTGGGCTAGCTTTGAGCCAAGATCTTGAGATCCTCAGATTTCAGAGTAGCAAAGATTACTGACATGATCCCCAACACCCAGGTTTCAACCATCTTTTTTTTTTTTTTTTTGGTGCTGGTACTGAAGCTTGAACTCAGGGCCTAAGCACTGTACCTAATGGTTTTGTTGGGGTTTTTTTTGCTCAGGGTTCTGCCACTTGAGCCACAGCTCCATTTCCAGCTTTTTTTGGTGGTTAATTGGAGATGAGTCCTATGGACTTTCCTGCATAGCATCCAGATCTCAGCCTCCTGAGTAGCTAGGATTACAGGCATGAGCCACTATCACCCAGCTCCAACCATCTTCTTAGAGCCTTTTCTGTAGAAAAAGGGGAATCTCTTCAGGGTAGCATGTTGGCTGCTTATACCCAGAGATCTCAGTGTAGCTACCCCACCAGACTCTTGCCTTTTTCATACTTCTCTAACTAGCTGGTATTATTAGAGATAAGATACATAAATATTCTAGTTTTGAAATTGAGTGGTGGTCTGCCCAACCTGAGCTGATGATTCCTAACAGGAAATTGAACAGCGATTACAGCAGCAGGCAGCCCTCTCTCCTACTACGGCTCCAACTGTGTCCAGTGTCAGTAAACAAGAGACCATCATGAGACACCATACACTTCGGCAGGTGAGGAACTTTTCCCTGACCCTATCCTGCTTTCTCTTGAGCATTTATCAACCATTTTTTCTAATTTATCCTTCTATGGGAAGTCATACCACTCTACTCCTGCATCTTTTCCTCTTTTTTTTTTGGTTGGTCATGGGGCTTGCACTGAAGGTACTGTCCCTGATCTTTTGTTCAAGTTGCTCTACCACTTTGAGCCACAGTGCCACTTCTGGTTTTCTTGTAGATAATTAGAGATGAGTCTTAGAGACTTCCTGCCCGGGCTGGGTCTGAACTGCAATCTTCAGATTTCGGCATCCTGAGTAGCCAGGATTATAGGCACAAGCCAACAGCATCTATCTTTCTTAACTTCTTACCATGGTAAAGTTGTATTAAATGTCTGTTTATTATTACAGGCCCCACAGCCCCAGAGCAGCCTCCAGCGTGGTATACCCACATCTGCCCGCTCCATGCTTTCAAACTTTGCACAGGCACCCCAGTTGTCTGTGCCAGGTGGCCTCCTTGGTATGCCAGGTAAGAGGTATTTCTGCTGAAAACTTTTCTCAGCAGTCAACTGGTTAGTGCACAATTCTCTTTCTCTCTCTCTTTCTCTCTCTCTGTCTCTCTCTCTTTGTTTCAAGTGGTACTATTTTTGTTTGTGAGTGGTTTTTTTGTTGTTGTTGTTGCCTATCTTAGGGCTTGCTCAGGGCCAAGGTGCTGTCCTTCAGGTTTTGTGCTCAAGCCTAGTGCTCCACCACTTCAGCCCCAGCTCCACTTCTGGCTTTTTTAGTGTTTAATTGGAGATGAGAATCTCAGGCTTTTCTACCCAGGCTGGCTTTGAACTGTGATCCTCAGATCTCAGCCTCCCGAGTAGCTAGGATTACAGATGGGAACCACCAGTGCCTGGCAGTACTCGGGTTTGAACTGAGAACATCATGCTTATTTGGCAGATATTACCTGTTGTCACCCATGTACTTGGAATCACCCACCTCCTACATAGCTGGATTTTTTTAGATTTGTACTATCCCACCCAACCCAACTAGAGTGCAGTTCTTTTTTTTTAAACTCGGGGCTTTGCTCTTGCTCAGCTTGCTTTTTGAGCCATGTCTTCAACCCAGCATTTTGCCAGTATTTTGGGGATGGAATGAATCTCCCAGATTCCTGCCTTGAGATAGCTCTGAACAGTGATCCTCCATATCTGAGCCTTCTGAATAGCTGGAATTATTTGTCATCAGTACCCAGTTAGTGCACAGTTCTTTAGCAACTCCTTCAGGTGAATTGTTCCTTTCTTTTGTTTTTTTGTTCTTTCCATAGAGCGTTATTTCCTTACTCTGTTCTTTTTCAGCAAATGATAGCTAAATCATATTATATACCACCCACAGTGCAGTAAGCTCTTTCTAGTGATGATGACACTGTCCCTACAATTAAATTATAAATTTACTGTCTAATGCCTTCATAGGGCATGTGGATATTGATCCCTTTAAGCTCAGACAGCCAAGTCAATTGCTGATTTGAATCCAGCAATGCTTCTCCAACCATGAGTGGCCCCTAAATTAGAAAATTCATTGATTCTGTTCATTTTTAACAAGAATTTAAAATAAAAATGAGAAAGAACATTTTGTGCTCCCCATGCAGGAAAATAGGTTAAAGACTGATTCTTTTTGTCTTTTTTTTTTTTTTTTTCTGTCAGTCATGGGGCTTGAACTCTGGGCCTAGGCTCTGTTCCTAAGTTCTTCAGTTCAAGACCAGTGCTTTACCACGTGAGCCCTAGCATCACTTCCAGTTTTCTCGTAGTTAATAGGAGATAAGAGTCTCACAGACTTTTCTGCCAGGGCTGCCTTTGAACCACCATCCTCAGATCTCAACCTCCTGAGTAGCTAGGATTACAAGCATGAGCCACGGGTGCCCAGCACTTTTTTTGTTGTTGTTGTTGGTCGTGGAGCTTGAACTCTGGGCCTGAGCACTGTCCCTCAGCTCTTCAGCTCAAGGCAAGCGCTCTACCATTTGAGCAATAGCACCACTTCCAGTTGTCTGGTGGTTTATTGGAGATAAGAGTTTCATGGACTTTCCTGCCCAGGCTAGCTTTGAACCGCGATCCTCAGATTTCAGCCTTCTGAGTAGCTAGAATTACAGGCGTGAGCCACCGGTGCCTGGCATTTTTTTGTCTTTATCATTGTTCTCTTAGCACCATTCAGCCAGTCTCTCCTATACCATCAGGACTGTGTTCATTCTTCCCGATCATATTAAAATTTCAGGAAACTCTTTCCTTAAAGTTTTGTGTTTTTTTGTGTTTTTTTTTGGGTCCGGTCGTGGGGCCTGCCCTGGGCCTGGGCGCTGTCCCTCAGCTCTTCAGCTCAAGGCTAGCGCTCTACCACTTGAGCCACAGCGCCACTTCCGGCTTTTTTCTTTTTTGCTTATGTGGTGCTAAAGAATCGAACCCAGGGCCTCAGGCATGCAAGGCAAGCGCTCTACCACTAAGCCACCTTCCCAGCCCTCTTTCCTTAAAGTTTATGAGGGTATTTCATAGTGAAAAAAAACCTAGCAAAATCTGGTTAGGTATGGGCAATTTCTAATATTTCCTATCCATCTCCATTCTTACAGAAGGCAATATCATTCTCTTAATTCCTGCCCTCCGCTTTTGTCTCCTGGGTCTAGGTGTCAACATTGCATACTTGAACACTGGCATCGGAGGACACAAAGCTCCCAGTTTGGCAGACCGACAGCGGGAATACCTTTTAGACATGATCCCTCCCCGGTCTATATCGCAGTCCATTAGTGGACAGAAATAACGCCTGTTCCACTTGTACTGCCTAACCTTGAACCCTTTACCCCTTTCCTCTCCTGTTGCTCCCAACTTCCGTCGCATGCAGTGCCTGTACTGGTGCCTACCATACACGGAAAGCAAAACTGAAAAAACAGAAGACAAAAAATAGAAATCAACAAGAAAATACACGCCCTGCCCCACCACCTCCCCTTTGTTTCATACTGCTGCGATCTGTTATCCTGCCACTCAATCTTCTCTCTTCAATTCTTTAACAATGAGGTGGATCTTTGCCTCTGATAGAGGTCAGAATGAGGTCCTGGGGAGAATTTAAGCCCTCTGTCATGTGTTTCTAAAGTTTGTTTTATGCTATAATTATTACCATTTTTAATTATATTGTGTGTCCTCCCTTTGTTCAGTGGACGGTTATATCTCCCCCCACACACAACTTTTTTCTGTTTTCTTTTTGTCCCTTCCTCTCTTCATAATCTCTCCCCTCCTTCTTCCCTTCCTTCCTGATTTTTTTTTTTTGTAAACATAAATGACATTCAGTTCAGTGATAGGAGCATTGCAGGTTGCAGTAGGGTCCTCCACTGCCAAGTAGGACATGATTGAGAGTTAGAGGCAGAGGTTTTGAATGCACTTAACCTGAGTTGTGGGGTGAATGACATCAAGCAGGAGGAATAATACCCAGTTGTGGGTGTTTGGGGGCTGGACTGTTGGGGAGGCAGTGTTTAATATTAAAGTCAGGCTCTAAGGATGAGAGGGGAAAAGCCTAGAGAGCAAAGCTTTAAAATACTCTGGAGTTTATCCATATGAGGGGGCAGGGAGGTATGATAATGTAACATAATGGTAAGCCAAGGAGGACAGAGCAGGGCCTGGCCTTCTGGAGCTGGGGGATTAAAATTGGTCTCCAGTGGGAGCATGAAAGTATTCCAGGCCAACTAGTCCAAAATTGTTTTCTCTGTAAAATTGTTTCCTACCCCATTTGCATCCCCTTGTTGAAAACCATAATCTTCCCCTCCCTCCCCCAGCCCCATCTATAATAGAGAGGAACAATTGTTCCCAAGCTGAAGTTGGCTGGATTCCTATAAGTTGGAATGGGCATGAGTCAGATGACAGAAAAGAAAGGAGAAAACAGGAGAATGAGATATCTCCCCCAACACTTGAGATTCTCACATTTGTCTCTCCCTTTGCCCTCTGAGTGCCGAGATGGTTGAGGGCCTCTAACCAGGTTGGAGTCCTGCCCTGACCCTGCTGCACTGACTGCAGAACCAGTTGCTCAAAGCCAACCAGCTCATGTCAAACCAGCTTTGGACCTCTGCTATCCAGGTGTTGTCTTCTCCATGCCCCCAGAATTTTTTAATTTTGCTTTTTTATCTTGTTTTATTCTTCAGCGCTACTAATGTAGAGAATGAATTGAATTGTGCAATGTTGCAGAACTGGGGATTAGAGAGATTAGCATCCCATTTGTCCACTTGGTTGGGTAAGAGGGAGGGGACCAGGGCTGCTTTTGAGGTAAGAGAAGCCCCTGAAAAGCAGGGTTCTCTCCTTGTGATGTACATGCTCTAGACGCTGCCCGGATGCACTGGGAAACTCTTCACACAGAGGTATATGGAGTTGTGTAATATTTTGTCACCTGAGGAAGTCCCCTCATTTTTATTATTAAAAATTAATTTTTTAAGTAAGAAGGCACTTTTAAAATTACACACACAAACTGCACATCTTCCTCATAAGATTTAGGGTGGAGTGGGAGAAGGAGCTGAAATCAGGCTCAATTCCCCCACTTTGGCCTTTATTCCCCACACCCCAGTGCACTGTGGGTGATTATACTGGCCCTACGGGCCTTCCTGGCTTTTTTTTCTTTCCTCCTCCCAAATTCATTGAGCACTTAATAAGGAGCAGAGATGCAGCCAGTGTCTGGGCTCCCCACGTGGTGAAATGATCTGGAAGCTAGATGCTAGTAAAAAGTAGTATCATCAGGTCATTTCCAGTATTTTTCTGGGGAATGTGGTACCGCTGACGGTAAGTGGTGGGAGAGGGAGGGGGGTAATGGAACTGGGTCTAGGGTTATTTTAAAATTATATATATATATAAATATATAAAGATATATTCTTACATCTTTTCTTTGCCCTCTGTGCTTCGAAAGCACTGGTTTTGCTTTTCTCTCTTCCACAAAATTGGAAGCTTTTTTTTTTTTTTAAATATTTTTTTCTACAGGTCATCTAGCCTTGTGGCGTGTCTGTCTAGCCTCTCCCCACTCCATGATGAAGTGCCATTTCTGTTGTCTCCCTGACCCCCAGCTCAGAGGTGCTCAGAGGTACAAGGTGCCCAATTTTGTCAGTTGAGATTAAAAGGAACAGAGAATGTGCAATACCGTCTGGCTGGGGGCTGTCCCTGCCACGAGCAAAGTCCCTTCCCTGGGAGCTAGGCCACCTTGAGTGGGGTATGGAAGTAAGATGTGTAGAAACAGGGAATGGTGTGGAAGAAAAGCCTATAGTCCATTGCCTGCTAGGTGCTTCGGCCATAGGGGAGAGGGTGGAATCTTCCCTGGTTTTATCTTTTCAGGGTCAATTACATAGAAGCTGCTTGTTGACTAATATAGCTCTGTGACCCTTTGCTCAATTGCTGAGGTTTGAATTCTTACTCTCTCTTCTCCCTATTTTCATACCCTACCCAGGGATTAGTGATGGGGGTAAGGTCTCCTTAATCATGATAAAGTATTAGCCTTCCACCTCCCCTTCTCTCCTTCTCCCAGTCCCTTTGTCTTCTTCAAGTCTGAACTTTTTCATCACTGATTGCCTGTGTCCCTCCAAGTCCATCATTACTGTCATCCCCAGGCTTTGGGCCCTGTAGACACTAATCCTCATGCCCCAAGAAGAGGAGGAGAGACTCTGGATTCAGACAGCTGTCCTTATGGAGCTCTGAATTTCAGGGTATTAATAGAGTGGAGAATAGAGTTCTGCCTGGCTTCCTCCAGACCCAGAGGCACTAAACGCAGTCATTCATGGTGGTGTCTTAACTCCATAGAAACCTAGAAAGCTGAAATGGGTGGATTAGTGATAAGGCTTGGTAAAACTAGGGAACAGAGGTCCTTATTTGTCAATTTTCTTTTGTCACTTGACCACAGCATCAGGACTCCCTCCATCTCTGGAATAAGTATTTTCCCCACATTTTTGGATACATGTATGGTAGACATTTTTTTTTCTCTTAAAGACAGATAAATGTTTTCTGCTTTGGTTACCCTTTCCTTTCCCCTTTAAAAGGAATTAGCTATAGAACTGCTTTGTAAAGATGCTTCTTGATATTTTACTTTTGTTCCTTTTCCTCAACCATTCCCTTTTCTCCCCATTCCTCCAGAAGGCATAACCTTCTTTCCATACCCTCTTCCCCCACCTGGTCCTAGGCTCCCTTCCCTTCCATCAAGATCTTCATTAGCTTATGATATTTGCTGCCGAGATGTTATAACAAGGACTCATTCGTGTATATAAGCTATTTCTTGATCCATTTAAAAGGAATTGTACATTGTGTAGAAAAAAAAAAAAAAAACGAAAAAGAGAAAAAAAAAAAGCCCTAGCCATGGATATTGTGAAACTGTGTTATGTCATTTTGTAATGTGCCCGTTTGTGTATGATCCGTGCAAAAGGGTTTCTGGGGAAGGGGAGGGGGTAGGGAGGCAGGGCTGTGGAGGGTGGGTAGGGGAGTTAGCCAGGCCCAGAAAACTGAGACTGGCACTGCTCCAACCCAGTCCTCCTTAGAGATGCCACCTCCCCCACCACCCACCCCTAATTTGTGCCTTGCCTCCCCACCCTGGAGTAGTCCCTCCGGGTCACCAGCACTGCCTTGGCAGAGCCCACTCCCTACCCTAACCTGCCCACTCTCCTTTCCCCCCAGCATTTGGTTGATTCTGTGGGGAAGTGCTGGGGGTTGGGAGGTAGCTGAGGAATGGGCAGTTCCCGGGGGCATTGAAACCAAGTATTATTATGAATTGTAATTGTATTTGCACTGTTTTTTTTTCCTCTGATTGCATCAGCATATATACAATATACCTGTATAACAAAATTAAGTGTCAACCTTTCTTATGCAAGGGATTTACCCAACCCCCTAAAGAAATGAACCCGATCTCATGGGCCCTTGAGGGTGGATGATGAGGGGACAGTAGATGGGATCCTAAGGAGGTTTCACCTGAAGAGAATCACATCCACCTGCCCAGTGCAAGGTTGTGTGCATTTAGGCGAGGCTGGGCTTCTGTGAAGACCAGGGAGGATGTTGTGTGTTGTGGAGGGTAAGGAGAGCCACCACACAAAGGGAGGCAGTCTGGAGACTGGGTTCTCCTACCGACTTGCTGTGTGATCTTTTTTCATTTTCTGGGTCTCAGTTTTGTTGGTTTTGTTATTGGTTTTGTTTTGTTTTAAATCAGTGAAGTGGGGGGAAATCATTTGGCCACCAATTTAAAGTTCTAAACTTCCTACCTACCAAAAAAAAAAAAAAGGCAAGGGAAGTGTTTGGTTGAAAACAAGGAGGAAATAAAAGCATTCAAGTGGTTTCTTCTGTGATGGTGCCTTTGGAGAGCTGCCCATCCCCTACTTTAACCTCAGTCTGGGAGAGGCAACAATGATGTGTCTAGGATGTCAGCTCAGTGACATCTCTGCTATCTGAGGGTAAGGACCAGGCCCCCAGCCCCACCTAACAACCAGCCTGCAAGGGTGATTGAACACCCCAGGTTGGTGGTCTAGTTATTTGCTGCTTTGGTGAACTATAGGACTTGGAACTTCCCTTATCACCGTAGTGACAAAAGAGAAGAGTCCAGATGTAGCCCACATCTTTCCTTCCCTCAGATCTGGTCTGTACCCCTTCAGGCAGCTGTTTCACAGTCTATCTTCTTTAGGGGCCCAGTTAATTTCCCCACAGCCTGGGCTATTCCCACTCTCTAGGTTCTTGGCTGGTAAAGTCTGGAGAGGACGGATGATGGGTGAGGCCTTGGTAAAGGTGGAAGGATAGATTGGGGTGGGTGGGGTGCAGGGAGGGGGGATGGGGAATGGCCTTCCCTGAACAGGGTGGGTGGGAGGGGAACAAGACCCTTTTGCACAACTCTCTTTTTAAGTTTCCTTTTTTTCTTTTTTAACTCATTCTAATTTTCTGCATTGTGTTCGGGAAATAAAGTGAAAAAACTTAAGACCAAGAGAAACTGGTTTTCAAAAAGGCAAATATACTCCCATCTGTTTCAGATGCTGCTGAGCATTTCGGCAGTGACAGATTCAAATAATAAGCTAATTTTTGGAGAAAGGATTAAAAGAAAAAAAAACTTTGTAATATTTATCACTTGCAAGCTATGTTTAATAAAGAAAGGAATGGTTTCTAAACTTTCCTGTGGCTTGTGCTTTAGTCATATGGGAATGGGAACAGTAGTTTGGTGGGAGAATTTTAGGGGTAAATGATAGATGAATTATGGTTTATATACAATCCATAGGTACCTTTGATTCATATCCTGCAATTATGATTGTTTTACCTACTTATATGTTTTCCCCACTTCGAATGTTCTGGAAGCCACTGACCAACAGTATTAGAAGTAAAAGACTGAGTTCCCCATTCTCTTCCAGAGAGAAGTGTTCCCCTGGCTGACCTTGGTTCATTCCTCACACATCACTAGTCTCTAGTTTAAAACTTTTCTCCAAGCCAGGCGTTATTGGCTCACACCTGTAATCCTAGCTACTCAGGAGGCTGAGATCTGAGGATCGTGGCTCAAAGCCAGCCCGGGCAGCAAATTCCGTGAGTCTCATCTCCAATAAACCACCAGAAAACCGGAAGTGGTGCTGTGGCTCAAGTGATAGATCACTCGCCTTGAGCTGAAGAGTGCAGAGTAGCGCCCAAGCCCCAGAGTTCAAGCCACACGACTGACAAAAATAAATTTCAAAAAATTAAAAAAACAAAACACTTTTCTCCAGATTGGCTGGCAGCAAGTGTCCTTATAGCAAGTAGGGATTCTCACTTCTCAGCAAACCGCAAGCTATTAGAGGCTATAGTGCACAGTATTAACCAGGTCCTTTAAAAAAAAAAAAAAATTTCTAATAAGAGGAGAGGATGTCATCCCCTTGAGGATGTGAAGTGTGGGTGTTTCTAGCGCTTTCCTCCCATACTAAGGTACAGTTAAATAGCTTCTGCACCTTGTGTGGAGGAACAGAGCCTGGCCTTACTGGAATCTTACCATTACTCTATGTGAGCCCAGAGGAGACAATATTTGAGGTCCTCTAAGACCTTCCTGCTTTTTGGCACAAAATGGAGGGAGTGCCTGGGGCTTTGGTTTTAGGGCTTTGGAGCTGAATGAGGAGCTATGGAGGGCTACTGGGTGACTGGCAAAGGGGGGAGTGGAAAGGATGCCCTCAGGGCCACCTTCCCATTGAGACGGATAGGTAGGGTGTCCCATAGCTCTGCTCATTCTAAAGGGATTCAAGGCTGTCCCAACCCCAAATCAAATTAATGGTAATTAAATGGGAGGGATACCATCTCTAGGAGGGGCCTGGGAATTTGGTTGCCCAGAGCAGCTCATATGAGTGCAGTTCAGGACTCAGGTTGTAAGAGGTGAGCCAAGAACTCAGCCATAAGGCACAGGTTGCCCATCCCTGGGTTAGGCCTCAACCTGGGCACGAGGGAGACAGATTTCAGACTAGGCATTGTGAGTGGAGCTGATAGAGCCCTTGCCTTGCCTCTCTACTCTTTGGAGGGAGGACCTCTTTTTTTGGGGGGGGGAGGGGTCCGGTCATGGGGCCTGAACTCTGGGCCTGGGCACTGTCCCTCAGCTCTTCAGCTCAAGGCTAGCGCTCTACCACTTGAGCCACAGCACCACTTCCGGTTTTTTTCTTTTTGCTTATGTGGTGCTGAGGAATCGAACCCAGGGCCTCAGGCATGCCAGGCAAGCGCTCTACCACTGAGCCACCTTCCCAGCCCCAGAGGGAGGACCTTTAAAGCATTAAATCTTTGAGTGGATTCATATTTGGATCAAGGGGTTATGAAACAGAAGTGATTTGGTTTGGAAGAACTCCCAACTGAACTTGGCTCAGTTTGAGTCATTTGGCATATTGTGGGGAACACTAGATTTTCCCTGCCCCGCCTGGGAGAGAAACCTCTAGTTCTCTCCTGACTCCGGGCTGACAGGTGAGTAGTAGACTTCTTTGGTAGCATCTGGGAAGCAGCCAACTTGGAGGCCTTAAGCTATTGGCAGCTGTTCCAGGGTTACCTGTGGGTGGTGGAGCAGCAAGACTAATACCCCAAGGCCTCAGGTACCACCAGTTCTCCCCACCAACTTTCCACTTGAACCCCCTCACCTGGGTGATAAGCTCCATTTTCTTCCCTGACTTTCCTCCACTCTGAGCCTGGCCTCCATAAGACCCAGCCCTGACTGAGGCAGGCTGAGCTGTGGCCTGGCATTCTCAGGTTCCCTGTCTGCCAAGGGAGCTGCCGGGTCGGAAGGTCAGCAACAAGGCCTTCTTGGAGCATCCACTCCCCAGGGATGGAGGAGGATGGCCCCTTTCCCTAGATGGCCCACTTCTTCCACCTCTGGCCTATGCCTTGGGAGCTCCAGTTCAGTCCACCCTGCTAATCTAGCTCGCCAGGCCTCCTTCCACTCCCCGCAGCTAACACATTCCTAAGGAGAAGTGCTCCTTCCTGCTCTGGCCTTATGATGATACATTGGCCCTTACCTGTGTCTCCAGCCAAGGAAGAAGCACAACATGCAAGCGATGGCAGCCAGGCTCACGTGGGTGCCCACGACCACCCAGGCAGTGAGTTGCCCTCACTCTGGCTACAAGGGCAGCCAGCTTTGGATCCTAGACACAGCCATCTGTCAGAGACCTAGGTGGAAAACAGCCTGGTCCTGCTATTCCCTAAAGACCAGGAGTCATAGGTCTCAAGGGAGGGGCTTTCTTTGACCACAGCCCTACTACCTTCCTACTGAACCCCACTCTCCAGGGGTGTCCAGGGGTACATCACGCAGAGAGACGAGGCACACTGGTGTTCCCATGCCCAAAACCATTGAACGCCTGAAGCTTGATCTCATGGAATGCAGCCGGCTCTGCAGGGAGCAAGGCAAATGAGGAGGGAACAGGAATCTGGTGTCTGTGGTGACATCGCACTGACAAAGGGTGGAATAAAAAGATGGTACACCTTCCAACAATGGTATAAAAAGACATAGAGGCCAGGTGTCTGTGGTTCATGCCTGTAGTCCTAGCTACTCAAGGGGCAAGGTCTGAGGATTGTGGTTCAAAGCCAGCCTGGGCAGAAAAGTCCATCAGATTGTGTCTCCCATTAATGCCATCAAAAAGCTGGAAGAGGAGCTGGACGCTGGTGGCTCACGCCTGTAATCCTAGCTACTTAGGAGGCTGAGATCTGAGGATCGCGGTTCAAAGCCAGCCCGGGCAGGAGAGACCGTGAGACTTCTATCTCCAATAAAACACCAGAAAACCGGAAGTGGCGCTGTGGCTCAAGTGGTAGAGCGCTCGCCTTGAGCTGAAGAGCTGAAGGACAGTGCCCAGACCCAGAGTTCAAGCCCCACGGCCGACCAAAAAAAAAAAAAAAAAAAGCTGGAAGAGGAACTGTGATTCAAGTGGTAGAGCACTAACCTTGAGTAGAAAAAACTAAGGGACGTTTAAGTATCCATGGTCCTGAATTCAAGCCCCAGGACCAGCCCTCCCCCCCCCAAAAAAAAAAGATGTAAGAATGTTGGCACTTATCTATAAGCCTCAGCCATAGCCACGCAGGAAGTTGAGACAGGAAGACTGCTTGAGCCCAGGAATTCAAGAGTAGCCTGGGGAACATAGATCTTGTCTCAAAAAAAAAAAAAAAGTACAAAACGTCAGGGCTTCACCAGGTCTGTGTAAAGGAAGGAACTGACACTGCTGGCCAGAAGAAGAGTCCCCTCAAAACAGATGGCTGGCAGCTTCCAGTGAGAGAGTTTGAAGCCATGCATGGGCTCCAGCTGGGGTGACGACTCCCAGGAGATCTGCACGGAGGTGGCATTGAACACCTTGGTGGAGAAGCCCCAGCGCAGCAGGAGCTGCAGAGGAGAGAATGGTCTGATGAACAGCTCCTGCCCACCTGAGGCCACAGACACTACAGGACTAGAGTAGCTGTCATTCACTGCTCTCCATGGTGGAGGCAAGGACAGAGACAGAGTCATGACTGGCTCCCTCTGCCCCATAGGTCCGTAAGTAGATGGTGTAGGCCGTGGTGGGCTCCAGGCCGGAGATGTGGTCAAAGTTACCTTGGCTCACAGGCTCTTGGAGCTCCAGGCCAGCTGCCTCAGATGCGCAGCAGCTTAGCAAGTCAGCACTCTGTCTCACTAGCCACATAGAGTGGAGATGCAGCCCCTTCAGGATCTGGAGATGGGCAGAGAAAAGGGCCTCCAGATCATACTGAGGAGCAGTGGGGAAGCCCAAGGAGACTTCAAGACAGCAGCAGCCATCCCAGACAACCACAGACCCAGGGACTTGGGAAGAGCCCAGAAAGATTCTAGAAGTTAGCAAAGAGGCTGGAGCTCAATGAGTAAGAAGGACTTTCCCAGGCAGCTCCGGGAGACCAGTGGCTGTGGATGGCCCCTGGCAATGCGCTCCAACCCAGCGGTCTGGTGTACCGTGAGTGTCAACATTGCTGGCTCCTGCAGCAGCTGTGGGGCTCCCACTGCTCAGTGGAAAGGGACAGGTAAACAGAATAGAAAAGGAGAATTCTCTCATCCCCCATGGTCTGATCAAAGCCCCTTTCTACACACCCCCATACACCATCAGTTCTTGATGCTGGACTTAGCAATTACTGACTCATCCTGTGTGTGTGTGTGTGTGTGTGTGTGTGTGTGTGTGAATCCTGGGCTGGAACTCAGGGCCTGGGCACTGTTCTTGAGCTTTTTTTTGCTCAAGAGTAATGCTGTACCTTGAGCCATAGCCCCACTTCCAGTGTGCGTTGTGTGTGCATATGTGTGTGTGTGCATGTGCACACGTGCATACACATTTAATTGGAGGTGAGTGTCCTGCAGGGGCTGTCTTTGAACCAGTTCTCAGATCTCAACCTCCTGAGTAAGTAGGCCACTGGCACCCTGGCCCTGGTTCGTTGTTTTACAGATCAAGAAAATGATTTGCCCAAAGTGGCAGGACAGAAATGTAGCTTTCCTGGTTCCAGATCAGAAATAACAGCTTCTCCCTCTCCCTTTCAAGCTCCAATTAAAAAATGATTTATCCCTTTGGGGCTGGGAATGTGGCTCAGTGGTAGCATGCTTGCCTTGCATGAGTGAAGCCCTGGGTTCGATTCCTCAGTACCACATAAAAACAGAAAACTCTGGAAATGGCGCTGTGGCCCAAGTGGTAGAGTGCTAGCCTTGAGCAAAAGAAAGAAATAAAGACAGTGCCCAGACTCTGAATTCAAGCCCCAGGACTGACCAAAAAAAAAAAAAATAGGTGTGTGTCTGTGTGTGTGTGTCTGTGTGTCTGTGTGTCTGTGTCTGTGTGTCTGTGTGTGTGTGTGTGTGTGTGTGTGTGTGTGTGTGTGTGTATCCCAGCTGGGCACCTTGGCGGCTCACGCCTGTAATCCTAGCTACTCAGGGGGCTGAGAGCAGAGGATCTTCCAGTTCAAAGCCAGCCTGGGTAGGAAAGTCTATGAGACTCATCTCCAATTAGCCACCAGAAGACCGGAAGTGCTATGGTTTAAGTGGTAGAGCGCTCATGTTGAGCAAGTATCCTTCAGTGGAATTTTGTCAGAGGTTTTTGCAAGTCTGTGACCAGGCTCCAGAACTGTTATTTTTCCCACTACCTGTACTCCATTATTTATGCCCTGGAGTCCCCTAGTGGCTAACTGAAGTATGACTCCCTTCTCAGACTGCGGCAGCATCTCAGATTTAGGCTGCAATCTAACTTGGTCGCTCCTCAGTTTTCAGCACCCAGCTTATGCTTTGCATACTTAAGAAGTCCCTTTCCATCCTTTGCCCAAGTCCAGGCCTGGGTTCCCACTGTAACCCCTCTTCTAGGTGGTGAGCTCCAAAAAGCCCATAATGGAGGGCTTCCCTGTATCTCACTGTTGCATAGTACCTAACACAAAGTGGGTACTGAAAATTACAAAGTGCAGCCAGAGGGGCTGGGCATGTGGCTTAGTGGTAGAGTGCTTGCCTAGCATGCATGAAGCCCTGGGTTCGATTCCTCAGTACCACACAAACAGAAAAAGCCAGAAGTGGCACTGTGGCCCAAGTGGTAGAGTGCTAGCCTTGAGCAAAAGAAGCTCAGGTCCAGTACCCAGGACCTGAGTTCAAGCCCCAGGAGTGGCAAAAAAAAAAAAAAAAAAAATGCAGCCAGGCACCAGTAGCTCACACCTGTAATCATAGCTACTTAGGATGCTGAGATCTGAGGATCTGGGTTTGAAGCCAGCCCAGGCAGGAAACCCTGTGAGACTCTTATCTCCAATAAACTGCCCAAGAAAAAACTGGAAATGGTGCTGGGGCTCAAGTGGTAGAGTGTTTGCCTTGAACAAAAGAAGCTCAGGGACAGTACCCAGGCCCAGAGTTCAAGCCCCTAACAAAAGTTAGAAATGCAGCTGTGGCTCAAATGGTAGAGTTAGTTTTCAACTAAGAAGCTCAAAGACAGCGCCTAGGCCTTGAGTTCAAACTCCTGAAGTCACACACACACACACACAAAGTATTCAAAATTACCATGAAAAAGGCCAGCAGCTGCACCCTCCCTCTGCCCAGCCCCCACCCTGGTCCTTGCTTACTGCTTAGGGTTAGCTGGGCAGCCTCACTGTGGCGGGTACTGACCACATTTCTTGCCACACAGCAGTAGGTGCCCACATCAGCCTGATTCACACTGCTGCTATGGAGGATGCCACCAGGTAGCAGGATGACCCAGAGGGTGTACAAGTCACGAATGCGAGACAGCATCCAGCTCCCAGCCTCTGCCCAGCGCGCTGATAGTTGGCTAGGGCAGTACCCACCGGGGGTCAGCAGGGTTCAGAGCAGAACCGTTCTGCTCCCAGGAGATGGAGGGCTTGGGCACCTCCCCCCCAGTCAGGCACTGGAAGGGTGCTACACCAGCCTGCTCCACCTCCACCGACTCTGGAGGTTGGCCGAAGTGGGACAAACCTAGGACATGAAGGCCATATGAACACCCTCTAAGTGGCCTCTGGCCTGTGCCCCATCTTGGTGTTCACACCTGCTACCCTCTTCCCTTTACAGCCCTGCATTCTGCCTGTGCCTTCACGTTCCTGTCTTGACACAGGTGAGGCTGGGGATGTGGCTCTGGGGTTGAACACGTGTCTACTGTACAGAAACTCCCAGATTTGATCCCCAGCACTGCAAAAACAAATAAAATTATAGTTTACAATTGTGCGGGTATAAACAAATATAATTGTGTGGCAGTGAGTGACTCACACCTGTAATCCTCGCTACTCAGGAGGCTGAGATCTGAAGATCAAGGCTGGAAGCCAGCCTGGGCAGAAAAGACCAGAAGACTCATCTCCAATTAACCACCAAAAAGCTAGAGATTGTGGCTCAAACGGTAGAGCACCAGCCTCAGAGTAGCTAACTAAGCATGCAAAGCCCTGAGTTCAAGCCTCAGTACTAGCACATGTGCATACATGTGTACTCACACATGCCCCTCCCCCCACATACACACACAAAGACAAAGATGTTAAGCTGGACTCATTGTTACACATTCTTTCCTTTCCTTCCCTCCCTTCCTCCTTCCCTCCCTTTCTCTTTCTCTCTCTCTTTCTTTCTTCCTTTCTTCTTTTTCTTTTTGCCAGTCCTGGGGCTTGAACTCTGGGCCTGGGCACTGTCCCTTAGCTCTTCAGCTCAAGGCAGGCGCTCTACCACTTGAGCCACACTTCTGGCTTTTTCTGCTTATGTGGTGCTGAGGAATCAAACCCAGGAACTCATGCATACAAGGCAAGCACTCCACCACTGAGACACCTTCCCAGCCCCTACTTCCAGTTTTTGAGTGGTTAATTGGAGATGAGTCTCATGGGAGCCAGGTGCCTGTAATCCTAGCTACTCAGGAGGCTGATATCTGAGGACCATGATTCAAAGCCAGCCCAGGCAGAAAAGTCTGTGAGACTCTTATCTCCAATAAACCACTCAGAAAACCAGAAGTGGCACTATGGCTCAAGTGGTAGAGCGCTAGCCTTGAGCTGAAGAGCTGAGGGACAGTGCCCAGGCCCAGAGTTCAGGCCCCGACCAACAAAAATAAATAAAATACAATACAATAAAAAAATAGAGCAAAAAGAGCCTCATGGGGACTTTTCTGTCTGGGCTGGCTTCAAACCACGATCCGCAGATCTCAGCCTCCTGAGTAGCTAAGATTATAGTCATGAGCCACCAGCGCCTGGCTTAGAACTGTTTTGTAGCCCTCTATAAGCATGGATCCAAGACACTGCACCCATAATGGCTGAGCTGGCACTTTCCAGGCCCACAGTGGGTGCCTCTGTGTCCCATGGGAGCCTTCTTTTTTTTTTTTTTTGTCGGGCGTGGGGCTTGAACTCTGGGCCTGGGCGCTGTCCCTCGGCTCTTCAGCTCAAGGCGAGCGCTCTACCACTTGAGCTACAGCGCCACTTCCGGTTTTCTGGTGGTTTATTGGACATAGGAGTCTCACGGTCTCTCCTGCCCGGGCTGGCTTTGAACCGCGATCCTCAGATCTCAGCCTCCTGAGTAGCTAGGATTACAGGCATGAGCCACCAGTGCCCGGCTCCATGGGAGCCTTCTGTGGGTACCCCATGCACACTTTTACCCCCGCCCAGGAGCCCAGTCACTTACTTGACAATTGTACTCGGGCCCACCGGCTCACCAGTTTCCCACAGCAGTTCTGTGCCATGCAGTGGTACTCATGGACTCCAGACAGGGGACTCTGGTGGGATGTTGTGGCTACCAGACGCAGGGAGTCATCTGGTATCAGGGTGGCACCACTGTCATTGACCAGGGCCAGCCCATCCCACTGCCAGGAGATAGCTATGGGCGATGCCCCGTCCACCTGGCAGGGCAGCAGTAACAGGTGCCCCCACAGTGCCACCATGTCCCCTGGCTCACGCACAAAGGCCAGTTCGGAGCCTGTAGTATGGCCTGTAGGGTAAGCAAACAGACAGGGCCTGTGGCCTCCTGAACCCACCCTCTGCAAGAGATGATGATGATGAAGAGACAGAACTTGATTTGGGGGAGCATGGGTGACAGGGGAGGAGCCAGGAGGGAGAAGTCTGGCTGACTGTGAGGGTCAGGCCAGGCAGGCGGTGTGATTGATGGCATCTTTCAACCCCAGGCCCTGGCAATGGAGAGGGGGCAGGACAGGCACAATGGCAGGAGGTCAGGGGCTGAGACATGGGCACTGTGCTCCCCTGGGGGGGAGCCCATCTGCCTGTCTGCCTGAGGGGTCAGCTTCCCAGGACTCCTAACTCTGAGCCCCCTCCCCCCTTCCCGAATAGGGAAGTGACACACTTAGGTTCTCATACACACTTAGGTAGGATTAGAACTCACAACCTGGAGCCTACCAGCCCTCTAGGGGCTGCACATACCCCTCTCCGGAGGCCACAGGCACAAGTCTCAGGAAACTGTGTCCTTACACACACAGGCCCAGAAAAGCATCGCAGAATTGTGAATTCACATGGACAGACACCCCTCCTCGGCTCCCCACATCCACACACAGCCCCCGAGGACAAATGTGTGGGCAGATAGTGGCCTCTAAAGAACCTTCAAGCCCAGGGCTCGGCCTGGCCCTCCGCAGGGCCTCTCCAGGGCCTCTCCAGGGCTGGCTGCTTGCCCTGTTGCTTCGGAACTGCTCCACACAGGTAACAGGATGGCCCGAAGTGGGGCCCCCGGGAGCCCCCCCCTGCAATCCTTCAGGCCCACTCTCCTCTAGCCCTGCCATCTCTGTCCTCTGCTACCTCCTATCATCTTGCCCCCAGTTCCCCCCACCATGTCTCCCCCTTCTCTTCCATCTACTTCTTCCTGTTCTCTCCCCCGGAGCTTCCCTCATCCCTGGCCCTGCACCCCCTCCCCTTACCCCAGTCTGGGAGCAGCAGCAGCAGCAGCCCCAGCCCCATGTCCTCCAGGACAGACTCCCTCAGTCCTGGGCTACTCTACACACCACTTGGTTCTTCTGCTTTCAGCCTGGAGTCCTCAAGCTGAAGGCATTCCCTACCCCACACTTGGGGGTACAATGGCAGGGGGGGGCTCTGGCCTTGCTTTGGGGAGCCTAGTATATAGTCCCTGTCCCCTCCTCCCAGGTCCAGGACCCAGACACTGAGACAATTCGGGCTGGGGAAAGGAGAGGGGCAGGGGGCTAATGAAATCAGGGCAAAGTTGGGGGATCAGACACACCTCTTTCTCAATTCTCCAGAATCCTCTTCAGAGGCCCACCCAGCCTTGCTTCTGCCACCTAATCGGAGTGAAGTTCTAGAGGGAGCTGGTGTCTGCCTCTGCCACTCATCTCTGGGGCTCCAGGGCCTGGATAGGGATGGCTTGGGGTCTGGTTTGGGTCCCTGGGAGCCGGGGGAGGAAGGGGAGAGAGGAGATGCAGAGCCCTAAGTCTTCTAGCAGCCCCCACTCCTAGCAACACTTGGCAAAGCTCTTCTCACTATTCTTGGTGGGACAATGGATCTGGAGGCTGCTGGCTGGTGGGGGTGGGGACCCAGCCTCCAGCCACCCCATCCTAAAGAAAAGAAAGAGGCCCAGACATAATGATTACCCCAAACCCTGAGGCTTCCTCTTACCCACTGAGGCTGGGCCTCAGAAGCATAGACATTGGCTATTTCTGCAGGGTTCCAGCCCCCCCCCCCACTGCCCCCACCAAAGCAGATCTTCTAGATAGGAAGTGGCTCCTGAAAGTATAGCAGGTATCCATAAGGACTGGGATCTGGGTAGATAGTACAGGGGTTGATCCCTGAATCAAGTCTCTCATCTTTCTTGCCTTGGGCTCCATCTTGCCTCTCCTTCCTCCTTCACTCTCTGCACATCTCTGTCCCCTCCCAGCCCATCAGGTCCCAGGTCATTACCCAGCCTTCTCCAAGACCCCCCAGCCTGGGATCTGCCACAGGGAAAAGTGCAGTCTCTCCTCTGCCTTTCCCCCACTCCCACCCTCAACCTGCCTTCCCCTCCCCTCCCCCTTTCCTCCCCAAGCACTGCGTTTCTCAGTCCTGGGCCTGGGAGGGAAAAGCCCAGGTACTGGGGATTGACTTCCTGCTTGCTAGGTAAGTGCTCTACCACTGGAACTTTGGCTTGGGGCTTCTGATGAGTGTTTCTGTCCCTCCCCAAAGAGGCCAAGGGCAAGCAGCTGGACAGGGAAATGGGCATAGGGTCTAAATATTATTTAGGAAGGAAACTCAAAGAATGAGGCATACCTTAAGTGTTAGAGTTACTGCCTAGTATGCACAGGGCCCTGAGTTCAAACATCACTACCAGTAGTTTAAAAAAACAAAAAAAGCTGGGCGGTGGCTCATGCCTATAATCCTCGCTACTCAGGAGGCTGAGATCTGAGAATCGAGGTTCCAAGCCAGCCCCTGCAGAAAAGTCTCTGTGAGACTCTTATTCCAATTAACCACTCATAAACCAGAAGTGGCACTGTGGCTCAAAAATGGTCTAGCACTAGCCTTGAGCAAAAGAACCCAGGGACAGCACCTAAGCTGAGTTCAAGCCTTACAACCTACCCCCCCCCCAAAAAAAAAAAAAATTTTTTTTATGGACTTTCCTGCCTGGGCTTGGCTTTCAATTCTCAGATTTTTGCTTCCTGAGTAGCTAAGATTACAGGCATGATCCACTGTATCTGACAGTGTTTCTCTTTTTCAGTATCACTCTGAACTGGGATATATATTCCTGTCCCTGAGCTCTTTAGTTCAGGGCACTTCTACCACTTGAGCCACAGTACCACTTGCGGCTTTCTGGTGGTTAATTGGAGATGAGTCTCATGGACTTTCCTGCCCAGGCTGGCTTTGAACCACGATCCTCAGATCTTAGCCTCCTGAGTAGCTAGGGTTACAGGCATGAGCCACTGGCGCCCAGTTTGATGTATATTTTAGTAAACAATGTCTCAGTGCATTCATTAATTTTGCTGATGTTCAGATTGCCCTATCCTAGGCTGATGGAAGCTCTGTGTCCTTTTACTATTACTCATTATTTGTATCTTTGCTTTTTGGTACTGCATGTCACAGACCAATTTGAGTATTTCCTGTCCTTGACCTAGAATAAGTCTTTCTTCCAAGAAGTCAGGGGTTGTCATAGCTCTCTGATTGTTTCTAGACTTTTTCCGCTTTTACAGGATGTCCACCCACCCCTGCCAACTCCAGGCTGTGCTAGATAAGGATTTTTTTTTTGTTCTGGGGCTTGAACTCAGGGCCTAGACACTGTGTCTGACCCTTATTGCTCAAGACTAGCACCCTACTACTATAAGCCACAGTTCTACTTCTAGTTTTATGGTGGTAATTGGAGATAAGAGTCTCACAGACTTTCCTGCCTGAGCTGGCTTCCAATGGAAGCTCAGATCTCAGCTTCCTGAATAGCTAGGGTTACAAGCACCTGGCTATTTTTTGTTTATTTATTGCCAGTCGTGGGGCTTCAACTCAGGGCCTGGGCACTGTCCCTGAGCTCTTCAGCTCAAGGCTAGTGCTCTACCACTTGAGCCACAGTGCCACTTCTGGTTTTCTGTTGAATTGGAGATGAGTCTCATGGACTTTCCTGTGTGGCTGGCTTTAAACTGTGATCCTCTCAGATCACAGCCTCCTGAATAGGTAGGATTATAGGCATGAACTACCCGCACCAGATGCCTTTTTTGGGGAGCGGGGGGCAGTGGTGGGGCTAAGCGCTGTCACTCTGTCCTTCAGTATTTCAGCTCAAGGCTAGCACTCTACCACTTGAGCTACAGCACCATTTTTGGTTTTCTGAGTGGCTTATTGGAGATAAGAGTCTCACAGACTTTCCTGCCTGGGCTGGCTTTGGACCATGATCCTCAGATCTCAGCCTCTGAGTAGTAGCTAGGATTACAAATGTGAGCCATTAGTGCCCGATGGTTGTTAGTTATAAAGGTGATGTACAGGAGGAGGTAACAAGTCTCGATAGGAAATGTACTCATTACCTTACTCACGTAACTGTAACCCTCTGTACAGTATTTTAAAATAAAAAATATGGGCTGGGAAGGTGGCTCAGTGGTAGAGTGCTTGCCTTGCATGCATGAGGCTCTGGGTTTGATTCCTTAGCACCACATAAGCAATAAGAAAAAAAGCTGGAAGTGGCGCTGTGGCTCAAGTGGTAGAGTGCTAGCCTTGAGCTGAAGAGCTGGGATACACCCAGGCCCAGAGTTCAGGCCCCACGACTGGACCCAAAAAAATAAAATAAAAAACATATGAAATAATAATAATAATAATAATAAGGTGACGTACAAAGGGGTTACAGTTACATAAATCAGGTAAAGAGTACATTTTTTTGGGGGGGAGGGGTCCAGTCGTGGGGCCTGAACTCTGGGCCTGGTGCTGTCCCTCAGCTCTTCAGCTCAAGGCTAGTGCTCTACCACTTGAGCCACAGCGCCACTTCCAGCTTTTTTGTGTGTGCTTATGTGGTGCTGAGGAATCAAACCCAGAGCCTCATGCATGCAAGGCAAGCCCTCTACCACTGAGCCACCTTCCCAGCCCCAAAGAGTACATTTTTTTTAACGTCACCTGTCCCTTGCTCTCTCCCAGTTTCAAAGAACATCTGTCATAAGGAATAAGCCTACAGAATGAGAGAAAGTATTTGTCAAGTTCATATCTGACAAGGGACATGTTCCCAAATAAGAAAAAATTCATCCAGGTACAGGTGGCTCATGCCTGTAATCCAAGCTACTCAGGAGGCTGAGATCTGAGGATCATGGTTCAAAGCCAGTCCCCACAGAAAAGTCCCCATAAGATTCTTATCTTCAATTAATTAACCACTCAAAAAACCGGAAGTGGAGTTGTGTCTCAAGAGGTAGCCTTGAGCCCAAAGAGTCTCAGAGACAGTGCCCAGGCCCTGAGTTCAAGCTCCAGGACCTTCAAAAAGAAAAAGGGGAGAGAGAGAGAGACAGAGAAAGAGACAGAGAGAGACAGAAAGAGGGGGGGGGGGAGAGGATGAGAAGGAGAGAGGGAGAGAGAGAGAGCGAGAGAGAGAGCTCTTAGCTGGGCATCCATGGTTCAAGCCTAAAATTCTGTCTACTCAGGAGGCCAAGATCTGAGGATCACAGTTCAAAGCCAGACAGGGCAGAAAAGTCCATAAGACTCCTACCTCTTATTAAACACCAAAAAGTTGGAAAGTGGAGCCCCAGCTCAAGTGCTAGAGCACTAGCCTTGAGCTAAAAAGCTCAGGGACAGCACCCAGGTCCTAAATTCAAGCCCCAGGACAAGCACAAAACAAGCAAACAAACAACCTCAAAAACTCTCTAAGACTCTGTGGCTCACGCCTGTAATCTTAGCTACGCAGGAGGTTGAGATCTCAGGATGATGGTTCAGAGCCAGCCGGGGCAGGAAAATCTGTGAGACTCTTATCTCTAATTAACCACTAGAAAGCTGGAAGTGGCACTGTGGCTCAAGAGGTAGAGGGCTAACCTTGAGTTGAAGAGCTCAGGGACAGTGCCCAGGCCCAGAGTTCAAGCCCCATGACTTGAAAAAAAAAAAAAACAAAAATCAAACAACCCTCTAAGAATTCAATGATTTAACAACAACAACAATAACAAAGCAAATATCCAGGCTGAGGTTGGTGGAGAATACCTCTAATCCCAGCACTAGAAAAGCTGAGAGTCCCAGGCCTTCCAGGGGCTACATAATGAACTCTGGCTCAAAAACCAAAACCAAAAATTGTTGTACATGTATGCTGATAGCAGGGCTATTTACATAGCCTACACTGTGGTATAGCCATACACTGGACTATTATTGAGTCATAAAATGGAATGCAGTACTGATACACTCTACAATGTTGTTGAACTTTGAAAATATGTCAAGCTAAAAGAAGACAACACATTGTTTGTCTAGAATAGGCAGATCCAAGGAGACACAAAAGATAAATGATTGCCAGGGATAAGTAAGCATAAAGAAGTAATGGGTAGGGGCTGGGAAGGTGGTTCAGTGGTAGAGCGCTTGCCTTGCATGCATGAGGCCCTGGGTTCAATTCCTCAGCACCACCTAAGCAGAAAAAGCTAGACGTGGCACTGTGGCTCAAGTAGAGCGCTAGCATTGACCTGAGGAACTGAGGGACAGTGCCCAGGCCCAGAGTTCAGGCCCCACTACCAAAAAAAAAAAAAAGTAATGGGTGGTGGTGACTACTAATGAGTGGGAATTTCTTGCTGGCCTGGTAAAAATGTTCTAGGTGAAAGTAGCTGTGGTGGCACAACTTTGGAAATATACTAAAACAAACAAAAAAACCTTTATTTTACTATTTAAGTAAAATTATCTTCCTTTGTTTTGTGGTGGGGAGTCGTTCTATTGTCTAAGTCGGCCTCCTCTGATGCCTGAGCTCTCGGGCATCCCAGGTACCTGGGGCCACAGGTGCACCACCAACCCCTTCCCCTCCCCCCCCTCCCCCCCCCCCCGCTAAAAGGTGAAACTAGTTTTAAGAATTTCTTAGGCTGGAGGTGCAGCTCTGTGGTAGAACACTCCAGCCTTTCTGCCGTCTTGGGCGCCATCCCCAAGCCTGACAAAAGGAAAAGTTGTTTGCAGCCTAAAGTTTGTGGGAAGGGAATGGTAGGTCCTCCAGGCGCAACCTCCTACTCTGGGGAGCTCGGGTCCCCACCTCTGTGCGCAAGCGCAGGTGCCATAGCTGGGACACCAGCATGGAGCAGCTCGCCCCGCCCACACAGGGTGGAGCAGCTCGCCCCGCCCACACAGGGTGGAGCAGCTCGCCCCGCCCACACAGGGTTGCCCCTCCCACTTGTGCTTGCCACCTCCCTCCGCCCGGGGTGGGCTGCGCCTGCGCAGTGAAACTCGGCTCTAGCAGGCGGCGGATGTCCCCGCCTGGTGGAGACACCTAGGCGGGTCCTGCTAGGCCTGTCCAGGACGGGCGGGGCCGCTGGCAATTGACAGCTTCCTCTGCCTGTGTGGCCGCGCCAAGCCCCTCCTCCCCTCCCTCCCCCCACCGGAGAGGTGGCCGGAAGGGCCCGGAGGCCTCAGTCCTGACTCTGGGCCCTCCCCCGCCGTGTCCACTGCGTCGGCAAAAGCAGCCTCAGTTACAAAGGAATGGTGTTCCAGTAAAACCTCCCGTATGCACGCTGAAGACCTGCCATTTTTCCATCATGAAATCTTTGGGGTTTTCTCAACCCCCTAAACATACAAAAGCCTTCCTCAGCCTGCTGGCTGAGAAAGGAACTGGGAAATTGCCCTGATCCGAAGGCCAGTGAGACCGATGCACGTCCATGAGCTTTTCCACTGCAGTGTCCCAAAGTGACTGCACCACTTCCAGAGAAAGGGACTCCCCAACTGAACGAAGCCCAGCCCAGTGCATCTTGGCAGTGCTCCCAGAATCCTATTTAATTCCTGCTCAACTGACTTGGGGGAGGGGGAGGAAGAAAAAAAATTTATTTATTTTTTTTGCCAGTTCTGGAGTTTGAACTCAGGGCTTGGACACTGTCCCTGAGCTTCTTTTGTGCAAGGCTAGCGCTCTACCACTTGAGCCACAGTGCTACTTCTGGCTTTTTCTCTCTATGTGGTACTGAGGAATAGAAACCAAGGGTTCATGCCTGGCAAGCACACATTCCCAACCTCCTTGATTGACACTTATATCCAGTTAGCCATCAAAAATGTGGAGTTGTGACTCAAGTGGTAAGCTGAGGGACAGTGCCCAGGCCTTAGGTTCAAACCCCAGGACTAGCATATACACACACACATATACATAAGCTCATGTCTGTAATTGTGAGTTAGGATGAGATAGATAAGTGCCATTCTGTGGAAATATATGAGCTACGAATATAATTCTAGTAGTCATATGTAAAACAGGCTCTGCAGGAGTGTTTTTGTCAGTTGTAGGACTTGAACTCAGAGCCTTGGTACTGTCCCTGAGTCTTTTTGTGCTCAAGGCTGATGCTTTACCACTTGAGCCACAGTGCCACTTCCAGGTTTTGAGTGGTTAATTGAAGATAAGTGTCTCATGGGGACTTTTTGGCCCAGGTTGGCTTGGAACCAAGATCCTCAGATCTCAGCCTCCTGAGTAGCTAGGATTACACGTGTGACCTACCAGCGCCCAGCAATTTTAATATTTTATTTAACTCAATATATCCAAAATAGCATTTAGTATATCAGCATATCAGCAATCTAGCTTTTTGCCTTTTTTTTTTTGTCGGCGGTGGGGCTTGAACTCTGGGCCTGAGCGCTGTCCCTCAGCTCTTCAGCTCAAGGCTAGTGTTCTACCACTTGAGCTACAGTGCCACTTCCAGTTTTTTGGTAGCTAATTGGAGATAAGGGTCTCACGGACTTTGCTGCCTGAGCTGGCTTTGAACTGGGATCCTCCGATCGCAGCCGCCTGAGTAGCCTAGGATTCTAGGTGTGAGCCACCAGTACCTGGCTTTTTGCTTGTTTTTGAGACAAGGTCTCACCCTTTTCTAAGCTGTCCTCAACTCCTGGGTCAAGTGGTCCTCCTGAGTGGCTGAGACTACACCAGCTCTGGTCATAGTATAGGCCATAACAATTAGTGAAATATTTTTGTTTTTTTCTCACCCACAAAGTTCTTTATACTTGGTGTGGATTTTATCTTTATAGCACATCGATCTCACTTTACTGGGTTTTTTTTTTTTTTTTTGGGTCCGGTTGTGGGGCCTGAACTCTGGGCCTGGGCGCTGTCCCTCAGCTCTTCAGCTCAAGGCTAGTGCTCTACCACTTGAGCCACAGCGCCACTTCCGGCTTTTTTCTTTTTGCTTATGTGGTGCTGAGGAATCGAACCCAGGGCCTCGAGCATGCAAGGCAAACCCTCTACCACTGAGCCACCTTCCCAGCCCTTTACTGGGGTTTGAACAACTCAGAGCCTCCTTCTTACTTGGCTGGAGGCTACCATTTTTTTATTTTTATTTTTTACTAGTTATTTTACTGGTTATTTTGGAGATGGAGTCTTTCAGACTTTTCTGTCTGGCTTTGAACCTTGACCCTCCAGATCTCAGCCTTCTGAGTAGCTGTTGTATGAGGGCTATGGTATGAAAGCAACTGAATGAGTGACCCTGCTGCACACTAGCTGGGGAACCTGCCAGCACCCATGTGTCACCTCCATCTCCTCCAGTGGGCCAGGGAGGTGGGGGTCTTGTGACTTCCGGCATTGCAGAAGAGGATGGGAAGGAGAAAGTCAACAGAAGGGTAAGTAGCAGACCATTCTGTGGCCCCACAGCTCAAAACAGAGGGACATTTCCATTTCCAGGAGATCCAAGAATTTCATCACTGAAACCTCTCCGAAGATGAGCATTCTGGACGCCCTGTCTTTACTTCTGCCATCCTTCCCACCATCACATGCATGCAGGAGCTCAAAGCCCTGCTTGTATTGCTGCAAGCAGGAGGGCCTCTAGGTCATCACCTCACTCCCCACCCCAATCTAAGGTTTTATTTTTTGGTGCCAGTCCTGGGGCTTGAACTCAGGGCCTGGATGCTGTCCTTGAGCTTCTGTGCTCAAGGCTAGCACTCTACCACTTGAGCTACAGCTCTATTTCCAGATTTTTTTTTTTTGGTGCTTAATTGAAGATAAGAGTCTCACCAACTTGCCTGCCTGAGCTGGTTCCAAACTGTGATACTCAGATCTTTAGCCTTCTGAATAGCTAGGATTATAAAGTGTGAGCCACCGGCACCCAGCATCCAATCTAAGGTTGGTTTTGCTTGGTTGAGACTTCCCCAGGCCCTGACCTTGACCTCTTGGGCCCCCTAACTCCTCAGATTCACCAGAGCACGAACATGACCGATCAACCATCAAGTATCCTCCCAAAACCTGGATTAGATGGGGCCCCCTGAGAGGAGAAACATCAAGGTCCAGACACTGGACTCAAGCCCACATTAGGTCAAGGCAGGGGCCTGAGGCTTCAAGGGAAGGACAACACTACACAGATTCAGGAGGTGGTTAATGCAGATCAGAAAGTCAGGATCAGACCGGCTACAGTCCATTTATTACAAAGTCATGACGATGAGTTGATATATAAAAGATCCCTGCCAGCCTCAGTATCCCCACAATAGCTCCACCCATCAGAGCCCCTCCCTCAGGTGCCTTGGATCTGAAGTCTCAGATTCGAAGGTCCCCAGCCAGGAGGGCACTGTACCGGGCAGGTGTGAGGGGTAGGTAGGCACCCACACTCTGGTCCAGAATGTAGAGGGGATCAGATAGTGTACTCGGGTCAAAGCCCTCATTTGCCATCCGAACTTTCTGCTGTTTGAAGGTCTCTGTGGTGGCCAGAGCCTCCTGGGGAGGGAAAGGGAGAGGGAATCAAGCTGAAGGCAATCTGCCTACCCAGCTGCTTCAGATGAGTTGCCTAAAAGTTCTGTTATGAGGTTAAATCTGGGGAAAGAGGTCATTAGGTAAAGTCAGGGAGGAGGTGGCAGGACGAGAGAGCCAGGCCTGGAGGAGGAGGAAGGTAAGGAAAGGGAGCCAGGGAATGTGGCTGGGAAAGACAAATTCATTCTCTTCACAGTGTCTTATGTGGGGGTCCCTTCGTGCGTACCTGGAGCCGTAGGAATCGAGGCTGGGCATACGGTGGCAGGTTCTCAGCAACATGAGCGTAGAGCTGCACAAGATCCAAAGCGTGGGGGGGACGCAGAACCAAGGCGGCCATTCCAGCCTTGCCTTCCTGCCCTGGCGGGTGTGGGAGCAGTGTGAGCAATTGCATGGCTGGCCTGAAGGAAGGCCGTGTACTCCTCTACACCCAGCATTGGGGTGGTGGGCCGGGTGCCTCCCCCACCTTCCACGCTTAGGCACCTGGCACAGTGACTCCATAGATGTTCACTTCCTGAAGAAAGTCCAGGGCCTCGAAGACCTTGGCTACCTCAGTGGTGGCCACATTCTCCCCCTTCCACCTGCCAGAAAGCAGAGATCTGAAACTGGGAATCAGGAGTCGAGGGGCATGGGGAAAGAGGTCAGAGGTCAGGATGCCAGCCTGTCCTAGAGGTCAGTGTGAATGAGGCCTAAGAATGAGATGGGATGTGGATCTGGGTTGGAGTGGGAGACTAGTGGGAGACTTGATCCATGCCTCAAAACCTCTATCTGGAATAAAGAATGGAAAAGGTGGCCTGGGAAGGTGGCTTAGTGGTAGAGTGTTTGCCTTGCATGCATGAAGCCCTGGGTTTGATTCCTCAGTACCACATACATAGAAAAAGCTGTGGCTCAAGTGGTAGAGTGCTAGCCTTGAGCATAGAGAGGTTCAGGGACAGTGCCCAGGCTCTGAGTTCAAGCCCTAGGACTAGCAGAGAAAGAAAGAAAAAGGAAGGGAGGGAGGGAGGGAGGGAGGAAGGGAAGGGAAGGGAAGGGAAGGGAAGGGAAGGGAAGGAAGTAAGGAAAAAAAGAAAGGAGGTGGCCGGGCACCAGTGGCTCAGGCCTGTAATCCTAGCTATTAAGGAGGCTGAGATCCAAGGATTGTGGTTTGAAGCCAGTTTGAAAAGTCTGTGAGACCCTTACCTCTAATTAACCACCAAAAAACTGGCAGTGGTGTTGTGGCTCAAAGGGGTAGAGTGCTAGCTTTGAGCAGAAAAAGCTCAGGGACAGTGCCCAGGCCCTGAATTCAAGGCCCCATGACCAACAAAATTTCAGAACAGTATAGAGAATTACCTGAAAGTGTCTCCAGTACGATCATGGAAGCGAAGAAAGCCTTGGTGATCACAGACCAACAGGTCCCCAGTGTTGAAGTAAACATCTCCAGGCTGGAAGATATCCTTCAGCAGCTTTCCCTGGGTCAGCTCTAGGCCCCCAGCATAGCCCAGGAATGGGGACTGCTGGCTCACTGGGGCCACCAGCAGCCCTGGCTCACCTGGCAGAGTCACTGAAGTTAAGAGTGCTCCCATCCTCGCTTAGGCCTCCCCACTGCAACCTGCTGAGCACCAACCTGGAGATGTGGCCACACAGCGCCCCTGGGTATTACGGACTGGCTCCCCTGTGGTGACATCATAGCGGATCAAAGAGAAGGGGAAGAGGCGCTGGGGGAAAAGGAGATCAGCATGGGGTCACTCCAGCTGCAGAAATGAGCTGCCTTACCCCGCAGCCCTCAGTTCCATGGGATCTGCCTCTCACCTTGTAAAGCCAGGAAGCACGGCCCACAGCGCCCTGCTGTCCTGTGTAGTTCAAAGTGGCCACGTTGCCCTCAGTCAGTCCGTATGTCTCCAGCACCCGCAGGGGCCCAAAACGCCGCACAAATCGCTCCCAGGTGTCTGGGCGCAGCCCACTGCCCACTGCAAGTCGGACCTTATGGCCACGTTCTGCTTTGTTCTAAGGTGAGCGGAAGACAGGTAGAGGATTCAACAACATCAGAATCCTGCCACCCAAAGTGAAGTCCTACCCCTCATTCCCCAGGACATCTCACACACACCCCCCCTCCGCCCCGGCCATGACCTCCTCTGGGCATCCCAAGCCTCAGATGGCTCATGCCACCTCAGCCTCCTTGCCATTTTCGTCTCCTGGCTCCCCTTCCCTCCAGCTTGCAGACAATGGACTCAGTGTCTCCCACCGTCTGTCCTGCTCTCTGTGACCCAGGCCTGTGTGAGCAGCTCTCCCCACGCACCGGGGGCTGGTTGACAAGGTATCGGCACAACTCCCCGATGTACTGAAACACTGTCACCCTGTGCCTCTGGCAGTCCTCCCAGAACTGGCCAGCTGAGAACTTGGACTTCAGCACCACCGTGGCCCCTGTCAGATGCAGAAAGAGGGGGACAGTGAGGTCAAGAGCTTAACCTTTCCTTCCCACCCAGACACCAGGCTGCCCTGAATGCTGTTCCCTGGGAGTTCCCGAGGCCCACCCTCCGCAGCCCACCTCCTTTTTCACCTGTGCCCAGCTTTCCAGGCCCAGCTATTCCATACTAGTAGGAGCCCTACTTTCTTCTTTATTTGCTTCTTTCCCTTGCTCTGTCCCTGTGTGGAGTTCTGTGAATTTCATGATCAGTCTGATCAGGTAAGGTTCCCTACTGTATCCAGGGCCTGCCTACCTTTCCTCTGAAGGACTATCTCCTCTCTACCCTGAAGAACTTAGGTCACATCCCAGCAGGTGTTCACTGGATGAATGAATGGGAGTGGGTGAGGGACACTGACCAATGCCCAGGCAGCCCACAATGCCCAAAAGGGAGCCAGACATGTGGTAGAGCGGAAGGGCAAGGTAGATCACATCCTCCTGGTGGACCCCGCACAGCTGGTAGAACCCTTGGCACCGCAAGATCTTCAGATGACTGATCCGAGCAGCTTTAGGGAGGCCTGTGGGCATGGCAGGAGGGAGGTGATGGGGAAAGGTATGATGAGTTCCGAGTCCTAGCTCTGTTTATCCCCTGCTGGGTTTCCACAAGGAGAGGCAGAGACAGAAGTGAGGAGTGAGGCCCTGCTGCCCTGGAAACGTGGGCAGTTCGGGGGAAGGTGGGGAAATGATGAGGGGGTGGGAGGGGTGCAGAGAGAGGCGGTGCCTGGCTGGGACGGGTAACCTCTCCTCCAGACTTGAAAGGGAGCTGAGGAGGTCCCAGTTCCTAGTCCCTGGCTTTTCTCTTCTTTAGTTTCTGGTAAGCCAGAACCTCACCCGTAGTGCCAGAGGTGAAGATGTACAGGCACGTGTCCGTCATGTTCTTGGGGGCAGAGAGGTACCCCGGCACGGGCCCATCCACTTGGGCTGCTACCTCGGCCAGCAAGTCGCTGATTCCGGCATGGTGGGTTCCAGGGCCTGTAGCCCACAGGTGGAGTCCCATAGCTCTCAGGGCCGGCAGGTCGGGCTCCAGGGACTCCAGAAACTCTAAAAGGAGGACAAGCCCAACTCTGAAGCTCCGCTGCCACCCAAGGAAGCTTTCCTTCCTCACCCCTAATCCAGTTCTCGGCACAGCTCGTGGGTGAAGAGGGAGAACGTGGACGTCCCATTAAGGGGCTGGGACCTGAAGTCGTACTCTTTGGGGAGCCTGATTCAGCTTGGTCTCTTCGCAAATCCAGAGACTCACATCGGCACCTTGAGAAGATAGTTGGACTCCTTGGGGGCAATCGGGGACTGACAGCCCCGTGGGACCCCGGCTCCCGCCCCGGGCCGCCCCGCCCGGGTCCGTGCCGAGCTCCAGCCCTACCCCGCGCCTTACCTGGCGCCAGCACCAGGGCGCGCGCGCCGCAGCTGCGGAGACAGTGCAGCAGGGGGCCGCGGCGCAGGGCGGTGGGCACAAAGGCCGTGCGAAGGCCGGCCTTGGCCAGCCCGAACCAGAGCCACAGGAATTCGGGGCTGGCGGGGAGGAGCAGCGCCACGGTCGCTCCGGTTGCTAAAGGGACCGCGGCTCCTCCACCTCTGGCTGCTGCATCTTCTCCACACGCGGCAGGCGCCGCGCCGCTTCCGGTCGTCTCCCCGTCTCCCTCGCCTCGAGCCTCGAGGCTTTTTGTCCCCGCACTCCCCGAGCCCCGGTGGCCTCCAGGTCCCGCGTCCCAGCCCCGCGCACACAGGAAGGCGCGCGCGGCTCGGTTACTCTCGCGCTCCGCCTCCGCGTAGCTAAAGCGCCGCGCACCGTGGATGAGAAAAGTGTGCGCGGGGCGCTGCCGGGCCAGTTGCGCCAGGCGCCAGGCCAGGCTGCAGCCGGCCTCGGGGCTCGCGGGGTCGGCGGCTGCCGCGGCCAGCGCGCGAGCTCGGAGAAGCCTCTTGCAGTGCAGGGCGCGCACCGTGAAGGCCAGGTCTGCCGCGAGCCAGCGCAGTTGAGGCCAGAGGTGCAGCTTCAGTAGCACCAGCGGCAGCAGCAGCAACAGGGGCAGCAAGAGGAGGGTGGCCATGGCACCTCTTCCTCTGCCCTAGCCTCTCGAAAGCACCCTTGGTAGCCCTTCCGAACAACTGGGCCCGTGAGACCGCTCCTCTTCTGGAGAGCGCGTGCGCTGGCACACGCCCCTTCCCACCCAGCCCCGCTCCAGGAACAAGCAGGAGCCCGGGAGAAGGGGAGGGTGGCCCGGGGCCTCCCGGCCCTCCCCTCAGCCTACGCCCCGCCCTAGTTGCGCGTCCTCCCCGACTCCCATTGCTCTCCAGCAGCACCCTGTCAGGGCTTAGGCGGTGCTTGCGCCTTCCCTCAGCCCATGTTTGTGCATTCTGGGGCTTGTTTTCTCCCTTGCATGGACTTAGGCCTGTGGCCGGAACTTCTGTGGAGTCTGGATCTGGGAGCTAGAGCGTTTGGGCAGCAGTCCACCTTACTCTCCGTAGTTTCCCAAGCGTTGTAGATCAGAAGGTACCATTTTCCTCTCCCAAAAGACTGAGGAACTTGCTTGGGGACCCATTCGATTTTTGCAAGCCCGGGCAAGATTGCCAGACCCAGATGTTCCCTCTGATTGCCAACAACAACAGAAACTCCAACTCTGGGATGCATGGATTACCAGATCTTTGGAGGGCCGAAGCACCACCCTTTGGGTGTATTGGGGCCTGCCAGCAAATGCTTTCCACCTAGATTTTAATTGGGGCAGACGAAAATGGGAAGGAGAGAGGAAGGAAGGAAAGGCTTTTTGGTGGTTTATTGTCAAAAGATGTAGCAGAGAAGGAAGAGAACCCAGCTTCTGCTTTTTTGTTGTTGTTGTTGTTGTTCGTGGGTCTTGAACTCTGGGCCTGGGCGCTGTCCCTCAGCTCTTCAGTTTAAGGCGAGCACTCTACCACTTGAGCTACAGCGCCACTTCCGGTTTTCTGGTGGTTTATTGGAGATAGGAGTCTCACGGTCTCTCCTGCCCGGGCTGGCTTTGAACCGAGACCCTCAGATCTCAGCCTCCTGAGTAGCTAGGATGTCAGGCGTGAGCCGCCAGTGCCCGGCTTAGAACCCAAGAGGCACTTCTGTAGAGGCACTTAACAGGCTGAATTGGAAGAGCTGTCTGCAGTGAGCAAAATGTTCATGCTCAGTTTGCCTCATCTCCCTGGCTAGGAGAGAAACAAAGCACAGCTAAGGAACTCTCTGCTGGTACCTGAGTACCAGCAAGTGGCCAGACTAGAATAGGTTCTCCCATTCCTGAAGTCTGAACTCTCCCCAAGGCAAAACTGTGTCCTTCAAGAAGCAAGGTGAAGCATCCCTTGAAAGTGTGCAGATTTCATGAAGTGGAATGAGCAGGACACTCTTTGGAGGACTGTTATTTTGAGGAGCAATGTGCCAACACAGACCACAGCCTGCATGGAGAGGGTGCCAGATTAGCGGCTGGCATACCCCTCCAGTGACTCCTGGAGGGCAAAGCCAAGTCCCGCCAGCTCTACACAAAAGGTGGGCAGTGGTGAGGCCACAAGCAGAAGTAACAATTAAACAAGACCACTTACATACAGGATAAGAGAAACTTGCACAAAAGACCTTCTGGCTTATTTTACTATCATTTAAAAACAACTTTTAAAATCCGATTATCTCTGCCAACAGGGGAAAAGAAAAAAAGCAAAACCAAAACCAAGGAAATGGGACCATTTGACAGTTCTAAGAAACTTGCTTCTGAGACTTCCCTGGGCTTGGAAAAACCCAAGAGTCTCAGGAGCACAGCACATGGGACTTGGGACTCCTGTCAGCCAGATTTTTGCCATCTGCACAGATGGGCACTGACGACATCAAGTTAGACGCCCAATCCACACTGGTGTGGATGGTGACTACCTAACACAAGAATGAGCAGAAGGGACACCCACATACTGCTCTCATCCAGCTTCTCTGCCCAGCAGCCACTTGGTTATTTCCCTTCTCTTTGGAGTCTGGGGAAGGGGCTAAGGAAGGAGCAAAGGGCTGAAGACTTCCACCGTAGTCTGGTTTTGTGCAGCCCCTGGTTCTCCCAAGAGCCCAAAGATCGCTGAGAGCAGCAGTGTGGGCCCTGAGGCCCCAGGAGAAGAGAGGCAGGGTGGGAGTTGCATGGCAGCTTTCAGGCTAGATCACAGGAAGTCCGTCTTTCCCCTGGTGAGGAGAGTTGGCGTTTCTCCTGCATTTCCCCAGCCCTGTAACCCTGGGGTCCACCAGGTAAAAGAGTCCAGCTGGGGCAGGACAGGTACAGGGCCTCAGTCACTGTCAGAGCCCACTGCAGAGGATCCTTTTCGTTTCCGTTTGGTGGGCTTTGGTTTTGTGTCTTCTTCCTCCTGGAAGACAAGGGTAGGGCAATTGCTAGTGCTGGAGAGCTGTGGCTCCCCTCCATACCCACAGCTCCTTCTCCAGTGCAGTGGGTGTAGGGCTCACCGAGGCACTGCTGGAGCCTGACTCTTCTTCAGCATTGGGGGGCTGAGTGGCATTCTTTCGACTCCGAGGGCTGGATAGCGCTGCTTTTCGTCGGCTCTTGGGTGGCTTAGTGGAAGAGTCTTCGTACTCCTCTGCCAGGGAGAAGAGATCGCTGAACCTAAGGGGAAGAACAGCAAGCGTGGGCCAGAGCCGCCTCCTGTCCTGTTTTCTCTCAGGTCACCATCTGTTTCTCTTCAATCCCAGGGTCTTGCTAGCCATTAAACTTACTGTCCCCAGCACGCCTCTCCTCCCTCAGCCCACCCGTGACCCTTTCCCAAGGCTGAAAACGGAAGAAGCCTCACTTCATCTTGTGGGCTTCATCACAGCTCGCCTGGACATGCTGCAGTGCCTGGAGGATTGGTGTCTGGCTGAAAACTAGACAGAGAAGGAAAGAGGAGTAGGAACAGCAGTTAGATGTCTGGGGGCTCACTAAATGGCACCAAAGGTTATTTTCTTCCAGAGGTTTAGATTCTGGTCCTGGGTGTCCTGCCCTTGTCCCTGGCTGACTTCAGGGGATCTGAGCCAGGGCAGCACATGATAGGCCAGAGAGGGGCACATACAGTTTTGCTTGGTATTGGTCAGGTTGAGCCGCAGGTTGTCCAAGTGCTCCAGGATTTGTTCCAGAGTCAACTGGGCCAGCTTGCTGCTAGAACTCCTCAAGCTGTAATGAGGGTCATGATAGTGTATGAGTTAGGGGAGGCCTCTGGGGTTCCAAGTACCCTCCACCCACTGGGGTCACTCCTTAGGGCAGAAGGTTTGGGTGGGATGAGGGAAGTTTGCCGCTATGTGGTACTAGGCAGGGAGAGCGGGGACCACAGTGGTCCTGCATGCCACATTTCTTCACACCACTAGATGTCACCCACAAACCAAGCTAGGACAGCATGGGCAATGTGTGTGGGGGGGGAGGGGGGTGCAGGGGAACAGTGGTCACTGCAGACAGCCCTGTTCACACAGCAGGGAAACAGGGAGAGCATCACACCTCTGCCTCTTGCGAGGGAGGCTGTTGTTCTTAATGAGGAGGGACTTGATGTGCTCTGCCAGCAGCTCGTCGTGCTTCATGCACCAGTGCCGCAGGATGCTGGTGGTGAACTGATCATCCGGATGGCAAGGCCGGCTCAACACCATCTTTACCATTTCCTCACTGGGCCTGGGAGTAAGAAGGGTGCTGAGTGCTGGCCTTGGGAACTGCTGGATGGCTCCTAC
The DNA here is from genome assembly GCF_019054845.1 of Dipodomys spectabilis. Lineage (NCBI taxonomy): Eukaryota > Metazoa > Chordata > Mammalia > Rodentia > Heteromyidae > Dipodomys > Dipodomys spectabilis. Next base: position 7,429,582 of record NW_024870746.1, read on the forward strand.
TTATTACTTCCCAAATCTCTGCCTCCCTGCCTGGCCCACCCCAGTTCCATAGTGGCTTCCTTCTCTCACATCCCTCTCCTGGTTCTTTTTCTTTTTCTTTTGGTTGGTCGTGGGGCCTGAACTCTGGGCTTGGGTGCTGTCCCTGTGCTCTTCAGCTCAAGGCGAGTGCTCTACCCCCTGAGCCACAGCGCCACTTCTGGTTTTCTAGTGGTTTATTGGAGGTAAGAGTCTCAAAGACTTTCCTGCCTGAGCTGGCTTTGAACTGTGATCCTCACATCTCAGTCTCCTGAGTAGCTAGGATTACAGGCGTGAGTCACCAGTGCCCAGCTTCTCCCCTGGTTCTTTTGGGGCCAAGGGATGCCTGGTTTCATCCTCTGCAGAAACCAGGAGGTGAGAAGTGAGATTCGTCCATTCTGTGGTGGGAGTTGTGCATGTGTATTTTGAGAAGGAAGTCCAAAGCAAATCCTCTACCTTCCTTAGGAACCACCAGGAAAGGGCCTGGTTGCCAGAAGATATGTGGTATGTAGATGGTCCCCACCTGGCCCTGCTGGAGCCGTAGGCCAGCCTGCTATCTAGTTGGAGGGAGGGAAGGTGAGCGAACTAAAACTATAGTCCTCTTTTTTTTTTTTGGGTCCGGTTGTGGGGCCTGAACTCTGGGCCTGGGCACTGTCCCTCAGCTTTTCAGCTCAAGGCTAGCGCTCTACCACTTGAGCCACAGCGCCATTTCCGGCTTTTTTCTTTTTGCTTATGTGGTACTGAGGAATCGAATCCAGGGCCTCATGCATGCAAGGCAAGCGCTCTACCATTAAGCCACCTTCCCAGCCCACTATAGTCCTCTTATGGCCCTCAAAACTTCCCACTTCCTCCAGGGCACTGTAACAGTAGTGTCTCCGATAAAAGAAAAGGCTGCTGCCACCTATGTTGCTCATGTGTCTGATGGAAGAGGTGTCTCTTCCCTCTCCTCGTGGGCATCATCACTGGCAGGCAGTGCAGTGGGCCCAGCTGCTTCTGCTTTGCACAGGATGAGGGATAAGGATGGGTGTGACCCCTTTACTCTGACCCTTTCTCCCTTTGGATGAGCCTGTGGTGGCGTGAGGAGGGGGCGGGGGAAGAGGGGGGAACAGGAGGCACCAGGATTAGAACTGCTGTGGCAGCAGGAAACAGGGATGTCCGGTCCCCACCTCTCCACCTCTGAGGGCAGCTCCTGGTGGGCAGGGGGGTAAAGTCAGAGGAAGCCCAGTCCCAGGGGAGTTGCTTATTTGTAAGGCATGCTAGGGCAGAATAGCAGATGTGGATAGGAAAAAACAGGGCAAAAGGAGCAGAGCAGGAGCCCTTTAAATGAAAGTATCTCTTGGGATGCTGGGATGGGTGAAACTTACTTCTCTCTCCGGAGCTGAAGCAGTAGGCAGGACAGGGCTTCTGGATGCTCTGTGGGGAAAGAGGACAGGCTATTCAGGACAGTGTATCATTCCGGGAAGGAATTCAGGCACTCCTCCTATCCCCCAACCAACAGCCAATGCAAGAGCAAGTATCATCTCATCATCAAGACTCAACAAGAATCCACTTGAGCCCCACGCAGCTCACAGTGGGTCTTCAGGGCTCTCTAAAGGGCCCATTCTCTGCTTTGATATTGGGGACCAGGGCTCTGGACCTTCCCAGCCCTCAGCTCTACTCACCCTTGTATTTGAGATGCTGCAGGATGGGGATTATGGTCTCCAGGGGGATGTTGTGGGCCAGGAAAAGTTGCCAGGCACAATACTGTTCAAAGGTTTCCCAGTCCAGGCTCTGGACTAGAAGACACAGAGAAGAAACTTTTGTCTCTCACACATACACACACATATACAGTCATGCACATAGCTCCTCCATTGGTTAACAGCACCCCAAGTGGGTATGGTACAGGGGTAGTGACCCTAAACCTAGATCTTTCTTTCAACAGCACAGATTTCCAGAGTCTTTGTTTTCTTTTTTTTTTTTTTTGCCGGTCATGGGGCCTGAACTCTGGGTCTGGGCACTGTCCCTCAGCTCTTCAGCTCAAGGCTAGTGCTCTACCACTGGAGCCACAGCGCCACTTCCGGCTTTTTCTGTTTATGTGGTGCTGAGGAATCGAACCCAGGGCCTCATGCTTGCAAGGCATGCACTCTACCGCTGAGCTACCTTCCTAGCCCCAGAGTCTTTGTTTTCTACCAACCTTGAGGTTGGAGGAATAGGCTAAACCTTCCCATTCTACACAGCAAGAAGTAGACCCAGCTCAAGACCCATAGCAGGCCAGGATGCCATTCTACCCTTTAACTTTCCAGTCCCACAACCACTTCCCTATCATTGGAAAAAAATACAAGGCCTGTGCCCTGTCACAGGTATCTAAAAGAACTGGTCCCTTACTGAGAATGTTGAGGACTGAGTCTTTTCGAAACATGACCAGGTTCCCCATCATCACGTGGCAGACGAGCTCCTGGAGCTATGAGGTGGAGGGAAAAGACAGATCCATTAGCTCTATAAGAGGTCAGAGGCCAGTGTGGAACATAAGGCATAACAAACAATAAAAGCTCAGTCTCTGAAGATGAAGGGGACTGGTAAAATAGCAATATGCCTGAGTGGGAACCACAAAGCTATTTGGGACAAAAATACTATCCATATCCTAATGTTAGAGGTAGAAAAGACAACTTCTCCACCTGTCCTTATAGTGTGGCTCTAAGAAGAGGAGGATGCTAGGAAACTGGGCTCTGGACTTAGGTGGAGGTAAAGAAAGGCCAAAGAAGACTCTTAGTGATACGTTTCTGTTTTGTGAATGGGAACTGAGTGGACAAGACCAGGCCCAAGACAGATCCAAGCAAAGCTACAATCTCTTAGGGTCCTCTGCAGGGTGGAAAGGTCAAGCAGAAATGGCCCAACTGTTTTTACTCTGAGTCAAGAAAAAAGCCAGTTGAGCACTTAAAACAAAACAAAAAATCCCAAACCTCTGTTTCCCACAGCTTTCCCTGTGGAAACAGGAGGTTCCACAAAGAATATGGAGTACAGGAAACCTCAGGCAACATCGGCCTCATGCCAGCCTGCCTCCCTTGGACTCCACTCTTCATTCCTACAGTGTACTCAGCCGACCAGAAGGAAGAGTGCCTGCAAAACATAGGTTTTTAACTGCGGGCCTCAATGTTCACCTGTGCAGAGTCAATAACAGCTACGATCATGTTCAGCAGCTCCCCACTCCTCAAGGTTTCATCTGGAAACTAGAAAAAGAGAGTGAACTAGGCAGGAATTCAAGGTGGACCTATAATAACCCATTCATGCCCCCCTTCTTTATCACAAGCCAGGAGTCTAGCTGGGGCAGTCAAACATGAATCCCCACACAAATACCTAACCAGAGATCCAAGAGCTATGAAGCTGGGATTCTAACTTGTTAAGGCTCCAAGTTCTGTTACCAGTGTGTGCACATCATGAAGGAGGCATGTGTAGGGAGAGAATGAGAGACTGAGAGCTAACAGGGACTGGACAGGTAGACAGGTTCTGTGTAGGAGAGGCAATAACACAAACATCTGTAACCCTGACAGCACAGCAATCCAACCTATCTAGAATCTCAGCCAGAGAAGGGGAGAGAGCACATGACAGCTGTGAGGAGTGTGTAGGGTAGGCAGGTCCCATTTGCAGAGGTAGCAAGCAGGGAGCGAGGCACCCTGTGGTGGCCTTACACCCTTCCTCCCTCCTGGCTTGGCTGAGATCACACTTCCTCCTGTCATGTTTACCACGCCTTGGGTCCTCATTTCCCTCTTCTTGGGAACTTTTATCAAGAGGAAGAAGAGCTGATACTTCTTCCTTATCCTAGTTCTGAAAGACTTGTAATGAAGCAGAGGAAAGGAAAATAAGCTTCTGCTACTTGAACTATGAGAGAATCTACGGGCAAGCCACTTTCAGATTGCAGGAGGGCTTAGGAGAAATGAACAAGGATCTGGCTTGAGGGAACTGTCCTGGGTCCAGAAGATGGGGCCAAACCCATTAAGTTCAGCTAAAGTTTAACTAGAGTTAAACTGAAGGATAAGAATTCTGTGAGTTTCAGAAGATTTTCAAACTTTAACAAGGAGGTGGAGACTGGGCATTGGTGACTCATACCTGTAATCCTAGCTACTCATGAGTCTGAGATCTAAGGATCAATCTTACAAGCCAGTCTGGGCAGACAAACCTTAGACTCTTACGCCCAATTAACTAGCAAAAAGCCAGAAGTCAAGGCACGGCTTAAGTGGCAGGGTGTCAATTGTGAGCAAAAAAAGCTGAGTGTGAGCTGGGCGCTGGTGGCTCATGCCTATAATCCTAGCTACTCAGGAGGCTGAGATCTGCAGGTCTCAATTTGATGCCAGGCAGGTAAGAAAGTCTGTGAGGTTCTTATCTCCAGATAATCACCAGAAAAATCAGAAGTGGGACTGTGTCTTAAAGTGGTAAAGCATTAGCCTTGAGCAAAAGAGCTCAGGACAGTGCCTAGGCCCTGAGTTCAAGCCCCATCTCTCTCTATCTCTTCTCTCTCTCTCTTATGCGCACACGCGCGAGTGCGCGCACACACACACACACCCACACACACACACACACACACACGAATAGGAAAAAACTGTGGTGAGGGAAGCAATGAGGTCAATGAGGGTTGTGTATCCCACTCTGGGTATATGTTGCCCTTCCCTCAGCACAGATATAGATGCAAGCACTGACCTCTGTGTAGATAGAGGGTGTGAGATGGCACAGCAGTCGCACATCATCCTCCTGGCAGGCCTTCATGTCCATCATTAGGCAAGTGTGAAGATCACCTAGCTGAGTGGCCTGGGCAAAAGACTCATAGAGGTTCATCTTCCCTGCGGCGGCTTTGCTGCAAGACCAGCTGGATGTAAGCCAACATTCTGACCCCAGCATAAGAGCTTGAAATTTTTTTTTTTCTTTTTTCTTTGTCGGTTGTGGGGCCTGAACTCTGGGCCTGGGCGCTGTCCCTCAGCTCTTCAGCTCAAGGCTAGCGCTCTACCACTTAAGCCACAGCGCCACTTCTGGCTTTTTCTGCTTATGTGGTGCTGAGGAATTGAACCCAGGGCTTCATGCATGCAAGACAAGCACTCTACCACTGAGCCACCTTCCCAGCCCAGGGTTTGAAACTTCTTGAAAAGACCCCCTACTCTGGACCATCTACCTGCCCTGCAGGCCCTGTGCTCACCTGTCTCATGTCTCTCGTGCCTTCCCAAGCGCTTGAAACTAAGAACCATTTTCCCCATGCCTCCCCAAAGCTCGAGGCAGGCTCCAACCACCATCAAGGAAGCTACTGACTGCTGACAGTGAAGTATAGGCTTAAGAAAGGCTTTCTTGCTTCCTATCTGGGCTCAGGCCACGTCAGTAGAAGCATCTCAAAGTCAAGCCTTAAACTGGTTTAGTTGCTTAAATATAAGAACAAAACCGGGGCTAGGAAGGTGGCTCAGTGGTAGAGCGCTTGCCTTGCATGCATGAGGCCCTGGGTTCCATTCCTCAGCACCACATAAGTAAGAAGAAAAAAGCCAGAAGTGGCGCTGTGGTTCAAGTGGTAGAGTGCTAGCCTGCTTATGTGGTGCTGAGGAATTGAACCCAGGGCTTCATGCATGCAAGGCAAGCGCTCTACCACTGAGCCACCTGCCCAGCTCCTCCTTTGTTTTTTTTTCTCTCAAGGTTTGAGCCATTCTACCATTTCTAGCTATTTGCTGATTTATCAGAGATGAGAATTTCCTCTGATGTGTCTACTTGTGCTGACTTGCAACCTGGATCATCAGATCTCAGCCTCCTAAGTAGCTGGGATTACAGGCACAAGCCAACTAGTGCATGTCTGGTTCTGTTTTTTGTTTTTGCCAGTCCTGGGGCTTGAACTCAGGGTCTGGATACTGTGCTTGAGCTTCAGCCACTGTGGCTTGAGCCACAGCATCACTTTTCTATGTATGTGATACTGAGGAATTGAACCCAAGGCAAGCACTCTACCACTAAGCCACATTCTCAGCCCTTGGTTCTGGTTTTTTTGAAGTAAGATTTTCCTGTGTAGCCTAAGCTGACCTTGAACTCATGATCTTCTCACCTCCACTTCATAAATGCTGAGATTATAGGCACATATCACCATGTCTAGTCACCTTTTTTTTCTTTTTTGGCAGTCATGGGACTTGAGTTCAGTGCTTGAGTACTATGCCTGAGCTCTTTTGCTCAAAGCTAGCACTCTATCACTTTGAGCCACAGCTCCACTTCTGGTTTTTGAGTGGTTAAATGGAGATAGTCTCACAGACTTTCCTGCCCAGGCTGGCTTTGAACTGGGATCTCCGAACTGAGATGCTCAGATCTCAGCCTCCTGATCAGCTAGGATTACAGACACAAGCCACCAGCTCCTGGCTCACTCTTATGTTTTAAAGGGTGCCACAATAAAAAAAAGTGACAATGCTGGGCACGGTGGCTCATATCTGCAATTCTGGCACTCAGGAGGCTAAGGCAGGAAGATCTTGACTTTGGGGTCATTCTGCGTTACACAGAGAAATCTTGTCTCTAGTTGGGTGTGGCAGCCCATACCAATAAGTAGTAGGTAATCCCAGGACCTGGGAGGCTGAGGCAGAAGGATCATTTGAGCCCAGGAGCTCTAGTTCTAGGTTAGTATGGGCAACATAGGGAGACCTTAACCCTATCTTAAAAAAACAAAATGGCAGACATTACTAAACTAGGAACCAGGCAAAGAAATATGATTTTTTAATGGGAATGGTGGCACATGCCTGTAATCTTAGCTAAATGGGAGAATAGGAAGATCATAGTTTGAGGCTAGCCTGGGTAAAAGTTAGGAAGACCCTGTCTTATCTCAAAAAATCAAGTTAGATGGCTGGCATGGTAGCTCACATCTGCTCCTAAACAGGCAGAGATGATAACAATAGTAGTTTGACATAGTAAGATCCCATTTCAAGCAATAAGCTTGGTGTACTGGTCCATGTCTGTCATCACAGTTACTCAGGAGGACATAGGTAGGAGGATCTCAGTCTAAGACTGGCCCTGGACAAAATTATGAGACCCTATCTGAAAGATAACTAAAGCAAAAACCAAGTAGAGGTGTGGCTTAAGTGGTTGAAGACCTGCCGAGCAAGCATGAAGTCTGAGTTCAAACCCCCAAACAATACTCAAGAATACCTGTAATCCTAGCTAGGCAAAAGGGGGAGATACAAGCAACATTGTCTTGAGACTGACCCAGGCAAAAAGCACGAGACCTTATCTGAAAAATAACTAAAGGAAAAGGGCTGGAAATGTGCCTCAAGTGGTAGATCCTTATCTACCATTTGTATTAGTAGGCCTTGAGTTCAAACCCTAGTACTGACAACAAAAAAGGAAATGTAAACTCTCATATATTGGTGGTAGGAGTGTAAAATAGTTGCAGTCCCTTTGAAAAAGTTTGGCAGCCGGGCGCTGGTGACTCACGCCTGTAATCCTAGCTACTCAGGAGGCTGAGATCTGAGGATCGCGGTTCAAAGCCAGTCCGGGCAGGAGAGACCGTGAAACTCCTATCTCCAATAAACCACCAGAAAACCAGAAGTGGCGCTGTAGCTCAAGTGGTAGAGCGCTCGCCTTGAGCTGAAGAGCTGAGGGACAGTGCCCAGGCCCAGAGTTCAAGCCCCACGACCGACAAAAAAAAAAAAGAAAAAGTTTGGCAGTTTCTTCCAATGTAAAAAGGGAGTTAATAATATATGACCCTGGCTGGAAATGGGGCTTAGTGGTAGAGTGCATGCCTAGCATACATGAAGCCCTGGGTTCGATTCCTCAGTACCAGATACACAGAAAAAGCCAAAAGTAGCCCGTGGCTCAAGTGGTAGAATGCTAGTCTTAAGCAAAAGCGGATCAGATAAAATGACCAGGCCCTGAATTCAAGCCTCAGGATTGGCAAAAAGAAAACAAAGAAGAAAAAAAATAAATATATATGACCTCTCAGACTAAGCTGCCATTTGTTGTCTTGTCCTATGATACATGCCCAAGATGCTGAAAATCCAACGATCTCACAAAACCTTACATGAATGTTTACAGAAGCTCCATTTTTTGTTTTTGTTTTGACCTCTGGGCCTGGGCGCTGTCTCTCAGCTCTTCACTCAAGGCTAGCGCTCTACCACTTGAGCCACAGCACCACTTCCGGCTTTTTTCTTTTTAATTATGTGGTGCTGAGGAATCGAACCCAGGGTCCTATGCATGCAAGGCAAGTGCTCTACTTCTGAGCCACCTTCCCAGCCCCAGAAACTCCATTTACAATAGGCAAAGAGTAGAAACAACTCAAACATCCATCAACAAACAAAATGACTAAAATATATATATATATATATATATATGTGTGTGTATATATATATATATATATATATATATAGCAAGTCAGGCACTGGTTGCTCACACCTATAGAATCCCAGCTACTCAGGAGGTCGAGATCTGAGGATTGCAGTTCAAAGCCAGCCAGGACAGGAACATACATGAGACTCTTTTTTTTTTTTTATTTTGTTGTAGGGCCTGAAATCTAGTCCTGGGTACTGTCCTCAGCTCTTCAGCTCAAGGCTAGCATCTCTACCACTTGAACCACTTGCAGCTTTTTCTGCTTTTGTAGTGCTGAAGAATCGAACCTAGGACCTCATGCATGCAAGGCAAGCACTCTACTACGGAGCCACCTTCCCAACCCCATCCATGAGACTTTTTTTTTTGGGTCCAGTCGTAGGGCCTGAACTCTGGGCCTGGGCGCCGTCCCTCAGCTCTTCAGCTCAAGGCTAGTGCTCTACCACTTGAGCCATAGCGCCACTTCTGGCTTTTTTTCTTTTTGCTTAAGTGGTGCTGGGGAATCGAACCCAGGGCCTTAGGCATGCAAGGCAAGCGCTCTACCACTGAGCCACCTTCCCAGCCCCCCATGAGACTCTTATCTCCAATAAAATACAGAAAACTGGAAGTGGCACTGTGGCTCAAGTGGTAGACCACTAACCTTGAGCTGAAGAGCTGAGGGACAGCTCCTAGGCCCAGAGTTCAAGCCCCATGACCGACAAAAAGGAAAAAAGAAAAAAAATGTATATTGATCATTCAGCCATAAAAAGGATTGAAAAACTGATACATTACATGATTTTTTAAAACCTGTTAGGTGAAAACAGTCACAACAGACCATATAGTCTATGACTCTATTTATATAATATATCCAGAGTAGTGTTCTCTATTAATTGAGACAGAACACCATCCAGGGGTTTCCAGAGCATGGATAAAGGGGAGAATAAAAAAGTGACTGATTCTGAGTATGGGATTTCTTATGGGGATAATGAAGTGTTTTAAATCCAACAGCAGAGTCTGGGAAGGACAGAAGACAAAAAAAAAAAAAAGACAGGATGATTCTGATCAAGAGGCATTGTGTACACAAATGGACCATGTTAATAATAAGGCAGACAGAAGTAGTATTGTATGACTAAATACCACTAAACTATACTTTAAAAGGGTCAATTTTATGGTATATGATAGTATACCTCAACAAAGCGATTTAAAAAAAAATAACTGAGGGCTGGGAAGGTGGCTCAGTGGTAGAGTGCTTGCCTGGCATGCATGAGGCCCTGGGTTTGATTCCTTAGCACCACATAAGCAGAAAAAGCTGGAAGTGGTGCTGTGGCTCAAGTGTTAGAGCGCTAGCCTTGAGTGGAAGAGCTGAGGGACAGCGCCCAGGCCCAGAGTTCAGGCCTCATGACTGACAAAAAAAAAAAAAAAAAGCTCCTGCTTATAATCATAGCTACTCAGGAAGTTCTGAGGATCATGATTTGAAGGTAGCCTAGGCAGACAAATCTGACTCTCTTATCTCCAATTAACCCCAAACAAACACTTATGATCTTGGCCATGGTACCTCACCTCAGACTCAAAGCAAGGGATCCAGCTGACTCTGGACTGAAACCTCTGAAACAGTGAGCCAAAATCAACTTTCCCTCCTTTAAATTGTTCATCTTAGGTATTTGTTAGAGTAGTGAAAAAAACTAAGATAGCAGCCAGGCACTGGTGGTTCATGCCTGTAATCCTAGCTACTCAGGAGGCTGAGATCTGAGGATTGAGGTTCAAAGCCAGACTGAGCAGGAAAGTCCATGAGACTCTTATCTCCAATAAACCACCAGAAAACCAGAAGTGGCACTGGGGCTCAAGCAGTATAGCACCTGCCTTGAGCTGAAGAGCACTAAAGAGCGCAGGAACAGCGCCCAAGCTCAGAGTTCAAGCCCCATGACCGACAAAAAACAAACAAAAAAACCTAAGATAGCATGCATGAGTTTATTCCCAACATCAAAACAAACAAAACACTGAACAAACAATATATAGATTGTGCTGGTGTTGGCAGCCAAGGATGGGGATGATGTACTAGAGAAAAGCAAGCTCTCTGGGGCTGGGAAGGTGGCTCAGTGGTAGAGTGCTTGCCTTGCATGCATGAGGCCCTGCGTTCCATTCCTCAGTACCACATAAGCAGAAAAAGTCAGAAGTGGTGCTGTGGCTTAAGTGGTAGAGCACTAGCCTTGAGCTCAAGAGCTCAGGGACAGTGCTCAAGGCCCAGAGTTCAAGCCCCACAACGAACAAAAAAAAAGAAAAAACAAAGAAAAGCAAGCACTCACTGGGTGCTGGTGGTTCACGCCTGTAATCCTAGCTACTCAGGAGGCTGAGATCTGAGATCATGGTTCAAAGCCAACCCAGGCAGGAAAGTCCATGAGACTCTTATCTCCAATTAACTACTAGAAAACTTTGGAAGTGGTACTGTGGCTCAAGCGGTAGAGCACACACCTTGAGCTGACAAGCTGAGGGATAGATTTCAAGCCCCACAACCGACAAAAAAAACAAACCCAAAAAACAGAAAAGAAAAGCAAGCTCTCCAACATGTGCTCTGACACCTTGAGAAAGACAGATACACTCACCTGGCCCGCAGGTAGTAGAGCAAGTGATAGCCAATTTTGGGCTGCTTCTGATATAGCTCAGAGAGAAGGTCCAAAAGCAAAGAAAAGCTGCTGTTGTCCTCCTGCATCTGGCACAGGTTCCTGAAGACAGGTGGGAAGAGAGGCATCAGTCAGGGCCAGCTCTCCTAAGGAGTTTCTGGGGCAGCAAGGACTGTCTTTCCATTGCATATCTCCTTCTTCCTCCTCCCTGGCAAAGGGAGCCTCATGAGACAGGACAGAGTCCTATGTGTGCTGTTAAGGATGGAGGGCAGAGCAGACTCCTTTTAGCTAGGTGCTTACCTAAATATTAGGTAGAGAGGCTTCCCCACAGACTCCTCCAAGGACCTACAAGAGAGGGTTACATTTGAGCATCCATGTGAGGGGAGGGTGGCTACGGGCAGGCGATATGGCAGGAGGAGGCATCTAGTCCTAGTCTGCTCCTTTCCTACCAAAAGGCAAACTTCCTGCTTCCTAGCGGCTTGAAATCATAGAAAACTGTCTCTTAACATGGAACGACCATCTGAGGTTGTCACCTTCAGGGAGAGTCCAGACCAGGATCCAATCTCATTTGAAGCAGCAAAGATTAGACTACTGAGCTAGCAGCAGGGCTAGAAACAGAATTGAGATGCTAATCTACTGAACAGTTCACTTTGGATGCAACAGGCAAAAATAAACTCTCATCCTCATTACAATGCAGGAATCAGACCGTCATCAATAGAGTATTTTTTTCAAGTCCACAGCAAGGTGCTTCTTCTTTTTTTTTTTTTTTGGGTCCGGTCGTGGGGCCTGAACTCTGGGCCTGGGCGCTATCCCTCAGCTCTTCAGCTCAAGGCTAGCGCTCTACCACTTGAGCCACAGCGCCACTTCCAGCTTTTTTTTCTTTTTGCTTATGTGGTGCTGAGGAATCGAACCCAGGGCCTCTGGCATGCAAGGCAAGCGCTCTACCACTGAGCCACCTTCCCAGCCCCAAGCAAGGTGCTTCTTGAACTTGGGTTATAAGAGCACTCTTCTGACTCCTGAGGCCCCAGGGATCAGGGAAGATGAGCCTTACTCCTCAGTGACCTCTTCGGGAAGCACCTCCCCTCGGAAGTGGGCCTTGAAGAGCTCCTGCAGACAGGAAGCAAGGACAGACAGCTGCTCCGAGTCAAAGTCTTCCTGGTAGTGAGACAAGGATGAGGAGGGGTTATCAAGACCTAGACCAGAGCCTTACTGCTTTCCTGCCCCTCCCCCAGAGGCTCTGAGTTCATCTTCTGCCACCTCTTGAATTAGCTAGCTCCCCAACCCCCATCAGAGAAGACATCTAGGGAGGACAGGGAATGAGATTTCCCATTTGCATGGAGAGCTCTAAGTTGGACTGGCTGAGTTGCTTCCTCCCTAAGGGACTGGGTTCCTCCTCACCTCCAGGACCTGGTCCACGATTTCCTGCATGACCTCACACTGGGCCTCCGTATCACTGCAGTACAGAAGTGAGAGGAAATCCCAGGGACATAAATGATAGCAGAGGGCAGGACATACATCCACAACAGTGCGCACAAGCACACGCACATACACAGAGACAAAACAAAGGAGCTCTGTGTAAAATCCTAGCTTGGGTGGGGGAGGCTAGGGGCATAATCTGTTGCTCTCTGGGCAGGGGCCCAACACAAAGGGAAATCCCCATCCATCCTGGTTCTCAGAGGCTCTTATCCACAGTCTCAGAAGTCGCAACCTGGGGTGTTAGGGAACAGGGCTGCTCATATCCAGCCTATACTCCCCAACTTAAGTGCTGAAGACACTTCCCATGAAGCTCTAATTACCTCTCCATATACCCCAACCCATTTCCCTCCAAGCCCCAACATCCTGCCACACCCACACAGTAGCTGGGAGAACCTGCACTGGACCTCTTTAGGAGGGAAACAGAATCTATACCCACCTTCCCTTCTGTAGCTGAAGCACTTTGTCCCTTAGAGATTCATCCAACTGGTCAAGGTAAGGGGTAATATCAACTGGCTCCTCCACAACTGTCTCCTTGATGGGGTGGAATCGAAACTCTCTCTTCTTCCCTGAGGGAGTAATTGAGGAAAGAAGTCAATCTTCCCAGACATCAGCACCAGAGAGACTCAAGTGACCATTCGTCCCTTCCCCAGGACCCTCAGTGTGTAGCTGTTCACTCAATGCTGGGAGTACCTGACTGCACATGTCCCACTTCTTACTGTGGAATGTTCAGGAACCATGTTTTTTTCTGACTGTTTAGTGCAGGGCTCTGCACTCTTGCGTTTCACCCAGTAACCTTGTTAACACAATTAACCCAGAGGGACAAAGGTGGTATGATAGCAGATAGCAGGTAACTTGTTCCTATAATCTTATAGGGCTGCCACAACCCAACTACACCCCACTACTAGTCTTACCTTTGCTATTGAGATCTTCCTCATCATCACTGAAGGCTGCCTCTGCGTTGTCATAGCAACTCTCATCCTTATCTGACATATGGTTGTCCATTTCCATGGAAACTGGCTCCTCAATTTTGACTTTGGAGTAAAGAGAGAAAGACCCCTAATGGGTCCCTGTGCCCTCCAGTATGCCCCATGCTTCTGGGAAGGGAAGACTAGAGGGCAATGGGAGAACATGCAGTTTGTGACCTAAATTAAATACTGATCATAGAGACAAACCTTTTGACCTCAAAATCTGCCATGGTCTGTAGGGAGATAGTGATAGAAAGAGGAATAGCTCAGGTAATGAATCTATGCTCAGTGAATAGAATAAGGCTGGGATAGTCTCAGTGCTCCTTTAACTTAAAACCAAGTTGGGATAATGCTTGGCCTTGGCTCTCACCCCAAAACAAAGTATGGGAGGCAAAGTAAGGGTGGTAGTTGGGAATCAGGGGCCTAGCTTAGGGCTAGGAAGACAGAAGAGATAATGTTAAAGGGAGAAAACATCCATGAAAGTGTTCTTACTGAAAAAAGGTTAATAAGAGAAAAGGTAAGAGTTATGAGAGCAAAAACAATTACTAGGGGGCTGGGAAGGTAGCTCAGTGGTAGAGCGCTTGCCTTGCATGCCTGAGGCCCTGGGTTTGATTCCTCAGCACCACATAAGCAAAAAGAAGAAAAAGCCGGAAGTGGTGCTGTGGCTCAAGTGGTAGAGTGCTAGTCTTGAGTCGAAGAGCTGAGGGACAGCGCCCAGGCCCAGAGTTCAGGCCTCAAGACAGGACCCAAAAAACAACAACAAAAAAAACAAAACAAAACAAAAAACAATTACTAGGATGTCAAATAGGATTAGATGTTTTCTCTCTACTAATAAGAGAGAAAATAATAACAAAAATGAAGTTGGAGGGCTGGAAGGTGGCTCAGTGGTAGAGTGCTTGCCTTGCATGCCTGAGGCCCTGGGTTCGATTCCTCAACACCACATAAGCAAAAAGAAAAAAGCCGAAAGTGGTGCTGTGGCTCAAGTGGTAGAGCTCTAGTCTTGAGCTGAAGAGCTGAGGGACAGTGCCCAGGCCCAGAGTTCAGGCCCCATGACTGGACCCCCCTCCTCCCAAAAAAATGAAGTTGGAGAAGAACAAACTGAGATGGACAGACACATGGAGTTATCGAAGGGGAAAACTTCCAGGGACAATAGCCTAAGCACACCTCCAGTCTAAGTCTTAAGATGCTTCCAGCTCCTTTCCTCCCTCCTTCCCTCCTTCCTTCCTCTCTCTTTTCTGTGCTTGTCCTAGGGCTTGAACTCAGGGCTTGGGCGCTGTCCTTGAGCTTTTTTGCTAAAGGTCAACACTTTACCACTTGAGCCACAGCTCCATTTCTAACTTTTTGGTGGTTAACTGGAGCTAAGACTGTCCTATGACAGGTTTTCCTGCCTGAGCTGGCTTCAACCATGATCTTCAGATCTCAGCTGCCTGAGTAGCTAGGATTACAAGCATAAGCCACCAGCACTTGGCTTTCTCTTTCTCAGGTTCTCTTTGTGTGTGTTAGTACTGGGGCTTGAACTCAGGATCTCACACTTTTACTCAGTATTCTTACTCAAAGCTGATGTTCTACCACTTGAATCATACCTTCAATCCAGCATTTTGCTGGTTAACTATAGCCATCTATAGTTATACAGTCATACAGAATAGTCATTATACAGACTATTCTGCTTAGGCTGGCTTCGAATTGGAATCCTCTAGTTCTCAGCCTCCAATGTATTATGGGCCTGAGCTACTGGTACCTGGCTTCATTTCTCTTCTGATACAGGTCAAAGAGTGGGAGAGCTTCCATAGGTGGAGAGGGAGAACTGCAGAACTCAGGAAATTTCTCTCGAAGCATACCTTCCACAGGTGGAGAGGGAGAACTGCAGAACTCAGGAAATTTCTCTCGAAGCATAGCTCGCAGCTCTTTATCCAATTTAGGGTTGTCAAATAGGGGGGCCAAGTGTCTAATGGGAAACACAAATAAGGTCAGTAACAGGACTCCTTGTTTCTAATTCACCATGGAGGTAAAGAAAGGTGTCTAAACCCAGTCAGTATAATTGGACCACCCTCCAATCCTTCACAGGGGTGCCTGCGGGATAGAAAGCACTGGAAGCCCTTCTTAATGATGGCAAAAGAGATATTCCTCTACAAGTCAAGAGGACACACTCGCGGCAGTAGAAGGTGAAGCTGTGCTTTTTACACCTGTCAGAGGAGAGGAACAGCAGTGGTATAGCATTACTTGGATACACATGGCCTGGATGGGGCTATACCTAATAGTAAGAAATGGAGAATTGCCTCTCCCCAGCCCCAATCCCCTACACAGACATTTCTTACGCCAAAACCCGTTTCTCCACAATGTGGTTGAGGGAAGAAAAGACACCCTGTCGCACATGGCCCTCCAATGGTGGATAGAAGTTGGGAATGATCTGGAAGGGGAAGAAGTAGAAAGAATAAGCATAGGACCCTCTAGTCACAGTTTTCTGAATTTGACCTAAAAAGCTGTTTTGGCTTTGGTCAGGTGACACTGAGACCTATGGTGGCAAAGAGAACCATAGTGTTCTGGACCACTCTAAGCTACAAAGTCAGGACTAGACAGGACACTTACTGGACCCAGCTGCTCCTCAAGGAGACTAAATTCTACCTTGAGTTATCATCCTGCCACTGAGAAACCCCTATGGAAACAAGGACCAATCCAGCTGCAGACAGTGGGGAATGAATACATTTGCTAACTTGGGGGTAGAACTCATGAGCACTTCTGCTCCCACAATGACCCCTGCAGAGACTCCACTGTTAGTGGAGATACACCTAACTTTGCTCATCCAGCAACCAAGAGGAGAGAGGGCCATACAACTTACACGACACATGAAGTCCAGGAGTGTGGCAGTGATGGCTGGGTGGGGCTTCATGGAGTGATGCATGACCAGGATGGCTGGCTCTAGAGAACGTGGAAGTAAAGGGCCCTCTACATTAGAAACTGTTTCCATGTCCAAAAATGGATGTCTACCTATGAGTGACTCTGGGAAATGTATATGTCTACTCCTCACATTGTTACTGAAAAGACCCAAGAAAATCAACTCCCATTTTGTTTCCCTTCTTGTCCCTAGCATTAAGCTTGGAGAAGTGAGGTAGGAATAGAGGAAAAGCAGAATGTGGCATACTTTTCCTCTACCTAGACCCTCCTCACCATGCCAAAGCCCAAACATAAAGATGTGAGAAGCGGGTGGGATGATTGCTTGGCCCTGTCAAAGCAATTTTCCTTGTAGGTCAAAGGAGAACAGATGAGAACAATGGCACTGCTCCCAGATAAATCAGCTCTCCTCCACACTGCCTGAGATTTATGACTGTTGTCACTAGGACAAGGCAATGAGGGCTGAGCACATGGGGAAGAGGTGTGCTGACTGGTCTCAAGCACATACCTATGTTCATAATGCTATCCTTGTCTGGACTAAAGAACAGCCAATCGTAAAACAAAGCCAGCTTAGCATTGGAGGCAGCAACATTTGACTGGAAAAGAAGAGGTTAAAAAAGGTTATTTCATCAACCAGCTCCCTTTTTTCAGATGCGCAGGACAGATTCCAGGGCCATTTGTCTACTCCCTCCGTAGGTAAGGAAGAACCTAACAATCTGTGTTATCTGTATGTGTTTACACAGTTGTCTTACCAATCTTGGGGATGGGATTTGGCCTGGGTTCTTCACACATCTAATAGTACACATCTCTAATTCCCATACAGAGAACATTTAGGAGTCCATTGATCATCATGAGTTGAGGCAACACTCACCTATTCTGACTTAAGATGAGATGAGTGTTGTCATAGAAGACTGCCCTTCCAGAAAACACCCACTAGGAGCAGCGGGTTCTCATATTTGATTGGCACATTTCAAGGACCCAGGCAGATAGGGGAGACCTTCTCAGAAGAGTTCAGGGGGCTGGCTGGGAAGGTGGCTTAGTGGTAGAGTGCTTGCCTAGCATGTATGAAGCCCTGGTTCGACTCCTCAGTATCACATAAACAGAAAAAGCTGGAAGTAGTGCTGTGGTTCAAGAGGTAGAGTGCTAGCCTTGAGCAAAAGACACTCAGGGACAGTGCCCAGGCCCAGAATTCAAGACCCAGGACTAGCAACAACAACAACAAAAAAAAGAGGTCAGAGGGCAGGTAGATATTAGAAGATGGATAGTCTCTCACCAGGTAAAGAAAGGAAAACAAACACAGGGAAGGAAATGGGTTCTTTTTGGATTCACTATCTTTGTTGAAGGGAAGTAATGTATATAAACCAATGCCAAAGGCATGGAGGTGAGGGTCTAAAGAATGCAAGCCCTATCCCAACACCCAGGAGGTTGCAGCAGGAAGACTGCAGTTTAAGGCAGTTTGGGTTCCATGGCATGACCCTGTCTCAAAAACAAAACAATACAACCCTCAAATAAGAAACAGTTCAGAGAGCTGGGAAGGTGGTTCAATGGTACAGTGCTTGCCTTGCATGCAAGAGGCCTTGGGTTCAATTCCTCAGTATCACATAAACAGAAAAAGCTGGAAGTGGCAATGTGGCTCAAGTGGTAAAGTCCTAGCCTTGAGCAAAAGAAGCTTGGGGCAGTGCCCAGGCCCTGAGTTCAATCCCCAAGACTGGGGTGCACATACACATATACATACACACACAAGAAAAAAGAAATAGTTCAAGCCTGGTGCCTGTGGTTCATGCCATCTGTAATCCTAGCAACTCAGGTGGCTGAGATCTGAGGATCGAGGTTCAAAGCCAGCCTGGGCAGGAACGGCCATGAGACTCTGATCTCCAATTAACCACCAGAAAACCAGAAGTGGCGCGCTGTGGCTCAAATGGTAGAGTGCTAGCCTTGAGCTCAAGAGTTCAGGGATAGTGCCCAGGCCCAGAGTTCAAGCCCCATGACCAACCAAAAAAAAAAAGAAAAAGTTCAGAGGAATAACTATTTGTGGTTTCTAGAATCTAAAAGAAAAAAGCTAAAAGAAATCTAAATTTTTGAGAATTGGCAGTAAAAAGTAGATGAACTTATTCAATCCCAAGAACAGGATTAAGTTCTAGAGACACAATAGAAGGCATTCAGGGGACCACAACAAAGGGCCCTTAGGGTTCAGCTGTACCTGGAGAGTCAGTAAGGAACAGTATGGGAGAGGCATCCTTGGCTACTCAATATTCTCTATCCATTACCCCAAGTGTTTACCGTGCATGTTGTCAGGAGCCAACCAATGATGGCCCATCGGGGCAAGATATCTGAACTTAGTACTTCATTAGAAGGATGAACTACACCACAGATGTAGCGAATGAGGTCACATCGCAGAGACTGACTGTCTGGGGTTGACAGGTACTGACGCTGAAACCAATCTTGGTATCGTTTTTGTTGACCAAACCGTACCTAGAGGAGGAAGAAATTGAAAAAGAAACTTAGAAAGGACAATGGAATTCCTGAGCAGAGGAAAACAGATGGGTGCCAATGGATCATGCCTATAACCCTAGATACTCAGGTGGCTGAGATCTGTGAGATCTGAGAATCTCAGTATGAAGTTGGCCCAGGCAGACAAATCTGGGAGACTCTTAACCTTTAGTACAAGCAAAGAAGAAAGAGAAGGAGAAGGGGAAGAAATAGAGAAAAGGAGAAGAAATAGAGAAAAGAAGAAGAAAAAGGAGGAGGTGGAGGAGGAAGAGAAGAAAGAGAAAGAATGAAAAATAAGGATAAAGTGGCGCTGTGGCTCAAGCAGTAGAGCGCTTGCCTTGAGCTGAAGAGCACAGAGATAGCGCCCAAGGCCCAGAGTTCAAGCCCCACTACCGACAAAACAAAACAAAACAACAACAACAAAAAACTATTTAAATATCCTGCTAGCCAGGCACCGGTGGCTCATGCCTGTAATCCTAGCTACTCAGGAGGCTGAGATCTGAGGTTCGAGGCTCAAAGCCAGTCCAGGCAGGAAAGACCATGAGACTCCTATCTCCAATAAGCCACTAGAAAACTGGAAGTGGCGCTGTAGCTCAAATGGTAGAGCTCTTGCCTTGAGCTGAAGAGCTGAGGGACAGTGCCCAGGCCCAGAGTTCAAGCCCCATGACCGACAAAAAAAAAAAGGGATGAAGACTAAGAAGGAAGAATAAGAAGGGAAAAGGGAAGGAGGAGGAGGAGAGCAAGAGAAGAAGGGAGGAGGGGGAGCAGGGAGGGAAGGGGAGAATGAGGGGGAGAAAGAAAGAAGGAAAAGAAGAGGCAGAGGGAGGAGGAGAAAAAGGAGGAGGAAAGAAGAAGAAGGAGAAAGGAGAAGGATATAAGGGGAAGGAGAAGATGAATATCACTCAACTGTAAGAAGGAAGAGGGGGAGGAAAGAAGGAAGAGGAAGAAGAGGAGGTATAAAAAAAACTGATGATAAAAGGTAACTTCTATACAACACCTTAATAATAATAATAAAATTAAAAGAAAAACTTCTCAAAAGATGGGTGCCAGTGACTCATGCCTGTAATCCTACTCAGGAGGCTGAGATATGAGGATGGCAGTTCAAAGCCAGTCTGGGCAATTAACCACTAGAAAACCAGAAATGTGGCTCAAGTGGTAGAGCACTAGCTTTGAGCTGAATAGATGAGAGACAGCGCCCAGGCCCAGAGTTCAAGCCCTGCGACTGACAAAAACAAAAACAAAAACAACTGCTCAGTCTTTCTAGCTCACCTTTCATGTCAGTGATGCATTCATTTTTTTTTTTTTTTTGCATCCATTCGTGGGGCCTGAACTCTGGGCCTGGGCGCTGTCCCTCAGCTCTTCAGCTCAAGGCTAGCGCTCTACCACTTGAGCCACAGCGCCACTTCCGGCTTTTTTCTGTTTGCTTATGTGGTGCTGAGGAATCAAACCCAGGGCCTCATGCATGCAAGGCAAGTGCTCTACCACTGAGCCACCTTCCCAGCCCCTGATGCATTCATTTTTGCCACCAACTTGATGCCACATTTACCCCCAACAGCAACTACAGTCCATTTTTGACTCCTTACTTCTATACTAGTCTTTGTCTCTCTGGTTATAAACATAATCCTTCCTTATTTTCTTGAATAATTGGCAAGCAGTAAGGAATGTTCCTCAAGAGTAAACCTGTACCTATTAACCACTCTGCACTGAACAAGCACTTCCTTATGCTGACTGATTTAACAGGACCATTATTCAAGGTACAAATTCTTCGAACTTCTTTCCCAAGTCCTTCCCCTAATCAGACAACAAACAGCAACATTAACTGCAGGAGGATCTGGTTTCTCTTCTATTCCCAGCAGAAAACTTCAAAAGAGAACAGAAAGGTAAAAAAAGGCTACATCTAGATCAACACTATCCAATAGGATTTTTAACAATAATGGTAGCTACTGAGCATTTGAAATGTCATAAGCTTTAAGTATCATTAATTTTAACTAACTTGTTAGGTGCTGGTGGCTCTCAGGAGGCTGAGATCTGAGGATCAAAGTTTGAAGCTAGCCCAGGCAGGAAAAGTCCCCCAAGTATCCACTAGAAAACCATCAGTAGCACTGTAGTTCAAGTGGTAGAGCACTAGTCTTGAGCAAAAGAGCTCAGGGACAATGCCTTGGCCCAGAGTTCAAGCCCTATGACTGACCAAAACAAAACAAAACAAAAACACCATTTTTTTTTAAACTAACTTGAATCTAAATTCCAACACTTAACTACCTTTTGGCTACCACAAAGGATAGCCCAGTTCTCTGGGATTTCTTGGGAATCTGAAAGCTGGCTAGGGCATTAGTTCTCTAGTATTAATCAAGAGGAGCTGCTAAAAACAAGATTCCTCAATCAGATCTCTGGGAGAATGGGACCCCTAAGGTCCATTTGTGCTCCTCAAGCAATTCTATCAGAGTTCAGCCATGTTTGGAAACTATGGCTCTCTTCCTGACTGCTCATAGTTCTCCAAGAATAACCACTACCAGATTGATATTCTCACGTAACTAGTTATTTTTCCCCTGGCTGTAGGGCTTAAACTCAGGGCTTAGGTGTTGTCCCTGAACCTCTTTGTGCTAAAGACTAGTGCTCTACCTCTTGAGCCACAGCACCACTTCTGGTTTTTGAGTGGTTAACTGGAGATAAGAGTCTCATGGGGACTTTTCTGCTCTGGCTGGCTTCAAACTGTGATCCTCAGATCCCAGCCTCCTGAGCAGCTAGGATTACAGGCATGAGCCACTGGCACCAGGCTCACTTTACTAGTTTTATACTCCAGTTCACACTAGTAAAAGTATCATTTATATGCAACTTGGTATCACTGTTTGAGACAGAACAAAAGCTTCAAAAGAGCTGGAATTCAGGTCAAGGGCCAGTGACACATTAGTTACTTAGGCTGAGAAAGGGAGGATCCTAGCTTAAGGCCAAACCAGGAAGAAAAGTTCACAAGACTTTATAATTCTGCAGCAGGGTGCAATGGTACTATATAGAAGGCTGAGATCGGGAAGATTCCAGATCCAAGCCAGCCTGAGCAGAAAAGTCCATGAGACTCCTTCCCCATGGAGGAAAGCTGGATTGAGGGACCTATGATCCTAGCGACTATGATGCACCTATGATCCTAGCAACAAAGGGAACCCTAAAGTAGGTAGATTACAGCTCTGGCAGGCACATGCTGGTGTGAAAAGTGAGACCCTAACTCAAAAATAACAAGTGAAAAACAGAGATGACTTAAGTGTAGAGCACTATCCTAGCAAGCTTGAGTACAAGTTCAAATCCCCCAAAAAGGAAAAAAAAAAATTAGCTAGAATCCTATCTATTTATTCAGCAATGTACCCCCAATCCTCAGCACCATGCACAATGTTGTAAGTTTAGAATGATTAGAGGAAAGAGCCAGCAGCCATGTGGTAAGGGGCATTTACTCGGTCACTGGTTAACACCAGAACTCAATGGTAACAGATCTGCTGACAGACAAGAAGCCCAACAAAGACCTGCAATTCCTCTTGCTGCTGTAATACTCACCCGGGAAGTCATGAAGAGGAGTTTAGTCTCCATGTCAGGAGTTAGGCGACATGCTAGGAATTTTCGGGATGTTCTTGACTGAAGAAGTTGTAGGATACCTATACCAAGTTGAAAGGGAAGAGAAAACAGAGAGGTCTGAGGATCAGACAGGTCCAAAAGGTAGAGGGGGAACCTGAGCTAGGTACTAATGGCCAGTGGTTTTGTTCATGGGACAATTCCAAGACAAGATCAAGGGAGGTCAAGCATACTTACAGAGATTTCAACCACATCTGATCCCTTCTGCTGGCCTTTCAGAGCCTCATATTTACATAAGTGCAGTTGCAATGGGTGGGAAAATACGAGAAGCCTATCTTACTTTTCCTGATGGTCTGACCGTTGGATTCTGGTATTCTTTTTTTTTTTCTTTGCAAGTCCTGGGGCTTGAACTCTAGACCCTGGCCTTGTCCTTGAGCTCTTTTGCACAAGGCTAGTGCTCTACCACTTGAGCATAACACCACTTCTAGCTTTTTCTGTGTTTAATCGGAGACCAGAATCTCACGGACTTTCTTGTCAGGGCTGTCTCCAAACTGTGATTCTCAGATACCAGCCTCCTGAGTAGCTAGGATTATAGGCGTATGCCACCAGCACCTGGATTGTAGAATTATTTTTTAGACCACAGCAGGACACTGGGAAAGGGACAGAGTGAAACATAAGAGATTCTTTCCTTTCCCTAAAGAGGATTTTGATCAGACTGGATCCTCAGAAATAAAGGCCAGATTGTTCCCAGAGACACTTTTTTTTTTCTTTCCTCTCAAGGGCTAGGGATTGAACCTAGGGCCTTGGGCAAGCTAGATGGGCACTCTACCACAGAGTTATATCCACAGTGCAGTGGCACCTCCTCTTCTGATTCAGTTTTGGGGGTTGACCATTAAGTCCCTGACAGACTCAATGAAACTGGAAAACTGGTCATCTGGCTTATATCCTAAGCCACGAAAATGACAGGAGGGGAAGATCAGTTCACACTTCTTTTTTTTTCTTTTTTTCTTTTTTTTTTTTTTGTCATTTGTGGGGCTTGAACTCTGGGCCTGGGTGCTGTCCCTGTACTTTTCAGCTCAAGGCTAGTGCTCTATCACTTGAGCCACAGTGCCACTTCCCGTTTTCTGGTGGTTAACTGGAGATCAGAGTCTCATGGCCATTCCTGCCCAGGTTGGCTTTGAACTGTGATCCTCAGATCTTAGCCTCCTAAGTAGCTAGGTGTGAGCCACTGGTGCCTGCCTGGGTGTCTTTTTTTTTTTTTCTTCTTCAAGGAACTAGAGACAGCCTAGTAGGAGCTGTCTAGAAACCACGTGAATTTTTCCATTTCCAGCTAAAGCCTAGCTAGTCCCAAGTGTCTTCTGTTAGATGGTCCCTTTCTAATCTCTGCCCTCTCAATTTATACAGGACATATACACTGCCACCTCTCAAGGATAGACTGTTCTTGCACTTACTTACCTGTGAACTGAGGACTCAAGGCTTGAGGGTTATGGATAATATCTTTCCAAAGCAGTTCAAATTCTGGTATTCTAGCAACATTCTGAAGTAGTCTCACCAGGTCTCGGCCAATCATCAAACACTCCATAAACTTGATGGGATGGAGGTGGGGAGTGATAGGAGGGGGCAGGAAGAGAATAAAAACATGGATTGTTTACTTTCTGGAGTGAGGACAAAGGAACAACATGTTCTACAGGGGGAGGAAAGAGTGTTGGAATCAAAGGATGTGCTTCTAGCTGTTTGTTGAAGAAGAAGAGCTAGAAGTTGAGAACTACTACCAAGGATGAGAAGTTACTGGGAAGTGCAGAAGCCCTGTTCACTTTCACATTAATTTTACTCCCCTCTCCACCTAAAACTGTTTTAAAATTCTAAAAGAATCAGACTCTCACATCAAGCCCTAACAGCTTACCCCAAAACTCTTTTGTCTAACAGGCCCTATTTCACCAATGATTTTCTTCTATTCCCTTACCCGTTCCCGAAGCAGTGAGATGCAGAAGTCTACTTCTTTCTGCCGCAGGGCCTGGAGCTGGGCAGTCCCGTGGTGGTCAACAATGAGACGGAGGTATGTATAAACAGCCATGGCAATGAGGATGCTGCTCTTTAGTACCCACTCTCTGCAGGGAGGAAAGACACAAATGACAAAAAAAAAAAAAAAGAAAAAAAGAAAAAAAAAGAAGTGTGAACTGATCTTCCCCTCCTGTCATTTTCGTGGCTTAGGATATAAGCCAGATGACCAGTTTTCCAGTTTCATTGAGTCTATACCCTGTCTAGACCTATTCACTCTTCTAATTCATCTGTCTGGACTTGGGTCCCATGCCTCAGAAATATTTGATGATCAGACACTGGGAGAAGGTTTTTTGCTTACTTGCTTGCTCAGCCCACTATTTACCTTCCACTATCAACCAGCAAAGGAAAGGATAACTTACTAATTTTCTCTAAGTGCCTAATTTTTAAAGACAGGTGACTGACAGGTAGAGGTATGCCTCAAGTGGTAGAGCACTTGCTTTAGCATGTGCAAGGTCCCGGATTCCCTAGAAGCTTGGAGGAAAGAAGGTATCCTTTCTTTTGTTTATTTTTTTTCTTTTTTGTGTGCTGGTCCTGGGGCTTGAACTCAGGGCCCTGGGCCCTGTCTTGGAACATTTTTGATCAAGACTAGCACCTGAGCCACATCTCCACTTCCAGTTTTTGTTGCTTTTTGGGTTTTTTTGGTGGTGAATTAGAGATAAA
This sequence comes from Dipodomys spectabilis, assembly GCF_019054845.1. Lineage (NCBI taxonomy): Eukaryota > Metazoa > Chordata > Mammalia > Rodentia > Heteromyidae > Dipodomys > Dipodomys spectabilis. Next base: position 7,454,585 of record NW_024870746.1, read on the forward strand.
GAATCCCAATACTGGCCAGGTGCCAGTGGCTCACGCCTATAATCCTAGTTACTCAGGAGGCTAAGATTTGAGGATTACCATTTGAAGCCAGCTGGGGCAAAAAAGTCCCCAGGACTCTCATCTAACTAACCACCCAAAAAGAAAAAAAAAAAACACCAAAAACCCCCCACAAAAAAAACCAGAAGTGAGGCTGTGGCTCCAAGTAGTAGAGTACTAGCCTTGAGAAAAAGAGATCAGGCCCTGAGTTTGAGCCCCATAACCAAAAAAAAAGTCTCAGTACTTTCCTGCCTATGTTGGCTTCAAACCATCATCCTCAGATCTCATCCTCCTCAGTAACTAGGATTAGACACTCTTAATTACTTACGTAGCTTCTAATAAAATAACTATTTGTTGATGCATTCAACTCAAACATTTACAAGGTACCTATAATGTGCCAAGCAATGGTGAGGTACCAGGGATAGGGATAAGTTATAGCTTCTGTCCAGGTCTGCTATGGGGAAAGGAATTATAAGTCAATAGCTCTTAAGGGTAGTCAAAGGACCTCTAAGGTCTTCCAAGACCTTTCAGGACCTAGAGTTCTTAGAACACATTGTGCTAGCTCTTCTCTCAGGCTGGCCATTAGCAGCCTACCCTGCTATAAACCTTTCCCTGGTGCTCTCTCTAGCCAGTGACCCCACCCTCAGACAATGAGTCACCTGCCCCTAAATCACAATCTGAAAAAAAAACTTGGTTTTGGATGGCAAAACCCATTTCCTAGGAGTTTCAGAATTTCCCAGGGGAAAACAGTGATAGAATTATTTGTCCCCTGTTGCTTAAAAGGGGTGTCTTTACATAGTGGAGAGATTCCTAAAATTCTGATGCTATCTCCAAATGCCAAAATTGGGGAGCAGTCTCACTCAAGCAAATATCTTCTGATAGTTTTGGCTACTCCCTGCTGGAAAGCAGGGAACTGGAAGAAGACAGGGAGTTTAATTAATCCAGCCAGGCAACATCCTGATTCCGGAAAACTGCTCAAGCCACCTAATTAAGACTCTGGCCTTTTCCTTTCACAACAAAATGAAAACACTAGCCAAGGACACTGGGCAGATCCCCATCCCCCACTTGCTATTTTTTTTTTTATTGCCACAGCCCTGAAAACACATGGGAGGGGGTTAAAAGGAGGGTGTGGAGAGGACACAGTTTAAAATTTCAATGCTTTCACTTTCACCAAAAGAGGTGACTTTGAGGTTGGGGGTGCAGGGAATGGGTGAGGAAGCTAGCTGGCTATTTGACATTTGTAATGAAAAATTCAGCTTTAGGGGAAAGAGCTATATGGCAGCAAGAACAAAAGAAGAAAAAAAACCCATCACTTTTTAAGATTGCTAGCTAGCAGAACATATCTGAACCCTGCAATGGCATAATGAAAAGAGACAGGATAATATCCTGTAACATCTAGGGTAGTAGAAAGATATAGACACCTAAGAAAAGGATGTAGAATCACTCATGTTGGTGTGATGGTACTTAGGCCCAGTGTAACTGCACAGATGTACCCAGAGCACTAGGTGGCACTACACAGCAGGCTGTGTAGTTCTCAGAGCAGAACACAGCACACACAGCAGGCTCTTTTACAAGTGTGAATTATGGGAGGAGGTCCACTTTTCTAAAATGAAGATAATATAGATACTATTTTCCCTCTAGATCACTTGGTTAGATTTTCTCACCTAGAAAGAGATTAAAATTAATCAATACAAAGATTTGGGTTATAGGACCAAGGGGAAGGCTCTCTCCCCAAATTCATATATAAAGCTAGCCCAAACCATGTCTGGTTCTTTGAGGGAGAAGGGAAAGAACCAACTACAAAGTCTCATATATCCTCTATGTGTTCCCTACCATTGGAGCCTCCAAGCCCTATATATAGAGTCTAAGCAGGACTTGCTGATCTCTATCATTTCCTTGCTCCCACCATCGCTGTGCCATTCCAAAAAAGAGCATGTGTTGGACTGAGATGCTTGGAGGGAAGAAGGGGTACCTGCCAGGCCTATGTGGTTGGCTGGCCCTACTCTGCTGAGCTCATTCTCCTCCCACCTCCCCCCAAGGATAAACATTCCAAGGAGGTCTAGCTCAAAAATAAACCCTTATCAGATAAAACCAGTTTTTCCTGGGTTCAGAGATATTTTAGCAAGGACCCTGTCTCCCACTACTTCATTCCTTGGGGCACACTATAGCATTAATTATTTCATTCCCAACTAATACATTTGCCTCTTCCTCCCTCTCTGTAACTTAAGGAGTTCTTGGGCCACACAATGCTTTCTTCCCCATTTCCCATACTCACATCCCTCATAGTCATATCTGGCTCTTACCCCACCCTTAATGATGGACTCTACCTCTGCTCCGTCAGGATATCCAGAACACTCTCTGCCAACCAGATATTTTTGGCTGTCACATCTCCACCTGATTTCAAAGGAAGGGACAGAATCAGAATACAGTAGCTTTGATTAGCAGTTCAGCTAAATCCAATACATCTTCTCACTCCATCTTGCTGGTCCTATTTCTGCTGCTCAGAATGCTAGGATAAACTGCCTTCTCTTCTGTCAGACTTTAAAGTTTTCCTCTCTGCCTCCAGACAGAAATGAAGAGAATCTTCTGGATTATTTTCCCATACTCTAGGCATTGGAATAGGAACAATTTGGCCCCTGAAAAGGCAAGTTTACAAGCTGACTGCTGGTGGCTCACACTTGTAATCCTAGCTACTTAAGAGGCTAAGATCTGAGGATCACGGTTGAAGGCAGCCTGGGCAGGAAAGTCTGTGAGACTCATCTCCAATTAATCACAGAAAAAGCCAGAAGTGGTGTTATAGCTCAAGGAGTAGAGTTCTAGCCTTTGCAAAAGGAGCTCAGGATCAGCACGCAGACCCAAAGTTCAAGGCCCAGGCCCAGCAAATAAAAAGAAAAGAAAAGGCAAGATGAAAAGGAGAGTATCTCAAACAGGGCCTGAGAGGTGCAAGTAGCTGGCAATAGCTTCAGCCCAGCATCTGGATGTCCTGAGTCAGGTGCTCAGGCTCACATCAGGCCAAGGGTTTCTAGACACCAGTCTTCAGTTTTTGCTATGAAACTTCTTGGGATAGAATTAACAATGGTGACAGGCCAAAGTCTTGGGATAAGAAGTGGGAGCTGTGTTAAATGGGGAAAAAAGTGTCAAGAGTGCCAGGAGAGAAGACAAAAATGTCCAGCACAACAATGCTATGCCTTTCCTCAAGTCCATCTAAAAAGATTCAGTGTTCACATAGTCACACTGCACAAAGATTAGTAGTCACATACACCAAAGGGGGGGATGGCAAAGCACCATTGGGCAAATAGTGAGATAAAACAGCAAGACTATTTAAATTTTATTTAATTTCATGCATTTACTTTTTGTTTTTAGCAGGGTAATTTTTAAACAAACACATGTAATATCAAGAATATAAAAGGTAGTTTGAGCAGCTCTCTTTCATATTCAGTTGCTAAGATAGATGTGACAAACACTAAGATAATAAAACCTAAATGTCAGGGTCTGTTCTGTGATATCGTTTGTCCCTCAGACTGGCTCCAATCAGATGTCAAAATTAAGGGAGCAAATATACAAAACATAGAGTTAGAGCCAGGGAGGATGTCTAGGTTTCTGAAAGCATAATGACATGAGAACAAATTACTTCCTGTATTTCTCTCCTCATTCCTTCCAGATCCAGAATACCACTAAGCCCAGGTCTGGATTTGACAGGAAAAGAAAGATTTATTGCTACAAATGACTTCTGTGGTTTTGTTCATTTCTTTCTAAAACATATATGGGCAGATGTCTGCATCAGATCAAGTTTAAGTAACCTAAGAATCATATTCCTTAGGAGTTTAATCATTTTCTATTGCCTAGACTTAGTCTCTAGGCTCCTTTCTTTTCTTCTTTATACCTGTCATCAAACTCACCTGCAATCTGCTTCATAAATGTCATGCAAACACCATCAGCTCCCAAAACTCCACTCTTCACTAGTTCTCTTACCAACCACACCAACTAGAGAGAAGACAAGAAATAAACAGCAGGGCCTATAAATTTGAAAAAGGAGCTAATATAGTCATGTTACAATTTAGTTACACAATGCTAAGATGTACTTGACCCTAACTCTTCCTTCCCTTCACTGTAAGAAAACCACAATAATAGTTCTGATTTTGAACGGAATATACTACCCCCACCCTCTTTAGAAGTGGAGATCAAACCCAGGGCCTTGTGCATGCAGAGCACATACTACTTATGAGTTAACTCCCCATCCCAGGATCGTCTTCTGATCTTACCTGAGTACGGCAAGTATCCTGCAACTTCAGGTACTTCTCCATAAGTATCTGGTTGATTTTATTCAGGACAATATTCATGCCATCACGACTCACCAGAGCCAAGTCCCGGTAACACTATAAGAAGCAGGTTTGGAAGCAGCCAATAAACTAAGTTAAGGCTCTTGACCCAACCCTTAGTCAACCCCTATCCTCCTGTCTCTTAAACAAAACACTTACCAATTAGATGACACTAAATAGCAAAATGGGAAATACAAACAGTTTCCATGCTGAATAATTTCCCTCCACAGGGCACCTCCATCACAAACCTATGTTCTATCTTACAGGGTAGGAAAAAAGGACTGAACTCTCTAATAAGGAAAGAAAGCCTGCTGAGCAGAGCTCTTAGTCCTAACCTTGTCCCCCTGCCTCCCTTCTAAGGAAATGTCATACTGTTTGATGCTACAAGCTGAGCAAAACCAGGTGGAGGCCATCTGCTTTTCAACTCCTAGTAAAAGGTCACTGCAGAATGGATTTGATTGAACAAGTTAAAAAGGAACCCAGAGGGTTTTCGACCTGCTGTGACCCAACTAGATGCAGCAAGGGGAGTTTAAGGGATCAAGGTCCTGGAGAGAAAGGACAGAACCCAAACTGAGGTTTCTTAGCTGGGTATGTTAGTGGATGCCTATAACTTGAGCATCTAAGAAGCTGAAACAGAAGGATCAGCTAGCCTGAGTTATACAGTAAAATCTTTTCTCAAAAACAGAAAATGAAATTTTAAAATTCAATGTCTTAAACTGGGCTCTGGTGTCTTATGCCTGTAATGCTAGATACTCAGGAAGCTGAGATCTGAGGATTGTGGTTCAAAGCCAGCCTGGGCAGGAAAGTCCATGAGATTTTTTTTTCTTTTCGCCTGGTCCTGGGGCTTAAATTCAGTGACTGGGTACTGTCCCCGAGCTTCTATGTGTTCAAGGCTAGCATTCTACCACTTGAGCATCAGCACCACTTCCGGCTTTTTCTGAATAGTTTATTAGGGATAAGTGTCTCACTGAATTTTCTGCCCTGGCTGGCTTCAATTGCAACCTCCAGAGTAGCTAGGATTATAGGTGTGTGCCACCAGTGCCAGCTCCATGTGACTCATCTCCAATTAACTACCAGAAAACCAGAAGTAGAGCTGCTGTTCAAAGTGGTAGTGTGCTAGCCGTAAGTGAAAAAGCTAAGAGACAGCACCCAGACTCTGAGTTCAAACACCAAGACTGACAAAATAAATAAATAAATAAATATGTCTTTCTTCTTTTTGTGGTGCTAGAGGATTAAGCCATGGATCTGTGATAATTGCTCTACCACTGACTGAGCTACCTCAGTTACCCTAAATGTCTTTCTTTTCTCTGGGATGCCTTTTACTTTTGCTAAGTATTGAAAAAGGAAAGAGGTGTATGCCTGTAATCCCAGCAGTTGGGAAGCTGAAACAGGAAAGCTTTGTGTTTGTGGACAGCTTAGGATACATAGCGATGTACTGAGTTCAAAGCTAAACTGAGATACTTATCAAGAACTTGGCTCAAAACAAGATAGAATAACAACCATGGTGCTCTACCACTTGAGCCACATCTCCTATTTTGGTTGTTAACTGAAGATGAGAGTCTCATGCACTTTGTTGCCTGGGCAAGATTCAAGTTGCTATCCTCAGATCTCACTCTCCTGAGTAGTTAGAATTATAGGCATGAGCCACCAGTGCTCAACTCCTCTGCTCTTTCGGATTTACATCTTCCCTCTTGGAAGCTTGCTAAGGTTTTTTCCTCCCATTTTTCTCCTTGCTGGTCAGCAAACTGTTATAGGTTGGTAAAACAGCATCAGAGATGAGATACTTTTTGTACCCAGCTGCAATATATGTTACCAGCACTTATTGTTGTTAAGGATTCTGGCAGGGCATGGAATTAGGCAAACAGTATCTTCTCTTTCTTCATTCAACCCTATTATCTTCAGAGAGGTTTGTCCTCTTTCTCTGCCCTGGCCACATTTCTGGAATTTGTTTTCATTTAAATAGGCAATGTTCCTCTATGGTTAAAGTTGTCTCTGTATCTGACTTGACAGATTTTCCTTTTATCTTGACTTCCCTCATCTTCTTTAACCATTCTGTGACTAACCTGGGGAGGCTTCAGACATAACTACCAGCACATTGGTAGTAGTTTGTTGGAACTTCTTATCCCAATGTGGTGTTTGTTCCCTGTTTTTAATTTCTCAATCATCCTCTCTGCAGTGTTGCCTTCCCTCATGGGACTTGCAAAGTGCAAAAGGAAGTGGGCATGGATGGTCAAATTCTTGATACAGCATTTACAATTCAGAGTCTTGTGGCCTTCCACTGCTAAGCCAGGCAAAGAGCAAGAAATACTACACAAACCCTGCCCCCTTTACTTACTCTGATCATTTCTCACATTAAACCAACAGATATGCCTTTCCAGCAGGCAAGACTAAATTGCACTGAAATAGCTAAATAAGATTCTGATGTTTTGTTTATTCTATTTGTGGTACTGGGAATTGAACCTCAAGGCCAGGGCCTGTTACTGTTCAAGCACTCTACCAATGAGTTGCATCTCTAAGCCCTTAAATTGGATTTTAAAGTATTTATAAAAATTGATGTATGGGCTGGGAAGGTGTCTCAGTGGTAGAGCGCTTGCCTTGCATGCATGAGGCCCTGGGTTCGATTCCTCAGCACCACATAAGCAAAAAGAAAAAAGCCGGAAGTGGTGGTGTGGCTCAAGTGGTAGAGTGCTAGCCTTGAGCTGAAGAGCTGAGGGACAGTGCCCAGACCCAGAGTTCAGGCCCCATGACCGGACCCAAAAAAAAAAAAAAGATGTAAAGCTGGCCACCAGTGGTTCATGGCTGTAATCCTAGCTACTCAGGAGGCTAAGATCTGAGGATCATGGTTCAAAGCCAGCCTGGGCAGTTAAACTGTGAGACTCTTTCTTTTTGGTAGGTCATGGGGCTAGAACTCTGGGCCTGGGCACTGTTCCTCAGCTCTTCAGCTCAAGGCTAGCGTTCTACCACTTGAGCCACAGTGCCTCTTCCAGTTTTCTGGTTATTTATTGGAGATAAGAGTCTCATGGACTTTCCTGCCCAGGCTAGCTTTGAACTGTGATCCTCAGATCTCAGCCTCCTGAGTTGCTAGGATTACAGGTGTGAGCCATCAGTGCCCAGCTGTGGGACTCTTATCTCCAATAAACTTCTCAAAAAAGCCAGAAGTGGCACTGTGGCTTGAGTGGTAGAATACTTGCTTTGAGCAAAAGAAGCCCAGGCCAGAGTTCAAGCCCCTGGACTGGCAATAAATAAAAAAATAAATAATGAATTCAAGTAAGAGAAAAAAAATGCCTTAACCCCAACCTACACACTTTTATCTTTGCCAATAATTTCTTTAAGATTCAATGGGATCATATCAATATTTAACAACAGCAAAATGGAGACATCTTTATTCCCAAGTATCTTAATGATAAGATAAAAACAAAACAACCTAAGTTCCAGCTACTTAGGAAATGGAGATTGGGAAAATGATGGTTTGAAAGCATGAAGTCAGCAAGACATTTTGACCAAAAAATGCTGGATGTAGCTGCACACTTTTGTTATCCCAGCTATACCAGAGGCCTGACAAAAACAAAACAAAAACAAAAAGCCACAAAAATAACTAAAAGTAAAAAGAGTTGAGGGCAAGGCACAAGCAATAAACTAAACAGCTAAGAAAAGAGAAATGAGAAAGAATAAACAATCTCCCACAACTCAAGAGATGCTTTAAAAAAAATTAAGTTTGCCAGGCACTGGTGGCTCATGCCTGTAATCCTAGCTACACAGGAGGCTGAGGTCTGAGGATCGTGGTTCAAAGCCAGCCCAGCAGGAAAGTCCATGAGACTTTTATCTCAATAAACAACCAGAAAACCGGAAGTGACACTGTGGTTCAAGTGGAAGAGCACTAGCCTTGAGCTGAAGAGCTGAGGGATACCTCCCAGGCCCTGAGTTAAAGCCCCATTACCGACAAAAAAAAAAAAAGTTTGGGCACTGGTGGCTCATGCCTCTAATTCCAAGCTCATCAGGAGGCTGAGATCTAAGATTAAAGTTCAAAGCCAGCCTGACTGGGAAAGTTCATTACTCACCAAACAGCTGGAAGTAGATAAGTGGCTCAAATAGTAGAGCTCTGAGTGAAAGTTGAGAGCACGAAGCTGAGTTTAAGCTGCAATACTGGTGTGTGTGCGTGCACGCACGCGCACGCACATAAACATATGAGTTAAAAAAAAAATTTGCAATAAAGAAATTACAGGGGGCCAGGCGCTGGTGGCTCACGCCTGTAATCCTAGCTACTCAGGAGGCTGAGATCTGAGGATCGCGGTTCAAAGCCAGCCCGAGCAGAAGAGACCGTGAGACTCCTATCTCCAATAAACCACCAGAAAACTGGAAGTGGCGCTGTAGCTCAAGTGGTAGAGCGCTCGCCTTGAGCTGAAGAGCTGAGGGACAGCGCCCAGGCCCAGAGTTCAAGCCCCACGACCGACAAAAAAAAAGAAATTACAGGGGCTAAGAAGGTGGCTCAATGGTAGAGTGCTTGCCTTTCATGTATGAGGCCCTGGGTTCGATTCCTCAGAACCACATAAGCAGAAAAAGGAAAAAGCCGGAAGTAGTGCTGTGGCTCAAGTGGTAGAGCACTAGCCTTGAGCTGGAGAGCTGAGGGACAGCGCGCAGGCCCAGAGTTCAGGCCCCAGGAACGACCAAAAAAAAAAAAAAGGAAATTGTAACTGGAGCACAAGGTGATTCAGCTTTAGTCAAAGGATCTGCTAAACCCAAGTTAGACAGTAAACTCCACCATATTCCCAGATTATGTCTTTAAAGGGTCCAGACCAGGTATCTTACCTTCTGGGCTTGGGAAGGTTCAGTAAGGACAAGAGTAAACAAGCCCAGGCAGATTTCTTCATGTTGAGGAGGTCCTTTGCATACCTGTAAAATAAAGAAAAGAAAAAACAAATAGCTACCTGTTATTCACAGGCAGAAAATTTCAGCAGTTTCTCCTAGAATACCTATGACTTGGATAACACAATGACAAATGACCAACTCCAAGTGGCGCTGTGGCTCAAGTGGTAGAGCGCTAGCCTTGAGCTGAAGAGCTGAGGGACAGCGCCCAGGCCCAGAGTTCAGGGCCCACGACTAGACCCCCCCCCCCAAAAAAAAAACAAACAGATGAGGTACATTTTACAAGCAAGGTAGAAGAAGAGCTAAACCCTTGTTGCTTTCACCAACCAATGAGGGTAGAATTCTTTTTCACAACCTTTATCAGACCATAACCTTAACCAGTCTTTGGTAGAGGGAGCTGTGAATAATAAGCATACTTTCCCCAAGCGATGAGCAAATCATAGAAATTTCTATGATTTCTTTCTTTTTTTTTGTCGGTCGTGGGGCTTGAACTCTGGGCCTGGGCGCTGTCCCTCAGCTCTTCAGCTCAAGGCGAGTACTCTACCACTTGAGCTACAGCGCCACTTCCGGTTTTCTGGTGGTTTTATTGGAGATAGGAGTCTCGCGGTCTCTCCTGCCCAGGCTGGCTTTGAACCGCGATCCTCAGATCTCAACCTCCTGAGTAGCTAGGATTACAGGCGTGAGCCACCGGCGCCCGGCAGAAATTTCTATGATTTCTAAAGTGAAAACAGAGTAAAAATAATAGTGCTGCGTGCCAGTGGCTCATGCCTGAATACTAGCGACTTGGGAGTCAAGAAATCTGAGAGTGGTAGTTAGAAGTCAGCCCAGGCAGAACAGTCCAGAGATTCTTATCTCCAACGAACCAGCAATAACCAGTGTAACTCTTTTTTCTTTTCTTTTTTTGTTGGTTGTGGGGCTTGAACTCTGGGCTTGGGCACTGTACCTCAACTCTTCAGCTCAAGGCTAGCGCTCTACCACTTGAGCCACAGCGCCACTTCCAGTTTTCTGAGTGGTTTATTGGAGCTAAGAGTCTCATAGACTTTTCCTGCTCGGGCTAGCTTTGAACCGCAATCCTCAGATCTCAGCCTCCTGAGGAAGTGTAACTCTTAAGCAAAAAAACCAAGTGAGAGTATGAGGGCCTGAGTTCAAGTCCTAGAGAATAATCTATGATAATAAACAGGCAATACTTGGAGATATTTACAATGTAACCAAGATTATTCTTACATTTATATGCAATTTAAAATCATTTTGAAGCTGGGCACTGGTGGCTTACCTGTAATCCTAGCTTCTCAGTATGCTGAGATCTGAGATCATTATTTAAGCAAGCCCAAGCAAGTAAGTCTATGATGCCGGGCACTGGTGGCTCACGTCTGTAATCCTAGCTACTCAGGAGGCTGAGATCTGAGGATCGTGGTTCAAAGCCACCCCGGGCAGGAGAGACCGTGAGACTCCTATCTCCAATAAACCACCAGAAAACCGGAAGTGGCGCTGTAGCTCAAGTGGTAGAACGCTCGCCTTGAGCTGAAGAGCTGAGGGACAGCGCCCAGGCCCAGAGTTCAAGCCCCATGACCGACCAAAAAAAAAAAAAAAGAAAGTCTATGATCTCCAATTAACAACCAAAAAGCCCAAAGTGGATCTGCGGCTCAAGTGGCAGAACGCTAGCCTTGAGCACAAAAACTCAGGGACAACATCCTGAATGGCCTTCAGTTTAAGCCCCAGAACCAACATAAAAAGTAAATAAATAAAATCATTTCCACCACACAGATTGATAGAAATATAAAAACATTTGTATGAGAATTGCTTACAAAGAAAAAAAAAACTCAGGCAAGAAAGTCTTGAGACTCTTATCTCTAATAAACCACCAGAAAACTGGAAGTGGTGGTGTGGCTCACATGGTAGAGCGCTAGCCTTGAGCTGAAGAGCTGAGGGACAGCGCCCAGGCCCACAGTTCAAGCCCCACCACCGACAAAAAAAAAAAAACAAAAAAAAAAGAAAAAGAAATAAAAGTAAAAGAAAGACCCTTCCACCCACCCCCGCCTCAAAATCAGGCAAAAGCTGAACTGTAGACAGGGCTCATATAGTAGAATACCAGCCAAGCTAGCAAGCTGAACAAGACCAAGTTCAAACTCTGGAACAAGCAAAATAAAATAAAATAAAATAAAAATAATAAAATTGCTATTTAACTGAAATTGGTGGCATAAGCCTATAAATCTAGCATTTGGGAGGCTGAAGCAGATGGATTTCTAAATTTGAGGTCAGCATGGGCTACATACCAAATTAAATACTAATCGGGGCTATAAAGCAAGCCCCTCTCTAAAAAAGGCAAAGAGAAGCCAGGTCCTGGTGGCTCATGCCTAAAACCCTAGCTACCCAGGAGGCTGAGATCTGAGGATCATGGTTTGAAGCCAGTCCAGCCAGGAAAGTCTATTAGATTATCTCCAATAAACTACTCAGAAAAATTTGGAAGTGGCACTGTGGCTCAAGTGGTAGACCACTAGCCTTGAGAAAAAGAATCTCAGGGACAGCATCTAGGCCCTGAGTTCAAACCCCAGGACTTGTACAAAAGAGAGGGGGTGGAGAGTGAGAGAGAGAGAGACAGCAGTAACAACAAAAGCAAGTAAACAAAGTTGTGACTTAAAGATGCATAAGAATCCAAGAGCTAATTTCCTAAAGTAAGAGAAAACAGTTTAGAAATTAAGATGGAAACCTAACATAAACTTCAGTCCCATGGTTAGGTCTTAACGCTTTCCCAGAAGTGAACTGGATGTGAGGGAAACACAATACTTACATACGCATTGAGGGCATCGTTGGCTTCTCTCTCCGAGACACCAGTAGTCATTGACGTCACAATACTCATACACCTTTCCAACCTCTGGGGAGGGGTGAGAACAAATTAAATGTGTAGTATTTCTGGCCCCAAAACAATTTTTTTAAAAAATTCTAATCTGGAGGATGAGGGAGAATGATAGAGGAGGTAAAACTAATCAAGATACTTTGTATACATATATGGACATGTCAAAATGAAACCCCTTGGTACAACTAATTGATGCAACAAAAAATGTAGGGGAGAAACTTAAGAAGAAAAAATCCCAACCTGATCATCTTTCTAAGCCCAGACAGAAAAAAAAGAAAAGAAAAAAAAAGGAAAGATAAAGCCAGGTATTGGTGGCTCTTGCCTAAAATCCCATCTATTCAGGAGGTTAAGATCTCAGGATCGCAGTTCAAAGCCAACTAAGGCAGAAAAGCCTGTTAGATTCTTATCTCCAATTAACTAGCAAAAGGCCAGAAGTGAGGGTGTTGCTCAAGTAGTAGAGCACTAGCCCTGAATCAAAAAGCCAAACAAAAGCATGAAGCTGAGTTCAAGCTCCAAAATGGGCATGTGCTTTTCTTCTTCTTTTTTTTTGATCTATGGGTCATGGGGGTTTGAACTCTAGGCCTGGGTGCTGTCCCTCAGTTCTTCAGCTCAAGGCTAGCCCTCTACCACTTGAGCCACACCACCACTTCCAGTTTTCTGGTGGTTTATTGGAGATAAGAGCCTCTCAGACTTTACTGTCTGAGCTGGCTTTGAACTGTGATCCTCAGATCTCAGCCTCCTGAGTAGCTAAGATTACAGGTGTGAGCCACTGGCTCCTGGCTACAAAGGTGTTCCTTTATAATAGAATGATAACTAACAAATGTGGTTCTGCCAAGTATTATCATGTATGCTAAAACCAGAAGGTAAAACTTGCAAGAGAAATTATATATTTATATAGGCTTAAAATACATATTAATTTCAAAAAGAAAATGATAAATGTAAGAAAACCTAAAGACATATCCTTAACCAAGTAACTATCACCAGTGGTGAGACCAACTGATACCGAGTGCCTCTAAGATGCTTTGAAGTGAGCCAGGTAAGGTTGTGTACCCATAAAACCAGATACTCAGGAGGTTAAGGTGGAAAGATCACTTGAAGCCAGAGTCTGACCATAACCTGAACCACATGGTATGATCTCCATCTCAAAATAAAATATCCACATGTGGTGGTACACACCTGTAATCCCAACACTCAGGAGTCTAAGGCAGGAAGATCTCAAATTAAAGGCCATCTGGGCTACACAGCGAGACCCTGTATAATTTTTTCTTTACATTTGAAATTATTTGTGTTATTAAAAATTAACGAATCAAGAGCCGGGCGCCGGTGGCTCATGCCAGTAATCCTAGCTACTCAAGAGGCTGAGATCTGAGGATCACGGTTCAAAGCTAGCCCAGGCAGGAAAGTCCGTGAAACTCTTATCTCCAATAAACTACCAGAAAACCAGAAATGGCGCTGTGGCTCAAGTGGTAGAGCGCTAGCCTTGAGCTGAAGAGCTGAGGGACAGCGCTCAGGCCCGGAGTTCAAGCACCATGAACAAAAATAAATAAATAATAAAAAATAAATAAGAATAAAAACAAAAATTAACGAACCAAAACAAAATTAAAGCATCATATCAATTATTAACTTGAACAATAAAGAATTTAGGATACAATCAACAATCTGAGCTGAGTACCAGTGGCTCACACCTGTAATCCTAGCTACCTAGGAAACTGAGATCTGAAGATCTTGGTTGAAGCCAGCCTAGGCAGGAACGTTGTGAGACTCTGATCTCCAATTAACCACCGAAAAATACACTCTGGCTTAAAGTGGTAGAGCACTAGCCTTGAGTGAAAGGAGTTTAGGGACAGTGTCCAGGCCCTGAGTTCAAGCCCCATGACCAACAATAATAAAAAGAACAGTTTGAATAGTGACCTAATATTGATTATATCAAAGAATAGTGAGTCAGGTGCTGGTGGCTCACGCCTGTAATCCTAGCTACTCAGGAGGCTGAGATCTGAGGATTGTGGTTCAAAGCCAGCCAGGGGAGAAAAGTCCACGAGACTCTTCTTATTTTTCTTTTGTGCCAGTCCTGGGGCTTGAACTCAGGGTCTGGGCACTGTCCCTGAGCTCTTTTTGCTCAAGATTAGCACTCTTTGAGTCACAGCACCACTTCCGGCTTTTTCTGTTTGTGGTACTGAGGGGTCAAACCTGGGGCTTCATGCATGCTAGGCAAACAACTCTACCACTAAGTCACATTCTCAGCCCAAGTCTGTGAGACTCTTATCTCCAATTAACCATCAGAACACCGAATGTGGCACTGTGACCCCAGTGGTAGAGGGCTTGCCTTGAGCTGAAGAGCTCAGAGACAGAACCCAGGCCCAGAGTTCAAGACCCACGACCAACAACAACAATAACTAAAAGGAACCTGAGCTTCTAGAAAACCCTACAGGGGACAGAAGTGAGGCTATAAGGTGGCTTGAAGAAGAGTATTATTAATGTTTGTAGATGTGAGAGTAGTACTCAGACTATGATTTTTTTAAAGAAGCCTTAAGCTATACATTCATATGAAGTATTTAAAGGTGAAATGACATTTTAGACTTGCTTCAAAATAATCTAGAAGGAGTTGGAGGGAATAAAACAAGATTGGCATGTACTGCTAAGTAATGGAAACAGAAAGATAAGCTACATGGAAATAATATTCTACTTTTTCACAGTTGAATTGCTCCCTCTGACCCATCCCCACTACACTGCTAAAACAAAAAGTATGAGGAAAGGAGAGACAGAGAACAAAAGACCAAACTAAAACCTGCCAACTTCTCCAGTTAAACAAAGCTGCATTAAAGCCAATCCAAGGGTCACTTATTTCCAAGGTAGCTGCCTAATATTCTGTAGAGATTCAGACAGTGGGGCCTATTCTAAAGCATTTATACTGAAAAAATGCTACATATTGATACAATATTGAGAAAATATACCTCATGTTAAGGCAGAGAGCGCTCTTTTATCAATACCTAAACTATTTCCTGAGGCTTTTAAAATTTTATGATGAAGATTAATCCAAAAACTGTTTTAAGAAAGCCAATTCCCAATGATTATAATGCTGACAAAACCAGGATAAAAGTAGACTGGTTTACTTGTTTTTTAGAGGCTACCACAGAACTTTGCTGAACTTTGCCTATAATACCTCAACTTGTGAAGAAAGGGTAGGTAGTTCAAAGCCAACCTGGGGAATTTAGTGAGAGACCCTGTCTCAAAATACTTTATAAAGGGAGGTGGGGGGAGGAAGAGGTTAGCAGTGTAACAGTAGAACATGAGTAGCAGAACATAGGCCTAAGCAAGAGGCCCCAAGCGCATGCCCTGGAAATACAAAAACAAAACAAACTTGCTGAGAGATGCTTAAGGTATTTCTTTAGCAGTGTTTTGAGAAACAGACAAGTAAGGATGATGGAAAAGCTGTCTTGGCCTGAAAGATAACTATGTTTCTCCTTGGATCTTTACAGTGAGATTGTCAATGTCTAGCCTATGTAAGAACATAAGGTATCAGAGACTTGTCTGATAGCTACAAAACTTCAGCCTAAAATAAGACCAGGGTTAAAGGTATTACAAGTTTACACTAACATCAGTTCAATCTCCCAAATTAGGTCAGATCAGCAAGCTCAGCTTTAATAAACAGCACCTGCGTACTTGTGAAAAGAAGATGTGAGATCACATGAAAACTGAGCTGTGACTCTCATTACCTGGGAGTTCTGATATTCCTCATTACCTAGTCCAATCTCCCCTGAGGAAGGGGGAAAAAACTCAGGCTGGCTTTCTCTTTTTTGAAATCTCACTCCTTTCTATCCAAGACAGTTATTACAGACTGATGGGTCAGTTAGTCCAGTTGCTTGGTCTAGACCTTCTTGCTAAGACCCCAAACCCAGCAGTTTCAAACCCAGGAAGATAGTAAATGAGCAAAATGGGGGGGAGGGGAGGGGGGAAGGGAATTCTAGATATTGCTTCCTACCAGAGGAAATCTCTATGGAATCAACATAGAGAGATAAGAGAAATCAAGCAGCAGCTAACCAATGCAAACCAGAAAGCATGGAATAGAAAAAACCCACCAGTGCTAACTACCTAGCCTTAGGCTCATCTTGTATGAGTTAATGTCTACCCGAGAATGTTCTGAAGCTTAAATAACCTGTGAAAACACAAGGCACCCATCCTGCTTATTCAATTGGTAGGGAAATTGAGCAATTGTACACATCTAATCCATAGGGACCAGACTCTCTAGCCCCTTGTCACTACTTCAGCAAGTCCTCAAAGATTCCTGAAAACTAACCACCCACTGCAGGACATGGATAAGTGCCTAACCAGGCTGAAAAGCTTCCTCTCCTACTGACCCTCTGTAAACCTTTGCCTTCTAAGAGAGGAGGAAAAGGGAGAGGAAAAGGAAGAGGCCTAACTGATGACCCTACATTGAGATCTTGGCAAAGCTGGCTACACAGCTTTATGAGCTGGCAGTGTCTGGATGTGATTTAACACTCACGAGACTTTGGATTGAACACAGTTTCTCTAGGCTCCTCCCTGATGTTTGAAGCTCTGCTCAGAGGCATGAGTCAATTGTATCAGACACTGCCCAGTCAAGGAGAAAAGTGGCCTCTTGAAACAGGGAGGCCCCGCTAAGGATGCAGAAAGTAGGAGAGTCCAGAATGTGGATGAGCAGATAAACTCAATGAAGAAAAAAAATGTGATAGTCCATTCCAGGCAACAAGTAAAAAGATACTACGCTTCCTATAGAAATTACTTGTCCAAACAGGATGGGAAAATTAATTAAAAACCATTCAGGACCACAAAAGAACTATGCGCCCTCAAAGAGAATCACAGAAAGCTAGATCTCTACAACTGAGTAACAGAACCCTTCTTCCCCATTCCTTCCTCTGGAGGCCCTTAATAAAAATGAAATCACACATACAGCTGCCAACAATTGCTGGCAGAACAGCTGTTTGGAATAAGCCTTCTATGACAGCACCTCAGAAGACTGAGTAAATATTTATCATCCCTAGGAGCTCCTGAACTAATTTTTATGAGACTACCTGACTATGACAACAGCATTAGATACAAAGAAAGAAACCTTCCTATATGCTAGTATGTGCCTGAAGTTAACAGGAGAGACTCCAGTTAGAAAGATCTCTCTCTCTTTCCATTACTACTCCTCAGCCAGGTGAAATATTCTGTTCCCTTATGCGGAGTGACCTTGAACTAAATTCTATCATCTACTGAACAAGAAGATATGGTCCAACCTGCACAATCCCCAAGGACTCATATCATGAAGGAATTATTGAATATGTTGGATTCCAAGTATAGCCAACCTTCCTATGCTCCTATATGGGAAGCTAACTTAAGAAACTTAAGTCAGGGGTTGGGAAAGTAGCTCAGCGGTAGAGTGCATGCCTTGCAAGCATGAGGCCCTGGGTTCGATTCCTCAGCACCACATAAACAGAAAAAGCCGGAAGTGGCACTGTGGCTCCAGTGGTAGAGCACTAGCCTTGAGCTGAAGAGCTGGGCCCAGAGTTCAGGCTTCATGGCCGGCAAAAAAAAAAAAAAAAAGAAACCTAAGTCAAGGGTTGGGAAGGTGGCTCAATGGTAGAGTGCCTGCCTTGCATGCATGAGGCCCTGGGTTCCATTCCTCAGCACCACATAAGCAGAAAAAGCCGGAAGTGGGGCTGATGCTCAAGTGGTAGAGTGCTAGCCTTCAGCTGAAGAGCTGAGGGACAGTGCCCAGGCCCAGAGTTCAGGCCCCATGACGGACTAAAAAAAAAAAAAAAAAGAAACCTAAGTCAGATTCTGGTGTTCTCTAGCAGACCTGGAGCTCCTGCAATTCTGAGGGATGACCTATGTTCCACAACTAAGAGTCACTTGTATGTGAAATAATGATTTAAGGGGGAAAAATGACTCAAAGCCCATTCCTTGAGAACATTATCAATTATTCCTTGGGGAAAAAGCTGGCAGGAACATAGCCTGAACAAATGTTAACTCTCTTATCCATAGCTTCAAGTTCTACTTCAGCCAGGCACTGTCATCCTAGATACTCAGGGGACTGAGATCTGAGGACTGAGGTTCAAAGCTAGTCTGGGCAGAAAAGTCCACCAGACTTTTCCCCCCACTGGTCATGGGCCTTAAACTAGGGGCCTGGGCATGTCCCTGAGCTCTTTCTGCTAAAGGCTAGCACTTGAGCCACAGTGTCACTTCCGGTTTTCTGGTGATCAATTGGAGATGAGTCTCGTGAACTTGCCTGCCTGTGCTGTCTTTGAACCAGGATCCTCAGATCTCAGGCCCCAGTGCCTGGCCATGATACTCTTCAATTTAGCCAGGCCTCTAATCCAGCATTTTTGCTGATTAAGTGATGAGTGGAAAAATTAAACTTCAGTTAATCATCAAAAAAGCTGGATTACAGGCATGGCCAGCCATAAGTAGAAAAGGCAGAGTGACAGCATACAGCCCTGAGTTCAAACCTTGGTACCACAAAAACCTGGCTTTCAGCCTGATCTCAAAGTGGTGACCGGTCCTTCCTTGGCAAAGGAATAACAGAGAGCTATGAATGCTCATGAGAGTAGGAACTACATGTTCTAAACTTCTCCAATCTCTGGAACTATTTTTATCTCATTCCCTCTCCAAAATGGATGAAGATGGGCAAGAAGAATTCTGCCTTCAAAGGAAGAATGGGGCCAAAGAGAAGAAAGGATACAACAAACAGTCCCTTGGGCCTAAGAGTCACAGACCCTGTCAGGGATGCTCTTGACCAATGAATGCTTTATACTCCAGGCCTCTAAAGGACCTTTCTTAATCACACCCAACTAGAATAACCCCTGCTCTTCACAGGGTGGCCCTAATCTGTTTTTTTAAGCCTCCTTGTGGGAGTGGTAATTTAAGACTTCAGATGATAAGCTCTGGAAAAGCAGACCTTGGATCTGCCCCGTCCTATTTTCCTATCACTCAACACACAGCAAGTATATGTAGTCAAAAAGCTACCTCTGTTACCTCTGCAATAAGGAGTCCTATGATGGAAAATTACCAAGCCAGAACAAGCAGAGGCCAGTCAGTCAATATCAGGGTTTGATCATTTGTATACAGAGATCTGTAGGGAGACTCAAAGGAAGACGCCACCAAGTCTTGCCCTTAAGACACATCTTGGACTAATGGGGAAGACATCCTTTACTAATGAGGATAACAAAACTATACCTTTAAGGGGAAAAAATAAATGGTGAAGTTTGTAGGAAAGTTCAAATGCAAGGAACAAAAGGCAAAGAAGGAAAGTGGGGGCAGGAAAGTTGGGAAATAGTTACACCATGGAGATCAGCAAAGAGAGACAGCAAGATCCTTCTTCCCTCTTCTTCCTGGAAATCATTCTAAGTTCATGTTAAAACAGGCTAAAAATATTTTTTAATGTTTCCTCTCTTTGTAGTCTCCTCTTGTCACATCATTTCATTTACTGCTTAGAAAAAAAAAGGTGCCATACTACTCTCAGCCATGATGACCCTTATAGGAATCAGGATATGGGCTGGGAAGGTGGCTCAGTGGTAGAGCGCTTGCCTTGTATGCATGAGGCCTTGGGTTGCATTCCTCAGCACCACATAAGCAGAAAAAATAAAAAAGCCAGAAGTGACGCTATGGCTCAAGTGGTAGAGTGCTAGCCTTGAGCTGAAGAGCTGAGGGACAGCACTCAGGCCCAGAGTTCAGGCCCCATGACTGGACCCCCCCCCCCCAAAATAAAAAAAAAAGGAAACAGGATAGGGAATAAACAGATTTTCATCAATCTCTGGTCTTTTCCTTTGCATCCTAATTGGTAAAGGGATCAAGGCTGTAAAACATTGACTTTGTAGAACCCTACAGCTCCAATGCTAGAACATGGGGCTCAATACTTCTGACAACGAAAGTGGCCATTTCTATTTAAAAAAAAAAAAAGTTAAGCTGGGCGCCAGTGGTTCATGCCTGTAAACCTAGCTACTCAGGGGGCCGAGACCTAAGGCTCACAGTTCAAAGCCAGACTAGACAGGAAAGTCTGTCCAGGAAGTAGCGCTGTGGCTCAAAGTAGTAGTGCGTTAGCCTTGAGCAAAAAGAGCTCAAGAGCAGTGCTGGGGCCCTGAGTTCAATCCCCATACCTACCAAAAAAATTTCTAAAAAGGTTAATTGGCCTCAAACTCCTGCTCCTTTGCCTTAGTCTTCTGAGTGCTGGGATTACAAGCATGGATCAATATATTTAGCAAATTGTTTTTAGTATTGTTTATATTCCTAATGATATCTACCCTTAGGTGATAAAACAGAAAAAGCAAAGTGTCCAGTGCAGTGGCTCATACTTGTAATCCCAGTTCCTCAGGAGGCAGAAATTAGGAGGCCAGCAGTCCAAAAGATAGCCAGCTTTGGGAAAAGTTATTTAGATACCATCTCACCCCAGGGAAAATTTGATCTAAAAAAAATTCAAGAAAAAGCAAAATGAGTTGGAGGCATGGTTCAAATGGCAGAGCACTTGCCTAGGAAGTGCAAGGCTCTGAACTGAAACCCCAGCACTGGGAAAGAGGGGAAGACAAAAGGCAAACACACACACCAAAAAAAAAAAAAAAGACCTTTAAATACATAGATTTACACAAACACCTATATATATATATATACATATATATATATATATATGTATGGTTTATGTCAATGAGGCAGAGAAGGGCTATGGCCTGCTCATCCTGAACAGGGAAACCAGAGTTGAGTGGCTTTCTCTTTTTTCTTTTGGTTGGAGACCAGGACTCAAATTCTGTCCCTAACGATTTTGCTCATGGGCTGACACTCTACCACCTGAGCCACACCTCTAACTCAGCTTTCTCAACAGTTCTTTAACCATGTCTCAGTTCTGGGACTCATATTCCTAAGTCTCCTTGAATGTGAGCAGTGACAAGGGCTACATGATTAACTCTAGGAGGTCAGGGACAACAAAAGTGAAGGAAGGAGTGCTAGCCTTGAGCACAAAGAGGCTCAGAGACAGCGCCCAGGCCCTGACTTCAAGCCCTAGGGCCAGGGGGGAAAAAAAAAATCACTGGCCAAGTCAAAGATGCCATCTAACAGGAGGGGGCCAAAGTCTACTATCAGTTGTCAACCCTCAGACACCAGCACACACACACTCAGACACTATACATTACTTCTCAACTGATTACTTGAGCTAAGTATGAAAGTTATTGTTTAAGATACCTGTGGTGTGTATGTGGAAAGAAATAAAAATGCATACTCGGCAAATCTAGATGCTATCTATCCCTTAGGAAACCAACACCTCCCCTCCCCATCTATTTTCATACTAGCGGCTGCTGTTACTATGACAACCTGTCCAGGAAATTGACCCACACTTCTTCCTTCAGGAGCAGGAAGCTAAAGAGTGTTTTTGCGTTGCGGGAGGGGGGGGGGGGAAGCGAAAACAAACTTGCAGGCCTCTTCTCCCCACCCCCACCCCGTCTCCGCTCCGGTATCCCTCCTCGGCCCAATTCCTTAACTCCCTTGCCCACCCCCCACACCTACCTCCTCTAACTCATCCTTGGCATCCAAACTGGTTGAAAGTAGCAGCCTCCCCCCTCCTGGGGATCCTGCTCCCGCTCCTCCTCCTCCACCTCCCGCTGCTCCTGAAGCAGCAGCTGCTGCTGCCCCCTTTCCCTTCTGTAAGTCCATGGCTGCAACCAGGAGACGGGAAAGGGTCAGGGAGTGGATGGATAGAAAAGTCCTAGAAATGGGAAACTCCGGATGGGCCAGGGACCAGGAGGCAAGAGAGAAGCGGCGGAGGAGGGGAAGGCTCGGGCCCGGGCTCCGGGCCTCCGCACTCCTCCCGCCTCCCCAAGGCCGCTCCTGCCGAGGGGCGCAGGCGGCGGGTCCTGTAGGGCTGCTGCCTGCGGGAAAGCCGTTAGCTCTCCAGGACGGTGAAAGGTCTGTCTGTGCCTCTTGAGGGAAACGCAGGCGAGGCTGCCGCCCCGGCAGCAACGGAGGGGGACCCTCTCTCTGGCTTCGGACCCTACCAGAAGGAGGGAAAGCCCTAAGTTTCTGCCTCCAGAGGTGGGGGGTGGGGTGGGCGAAGAGTCCTGCTCCTGAGGCCGGGGTAGGAAACCTTCCCGGCTGGTGCCTCAAGGACTCGGGGAGCGAGGCTCCTTTGGATCCAGGCCCTACGGGGGGGGTGAAGGTGAAGCCGTAGCGCTACAGGAGGACACCGAGGACCAGCTTCTTCCCACACCACACTGAGGCGGCCATGGTGGAAGAGCGGGGGTGGGGGCGGGAAGGCTGAGGCCGACCGAGGGGGGCGGGGGAGAATCGTTGAGCCTCGCGCCGGAAGCGAGCAGTCGCAGTCCGGGGTTTCAGCCAATAGCAGCTTCCGCGGTGGCGCCGGCTGGACGAGGAATAAGCCGACCACGGAGGAATGGTCTTTTCCCGGGCTACCAATAGCATTGAGCAAAAGCAAGCTCCGGATGATGGGCAGCCAGGTGTCCCAATCGCATCTCTCTTCTGCTCCTAAGGGGCGGGACAGCCTACACCGGGGGTGGGAACACATGGCTACCAGGAAGAAGATAGGCCGCGCTTGCGCGCGCTGGCGAGCATGCGCAACGTCTTTTTCTCCTAGAGCTTAGGTTGGTACAGAAATGGGCGGCAGAGCCGGGCGCCGGTGGGTTACGCCTGTAATCCTAGCTACTCAGGAGGCTGAGAGCTGAGGATCGCGGTTCAAAGCCAACCCGGGCAGTAAAGTCCGTGAGACTCTTATCTCCAGTAAACCACCAGAAAAACCGGAAGTGGTGCTGTGGCTCAGGTGGTAGAGCGCTCGCCTTGAGCTGAAGAGCTGAGGGACAGCGCCCAGGCCCAGAGTTCAAGCCCCACAACCGACCTCCCCCCCAAAAGGAAAGAATGAATGAATGAACTAATGAAATGGGAGGCTATCTCAGTACAGCCTCGGGAGATCCGAAACTTAACCCACAAAGTAGCAATGCAGGGTAGGGAGTAAAGCCCCAACGCAAGCAGAACTCCATCTGGCAGTATGGAGCCAGCTTCTGTACTGAGAGTGCATCACTTTTAGGCAAGTGCAGTTATTTTTCACACGCGTGTGCACACACGGTTCATTGACCTACTTCTGCATACCAAATCTTGAAAATCGTGAGGGCAATGACTATAACAAAAAATTGTTAAACGATCAACTTTCCTTCCTTGTGAATCTGTCACTGAGATCATTACCCACAACCCAATGAGGAGCCACTTATCTGTTGGGAACATAGACCATGGTTGTATGTGAGTCAATTTTTTTTTTTTTTGGCCAGTTTTGGGGCTTGAACTCAGGGCCTGGGCAGTGTCCCTGAGCTGCTTTTGCTCAAGGCTGGCACTCTACTACTTGAGCCACAGCGCCACTTCCGGCTTTTTCTGTGTTTGTGGTACTGAGGAATCGAACGCAGAGCTTCATGCATGCTAGGCAACTACTCTACCACTAAGCCACATTCCTAGCCCTTGTGAGTCGATTTTTTTTTTTTTTCTTCTGGTACTAGAGCTTGAACTCAGGGCCTAGGCATAGCATAACATTTTCCTGCAAGGCTAGTACTTTGTCACTTGATCCACACATCTATTTAGACCTCAAAGGTTAATTGGAGATGAAAATCTTATGGACTTTATTACCCAGGCTAACTTTGAACCCCTATCTCCTCCTGAGTAGCCAGGATTACAGGTGAGAACTACAGTGAAGCCAGGCTCCATTTTTATTTTCTTATATCTTATTTCTCCATTTGGGTGTCAGTAGCATCCATTTTTAGGAATACAAAAGGATTACCACACACAGATCCAAAAACATCAAGTTGGTGCTTTTTTTTCCCTCACCACTGTATATGGACTCTATTCTCGAATACCATCCATTTTCAGGCCTGGTCATTGGGCAGGTGAGTTATATGCTCCTTAAAGGATTTCAACTACCATGGCCACTCTTTTGCTAGACAAGTTATTTTGTTGTTGTTGTTGTTGTTGTTGTTTTGTTGGTCGTGGGACTTGAACTCTGGGCCCGGGCACTGTCCCTCAGCTCTTCAGCTCAAGGCGAGCGCTCTACCACTTGAGCTACAGCGCCACTTCCAGTTTTCTGGTGGTTTATTGGAGATAGGAGTCTCACGGTCTCTCCTGCCCGGGCTGGCTTTGAACCGCGATCCTCAGATCTCAGCCTCCTGAGTAGCTAGGATTACAGGCGTGAGCCACCAGCACCGGCTTAGACAAATTATTTTGAATTAATGTATGTTAATTATTCTTAAAGTAAGACCTGGACACAGGAATCTATAAATACCATTTTAGCATTTGTTTTGCAGTTGTACCAAGTATGCTTTGGTGAAAACACTGCTTTAGCTACTGATGAAAACATTAATATTACATTGTATAGATAGAAACATTGTTACAAAGCATTGATTACTCACAACTATAATCCTGGCTATTCAGAAGACTGAGAATCTGAGGCTTGTGGTTCAAAGCCAGCATATACAAAGAAAGTCCTTGAGATTGTTTGTTTGTTGGTCCTGGGGTTTGAACTCTGGGGCTGGGCCCTGTCCCTCAGCTCTTCAGCTCAAGGCTACCATTCTCTCACCTGAGCCACAATACCACTCCTGGTTTTCTGGCAGTTTATTGGGGATAAGAGTCTCATGGACTTTCCTTCCAGGGCTGGCTTTGAACTGTGATCCTCAGATCTCAGCCTCTTGAGTAGCTGGGATTACAAGTATGAGCCTGACCAGCGCCTGGCCCTTGAGACTCCTATTTCCAATTAACTACCTACAAAAAAGACAGAAGTAGAGCTGTGGTTCAAGTGTTGGAGCACCAGTCTCCAACAAAAAAAGCTAAGGGACAGTGTCCAGGCCCTGAATTAAATTCCTAATACCTGCAGGTGCAGGCACGCGCGTGCGTGCGCACACACACACACACACACACACAACAGATGTAGACCACTGTGTATATTATGGTTCCCTTTGCAAGGGTTGTTTTGTTTTGTTTTGATTTTGCTATACTAAATATTAAATCCAGGATTCACAAATGCTAAACAACTCTCTATGGCTGAGCTATGACAGATATTTACATTTTAATGTATATGCTTTGCTGATATATTTTTTTAATGAGTACCACTCATGGGCAAAGATAGAGTACTTACTTGTCCAGAATCTGTAAATCTCTCTAGACTCAATTCCTAGCACCACCAGTAAAGTGATCAAATGAAATAAGTATACCATTGCAGTGTGTTTTGTTTTGTTTTTTGTTGGTTGTGGGGCTGTCACTCTGGGCCTGCGCACTGTCCCTCAGCTCTTCAGCTCAAGGCTAGAGCTCTACCACTAGAGCCACAGTGCCACTTCTGGTTTTCTCATGGTTAATTGGAGATAAGAGTCTCACAGAGCTCGGGGCGCCAGTGGCTCACGCCTATAATCCTAGCTACTCAGGAGGCTGAGATCTGAGGATCTCGGTTCAAAGCCAGCAAGGGCAGGAAAGTCTGAAAGACTCTCATCTCCAATAAACCACTAGAAAACTGGAAGTGATGCTGTAGCTCAAGCAGTAGAGCGCTTGCCTTGAGCTGATCTCAGCCTTCTGAGTAGCGAGGATTACAGGTGTGAACTACTACTCCTGGCTCTTTGATTTTGGGTTTTTTTGTTGTTGCTTTTTTTTTGGCCAGTCCTGGGGCTTGAACCCTGGGCCTAGGCGCTGTCCTTGACCCTCTTTTGCTCAAGCCTAGTGCTCTACCACTTGAGCCACAGCACTACTTCCAGCCTTTTCTGATTAGTTTATTGGAGATAAGAGTGGGTGCTGGTGGCTGACACCTGTAATCCTAGCTATTCAGGAGGCTGAGATCGGAGGATCGCAGTTCAAAGCCAGCCCGGGCAGGAGAGACCGTGAGACTCCTATCTCCAATAAACCACCAGAAAACCGGAAGTGGCGCTGTAGCTCAAGTGGTAGAGCGCTCGCCTTGAGCTGAAGAGCCCCACGGCTGACCAAAAAAAAAAAAGAGTCTCCAGGGGACTTTTCTGCCCAGGCTGGCTTAGAACCGTGATCTTCAGATCTCAGCCTCCTGAGTAGCTAGGATTATAGGTGTGAGCCATCAGTGTCAGGCTCTTTCTTTCTTTCTTTCTTTTTTAAATTGTAGCAACGTTTACTTTCCCCTTCTCTAAAACAACACTTTAGCAGGATGCTGGTGGCTCATGCATATAATCTTAGTTACTCGGGAGACTGAGATCTGAGGATTACAGTTTGAAGCCAGCCCTGGCAGAAAAGTCCCAGTGAGACTCTTGCCTCCAATTAACCACTCAAAATCCAGAAGTGGGAGCTCTGGCTCAGTGGTAAAGCACTAGCCTTGAGCAAAAGAGCTCAGGGACAGCACCCATACCCTGAGTTCAGGCCCCACAACTAATAGGAAAAGAAAAGAAACAGGGGCTGGGAAGGTGGCTCAGTGATAGAGTGCTTGCCTAGTATGCATGAAGCCCTGGGTTCGATTCCTCAGTACCACATACACAGAAAACCAGAAGTGGTGCTGTGGCTCAAGTAGTAGAGTGCTAGCCTTGAGCAAAACAAGCTCAGGAACAGTGCCCAGGCCCTGAGTTCAAGCCCCAGGAAGGGCAAAAAAAAGAAGAAGAAAATAACAGTTTGCATTTAGCAAGGGCTAGCTACATGCCAGGAAATATTCCACGTTTGTTTGTTTTATGCCAATCCCTCCACTTTCTCACTCTAAAACTGGCTCTTTACAACTTGAGCCACACCTCCAATCCAGAATTTTTTTTTTTGGTCTGTCGTGGGGCTTGAGTTCTGGGCTTAGGCACAGTCCCTGTGCTCTTCAGCTCAAGGCCAGCGCTCTACCGCTTGAGCCACAGCGCCACTTCCAATTTTCTAGTGGTTTATTGGAGATAGTCTCACGGACTTTTCTGCCTGGGCTGGCTTTGAACTGAGATCCTCAGATTTCAGCCTCCTGAGTAGCTAGGATTACAAGCATGAGCCACTGGCACCCCGCCTCCAATCCAGAATTTTGTTGGACTTTTTGGCCCAGGCTGACTGGGAACTGTGATCCTCATATCTCAGCCCCATGCATAGCTAGGATTACAGATGTGAGCCTGCAGCTCCAAACAACATGTTTTAATTGCTATACTTTGGGTGAAGTGTTATCTTCCCCTGCCTTACAGATGATGAAATTGAGACAGAAAAAAAAAATCATTGATTTGTACAAGTCTTGTGGCTTAGGAGATGTCAGAGCTAGGCTCCAAGAAGTCTAGTTCCTAAACATGCACATTTTGCCCCAACTTCATTCTTCCTTTTTGTCAATAAAAGTAGGAAATGGAAAAAAAAGAAAATGAAAGAAAAGGATTTTAAAACAAAATGACATAGTGATTTGGATAATTCTTGTATATGTTTTTTGGCCTTTTTTGTTTGTTTTTGTTTTTGTACTGGTACTGGCGCTTGAACTCAGACCCTGGGTGCTGTCTTTTAGCTTTTCTTCTCAAGGCTGATACAACACTTCTACTTCCTTTGTTGGTCTTTTAAAAGACAAATTTCAACTGTGATGTGGTGGTTTACTCCTATACTTCCAGCACTTGGGAGACTGGGGCTTATCAGTTCAAAACTAGCCTTGGCTACATATTGAGATCCCATCCCAAAATAAAATTTGCGAAAAAGAGCAACAACAACAAAGAAAGAGGAGGAGGAAGAGGAAAAGAAAGAGTAGGAGGTGGTGGTGGTGAGCTAGGTGCTGATGGCTTGTGCCTGTAATCCTAGCTACTCAGGAGGCTGAAATCTGAGGATCCCGGTTCAAATCCAGCGTTGGCAGGAAAGTACATGAGACTCATTTCCAATTAATGACCAGAAAACTGTAAGCAGCACTGTAGCTCAAAGTGGTAGAGTGCTAACCTTGAGTGAAAAAAACTCAGGGACAGTGCCCGGGCCTTGAGTTTAAGCCCCATGACTGAAACACACACAAAAAGTAAAGCTGGCACATTAGTCCTATAAGCTACTCAATAAGCTGAAGCAGAATTACTTGAGTGGAGCATGGTGAGATACCATGACAGTGGGATTGGGGAGTGGTAGACCAGGGGTAGAGGCCTTGCTTAGCAAGATCAAGTCTAGGAATTCCTCAAAAAGAAGTTAGGACCAGGCGCTGATGGCTAACACCTATAATTCTAGCTACTCAGAAGGCTGAGACCTGAGTATTGTCATTCAAAGCCAGCTCTGGAAGGGAAAGTCAATGAGACTCTTACCTCCAATTAAACACCAAAAGGGACTGACTTGGAGCTTTAGCTCAAGTAGTAGAGTGCTAGCCATGAGCATAAAAGCTCAAGGTCAGGACCAGGTTCTGGAGTTCAAGCCCCAGGACTGGTACAATAAAAAGGAGTTATGGATAAATAAAAGTAAAAGAAAGAATGATAGCCACTGGGCCCAGTGGCTCAAGCCTGTAATTGTAATTACTTGGGAGTCAGAGACAAGGAGGAAAGTGGTTCAGGACATCCCAGGTCAAAAGTTTTAGAGACCCTATCTCAATAATAATAGCCAGGAGCTAGTGGCTCCTACCTGTAATCCTAGCTACTCAGGAGGCTGAGATCTGAGGATCATGGTTCAAAGCCAGCCTGGGCTTTGAGACTCTTCAATTAATCACAAAAAAAGCTGGAAGTGGTGCTGTAGTTCAAATGGTAGACTATTAGCCTTTAGCAAAATGAGCTTAGGGGGCTGGGAATGTGGCTTAGTGGTAGAGTGCTTGCCTAGCATGACTGAAACCCTGGGTGATTCCTCAGTACCACATACACAGAAAAACCCAGAAGTGACACTGTGGCTCAAATAGTAGAGCACTAGCCTTAAGCAAAAGAAGCTCAGGGAGTGCTTAGGCCCTGATTTCAAGCCCCAGAACTAGCAAAAAAACAAAACAAAACGAGTTGTAGCTCAGTAATAAAGGGCTTGCTCAACATGCACAAAGCTCTGAGTTCTACCCCAAAACCACACATACACACACACACACACACACACACACACACACACACACACACACACACACACACACACACACACACAGCTTAGGGATACCCAGAGATCAAGGCCCAGGATCAACAACAGCAACAAAAATAACAAAAGTTGAGTGTGGTTGCCCATTTCTGTCATCTCAGCTACATAGAAAAGCATAAGTAGGAGGATCTCAGTCTAGTCTTACCCAGGCAAAAAAATCTTGAGGACTAGGAAGGTGGCTCAGTGGTAGAGCGCTTGCCTTGCATGCATGAGGCCCTGGGTTTGATTCCTCAGCACCACATAAGCAAAAAAGAAAAAACTAGAAGTGGTGCTGTGGCTCAAGTGGTAGAGTACTAGCCTTGAACTGAAGAGCTGAGGGACAGCATCCAGGCCCAGAGTTCAGGCCCCACGACCAGACCAAAACAAACAAACAAACAATCTCGAGACCTTATCTCAAAAATAACCAGAGTACAGCAGCTTATAAGGTGGTTCAAGTGGTGTATCACCTGCCTAGCAAGTACATTACCCTGAGTTCAAACTCCAGTACCACACCACAAAAAGCAGTTTCACTATAAGCATCAAAAAGCTAGTAACATCTTTCTCTAACTGAAAGTACCTATTCCTGAAATACATGTGAAACTTTAAACAATCTAATAAATTATTAATTAAAATTAATAGGCATTTTTGGATGGTTGATTCACGGAGTCATTAATAGAAAAGCTCTGGAAACTACACTGTCCTCAAAATTAAATTTACCTATGTCAGTGTCAGCATTAGCTCCAATAACATGAAGGAAATCAAATTAGACCACCACAAAAAACACTTCTTTAGTGTATTTCAAGATGGTTATTCAGAGAGACTGCAGACCTAGAGAGCTCTGGAAAGCTGTCTTTTTGTGGGGAATATTTATATATTAGTAGAATAAACAGCAAAGCAGGGCTGAGAATGTGGCTTAGTGGTAGAGTGCTTGCTTAGTATGAAGCCCTAGGTTTGATTCCTCAGTACCACATAAACAGAAAAGGCTGGAAGTGGTATTGTGGCTCACGTGGTAGAGTTCTAACCTTGAGCAAAAGAAGCTCAGGGACAGTGCTCAGACCTGAGTTCAAGCCCCAGGACTGGCAAACAACAACAACCAAAAAAAACCAGCAAGGCAAGCAATCTTTCTCTGAGATCCTCCCTTTTTCTGTTTAGAAAATATCCTTCAACAGGAAATGGAGATTTGTATCTGACCCCTGACCAGACAGAGATTACCACAGGCAGCCTTCTGGTGACAGTTACCTGGGAGACTTTAATCTATAACCTTTCAATACAACCTTTGTTTCATACATTTTCCAACTCTCATGTTCCCATAATGTGGCCACCTCACACTAGGAACCCAAAATTTACTTCTGTATGGTTTATAAACTTCAGTTACGTAGCTTTCATTGAATTTCCTATTGTGCCTATGGCTCCTATGTTTTTCTTTTTATTATCTATCTGTCTATTGCCAGTACTGGGGTTTAAACTCAGGGCTTTGTGCTCTCACTGGACATCTTTGCTCACCCTGGTGCTCTACCACTTCAGCCATACCTCTAATTCTGGCTTTTTGCTCATTAATTGGAGATGAGTGTCATGGACTTTCCTGCCCAGGCTGCCTTGAATCACGAGCTTCAGATCTCAGCTTCCTGAATGATGAAGATTATAGACATAAACCACTGGTGCCAAGTTTCTTTCTTGCCTTTCCTTCCTTCATTTGTGTTGGTACTGATATTTTAACTCAGGACTTTTTTGTTCATTGGTGCTCTACCACTTGAACCACACCTCTAGTCTAGATTTTATGGTGGTTGAGATAGAATCTCATGGGCTTTTCTGCATAGCTGGCTTTGAACTTTGATCCTCAGATCTCAGCCTGCTGAGTAGCTAGGATTACATGTGTGAGCCACTGGTTCCTGGCTGTTGTTTGGGGTCAGGGTATGGCTCAAGTGGTAAATTACTTGTGCCTGGCAAGTGCAGGACCCTAAGTTCAGACCCCAGTATTGCTAATATATACATATATATCTATATATATATCACATATATACACTTATATACATATATGTATATGTGTATGTGTATCTATTGAGATACAAATTTGTATAGATGGATATTGCACATTTCCATTCTCATGGAAAGCCAACATGCCAAAACATTCCACCTCTGCTAGACATTGGTGGTTCATACCTGTAATCTTAGCTATTCAGTACTCTGAGATCTGAGGTTTGAAGCCAGATCTTGGTTTGAAGCCAGCCCAGGCAGGAAAGTCCTTGAGACTCTTATCTCCAATTACCCAGCAAAAAGCCCAAAGCAGAGGTGTGGCTCAAAAGCTCCAGACTTGCAATAAATACATAAAAGGTCATCTCGGAGAGGCTGGGGGCAGGGCTTTGGTGGTCATGCACCTGTCTACTAAGCATAAGACCTGATGTTCAAGCCCTAGAGCTGCCAAAAACAAACAAAAAATAAAACATCTCCAAGTTCAACAAACCAAAGGATTCTCCCATCCAAAAAGACCTATCTTTTCAGTAAACAAGAGGATTCCCCTCAAAAGGAATTGTGATGACTGAAATATCTCCATCTTCTTATATCAGGAAGAATATTCTAATTACAGCAGTTTATAAATAGCATGGTCTTAGTTCCAAGTCCCTGAAAAATTTCCAAGAGAACACGAAAGATCACAGCTATTTTAGAAAGGATTTCAGTCCTGGGTGTAAAATTGGACTGCATATGTCTATTTTTTTCCCTAACTCTAAAATTTTTAGGTCTTCCTAATGGGCCCCTATCTAATTGAGGGCCCAATTATATGCTGTCTTTCACTTGTAATTTTTCTCTGGATATCAGAACTCCTTGCATTTAACATTATAGTGTTCATAATGTAGACTCTATTAATGCTAATGTTTGTCTAGTTGTGGATGTCTGTGGTTGTGCGTATATGTATGTGTGTTGGTTCTGAGGTTTGAACTCAGGTCTTAAGCATTGTCCCTTAGTCTTTTTTTTTTTTTTTTGTTGGTCATGGTGCCTGAACTCTGGGAATGGGCGCTGTCCCTCAACGCTTCAGCTCAGGGGTAGTGCTCTACCACTTGAGCCACAGTGCCACTTGTAGCTTTTTCTGCTTATGTGGTGCTGAGAAATCGAACCCAGGGCCTCATGCATGCAAGGCAAGCACTCTACCACTGAGCCACCTTCCCAGCCCCTCATTTAGCTTTCTTGCTCAAGGCTGGCACTCTGCCACTTGAGCCATAGCTTCACTTGACTTTTTGTTTTGTTTTGTTTTTTGGCTAATTGGAGGTAAGAGTCTCAGGAACTTTCCTGTCCAGTTGGCTTCAAACAGTGATCCTTGTATCTCAGCCTTCTCAGTGGCTAGAATTGCAAGTGTAAGCCACTGGTGCTTGTCAACTTGTCTACTTCTTACTCCTTGCCAGTATATAAGGATATAAAAGTATGTAAGGCCCATCAGCTACACTGGACATTGACCAAAATGAACTAAGCAACTCAATGGCAGTGATGGGAGGGAGGGAACAAGTGGGAAAGAGGGAATAGCTGACCCTATGCAAAACAAAAGAAATGTACACATCACCCAGTGTGGAAGAAATAACTGTATTGCAAAGCTCAGAGAACTCATAAATGTTATAGACCATGATTTAAAAAAAGAGTTGAACACATTTGTAATTACACGAGCATGCTCAGAGAAAGATCCAAACAAGTCTCTGTGTAAACTGTCATACAATTGAAATTCTTATTTAAAACAACAACAACACGGGCTGGGAAGGTGGCTCAGTGGTAGAGCGCTTGCCTTGCATGCCTAAGGCCCTGGGTTCGATTCCTCAGTACCACATAAGCAAAAAAGAAAAAAGCTGGAAGTGGTGCTGTGGCTCATGTGGTAGAGCGCTAGCCTTGAGCTAAAGAGCTGAGGGACAGCTCCCAGGCCCAGAGTTCAGGCCCCATGACCAGACCCAAAAAAACAAAAACAACAAAAACAACAACAACAATAATAATAATTCCTAAAGAAAAAAAAAGTATGTAAGGGCTGGGAAGGTGGCTCAGTGGTAGAGTGCTTGCCTTGCATGCATGAGGCTCTGGGTTTGATTCCTCAGCACCACATAAGCAGAAAAAGCCAGAGTGGCAGTGTGGTTCAAGTGGTAGAGTGCTAAGCATGAGCTGAAGAGCTGAGGGACAGCACCCAGGCCCAGAGATCAGGCCCCACAACTGACCAAAAAAAAAAAAAGTATAGAAATATATATTTATATACACATATATATATATAAGAGGAAGTTATATAATGGAGTGCAAATATATAATATATCCAATCATACCCTTATACTCTATCATATATTATATATAGTATATAATAGAGTTTAATAGGAAGTATGTAATATACTATAAGTATATAACAGGAGTATAAGCATATATATATGTATATATATTTTTTTTTAACTTTTTTTTTTGTCAGTCATGGGGCTTGAACTCTGGGCCTGGGCGCTGTCCCTCAGCTCTTCAGCTCAAGGCGAGCGCTCTACCACTTGAGCTACAGCGCCACTTCCGGTTTTCTGGTGGTTTATTGGAGATAGGAGTCTCACGGTCTCTTCTGCCCGGGCTGGCTTTGAACCGCGATCCTCAGACCTCAGCCTCCTGAGTAGCTAGGACTACAGGCGTGAGCCACCAGCGCCCGGCTATTTTTAAACTTTTTAATGTAGGGAATTTCATTTTTTTATTGCTTTTTCTCCATAGTCCTTTATACTTTCTGAAAACCATGTATTTTATTTTATTTTATTTTTTGGTCGGTCGTGGGGCTTGAACTCTGGGCTTGGGCACTGTCCCTGAGCTTTTAAGCTCAAGGCAAGCGCTCTACTGCTTGAGCCACAGCGCCACTTCCTTATTTATTTATTTATTTATTTTTCCAGTCCTGGGGCTTGAGCTCAAGATCTGGGCACTGTACCTGAGCTTCTTTTGCTCAAGGCTAGCACTCTACTACTTGAGCCACAGCACCACTTCTGGTTTTCTGTGTATGTGGTACTGAGGAATGGAACCCCAGGCTTCATGCATGCTAGGCAAGCACTCTACCACTAAGCCACATTCCCAGCCCTAGTATAAGCATATAATAGAAGAATTAACTCCTCCTTGTTTTAGAAAATTGAGAGCATTGAAAATATGATTCGTTTGCCCAGGTTTATCTGTATATGGATCATAAGTGGCAGGGTGGAGATTTGAACCCAGGTAAACTGTCTCCAGAGTCCATCCTTTTAATTAACATACTGCTGTCACTTGTTAGGTATGTGTGGTTGTGCTGTTTTATCTCTGGAATTTGAGCTCAGGGCCTAGCTTTTGCTAGGCAGACATTCCATCACTTGATCACACTCCCACAGTCTCTAATTATGCCATTTCTGAACACCAAGATCTACATGGTACTTTGGCCTAGTTTTTGCCTGCTGGGAGTTAGGCTGAGAATGGACAAGCTAATTTGATCATAGAACATATAACAACCAAGATATACCATATGCTGCCCATATTTGGGAGCCAAGGCAGTTGGTACCTGGGATAGTCACATCATGAGCAGGGAGAGAGAGGCCCTGCAGTGATTAACAGATGTATTTGATTATGGAATCTTGCTTTGTAAATATTTTTTTCTTGCCAGTCCTGGGGCTTGAAATCAGAGCCTGGGCACTGTCCCTGAACTTCTTTTGCTCAAGGCTAGCACCCTACCACTTCAACCACAGCGCCACTTCAGCTTTTTCTGTTTATGTGGTACTGAAGAATCGAACCCAGGGCTTCATGCATGTGAGGCAAGCACTCTACCACTAAGCCACATTCCTAGCCCCTTTGCAAATGTTCTTTTCTTTTTTTGTCGGTCTGGGCCTGGGCGCTGTCCCTCAGCTCGTCAGCTCAAGGCTAGCGCTCTACCACTTGAGCCATGATGCCACTTCCAGCTTTTTTTTCTATTATGTGGTGCTGAGGAATCGAACCCATGGCCTCATGTATGCAAGGAAAGCACTCTACCACTGAACCACCTTTCCAACCCCTGCAAATGTTCTTAATGAGCATCCAACCCAACCACTCACTCACTGAAGCTAATATGTATGATATGGAAGTAGGTGGGTGGGCTTATTTTCCTATCTAGACCCTCTCACTTCTCTTAACTTTGGATGTGAGCCACAATCCAATGGGTTCCTGCCTCCCTCCGCTTTTCCTGGTGGAAATGGGTCTGGGACACGCACAGGTATGGCTTTAAGAGCATCCTGGCCCTCTGCTTTGTGTAATACCAAATTTATCAACATCCCAACTCTTCATCTTGGTAATAAACACCTCGCCTGGAATCTTACTTGGGTTCCAACCCAAGGAGGTTAAATCTCTGAGCAGCATTACTTTTTAATAGTTAATTTCAAGAATATTTTTATAGCGCCTGTAATTTAATTAAAAGATGACTTTCAGGCTGTAAAACTGGCCTTGGCTGCTAATTAGATTCTATGAATTTGTCCTGAAAGGTATAAATCACTTTTTTGAAAAAAAGATCACTAAATGTACTGCTGTGATAGATTACCCAAGTCCTTTGAGTAGAGAAAACAGGAGTTGGGGGTGAGGAGGATGTTTGTCGGCTTCCATCAGCTCTATTTATTTTTCTAGGTCCTGCTTTGCATGGGCCAGTTAGGCTGGGATTCTTTCTGTGCAGTCTCCACTGAACCCTCCTACCCACCACAGCTGGATCTTTGCTGGGTCCTCCTACCTACCACTGGACAGCTAGTTCAGTCTGTCTGGCTCTTCCAGGGTGTCACATGGGCTGGTGAGATAATGTATATGAAAGTCTTTGTCAACTGAATGCCAATTATTACTGTGGTTATTACTCTTATCACACTCTAGGGGAAACCCTTGATGTCCCCGCCCTCAATCTGTGAGGCCCGACTGCTCCTCCCACATGGGCGGAGGCTCCTGGCACCAGTTGGTCTCCCCTGCTTGGGGGAGGGACGTAGTGTTTCCCTCCCCTCCAGAGTAATGACTTTCCCAGTTCTTCCTGGCTTCTGGGGCCTAAATCCGGAAGGAAGTCTCAGCTCCAGTGAAAGTTCTGGAGCTGGTGAAATGACTGCAAAGGCATCTCCTCCTCGGGCCCACCTCCCAGCCCCCTCCCCTCCTAATGCCCGACGTGGAGCCTGGCTGCCCCGGAAGGATCTGACCGGCAATTTCCTAGAATTGTCTAGCTGGAGCTCCTCAGTCTTCCAGCTTCCCACCCCTCCGGTCCCCACCTCATCTCAGTATCCCTTCTCCAAAGCCCAAGTCTGGGTAGATGTCCCAGCCCCCCCCCCCCTGCCCTGTTCTAACTCCTTAGGATCCATGGTTCTCTTGGTCAGGGCTACCCTCTTCTGAGGCTCTGTACAACTCCTGGAAGGAGTAATTGGACATGGGAGTCAACATGGCCACTAGGGCCCACAGGAAGTTGAATATGCTGTGGTTACCAGGGCAACCATTTTTCCTTAGTCCTTCCCAATGTTTTTTCATCCAAAGCCTGGGCGGTGAGGACTTGACCACGCAAGTTCCTTCTCTCAATAAATCAAGGCTGACTGAGGCAAAAAAAAAAGGGGGGGGGGGGTAGAAAGCACAGAACATCCAGAAGAGTGACTGGACAAGAGGAAGAACAAATTATCCTCCTCATCCCAAATCACCTCTTGTGTTATCAGGGAACACTGCTTTGTAGCCAGACCTCCAAGCTCCTGGTGAGCCCACCCATACCTCTAGGTCCCACTTGGCTCTGTCCCCAGGAAAAGGCCTGGGGAGGTCAAGGGAGGCCTCTGTCGGCATTTGATGGATGGTACTGAAGAAATGTCTGGCACTCTCCTTCCCAGTGGGGGAGGTGAAGCTGCGGCTACTTCTCCCCTACATTCCTGCCTGCCTGCCTAGGAAGGGGGTGGGGCAGCTGGAGCAGGGCTAGGAGGGTCCTTAGTGAAGTTGAGAGGCATTGGATAGACAATCTCCAAATCACAAAAGGGATCCACACTTTCTAACTCCTGGGCCTCTTCAATTCAGTCCAAACCAATTATGTTATTCCTCCTATAAGCAACCACTGGACAATATAACAATTTTTTTTTGTTTGTTTGTTTTTCCTGGCGGTTGTGGGGCTTGAACTCTGGGTCTGGGCGCTGTCCCTCAGCTGTTCAGCTCAATGCTAGTGCTCTACTACTTGAGCCATGGTGTCACTTCGGGTTTTTTGGTGGTTTATTGGAGATAAGAGTCTCACGGACTTTCTTGCCTGGGCTGGCTTTGAACCATGATCCTCATGATCCTAGTCTCCTGACTAGCTAGGATTACAGGCATGAGCCACCAGTGCTCCAAAATATAGCCCTTCTTAAGTCCCAAGACTTTCAAGGGATACATGGTATCAAGTCATATATCAAAATCATTTACAGTGTTTTGTTTTGAGCGGTACTGTGATTTGAA
The DNA here is from genome assembly GCF_019054845.1 of Dipodomys spectabilis. Classification (NCBI taxonomy): domain Eukaryota; kingdom Metazoa; phylum Chordata; class Mammalia; order Rodentia; family Heteromyidae; genus Dipodomys; species Dipodomys spectabilis. The sequence goes on from NW_024870746.1 coordinate 7,492,025, forward strand.
TTCAGGGCCTATGTTTGCTAGACAAGTGCTCTGCCACTTGAGTCAAGTTCTCAGGCTTTTTATTGCTTTAAATATTTTGTTGATAGGTTTTTCTTTTTTTTTGTCGGTCGTGGGGCTTGAACTCTGGGCCTGAGTGCTGTCCCTTAGCTCTTCAGCTCAAGGCGAGTGCTCTACCAGTTGAGCCACAGCACCACTTCCGGTTTTCTAGCAGTTTATTGGAGATAAGAGTCTCACGAACTTTCCTGCCCGGGCTGGCTTTGAACCGTGATCCTCAGATCTCAGCCTCCTGAGTAGCTAGGATTACAGGCATGAGCCACCAGCGCCCGGCGGGTCTTTTTTTTTTTTTTTAATTAATAAAAGATATTAGCTGGGCACTGATGGCTCCTGCCTGCAATCCTAGCTACTCAGGAGGCTGAGATCTGAGGATCATGGTTAGAAGCCAGCCCAGGCAGGAAAATCTGTGAGACTCTTCTCTAAGTACCTACCAGAAAACCCGAAGTGGCAGGCACTGTGGCTTAAGTGGTAGAACTCTAGCTGAAGAGCTCAGGGACAGTGCCCAGGCCCAGAGTTCAAGGCTCACGACTGACAAAAAAAAAAAAAGGTATTAGGTCATGCCTATGATCTCAACTATCAGGAGGCTAATATCTGAGGTTCATGGTTCGAAGCCAGCCTGGGCAGGAAATTCATGAGACTCTTATCTCCAATTAAACATAAAAAAACTCAAAGTGGAGCTATGGCTCAAGTGGTAGAGCATTAGCCTTGAGTAAAACACTAAGAGATAGTACCCAGAAGTGGCACAAAAATTATTTGTGTGTGTATGTGTGTCAGTCCTGAGACTTAAACTCAGGGCGTGGGAGTTCTCCCTGAGCTTTTTTGTTCAAGGCTAGTACTTTACCCCTTGAGCCACAGCTCTACTTAGAGCTTTTTGGTGCTTAATTAGAGAAAGAGTCTCACAAACTTTCCAACCATAATCATCAGATCTCAGTCTCCCGAGTAGCTGAGTAGGATTACAGGTATGAGTCACCAGTGGTTGGTTTCTTCTTCGTGTGTGTGTGTGTGTGTGTATGTTTGTGTGTGTGTGTGTATGTTTGTGTGTGGTGTGTGTGTGAGAGAGAGAGACAGCACTAAGGCTGGGCCTCAGGGCCTCATACTCTCAATTAGCTTTTTCACTCAAGACTGGCACTTTACCACTTGAGCCACAGCTCTATGTCTAGCTTTTTGCTGGTAATTAGAGATAAAGAGTTTCATGAACTTTTCTGATCAAGCTGGCTTTGAACCAAAATCCTCAGATCCCAGCCTTCTGAATAGGATTATATTGTTGAACCACCAGTGCCCAGCTGACATCTGTGTTTTTATCTGGAGCTATGTTAGACCATGATTCTCCTACCTGTGATCCCCTACCCTTAGCCTGTTCCTGGGATCATAGGTTTGAGCCACTGCACCAGACATTTGCCTTTTTCACTGAGTTCCCATCAGCATCAGACATGTAAAAGCAATGGGAATAAACTTACCCATGCCTTGGGATGAGCATAATTCAGAGAAATGGTACCAAACTAGTCATGTTCTCCTGTATCATACAATGTTAAGGCTAGTTTCTTTTGAAAATGTCTTTGATAAAACAAAAAAAAAAGTATTAACATGTAAAGGGTTTATTATCTTAATAAATAAGGATCTAAGTTATTTTTTGTTGTTTTAATTTCTAATATGACCAATAGTGATAAATATAACCCATATAAACATGAGCTCTTATTGGCTGTCAATACAATTTCAGTACTACTAGGAAATGCATCAGCTGTCCCAAGATCTCTTCAAGGTTGAAGGTGGCTACAGCCTGTTCAGACCCCACATTCCTAGAGCTTGAGAAATGAGTCTTTTGGAAGTAGAGGCTGTTTTTCCTCTCTCCCTCAAGAAGAGACAGTCACTGGAAGAACGATTTTAATGGTTTCCACTCACAGGAGGAGCAAGGCATACACGCATAAATCCCTTCTTGTTCCCTGGACACTATGTCTACTATTAGCTAGGGGGTGATAGTTTGCCCACTATTAGCTAGGGGGTGATAATTGGCCCTTATGGATTAGACCAAGTTCTGGGTTCTCAGACTCCCTAATTCACTTAGAATCTCTTTTCTTCCTGATAAAAGTTATGGTGTAGCAAAGTAGAGGGTTAAGAAATCCATATCTAGTAGTGGTATGTGGTGTGTGTGTGTGTGTGCATACATGTGCATGTGCACCACTTTGTGTGACTATTTGCTTCAGTGAGTCTTGTAAGCTTGAGGTTCCTCACACCAATCCACTCTCAGAGGTCACATCTTATATCTCCACTGGGAGACAGCTTAGGTCTGCACACGTAAGCTGTTCAGAATGCTTCTCCAATCCTTGATCTTTCCACAATGGTAGAGCTGCTGTGCACACGAGACGGCCTGGCACCTGCAGTGTCTCTAGCCCAGGTAAGGGAGGTGCAGAAGGACAGCAGAGGAGACAGGTCAGCCTCGGGTGCTACTCCCACGCTCTCCTAGGAGCCAGTATGTTCGAACCTTGCCCTTGCCCTGGAGGGAATAAGAAGAGGAGGCTGGAGTGGGGAGTGACATACTCACGTGCCCAAACCACAGGACAGGCTTAGGATGGGAGCCTTGGGACCCTCTAGAACCCAAGGAGTAGTGAAGGCAGAGGGTTCTTTCTTCTTTACCTTCATTTCCACATCCCCTCGAAGCTCCAATTCAAAACCATCAAACTCTTCCAGGACAGCCTTGGTCTCAGAAGACAAGTGGATCTTCAGGGCTGGGTAGGACAAGGGAGAAAGAAGATAGTGGGTACAAGAGACCAGAGGAGGAAGGTGAAGGCAGAGACATCAGGGATTGAAAGTGGTATAGATCGTGGCTTTCCCACCTTACTTTAGCCCTGGAAATCTCTTAATTCAGAGAAGTTCCACCCCTTTCATGTTATATCTGGTCCTGGGGCTTGAACTCAAGTGCCAGTGGCTCCTATCTGTAATCCTAGCTACTCAGGAGGCTGAGATCTGAGGATTATGGTTCAAAGCCAAAGCCAAGCTGGGCAAGAAAGTCCATGATACTCTTATTTATTTATTTATTTTGGGGGTCAGAGCCTGGCACTGTCCCTGAGCTCTTCTGCTTAAGGCTAATGCTTTACTACTTTAAGCCACAGTGTCACTTCTGGTTTTCACATGGTTAAGTGAAGATAAGAGTCTCACTGGGCTGGGAATGTGGCTTAGTGATAGAGTGCTTCCCTAGCATGTAAGAAGCCTTGAGTTTGATTCCTCAGTAATACATAAACAGAAAAAGCTGGAAGTGGTACTATGGCTGTGGAAGAGCACTAGCCTTGAGCAGAGAGGCTCACGGACAGTGCTCAGGCACTGAGTTCAAGCCCCAGGACTGGTGGGGGAAAAAAAATTCTCCTCACCGACTTTCTGCTCAGGCTGGCTTCCAAACATGGATCTTTATACCTCAGCCTCTTGAGTAGCTAGGATTATAGGTATAAGCCACCAGCACCCAGCTTTATGATACTCTTATCTTAATCACCAAAAAGCCAGAAGTGAGTTGTGGTTCAAGTGGTAGAGTGGTAGTTTTTAGCACAAAAGTTCAGGGACAGTGCCCAGGCATCTCCTGAGCCTCAAGCCCAAGACCAGCAAGAAAACAAAACAAAACAAAAACCCTATTCTTTGGATTTGGATCTCTTTTGGGGGACTGGTGATGTATAGTACAGTAATGTCTTGTGATTCTGGGCAGTATCAGCAGCAAGTGAGCCAAATCTCCCAATCTACAGTGCAGGGAAATAATTGTACTCTGAATGTACTGTGTGTCAGCATATTTTGGATGTTGTATTTGCTTTCTACATATCATGTCTATAACACACTCATCTGTGTTTATACATTCAACACTTTAGTTTGTTTTTTTTGTGCCAGTACTGGGACTTGAACTCAGAGTCTTACACTCTTGCTTTGCTTTTTCACTCAAGGCTGGTGCTTACTTGACCCATGCCTTCACTTCTGGCTTTTACTGGCTTTTTTACTGGAGATAAGTTTCTTCGACTTTTCTGCTTGTGATGGCTTCGAACTATGATCCTCATGTTGCAGCCTCCAGAGTAGCTAGGATTACAATCATGAGCCACCAATGCTCAGCTTAACACTTTTTTAATTTTTGCCAGTCCTGGGGCTTGAACTCAGGGGCTGGGCACTGTCCCTGGGCTTCTTTTGCTCAAGGCTAGCACTCTACCACTTAAGCCACAGCAACACTTCTGGCTTTTTCTGTTTATTTGGTACTGAGGAATCTTATCTAGGGCCTCATGCATACTAGGCAAGAACTCTACCACTGAGCCACTTTCCTAGCCAGTTTAGCACATTTTGTTTTTGGTGGGTTGTGGGGCTTGAACTCTGGGCTTGGGCACTGTTCCTGCGCTCTTCAGCTCAAGGCGAGTGCTCTACCACTTGAGCCACAGCACCACTTCGGTTTTCTAGTGGTTTACTGGAGATAAGAGTCTCACCGACTTTCCTGCTCAGGCTGTCTTTGAACCGAGATCCTCAGATCTCAGCCTCCTGAGTACCTAGGATTACAGGCATGAGCCACTGGTGCCTGGCTCAGCTTAACACTTTTATAGGGCTTGAACTCTGGGCCTGGGTGCTGTCCCTCAGCTCTTCAGCTCAAGGCAAGTGCTCTACCACTTGAGCCACAGCGCCACTTCCAGTTTTCTGGGTATTTTATTTGGAGATAAAAGTCTCATGGCCTTTCCTGCCCAGGCTGGCTTTGAACCGTGATCCTCAAATCTCATTTTCCTGAGTAGCCATCAGCACCCGGATAAAATAGGTTTTGTAGTAGTTTTGCCTAGCTGTAGACTAATGAAAATGCCCTGAGCAAGCTTAAAGTAGGTGAGAATAAGCTATGAGGTTACTGGTATTAAACGCATTTTTACTATAATATTTTCTACCTAACAACTGTAATTCCATCTAAAGTAGAGGAGCATCTATATTAGGAGAAAAACTTGGAAGAAGAGCTAAGAGCGTGCACAGAGTGGCCCTTGGTGAGCCCTCCTTCCTCATTCTTCCTCCGAGGGGCACTGTACCTTCTCCATTAGACTCCATTCTTGAAGCTGTGTTGACTGTGTCCCCAAAGAGGCAGTAACGGGGCATCTTCAACCCTACCACACCAGCACATACCGGGCCTGGGAGGGGCAAGGAAGGAACAGAACTGGTCAGTTGTATTTCTAAGGGAGAAAAGAGGATCAAGGCAGGAGGTAAGATAGGAGGTCCCAGTTTTGTTTGAGTGTGTGAGTGTGAGCATGTGTTATAAGGGGATGAAGTGAGAGACTGGGCCCAGGGGTAACTTCCCAGCCCCTTTCCTTCCCCAAGTCCCTGGCAGCCTCACCTGTGTGGATGCCAATCCGCAAGCGCAGCTGCTCCTGGGGCCTGTGGCGGATGCGGAAGGAGCGCACGGCATCCAGCAGGGCCAGCGCCATGCGAGCCACCTCGCGGGCATGCAGACGCCCATTACGCACTGGGAGCCCAGACACCACCATGTAGGCATCGCCGATGGTCTCCACCTGTGTGTGTGTGTGTGTGTGTGCATGTATGTGTGTGTAGAAAAGAACACAGGACAGGAGTTCTGGAATTCTCTTCTCTGGGTCACTGGTCTGCTACCCCTTAGCACTGTCTTTCTGTTGCCCACCCACCTGCAAGGTGCTGTCTGTCCTCTTCCCCATCTCCAGGGTTTGCTGTTCCTGGGTGCCCCTGTCACTTTCTGCCCATGTCCCTTGGTCTCCTCTCACATTCTGTCGGCCTCTTGGGACTATTTCCCTACCTGGGGTCAGTGTCTAACTGTCTGCCCCTTCCCATCCCTAGCATACCCTCACCTTGTACACATCAAAGTTGTCAATGACAGCATCAAAGCAAGTGTACAAGTCATTGAGCAGTGTCACCACCTGGAAGGTAACAAGAAGCCAAAAGGAATAGGGAAGAAGGGCCTCCACCTGGGCAGGCTGGACAAAGCAAGTCAGGAGACAGAGCAAGGGATGGAAAATGAAAGCCAAACTGACTTACCTGTGGCTGAACCCTCCCTTACCTGCATGGGTGTGCTCTCTGCCGACAGGGCTGTGAACCCCACGATGTCACTGAAGTAGATGGTTACGCTGTCAAAGGCCTCTGCCTGAACTGTCTCCCCACGTTTCAGCTGCTCAGCCACAGAGCTGATGGGACCGGGCAGGCGCAGACCAGAGGGTGAGGTGCCGTGAGAATGAGCTTCGTATGGAGGTGGGGAGAGGGGAAGCAGAGGTACTCACTGAGGCAGAATCTGGTAGAGCAGGGCCTCAGCCTTGCGCTTCTCCTCCAGATAGGCCTGTGTCCGTTCCTCCACCAGCTCCTCCAGGTTGTTGGCGTACTGCTCCATGCGGGAGAGCAGGTTATCCAGAATGTTGCTGCTGTTCTCCCTGAGGACCACAGGGTGGAGATGAGGCTGGTGAGAGAGAACTGGACCTGGAGGGCCCACCTTGCAGGCATCGGCTCTACCCAGGCTTAAATGTCAGCCTTCCCCCAGCTGTGGATTCCTTGAGAGCATCTGGGCTTGGGATACAGAGGGAGAGCAAAGGAAAAAAGTCATCTCTGATGAAGCTTTAAACATCCATGTCTTGTTCTTTGTGTGTGTGTGCTAGTCCTGGGGTTTGAACTCCAGGAGCCCTGACACTGTTGCTCAGCTTTTGTGCTCAAGTCTAATACTGGCACTTGAGCCACAGCTCCACTTCTGGATTTTTGGTAGTTAACTGAAGAGAGTCTCATAGACTTTCTTGCCTTGGCAGGCTTTGAACTCAATGATCAGATCTCAGCCTAGGGTTACAGGTGTGAGTTACAGTGCCCAGCTTTTTTGTTGTTGTTGTTGGTCATGAGGCTTGAACTCTAGGCCTAGGTACTGTTTCTCAGCTCTTCAGCTCAAGGTTAGTGCTCTACCACTTGAGCCACAGTGCCATTTCCAGTTTTCTGAGTGGTTTATTGAAGATAATAGTCTCATGGACTTTTGTGTCCGGGCTGGCTTTGAACAGTGATCCTCAGATCTCAGCCTCCTGAATAGCTAGGATTAGAGGTGTGAGCCACCGGCACCCGGCTTTTTTTTTTTTTTTTTTTTTTTAGTATACTCATAATGGGGCTTGAACTCAGGACCTAGAGTTCTCCCTTAGTTTTTCTCTCAAGGCTTGAGCCACACCACCATTTCTGGCTACTTGCTGATTTATTGGAGATAAAGAGTTTCTCTAAAAACCACACGCCTCCCGTCAGCTGATATTTGACCAAGGAGCCAAAGACATACAGTAGAAGAAACACAGCCTCTTCAACTACTGGTGCTGGGAAAACTGGGCGGCCACATGCAGAAAACTAAAAGTGGACCCCAGCCTATCACCATGCACCAACATCAACTCAAAATGGATTAAAGACCTTAACATCAAACCTGAATCTCTGAAACTACTGCAGGACAGAGTAGGAGAGACACTTGAACTTATAGGCACAGGCAGGAACTTCCTGAACAGAGTCCCAGGGTCACAACAAATTGGAGAGAGACTTGACAAATGGGACTGCCTTAAAATAAAAAGCTTCTGCACAGCTAAAGCTACAGCAACCAAGCTAGAAAGACAACCAACTAACTGTGGAAAAATATTTACCAGCAATATATCAGACAAGGAGTTAATATCCAGTATATACAGGGAACTCAAGAAACTAATCCTTCCCAAACCTAACAAACCAATTACTAAATGGGCAAGGGAACTAAAGAGAGACTTCTCAGAAGAAGAGATAAAAATGGCAAAGAAACACATGAAGGAAATGTTCACCATCCCTGGTTGTGAAGGAAATGCAAATAAAGACAACCCTGAGATACCACCTTACCCCAGTCAGAATGGCCCACATCCTCAAGTCAGCCAACGACAAATGCTGGAGGGGATGTGGAGAAAGAGGAACCCTATTACACTGCTGGTGGGAATGTACACTTATACAACTACTTTGGAAAGCAGTCTGGAGGGTCCTCAGAAAGCTAAATATTGACCTCCCTTATGACCCAGTCATACCACTTCTAGGCATCTACCCTGAACAACAGGAACCAATATACAAGGACACGTGCACCTCCATGTTTATTGCAGCACTGTTCGCAATAGCCAGGATATGGAAACAACCTAGATGCCCCACCACAGATGAATGGATCCAAAAATTGTGGTATCTATACACCATGGAATATTATACAGCCATTAGAAAGAACAAAATAATGGCATTTGCAGGGAAATAGATGGAGCTAGAAGAAATCATGTTGAGTGAGGTAAGCCAAGAGCAAAAAGACAAACGGCACATGGTCTCCCTGGTAAGTGGATGTTAAATCCAAAATGTAAGGTGATACAACAAAATTAACAAGACTTAAGAAACAAAGGAAGTCGGGCGCCGGTGGCTCATGCTTTCAATCCTAGCTACTCAGGAGGCTGAGATCTGAGGATTGAGGTTCAAAGCCAGTCTGGGCAGGAAAGTCCATGAGACTCATCTCCAATAAACCACTAGAAAACCAGAAGTGGCGCTGGGCTCAAACAGTAGCGTGCTTGCCTTGAGCTGAAGAGTGCAAGGACAGCGCCCAAGCCCAGAGTTGAAGCCCCATTACTGACAAAAAAAAAAGAAAGAAAAGAAACAAAGGACTTCCACTCATCTGGTCGAATCACTACTAAATAACCCCATGCTGCTAATCACATATATGGTATATATGTGCATACCGGGGGGAAACCAGGAGGACGACACAGAACTAGAGGGAATCAAGGAAAAACAGCAGCGGGATCCATCAGCTGCACTAGACATTGACCAAAATGAACTAAGCAACTCAATGGCAACAATGGGAGGGAGGGAACAAGTGGGAAAGAGGGAACAGCTGATGCTATGCAAAACAAAAGAAATGTACATATCACCCAATGTGGAAGAAATAACTTATTGCAAAGCTCATAGAACTCCTAAATGTTATAGACCATGATAGACAATTTGCCCCATGAAAGTTAGAATGTGTTTGTAACTTTAACTAAGCATCACTATCCCATAACACTGTGAAATTTGGGAAATGATATAATTAGAATGTGTTTGTGACTTTAACTAAGCATCACTATCCCACAATACTGTGAAATTTGGGAAATGATGTAACCGCATAATCACAATAAAAAAAATTTTTAAACATCTGAAGAAAAAGAAAAGAGTTTCTCTGACTTGTCTACCTGGGCTGACTTGTCAACCTGGACCCTCAGATCTGTTTCCTAAGTAACTAGGATTACTAGGTGTGCCATTTTTGTTGAATACAAGATAGATTGGCTGAGGACTAAAGAGGCAGATGCGTGTGTCTGGGAGTACTTGGCCCCAGTGAGTCCCCTGGAAAGGGAGACTGAAGGACTGGGGCTGGAGCTTTGAAGAGAGAGGTGGGCAAGGCTATGGGGAAGAAGTAGGAGGCCAGGAGAATATGGCCTATTTATTCTTAAAAGTCTGCGGCCAGTGTGGAGGGTGGACAGGAAAGGATGTGGGCTGATGGTGGTAGAGGAAAGGGGTATGAATCCTAGGAGACTTTGGGGACAGCTAAGTCATTTAGCACTTGCAGAGGATTGGGGCTCCCTCTGAGGCTGCAGGAACAGGCTTAAGTGTGAGGTTTAGGAGGGCTGGTGTGGATATATGGGGAGCCAACACTAATATTAGTGACCTGTTAAACTTGCGCAGCGTCAGGCGGATCTGCTGGAAGGGTGGCCGCTCCTGTGGGTCCTCAGCCCAGCACCTCTGTATCAAATGTCCTATCTCTTCCAGATGGCTCTGCAGTGTCAGGGAAGGCCGGAAGGGGGGCTTCTCACCCCGAGTCACACGCTCGATGATCTCTGTGTTGGGAGGAGAGGAACTAAGAGGTAGGGATGAGCCAAGGACTCAGTCAGAGATGGGACAAGCAGTTAAGGTAGGTTAGGGATACTCAGGACCAGGATGTGGGGGCAGAGGCTGGCAGGAGACTGGTCATCAGGGCAAAGTGTGGTGGCTAGAACCCACTCCACAAGGAATGGGTTGACATCTTTCCAGAGGTCCTTCTCCCTGAGGGTAGAACTAGCAGAGACTGGTAGGGGTAAGGGGCAATATGGTCCTCTCACCTTTTGGGCTGAGGTCCAGACCTTCTACGTGGAAGACCCCACACCTAAGGGCAATCTCCTGGAGGATGATCCCAAAGCTGTACACATCACCAGCCTGGGAGCCCCGGGCAGGGGGTGAAGCCATTCGCAGGAGCTCTGGGGCTGTCCATAACTTTTCTGTGGGTCAGAGGTCAGGAGTCACAGGGCAAGGGGGCCCCCAAGCTAAAAGATAAGGGACTTTACATTCCAGTGGGAAAAGAAAAACTAGCACATGAATATGGGGAAACAATGCAATGATAAAAGTAAAACAGAAAAGTGTGGTAAAGCTGGGAAAGGAGCTTCAGAGGGGGAGCAGGATTAAGTAAAGCTTTGAGTTGGTCCTGGTAGTGCATGCCTGGAATCCCAACTACTCAGGAGGATTGTGGTTGGAGGTCATTTTTTGAGGCCCTATCTGAAAAAATAAACTAAACAAGGACTGGAGGAAGGGGTGGGGGCGGTTTCCAAGTGATAGGGTGCCTGCCTAGCAAGCGTGAGGCCCTAAGTTCAAACTTTAGCACCACCAAGGGGAAAAAAATGCTTTGAACCAGGCTGTGGTTGGGAATGGTCTGGATATACTGCAGATGTTGAGATGTAGAAGACGCCTAAACACAACTTAAGTCTGACTGGCCTCTTTTGTGGTTTTATTTAGTTAGCTATTTTTATGGTGCTGGGGATCAAATCCAGGGCCTCACACACATGCTAGGCAAGCACTCTACTATAAGCTGCCATTCCAGCCCACCTCCCCCTTTTTATTGATGAGAATTTGGTCCAGAGGTAGGAGAAGCACACTCAAACCCAACTAAGGCCGGGCCTCAGTGTCTTTACTGGGCTATGCCAGCAGTAGATGCTAGGGGTCAAGACTTAGGCTCACTGGCAAACAGGATGTGTCCTTGCTCTGGCTCTGGGTCCCTGAAGCTCTCCAGCCCGTAGTCAGTGATCTTAAGCACAAAGCGACCATCTACCACGCAGTTGGATGACTTGAGGTTCCCATGGGAGCAAATGGCTCCATTGTGGAGAAACAGCATTCCCTGGGAAAGTTGGGGAGGCAAAAGTCATGAACCTGGTCAAGAGGAGAAGCATACCTTTTCTCCCCTGTCCCCATCTGATAGGCTCTTCTGGGCTTACTTTGACAATGTCATTGGTGAGTGAGTACCGGAACATCCAGTCCAAGGTGATGCTCTCATTCTCCAAGATGTCCTACTGGGGCAGTGAGAGTCAGACCTGTACCCTGCAGACCTCCTGGGAGCAGGGGGAGGGTACCAGGGTCCTATCAACCTAAGCTGGTAGAACAAGACAGGCCTTTGGATTTACTCTCATGTCATCATCCTCCCTCGACTCCATTTAGTAGATGGGAGCCAATAAAAGCCAGAAAAACAGGCCTGCCTGGGGTCATATGACTAGTCAAGAGCAAACCCAGGAGAGCTGGGTGTTGTTGGCTTATGCCTGTAATCTAACTACTCAAGAGGCTAAGATCTGAGTTCAAAGCCAACCTGGAAAAGGAAGCTCAGAGAGAAGAGACTCTTATCTCTAATGAAACAGAAAAAGGTTAGAAATGGAGCTGTGGGTCAAGTGGTTGAGTGCCAGCCTCAAGCGGGAAAGTCAAGAGTGTGAGGCATTGAGTTCAAGCCCCAGTACTGGCACACAAAAAAAGAAAAGAGCAAGGGTTAGAATTCAGGCTTCCTGACCATCCCCCTGGTTCTTACCTGCAGGCTCCCACGGGGACAGTACTCTGTGAGGATGCAGATGTTGGGGGGATCTGTACAGGCACCCACAAATCTAGTCAGGTGTTCATTCTGCACATCCCGCATCTGCAGGGGAGGGACAGCATCAGGGGTGTGGTAAAACCCTCACTCCTCACCAAGTTTCCGGCTGGCCTCAGGGATCCCTCACTCTTCCTCACTCTCCAATCATTTTCTGTAGACACGGCTGAGACCTTCCCATGATTCCCACCTGTTAGTCAGCCCATCCTCCCCCAGAATCTGCCTCCTCTTCCCTCTGCAAGCATGTCCTCCACCCCCCCCCCCCCAGGGCCATCATGTGTGATCCCTCAAGGAGCTTTCCTGGCATCCAGTGATCTCTCATCTTATGACTGATTCTCATGCTCACCAAGATGCAAGACCCATCCCAGACTACAGTCCTTAGCTTTGCTAGGCCAGGTCCCTGTGTAACAGTTCTGCTGGTCCACCCTCTTGGGTCCCCATGGAACCTTCCCCAGGCCACTGGCTCACTCCCCCATATTACATGCTTCAGTTCAAACAGGACTTTTCGTGTCAGCTCAATACGTTTACGGTTCACGTGTTTCACAGCCACGAGGTTACCCTGGGTAAGGAATAGAGACTGTTGCTGTGCAGGGCATGGCCTGATTCCCTGGGAATGCCACCTGCTCCCGACAACCCCGTGACTCCCAATCTGTTCTCTGAGAGCCCACCTCAGGACCCTCCCTCAGCCCTCAAAGCATACTTCCCCCCCACAATGAACCAGAAAAAGATTGGAAATGGAGCTTGCCTCCCTACCCCCGGCCCCAGACCCACCTTATAGTATGCTGTCTTGGCAAAGACTTGGAACTGGCCCTCTGTGGTTAGCAAGGAACCATAATTGGAGCCTCTCTATAGGGTTGGAGAGTAGAAGTGTGGTCAGCTCAGGGGCAGTCTGTATCTTGGGTACCCTGCCTTAATTTTTGTGTTACCCTTCCTTACATCCCTCATGAGGATTAATTTGTGTATACACACAGACACACAGGCAGACAGCCAGCCAGCCAGCCAGACAGACAGACAGCCAGCCAGCCAGACAGACAGACAGACACACATACACACACACACACACACATACACACACACGAGCAACTTGCTTGGCTGGTATTTTACCATTTGAACCATATCTCCAGCCTGCTGAGTTTTTCTTCCTTCCTCTCTCTTTCTTACTTCTCCTCCCTTCCCCGACCTTCTCCTCCTTTCCTTTCCAGTGTGCCAATACTGGAGTTTGATGGAGTTTGAACTCAGGGACCTGAGAGCAGTCCCTTTAGCTTTTCTTCCTTCCTTCCTTCCTTCCTTCCATTAGTTCGCTCTTTCTTTCCTTTTTTTTTTTTGCCAGTCCTGAGGCTTGAACTTAGGGCCTGGGCACTGTCTAGGCAAGCACTCTACCACTGAGCCACACTCCCAGACCAACCTTAGCTTTTTATTTGAACCATAGCTCTACAACTACCTTTTTGGTGGTTAATTAGAGATAAGAGTCTCAAGGACTTTCTTGCCTGGGCTGGCTTTGAACCTTGGTCCTCAGATCTCAGCCTCCTGAGTTGTTAGGATTACAGGAGTGAGGGCTGGGAACGTGGCTTAAGTGCTAGAGTACTTGCATAACACGCATGAAGTCCTGGGTTTGATTCCTCAGTATCACATAAACAGAAAGGGCCAGAAGTGGCGCTATGGCTCAAGTTGTAGAGTGCTAGCCTTGAGCAAAAGAAGTCCAGGGACAGTGCCCAGGCCCTGAGTTCAAGCCCCAGGACTGGCCAAAAAAAAAAAAAGATTACAGAAATGAGTCACTGACACTAGGCTATTGCTAGTTATTTTGTAGATAAAATCTCTTGGATTTTTCAGCCCAGGCTGGCTCTGAACTTTGATCCTCTGAATCTCAGCTTCCTGAGTTACTAGGATTACAGACTTACACTACCAGCACCTGGCCAACTTGTTTATATTTGTGTGTTCACACGCTATCTCTTTTTACCTTCGTGGCTCTTTTGCTGTAATCTTGTCTTAAGACTGTCTCTGAGACAGAAGGTGACTTGCTCAAGGTCACACAGCAAGGAAGGCATAACTTAAGAGTACAACCTTGTTTTTTTACTTTACCCATCAGGCATTGCTTTCGGTACCCAGCTTCCCCACAGTAGTCACCAGCATTCCTCGAACCCAGCCCCCAATGCCAGTGTTCTCACCCCACTCAGGGTCAGCCGGCTGCCCGCGCTCCGGAGATGCCTCTCAAGGCTGCTGGGCTGCAGGTCCTCCCAGCGTACCCGCCACAGCTCTGAAGCCAGCTCCTTCTCCAGCTGCATCTTCCTGGGGCATGATGCCTGCACCTGAGCCCCTGACCTGGTAGGGGTGCTCAGCAGCCCTTCCTCAGAGCCCTACGAGTTCTCCATGTACTAAGACATTGTCCTGGGTCAGGAGGTATGGGTAAAATTCTGCCTCCCTGGGGATGCCAGGGTACTCAATCTCAATGTCCTCCTTTAGCAACTGGGGGAGCCTTCATATTTGCTTCAACTTTAATCATGTGTATGATTAAAGCCTAACACACAATACTCGCTTAATCACCATTGATTTTCTTCCTCCTCTTTCCTGCCCAATTAACTTCCCCTGGGCTTTCATTTCCGCCTCCACTGGAAGGCAGGAACAGGGCTCATTCATCCCTCACCTCCCTTGTCTCCACCCCAGGTTCGGCACCTGGTACCCAGCATAGCCCAGCATCTTAGCTCAATGAACATGGGCCCAATTCCTAGAGGATTGGAATCACTGCCTTTTCCATCAGGCCTCAGGACAGCAAGGAAAACCAGAATCCACTCTGCTGTGATGACAAGCCCCAACTTCTCCGCTCCTTCTTACATCCAGACCCTCCCAAACCATGCCTATCCTTCCCCTCTTCTGCTGTCTTCTCTCAGTCCTACCTTCCTCCTGACCTTCTGATGTTCTCCGTTCACCTCTTCCTCTTTCCCTCTGAGTTCCTCCCATCTCCCCAGCCTCAGCCAGCATCCCCCACCCCACCCCCGCCACAGCTCACCTGTAGATGAAGAAGGAGACTATCAGGATGCTGAGCAGGGAGAGGCTGCCCACCAAAGCCAGCACCTCCAGGGTGGAAAAGTGGTCTGCATGAGAGTCCAAGAGAGATTTGGGTTAGACAGCAGGAGGAAGAACCTTCAACTAGTCCATCAGTGAACTGAGATGACAGATGAAAGGAAGAAAATGGAAGAGGATGCCCTGGCCCCAGAAAAGCCTCAGGTGGGGAGGTGGCAACATCTCCAGAATGGAGACTGCAGAGCTAAGGCCAGTCACCTTGGTTGCAGGCTGGGTCCTCATTGTCGAAGCCACATTTAGGGATGTCAGGAGGAGGGTATCCCAGGGGCCAGTAGAGTTGGCGCCCTGACACAGCCACCAGCTCTTGGGAAGTGCCATTGTAGTTCAGTACAACCTATGGAAATGCAGCAGTGGTGGGTGGCAAGCACCTGATATGTGGCCTCCAGTAGTGGAATCCTGCCTCCCACCTGTTTTCAGGGCCTGCATCTGGGCTGCCAAACTCTTCACGGAACCCCTGCTGCTGTGACTCTGTACAGAGACCTCAGACCCATGTTCTTTTTTTTTTTTTGGTCGGTCGTGGGCGCGCTGTCCCTCAGCTCTTCTGCTCAAGGCGAGCACTGGAGTCACAGCGCCACTTCCAGTTTTCTGAGTGGTTTATTGGAGATAAGAGTCTCATGAAGCCAGGCGCTGGTGGCTCACGCCTGTAAACCTAGCTACTCAGGAGGCTGAGATCTGAGGATCTCAGTTCAAAGCTAGCCTGTGCAGGAAAGCCCATGAAACTCTTATCTCCAGTAAACCACCAGAAAACCAGAAGTGGCATTGTGGCTCAAGTGGTAGAACACTAGCCTTGAGTTGAAGAGCTGAGGGACAGAGCTCAGGCCCAGAGTTCAGGCCCCATGACCAACAACAACAACAACAAAAAAGAGTCTCATGGACTTTCGTGCCCGAGCTGGCTTTGAACTGTAATCCTCAGATCTCAGCCTC
The DNA here is from genome assembly GCF_019054845.1 of Dipodomys spectabilis. Classification (NCBI taxonomy): domain Eukaryota; kingdom Metazoa; phylum Chordata; class Mammalia; order Rodentia; family Heteromyidae; genus Dipodomys; species Dipodomys spectabilis. The sequence continues at coordinate 7,507,929 of NW_024870746.1, forward strand.
CTGAGTAGCTAGGATTACAGGTGTGAGCCACTGGCGCCTGACATAGACCCATATTTTTGCCAAGCAAGAGCACAATGCCCTAACTAAGTTCAAGCCCCAGTGTCAGCCACAAAAACAGAGGAGCCAGGTGCCAGTAGCTCAAGCCTGTAATCCTAGCTTCTCAGGGGACTGAGATCTGAAGATAGAGGTTCAAAGTCAGTCCAGGCAGAAAAATCCATGAGACCCTTTTCTCCAACTAATCACGAAAAACTCAAACAACAACAACAAAAAAAGAGCTTTATAGGGAAACCTCCACACAGAGCTTTACTCTTACATTCACAGGGTTTATGATTTTGCTCGAAGCACAGAAACAACCTTTTATCCTCCTTCCCAAATTTCCATGTCCCCTTCTCCCAAAAGCCTTCCCTGGATGAGCTGATCCTTGTGCTTTTGGCCTGGGCCAATCCGTGTCCACTGTATTTCCAGAACTGTTCATATGCATGTTTCTTGGCCTAGAGTCCCTGTCTCTGCAGGGTAGGAGTCCCACCCACCTTATGAGCTCCCTAAGAGAAGACTATGCTCACTCCTCCAGCACAGTTCCCTGAGGGCAATGCCTGAGTCCCTGTCATTCTGATTGTTCCCCCAGACTGGAGCTGGTCTGTCTTATCCAAGGCTCTGGTAGGTGTCTGGACCTGTGACCACAGAATAGACTGGTGCCCTGGCAGGGATATAGAAGGAATGTAGGAGGACGAGATGGCACTGTTTTCTGGGTGAACAAACTTACTCTGAAGGCACCAGTATCAGGATCCATATCCCAGAGGGAGAAGTCTGTCTCCCGGTCTCCATGGCTGTCGATCTTGAGGTATCCCATCACACCTGTGGACATGGGGGAAGATGGCTGTCCTAAGAGAATGGAAAGTTAGAGAGATCCCACTCCATCTCTCATTCTCTGATCTTTAATGGGCATTCATGCGTGTGTGCACACACACAGAGTAACAACAAAAGAGAATGTTGTGGGCTAGAAATGTGGCTTAGTGGTAGAGTTCTTGCCTAGCATGCAGGAAGCCTTGGGTTCAATTCCTCAGTACCACATACACAGAAAAAGCTGGAAGTGGTGCTGTGGCTCAAGTGGTAGAGTGCTATCCTTGAGCACAGGGAGGCTCAGGGACAGTGCCTCAGCCCACTGGTTGGGGACAACTGTCAACCTATGTTCAGTAGCTTTAGGCTTCTTGTAGCCTCCTGCTGGGGCATCTGGGTCTCCCCTCCACTCCTGAAGGTAGCCCCTTCCAGCCACCTCCAGGCCCTGACCTTGGAAACTTCGGTTCCACATCCGCTGAGTGATGTCCTCCCCGTCAGTGACAGTTCCCCCTTGTGCCAGAGTCTCTGTCACTGCCTGGATATAGAGCAGAAGCCCATCATGGAAGGATGCTGGGATGATGTTCTCCTGTGGGGCAAACAGAGTTTAGTCAGGATGGCATAGATGAAGGGCACAGAGTACGGTGCTATGGCAGTGCCTGGGGATGGGAGCAGGATGCACTGGCAGCTTGGAAGGAGGTACAGAAGACAACAACCGTATCACAGAGAGCTGTGGCTACTTTACAAATGCCATCACACCGAGTGCTGGTGGCTCACACGTGTACTCCTAGCTACTTAGGAGGCTGAGATCTGAGGATCACGGTTCGAAGCCACCTTGGGCAGGGAAGTCTGTGAGACTCTTACCTCCAATTAATCACTAGAAAACCAGAAGTGGCATTGTGGCTCAAAGTGGTAGAGTGCTAGCCTTAAGTAAAAGAGCTCAGGGACAGCTCCCAGGCCCAGAGTTCAAGCTCTATGGCAGAGAGAAAGAGGGGGAGGAGGAGGAAGAAGAAGAAGAAGAAGAAGAAGAAGAAGAAGAAGAAGAAGAAGAAGAAGAAGAAGAAGAAGAAGAAGAAGAAGAAGAAGAAGAAGAAAAAGAAGAAGAAGAAGAAGAAGAAAAGGAGGAGGAGGAGGAGGAGGAGGAAGAGGAAGAGAAAGAGGAAGGAATGGAGGGAGGAAGGAAGGGAGGGAGGAAGGGAGGGAGGGAGGGAGAGAGAAAAAGATGTCATCACTGACCACTGCTCTCTGAATCTCTCTAGGCAGGTGGGGGAAGACATGTCATCCTTCTGGTTTTGATGAAGACTCTGCCCCTCCAACAAAGATGAGATTCAGAAACAACAGGAAAGGAGAGAAAAGGGAGGCCAGGGACTCCTAGGAAGGTTGAGAGCCAGGATGGAAACTACCAGAGCACCACGAAGTAGGAGCCAGAGATCCACACTGAAGGGCCCCAGTACCCACTCCTACCAGACCATCCTCCATGGTGAAGTTGAATTGTTCCTGGGCCAAGAGTTTTAGCTGCACCAGAAATTCCAAGTACTCAGGATTATCTGGTTCTTTATAAGCGATGATTTTGGCAGCCTAAGGAAGAGGTAAATGGAGAAGGGAGAGCTAGGAGCTGACTCCATCCTCCCAATACCCCAGGGCCCCAGTTGTCTGTGATCCAGCACGTAGACCTGCCTGTATGCTTAGGTCAAGGTCAAGCTGGACTCTGTCCTGCATGAGGTGATGCTTGCCCTTAAGCAAGTGATTCAAGTCCCTCCCATTTCAAAGTTGTTTTCTTATTTGGTTTTCTGGCTCTGTCCTCCCACATATTTCATTGCCTAACTCTCTATGAATATCAAGAACCTCTTTTCAGGGCGGGGAAGGTGGCTCAGTGATAGAGCACTTGCCTTGCATGCATGAAACCCTGGGTTTGATTCCTCAGCACCACATAAGCAGAAAAATAAAAGCCGGAAGTGGTGCTGTGGCTCAAGTGGTAGAGCGCTAGCCTTGAGCTGAAGAGCTGAGGGACAGCGCCCAGGCCCAGAGTTCAGGCCCCACGACCGACCAAAAAACAACAACAACAACAACAAAAAACCCTCTTTTCTAGCTAGACACAGTGGGGCACATCTGTAATCTTAGCACTCAGGAAGCTGACTGGGTTCTTCTACAAGCTGGGTGTGGATGGCTCGTGCCTGTAGTCCTAGGTTCTCAGGAGACTGAGATTTGAGGATCATGGTTCAAAGCCAGCCTAGGCAGGAAAGTTCATTGATACTTTTTTTTTCCCCTTTTGTCAGTCAGTGGAGCTTGAATTCAGGGCCTGGGCACTATCCCTGAGCTTTTTCACTCAAGTCCAGTACTCTACCACTTTGAGCCACAGTGCCACTTCTGGTTTACTCTAGTGGTTATTTGGAGATAAAAGTCTCATGGACTTTCCCACTCCGGTTGGCTTTGAACTGCAATCCTCAGATCTTAGCCTCCTCCTGAGTACATAGGATTACAGGTGTGAGCCACCAGCTCCTGGCTCATTGAGACTCTTATTTCCAATTAACCACCCAAAAACTGGAAGTGGAGCTGTGGCTCAAGTGGTAGAGTATCAGCCTTAAGGGGAAAAAGCTGAGAGAGATAGCATCTAGGGTCTGGGTTCAAGCCCTAGTACTAGCACAAGAAAAAAAAGAGTTCTATCAGGCTTGGGTATCCTGTCTAAAACAACAAGAAACCAAATAAACAAACAAACTCCCTGTTTTCTGAAATCCTTTTAGATTACTTTGGAGCCCAGTGTTCCGGATTTTGTGCCCCTAGCTCAGAGACTCACAGCTTCGGTTTCAAAAGGCGAGTTCTCACCTGGAAGGCCTGGCGGGCACTGGCATCCTGCCCGTCTCCTCTCTCCCAGGGCCTGCGTGGAGCAGCACCCTGTGCCCCTTGCAGGCTTTGCCCAAAGATATCAAGGTGGAAGAAAACATAGTCCTCCCCAGTGAGGCCAATGTCCAGGGCCAGCAGCATCAGGGTCCTGAAGGTGTCTGGGGGGCTGCAGATGTAGATGACTGGAGGGGAAGAGAGTCAGAGAGGGAGAGGGGCAGCTTGCTGGGGGGGAGGGGGGGAGACATTCTCAGCTGGTGGCAGTTAAATGGCAACTCCAGGCCCAGTCATAGGCATGGACAGGAGAAAGATGAAGAAAAGTAGGGGGAGGTGTGGAGGGTGGAAGGAAAAGGAGCAGAGCCGAGGGGAGAAGGGAAGCGAGGACGGATTGAAAGGCCTAGGGAGAGAAGGGTGGGCTGGAGAGAGGATGCGGAGAAGGTGCGGGTGAGCCAGGCAGGGAGAGGCTGGAGGAGGGGAGAAGGCCGCGCCACGCAGGGAAGAGAAAGCAGCCGAGAAAAAAAAGGCGGATGGAACATGCTAAGAGTGCTAAATCCAGGCTCTCTCTCCCTTCCATTTAACTCGGCAGGGTGCGTGGGGGCAGGGGGAGGGGAGGCCGGGATGGGACCGAGGGTAGGAACATACATGGGGGCGTTGGTGGGGGAGAGAGAAGGAACTGGAGAGTCGGATAGGAAGGACTGGACAGGCTGGGGCAGAAATGAAAATCAGACCGGCCTAGAAAAGGGAGGGGAACGCTGGTGCCTAGGCCAGATGAAAGAGAAGGGCCTAGCGGCCTCTCACCTCGGCCCTTGCGCCGCACGGTGCGCAGCAGCAGGGTGTAGTGGTCGCGGTCGCCCTCGGCGAACCCCAGGTGGTCGATGGTGATGTTGAGGCGGTCCTGGACGCGCATGTACAGCCCCTCCACCACGAAGAAGCAGTGTTGGTCGTCGCCGGGCCGGTAGGCGTAGAGCACCAGCGCCTGGCGCTCCCAGCCCAGCCGTCGGTGCAGCGCCGCCACGAAGTCGCCCAGCTTGGCGTGGCTGGGCCCCGCGCGTGTGGTCAGTGCGAACTCTTCCTTGACCCCGAAGCCCACCGCCGGGGCCCCCGCGGTCAGCAACGGCACCCGCCAGTGCGCCGTGAAGCGGCCCACCGGAGCGGCGGCGTACACGCAGCCGGGGCCCAGGAACACGGCCGGGTGGTGTTCCCACTCGAGATCCACCGCGGCCAGGGGGGCGGCGGTGTCGGAGCAGACGCCCAGCGCGTTCTCGCTGCTCCCCAACACGGTGCGGACCGTCCAGCCCGGCAGCAGATCGGGGCGCGCCTTCACCCGGGCGAGTGCCAGCTGCACGGCCGGTCCCACGCGCGCCCAGGACCACGGGTACGAGGTGTTGGCCAGAGGCAGCACCACGGCTACCGTCAGGGTGCCTGCATGGCTGCCCGGGAGCAGCAGCAGCAGCAGGGGCAGCAGCAGCAGGGGGTACCAGGCAGCGCGCGCGGGCGCAGGCAGGGCGCGGGGGGTCCGGCATGGCCTCAGTGGGCATCGCAGCTGGCGAGCGCTGTCATCATGGTCTCCGACGCCGGTGTCGGACTCAGCGGCCCATCCGGGGCTCCGTTGAGGGGGTTGGGGGGCTCGGGTGCTGGAAGGAGGGGATCGGATCGAGGGTGCTTCCACAGGGCGCGCTTTTCCTCCTGCGACGGTCCGGGTGGAGAAGCGCGAGAGGCTGGGCGCGCGCGGAGGGCGTCGCCCAGCAGGTGGGAGCGAGAAGGAGAGCGCCCCGCGGGAGGCGATCCCCCCCCCCCACACACACCACGATGTGAGCGAGCGACCGAGCGAGCGAGCCAGAGAAGCGGCGCGGCCGCCAGCGCTCGGTGGAGCCGGGCGGGCGCGGCGGGCGCGCGGGACGGCGGGAGAGTTGGTGTCGGTCGACGCGCGTGAGCGCCTGGCCCGGACAGTGTGCCAGAGGGGGCGTCCGGCCGGCCCGAGTCTGTGCCTTGCGGCAGGAGGGGGGGGGGGTACGTTGGAGGGGCGACGAGGACCGCAGCCAAGCTCCGAAACCCTCCCTCCCGGCGGCTTCCCCTCCCAGCCTGGGAGCCCGCGGAGCCCGCAGAGCCGATCCTGGCTCTTTTAACTCCTTCCTCGCCGTCCCAAGTCTGTGGGGCTCGTCTCTCCGCGTCAGCCCGCGCGCGCTCTCAGTAGCCCAGGCTTCCCGCCGCTCCGCTGCCCGACGGTTTCCTCTCCCGCCCGCAGGGCGCCCTCACCGGGATGGGCGTCTGGAGAGGGGTGGAGTGGAGGAGGGCTGAACCCCGGACGAGTGTGGAAGCTGCGTGCGGGAGGCCAGGGGAGGGACCGATCGGCCCGATGGAGCCCCACGGCTCATCCGGTTCCCGCTGGGGAAGAGGGCAGGAGGTGCTAGGTTGGAGGTCTTGGCAGGAAAAGGTGCATGGACGCGTGTGTCTGGGGGTTGGGAGGGAGGGGTGATGGATTTCTAGAACAACGCAGGGAAGTTAAGGCGAGCCAGGGTCCTGGGTACCCAGTCCACCCACGATTTCCTTCCCTTTTCCTTTTCGCGGCTTAAGAGGCGGAAAAAGCGGCAGGTGTGCATGCGTGTGCGTGTGTGTGTGTGTTTGGTGGGCGGGGGGGGGGGGGGCCGCAATTAACTCCTTCGTTCTGAAAGATTGTGGGAAGAAGGTGGCCAGAGCGGTGGCTGCCTGGCGGGTGGGGAAGAGGTGTAAACTCACATAGGTGTGCTCTCTGCAGGAGGGCTGTTAAAGCGGCATCTGTGATGCCAGTGGGAGGTGGTGTTGGAAATGATCTTCCGAGGCGTCGGAGGTCTTTGGAGGGTTTAGGGGCACTTGACCCCCCTGGCGCCTGGTCTAGAGCTCTGTGGAACCAGACTGCCCTCTAATGGTCAGCAGGAGTTCCTGACGCTGTTGCACCTCCTGGCTCGCGCGCAAAGCTGGCCCCAACCTCCGCAAACTTGTGCGCGCAGGATGGGAAATGAGTGGACTCCGGGAGGAGTCTTGTGACTCATTTCCAGGCCTGCCCTTTCTGCCCTCTGTCCTCTTCCTTCCCCTGCACCTCGTGGCTCTTAGAGGCGTCTGATGTTTTCCATTTGCTTCCAGGCAATTTTTTTTTTTTAAGGCTAGGCTAATCAAAATTGTTTTCCATTTGCTTCCAGGCTTTTTTTTTTTTTTTTTTTTTTTAAGGCTAGGCTGATCAAACGCGTGAAATTCCACACGATTCTATGAAAGCATCTACTCGTGTGTTCAAAGACTTTGCAGCATCAGTTGCTGCATTTAGCTCATCTCTAGGAAGTAGTCACAGCAGGCCTCCAGCTACTCATCTTACACTCAGGTTGCTAGGCTTCCACATTAGACTTCGCAAAGGGTGCAAAGTAAATTCTGTATTAGTCTGTCAAGAAGTGGTATTCATAATCTCTGATACCTGGGTTACAGTGTCATCGTTCAGCTTAGATTTACCTGCCTCTTATTCTGGAATGGTGGGTAGTTCTGTCCTGGATAGTAATGATTCACATAGTTTATCGTTTCCTTCCCCAACTTGAGTGTTCGATTTTCCTCTTGCTAACCTAACCCACTTATGACCTTAAGGTAACTTGAATTGTTTCGTAATCAGCAAGTGGGCTTCTGGGGTTCTTCATGGCTTTTCCAAAGAAACAAAGAAAAAAAACAATATTTCCAGATAACCTTCAGTGTGTCAAGTTTCTGCTACATGCCAAGGGTATAAGGATAAATATATGTAGTTTGTGCCTTTGAGGACACATAGCTATAATGCAATCTACATTGAGTACTACTAGAAAGATATGGGTAAGGTGCTAAGAGGCCCAATTTGAGGGCTAACTATTCTGCCTAGATTGGAGCTAGGAAGATCTCCAAGGAGAAATAATTCAAAAAGAAAGTTATTTTGTGGGGTTTTTGTTGTTGTTGTTGTTATTGCTCATAGGGCCTGAACTCAGGGCCTGAACTCTGGGCCTGGGCGCTGTCCCTCAGCTCTTCAGCTCAAGGCTAGCACTCTACCACTTGAGTCACAGTGCCACTTCCGGCTTTTTTGCTTATGTGGTGCTGAGGAATCAAACCCAGGGCCTCATACATGTAAGGCAAGCACTCTACCACTGAGCCACCTTCCCAGCCCTGAGTAAAGAATATGAAGCATACTTTCTATGTATGGAGTTTAGGAGAACTTTGACTGTTCCGGTTGTTTAGAGCTGGTGGCCTCATGGCTGATTTCACATGGCAGGCACACTCTGTTTGGCTTTCATTTTTTTCTATATATCTTTTTTTTTTTTGTTGGTCATGGGGCCTGAACTCTGGGCCTGGGCGCTGTCCCTCAGCTCTTCAGCTCAAGGCTAGCACTCTACCATTTGACCCACAGCTATAATGAACTTTTTTCTTTTCTTTTCTTTTCTTTTTTTTGGGGGGGGGTCCAGTCGTGGGGTCTGAACTCTGGGCTTGGGCGCTGTCCCTCAGCTCTTCAGCTCAAGGCTAGTGCTCTACTACTTGAGCCACAGTGCCACTTCCGGCTTTTTTCTTTTTGCTTATGTGGTGCTGAGGAATCGAACCAAGGGTCTCAGGCATGCAAGGCAAGAGCTCTACCACTGAGCCACCTTCCCAGCCCCTATAATGTACTTTTTTTAAAAACAGGAAAGAATAGCATTTTTTTTCAGAGAAGGAAAATTAAAATTCAAAGAAGCTGAGGGATATACAAGTCATACAGCTGGCAAATGCCAGACCCAAGGAGTGAGACATCCAGCAAGGACGCCTCACCTCCCACCCAGTATCACGCCTCCTATGTCATCCATCACTGGCTCTGCGAGACCACCAGGAAGGCAGCACACACAGCGGAGTCCGCAGTTCCTCCAGCCTGGGTTCATAGATGCAGATAGAAATCCAGGGTTTGCTCCTTCATACTTTGTGGCTTTGGACAAGCTACATGATCATTCAAACGTCTGTTTCCTACTCTGAAAAATGTGATGATATGACAACTTCCTGAATAACTTGAAGATTGAAAGACCAAGCATCTGAGACATAAGATGTGCTCAGCAAATCCTGGGAGTTAGGGACAAAGTGACTGGGGAAGCAGGGAACTAGTCAAGTGCAAAGAGGAGTTACCATGGGTCTAAACACTGGGCTTCAGATCTCTGTTAGATCACACAGACAAGTTATCTTACTAAACATCAAAGTGAACAGTCTGGCATTTAGCCCCAAGGTCTAGGGAGTCTCCATGACTTGAATCCTTGAGATAGTGTCCTGGAAATTTTTGTGGTTTTTTTCCCCCCCATGGTCTTGGGCTTGAACTCTGGGCCTGATTGCTGTTTTTGAGCAACATTAGCTCTCTACCTCTTGAGCCACAGTGCCACTTCCAGTTTGTGTATGTGTATGTGTGTGTGTGTGGGGGGGGGGGGAATCGTGGTGCTTGGACTACTGGGCCTGGGCACTGTCCCTCAGCTCTTCAGCTCAAAAGGTGAGCACTCTACCACTTGAGCCACAGCACCACTTCTGGTTTTCTGGTGATTTAAATAAAAGTCTGGAAATAAAAGTCTAACATTTTCTGGGCTGGCTTTGAACCATGATCCTCAGATCTCAGCCTCCTGAGTAGCTAGGATTACAGGTGTGAGCCATTGGTGCCTGGCTCTGTGAGACTCTTATGTCCAATAAACCACCAGAAAACTAGAAGTGGCGCTGTGGCTCAAGTGGTACAGCTAGCCTTGAGCTGAAGAGCTGAGGGACAATGTCCAGGCCCAGAAAATAATAAGCCAGGTTTCAGTGGCTTGTGTAATCCTAGCTATTCAGAAGACTGAGATCATAATTCCAAGACAGCCCTAGCAGGAAGTCCATGAAATTCTTACCTATAATTAACCACCAAGAAGCTGGAAGTGAAGCTATGGCTCAAATGTTAGAGTGCTAGCCTTGAGCAATAAAGCTCAGGGATAGTGCCCAGGCCCTGAGTTCAAGCCCCAGGACCTGCATATACACATACAAATACCAAACCAACCAACCAAATAAGTAAATAAAAAACAGTCCTATTTAGACAAACAACAATTAAGGAGTACTAAATTCTCAAATAGAAGTAGCAAAATCCCGTATGAAATTTTAGAAATACAGGAAAGAAGAATATTAAAATAATAAAGTGGCTCGTCTATATGATTAATGAACATTAGTATTTTTGTGGAATTTTTTTTCACTGCAGAGAACAATAGAAGGACTGAGTTTGATTGGGATATATTGTATGCAGTTATGGAAATGTCATAAAACCTTCCCATATACAACTAACATATAGTAATCCAAATTCTTTTTTTCTTTTTTTTTGTCGGTTGTGGGGCCTGAAGTCTGGGCCTGGGCGATGTCCTTCAGCTCTTCAGCTCAAGGCTAGTGCTCTTATAAATAGAGCCACAGCTCCACTTCTGGCTTTTTCTGCTTATGTGGTGCTGAAGGATCAAACCCAGGGCCTCATGCATGAGGGGCAAACATTCTACCACTGAGCCACCTTCCCAGCCCCTGCTAATACAAGTTCTAAAAGAGGGCTGGGATGTAGCTCAGTGACAAATGACTTGCCTAGCAAGTGTAATGCCCTGAGTTCAAACCCCAGTGCCAAAAAAGAAAAGACAAAAAAATTCTAGAATAAAAAGATGCGGAGAATTTAATTTCTGCACACATATATACCTTTGCCTACCGAAGAGAAGTAAATGCATCTGGTCACAAACTACAAAAATGTTCAAAATAGCTTTATTTAAAAATGCTGTATGGGCGGGGCTGGGAAGGTGGCTCAGTGGTAGAGCGCTTGCCTTGTATGCCTGAGGCCCTAGGTTCGATTCCTTAGCACCACATAAGCAAAAAGAAAAAAGTCGGAAATGGCGCTGTGGCTCAAGTGGTAGAGCGCTAGCCTTGAGCTGAAGAGCTGAGGGACAGCACCCAGAGAGCTGAGTTCAGGCCCCACAACTGGACCCCCAAAAAATGCCGTATGGGCTGAATGTGGCTTAGAGGTAGAGTGCTTGCCTAACAGGCATGAAGGCCTGGGTTCAATTCCTTAGTACCACATAAACAGAAAAATCTGGAAGTGGTGCTGTGGCTCAAGTGGTAGAATGAGCAAAAGATGCTCAGGGATAGTGCCCAGGCCCTGAGTTCAAGCCCCAGGACTGGCTAAATAAATAAATAAATGGCCCTAAACTGGAAAACCCTGGTGTGTATGCCTGTGCTTCAGCAAGTGGTACATACTGAATTCATCAACAGGAAAATGAATAAACAAAGTGATGTATTTACATAATGGAAAGCCATTATAAAAAAGAACAGATTCTTGCCTGGCACTGGTGACTCACGCCTGTAATCACTAAGGAGGCTGAGATCTGAAAATCATGGTTCAAAGCCAGCCCAGGCAAGAAAGTCCCTGAGACTCTTATCTCCAATTAACCACCAGAAAACTGGAAGTGGCACTGTGGCTCAAGTGGTAGAGTGCTAGCTTCGAGCTGAAAAGCTCAGGGACAGCACCCAGGCTGAATTCAATCCCCATGACTGACAAAAAAACAAGCAAAACAACAGCAACTTTGTTTATGAGTTCCAAAACAAGGAAGAATCTCAAAATGGACAAGTGAAAGAAGCTAGACAAAAATGAAAACATCCAATTGGGCACCGGTGGCTCACACCTGTGATACTAGCTACTCAGGAGGCTGAGATCTGAGGATGGTGGCTCAAAGCCAGCCTGTGGGGCAGGGAGGATTGGGTGGGGGGGAGAATGGGAAGGGATGGGAAGGGGAAACAAAGGAGGAGGCTACAATGCTTGATAAGAAATGTACTCAGTGGGACTGGGAAGGTGGCTCAGTGGTAGAGTGCTTGCCTTGCATGCATGAGGCCCTAGGTTCGATTCCTCAGCACCACATAAGCAAAAAGGAAAAAAAGCGGGAAGTGGCGCTGTGGTTCAAGTGGTAGAACACTAGCCTTGAGCTGTGGTTCAAGTGGTAGAACACTAGCCTTGAGCTGAAGAGCTGAGGGACAGTGCCCACGCCAGAGTTCAGGCCCCATGACCGGACCCAAAAAAAAGAAAAAAGAAATGTACTCATTATCTTGCCTGTGTAATTGTAACCCCTTTGTACAGTATTTTCACAATAAAAAAAATAAAAAATTTTAAAAAAAAGCAAGCCTATGCAGGAAAGTCTGTGAGACTCCAATTTGCCACCAGAAAGCCAGAAGTGGGGCCATGGCTCATGTGGTAGATTGCTAGCCTTGAGCAAAAAAGCTCAGAAGTGATCAGACCCTGAGTTCTGAGTTCAACCCCTGGATGAGGCAGAGAAAGAAAGCAAGAGAGAAAATATCCCATATAATCTATGTGAAACTCAAAACTAGCATGTGATAATAGAAACCAGAATAGTTGTTGCAAAGGAATATGAACAATTTTGTGTATATGTGTCTATGCGCGCATGTCTACTTGCACGCACGTGAACTGGTACTAGGGCTTGAATTCAGGGCCTGAGTGCTATCCTTTAGCTTTTATGAGCCGTTTATTTTTTTTTTTTTGTCGGTCGTGAGGCCTGAATTCTGGGCCTGGGCTGTCCCTCACCTATCTCAAGGCTAGCACTCTACCACTTGAGCCACAGCACCACTTCTGGCTTTTTCTGTTTATGTGGTGTTGAGGAATTGAGCCCAGGGCCTCATGCATGCAAGGGAAGCACTCTACCACTGAGCCACCTTCCCAGCCCTATGAGCCAGTTTTTGTTTTTGTTTTTGTCAGTTGTTAGACTTGAATTCAGGGCCTGGGCACTGTCCCTGAGCACTTTCTCTCAAGGCTAGTGGTCTACCACTTTGAGCCACAGTGCCACTTACTGTATAGTTGTTGTGGTTAATTGGAGATAAGAATCTCAAGGACTTTTCTCTTTCCTGCCCAGGCTGGTTTTGAACCAGGACACTCAGATCTCAGCCTCTTTTTTTTTTTTTTTGCCAGTACTGGGGCTTGAACTCCGGGCCTGGGTGCTGTCCTTGAGCTTCTTTTGCTCAAGGCTAGCACTCTAGCACTCTACAGCTTGGGCCATAGCACTACTTCTAGATTTTTTTCAGAATACTTTATTGGAGATAAGAACATCTCAGATTTTCCTGCTTAGGCTGGCTTTGAACTGTATCCTTAGATCTCAGCCTCCTGAGTAGCTAGGATAGATCTCAGCCTCTTGAGAGTAGCTAATATAGGTTGGCTCATGCCAGGCATGAGCCAAGATTTTTTTTTTTTGGGTCCGGTCGTGGGACCTCAACTCTGGGCCTGGGCGCTATCCCTCAGCTCTTCAGCTCAAGGCTAACACTCTACCACGTGAGCCACAGCGCCACTTCCGGCTTTTTTTTTCTTTTTGCTTATGTGGTGCTGAAGAATCAAACCCAGGGCCTCAGGCATGCAAGGCAAGTGCTCTACCACTGAGCCACCTTACCAGCCCCATGAGCCAAGATTTTGAGGTAATAAAAATATTTTTATTTTACTAGCAGCCTGACTCCAATGATTCAAAACAGTAGAGTGCTTGCCTAGCAAACTCAAGGCTCTGAATTCAAACCCCAAGCAAAACACACACACACACACACACACACACACACACACACACACACACACACACACACAGAGTCAAGTATTTTAACCTGGGTGGTGATAAAGCGTAAGTGCATTCACAATTAAGATCTATGCTTTCTTCATTAGCAAGTTATACATCAACAAAGTACAAGTATCACAGCAATACCGTATAATTTTGAAGAGGGAGCAATATCAGTAAATGGCATTAAATTATTCCTGTACTTTTCACAAGGAGAGTAAAAATCAGATTAGCTTACTGGGCATGGCATGTCATTCATATAATCCTAGGACTAGGAAGCCTGACTCAATAATGAGATCCTGTCTCAACTAAAATTATTAAGGGAAGGATGTATATTGTAATTTTTAGAGTAACAACTAAAAGAGAAAGAGTACAGTAACTTTCAGTTAACAGAAATAGGGTGGAGTAATAAATATTAATCAGTGCAAAAGAGGATAAGAAGGAGGAAGAAAAGGGAAAGTAATGTGATGCATTTAAATGCAGATACAACCCAGGATGCCAGGTGGATGGCTCACACCTGCGATCCTAGCTACTCAGGAGGCTGAGACCTGAGGACCACGGTTCAAAGCTAGCCTGGGCATGGAAGTTTGTGATACTTATCTCCAATTAACCACCAGAAAACTGGAAGTGGTCCTGTGGCTCAAAGTGGCAGAGTACTAGCTTTGAGTGAAAAAATTCAGGGACAGCATAGCCTAGGCCTTTGAGTTCGAGCCCCACAGTGGCCAAAATAATAACAATAACAACAACAACAATAATAATACAAAGTAAATGCAGATAGAGTCTATCCCAGTTTATTATTTTATCAACATTTAGCTGTTGAAGGTGTCAGAGGGAAGAAGATTCTCTCTTTCCCTCTCTCTCTCTCTCTCTCTTTCCCTCTCTCTCTCCTCTCCTCCTCTCCCTTTCCCTCTCCTTCTTCCCTCCCCCTCCCCCCCCACTTTGGTGCCAATTCGGCTTTCTCCCTTCAAGGCTGGCGTTCTACCACTTGAGCCCCACCTCCAGTCTGGCATTTTTGCTGGTTAGAGATGGAGTCTCATAGATTTGTCTGCGTAGGTTGTCTTCAAACTTTAACCCAAAGATCTCAGTTTCCAGAGTAAATGGGATTACAGGCTGGAGCCTCCTCCTCTCCTTCCTCCTCCTCTCCCCCTCCCCCTCCTTTTCTGTATTGGGGTTCGAGCTTAAGGTTTGGAGTTTACTAGGAAGGTGTTCTACTGCTGGAGCCATGCCTCCATCCCACGATTGCTTACATTAGTTATGCGAGGGAGAGTTTCACAGGACTTTCCTCACATGTATGCAATGCATCGGCTTCAAACTCACCCCCTCCATCTCCCTTTCTTCTTTCCCCTCTTCTGCCACATTCTTACCCGCTCCATTCCCGCTGGTACCCTCAATAGTGCTTGTATTACTTTCCTGTAACTCATTTTTTAGTATGCATTAATTTCACCGAGGGGGCTCACCATGGCATTTCAGATGTAATTATATTACATTTTAACCCGAAAAAATACTGCTTTCAATTTACCTGCTCCCAACTCTCTATTTATCATCAACTTTCACTGAAATTCCTTATTCCATCTTCATGTATTTCTGAATTATGCACCATCCATTCTTTTTCCCTCTTTTTTTTTTCTGCTCCCTCTCATCTCTCTAAACAGTTCAGTAGCTAGTCATATTCTACTTACATATCCACGCATTAACACGTTTACGCATATGTACGTACCAAGGCTGCAGTTCAGAAGGGTGGAAAGAAAATTAGTATTCACTGGAGAAGTGTAAATTGTTCACATTTAATCTGAAAATGGGAAAGGAAGAAAAGACGTACGCTAGCAGAGGATGGTTTCGATCCATCGACCTCTGGGTTATGGGCCCAGCACGCTCCCGCTGCGCCACTCTGCTACCCAGGCGCTTTCTTCTTTGTGATTCCTATAGAAGGTTCTCAACACGGTGGTGGTTCTGACCTTATAACCAAGCGCCATCTAGTAACTGGTCGAACAATTTACGTCATTACGGTTAAACCCGCTGCCGTGCTGTTATTGGCCGGTTTCTGACACAGTAGGCGTTTTTATTGGCTCAAGGTGGGAGCCAATCGCGCCGGGTTTTGTTGGGACACGCCGGCAAGTCGCCTCTCCAGTAGTCTGGTCCTGCTAAGAAAGAGGCGGTTGGTACGGTCTCCATTGTTCAGGAGTGAGGGCGCCATGAGGTAAGTGGACTGAGGTGCGCCGGAGGCGTCTCCAAAAATGGAAAGGAATCGTAAGGCCGAGGACTGAGGATCTAGCGGCTGGCCCCAAACCTGGAAACTTCTGGCCTGTAGTTGGGAGGCCGGCGCTGGCGGGGCACCGGCCTGGGACGGGTTGGGGCCCAGCCGTGAGGAGGCGGGGCGGGTTCGACTCCTGGGTCTGCGGAGTTGGGATGAGGGGGCATCCTGAGGAGCACCCTTTGAGACTGAGAAGGCCAGAACATGGCGCATTCTTCCCCTGCTTGATGTTGGCGAGATAAAAAAAAAGTTACACCGCGTTAGTGTATAAATGGGAAGGAAGTTCTTTAGTCTCTGAGCGGTAGGATTGGTGTGCTCAGGGGTATCGGTTACTTCTTGGGTGGCCTCTCTCTGAACCCAGTCACTACTTGGTGAGTTTGCGAATAAATCCTGAATTAGGATGTCCTGGGAGAGGATCTGGCCCAGCTTGGAGTGGGAGATCTGAGCAGTGGCGTCCCCTCTCCAGTAGAGAAGTTAAGAGTGATGGTGGTTAGCCAACTTGAAATGTTATGCCAGGTATGGTGGCGATTACTTTCCTCAGGTCAAAATAAAATCTTTGCGTTTCTAGGGGTGACAGAGGCCGGGGTCGTGGCGGGCGCTTTGGTTCCCGAGGAGGCCCAGGAGGCGGGTGAGTGCTTCTCTCTCTCTCTCTCCCTCCCTCCCTCTCTCTCTCTCTCCCTCCCTCCCTCTCTCTCCCCTCCCCCCCTTTCCTTTCCTTTCTTTGCATCTTGTACTGGTTAGTTTCAGTCTGAGAACATTGGGAGTGGCCTATGTTACTTGACTTTGTGAATCCAAGTATGATTTAGAAACATTTATCAGCTAAATTTATCTCCTGCTAAATTAGACTCCCTTTGCTATGAAAATAGAGTAGTACTTTATTCTGAAGACAGACATGTTTCCAAAGTTGCTGGTGCATTGTATACAGCTCACTTGATGTCTGGTGAATAATTTTGACTTTTTTATATTTTAGGTTCAGGCCCTTTGTGCCACATATCCCATTTGATTTCTATTTGGTGAGTACCTTGGGTTAGTATGTATGAATTCACTGGCCACTGTTTATCTAGTGATGACCGCTTTATCAAGTCAAAGGGTAGTTGGAGTTGGAAAAGGGATTTGTGAATGGAATTAGGGTTTAAATTTTTTGTTGTTGTCTAGTTTTGGTGCTGAGGATTGCATGAGTGCTTTGAGCATGCTAAGCACGTGCTCTACCACTAAGGTACACTTCCAGCTCCTAATTCTAATTTTATCTTTAACATATATTGTATACACATTGGGGTTCAGTGAATATACACACACACACACAAGCATGTATCCATCTGATCAAATTCAAGCTTTCTTTGTCCACCCACCTTCCAAAGAGTTATTGTGAATGAACTGTGTTGCATTATATGTGAAAATAATGTAGGCAGGGTAGAAGACATAATTCCTTGGCTACATGATTTGTAATCTTTGTTCTCGACAATTAGTTGTATCTCTGCCTACCTTTTCATGTAAAGGTAATGAGAGCTTTAATTATGATTCTTCTTGTAGCTTGTATCCTTGTTGAACATTGTGTGTGTGTGTGTGTGTGTGTGTGTGGTTGTGAGGCTTGAACTCTCTGGGCCTGGGTGCTGTCCCTCAGCTCTTCAGCTCAAGGCTAGTGCTCTACCACTTGAGCCACAGCACCAAGTCTGGTTTTCAGAGTCGTTTATTGGAGATAAGAGTCATAGACTTTCCTGTCTGAACTTGGTTTGAACCATTATCCTCAGATCTCAGGCTCCTGAGTAGCTAGGATTACAGGTGTAAGCCACCAGTGCCCAGCCTTGTTGAACATCTTAAGGTATAAAACCAGCTACTCTAGAGTTTTCTTTTTTTTTGTTGGTCGTGGGGCTTGAACTCTGGGCTTGGGCGCTGCCCCTGTGCTCTTCAGCTCAAGGTGAGTGCTGTACCACTTGTGCCACAGCGCCACTTCCGGTTTTCTAGTGGTTTATTGGAGATAAGAGTCTCACAGACTTTCCTGCCCAGGCTGGCTTTGAACCCAGATCCTTAGATCTCAGCCTCCAAAGTAGCTAGGATTACAAGCGTGAGCCACTGGCGCCTGGCTACTGTAGAGTTTTCTGTTTTAAATTTTCTTCAGTTGTAGCAGGAAAAAAAAAAATCTCCTGTATATTATTTTGGTAAATAGTATTTCTTATTTAGTGTGAAATGGCCTTTCCTCGGGTGAAGCCAGCACCTGATGAAACTTCCTTCAGTGAAGCCTTGCTGAAGAGGAATCAGGACCTTGCTCCCAATTCTGCTGAACAGGTATCTTTTTTTAGCTTCTGTCTGAGATTATGCTAAGAAAGTTTCTGGGTTTTTTTGTTTGTTTTGATGCTGGTCCTGGGGCTTGAGCTCAGGGCCTGGGTACTGTCTCTGAGCTTTTTACTCAAGGCTAGAGCTCTACCACTTGAGCAAGCTCCAGTTCTGGCTGTTGTGGTGAAATAAAAGTCTTAGGGACTTTTCCTGCCCAGGCTGGCTTCTGACCATGATCCTCAGATTTCACTCTCCTGAGTAACTAGGATTACAGGCATGAACCACTGGCATCAGGCTAGTTTTTAAAATTTTTTGGTGGTACTGATGTGAACTCAGGGTCTTGAGCCTACTAGTTAGTTGGTATATCAGTAAGAGATGCCTGAAAGTAAACCGTGAATATTAGTGAGGTTATTGATCTTTACTGAACTTCAGTGTTAGAGAGCTTGTCTAGAATGTCAGAGCCTTGGCTGTGATCCCCAGCAAGAATGGCAGATCTTAAACTCCACTCGGCATTTGTTTTCCTTTTTGTAGGTAGAGATAGAGCTGGAGATGAATGTATGAACAGATTATGCTTTTTTTTTGTTTTTGCTTTTTTGGTACCAGTCCTGGGGCTTGAACTCAGGTGTGGGTTCTGTCCTTGAGCTTTTTTGCTCAGGATTAGTGCTCTATCACTTGATCCATAGCTCCATTTCTGTCTTTTTGGTGGTTAGTTGGAGATAAGAGTCTTATAGACTTTCCTGCCTAGGCTAGCTTCAAACCATGATCTTCAGATCTCAGCCCAAGTAGTAGGATTACAGGTATGAACCACTGGCACCTTGCTCATGAATTCATATTTTTGGAGGGGAATCTAGTAATGCTGTCAAATAGTTGTTTTCTTCTGATATATTCAAGACCAGCAGTGTTGAACTGTTATCAAAGCCCTAAATTAGTATAACTTCTAGAGAAGTTGCATTTAATTATTATTATTTTTGTTGGTTGTGGAGCTAGAACTTGGCTTGGGCGCTATCCCTCAACTCTTCAGTGCAAGGTGGGCACTCTACCACTTGAGCCACAGTGCCATTTCTGATTTTCTAGTGGTTTATTGGAGATGAGTCTAACGGAAGGAGACTTTCCTTCCCAGGCTGGCTTTGAACTGTGATCCTCAGATCTCAGCCTCCTGAATAGCTAGGATTACAGGCTTGCATTTAATTTTTTATCTTTGCTTCATGTGTTTTTTCAGGCCTCTATCCTTTCTCTGGTGACAAAGATAAACAATGTGATCGACAATCTAATTGTAGCTCCAGGGACATTTGAAGTGGTGAGTTTTTTTGATGATACAGTACTAAGAAAGGGCATCCTTGGTAATATGGAAGCTTTCTTGGCCTCTGATAACTTTTCAGTTATCTTTTATTGGAATCCAAGTCCAAAAGTATAGTAAGATTCTGAACAAAATCTTTATCACTGTTATAATAGGCTTTTGATTGTTTCATTGTTGCTACTTCCAGATCTGAGTAATTAAAAGCAGTGTTGATAAGAGTTCTGAGAAAAATAACACACTTTTGTTCTTCTAATTCTTTTCCTGAAATGAATCCTGTTTCCAACAGCAAATTGAAGAAGTCCGACAGGTAGGATCATACAAAAAGGGAACAATGACTACAGGACACAATGTGGCTGACTTAGTGGTAATACTGAAGATTCTGCCAACATGTGAGTTTTCCTTCCTATGTCTTTCTTTTTTTCTCTCCTTCCCCCACCCCCTCCCAGGGCTATGTGCATGTTAGGCAGGCACTCTGCCACTCCCCAGCCCATCTTTCTGACCATTAAATGGGACACAAGTGGGTTTGAGGTCTAAGAAACTTATATAGCCCAGACTTTTGTGAAAAGGTATGTTTGAAAGACAATGTGTTGAGGTGATAAGGAACAAAAACTCTGTAATGTATACTTTAAAGAATGTATATCCTAAGGTACTGTAGTGGATTGTGTTTCTCAACTGGAGGTGATTTTGCTCCCCATAGGATACTTGGCAGTGTTGAGACATCTTTGGTTAAGTCTTAACTAGGGGGTGCTACTGGCATGAAAAGGCCGTAGAAGCTGTGCGCCGGTGGCTCATAACCTGTAAACTTAGCTACTTAGGAGGCTGAGATCTAAGGGTCACAGTTCCAAGCCAGCCTGGGCAGAAAAGTCCCCGTGAGACTCTTATCTCCAATTAACCACTCACACAAACTGGAAGTGGCACTGTAGCTCAAAGTGGTAGAGTGCTAGCAAAAGAGCTCAGGGACAGTATCTAGGCCCTAAGTTCAAGGCCCATAACTGCCCCCCCCCAAAAAAAAAAAAAAAAGTGATAGAAGTCAAGGGATAGGTTGGTATTGGTGGCTCATACCTGTAACTCTAGCTGAGGGAGGCTGAGATCTAAGAATCCTAGATTGAAGCCTAGGCAGGAAAGTTCATGAGACTTTTATCTCTAATTTACCACCAAATACCTAGAAATGGAGCTGTGGCTCAAGTGGTAGATTGTCAGCCTTGAGCAAAAAAGTTGAGACAGCACCCAGTTTCAAACACTGTCAGAGATATTGCTAAATATCCTACAGTATACAAGATACCTCTCATCTCTAATGAATTATCCAGCCTCCAATTCACGTTACTGACTTGAAATGTCAGGGTCTGGGTGTATAGATCAAATGGTAGAATTTGCCCTAGCATATGCAAAGGCCTTGAATTCAATCCTAGTACTGCAAAAAGAGAAAAAGAAGACATGAGGTTATCAGTCTCTTGAACCTCTGACCAGGATTTGTCCTTTCCTTATAATTTATTCTATTACATGCCTTTACTTCAGAAATGAGTATTTAGTTTAGAGATACATAGAAGTCTCTTCATAAATGGATTGTTATAACCTTCACTATGTTCTCTATCTAGTGGAAGCTGTTGCTGCCCTGGGAAATAAAGTTGTGGAAAGCCTACGAGCACAAGATCCTTCTGAAGGTTTGTGTTAACTGTTCAGTATCAGTGGAAGCTGGGTTGTATCATCGTGTACTTTGAACAAAGTCTAGTCAGGCTAGATTGAAGAGTAAATGCAGTTTTTTTGTAGAGGCTTCAAGTGGTCAGAATTGGCTTGGTTTCCTTTTTGTTGTTGTTGTTGGTTGTAGGTCTTGAACTCGGGGCCGGGGTGCTGTCCCTGAGCTCTTGTGCTCAAAGCTAGTGTTCTACCACTTTGAGGCTCAGCCTCACTTCTGGTGGTTAATTGGAGATAAAGAGTCTCATGGACTTACCTGCCTGGGTTAGCTTCAAACTGCTATCCTCAGATCTCAACCTCCTGAGTAGATAGGATTATAGATTTGAACCACCAGTACCTAGCAATTTGGTTTCCTTTGTAAAGTTTTGTATTCTATTAAATGCTTACTGAAGTTCTTATATTTCTGGGGATCAAACCCAGGGCCTCACATGTGCTGGGCAAGTATTTAACATTTAGCTATATTACCAGTTCTCATTTTTTAAAAGCCCAACATAAAAGAATATCAAAACCTGCTTGTAAAATAGGTATAGTGGGGCAGGAGGAACATTAGCTACTTATATAGTGAGACTTTCCTTCAGGAAAAAGAATCTGTTTTTCTCTACCCCTACTCTGGAGTAAAACTGGTGATTTAATGAAAATGTGAGGTAAAAGCTGGCTATTTTCTTCTTTCAGTTTTGACCATGCTGACCAATGAAACTGGCTTTGAAATCAGTTCTTCTGATGCCACAGTGAAAATTCTCATAACAACAGTGCCACCCAATCTCCGAAAACTGGACCCAGAGCTCCATTGTGAGTCTTTTTTCCACTGCTCACAAGAGGAAAATTTAAAACATAGTACTTTTCCTGTTACATTTACTTTAGCTGTTTGCTGTTCCACATGAAACTTTTTGGAAATTTAAATATTTTAAATTTGCCCTTAACTTGCTCATTCCCTGTAATTTAGAAGATTTACAAGTTTCCTAGTGAAATTTTCTTTTCTTTTTTGTGCCAGTACTGGGCTTGAACTTGGGGCTTTGTATTCTTGCTTGGACTCTTCACTCTGTTCTACCACTTGAGTCATGCCTCCAGTATGGCATTTTGGCAGTTAATTGGAGATAGTCTTCTGGATTGCTCGGGCTGGCTTCGAACCTCAGTCCTCAGATCTCAGCCTCCTGAGTAGTTAGGATTACAGGCGTGAGCCACTAGCGCCCAGCCCTGAAATTTTCAAAGATAGAATGGCCAAGAAACTGGTGGACTGCAGAAATATTTAAAGGGGATGTTGTAGGCTTTTGGAAAAGATAATGGATCTTGCATGCTTCTATATTTGTTTGGAGGAGAAGTAGCAAATTTTGGACAATTTTTAGATGGTTTAAAGAATTGCTCTTAGCCTACCTTCTTTCCAAGTTTTTGGACTGTGGCATTAAATTGCTTTCTTAATAGGAATGTTTTATTTTGGCCTGTCATACTTGTCTTCTAGTGGATATCAAGGTGTTGCAGAGTGCCTTAGCAGCCATCAGACATGCCCGCTGGTTTGAGGAAAATGCTTCTCAGTCCACGTGAGTCTCTCCCTGATCACTGGTATGAAGAAAACCTTTCTGAGCCTTGGCGCTGGTGGCTCATGTCTGCAATCCTAGCTACTTAGGAGGCTGAGACCTAGAGGATCAAGGTTCGAAGTCAGCCTGACCAGAAGTCTGAGACTCCATCTCCAATTAACTAGCAAAATGCTGGACTAGAGGCGTGGCTCAAGTGGTATAACAACAGCTATGTGTGAAAAGCTGAGCAAGAACATGTGGCCCTTAGTTCAAGCCCTGGTATACTGGCACCAAAAAAAAGAAAAGGAAAGAAAAAGGAAACCTTCTTGAATGGGTTTGGTAGTACATGCCTGTAATTCTAGCACTGTAGAGATGGAAGCTGAAGGATGTCATAGAGACTATCCTGGGCTACATAGTGAGTTCCAGGATACACAAGACCCTGTGTCAAAGAACAAAAAAAAAGATAACCTTTGTAACTGAAGTGAATTGCAGGATGCACCCATACTCCACTGAAAGAACTGTTTTGGCTGTGATTCACATTAAGATTGAAAGAGGATGTGTAATTCTGTAAATAGTTTCAACTCTGGCTCAATGTGGAAATACATGATATTCTTTTTATTTTTTGTGTCTCTCCTTTATTCAGAGTTAAAGTTCTCATCAGACTGCTAAAGGACTTAAGGATTCGTTTTCCTGGTTTTGAGCCCCTCACACCCTGGATTCTTGACCTACTTGTAAGTAAAGAACAATTGGAGTTCCTCTCAGCCTGTTGACAGTAATTACCCTGAAACCTACCTCAAGTTGGAGAAGCTTAATAGCAATTCTGACATGCATTGGTGATAACATGTCTATAATCCTAACACTCTGATGTAGGGGCATTTCAAGTATGAGGCTGGACTGGGCTGTACAGGGAAGACCCTGTGTCAAAAAACTAGTAAAAAAAAGAAACCTAGAGCTGGGTGCTGGTGGCCCAAGCTGGTGGCCCTGTTTCTTCAGGAGGCTGGCTGTGTTCTGAGGATCATTCTTTGAAGTCAGCTGTGGCAGCAAAGGCTGAGACTTTTTTTTTTTTTTGCCACTTCTGACTTTTTCTGTGTATGTGGTACTGTGGGGTCAAACCCAGGGCTTCATGCATGCTAGGCAAGCACTCTACCACTAAGCCATTGAGTAAGACTCTTAATCTTCAATTAACCAGCAGAAAACTGGAAGTAGAGCAGTGGCTCAAGTGGTAGAGCACCGGCCTTGAGTGGAAAAGCCTAGACAGTGTCTAGGACCTGAGTTTAAGCTCCTGCCCCATTACCAACAGAAAAAAGAACTTTGAAGCTGTTGCGTAGTACTGCACATCTGTAGTATTAGCACTTGGGAGGCAAAAAGCAGGAGGCTTGATTTTTATTTTTTTTGTGCCTGTCCTGGGGCTTGAACTCAGGGCGTGGATGCTATACTTGAGCTTTTGTGCTCAAGACTAGCCCTTTATCACTTGAGCCACAGTCCATTCCTGGCTTTTTTGGAAATTTCCTGTCTAGGCTAGCATCCAACTGCTGTCCTCAGATCTCAGCCTTCTGGGTGACATAAATCAGCACGCAGGAGCTTAACAATTTTGAGTCCAACCTGTAGTACACAGAGTAAGGCTCTGAATCAGAAAAACAATATACAACAAACCCTAATTCAAGGCCAGCCTACGCTATAGCAAGACTCTGTCTCAACTCCCTCCTCCCCAAGACAAAAGGCAATTTGGTAGATAACCCAATAAAAAATTCAAAATTATTACTTCAGTAGGAGTTTGTTATATGAATAATTGAGTGGTAGTACCTATTAATTTCACTGCTATAACTTTTTTACTGTGATGATAGATGACTGAGCAGCCATTTCAGGATTCCTGGAGAATTGTGGAAATTTTGGCTAGACCTTAATGGCTAATTTTCCTTAATGGTTGTATGGTTTGTTTGAAGATATACAATTGCCATTTTGGTTGTATACCTACCAGACTTAATTCTTTTCCAGGGGCACTATGCTGTGATGAATAACCCCACCAGGCAGCCTTTGGCCCTAAATGTGGCATACAGGTACAGCCAGTTTCTTCAGATTTGGATTATTAGCTGTTTTGTGCACTTTGTAAATACCTTTCTGTGTTTCAGGCGTTGCTTGCAGATTCTGGCTGCAGGACTGTTCCTGCCAGGTTCAGTGGGTATCACTGACCCCTGTGAGAGTGGCAACTTCAGAGTGCACACAGTCATGACCCTGGAACAGCAGGTATGACAGCTATGAAATGGTGCATTTTGCCCCACTTTCAAATACTCTTGGTCTTAAGAGGATCAGAATCTTGGAATTCTGAAGTACTTAAGGACCTGGGATTGAAAGTAGTCTCAGTTTTCACACTTTTGTTAGTCAAATACAACTTTGATCCTCTTTGCCAAGTTATCATTTTGCTCTTCTTTAGGACATGGTCTGCTATACAGCTCAGACTCTCGTTCGAATCCTCTCACATGGTGGTTTTAGGAAGATCCTTGGCCAGGAGGGTGATGCCAGCTGTGAGTGCTTCCTGTGGGGTAGATTAGGGGTTTCTTAGGGGACTCTGGTTTACAGACAGTTCTTACTCCTCAAACGTCTTAGGATTTCTACTGTGTATATCATACTTTGTTGGGCTGTTTGTCTGATACTACCTTCTTTCGCCTCCTAGATCTTGCTTCTGAAATATCTACTTGGGATGGAGTGATAGTGACACCTTCAGAAAAGGCTTATGAGAAGCCACCAGAGAAGAAGGAAGGTGAGGAAGAGGAGGAAAATACAGAAGAACCACCTCAAGGGGAGGAAGAGGAAAGCATGGAGACTCAGGAGTGACCTTCCCTTCACACTCTTCTAATTCAAGAAGACTGGAGCCTAACTTTCCTGCTACTGGGTTTTATGT
This sequence comes from Dipodomys spectabilis, assembly GCF_019054845.1. Classification (NCBI taxonomy): domain Eukaryota; kingdom Metazoa; phylum Chordata; class Mammalia; order Rodentia; family Heteromyidae; genus Dipodomys; species Dipodomys spectabilis. The sequence goes on from NW_024870746.1 coordinate 7,533,091, forward strand.
GGTGGCTTTTCTATGGGATAGGGAGATGGCATGAAGGAAAATAAACTGTACAGAAAGATAGGTCATTCCTTTGTTTTGATACTGGCTTAGCAGCCAGAAATCTCCCATTTATGACCCATGCCACTCATCATAATAAAGCAGGTTACCAACATTTCTTACTGCTCTAGAATCCTAATTCCCCCAAACCTCTCAACTAGTACTTTGTTGTTGAAATGTTGTGAACTGTTAAGTGGAATTTTTTTCTAAGAAAAACGATTAAAGTACTTCCTAGTAGGGCTTCTGGTCTTGTGATGACTTTTTTCTTTGTCTTTCTATAGTCTTTGAGAATTATACTTAGTCTTTTACTATTTACATTAAGAACACAATCTCAAGCTAGCTGAATTAAATATAGACTTCTGCCTTAAGGGATTTGGGAGACCCTTTAATTACTGGAAGTTCTGCAATGTTTATAGAAGGCTGAGAGATGCATCAATATGGAAAGCTAGGAGGTAGGTAGCAGGTCACATTTTCCTATGGAAACTATGAGTATTTGTTTACTATGAACTGTTACTCATTTCTGATATGCTACAAAAGAGATTCCCTTCAGTTGCCAACAAACATTTACAGCTTGTACAATGACTAGGCCAAAAGCTTAGTATTCTTGTTGTGGGGATACAGTATATTTTTTTGTGCCTGTACTGGGGCTTGAACTCGGGGTCTTGTGCTCTTGCTCAAGAGCTTTCTTTTTTGCTCAAGAGCTGGCACCCTACTAATTGAATCAATACTTCAGAATTGGAGACGAGTCTCTTTGGTTGTGTGCCTGAGTTGCCTCCAAACTGATCCTCAGATCTCAGCCTTCTAAGTAGCTATGATTAACAGGCGGGTACCAGTGAGCTGCTGGTGCCTAGCCAAAGAATCTTGAAATAAGTACAGACTCTTGGACCCCTTCCACATATCAGTAAACTAGAATACTATATTTAAACATTTATTGAATTAAATGGTCCTAACAATACTGCTATATTCAAGCCAGTGCAATCAACAGAAGGTGGACCTATGTTATTTACCTTGACTCTTGACTGTCTTCACTAAACAAAAGAAATCACAGGTAAAGGATATGCTGCCCAAGTCCAAGGAACAAGGCATGTTAACAAAAGACGCTCTAGTCTGGTTAACTATAGGCATGTAAAAAGGTGAATAGCTTTCTTAAAAACGTAAAGATTCATTTTTGGAAGGAAGCAAGAACTAATATAGTCCTTTCAGATCCTGAGTCCTACTATACAGAGGGTTCTTAGGATCACTACATAAGTACTTCAAAAGAAACCAGAATTGCCTTTCTGGTATCTCAAGATCAATAGGTATTGTTTCCTGGAATCTTCTTCATGTCTTGAAACAAGGCAGCTGGGAAACAGTACTTGTGCTACTTGGGTCACAGCCCCACCTTCTGTTACTTGCTTGGGGAACTAGGAGGATAAACTCCTGAATCCAGCATTGCCCTCCTGCGGGCAGTTTCCTTGGCAACATTGTGGTTTAGCCGCCTCAGCCGTTCCTACAAGACAGGAAGATTTTGATTCTAGTAACTGCTGTGAATGGCTTTAACATTTAGTCAACCAGATGCTGAGAAGTATCTTGGATTTGGTCTGTCTAAGAATGTCATAGGTAAATATGTAAAATGACAGCAAATTGAGAATTGAGAATCTATCAACTAAGTCCTCTTTTCCAATATTGAATGCTTGCCTAGCAAGCATTAAGTCCTAGATTCAAGTCCCAAGTACTGCAAAGAATTTTTTGAGGTGATTTAAAAACTGGTTATAAAGCAGAGCAAAGAATCACAGTTCTTCAGATATTTCTATTTTGGTGGGCAATAGAGTTTGAACTAAGGGCCTCATGCTTGGAAGGCTAGCACTCTACCACTTGGACCATACGTCTAGCCTTGTATTTTTGCTGATTATTTTAGAGATGTGTACTTCTGAACTTTTCTGCTTAGGCTGGCCTTGAACTGGCAATCCTCTCAGTCTCCTGAGAAGCTAGGGTTACAGATGTGAGCCATTACCTGGGCATTCTGTAGAATGTTGTTGACCAAGACAACACGTCGTCTGGCATTAAGCAGCTTCTTAACATAGGGGTCGAGATCCAGGGCCACTTTCTGATCCTCATTGATGCGGCACAGTTCTGGGGATAGAAGGCACAGACTAAACATTTGCTGGCTCATCTCCTGTTCTTAGCAAGAGTAGGCCAATAATGGGATGACAGGCACTTGCGCCCTCTTGGGATAGAGACACCTTTCCTTCACTTTCTTTAATTGTCCTTCCTTCACGAAGAGTATTGGCAGCTCTGACGTTGTGGAAGTGACAGAGACACAGCCCAGAGGTTGGCAGAATAAAAAGGTCGTGAAAGCGATTTAGCGGATTTTTGGTATACAGGGATGCTCGCTTACCTGTAGCGAGATTATCAATTTGTTCCCGGAGCTCTACCTGGCTCTCTCTGCAAAGAGGTAAAAAGGCTTACAATGGTACTAGTTTTGCTGACCTAAGTACTGGGATGGGTCGGCCTCACAGGCCCCAGCTGGCAGCCCCACCCATTCTCCTTTCTTCGTTTAGGCAGTTTGCGTATTGGCGAACTGAAGTTTGAACTGAGGGCCTAGCGATTACCAGACAGGCTCTCCACCACCTGAACCACGCCCCCAGCCCTCATTTATTCCTCAGTCTCCACTAGAACTCACTAGATCTCCGCCTTTTGCGGCCCCGCCCTTACACGGCTAGCTCGCGAGGCCCCGCCCCCAGCCTTCTTCCCGAGCACCTGACCGCGTGGACGTGGGAGTCAAGTTGCTGTACAGCCGGCCGTAGAAACTCTAGAAGCCCCTCAGCAAAGAGGTCGCGGCCTGTGGGCCCCGCCACCGGGGTCCCTGCCCCGGACACAGTGGCGGAGGCAGATCCCGCCATGGCGAACTATCCAGCCGCCAAGAGCCTGCCGCGGAGGCCGCCGGGAACTGCAGCCTACCGAAGTGCGCCGCGAGAGGGCGCTCGGGAAATACGCATCCTTGAGACACTGGGATGGTTGGGAAATGGAGTTTCAAGAGTGCAGCGGAAAGGGCCTGGACGTAGAGCTTTCTGGGAGTTGTAGTTCTTTGGAGGCCTTGAAAGGCAGGGTGTGAGGGTGTGTGTGTGTGGGTGCACCAGCTTGAACTCAGGGCCTGAGCCTTTTTGAAAAAGGTTGACTCTCTACCACTTGAGCCACAGTTCCGCTTCTGGTTTTCTGGTGGTTAATTGGAGATAAAGAGTTTCCTACCCAGTCTGAGTACTAGGATTACAGGCGTGAGTCAAGACGCTGGGCTCCTCCAAAGAGTATTTATTTTTGCCATTCCTGGGGCTTGAATTTAGGGCCTGGGCACTGTCCCTGAGCTCCTTTTGCTCAAGGCTAGCGCTCTACCATTTGAACCACAGGGCCACTTCTGGCTTTCTGTTTATGTGGTACTGAGAAACTGAACCCAGGACTTCATGAATGCTAGGTAAGCACTCTACATAAGACACAGTCCCAGTCCCCAAAGACTATTTTTATTTTATTTTTTGTCGGTTGTGGGGCCTGAACTGTGGCATCCTGGATGCTGTCCCTCAGCTCTTCAGCTCAAGCTAAGTGCTCTACCACTTGAGCCACAGCACTACTAGCAGCTTTTTTTTGTTTATGTGGTGCTGAGGAATTGAACCCAGTGCATGCAAGGCAAACACTCTACCACTGAGCCACCTTCCTAGCCCCGAGTATTTTTAATGGCAGGAAATATGTAAACAAACTACATAACTACAAGTCTTTAAAAGGAATGATTTTGCCTGGCACCAGTGGTTTACGCCTGTAATCCTAGCTACTCAGGAGGCTTCAGAAGATCACGGTCAAAGCCAGCCCAAGTAGGAAAATCCGAGAGACTCTCATCTCCAATTAACCACCAGAAAACAGGAAGTGGCGCTGTAGCTCAAGTGAGGGAGCACTCGACTTGAGCTGAAGCTGGGGGACAGTGCCCAGGCCCAGAGTTCATGCCCACGACTGACCAAAAAAAGAAAAAAAAGGAATGAATTTAAGAATGAAATTCTGATACAGGCTAGAACATTAATGAAATTGGGGGACACTATATGAAATAAGCTTGAATGTGTAAGATGTACTTACAGAGGCCTAATGTACGGCAGGAGTTGGGTGTAGCTCAGTGGTAGGGACACTTGAATAGAATGAGTGGGGCCCTGCGTTGGAGTCTCAGCATTGGAGAAAATGTAGGCTGGGTTGAACAGGAGAGGAGAATAGAGTTTTGCTTATTATGAAGTCCCAGTATTGGAAAGATGAAAAAGCTTTGGAGATAGTGATTATTGTGCACAGTATTAATGTACTCAATGCCACTGAACTGTACACTTAAAATCAGTGAAAGTAAATTTTGTTCTATGTTCATAGTGAAAAATATTGAAACTCTATGTTGCCATGTTTTTTTCTTCCCTCAGAGATGGTTTCTTTTTTTTTTTTTTTTGTCGGTTGTGGGGCCTGAACTCTGGGCCTGGGCGCTGTCCCTCAGCTCTTCAGCTCAAGGCGAGCGCTCTACCACTTGAGCTACAGCGCCACTTCCATCTGAGATGGTTTCTTAGGTCATTCATTCAGAGTATGTGTTCTTAGGTGTTAATGTGCTTCAGTGGCTTCTAAATCCCTGGCACTTGTAGGACAAAATGATGCTGAAATACTCCCTGAGGATGAGCCAAAGGGTCCACAGAGATAAAGGGGACCATAATCTTCAGTAATGGAGGTAGATGTTATTTAATCACCAGAGAATGGTGGTCAGCAGAGCTGAGACCCAGCTGTGATTCTTAGTCTTGTACATTTAAAAAACATTGGGTTTCATTGTTCTCTCTGGTGATTTAAAGGTAAAACTCCCAAGAGGATCAGGACTTATTTTGGGACGAGTTAACATGAAAGGGGTAGCTAGGGGTAACTGCAACTTGCTTGTTAGCCCTTGGCAAGAGGAAGCCCAGGGGATAAAAGTGATGTCAGTGCAGAAAAGGATCCAAGCTTCTGAGGCCTCTATTAGGGAAAAGAGGCCTGAACTGGGAAAGGGCCTTGGAAGTTTATGGGTCAGTGTTTGGACAAGAAACCCAACTAGGGGCTGGGAAGGTGGCTCAGTGGTAGAGTGCTTGCCTTGCATGCATGAGGCCCTGGGTTCCATTCCAAAGCTGGAAGTGGCACTGTGGCTCAAGTGGTAGAGCACTAGCCTTGAACTGAAGAGCTGAGGGATAGTGCCCAGGCCCAGTCAGTTCAGGTCCCATGACTGACAAAAAAAAAGAAAGAAACCCAAGTCAAGCTAGTTTTCTTAGTTACATCTTCAAAGTAATTGTCTCTTAGAAAATAAAGCTAGAAGCCAGGTACTGGTGGCATGTGCCTGTAATCCTAGTTATACAGGAGGCTGAGATCTAAGAATTGTGATTGGAAGTTTGTCCAGGCAGGAAAGACCATGAGACTCCAGTTAATCATCAAAAAGCTGTACCTTAAGTGGTAGAGTTCCAGGCTTGAGTGAAAAAGCTGAGACAGCATCCACGCCCTAAGTTCAAGCCCCAGGAGAGGATGGGTAGAATTCATACCAAGTTCAGAGATCATGATTCTCCTAGAGGAGCACAGGGAATTCCCCTACCAGCTATTGGGCTCAATGTGCTTTTTTCTTTTGTTGGTTGTGAGGATTGAACTCTGTGCCTGGGTGCTGTCCCTCAGCTTTTCAGCTCAAGGCAAGCGCTCTACCACTTGAGCCACAGCACTACTTCTGTTTTTCTGGTGGTTCATTGGAGATGAGTCTCATGATTTTCCTGCCTGGGCTGGCTTCAAACCATGATCCCCACTACTCCTACTCAGCCTCCTGAATAGCTCAGATTATAGAAATGAACCACCAGCACCCAGGGTTCTGTGCTCCTTTGTTTGGGATTTCTTTTCCCCCATGAGATGGGACACACAAGCGAGATAGGAAAAGACAGCCCGGGTTACTACAGCCAATTCCTTTGCTGAGACTACCCCTTGATCACTATTTTTAGCATAAAAAGATTCCAGCCATCCTGCCTGTTCCTTGCTGGAATTGAAAACAGCAGTTGAGAGGTAAAATCCATTCTTGCACTCCAGCACTAGAAAAGTCAAATGGGGCTTATTGTCCAAGCTCAGTCCTCTGCTATTACCTATTGCCCATCTCCATCCCTTCCACTCCCTACAGTTTATGGTTCTAGGCAGCCCAATGGTAACTGGCATGGCTGGGGATGGGCTTTTTTTCTTTTTGGTTAGTTGTGGGGCCTGAACTCTGGGCCTGGGCGCTGTCCCTCAGCTCTTGAGCTCAAGGCTAGCACTCTACCACTTGAGTGTCAGCCACACTTCCAGCATTTTTCTGCTTATGTGGTGCTGAGGAATGGAACCCAGGGCCTCATGCATGCAAGGCAAGCACTCTACCACTGAGCCACCTTCCCAGCCGTTTTTTTTTTTTTTGGGTCCAGTTGTGGGGCCTGAACTCTGGGCCTGGGCACTGTCCCTCAGCTCTTCAGCTCAAGGCTAGCGTTCTACCACTTGAGTCATAGTGCCACTTCCAGCTTTTTTCTTTTTGCTTATGTGGTGCTGAGGAATCGAATCCAGGGCCTCAGGCATGCAAGGCAAGCGCTCTACCACTGAGCCACCTTCCCAGCCCCTGGGCTTTTTCTTTTCTTTGTCGGCCGTGGGGCTTGAACTCTGGGCCTGGGCGCTGTCCCTCAGCTCTTCAGCTCAAGGCGAGCGCTCTACCACTTGAGCTACAGCGCCACTTCCGGTTTTCTGGTGGTTTATTGGAGATAGGAGTCTCATGGTCTCTCCTGCCCGGGCTGGCTTTGAACCGCGATCCTCAGATCTCAGCCTCCTGAGTAGCTAGGATTACAGGCGTGAGCCACCAGCGCCCGGCTCCTGGGCTTTTTCTTAAGCAGCAGAAAGAAAACAATGCTGGGGTCCAAATGCCATCAGGCTTTAGTTTCTCATAGGCTGAACGTGTTGGCCTATTATTTTCAAGGATGAACAATCTTCCTGCAAAATTTAATCAAAGAGCAAAATTTTCATTTTCTCTTCTCCTCCTCAATTTTAATACAACTAAGAAGGACTCTCAACCATACAAAGGATAGATCAAGACATCATTAAAAAATGGCTATCACAATTTAAGGAAACTGACAAATGAAAGAGAAAATCCTGGTTGAATGAGAACAATGTTATAATTAACTAGAAATACAAGATTCTGTTGAAACTGAAAAGTTGACAATTATGGTTGAACTTAAACCTTCAAGGGAGAGGGTAAAACAATTCCAAGTAGATAAGTCCAACAAAAGCTTGGAACATGTGAGGATAATTGCATTTCACTATGGGAGCAGTATAGCTCGACCCCTTCTCCCAGAGTTGTCATCACGTTCCCGTCCCTTTCCCTTCTGCCATATCTGTCAAACCAAATGACTTTTTCCTCTATACTGAGGGTACAAGACAACCCAAACCTCTTGGGCAGGATACAAAACCAAGAGGAAAAGTTAAAATTTTCACTTGGGGTTTAAAACTGTGCATATACAACCCAGCACACTCATTACCATCTATGTGGTGCCAATGCACCAATTTCCATCAAATCAAAGCTGCCACAATGTGGCTCTGTGTCAATGTCTCCAACTACTTGACACTTCTGACACAGACTGCATTTGTAAGCTTCGTATTTTTCTTAATACTTTTAAGAAGCTATTAGTGAGGATGCAGAACAGAATTCTATTGAGAAATCAAGGTTCTCTGGGACACTTTTAGGGGAGCACATAGATGAACACAGGAAATGTTAGAATGCCATAGCTTATGACATGTAAGGGAAGGCAGAGGTAGGAAAAGTGTTCTGCCCATAAAGCCAAAACATTCATGTTTAAAGAGAATTCTGGGAGAATGGGAAAATAAAACACAAAAGTCACACAACCCAAAAATAACCAAATCAAGAGAAAAATAGTTTCATATAACACAGTATCAAAAAGTAAAATGAACACACTAAAACGCACAAACTGGTGGCAGGTAAAAGTCCATAGCCTATTATAGGTCCTTCCAGCATCCATCAGGTTTCATCTTCTGTTTTCTCAAAGTTATTTACAGATGTGATGACTTTAACAAGTCTCTTGTAGAAGGGTAAGCAGGCAGGCTTCAATCATTCGTTTCTGGATCTGTCTGAGCCATGTAAGCATCCAACTCAGCATCCAGATGTCCTTTAGTTTTTGACATGTATGCATCTAGCTGGTTGTCCAGCTGCTCCTTGGTCAATACAGGGCGGGTAAGGGCACCTCTTCCTCGTCCACGGCCTCGGCCTCGGCCTCCAAAGCCCCCTCTTCCCCGACCTACCATACCCCGACCTGGCCCAAGGAAGGGGAAAAACAAAAAAAAAAGACAACAGTTACAAGTAGGTTTAATGGGTGCTATAGCAAATGCCCCTTAGAGGAGTGGGGCCTAGCTGAGAAAAGCTGAAGGGTAGGGCAAAGTCTGGAGAAACAAGAAACACACTGGGCAGAAAGCAACACATGGAAAGCACACATAATGAATCCCTTATCACATGCTCATCACTAAATACTATTCGAAAGCTTTTGTTTCAATATCTAGCTCAGGCTAACCCTGGTTCTCCTCCCTCAGCTTCTCAAGTGCTTGGATTACTGGCCTGTACCCCATGCCCTGCAAATTTTTTTTTCTCCCCCCAAAAGGTAAAACAATTGACATATAACTTAAAAAACATTAGCCTGCCTTAAGACAAAGAAATTGAAGTGTTTTTACAAAAGTCTGAGACCCACTATAAATCATAAATCACATTATAGATAATAATCCCATTTAGTAAGGCAGGTAGGCAGTACAGAAGGGCAGTTTTCAAATGAAGGTTTAATGGAGACCCTCGGGAAAGTTATCTATCTCTCCTCAAAAAGTCTAATGAACTGACTCTATGTGTCTAAAGACTGAGGAATTATTTCTGACAGGAACAATGTGAGCAGTCATTCTGACACTAGGCATTAGGACAATTGTGGTTATCTGAGAGATAGTTTCAATTCACTTAATATGTTTTCTGAAAAGCTATTTTAGTCTTTCCCACCCTGTGATGTCACTTTCAGAAACTAAGTCCAGATAATTTGGAAACATTTTTTTGCATCCGGGAATCCAAGCTAGCTTGCACTTTACTCAAGAAGCCAACTATATAATGGCAGAGAAACAAATAAATCTTTATGGAATATCCTTTCAATGTTATGGAAGACCCACTCACACATTTTAAAAGAATCAAAGTAAATCTCAGGTGCTCTAAGAATAGTCTCCCTCATCCAGAACAGGTATTGTTGGGAGTTTCTCCTTGTGCTGCTCTAAGTCAGAAAGCTCCCATGAGATTTGGCACTGCCACCACCATTCAAGACTTTTCTAAACTGGAGCTATAGTCACAAGGCAAATGTCAAGGCCACAGAGGTAAGATTATCTGTAGCAGCCAGGTGGCTCACTGATAATATCACCTTACGTTCTACCTTGATCAGAAGTACTATCTTTGGGTCCTCACAGAAATTTTATGATTTATTGGGTTCAGAGCCAGTATTCAAGGTCTTCTCCTGACTCTCCAACTCCCTGGAAAACCAGGAATTGAACCCAGGGTTTCATGCTTGGTAAGCATACACTCTCTCACTAAGCTACACCCCTCGTCTCTTAACACTCTCAAATTCTGCTTCATCTTTGCACATTTCCCTCTTCCCTATTCTTGCTCTTTAGAATGCTGGGGATCAAAATCAGGGCCTTGTACATTCTTGATCAATACTACATTACTGAGCTACATCCCCAGCCCTAGCTTTTTACCTGACTTAAACTGAGGTTTCTAAACAGTGGAGTAGGTAGGTGGTATAGTAGAGCATAGATAGAAAGAAGTAAAATCTACTTAAACACTTTGTCATTTTGATGAGGTAATTTAAATTCTTCCAAAAGCCTGGAAAAAGGCAACTTAAAATATGGCTCTATAAATACACTTGACTGATTCTTAGAAAAATCATGAGACCTTTTATACTACTAGGATGTGGATTTAGGAAATAAGCCAGTTTTGAAAAACAAAACAAGACAAACAAAGAAGCCTGCCTGTGACTTGAAGCTGTGCAGAAAGGTGGCTCTGAGTTATTAAGGGAGGGAAATAAGGGGGAGCTACTCTCTGAAGTTGGTAGCTGACTAACCTCTACCACCGATTCCGCCACGACCCATAGCTCCACGCCCTAGGCCCCCTCTCCCAGGACCTCCACGACCTCGAACACCACCTCTTCTTAAGCCCATTCGGGGAGCTACGGCTCGTCCACCTCGGAGCAGGTTTTGACCTTGGAGAGGAGGCATACAATGTATATGCAGGTAAATCCAAGAGAGACAAAATAGACTCTAACCAAAGGAAGGCGGTGAGGGTTAAATAAATGAGTAATTCAGTTAATTTTTAGTCTGGGTGGGGCAAGCTACACACTGAGTGTGAACAGGTTAAGCTGCTCTTTATTCAACAATTCTAAACACAAGCCTATCTTTGAAAGAAGCAGGGATTTAACCAAGTACATACATTTATTAAGTAACTGAATAACCCGACGTCTAGCATTATGCTAGATTTTTAAATGTTCAACATTCTTGTAGTGAACAAAAACTACACAAGGAACAGTATAACACTGCCCAAAAAGTAAGATATAGTAAGTGCTATAGCACCAAAAAGAGAGAGATAACTAATCAAGATATAGGCCACAAGACCAACAAATTTCTTCCTTCCTTCCTCCCTTGTTTTTTTTTTTTTTTTGGTGTTGAGAATTTAACCCAGGGCCTCACACATGCTAAGTATATATTTCTTAACACTTATTTCTAGAACTTGAATGTGCTTTGATTCAAGCAGCAGCAGGGTGTTTTAAAATGGAATGGAGATGACATGAATTACCTGTTATGCCTTTACCATTGCACATTATCAGAAATGATATTGATAACACATGCAGCACTACTAAAAATGTGATTTCAAAAGTTATTAATTACAGTAATAAATTCAGGATTAAAGATGCTAAACAAATATGCCCATAAGCAGCCCAAGAGAAAAGGGAAGGGGATAGGGCCTAACAATCATTCAATACATGTAACACTAACCTCGGAGCGACATCCCGCCCCTAAGCAGGGTTCTGGTGGCACGTCCTCCACGCAGTCCTCCTCTTGGCAAGCCTCTCTGGATTATGGGTAGGCCTCGTCCTCCAATTGCTCCCCTGGCCAAGGTCCCTATGGGTCGGCCTAAACGTGCCTGGATGTTACTCTTACCCAGGCGCTGCTTTAAGCTCTTCTGGAAGAAAGGGTGTTGAAGGATTGAGATCAAAAAGCAATTCAGTGTAATTTGGCAATTAAAAGTGTAGAGAGAAGGAAGCAAATGAAATGCCTGTAGAGGTAAATACAGCTTTTTTGAGTATCTTATGGATCCCAAACCACAAGCCTTTATTTCAGAACATGGTATATAAAAGCAAAACTCCGATCCAGAACAGACTCTATTAGCCCATGAAATTAGTATTACTGCAGATTACCTTACTAATTTAGCTACAGAAGTCATATGCTGCCAGTTGAAAATGATGTTTTGAATCATAGGCTGACAATGATATGACTTAATTCATACCTGCCCAAGGACTACCACTGTCTTCAAAGGCTTACTCAAACACCATAGGAAGATCATCACAATCGGGGCAAAATTTTAAATTACAAGTTCATTTGAATTCTTGTGACTTAAGAGCAAGATTGATTTCTCAAGAAGCCAGTGTGTTCCATTTTCGAGTTAGCTATCTCCAGACGGTCCAGTTTTTACCTTAATGTAAATAAACACAAAAAGTCAAACTTCCTTTCCTTATATTTCTCAAAAATCTGTAATTCCATGCCTACCCTTGAAACAGTGTCCTTAATCCAGTACAATTATAAACATAACTCTAGGGCTGAGGGTGTGGCTCAAATGGCAGAGCCTAGCCCTGAGTTTACATAGTACTGAAAAAACAAACAAAAACCAACCAATCAATCAAAACCCCAAACATACAGCTCAAAATGTATTTTTACAAGGTGCCAGTCAAGTTAATGGTAGAATGAAGATGGGTGAGCTATAAGCACAAAGGGCCACATATCAGAACAAAGACATATACAGATAAGATTCTTAATTCATTTATTCCTCAGAGAGAAATCCCTGAGGATCACATCTCTGATAAATTTCTTCCAAGGGGATGACAGCCTTGAATATAACCAAGGCCCTAGTAAGTTGTTTTTCCATAAGCCATCAGTTAATATGAAATGATAATTTTGTGTACTCAGCACCCACAAGTAGATAACCAATAATAGATATTATACAGAAACATACATACACACAATTGTGTACCTACACATATTTATTTACCAATTACAGTCCTCAAAAAGATGCTATAAGACATTAACTTCCTAGCACAAGATCACAAATTGCTTCTAATCAGATAGGAGAGGCTCTGAACATTATGTACCTAGCATGGGCAGGTACAACCAACCATACAGGTCTGTTGTTACTCATCCAATTATCACACACAATTTTTTCTTTGTGGTGCTATGAATTAAATACATGTCCTCATGCATGCTAGGCAAGCGCTTTACCACTAAGCTACATTTGCAGCCCCAGCACACACTTTTGAGGTCAGAATTGCATTCCTGAAGTTACTCTATTCCTAGTTTGTCCTTTTCTCCTAAGATCTATGATTTAAGAAAGAACTATAGAGTGCTGAGTTCTCCCATCTACATTTTTTTTTGGAGGAGGTCGTGGGGCTTGAACTCGGCCTAGGCCCAGTCCCTCAGCTCTTCAGCTCAAGGCGAGTGCTCTACCTCTTGGGCTACAGAGCCACATCTGGTTTTCTAGTGGTTTATTGGAGTTAAGAGTCTAATGGACTTTCCTGCCTGGGCTGGCTTTGAACGCGATGCTCAGATCTAGGATTATAGGTGTGAGCCACTGGTGCCCGGCTTAGCATCTACATCTTTAGTTACTACTAATACTGAACTGAAACACTGGTAGGACACTTAAGTATGTCAACGATGTAACAGAGTTTTCATTCTACCTGTGCCATACAAATAAGGTAGCAACTATAGACACTAGCAGCACAGGTTTTTTTAATTTTTTTTTTTTTTTTAATTTTTGGTTGGTCATAGGGTCTGAATGAACTGTGGGCCTGGGTGCTATCCCCTCAGCTCTTCAGCCCAAGGCTAGCACTCTACTGCTTGAGCCACAGTACCACTTCCAGCTTTTTCTGCTTATGTGTTGCTGAGGAATCAAACCCAGGGCCTCATCCATGCAAGGCAAGCATTCTACCACTGAGCCACCTTCCCAGCCCTAGTTTCTGGTGATTAACTGGAGATAAAGAGCCTCACTGACTTTCTTGCTTTCTCTGGCTTTTAACCACAGTCCTCAATTTTCAGCCTCTGGACCAGCTAGGATTACAGGCATGAGCCACTGGCTCCTGGCTTTACACAACCTTTTTAAACAAGAGTTTCACTGCCATTTTCCACATCACTTCAAACTATGTAGCATAGGCTGGCATCAAATCTGATCCGTCTGCCTCAGCCTCTCAAGTGCTGGGATTACAGGCATGTACCACCATGTCTAGCCTAGAAGTAACTTAAAAATTATGTTCTTCAATTGTTCCAGCCACATTCGAAGTCCTGAACAGCAACACATGGATACTGGCTATTGTATTAGCCAGCTAACATAGAGCATTTTCATCATCAGCTACTGGAGAATGCTGTTCCTGAAGCTACTTTCTATACAGCGTATATTTTTAAAAGCTTCTTGTTGCAAGATCCTTTGGCATGACCTGTCAGAGATTTCTTTAACAATTTTCATTTACTCTTGGACTCCTGGAAAATAGTGTTGCCTTTTGCCTGCTGCTTTTCTGAACCAGGAATAAATCCAATCATTCCAAGGCTTAAGGTAGCTGAAACAGAAAGCCTTGTTTATTTTTGGTCAGTGAGTCCAATGGTTCAGTGTGAGGGTGGTTATATTTAACTACTGAATTTATGCACAGCCATGCAGTGCCACCAGTTATAGTTCTTACAGTTGCATGGCATCGCCCTCCAGACGCCCAGCCACAGCTTGGACATATCCTTCCACAGCCACTGTCCAGACTTGCATATAAAGTCTATGAATAATAAAGAGCAAGTTTAATTTCTGGTCTCACAGGATTATCTCTTACTGGAAATTTGAAATTGGGTACTTTCAATCTACTAAATCAATAAAACTTTAGGAATTGTGGATCACTGTTCTCTTTTAAGTACCAAAACCTCTGACTAAAGCCATCCAGACTCTATAAGTCATTTAATAGAGCACGGGATAGTTTAAAGATTATCCCCCCCCCCCCAGTTGTTTTTTTTTTTAAATGGTGGTGTTGGGGATCAAACCCAGGCCCTTATGCTCGTTAGGCAAGCGCTTTACTATGGAGCCATATCCCTAGCCCAAATAGTTCTTTTTTGCAGGAAAAAAAGGTTTATGCTGCTTTAAGGGTAAAGGACCAGGAAACAAGACATTGATATTCACTGTTAACACAAACAAGCCACACAGATGGCCAAGATAATAAGTTACTTATTGGTACCTGCCAAAATTGAAATTCTCAGAATTTTTGTCTTTAGAGAAGATTCAGCTTTTGACCTGAGCTACCTTGTAACGATCCATCACGTCCTGACAGCCTTGGTAGACTGCCTGACAAAGATCACCAGCTGCGTCAGGGCATTAAGACCCATTCTCTCACCTGTTTAAGTTTTAATGCTGCCTGGACAGAGGGTCTATTCTCCATCTGCTGGGCCAGTCTTCTGTTTCTGGCACTGGCTAGTTGCTGTTGTTGCTGCATCGAAGCCCGAATATTCACTGGCATCGGCTGTTTGTTCTTCATCATATTAGTAAAGCTTCAAGGTCGAACAAAATGGATGTTTAAATAAAAGCTTTATTACAAAACATTTATTGGCATTTTCATGGCTTGCTAGACCAGGAGCTCCAGATCCCACGAACTTTTAAGTAAAGTGGTACATTTAGATCAAGGTTGATGTGGGTTAAAGACTCCTCTGTTTCCACAAACTTGCAAGAATCAGAAACTTAGAAATGCAGCTAAGTGCAGCACAGTCAAGTGATAACAAGGGCTTAGGTAACAGCTCTCAGAGAGGTGGAAAGTATGAAAAACACGCAATAAGCAGATATGATGACAAGAGACAGAAGATGTAGTTTCAAAGACAAACGAAGAAAGCCTAAACCTTAGGGGACTCAAGGGTTCATTCTAAGGGCAAATATGAGGAAAAACTGAAGCGCCTTCAAAGCCTGCAAAAACACCCGTATAAATTATAGGAGTGTATTATATTTTAGAATATATGTGCCACTTAGTAATGTGAATATAGTGCATCACATCCAGAGAGATAAGCACATATACTTTGAAAAAGCAAAGAAATAGACACTAGATATCTGAGTGTTCCAACTTTAACTTGATAAAATCACTAAACAAAGGCAATGAATGAACAAAGCTCTTAGAGATAGCAACTGCTTTAAATACCTCAAGTTTTCTTAGTCTCGAATAATCACCTATCTCAGTACTCCTGAGAAAGTTAGATTAGTCCAATCATTTTAGTGTCTGTGAAAACATTCCTCTACTATACCTGTCATGATTAAGTTAATGGAATGAAAGAGAAGAACACTTAACTGTTAAAAGAATCAAAAAACAAAACAAAGCAGAATGGAAAGAAAGTGAAATGAAGCGAAGCCAAGTGCCTCTTACAAGGCCCAGGAATATCATTCAGGGCCTTCGGACATTTTCATGGCTTGCTACCTGCCTCTTACAGACCAGACAACACTGCTGGCCTCGGACTGGGCAGCAAGCCTTCTGCAGCCAGGGTATACCATGCCACCGTGCTGCACCACCCCTGTATCAATGTAAAAAAACACTTGAAGAAAAGAGAGGGTGAGGAGTCTTTTTAAAATACATCCCACCAGGCAAATATTTCAGACAGCTTAACATAAAAATCTATTGATAAGGGGTTTAGAAACAACTGCCCAATTTGTTTTGTGTACCACATTAGATGCAACTAAGAACAGAAGTCTGTAGCCTTCTGTTGGTATTTAGCTTACAACTGGTTTTGGTGCATTGGACCCCAGGGCCAATTTAGGTAATGTTTTCTTAGGTAGGAGCTGAAGTTGCTGTTGGCTGCCTCACCGCTCATTTAGAGACATCTTGGTGGTGCTTTTTAGCACAACTTTCGGCGCTGACTGTGCAGCCATCTTCAAATCTCGAGAGTCTGTAAAGGACAACAGGCAGACCAGTAAATCAGAATGGCCATTTCACTTCTACAAGGGGCAAGGCCCAAAACAACAATGAGTGAAAAGATCTGTAAGATTGAAGACCCCAAGATCACACCAAACTCATTTCAAGTGCTTTATGTTGGTTGCCTCAAAACTTCAAGGCCACAGGACAAAAAAAAAAAAAGTCTGCCAAAACCCGGGCGCCAGGGGGTTATGCTCATAATCTCATCATACTTGGGACCCTGTGATAGGAAGATCGAGCACAAGTTCGACACCAGCCTGGGCAACTTAGGAAGGCCCGGTCTCACAGTTTGTTTTTGTTTTAAAGGTTAGCTAACAGGGAGTTACCTGAGGGGCAAAAGAGCTGGGATAGATAGCCCGAGCGACAACTCAATTCCCGCGTGGGAGTATGGGGGGGGGGAGGGAGGGAGGAGGAGGGGGAGAAAATTTAACCCTAAAGTCGCCTCTGACTCCTGCAATCCTCTTTTTTAAAGAGTCTCCCTACCATCCTCAAGGCGCTGGCTGTCAAGACGCCCAACTTCGCTCAATGGCCGGCGATTCCGCCCTTCCCCCCCCCCCCCTCCCCCGGCCCCGGTTCCGTTCCGTGCCGGCCCTGCCAGGCCGGGCCCGCCCGCCCGCCGGCCCGCCGGCGCTCAGGGGCTCCGCCCCCTCCCGGGGCCTGCACGCCACCCCGGCTCCGTCCGGGTCCCTCACCCCCCACCCCCACGCAGCGCCCGACGGCCTCGGCCGCCCCGCCAGGCCTCGCCCCTCCTCCTCACCGAAGGAAACGGACGCCAGCGCTGCTCCCGGGGCTGCCACCACGGCTGCGGCAGGCGGGCCGCGGACCGGCCGAAGCTGAGCGAACGCGGCGGAGGGGCTTGGGGTCACGAGGCTGGGCGGTGAAAGGCGCAAGAAGTCGAATTCGAGGTTCGTTCGTTGTGGGCTGGGTCCCTAGACGGCCGAATCGCCCGCTTGCCCGGCCTGCCCTTTCCTGACTTCGCCTGCCGCCACCGCCGCCAACTCCTGCTCGGTATCCAAAACAAAATGGCCGCCACGCCCAGTGCGAAGTGGGACCGGCTAAAATGGCGTCGACGCCTTTACGTCAGGCGTCGGGTGCGCGCGCAAGTAGGGGCGGTCCGGATGCGTGCTACGCCTGCGCGGCAAGAGGAGGTGGAGTCTTCCGAGTTGCCCTCTGCTCCGCCCAAGAGGGGCGTGGGCGCTCCCGTCTGGGACTGTGGTGGCTTTAACTTTCTGGCCAGGCTGCGCTGCCTGCTACTTGCACGGGAGCTGGGAAATCTGGACTGCTGAAGACAGCTTCCGTTTAGAATGAAAGCAGTGTTTATATAACCTCGTCCCCTAGCCCCCAAGATCAAAAAAATGTGCGGGATTGCCTGGGTCTCTTCCTGATTCCCGGGCCTGGGTGATTTCTTCTGGGGCTGTCATCTCTGTTTGACCTGCTGTGAGTTGTGAGTGGCATAAATGCCCTGACCAAGACCCAGGAGGCTAGTTTGGGTGCACACCTCTAGCCGATCCTCCACCAGCCACTCCTGCCATCCTTACATTCCTCTTAACTTCATAGGTACCTCACCTTGACTTTGATACCCTTAGGGAGAACCTTCATGTCTTTCCCTGGTCCCCCTTCCATATATTAATTCCCTACCCACCTGCCATTCCTGTAGATTTTGATGCATATCTAAAAAGATTTTTCTCCCCCTCCCCTTTCTCTTTTCTAGATAGGCTCTGACTGTGTAGCCTAGGCTGGCTTTAAACTTGTGATTTTCCTGCTTCAGTCTCCAGAGTGTTAGAATTACAAGTGGGTTTCACATGTCTGGCTAACAAGGGATTTTTCTTATGGCAGGTTATATAATAAAGTACACAGAGCCAGGTGCTAGTGGCTCATGTTTGTAATCCTTGCTACTCAGGAAGCTGTGATTTGAGGATCACGGTTTGAGGATAACGGGGGGCAGGAAAGTCTTTGAGATTCATCTTCAATTAACCAGCAAAAAGCTGGAAGAGGAGCTGTGGTTCAACTGTTAAGAGTTCCAGCCTTGAGCAAAAAAACTAAGGGACAGCCTCTGGCCCTGAATTCAACCCCCAGTATTAGCACAAAGAAAAACAAAGTGCCCAGATGTTTGCTGGATGAATACATCGTTGACTCTTCTTCTGTCCAATAGGCAATTCAGCATTTTTTCATTTTCTTCTGGCATTTATGCATATATGACCTGGGGGTGGGGTGGAGGGATGTTTTTAGTGATCCAGCACCCTTGAAGGACTTGACCCAGGTAAGTGTAAGGATTGAATTTATTTTTTCACTACTGTGTCCCCAGTTCCTGTGTAATATGTAGCACATAGGAGGGCCTTAGTAATGGTTGAAAGTTGAAAAGAAGTTGTTCTGGTTTTATATTTGAAATTGATACCTCTTATACTTCCAGGTGGAACCTTGGATCCTACGTTTCTAGGCATTGAACATTCCTCAAATAGGAGATACACATGAACTTGCTTCAAAATAAGAGGAGCTAGAAGTGAGCAACCCCCACTTCTACCCACTTACAGACACCAGAGGAGACAGACATTGATGGCTGGTGAGAGAGAAGCCTTTAATGAAATGAATTGCAGGCCTACACTGCTACTCTTGCGCCCTTGTGTGTGGCGAGCAGGATGGGCAAGGATAGGAGTGTGAGGAGACATAGGCAGAGTGAGGGAAAAGCTGGGTAAGAAGGCAGAACTTCCAGGATGGTGGGGAAGGGCGCTGCCCACTAGGGCTGTGAGCTCAGCTGTTCTCCCAGAAGAAGTTGTTACAAGCCACGGTGAGAGCAGCAACCAGCACCACATACTCCTGGAAGTCTACCTCCCCATCTCCATTCTCATCTAGTTCCTTCATCACCTTGTCCACAGCATCAGCATCCTTCTGCACCTGAGGAGGGAGGGGTGAGAGAAGGAGGTGAGTCAAGTGGGTGAGAAAAGTTGAAGTGGAAATAAGCAGGAAGAACAGAATCTAACTATTGGGAGCTTTCTGCAGCCCTCCTCAAAACTGGTGGGCTCCTGTTGCCTACAGAATCAACTCCTAAACCTGGCCTGAGTTAATAACAGTTACTGTATGTTTGTCTACCATGTGACACTCACTAACAGCCTTAGAGACATTGTTTAATATAATTTTCTTTTTTGGTCGGCCATGGGACTTGAACTCTGAGACTGGGCGCTGTCTCTCAGCTCTTCAGCTCAAGGCTAGTGCTCTACCACTTGAGCTACAGCCCCACTTCCTGTTTTCTGGTGGTTAATTGGAGATAAGAGTCTCACAGACTTTCTGCCAGGCTGGCTTTGAATGACGATCTCGGAGCTCAGCCTCTTGAGTAGCTAGGATTATAGGCATGAGACATCGGTGCGTGCTTAGTATAATTTTTGTGTGTGCCAGTTCTGGAGCTTGAACTAAAGGAATGGATGCTAACCCCGAGATTTTTGCTCAAAGCTAACACTACCACTTGAGCCACAGCTCTACTCGGCTTTTGGTGGCCAATTGGAGATAAGTGACTCACATACTTTCCTGCCTAGGCTGGCTTTGAACCTCAAACTCAGATCTCAGGTTCCTAAGCTTGGATTATGGTGGAAAGCCACAAGCTCTAGGGTTTGTTTAGTTTAAGTCTAATGAAAATAATATATGTTTCCTTGACATTTATTCCAGAGAAGAAACAAAGTGATGGTAGTTAAATAAATGTGCCCCCAAATCACACATCCAGAAAGTAGCTAGACAAGAATTTAAATGAAGTCTAGTAAAACCTCAAAGTTGCCCTTTCTACTGTCTATAGAAGCTTCTTACTGTGTTCCCCCTATGAGCATTTGCAGTCTATTTTTCTGCATTCTCAAAATGACAGTGCGGGGCAGCTCTACTTTTTGTACAAGCTTTTGTACAAGCTATTACCCTCTAAAATGTCGTAATTTACTCCATAGTCTTCTGGTGGAAACCCATGAATCAGCTGGGTTTTCTTCGGAAAAGCCATCTCACTTGAGTCAGGCTACTGATGTACCACAGCCTTTTCTAGCACCTCTGTTAAAGCTGTTTACTTCCTGGAATTAATGTTTTACTTCCAAAGATGCAGTCCTTTCTCTTCCAGACTAAGTCCTGTTACTGACAAATCTGCACAGGGCCTAGCATTTAACAGGTAATCAATAAAAGAGGGCATTTCGACTTGGTTTGGGAGGAGTAGGGAGCCTGGAAGAACCCAAGTGAGAAGTTTGGAGAAGAGGGTAATGACAGGGCTGAACCCCTTCCATCCTGAGCCCACCTTCCCCCACCCCACATTCTGTGCTTACATCCAGGAAGCCAGAGAGCTCCGTTTGCAGCAATTCCTTTAGTTCCTTCTTGCTCAGCTTGTACTTGTCCCCTTCCTTGCCCGAGTGGGAGTGGAACACGTTGATGAGGGTCTCCATTGCAGTCTCCAGCTCAGAGCCCATTGTGGCAGAGTACCTACCCACACCCCACCATTAGAAATGAGCTGAGAACCAGGCCCAGGGGGTCTGAGGTATAGATGAGGGGGAGACCTCAGGCCTGGTCCTGGTGTCACAGCTCAAATAGTTATGAGACAGCTGCCGCACTGTGCTTTATCCTTCACTGATATTTTTACAATGGAGAGAGACCCAGCCTACGTTAACCCAGTCCTGTCCTTTACCCCAGCCAGGGAGAGTGAGTAGCAAAAGCTGGGTCGGTTCCAGAGGCCACAGTGTAGGTCTGCAGTGGCTTCTGGATGCCTGGGAAGAGTCTGAGGGTGGGGCAGGCAGGGATGGTCACAGGACCAGGCCTGTGTTTTCTGACTCTATTTTTACCCTGGACATTGCAAGGGTGAGCACAGCTAAGCTCTGCTATTGGGGGTGGTGGGTCAGGGTCTCTACTGCCTTGATTCTGTTCACTCCAGCAAGGAGTTAGTCTGGTACTCTTGGTGAGCCTAATGAGGAGGAGGCAGGTCCAAGAATTTTTGGGAAGGGGAGTCTCTGAGGTTCCCATCAAATAGCCTGAGGTCCTCCCGATCCTTCAGACCCCTTTTCTTTTCAACAGTTTTGGCTTCTCTGAGATTTGCCTACAGTCAGAGTCCTCCTCTTTGCAAAATTATCCCTTCCAGCAAGTGGGTGGTAGTGAGGGAGATAGGAATGTCTGTGCATTTTTTTTCTCTTAGAAACAAAGCTCCCAGGAAAGTTGAGGAGGGGATGGGGGGGGGAGTGGGAGAAAATCTGTAAGCCTTGTCCCTGTGGCTGCCCACTCCCATCTCCAGGCTGCCTGGTTGATATGGGGACAGTGGGAACTACAGGGACAGTGCAAGCAGGAAGACAAGGCTGGCATGTGGGAGATAAAGTGCTGAAAGCATGAGGTCCTTTGAGTTCAAGGCGCTGGGAGAAAGCAGATGAATGGAGGAGTCTGTTGAGAAGATACTGCCACACCAGGGGACCTCTGTCCTTTGGCTCTGGGACAGTTAGGCCCTCCCTAGTCCCAGGCGGCAGCTCAGGTGTCCCAGATCAGATGTCCCTATCCTTCCCCATATTTGGGGGGCTGGACAATGGGTTCTGATCAGATGACATCCCAGCTTTTCAATGGGGCCCTTGTGAATGTCACCTGAACTCCGGACATGAGAAGTGGTTGTCACAGAGACATAGGGGAGATGGAACCTAAGCTGGGCTGATCAAAGGGATAAGGAGGTGCTTGCGGGAGGGATGCTGGTGGCTCAATTACCAGCCCCATCCAGGAGGGGCACCTGGAGGTTGTCCAGAGCCCTCCAGCAGCCTAGGATTTTATATGGGGGTAGTTCTGGGAAGACCTGGGGGCAGGGGGAAAACAAAGAGGAAAGAATTGGGGGAGAGGTGTGGAAGTCAGCTGTGAAAGAGAGAGCAGAGGTAGGGTTGCAAGGGGGCACAGTGACCTAGGCCCCCCTCTTTTTGATATCATATTGCCCATGCTCTGCCACCCCCAGATTTCCCTGGGACATGGGTCTTGGCAGGGGTGGGGGTGGAGATGGCAGAGACTGAGGCTGGGGAGGGGGGGAGGGAGGGGGACAGAACAGCTGTTCTACTCTTATTCTTACCCCACAGGCAGTGTCCCTTCCCTAACTCCTGGGATACTGGGGGGGTGGGGGGGGGGGGAACTGTCTCTCTGTACAACCGCCCAGTGCCCTGGAAGCTGGATGGCAGGTTCATTTACTAGACTTTCAGCTCTCCCTCTGACCTTCACTTGCCTCTCCTCACCACTATCCAAACCCTGGACTCCCCCAGATTCTAAACTATCCTTACCCTGACTAACTCCTACCAGACCCTCAGAGCCATGCAACGCCATCATCCTCAGGCACTTGAGGCCCCTTGGAAATCCCCTTTCCCCCAAGCTGGCCAGGTCAGGGATCCAGTTGCCCAAGTGGGCCAGAATACTCACTGTAGGCCTGTACCTGAAGTGAAAGCAGCTTCTGGATAGACAGGCAGGCAGGCAAGCAGGATGCAACTTGCAATGGCTCTTGCAATGTGGGGGAAACCTGTCTTTAGCAGTCCTTCCCCCTTACTCCACCCCCCAACCGGCTCCACCCCTTCACATACAGACACCGGGTGGTGGGGCAAAGGGCCAGGAGCAGACACAGGCGCCCTCTGTCTCCTGGGCTGGAACAGGCTGCCCTGTGTCTCTTCCCTGGCCTTGGTTGCCGCCCCCTCCTGCTGGGCACCAGTGGCAGAGGAAGGAGGTGGGAACAGAGGTCCTGGGAGGGACAGAGATGCCCTGAAGCAGGCTGTGCCCACTGGACAGGGGAGTGGGAGGGATGGCTCAGGAAGTCCTACCCTGGCGCTTCTCCTTCTGAGTAATTTAGTCTTGGGAGTGTCCCTAAGGGGTTCCTGTCTGAGAACTCAGGAGGAATTTCAATCTGGGAGTTCTTCTATAGGGTATGAGACTGGATTCCCCTCAGTTGGAGGGCCCTCAGCATGAGGTCCCCAGAGGGTCTTGATTTGTGGGGTTCTTTATGTAGTTTCCCAGTGGGACCTCTGCTGAGTTCTCTCAGATGTTTTATTTTTCAATCAATAGTTGCCCCCCCCCCATTAGTTACCCCCTAATAGTAACCAATTAGCTGTGAGGGTGTGGAGGGCAGTAGCCTTCACTACTGGGGGACAGGATTCTTGGGAGTCTTTCTGCCCTCAAGGGGGCGCAAAGGGCTGGGCTGGACCGCGGGCTCCAGGCCCTGCAATCAGGCACAGAGAGGCGGGATTGGGCGGCTCCTGTCTTCTGAATCAAGAGTGCAATTTGACACCTCGGCAAAGGAGTGGCTCTCCCCTCTCTTCGCTCTTATAAACTTCAGCCCTCAGGCTCCGGCTAGCAGCACCCTATCTTCTTGCCCTGGTGAGTTGCATTCGATGACCCTGGGGTTGTGAGTGCCAAATATCCTAGGGATCCTTTTTTTTACTCTCTGTCCCCAAGTCCCTCTCCCCCAGGGCCCATTCCGAAGCAATTCAGGAAGTGGCTTTGGGAGAGAAAGTGATGGTCCCTGTAGGGTTGTGTAGGGTGTGTGTGTGTGTGTGTGTGTGTGTGTGTGTGTGTGTGTGCACACGCCTGTTGGGGAGAATGAGAGGTATGAGTGTGTGCGTGTCTCCTTCCTCCAGCTCCCTCCCCTGTCAGGGGCTGTGAGTGCAAAACCAAGCCCGTTGTGGTCTTGGGGACTCTCCGTTTCAGGGTCCCAGGGTTCCAGGATTGTGTCACCAAGAGACAAGAGTGGGGTGGATCTGTGGGAGAGTAGGGTGAGGAAGCAGAAAAGACATCTGTCCAGACATCTGACCACTGGGCCTTGGCCAATCCTGGGCTGGTCTGCTGGGAACATTGGCCAGCATGTGGGTGGACTGACTGCCGGGGTGGAGACCCAGGTCTCAACATAAACAAGTTTTGGAGACAAACAACCTCCTGACCCTTTGAGGCTGGCTAAGATCACAAACAAGAAAACTTGGGCTACCAGTATCAAAGGATGATCCCCTCCCCCGCCAAGAGCCCCCTCCCAGGGTCTCCACAGAGACATCCCTAAGACAGACACTTAGAAAGGACTCTCAGACTGTAGAACTCAGAGAAAAAAGAATTTCAGGAACTGAATTGAGACACTATTGCCTGGTCTCCCAGCTCAAGCTCCAGACCTATCCCCTCCCTCTTCTTCACAGTGCCCCCTTCAGGCAGAGGCCTGACATGACAGCATCAACCTGGAGCTCTTGGTCATCTCTCATCCTGGGAATACTAACTCTCCCTCTGCTTTTCCCCTATCCTGTAGGTCTGCCTGTGAGGACATTGGCCGCCTCAGGGTGCTAATGGCGGCCGAACCGTTGACTGAGCTGGAGACAGCTATTGAGACAGTGGTCACCACCTTCTTCACCTTTGCAGGGCAGGAAGGCCGGAAGGGCAGCCTCAGCATCAATGAATTTAAGGACCTGGCCACCCAACAACTACCTCATCTGCTTAAGGTTGATGAAGTCTGGGACTGAGATTTTGTGAGACAGAGTTATGGGGTTCTGTATGTGTAGTGAGATTGCTGAGTTGAGATGGTATGCTAAGCATTCATGGTTCACGCCTATACTCACACCTGTAATTGTAGCTACTGAGGAGGCTGAGATCTGAGGATCATGGTGCATAGCCAACCCGGGCAGGAAAGTCCATGAGACTCTTATTTCCAATAAACCATCAGAAAACTGGAAGTGGCAGTGTGGCTCAAGTGGTAGAGTGCTCACCTTGAGCTGAAGAGGTGAGGAACAGTGCCCAGGTTCAGAATTCAAGCCCCACATTCCCCCCCTCCCCCCCCAAAAAAGGGCAAAACTGGGATGTGGCTCAAGTGGTAGAATGCTAGCCTTGAAGAAAAAAAAGTCAAGAGCTAGTGCAAGGCTCTGAGTTCAAGCCCCAGTACTTATATACACACACAAAAGGATATGAGAATATGTTTTTTAGGTTTTCCTGCTTGTGGTGTGTGTGTGTGTGCATGTGTGTGTGTGTGTGTGTATGTCTGTGTCTGTGTCTGTGTCTGTCTCTGTCTCTCTGTCTGAGAGAGTGTATGTGAATTGCACTAAGTAAGAAAAAGGTGCTGGAAGTGTGTTATTGGGTTCTGTGTTACCATCAAATGATCCTGTTAGCTTCTTCTTCTTTTATTTATTTTTTTACTCACAGGTGTGGGGCTTGAATTCAGGACCTGAGCACTGTCCCTGAGCTCTCTGCTCAAGGTTAGTGCTCTACCACTTTGAGCTACAGCTCCACTTCTAGTTTTCTGGTGGTTAACTGGAGTTAAGAGTCTCATGGACTTTCCTGTCCAGGCTAGCTTTGAACCTTGATCCTCAAATCTCAGCCTCCTGAGGTGCTAGGATTACTAGTGTGAGCCACTGGCACCTGGTTCCTGTTAGCTTCTTCTTTTTTTTTTTGGTCCGGTTGTGGGGCCTGAACTCTGGGCCTGGGCACTGTCCCTCAGCTCTTCAGCTCAAGGCTAGCGCTCTACCACTTGAGCCACAGCGCCACTTCCAGCTTTTTTCTTTTTGCTTATGTGGTGCTGAGGAATCGAACCCAGGGCCTCATGCATGCAAGGCAAGCGCTCTACCACTGAGCCACCTTCCCAGCCCCTCCTGTTAGCTTCTTGTATCTGCTTGTGCTTCTCTAGTCTCCTTTCTCCAAAACAGGATTAGACCCAGAGCTGGATACCAGGACATTTACAGACTGTAAGAAGGTGGGAATATGGGTTAGTGGTAGAATGCTTGCCTAGCATGCATGAAGCCCTGGGTTTGATTCCTCAGTACCATAAATAGAAAAAAACTAGAAGTGTCTCCATGGCTCAAATGGTAGAGGTCTAGCTTTGAGCAAAAAAAGAAGCTCAGGGACAGTGCCCAGGCCCTGAGTTCAAGCCCGAGGACAGGCTAAAAAACAAACAAACAACAGCAAAAAAAAAAAAAAAAACAGACTGTAAGAGCTAGAAAATAATCAAGAGAAAACAAGTCCCCATACCTCATTTTGCATATATGGAGACTAAGGCTCAGCAGTGGGAAGGGATTGTCAGAAATAAAATCATAAGCCAGATGTCTGTAACTTCCAGGAACTAGGGAGGCAGAGATGGGAGGATCACAGTTGAAGCTAGCCCAGGTTACTGAGACTCCATTTCAGCAACGAAGCTGGATGGCTTATGTCTATAATCCTAGCTATGTGGGAAGTGTAGGTAGGTAAGAGGATTTTTTGTCCAAGGCTGGGCTTGGATAAAAGCATGAGATCCTAACTTGGTAAATAAACTAAAGCTACAAGAGCTGGAGGCATGGATCATGTGGTGAAATACTTGCCTAGTAAGTATAAGGGGTTTTGAGTTCAAACCCCAGTACTACAAATCAAACATTAAAAAACAAAGCAAGCCCACAGAACCTAAACCAAAAATACCCCACAAGACAGGCATGGTAGTGCATAGTTATAATACCAGTATATGGGAGGCTGAGACAGGAAGATCATGAATTCAAAGCTGACCTGGACACATAGCTAAGGCCTATCCAACCAGCAGCACAGCCAAATTCATGGAATGCTCTCAGCATAGGAGGGCCTATAAAGAATATCAGTGACTACTTCCTGTCCTCTATGGAAATCCCCTCAGTAGATCACAAGACAGCAGTAATTTTTTTACATCTGTTCTCAAGAGTCAGCTGGGATTTAAATTTCACAGACTCTAGTTTTACATGGCATTTCAGGCCACTAACAGTTTCTTTTATATTTTTCCTGAATTTATAGACACATAACAGTATGTGAATGTGAACTAAATTTCTTTCCTTCTTCCTTCTTTCCTTCCTTCCTTCCTTCCTTCCTTCCTTCCTTCCTTCCTTCCTTCCTTCCTTCCTTCCTTCCTTCCTTCCTTTCTTTTTTGGTAGTACTAAGGTTTGAACTTATGCTTGCTATGCAGGTGTTTTACTATTTGAGCCATGCTCCAAGCCCTTTCCGCTTCAATTATTTTTCAGATAGTCTTGCCTTTTTGCCCAGGGTCGGCCTGGCCTGAGATCCTTCCATTAGTGTCTTCGGCAGAGCTGGGATGATATGTGCTACCGCTTCTGGATTATTGATTGAGATGAAGGAGGCAGGGTCCTCACTATTTGCCACAGCTGGTCTCCAACTATGATTCTCTTGATCTCCTCCTCCTAAGGAGGCGAAATTACAGTCATAAGCCATTATGGATGCCTAGTGTAAATATGGATTTTGGAATAACAAAAGGAGTCTCTGAAACTTAGAATCCCTCATTTGCAAAATTTCCTGACTTCTCAGACTTTGCCTTGTAATAAGAAACTTCAGGTTCTACCCTGAAATTACAGCATCCCCTTGTAGCCTGGTTAAACAATGAGTGAGGTTGGCTTTTTATTTTATTTTTTCCCCTCTAAATTCAACACCTTTGGGCCTGGACATTCAGGAAGTTAGATCTCCTTCTCCTCCTCCTGCTCCTCTTCTTCCTCCTCCTCTCCTCCTCCTCCCCTCCCCCTCTCTCTCCCTCCCTCCTCCTCCTCCTCCTTCCTCTTCTCCCAGATCTTAGGTTCTTTTTTTTCCCTCAGGAACCCCCAGCCCCTTAGAAGCTCATCTACTTGTCTGCTTTCCTGCTTACCTGTAGTGCCTCTAGGTTTCCAGCTCCTGGGGTATTGTTTTTGTTTCTCATCATTGTGTTTGTCATTATTTTCAGTGGTCACAGTATCCAATCTGTGTCTACCACCTAGCCTTTCAATTCTTACACCACTTTTTTTTTTTTTTGGGGGGGGGTCCGTTTGTGGGGCCTGAACTCTGGGCCTAGGCGCTGTCACTCAGTTCTTCAGCGCTCTACCACTTGAGCCACAGTACCACTTCCAGCTTTTTCTGCTTATGTGGTGCTGAGGAATTGAACCCAGGGCCTCATGCATGCAAGGCAAGCGCTCTACCACTGTCACCTTCCCAGCCCCTCCAACAGGTTTTATTCAGGAAGAAAACAAAACCTGGGAAGGTTAGCCAAGTCTTCTGGAGCCTGGATAAAGGGTAAATGGAGCACCCCCTTACAACGATGGTCCCTGAAAATATTAGAAAAAGTGAAGTCAGTGGGGCAGATGGAAGCGGAGAGAGATGGAGTGGGGTGGGAGAGCAATGTTATTTTTTATTTTATTTTTTTGTTGGTCGTGGGACTTGAACTCTGGGCTTGGGCGCTGTCCCTGCACTGTTCAGCCCAAGGCGAGCACTCTACCGTTTGAGCCACAGCACCACTTCTGGTTTTCTGGTGGCTAATTGGAGATAAGAGTCTCATGGACTTTCCTGCCTGGGCTGGCTTTGAACTGCAATCCTCAGATCTCAGCCTTCTGAATAGCTAGGATTATAGGCGTGAGCTACCAGTGCCAGGCTAGCAATGTTATTTTTCTGACGAGTTTCAAGGTTTCAGAAGTATCTGTGACGCTAGGGGCATCAGTGACAGATGAGGCCTTGATTTCAGTCTCTCTTCCAAGACTGCCAGTGCATTTGTTCAGGAGGAAGGGGAGAGGAGATGATTCACTGGAGTGGGAAACAAGGATAGTTCAAGGGAATTGCTGTTAGGGAGAAGATGAGTGCTTTTAGCTTAAATTATTTTCTATCAGCTGAGAATCACAGTTTGAAGCCAGCCTGGGCAGGAAAGTTTGTGAGACTCTTGTCTCCAATTAACCACCAAGAAGCTGGAAGTGGAGCTTTGACTGAAGTGGTAAAGCACCAACCTTGGGTCTAAAAGCTCTGTGATAGGGGCTGGGAAGGTGGATCAGTGGTAGAGAGCTTGCCTTGCAAGCCAGAAGCCCTGGGTTCGATTCTTCAGCCACCACATAAGCAAAAAGAAAAAAGCCAGAAGTGGCGCTGTGGCTCAAGTGGTAGAGCGCTAGCCTTGAGCTGAGGGACAGCGCCCAGGCCCAGAGTTCAGGCCCCATGACCCGACCCCCAAAAAAATAAAATAAAAATAAAAGCTCTGTGATAGCCTCCACGTCCTGAGTTCAAGCCCTGGTATGTACACACACACACACACACAAATAAGCAACAGAAAGCAGGATTGGAAACATGGCTCAAGTGGTAGAACACCCACCTAGCAAGGAAGCCCTAGACCAGTCTGTCCTTCAACTGGAGATCTGCCAACCTCAGCTTCCTGTGGGCTAGGGATTATAGATAAGCACCACCATGCCCAGCCTTCATTCAAGCTCTTGATTTGTAACTTTTCATTTTCCATCATCATCCTTCATCTTTTCATTTATCTTCTTAGTTTTTTCTAAGACTCTTCATTAGAATGACTCCCTCAAACCCCTTGATTCTGTCCCTGTGTCCTGATTGTCTAACAGAAGCCCAATCCTGGTGAAATCCAACATTTAGCTTACATTAACGTACTGGTTAGATTCATCATCTGTGCCTGGCACTTGGATGGCTGAATCTGTCTGGCAAAAGATTTGCAGCTGTGTTGACTTTCTCACTTTTAAAATCTATAGCCACAAACTCCAAAGGGCCCCTTGACAATGCCCTGTCGACTCATTTACCAGCTCTTTCAGTGATCAATTCACAATGTCTCTCTTTCTTTCACATTTCCTGTCACTGACAGTTAATCACTGAGCAAATAAGGGCAATCAGGAAACATCTAAATGCTTCCCCTACCCCCAAATCTACCACCTGATCAGCACATTCTCTGTCTTCCATCCTGTTCCAATGAATAATGTAGCTCTCCTTCTGAGTCCTGCTCCTCCATTACTACCTGGATACACTCTAGCCCGTCCCAGCTACTTAAAGAACTTCCCTTCTACAGTCGTTCTTTCTTTTTATTCCTTTTTTTTTTTTTTGTCGGTCACAGAGCCTGAACTCTGGGCCTGGGTGCTGTCCCTCAGCTCTTCAGCTGTAGACTAGCGCTCTACCACTTGAGCCTCAGCCCCACTTCTGGCTTTTTCTGCTTATGTGGTGCTGAGGAATCCAACCGAGGGCCTCATGCATGCAAGGCAAGCACTCTACCACTGAGCCACCTTCCCAGCCCTCCAGATTGTTTTCATGTCTTTTTTTTTTTTTTTTTGCCAATCCTGGGGCTTCAACTCAGGGCCTGGGCAATGTCCATGAGTCTCTCTGTGCTCACAGCTAGCACTCTACCACTTGAGCCACAGTGCTTTTTCTGTGTATGTGGTACTGAGGAATCTAATCCAGGGCTTCATGCATGCTAGGCAAGCACTTTACCACTGAGCCACCTTCCCAGTCCCCAGTCATTCTTTCTCTTTCTTGCATCATTGGATTGTCCTTTACAGTCATTCCTAGTTTACAAATATACTATAAAATCTCCTGTTTTGGTTTTGTTTTGTTTTGGTCTGGTCGTGGGCCTGAACTCTGGGCCTGGGCGCTGTCCCTCAGCTCTTCAGCTCAAGGCTAGTGCTCTACCACTTGAGCCACAGAACCACTTCCGGCTTTTTTTTTTTCTGCTTAAGTGGTGCTGAGGAATCCAACCCAGGGCCTCATGCATGCAAGGCAAGCGCTCTACCACTGAGCCACCTTCCCAGCCCTTGGTTTTGTTTGTTTTTGGTGCCAGTACTGGGGCTTGAACTTAGGGCAGTCTCAGCTCCTAGTGCTCTACCACTTTAGTCACAGCTCTACTTCTGGGTTTTTGGTGGTTAATTAGAAATAAGAACCTTATCTGTGAGATTGGGATTACAATTGTGTACCACCATGCCCAGTAAGATGAGACCTCTCATGGGCACATGGGCATTACATGTGTTTGCTCTTGGATAGAGAACTGTCTGGGCCTTTTTTTTTTTTTCTTTTCTTTTTAAATTTGATAGAGTCTTACCATGGCAGCTCAGGTTAGATTTGAACTTGAGATCCTCCTGCCTAAGCCTGTAAAGTGCTGGTATTACAGACATGGGTCACAGTGCTAGTCTGGGCCTAGCTGGGCCTTTTTTTTTGGTCATGGGGCTTGAACTCTGGGCCTCGGCACTGTCCCTGGACCTCTTCAGCTCAAGGCAAGTGGAACCATGGTACCACTCCTGGTTTTCTGGTATTTAACTGAAGATAAGAGTCGCTTGGACTTTCCTGCTAGGGCTGGCTTTGAACTGAGATTCTCAGATCTCAGCCTCCTGAATAGCTTAGATTACAGGTGTGAGCCACCAGAGCCCAGCTTTTTTTTTTTTAAATAAGGGCACATTTAATCCTGGAGGCAGGGTGATGTGGTACATACCTGTAATCTTAGCTACTTAGACAGCTAAGGCAGGAGAATCTAGGCCTGAAGGTGTGCCCTGGATAAAAGCATGAGACCCTATCTGGAAAAATAAATCAAGTAAAAAAGCCAAAGGGATTGAAGGTATAGCTCAAGTGGCATAGTGTTGGCCTAGTAAGTTAAAGGCTTAAGTTCAAATCTCACTGCCACAGAAAACAAAACAAACAAACAAACAAAACCCCAACCATGTATATAGGGTATTTTCCAATTTAAAAAACGGCACATAGGGGCTGGGAAAGTGGCTCAGTGGTAGAGCGCTTGCCTTGCATGCATGAGGTCCTGGGTTCAATTCCTCAGCACCACATAAGCAAAAAGAAAAAAGCCGGAAATGGCGTTGTGGCTCAAGTGGTAGAGCACTAGCCTTGAGCTGAAGAGCTGAGGGACAGCGCCCAAGCCCAGAGTTCAGGCCCCACGACCGGACCCAAAAAAAAAAACAAAAAAAAAAAACCGGCACATAAATGTTGGATGTCAGGGGCTCACACATGTAATCCTAGCTACCCAGGAAGCTGAGATCTGAGGATCAAGGTTCAAAGCCAGCCTGGGCAGGGAAGTCTGTGTGTGTGTGTGTGTGTGTGTGTGTGTGTGTGTGTGTGTGTGTGTGTGTGCGTGTGTGTGTGCGCGCGCATGTGTGCATGCGCACGAGAGAGAGACAGAGAGAGACAGAGAGACAGAGAGAGAATGCGCCAGCTTTCAGTTGGCTTTTCTACTCAAGGCTGGTGCTCTACCACTCGAGCCACACCTCTATTTCTGGCTTTTTTTCTGGTTAATTGTAGATAAGAGTCTCTCAGATTTGTCTGCCTAGGCTGGGTTCAAACCTTGATCCTCCTATCTCAGCATCTTGAGTATCAGGATCATGGGTGTGAGCCATCAGCACCCAGCTACATCCTCAACGTTAGGTCAGGGGCAGGTGCTGGTGCTCTCTGAGGAAAGGCAGCTGGTAATCCTTTCTCCCTGTGGTAAGAGCCTTAGTTTCTAATGCTCTCCTTTCCTTTTGGGTCTCTGCAGGATGTGGGTTCCCTAGATGAGAAAATGAAGAGCTTGGATGTGAATCAAGACTCGGAGCTCAAGTTCAATGAGTATTGGAGACTGATTGGGGAGCTGGCCAAGGAAATCAGGAAGGAGAAGGCCTTGGAGATCCGGAAGAAGTAAAGCTTGCTGGCTTGGATGGGGGTGGATAGAGCAGGGCTGGGTAGGGTCAGGCAGCACCCCTCTTCCCGCAAATAAAATATTCTCCTTGAAACACAAATGTTTCCTATTCACATCCCACTTGATTTCTTCTCTTGATATTAGGGGTCTCTGCCCTGACCTGAGTGTGAGTTGGATGAGTATCAGTTCCTTGAAGAATGTTATCTTCAAATATCCTGTGGCATCTAGCAGAGGTCTTTTTTGTTTTTCTTCTTTGTGCTGGGGATCTGACTCAGGGACTTAGCATTAGGTCTTGTATTAACTAGGTGCTCAGTAAATAAGTGGTTGAGTAAAAGACACAGAGGGAGCAGGTGAGGTGGTGCCTAGCTCATCAGTTGGTTGCTGGACTCAGCTGCAAGGTTCTGGCTCTGATTCCCCCATTTTTCCTGTATTATTCCTAGACTTTGTCCTCTAGATGTAATGCATAGGAGGCAAGGGTGTTGGGCACATGGCTAGATATTTTACCTGCATTATCCTTTTTAATTCTCACAGCCCTTTAAAACCCATAGTATTCCAAAACCCAGTATGAAAGATGAAGAAACAGCTGGATGCTGGTGGCTCATGCCTGTAATCCTAGCTACCCAGGAGGCTGAGATCTGAGGATTGTGATTCAAAGCCAGCCTGGGCAGAAAAGTTCCCGTGAGACTCTTATCTCCAATTAACACCCCCCCCCCAAAAAAAAAAAAAAAGATGAAGAAAAAAATTTAGGATGTTTAAGTCACAAAGGCAAGAGCAGTGAGAGCCATGTATAGTGACCCAGGCCTGTAATTCTATCACTTTGGAGGCTGAGAGTGGGAGGATTGTGGTTTGAGTCCAACCTGGGCAGAAAGGTTCATGAGACCCCTTCTTAATCCATATCTGAGAACAGTGGCTCACCCATGGAAGAATGGGTTTGGGAGGCACAGGCCCGCCCAGGAAGAAAAGTTTACCACACTGTGTCCACAGAAGGAAAACTTGGCATGTGCCTATCATCTCAGTGACAAAAGGAAGTTTAAAAGTAAGTGGATCAGAGCTCGGGTTTGCACCAGGGTGAGCAGCAAGACCCTATCCTAAAAATAGGGCTAGAGGTGTTCCTCAGCAGTATCATAGGAAACAAGCTCAAGGATAGCTCAAGCTCTAATTCTAATTCTAGTACTTCAAAAGAGAGAAAAGGAAAATGAAAAGAGGAAGAAAGCAAGAGAAGGAGTAGCTGGAACTGGTATGAAATTCTAGTGCCTCTAATTCATGAGTCTTTTGCAGGTAGGTTCATGGGAACTTTTTTCCCCATCTCCCTCCCTTCCTCTAGAGCACAAGTGAAACAGAAGGGACTGGGGATCATGGTTTAAGGAAGTGAGGGAAGGGTGCTGGAGTAGCAGTTGGGGCCTGGCCTTCCCCTCCCTGTTCTTCCTGGCCTGAGGGGCATGTGGTTTGCAAAATCCACCACCAGAGAGAGCAGGGGTGGGACAGTGATTCAGGGCTGCCTTCTTGGACAGTCATTGTAGTGCCTACAGGTATTCACATGGGGCAGCTAGAAGTCCAGGGAGTTAGATGGAGAAAAGCTTCCCATCATATATCACAGAAGGGTCCCTGGTGATGTCCCCTCCCTCTCCCAAAGCCCTGCAGACAGAGGCTTCAGAAGGGCCATTGACAGAGACATTTCAGGAGGGCTTCCACACTGGGGATGTCTTTACAATGACAGGGACCCTCAGGCTGAGACTCCTCAGAGCGATACCATGCTCTCTCAGAGAAGCCCTGGGATGGAAAGACTCTCTGAAGGGTCTCTTCAGAAGCCCTTCAGAGGAACTGTCTGAATGGGACCCTTGTGGAAGGGCCACTGATGGAGACCAAAAGTACAAGAGAGCTCTAACAGGTGACATGGGTGGGGCACTGAGATGTGTGTTCTGATCTCAGAATGTAGGAGAGGAGTCCGGGAATTTTGCCTCTGCTTTCTCCGCCTGGGCCCTGATCCACGCTGACTCCACTGCTCTTCCTTCTGCGCCTCCCTATGACTGTGAGTTGGAGGCCTGGACAGATGAAGAGGATCACTTGGGTACAGTGCAGGCCTTCTAGGGTGACGTCCTAAGGACTGGATTGGAAGGCGGGTGGTGAGGTGTAGCCGCTGGGCCTGGGAAGACTTGGGATTCTGAGGGCGGAGGAGGTGGTTGTAGTCTAACCAGTTTGGAGGTGTGTTTAGCTGCCAGCGAACTCATCTGGGCCTAGCACATGTGCATTCTCGACTGCTGTAGGGAGCTCTTAGGAAGTCAGGTCAATGCTCCTTCTACCAGGCTTTTCTCTGGATCTTTCTCTTGACCTCCCCATTCCTTTCTGCCATCCTAACTGGGAGAGGTTGGGCTTTATGTCTGGGTAGGCTTGAAAGTCACAATCAAAATTGGCCCTGGTTGGAAAGAAAGAGACAAGACAGTCAGACAGGCAGGCAGGCAGGAAGCATACAGATATTGAGACACTGAACTTACAGAGAGACCCCTGTGGACCTTTTCCAAGTCCCTTTATTTCCCTTTGTCCCACAAACCTTTCTTTGATCAGCCCCTGTTTCTCTTTTCTCTTGATTAATGTAGACTCCTCTGCGTCTCTGCCTCACAATTTTCCTAAGCTCTTTCAGCTCCCAGGTGAGACCCTTCATGATTCCCCCTTCCTCCCTGTTCCTCCCCTTCTTTCCTAGTGACTGTTCATGTTGATTCAGAGCCAGGGGCAACCCAGCTCCAGGGGCCCTCCATGGCTCCCTCCTCATGGTAGGAGTGGGAACAGACTAGAGTTTGGGCCAGTGGAGGGTGGGGCCTGCACAGCTGGCTCACAGCCCGGGCTGCTGTAAGAGGAGGGCTGGCCAAGGGATGAGGCCCAGCCCGCTGCCTCCCCTCCCTTCCCCCAGGTATAATAGCTGAGCTCAGGTGAGCTGGTTCCTCCTGTCCAGTCTCAGCGGCTGCCAGCAGGTAAGGAAACCCAGGGCCTTTCATCTTCATGGGCTGCGCCTGTGTCTCTCTTTCCCCAAGTTTTCCAAGGGAGGGCTGGCGATCTGTGTCCTGGAGCTTGGTATGTGTGTTTGGAGCAGAAGTGGGTGGCTAGAGGAGGTGGGAAGAATGAATTTGAAGTGAAGCCTAAAGGATTGCCTCTAAATGGGTTGGCCTAGGGTCTGTGGGCAGGATCTAGGTCTGTGTATAGTTGACTCCAACCCATGGGTAAAAGAATACCTTGAGAGGTCATAGAGAAAGAAGGATAAACACTTGTTTTACTTTAGGCCTCCTCCTCTTCTAGGCAGATCATGAGCCATCAGCTTCCCTGGGATAGCCTATAAGACAACACAACTCTCACCAAAGGACCAAGTGCACCATGGGACAGTGTCGGTCAGCCAATGCTGAGGTGGGCCTATTTACCTGCTGGATTTGTTCCTACATTCCCTTCTTTCTCCCTAAGTGTCTATGTCTCCCACTGACTTGTGCTGCTTACTTTGGCCTTGCTCTGCACCTAGACCTGGCCAGGGAGACCTGAATCCTCCCCCGATCTCCACACACAGTGTGAAGCAGATGGAGTCCTTCTGGGAAGAGGATATCTGGGCACATGCTAGAACCTGTCCTGCTGGATTTTGGGGCTGTTGAGGAGGGAAGGCTTGCCTAACCTATGGCTCAGAGCAGAAGCAATTGTGGCCTGGAGGCCATGGTGGGCGTGAGGGAGAGGGGCTAGACTCTGGGCTCTGTGTATTTTCCCAGTTGTCTTTAGCCCAGTTGGCTTTGCCCAAGTTCCTGGGGGAAGCAGGTACCGTGGGAGTAGGTGGAACTTCCCTGACATGGCTCATTTCTTCTGCCCTCAGGATGCCCAGGAATTCAGTGATGTGGAGAGGGCCATTGAGACCCTCATCAAGAATTTCCATCAGTATTCTGCGGAAGGTGGAAAGGAGATGCTCACTCCCTCTGAGCTACGGGATCTAGTCACCCAGCAGCTGCCCCACCTTATGCCGGTACTGGGAGAGTAGACCCCACCCCATCTTGGCCCCTGACTTCCCCAGAAACTGTTCCAAGACCCCACCCCCACACCCTGGCAACCCCCAGCCCTTCCCTCTTGCCATAGCCTGGGCCCTGCTGTCTGCCTCCAGCCAGGGTGGGGTGGGAAGATCAGAAGGTACTAACTTGCTTAGCTGTGGTATCTTCCCTCCCCCCAGAGCAATTGTGGGCTGGAAGAGAAAATTGCCAACCTGAGCAACTGTAATGACTCTAAACTGGAGTTCGGGAGCTTCTGGGAGCTGATTGGAGAAGCAGCCAAGAGTGTGAAGCTGGAGAACCCAGTCCCAGGAAGTTGACATCCTCATGGAATTCTGGGGGAAGGGGGTTAGGGTAGGGTGGAGGGGGAAGGGAACCTTAGAGACTGTGGACCTGGAAATAAAATTTCTTTCCACCATCACTACACTATTCCCCAACTTGCACCTCTCCTCATCTCTGCAAAGTCCAGGCTCATAACAGCCATCTGCCCCGTGCTATCCCTTCTTGCTCCCAACTCAGTCTCATACTCCTCCCAGCACTCTGTTCCTGGGCAAGGGCAGGGGAAGAAAGGGAACAGGATCAGGGAAGAGGCGGAGAAGGGTGTGATTCTGGGGATAAGAGAACCCAGCTGGGTGCTTGGGCATTTACAGAATGATGGTTGTTTTGTATCAATTTGATTAATAAAAAAAATGGAAAAAGTAAAAGATGTTGTCTTGATTGGACACACCCCCTCCCCCCACCCGTAGGACCCCTGGATGAGAGCTTCTTGGGGTTAAATGGAAAAGTCATTGGTGGGGGTGAACATTTAGGGCTGGAGTGGTTGGCAGGGATTGAGTGCTCACTTTCCCCATGGACTTGGGTCAAGGGTGGTCCTGGGCCTGAAATGTGGGAGTCCTGGTCCATTCTTAGGAATAAGGGCTCTCCTTGCCAATGGGCTTTCAGACAAGTGTACACATTTGGGATAAAAAACATGAGCCCACATATTTTCAGGCCCAGATGACGAATGGCAAGGAAAATAGGGGCTGAGAAACAAGCTAACTGGCTTAGGATTGAATCCCAGCTCTGCCATTTTTGAAGTTTGGGGGCATGCTCATGGAGTATCTTTCCTGATCTATAAAATGTGACTCATCACAGGAGTGTTGGGCGGATGATGGGGCCCATAACACAGTCTGACGTGTGATGTTCTTAACTGACAACTTGACATATCATGGGTGAATAAATTGAAGTCACTGTGGAAGTTGGTGACAGGGTCCTCTGTGGTTCTAGCTGTGACCTCGCTAAACAAGATGGCCAGCTTCCTTGGGTATCTGAAAGATGAGAGGTGGGAGTTTGCAGAGGGGGCCTCAGCTGGGCGTGAGAGGGTCTTAGGGATGGGTCTCAGGAGAGTTCAGGATAACTGAACTAGAAAGACCAGAATCTTGGCTTCCTGTATCTGCCTTCTGACTTGGACCAACAGCTATCAGGTGTTTCTCCTGGAATCCCAATAGCAAGGAAGTTTCTGTGGCCAGCTAGGCTAGCCTGGAATGCTAACTGAACTTGTCTGTTAGGTGCCCCTGAAACTGGGCTCTCAGTGACCTAGGTAAGGGCAGGTGGCAGCCCTTCCCTGCCTTTCTCCACCTTGTGGGGCTCTGCTCAGGTCCTGAGGAGTAAGAAGGGTGGGGTTGGGGGAGTGCCAGCTTCTACCACTCCTTCTGGGGTGGAGGTAGAGGGGTGTTAAAAAAGGTGTGTATCCCTTTAACAAGGGCCCAACCCCAGGGCCAAGTCAAGAGGGAGCTCAGTCACTACCTCCCCACCGAGCCAGCTCAGCCAGGCAGGGCCGGGAGGGAGTGGGACAGATTCTGGGAGTGCAGCGGGGAGGAGTCCTGGCTGGGCTGAGCGGGGAGCTTGCTTGGCAGTGCCAGAGCCCAGGCCCTAGATCCCTGCTGGAGAGGCGGTGGACCGAGGAGGCAGGTGAGCACCCCAGGCCCAGCCTGGGACACCGGTGGCTGCCCGAGGGAGTCTGTAGACTTGGGAGGCCAGTGAAGGGGGCCTGAGGACAGGGGCCTGCCCCAGAGGCCAGCCAGGAAGATTTTGGTAATTATTAACTTTTTCCCAAAGGCCAGTTTGGGAGTGGGGACTGCTGGTAATGTCGGAGGCTGGGTGAAGCTCCAGAGAAGTGGATGGGGTAGCAAGATCCCCTCCCTGGCCCAGCAGCTGACTGGGCTCGTCTCCAGGGGCTAGGACATTGGGCAGTTCACGCCGGAGCCTTGCCCGCAGCTGTACAGTCCCCTCCAAAAAGAAAAGGGCAAGTGTATGTCAGTAGAGACCCTGGTCTCATAGAGCTCTGTTAATTGGGTCCTGGGAAAGGGTTTGAATTCAAGAGGAACCAGGGAGGGCCCAGGGAGCCTGAGAACCCAAGGAGGGGAGTCTGGGGCATTGGTGGCCTCTGTTCTACCTTTTGGGCAGGCCCCACAGGTCCCGGATGCAGGCTCCATGGTGCTCAGGGTGCTGTTCTTTGGGAGGAGCCTGGGTGGGGCCCTGGGGAAGCCTGGGAGCTTCCCTGGAGAGGGAAAGGGAAAGGGGTTGAACCTCGAACCAGCAGCTTCTCCACCTCAGGACCCAGGCAGGTCCTGGCTTGACTTGCTCTGGTTGGCAGAGCCAACTGTACTATGGGTGCATTTTCCTGCCCAGTCCTGTTGAGGTGGGGGCAAGGTCAGGCATGGTGGTGAAGTGGGCTCAACCTTCTGTACCAACTTGTGGAGAGCTGTCAGTGTGAGAGAGGCCAGGGGCAGCCAAGTGTGTGTGTGTGTGTGTGTGTGTGTGTGTGTGAACTTTATTTGTCTGGAAAAAAATTAGA
Organism: Dipodomys spectabilis; assembly: GCF_019054845.1. Classification (NCBI taxonomy): domain Eukaryota; kingdom Metazoa; phylum Chordata; class Mammalia; order Rodentia; family Heteromyidae; genus Dipodomys; species Dipodomys spectabilis. Next base: position 7,572,550 of record NW_024870746.1, read on the forward strand.
GAAGCCTGAAATCAAAGTAGGTAGAAGGTAAATGGGTTACTCAAGTAGAAGGGATCAAGAATGGCAGGATTTCTTGTCCTGTGTGGGTTTGTCACTGGTAGGGTATTTGGAAAAGAGAAGTGATCCTTTGATAGAAAAAAAGACTACTTACTCAGTTTTCCAGTCATTTACCAGATACCCTTGAACTTGGACTAATGATGAGAAGAAATTTGAAATATCTCATGAAAGAGTCTCATAGGTAATAGCCAGCAAAAATTTATTTAACACAAGAAGTCAAAGTAGGGAGAAAGGAAAGGACAAGAAAATGAAAGCTCAAAATATGGTCTTCATTCCAGAGGTGTTATGTCCTATAAATGGGCTGAGATATTTTATTAGTTCAAACCTGGTCATCTAGCAATTTTCCAATTATCTGGTTTTGGTATTGTCACCTTAGCAGAGAGACAATGGATCTAAGTTAGCTTTGTAATCAAAGGATCTTGAGACATGGAAATATGTTCCTTGTGATTCTTTTGTTGTTGTTGTTGTTGGAGCTTGAACTCTGGGCCTGGGCACTGTTCCTGAGCTCTTTTTGCTTAAGGCTAGCTCTCTACCACTTGAGCTACAGCACCACTTCCAGTTTTCTGGTGTCTAATTGGATATGAGGCTCATGGACTTTCCTGTCAGGGCTGGCTTTAAATTGTGATCCTAAGATCACAGCCTCCTGAGTAGCTAGGATTACTGGTGTGAGCCACCAGTGCCCAGCTCCTTGTGATTCTTTTAAGGTATTCTTACTGGTCACAGATTTACAAATAACAGAGACCTCATGTTCTTGGGATCAATTACTCATCTAGGGCTTTTTTTTTTGGATTGGTCATGGGGCTTGAACTAGGGCCTGGGCACTGTCCCTGAGTTTTTTCACTCAAGGCTAGAGCTTTAACACTTTGAGCCACAGTGCCACTTCTGGTGTAGGCCATTTTGTATATCATTTAACATCTAAGAGATAAGAGAAAGTGATGGAAGGAATGCAGGTCTGTTTGTTATTGAAGAGTGGATTCAATTTCTTTCTGTTTTAGTAATGTTTTATTTTATTTATTTAGTCAGTCTTGGGGGCTGAACTCTGAGCCTGGGTCTTGTCTCTCAGCTCTTCAGCTCAAGGCTAGCGCCCTACCACTTGAGCCACAGTGCTACTTCCAGCTGAGGAATTGAACCCAGTGCCTTATGCACTCAGGGGTCTGGGCACTGACCCTTAATTTGTTGTTGTTGTTGTTGTTGTTTTACTCAAGGCTGGCCCTCTACCACTTGGGCCACATCACCACTTCTGGCGCTTTTTGGTGGTTAATTGTAGATGGAAGCCTCATGCATTTTCCTGGGCCAGCTGGCTTTGAACTTTGAAGATCAGATCTCAACCTTCTGAATAGCTAGAATTACAGGAAGAATAGCTAGAATTACAGCTAGAATTGAGCCACTAGTGCTGGGCTTGCTCTAGTGATTTTTCAGCATTAGATCTTGTTGATGCTGGAGAGGCTTGTTTTTATTTGAAATTGTCTTACAAATAGAGCTTGCATTACCAGCCCAGTTCAGATGGTTCTTTTTTGTATTGAAGGTAGCTGAGGGAGTAATTGAGTGAGTGATTGAATGCTATATTGAACATGGAAGGGAATGAATGAGAATGAATAAATGGGACAATGAGTGACAGAATAAGCACATGAATGGTGAATGAATGAGTGAAGGAATTTGAGGTATGTGGAAGGTACCCAAAGAATACCAAACTTAAGTTTGAAAGTGGGTTAGGCTCTGAAGAAGATATTGAGTAGGGGGACAGGAGTTCGAGACCATCCCAAAGCTTGGAAACAATGAAAGTCTCTCAAGAAATGTGTGTGAGGTGGGAAGAGAAGATGAACTTCGGAGGGTGTGGTAGACATTCTGGACTCCAGACTGGGGATTTGAGGGGTGATTAACAGGCACTTGGAGGGGGTGGGGCGCCAAATCTGGGGGTGGGAGGGAGGGGATATAATGGCTGAGATCCAAGGGCATGGTGTCAGAGCAATTTGGGCTTTTGGAGAAGTCAGCAAGCTAGGCTCAGGTGGTGGGCGGAGGTGGGGGTAGGAGCCTTCTGGTTGCTCAATGATGAATCAGCCAAGGAGAAGACAATGAAAACATTGGGGGAGGGGCAGGTGTCTCCAGGTGAGAGGCCCCTTTAGGGAAAGGATCTCCCAAGGAGATCCCAAGGAGTGGTTCTCCCAATGCCACTTTTTTGGGGGGGAGAGATTCTAATGTACATTATGCATACCTCCATGCCCTAGTCCCTCATTCTCAGGCCATGATCTGCCTGTGGCCAAGTCTGTGAAGGAACCTGCCTGGGAAGGGGCTGAAGGTACAGCACACCTGCCCTCCCCCCATGCCTGGAGGTCTTTAGGCCTAGCTGGTGGGAGGATGGGCAGCTGCCCTAGCAGAAGGCAGTGGCATGGGTGGGGCCAGTCTATTGGCCTCCAGGGTAGGGTGGAAGACACCTGACTGGCCTACTCTGATAGCCTGCTTTCAGAAAAAGCTTCGGAAAAGCTGCTGTCTAGATGGTTATCTCTGAGTTGTCCATTTTACAACCCATGGAAGGTTGGGAGGAGGTAGATTCCTGGGAGGAGGGCCTGGGAAAGAAAGCCCAGGGACACCAAAGCTGCCTGTCTGGATCTTCCATCTAGCACTCCTGAAACAGTCCATCCTCTGTTGGGGTCTCATCTGCGTCTTGTCTGCTGCTTTCAGAGGCCAGGTAGGGATTGGGTATCATACTAAGGAGGAGCAGGAGGAGGGACTCTTGGTGGGAGAAAGAAGACTTCAAGAAGGCAGGTGGAGGGCTTGCCCTTGATGACAGAACTAGAGGTACAACACCCAAACACCCATTTTTCCCTTTCCTTTTCCTTGACTGCTACCCACAGGACTCCTCACCCAGAGAATTAGTCTGGAATGGCAAGGGATTGGAGGTTCTTCAGATTCTCTCCCTATTCCCAAGGCTTGTTTGGGATAGGGCTTGGCACAATCTTTTCTGAAAGAAAAGAGTCTGCGGACAATTCCCAGGAGCATTGGGCCTGAGCCTGGCACACCCCCATCCCACCCAAGGGTGGTAAATCATGGGTTGAAAAATGTCTTCTTCTGTGAATGCTAGAGAATCTGTACAAATACTTACGAAGGCGTATTGAACCACACAGTTATACCCTTAACAAATATAGAGTATGGAAAAAAAATATGGTTTCCTGCAATCTTGGCACTGTATGTCATCCTTCTAGCCACAGACCAGAGTGGTCAGGCAGGCAGAGTGGGGCAGGATTTCCCGCCAGATATGCCCCAGCCTTGACCCCTCTTCAAGTCTCCTTCCTTCTTGCATCCTGGCCTCTTTGCTCATGGTCTCATCCTTTCTTTTTTTTTTTTTTTTTTGGGGAGTCCGGTCGTGGGCTTGAACTCTGGGCTTGGGTGCTTTCCCTCAGCTCTTCAGCTCAAGGCTAGCGCTCTACCACTTGAGCCACAACGCCACTTCTGGCTTTTTGCTTATGTGGTGCTGAGGAATCGAACCCAGGGCCACAGGCATGCAAGGCAAGCACTCTACCACTGAGCCACCTTCCCAGCCCTCACCCTTTCTTTAGGAAAAATAACTCCATAAAAGAAAAAGTTTGGCAAAGTGGTCAGGTACCTTAGGCATCTGGCATCAGAGCTAGCACGAGGTAGAATAAGTTGTAGAATGTCTCCTTTTGAGCAAGGCACTGAGTCAGGGGTATTATAGAGATTAAAAGGAGGGTAGATATTTGTCCCCAAGTCTGTGAGTCCTGCCGTCCAGTTTAGAATACAAAATAGCTGCATGTAAGAAAGACTGTATTTGCCTCGAGGAATGAGATCAGAGCCAGAAAGAAACAGTGATCAAACCAGTTAGTGACCCTAGCCAGTGTTGGTGTAGTGAAGGCAGACATGTTTGTGGCAGAACGGAACCAGGAGTCAAGGAGTCAAGGCAGGCATCCTGAGGAAGGCATGGTTTGGGCAGGGCCAGAATGATGGGCAGGCTGGGTAGACAGCAGGGTGGAGAGCACTGGGCGGCTGACATGGGAGTAGGAATGGCTACAAGAGAGATCAGAATGCAGGTGGGAGGGGCGGAAGTCTGTGGTGGGGCCTGGTGAAGGAGATCTCCCTAGTCAGACTGTGGGGGTTCAGGCCTGTATTGTGGCCCTGTCTACTGCCCCTTGCTTAGGAACCAGTCAGATGAAGGTGGCTGGAGCTCATTCTTAGGCTTCAGGGTGGGAGAGCAGTCTGGTTTGCTGGGGTAGACCTGGGGGGGCTCTGGGCATGGGCGGCGACAAATAGAGTAGATCCGCCTGCTCCCCTCATATCCTGTTATTCAGAGGCTATATCCGCTTGGAATGTGAATGCCTTTTGTCCTGGGGTGAGGGGGTGACGCTTGTGGCCTCTGCCAAGCAGCTGCTGCGTCCAGGGTCAGTCGCCAGCTGGAGCAGAGGGAGAGCCTGGCTCCTGCTTAGGTAATGAAGTAGGGGGTATCTTTTGGTCCTGCTGAATGTTTAGGGGTGGGGATGAGGGAGATAGGCCAGCAGAATGTGATGCAGAATTGGAGTAGCTACACAAAATTTAATTGGATGGATTAAGATGTTGTCCTTGTTAGGGAAATGGAGGAGAATGGAAAAGGAATAGGCTAGACTTGATCCCCAGCAGGGGAGGCCTGTTTATTGCCAGCCAGGGAGCACCAACCTTCTTGTGGGTTTGGAGGTTGATCAAGGGACTGGATTTTGGGGTGGGCTTATATAGGACTTAACAAGGAAGCAGAAAATAAAAAATGGGCTATGGTCTCTTGGGGGCCTAGGGCGGCGTCCTTGGCCAGGCTTCCGTTGGAATAACCTGCCTGCCTACAGGCATGTGGTCAGGCCTGTTCATGTGCACCTGGTGTCTTGTTGGACCTGGAGGAATAGGGCAGGAATCAATCCTTCAGTCCTATCTTAAAGAGGTGCAACTATGGCTTGAACCCCTGAATTCACTGCCTTGGATCCTACAGAAGGAGTTGGCATAGGCCTAGATCCTTACCTCCTTTGGTCTGTGTGTGTGTGTGTGTGTCTGTATGTCTCAGCAAGTCCTGTGGAAGACAAAAACCACCGCCCCCATCAGCCTTGACTTTTTCTATCAATTCTTAGCTGTGCTTGCCACCAGGATAGGGGCCTTGAATGGCTTAGAGGCCTGAGCTGTAGCAGGGCAGGAAAGCTGGGCAGTTACCCTCCTCCACTCCCCAAGGGAGTCTGTTGCTCAAGCCAGGATTCTGACAGGGGTGCCCGGGGCAAGGGAAGGGCCTGGGGAACCTGTCCAGGCAGTTGGACTGGGGAGCACTTGGATTAGAGGAGCCACATAGCTCTCATTCCAGGCCTCCCCTTCCACCCCTCACACCTACTGTGCTCCCAGCCTCTTCTCTTCTCCAAAGGATGAGCAACCAGGTACCAGTAGCTCACACCTATAATCTTAGCTCTTCAGGAGGTTGAGACCTGAGGATCATGGTTTGAAGCCAGCCTGGGCAGACTCTTATCTTAGAGGTATAGCTCAAGTGGTAGAGATCCTCCTTGAGTGAAAAGGCTAGAGTACAGTGTCCAGGCCTTGAGTTCAAGCCCCAATACCAGCACAAAAACAAAAACAAAATAAAACAAAAAAAGGATAAGCAGCCTGGGAGTGGAAAAGCAGGGGGCTGATGGTATCTCTTTTCCTCTCCCCTCCTCAGGTCCTGTGAGGAGCTGAAGCAGGGAGATGGCTGACTGCTACACTGATCTGGAGAAGGCGGTGGTTGTCCTGGTGGAAAACTTCTACAAATATGTGGCTAAGCACAGCCTGGTCAAGAACAAGATCAACAAGAGGAGCTTCCGAAAGATGCTCCAGAAGGAGCTAAACCACATGCTAACGGTGTGGCTCCCCACATGCAGCCTCTCCCCATTCTGCCCCACTGAGGCTCAAGTCCTTTCAGTTACTCTCCCCAGAGCCCCTTCTCCTTCCACAGGCCTCTGTCTTCTCCACACGCCCAGGCCTAGCTAGTGAAGATGCTGCCAGGCTCAATTCTGGTACTATCTAGGGTTCTGCCTTCCTCCTTCCCTCCTTCCCTCCCTTCCTTCCTCCCTCCCTTCCTTTCTCCCTCCGTTTCTCCCTCCCTCCTCCCTTCCTTCCTTTCTCCTTCCCTTACCTCCCTCCCTCCTTCTCTCCTTCTCTCCTTCCTTCCTTCCTGCCTTCCTGCCTGCCTGCCTTCTTTTGTGCTGGTACTGGGGCTTGAACTCAGAGCTTCGACACTGTCCCTAGGTTTTTTTTTTTGTCAGCCGTGGGGCTTGAACTCTGGGCCTGGGCGCTGTCCCTCAGCTCTGTAGCTCAAGGCGAGCGCTCTACCACTTGAGCTACAGTGCCACTTCCGGTTTTCTGGTGGCTTATTGGAGATAGGAGTCTCACGGTCTCTCCTGCCAGGGCTGGCTTTGAACCGTGATCCTCAGATCTCAGCCTCCTGAGTAGCTAGGATTATAGGCGTGAGCCACCAGCGCCTGGCCTGTCCCTAGGTTTTTTGCTCAAGGCTGGTGCTCTATCTCCTAAGCCACAGCTCTACTTCCAGATTTTTGGTGGTTACTTGGACATAAGAGTCTCACTGATTTTCCTGTCTGGGCTGGCTTCGAAATGAGATCCTCAGATCTCAGCCTCAGTAGCTAGGATAACAGGCGTGAGCTACCAGTGTCTGTTCTTGGGACTTTTAGAGGCTGTCACACTCATCATGCTGACCCCTGATTCTTTTGTAGGACACAGGGAACCGAAAAGCTGCAGACAAGCTCATCCAGAATCTAGACGCCAACCATGATGGGTGGATCAGCTTTGATGAGTACTGGACCTTGATAGGTGGCATCACCAGCCCCATTGCCAACCTCATCCGCCAGCAAGAGCAACAGGGAAGCTGCTAGAGGCCCTACCCAATACCCTTTCCAGGTCCTGACCCATGTCCTAGCCCTGGTGCTGGTCTCAGGCTCCCCCTCAGCCTCTTCTGCCCTCTCAGCCCCTTTCTTTCCTTTTCCCTCCATCCCTGCTCCTGCTCCTCCCTGAATAGCTGAGGGAAGATGTTAGGGTCCCCTTGTGAGTGTCTTGGTTTCAGGGGGTGCTTCCCTGAGGGTCTCAGCCCCTGGAGCCAATATGCCCTAGGAGCCTCTCTGTGAGATTTCAATGCTGTTTGGGGACCTTAAGAGTTCTCTCATCTCTTCAGTCTATTTACCCCAATAATGTCCGATGTTCCTATCTGATGCTTGCCTGACTCAGGATCTGTCCTGACCTCCGGAGGTCAGCTTGCTGCTTGAGGTCTCTTAAAAACAGCAGCAACAGCAGCATCCACTCCCCCTCCCTTCAGTTCAAGCCCCTCGGCTGGAAGGAAAAGCACTCCAGAGCTTCTCTTCCAGCTGCCTCAACCTGGGAATGAATGAGCTAAGCTTTGCTGAGCCTCCTTCCTCAGCTCAGCCACTGAGATAATGGCAATAAAGGCTGGATTTGGAATTTGTACCTCTTTTACCTTGTCCTTTTATGATGCTCATTAAACCCATCACACACCTTGGAAACTTCTGCTTTGGTGGTCTTTGCCCTGGACCCTGAGATCCAGAGAAATCTTTCAGAGAAATCAACCTCAAAGACAGAGCAAGAAAGGAGCCTGGACTTCACAATTCTAGCAGGTGCTATTGGCCTAAGCCAGTCTCCTCCCCCCACCCCCCACTCTACCTCTCCCTCTTCCTCTCTCCCTCTCTTTCTCTCTCTCTCCTGCTTCATGGAGAACTAGAGGCCATATGTCACTGTCTTCCTGATCTCATACTCAGACTCGCTTATATTCTGTTTCCAGGTCTCACTGCAGCCATGATTCCTTCTCAAGCTATGAATAGCACTGAGGTCCTGAATCCCTATCAAGGATTCTAATACACACACCTGCTGTGGGACGTAGGGGTGCAAGAGAGGATGTGTGGAAGACTGGAAAGGAAAAGAAGCATAGCTTGGAGCCAACTGCTCCATTTCAGGGCTTTAAAATGGGAGCAGACACTCTAGGGCTTAATATTTCCCAAGAGAAGTATAGGCACAGAGAGTTTTATAGGAACCCACTTATAGATTTTTAGCTTTCTAAAACTGGCTGTCTGTCAAGGTGTCCCTCTAGCTTCCTTTCCCACCTCCACATTGCATTAATCCTTTCTCAATTAAAAACAAAAGACATGACCTTTACCTGTCTCAGGGACTATGATGTTACTCAAGTGGTAAAGAATCTGCTCACTTTTTGTGTGTGTGTGGGGGGGGAGGTATGTGATCTCTCTTTCTTTCTTGCTCTCTCTCATTTACCTCTCTCCACATATTTCTTTCTTCTTTCTTTCCCTCCCCCCCCCTTTCTTTTTGTTGTTGGTCATGAGGCTTGAACTTGAACCTGGACACTGTCCCCGAGCTCTTCAGCTCAAGGCAAGTGCTCTACCACTTGAACCACAGTGCCACTTCCAGTTTTCTGGTGGTTAATTGGAGATGAGTCTTGCAGACTTTCCTGCTGGGGCTATCTTTGAACCTGGATCCTCAGATCTCAGCCTGCTAAGTAGCTAAGATTACAGACATGAGCCACTGGTGCCCGGCCATATTTTTCTTTTTTTGAACTTAGAGCCTCTCGATTAGTTTCTCTACCATTTGAGTCATATCTATTATCTATCATGGCAAAAAAACCCCCAAAAACCCACATAAGACTACCCTATTTAATTTAATTAATTTTTTTATGAGTTGATGAGTATTTTTATTGTGTCTATTCTATGGAAAGAGTTGTGTAATGTGGGATGAGTGGGTCTTTGATGGTTTTGTGGCCAATGCTTTTAAAAAATTAGCATATATTAGCTATGCAAAGGGGGAGATTTCATTGCAACATTCCCATGCATGTATACAATGAACCCCAATGTGTTCAAAGTATATATTGCTGTGTTATTAACTATATGCACGTAGTTTTTGTTTTTATGGCCTCAGACTCTTGTACTCAAGAAATCCTCCTGAATTAGGATCTGCTTCCCAATTAGCTGGGAACTGCACGTGTGAACCACAACTCCCACCTACATATGCACATTATTGTACAACAGATCTCTAGAATTTTTTCATTTTACATGATTATAACTTTATAATCACTGAATTACAGTTCTGCTCCTCTCTCCCCTCTGCAACAACCATTCTACTTCCTTTCCTTTCCTTTTTTTAAATATTTTTTTCTCTTTCAATTTTGTTTCTTTCATTTATTTTTTTGTTTCTGTGGTATTGAGGAAGTTATGCAAGCATTCTACCACTAAACCACTCTACCACACTCCTTTACTTTTTTAAAACAGTAGTTTATTGGAGATAAGTCTGGCTTTGAACCTTGATTCTCCTGAGTAGCTAGGATTATAGGTGTTAGCCACTGGCAACCACCTTTTACTTTGTTTCTTTTTTTTTGGGTCAGGTCGTGGGGCCTGAACTCTGGGCCTGGGCGCTGTCCCTCAGCACTTCAGCTTAAGGCTAGTGCTCTACCCCTTGAGCCACAGCGCCACTTCCAGCTTTTTTCTTTTTGCTTATGTGGTGCTGAGGAATTGAACCCAGGGCCTCATGCATGCAAGGCAAGCACTCTACCACTGAGCCACCTTCCCAGTCCCTTACTTTCTGTTTCTATGAGTTTAGTTGTCTCAGGTATATCTTATAAATTGAATCACATAGTATATGTCTCTCAGTCTCTGTCTATCTGTCTCCTCTTTCTCTCTCCTTCTTTCTTTCTCTTTCTCTCTCTCTTTTTTTTTTTTGTTGGTCATGGGGCTTAAACTCTGGGCCTGGGCACTGTCCTTAAGCTCTTCAGCCCAAGGCTAGCACTCTACCAGTTTGAGCCACAATGCCACTTGCTGTTTTCTGGTGGTTAATTGGAAATAAGAGTCTCACAGCCTTTCCTGCCTGGGCTGGCTTTGAACCTTGATCCTCAGATTTCAGCCTCCCGAGTAGCTAAGATTACAAGTACCCAGTTTGAATCATGTAGCATATGTCTTTTGTGACTGGTTTAGTTCATTTGGCATAATGCCATCTAGAGTTACCAGTATGATAGATTAGACAAGACTTCCTTCCACTTTATGTGTATACTACATTTTATTCATTTATCTACTGATGAACTTTTAGGCTGTTTTTATTTCTTGGTTATTGTGAATGAACATGGATGTACAATGGCCTCCTGAAGATCTTGTTTTCAATTCTTTTTGATGTATGCCCAGTAGAATTGCAAGGTCATAGGATAGATCTGTTTTAAGTTTGAGAAATCTTCACAATTTTCTTTTTTTTTTTTCTTTTCTTTTTTTTCCTTTTTTTGTTGGTTGTGGGGCCTGAACTCTGGGCCTGGGTGCTGTCCCTGAGCTCCCCAGCTCAAGATGAGTGCTCTACCACTTGAGCCACAGCGCTACTTCCAGCTTTTTCTGCTTATATGGTGCTGAGGAATCGAACCCAGGGCCTCATGTATGCCAGGCAAGCACTCTACCACTGAGCCACCTTCCCAGCCCCACTTCACACGGTTTTCTACAGTAGCTACATCATTTTACAATCCCACCAACAAAGTATAAGCATTCGATTTCCCCACATCTTCACCTACACTTGTTTTATTCTTTTTTTGTTGTTGTTGGTTATGGGGCTTGAACTCTGGGCATGGCGCTGTCCCTCAGCTCTTCAGCTTAAGGCTAGCACTCTGCCACTTGAGCCACAGTGCCACTTCTGGTTTTCTGGTGATTAATTGGAGATAAGAGTCTCTCAGACTTTTCTGCCCCGGTGGCTTTGAACCATGATCCTCAGATCTCAGTCTCTTGAGTAGCTAGCATTACAGGCGTGAGCCACTATAGTCATTCTTTGAGTTATGGAACATTAGAGCTTGATCCTTCTGATTAATTTTGTATTTAACTAACCCTTTATCTTCTGCCTTTCAGTGTGCATGTGTGTATGTGTGTTTCTGAGATAAGACCTACCAAAATAACCCAGGCTAGCCTTGAACTTGCTGCCCATACCCATATATTATACATTTTTAAATGGTATGCGGTTTGAACTCAGTGTCTTGAGCTTGCTAAGCAAGCTTAAGGAAACTGTAAGAGCAGTTATACTTGTCTTGTTCCTGATCTTAGAGGAAAATTCTAAGTTTAAAGCTGTTGGATGTGATGTTAGTTGTGAGTTTTTCACATATGACTTGAGTAATTTTCCTCTATTCCTAATTGCCTTTGATGTTTTTTATCATGAAAGGTGTTGAATATTATTAAGTGCTTTTTTGCATCAATTGAGATGATCATTTGATTTTTTTGTCCTTATTTTTCTATTTGTATGGTACAGTTATTGATTTCTTTGTGTTGAACTAACCTTGCATAAATCCTTCTTTGGTGATGGTTTATAGTCAATCTACTGTTCGATACAATTTGCGAGCATCTTGTTGATAATTTGTGTGTGTGTATGTGTGTGTGTGTGTATGTGAGTTCTGGGGCTTGAACTCAGGGCCTGGGCACTGTCCCTGCGCTTTTTTGCTCAAAGCTAGTGCTCTATTACTTATGGATTTTTGGAAGTGAATTGGAGATAAGAGTCTCATGGACTTTCCTACCCATGCTCTCTCCAAACCATTACCTTAGATCTCAGCTTCTTGAATAACTAGGATTATAGGCATGAGCCATCGGTGTTAACTTGTTGATGACTTTTGCATTAATATTTATCAGGGATTTTAGACTGTAGTCTTCTTATAACGTCTTTAAACTTTGGCATTAGAGTAATGATGGTCTCACGAAATAAGTTCAGAAATATTGCTTCTATCTTCAGGTTTTTTTTTTTTTGGTGAGTTTGTGAAGGATTGGTATTAATTTTTCTTTAATGTTCAATAAAATTCTCCAGTAATGTCATTTAGTCCTGAGCTTTTCTTCATTGGGGGTTTTGATCAGATTCACTATTTTATTAACTATAATTCTTTTTTTCATTTGGGTCAGGTCGTGGGGCCTGAACTCTGGGCCTGGGCGCTGTCCCTCAGCTCTTCAGCTCAAGGCTAGCGCTCTACCACTTGAGCCACGGCGCTGCTTCCGGCTTTTTTTTTTTTTTTTTGCTTATGTGGTGCTGAGGAATTGAACCCAGGACCTCATGCATGCAAGGCAAGTGCTCTACCACTGAGCCACCTTCCCAGCCCCTTAACTATAATTCTTCAGATTTTATTTTTTTATTTTTTGAATTTTTTTTGTTCAGTCATGGGGCTTGAACTCTGAGCCTGGGCGCTGTCCCTGAGCTCTTCAGGTCAAAGTGAGCACTCTACCACTTGAGCCACAGTGCCACTTCCAGTATCCTGGTGGTTAATTGGAGATAAGATACTCACAGACTTTCCTGCCTGGGCTGGCTTTGAACCTTGATCCTCAGATCTCAGCTTCTTGAGTAGCTAGAATTATAAGTGTGAGCCACCAGCACCTGGCTGTTTTTTGTTTTCTTAAGACAAAGTTTCACTATGTATCCCAGGGTGTCTTGGAATTTACAATTCTCTGACACAACTTCCCAAGTGCTATGATTATAAGCGTATATCACCACATCTGTCTTATTTTCAGAGGATCTTTTTCTTCATGATTCTGTCTGGAGAGGTTGTATGTCTAGGAATTTGTCCATTTCTTATAGATTATCCCATGTGTTGGCATGTAGTTTACACAATAGTGTCTTCTTTTGTGGTGTCATTGTAATGCTTCTCTTTCTTGATTTTAGTTATTTGAAACCTCTCTCTCTAGTTGATCTAGCTAAGTGCTTGTCATTTTTGTTGACTTTGCAAAAACATTTTGTTTTGTTGTTTTTTTCATGTTTTTTTTCTGTTACCTTCATCTAGTTTCTTTTTTTTTTTAAAGCTAAGTTTAGAATTAGTCTATTCTTTTTGTTTCTTGCGGTGTAAAATTGGGTTATTAGAGATCTTTATTTCATATTAAATGTAGCATTTATCCCCAGAAACCTCTCTGTTTATACTATTTTTGCTGTCTACCATAAGTTTTGGTGTGCTCTGTCTTTGTTTTCATTTTCTTAAGATATTTTCTAATTTATCTTGTGATTTCTTCATTGACCTTGTACAAGAGTGTATTGCCCAATGTCCACATACTTGTGAATTTTCCAGTTTCTGTTGTTGATTTCTAGCTTCATTCCATTGTGGTCAGAGAAGACAATTGGTCCGATTTCAATCTTCTCAAATGTGTTACGATTTGTTATATTACTTAACATGTAGTCTCTCACTGTTTGAGAACATTTGAGAAGAATGCATTTTACTGCTGTTGTACAGAGTGTTCTGTGTATATCTGCTGGGGTTTGAACATGCTCTCAATTCTTCAAGGATCTTTGCTGACTATAGGCTTGGTCCTATAGTGTTGGGAGGTAGGACCTAGTGAAAGATACTTAGGTTTTTGGAGGCATGAGGAATTTCTCTTATGAGTCCTTTGATCATTCTCAGAAGAGGAATGTTATAAAGGGAGCAGGCCTGGCCTTACCCATGCTTTTTTTCTCTGTTTGTGTGAGATGTGATTGAAACTCCCACATAAACTCCCAAACAACTTGCCTCCATCTGTTGTCCTCCTCAGATGCTAAACTAATGAGGTCTCTTCATCTAGTCTTGAACCTTGGACCTTTAAAATGGTGAGCTAAATAAGCCTTTCCTCCTTATAAAGTTAGTTGCTGCAGGTAGTTCATCATGGTTATGAAATACTGACTAATAAATATCTATCAGCTCTAATTGGTCTGTAGTGTTCAATTCTTCTGCGTGCCTACTGATCTTCTGTCTAATTGTTCTCTTATAGCTATATATTTTAAATGGATGGTAGTTGGATTTCACCAAACCCAGTTAAAACACATTTAATAGTTTCATTTGAAAATGTTATAATATCTAAAACAGTTTAGAAAGTACACCTTTCACAATCATTTAAAAATGATCGAAGAGGGGCTGGGAAGGTGGCTCAATGGTAGAGCGCTTGCCTTGCTTGCATGAGGCCCTGGGTTTGATTCTTCAACACCACATAAGCAGAAAAAGCTGGAAGTGGCAGTGTGGCTCAAGTGGTAGAACACTAGCCTTGAGCTGAAGAGATAAGGGACAGCACCCAGGCCCAGAGTTCAGGCTCCATGACCAGCAAAAATAAATAAATAAAAAATAATAAAAATGTGTAAGATCTTAGCTGTCAACTTAAAAATGTACAATGCAGAAATAATTTAAAAATTCTTCAAAGAGCAATAGAAACTAGAGCTGAAAGGTTAGACTTTACGGAGTTACTGCAATGTGAGTGCTGCTAAAGAACGCTTCCTAGAGAAAGTATGAGTTGAGCTGAATCAGAAAGCAGGGGAGGAGCAGGCCTGGTGGACAACAGGGTGGAAAAGAAGCAGGTGACTTGGAAGATAGAGCAGGAATGAGATGATGACGTACGTGTCAGGCCTCCTGGTGGTAGAGAAGGTGGATCCTTGTCCTTAATTTTTCTCTTACTCTAACAACATGCTTGGAATATTCAATTTATGAAGATGAAAGGCTCTTTTGGCTCACACTTTTTGGCAGTTTCAGTCTATGGTCAGTAGGCCTCCTCGTTAGGGCAGGGAATGTTCAGAGCAGCACAGATGCTTAATTCATGGCTGTAACACAAAGAAGAGAAAGGGGTCAGGGTCTCACAATCCCTTTTGAGCTCATATCCACAATGACCTAAACCCTCCCCCTAGGCCTGATCTCTTAGTGTTTCTACCACCTCCCAGCAGTGCCAAGTGGGGGAACCAAATCTTTAACATATATATCTTTGGGGGGGGACACACAAGATCTAAACTATGGCAATCCTCGAAGCCCTAGGTGTTTCCAGTCTCAAAGGAAATCTCAGAAGCAATTCCAGATAGAACTGCCCTTCCTGTCCTTCTCTTTCAATTCTCAGCTTCCCTGTGATTTTCCAGCCTTCCACACAGTGCTTCTCCCCTCTTACCCTACTCAGCTCTCTCATCTTTCTCCCAAAGGAAGAAGAAAACTGGGGATGATGGGAGATATTATTTGCATATCAGAGACCAGGGAGGTCTCTTAGGTAGGGTGAGGGAGGGGCAGAGGGTTGAGTGGGCCAACCCCCTGCCTAGTACAAGCTTAATCTGATGGGAGCTAGGAGGCAGAGGAACTTCCTGGAGGAAGCTGAGCTTCTGTAGAGGTCTGTAGGACTTTAATGGCAGCCAGATTTTTGGCCTCTGGGCCCAGAGCCAGAGAGATCCTGGAGGAGCAGAAGCAGCTGCTGTGGGGCCAAGGGACTCAGTCTAAAATGTCCCACGAGAGTGAGTAAGACAAGGTCGAAGAGGGGTGGTGACCAGAGAGCCTGAGCTGAACAGGGGCGATAGAACCAGCAACAGGCTTCGCTGACCCTGTGCCTATGATCTCAATCTGGCCTGCCTGGTCCAGGATTTGAACCTCTTGCAATTAAGGTGTGTGTGTATGTGGGTACCCATCAGCATCATTACTCTTAGGGTAAGATCCTGGCTTATTGTGTCACACAAGAGTAGAGACTCTAAAACTACTTGTGTGCGGCTTTTGTACTTCTCTATTGGTTGGTGTTTCTTCTTGTAAATGCTAGACTTTCTTTTTCACTTTATCTCCATTGACTTTTAGTTTGTTTAGTCACTGAAATATATAAAAAATGAATATATTAGGTGCTGGTGGCTCACACCTGTAATCCTGTCTACTTAGAAGGTTGAGATCTGAGAATTGTGGTTTAGAATCCAGCCCAAACAGGAAAGTCTGTGAGACTCTTATCTCCAATTAGTCCCCCCAAAAAAGCCCAAAGTGGAGCTGTGGATCAAGTGGTAGAGCACTAGCCTTGAGCACAAAAGCTCAGGAATAGTACCCAGGCCCTGAGTTCAAGCTCCAGGATGGGCACACACACACACACACACACACAAAAAAAAAACAAAGAAAAGAAAGAAGGAAGGAGGGAAAGAAAGAGAAAAAAGAAAGAGAATAAAAGAAAGAAAGATAGGGGCTGGGAAGGTGGCTCAGTGGTAGAGTGCTTGCCTCGCATGCCTGAGGCCCTGGATTCGATTCCTCAGCACCACATAAGCAAAAAGGAAAAAGCCCGAAGTGGCTCTGTGGCTAAAGTGGTAGAGCGCTAGCCTTGAGCTGAAGAGCTGAGGGACAGCACCCAGGCCCAGAGTTCAAGGCCCCACGGCCAGACCCAAAAAAACACAAAAAAACAAACAAAAGAAAGAAAGATAAGAGGAAAGAAAGAAAGAAGGAAGAAAGAAAGGAAGAAAAAAAGGAAGAGGAGAGAAAAAGGGATGAAGGAATCATGAGGGAATCATAGGAGGGCAACGGGGGACCTAGGACCACAGTGAATTGATAGGTTCCAGAATAGAATGTGTACCATTCCAGCTGCATATCGCTTCTGTCCGTGTTCCTAGGCAGGTTGTAAGTGCAGAGCTATTTCATCCTGGAGTAGTTACTTCCATGATAGTGGCATACACATGGCCACTCTTAACCCTATGTCCCTAGCACTTCTTTAACACCTGATACCATCTGGAAAGCTTTGGAAACAAATCAGCACTCAGTTCTAATCTGATGTTACAACTCCTTTAATTTTAGTGCTTCAAAATGAGGAATTTTAATACAAAATGGGATACTTTTGTTTTCCCGTTTGGATTCCTAGTAAAACTCCTTTCAAAAAATTAAGCAGACATTTGAAGCATGTTTGGTTGTATTTTTTTGTATATTATAAACATTTATTTAAATTTGTTGTAGTTTGAAATAAATTTCCAAAACATATGCTCAATAATAATGATTAAAATGATTGCAGCGTAAAAACAACAACAACAACAAAACCAACAAAACAAAACAAAAAACCTAGCCAGGCTGGACTGGTGGCTCATGCCTATAATCCTAGCTACTCAGGAGAGTGAGAGTTGAACATTTAGGTTCAAAAGCCAGCCCAGGTAGGAAAGTCTGTGAGACTCTTATCTCCAGTAAACTACTAAAAGAAAAAATGGTGGAAGGGCTCCCGTGGTAGAGCACTAGCCTTGAGCAAAAATTCTTAGGGACCGTGCCTAATCGTGGGATTCACAAACACAGACACACAGACACAGAAAAACAACAACAAAAACTAGAAACAGGGGCGGGAAGATGGCTCTGTGGTAGAGTGCTTGTCTTGCACGCATGAGGCCCTGGGTTCGAATCCTCAGCACCACATAAGCAGAAAAAGCCAGAAGTGGTGCTATGGCTCAAGTGGTAGAGCTAAACTAGCCTTGGGCTGAAGAGCTGAGGGATAGCACCCAGGCCCAGAGTTCAGGCCCCATGACTGACAAAAACAAAAAACAAAAAACCACCCCCCCCCCCCAAAAAAAAACCCAAAACAAAAACAAAACTAGAAACAACAACACTACCACCAATAAAAACAAAACTAGGAGCTGGGCACCGGTGGCTCACGCCTGTAATCCTAGCTACTCAGGAGGCTGAGATCTGAGGATCGCGGTTCAAAGTCAGCCTGGGCAGGAAAGACTGTGAGACTCCTATCTCCAATAACCACTAGAAAACCAGAAGTGGCTCTGTAGCTCAGGCCCAGAGTTCAAGCCCCATGACCGACAAAAGAAAAGAAAAGAAAACAACAACAACAACAACAACAAAAAACAACTAGGGAGTTATTTCTGTGTCCAAAATTAAAAGGTTATTATTTTTTTTGTCAGTCATGGGCTTATGTGGTGCTGAGGAATTGAACCCAGGGCCTCATGCATGTAAGACAAGCATGAGGCCACCTTCCCAGCCCAATATTAAAAGTTTAGAAGAACACTTTTTATTTCTTCCCACAAGCCCACAAGATAGACATCAATGCCCACAATTCACTGAAGAAACCAAGACACAGAGATGTGATATTACTTACCTAAAGGCACACTTCTGGTGGCCAGGGACCTGAGCTCAGGTCCTTCCTCCTCCTCCTCTTCCTTCTCCTCCGTGTGTGTGTGTGTGTGTGTGTGTGTGTGTGTGTGTGTGTGTGTGTGTGTGTGTGTGTGTGTGTGTGTGTGTGTGTGTGTGGTGGCTTGAACTCGGCCTCGGCACTGTCCCTGAGCTTTTTCTTCCAGCGCCACTCCCAGTTTCCTGGTGGCAAATTGGAGATATGGACTTTCCTGCCTAGGCTGGCTTTGAACCATGATCCTCAGATCTCAGCTTCCGGAGTAGCTAAGATTACAGTTGTGAACTGTCAGTGCCTGGCTATCAGATCCTTTCTTTTAATAATGCTGTGTGGGCCGTCAGAAGGGGGAAGGCACTTGTCTACTTCTTGGCCCTAATACAATGTAGGACCAAGAGTGTCCCCTGCGGGCCTTACATGGTGGTAAAAAAATGGTACGTAGGGCTGGGAAAGTGGCTCAGTGTTAGAGTGCTTGCCTTGCATGCATGAGGCCCTGGGTTCGATTCCTCAGCACCACATAAGCAAAAAGAAAAAAAAGCGGGAAGTGGCGCTGTGGCTCAAGTGGTAGAGCTAGCCTTGAGCTGAAGAGCTGAGGGACAGTGCCCAGGCCCAGAGTTTCAGGCCCCACAACCAGACCAAAAAAAAAGAAAGAAAAAAATATGGTATGTAGTATGCCTCAGGAGAGACTACAATTAAGAAGAGGAAGAGGAGGTGTTTCCTGATTTTATAGGGCTTGAAGTCCAGAGAAGACAGCAAATAACCACTAGATCACAGAAACATGGAGGTAACTTCCGAAAGATCACATTAGTAGGAATTGTTCACTAAGTCATCTGATTTAGCCTTGATGTGGTGAGTATCTTTGTAGAAATTTGGCTGGAGAAGGGAGGAGAGGAATTGAAGAGACATGATGTAGGGGGTAAGATAGACAGGCCTTGAAGATGATGGACCAGAAGCAATCATGTATCTAGGAGACTCCAATGAATTATCTATCATAAGCAGAATGGTGGTACCATTTATTGACACAGGTTACTTTGGGAGAGGCTGAGATATTTTTCTGTGGGTAGAAGGAGAGGAAGTTATGTGGATATTTCAAGATTAGTTATAGTGATGTGATATAAATAAGGAAGTTACATATAGAGTTCAGAAGGATGTACTAAATTAGCAAATTAAGAGTCAAAAACATTTAGATGGCAACATAAGTATTAGAAAAGGATAGGTTTGCCCCCAGGTGCCTGTAATCCTAGCCATTCAGGAGACTGAGGTGTGTGGATCACCTTTCAAAGTCAGCCTGGGTTGAAAAGTCTGAGAAACTCTGATCTCAAGTTAACCACTAAAAAGACAGAAATGGAGCTTTGGGCTCAAGTTGTAGAGCACCAGTACCAGTGAGAAAGCTAAATGACAGCATCCAGGTCCTGAGTTCAAATCCCAGTGAGCACATACACACAGCCACATACCTACAACCCCCCCCATGCTACATGCTATTTGAAAAGCACTACTTGAATTTATTTGGACCTAGACAAAAGGAAAAATCAGCCATGATTGATCTTCAGATTTTTTCCCCCCATATCTGAGGGTCAGATATGAAAAACATATATCAAAAACATTTTTTGAGGGGCTGGAAAGTGGCTCAGTGGTAGAGTGCTTGCCTTGCATGCATGAGGCCCTGGGTTTGATTCCTCAGCACCACATAAGCAAAAAAAGAAAAAAGCCAGAAGTGGCGCTGTGGCTCAAGTGGTAGAGCACTAGCCTTGAGCTGAAGAGCTGAGGGACAGCGCCCAGGCCCAGAGTTCAGGCCCCACAACTGGACCCCCCCACCAAAAAAATTTTTTTTTTTGAATAGATGAAAGCTCTTTATCATATATTTTACTTTTGGATTCTTCCTGAAGGATGAGGAAAACATACCTATACTTATTTTCATTTCTCTGTCCCAAGCTACCAAGTTCTGATAGTTTTACTAGGTAATTTAAATATAGTGATCAATACACTATTAACATGTAAGTTACCTCTATCTTGAGGGCCCTGCCCAAGAGTTTTGTTTGATATCAGTTCAAAACAGAACATTTCCTCTCTGCCTCTCACCCCCCTACGTGACCTACTTGCCTGCCCCATAAAACCCTTCAGTCTGTTAGTGTCTGAAAGCTCTAGCTCTTTGCTGGAAGCCCCCTCCACAGGCTTCTCCCAAATAAACATGCGCTGGCGTTGAGCTGTCTACTTGCTTATTTTCTGTGCCTTTTGGGTTCTAACAACATTCTGTTTTGTAACCATGATTCCCATGTATGTTAAGACTTACTTTTCTGAATTCAGCATTCACAAACAGTCTTTTCAACCTGGCAGCTTTATTCATGCATCCTTTATTTGATTGGCTGGTTGGATTTCAAAGGGCTCTGGGCTCATATATTCCCGGAGTTTTTTCAGCTGGAGACGATTGCTGCTTGGCACTGAAGAAAATTCTTGGGTCACCCATTCTTTCTCTCTAAGTCCCATAGACATTGCTCCTTCTGTTCAATTCCCCTTTGTGCTTCATGAGAAAGAGGAAATCTTCTTCATTTGCAACTTAATTTCTTTTCAGAGATGCTGTCTCAGATTTATTTTCCTGCTATTTTCATGACCTATTTCATATTTCAAGAGAACATAAAATATAGAAAATAACAATATTTATTCATGAGCAACAGAACTTGGACATTTTTCTACATTTGCTTCAGATCATAACACGTGAATAAATAAGGCTTGGAAATCTAGTTAAAAGCCTCTGTGTACAATCTTTTTTTTTTTTGGGTCCAGTCATGGGGCCTGAACTCTGGGCCTGGGCACTGTCCCTCAGCTCTTCAGCTCAAGGCTAGCGCTCTACCACTTGAGTCACAGCGCCACATCCGGCTTTTTTCTTTTTGCTTATGTGGTGCTGAGGAATCGAACCCAGGCCTCTGGCATGCAAGGCATGCGCTCTACCACTGAGCCACCTTCCCAGTCCTCTGTGTACAATCTTATATTGCTCTCACCTTTTTCTTAACTGTAGCCATTATGCTGAATTATATGTATATGATTCCCTTGGTTAATTTTTTAAAAAGCACACAGGAACATATGCCTAAGCAATATGTTATTTATTTTTTTTTTTGTTTTTTATTTTTTTGCTGGTCATGGGGCCTGAACTCTGGGTCTGGGTACTGTCCCTCAGCTCTTCAGCTCAAGGCTAGCGCTCTACCACTGGAGCCACAACACCACTTCTGGCTTTTTCTGTTTTATGTGGTGCTGAGGAATCGAACCCAGGGCCTCATGCTTGCAAGGCATGCACTCTACCGCTGAGCCACCTTCCCAGCCCCGCAATATGTTATTTAGCATTGCGTGTTTTTGTACTTTACATAAATGATACAGTAATGTGTATGTTCTTCTGCAACTTACTTCCTCTTGTCAAAATTTGAGATAGACTTTTTTTTTTGTCAGTCATGGGGCTTGAATTCTGGGCCTGGGCACTGTCCTTGAGCTCTTCAGCACAAGGTGAGTGCTCTACCACTTGAGCCAAAGCGCTACTTCCGGTTTTCTGGTAGTTAATTGAGGATAATAGTCTCACAGACTTTCCTGCCCAGGTTAGCTTTGAACTGTGATCCTCAGCCTCCTGAGTAGTTAGGATTACAACATGAGCCACAGCACCTGGCTTACTTTATTTTTGGTCAGTTGTGGGGCGTGAACTCAGAGCCTGTGTGCTGTCCTTAAGCTCTTTTGCTCAAGGCTAGTGCTCTACCACTTTGAGCCACAGCACCACTTCTGGTTTTCTGGTGGCTAATTGGAGATAAGAGTCTCATGGACTTTCCTGCTGGCTTAGTTAGAATTGTGATCTTCAAATCTCAGCCTCCTGACTGGCCAGAATTACAAGTGTGAACCACTTGCATTCTGCTGAGAGAGTCTTTTTTTTTTTTTTTTTGGGTCCGGTCGTGGGCCTGAACTCTGGGCCTGGGCGCTGTCCCTCAGCTCTTCAGCTCAAGGCTAGCGCTCTACCACTTGAGCCATAGCGCCACTTCCGGCTTTTTTTCATTTTGCTTATGTGGTGCTGAGGAATCGAACCCAGGGCCTCAGGCATGCAAGGCAAGCGCTCTACCACTGAGCCATCTTTCCAGCCCTGAGAGAGTCTTAATACATAACCCAAGCAGGTATCTAACACATGATTTTCCTGCCTCAGTCTCCTAAGTGCTGGTATTATAGCTGTGTACCACAATTCCCAGGTTTATTCATATTGATAGTTCATTTTTACTATTCTATCATATTTCATTGTATGAATACACCTAATTTATCCATACTCCTTCAATAGATTTTTGGGCTGGTTTTTAATTTAGGTGGCATGGCTATTTAAACATTATTTTATGTATTTATTTACATTTTTATTGCAGTATACTCAGAAAACATTACATGTGTATTCATGAGTCTTTGGGATTTTTCAAGGCTTCATTTGTGGCCTTAAACATACTTTTTATCATGGGGCTTCAACTCAGGGCCTGGATGCTGTCCCTGAGCTCTTTTTGTTCAAGGCTAGCCCCTCTACCACTTTGAGACATTGCTCCACTTCTGGTTTTCTGGTGGTTAATTGGAGATAAGTGTCTCACAAGGACTTTTCTGCCTGGGCTGGCTTCAAACTGTGATCCTCAAATCTCAGCCTCCTTCAACATACTCTTTTGTTTTGTTTTGTTTTTGTGCCAGTACTGGGACTTCAACTCAGGGCCTCTATACTCTCTTAGCATTTTCTTTCAAGGCTGATGCTCTTCTACTTGAGCCACACCTCCACTTCCAGCTTTTTGCTGGATATTGTAGCAAGAGTCTCTTAGATTTGTCTGCCCTAGCTGGCTTCAAACTATGTTCCTCAGATTTCAGCCTCCTGAGTAACTAGGATTACAGGTATGAGCCACTAGTGCCTGGCATGCATTCAATATTACACGATTCCTTCCTTCCTTCCTTCCTTCCTTTCTTTCCTTTTTTCTTTTTTGTCAGTCGGGGGCTGGAACTCTGGGCCTGGGCACTGTCCCTGAGTTCTTCAGCTCAAGGCAAGTACTCTACCACTTGAACCCCAGTACCACTTCTAATCTTCTGGTGATTAACTAGAGATAAGAGTCTCATGGACTTTCCTTGCATCTGGCTTTGAACCTCAATCCTCACATCTCAGCCTCTTGAGTAGCTAGGATTACAGCATGAGCCACTGGCGCCTGACAAATACAGATTTCTATACATATAAGTAGCTTGAATTTACCAGTGATATAGTATAACTTTAACTTTTTAGGAAGAAAGTCTCTTTATTCTAATTAACTAACCCAATTAAAGAATCATAATACAACAGTTGGTTTAAGGAGATGACAAGTTCATCTGAATGGACTTCTGTGTAGTGAGAATAGTTTTTTTCCATTGCCATGAGGAAGCAAGGAAGCTATTAATAACTCTCTAGGAGAGAGTTCACTGCTGGTTGTATTTTTATTTATTTTTCGTTTTAAATTTAGCAGTATTGGGGTTAGAACTCAGGGCCTGGTACTTGCTTGACTTGCTTGCTCTACCTTGTGAGCCATGCCTCCAGGCTGGCTTTTGCTGGTTAAGTGGAGATGGAGTCTCTCTGAAATTTCTGCCCAGATGGTTTTGAACTATAGATCCTCCAGATCTTAGCCTCCTGAGTAGCTAGGATTATGGAAGTAAGCCATTGACACTCAATTTCATTGATTTCTTTGTTTCTTTCTTTCTTTGTTTCTCTCTCTCTCCCTCTCTCTCTCTCTCTACCTCTTTCTCTCCCTCTCCTTCCCTCTCTGTCTCTCTGTCTCTCTCTTTCTTGCGCTTACCAGTTACCATTTTTATGTTAAAGTAACAAGTCATGAAAGCCAAAATTTTCCATCTCTTCTAGTTGAACTTGATTAGACAAATCTGTTTGCCTGCCTGCACAGTCTCAGCAGCTCACATTAATCTTAGAGTTTAATGTCACCCTGGTTCTGGGCACACTCCAAAATCCATTTTATCTCACAGAAACAAGGGCTACTGAGCTGCTGCTGCTGTGCTGGCTGGGATCTTGGGAAAGGATGCCAAGCCCTGAGGGCTTTGCATTACTCCTTCCACCGAAGTCCCCAGCAATGGCATGACCCAGCCTGTGGCTGATACAACCCCCACAGCCATGATGGCTGCAGGAGCCACCATTGGAACCATCAGCCCAGTTGCTGAGATGTAGCAGGAGGACCACCCACTGGACATGGGATGTATGTGCTGCTGGTGCTGGCTTGTCTCCAGTTCTCATTTGAGGGGCAGTGCTGGCAGGAGGGGCCATGCAGATAGTGTGGCTTCAGCTTCCACCTGCATTGTTGCTGTCTGGTGCTTAGCATCTGGAAGAGTGAAACTGTGGAGAGCCAAGTTGTCCCATTGCCTCTGGGGTATAAAGTCCACAGCAGGATACTCTCCAGGGTCTTTCAGCTGTGCTGCAAGTAGGGTACTCCAATGTTCTGGGCAGCTTTTGTGAGCCTTGGGGAACTGGCTTTGCTTCTAATCTGTAAGTAATAAACCCTCTTCATGCAACTTGTGGGTATGAATATTGTTTCACTGAGACAAGCTGGTAGCCGGCACACAGTAACCTGCTTCATAGTTCTATCTATTGTTGTGTGTATGCGCGCATGCACGCACACACACATGTGCATGCATGCATGCATGCTCGCCCAGTACTAGGGCTTGAACTCAGGGCCTCTCACTTGGTAGCCAAGCACTCTACCATTGAAACCATGCTCCTAGTCCTCCACCTAGTACTTTGTGAGTCCTTTCATTTCTATCTAATTCTCAGACATTTATTATTACTACTAACTTCAACTATTTCCTCCCCTTTCATTAACAAAAAAATAAAATTACAGTGTTGTTAAGATTCCACTTCTGGGGCTGGGAAGGTGGCTCAGTGGTAGAGCACTTACCTTGCACGCCTGAGGCCCTGGGTTCGATTCCTCAGCACCACATAAGCAAAAAGAAAAAAGCCGGAAGTGGCGCTGTGGCTCAAGTGGTAGAGCACTAGCCTTGAGCTGAAGAGCTGAGGGACAGCGCCCAGGCCCAGAGTTCAGGCCCCATGACCGGACCCAAAAAAAAAAAAGCTGGAAGTGGCGCTGTGGCTCAAGTGGTAGAGCGTTAGCCTTGAGCTGAAGAGCTGAGGGCCAGTGCCCAGGTCCAGAGTTACAGGTCCCACAACTGGACCCCCCCCCCCCCAAAAAAAAAGATTCTACTTCTATTCTCCATATCATTTAGCTTCTTAAAAAAAAAAAAAAAAAAAAAAAGGGCTGGGAAGGTGGCTCAGTGGTAGAGTGCTTGCCTTGCATGCATGAAGCTCTGGGTTCGATTCCTTAGCACCACATAAGTAGAAAAAGCTGGAAGTGGCACTGTGGTTTAAGTGGTAGAGTGCTAGCCTTGAGCTGAAGAGCTCAGAGACAGCGCCCAGGCCGAGTTCAGGTCCACAACCTGCAAAAAAAATGGTTGGGAAGGTGGCTCAGTGGTAGAGCGCTTGCCTTGCATGCATGAGGTCCTGGGTTCGATTTCTCAGCACCACATAAGCAAACAGAAAAAAGCCAGAAGTGGTGCTGTGACTCAAGTGGTAAAGCACTAGCCTTGAGCTGAAGAGCTGAGGGACAGTGCCCAGGCCCAGAGTTCAGGCCCCACGACCGACCCCCCCCCCCCCAAAAAAAAAAAATCCAGCCTGGCACTGGTGGCTCACGCATGTAATCCTAGCCATTCAGGAGGCTGAGCTGTGAGGATCATGGTTCAAAGCCATCACAGGCAGGAAAGTCCATGAGACTTAATCTCCAATTAACCACCAGAAAATGGGAAGTGGTGCTGTGGCTCAAGTTGTAGAGCATTACTAGCCTTGAGCTGAAGAACTCAGGGACAGCGCCGGGTCCAGAGTTCAAGCCTCATGATCGACCAAAAAAAAAAATTCCATTTGATCCTTCTGTCTTCTGGAATGGTTTCTCAATCTGATTTCTCAGTTCTTTGATTGGTTCTCAGTCATATCCATGTTCCCCTGCCCTGCAATTATTGTGTGCTTTGTCAATTAGTATGTGCCTTGCATTCAACATGCCCCTGTTGTTCTTTTCTGTGAATTCTTGCTGTTATTTCCATCACGAATCTTTACTTTTTGGGCGTATTTACTATCATATTTGATATGCCTGGTTGATCAGTTTCAATAATTCTGCTTTAAATGGTTTATGTTGGTCTCTCCTTTAGCTTAGTATTTTCTTGTAATTGCTAGAAGACATCTCAGGATCTGGACTTTAGATTGGTGAGCTCTTGGACTGAAGCTGTTGGTAGCCTCACATCTGATCCTGAGTATTGGGGACCCCTCAGTGGTGACAGACAGGGGTGTCAAGAACCGGTGTCACCATTCTGTTTGCTGCCACTCCCTTGGGTGATACCTTGTGCAGGAATTTCCTGTTCAGTTGTTATTAAAAGCAGTGGGGTGGGAGGGTGGGGGGGGGGTGGGGAGAGGCAGAAACCTTAGTTCTATCCTCTAGCACAGAGAATTTGCACTGGGAGGAAGCTTGCCTGCTCCAGGTCAGCTCCACCCATTGTCCACAGCTTCTTAGCTTGGTAGGACTTGGATGACTTCTTTGCCTGCCTGCCCTCCCTCCCTCCTTTCCTTTTTTTCTTTCATTTTGTTGAGACTGAGTTTTCCTATGTAGCCTAGGTTGACTTCCAACTCATTATGTAACTCAGTCTGACTTTGAACTTGTGATCCACTTGCACCACTATTGGGATTATAGGTGTTTCTCCAGTATTGGGATTATAGGTGTTTGCTACCATGTCTAGTGGCCCAACTGTTTTCTAACTGTTTTTTTTTTTTGTCATGAGGCTTGAACTCTGGGCCTGAGCACTCTCCCTCAGCTCTTCAGCTCAAGGCTAGTGCTCTACCACTTGAGCTACAGCGCCACTTCCAGTTTTCTGGTGGTTTATTGGAGATAAGAGTTTCACAGACTTTCCTGCCTGGGCTGGCTTTGAACCATGATCCTCAGATCTCAGCCTCCTGAGTAGCTAGGATTACAGGCGTGAGCTACCAGCGCCAGGCGAAAAGCAGATCTTGTGCTCTTAAGGCCATAAAGCAAAAGTTGCAAATAGCACTTGGGTCTACTTCCCTTGGTTAGAATTTAGCCACATATATGTGCCTCCTTATCTCTAATGAAAGCTTTTGAGAATGGCTTTTATCTGAACTTTTTTTTTTTTTTTTGGGGTCCAGTCGTGGAGCCTGAACTCTGGGCCTGGGCGCTGTCCCTCAGCTCTTCAGCACAAGGCTAGCGCTCTACCACTTAAGCCACAGCGCCACTTCCGGCTTTTTTCTTTTTTGCTTATGTGGTGCTGAGGAATCGAACCCAGGGCCTCAAGCATGCAAGGCAAGCGCTCTACCACTGAGCCACCTTCCCAGCCCTTTTATCTGAACTTAAAGACAGGGCTTCTTTTGCTATGGGAGAGAAGGGGAAAACAAGGAATGCAATAATTGAAGTATCCCAGCTTCCTGGGGTCAGTGGGATTCGAACCCACGATTGGCAAAAAGAGTCTCCAACACTCAGTAGATAGGGCTAGGAATCGTTTGTTAGCCATGGCAGCTGACATCCACTATACCAAGACAGTGAAGACTAGCAATAAAAGCAAATAGCTCAGGGTATTTAAAGGCAAGATCCATGGTGGGGGTGGCGGGGGAGGGGGGGGCAGTGGTAGTTTCATGATTGGCAAAGAAGCAAGTTACTGAAGCAGAGCTAACAGTTAATGATTACAAACCAGTGATTACAATTCCGGTCATTCCAATAACCAAAGCCACAAGTCACAGTCAAAGTTCTTATCCTAAATCTTCCCATCAATAGCAATTACAGTCTCTGTAAGCAAAGTAATAAGTCCTGGAAGCAAAAGCCACATTTCAAATTTCTTATCACACCCCCCAAATCAAATCACTTTCCAGGTTTTCTGGCTCTTGATGAGTTTCACTGTTATTTACTGAATTCTAGTAATCTGGTATTTAACTCACTAATTTTACTTTTTTTATCTTTGGAATTTTTCCTTTCAATGACTATCCTGGAATTTTTCTCTACAGGGAGATCTTGCTATTCAAGTTTGGCCCTATTCTTACTCCCTTTACAAATTTCAGTAAATGCAAGGCCTGTTTGTTCCATTCCTAGGATTTGTACTTATGTTTCTTAGGTTACCTGGGAATTTTTGTTCCAGTTAAGTTTCATTTTTCCTTGGTCTAATTAATACTCTATTTGTTTAATTTAATCTGGTTCTAACAGTAATTAGCCCAGAAAGGTGACCTTTGGGAAGTATTTCCTCTTTCTCTATTTTTGGAAAATACAGATTTATACAAGATGTTTTTTTTCCTTGAGTATTTTACAAATTTGCTTATAAAAACTATCAGATTCTGCTTTATTTATTTATTTTACTGGGGTGGGGGCGCCTGAACTCTGTCCCTTAGCTCTTCAGCTCAAGGCTAACGCTCTACCACTTGAGCCACAGTGCCACTTCTGGCTTTTTCTGCTTATGTGGTGCTGAGGAATTGAACCCAGGGCCTCATGCATGCAAGACAAGCACTCTGCCACTGAGCCACCTTCCTAGCTCCAGATTCTGCTTTATTTTCAATTTTTATCTTCTTTTTTTGGGGGGGGGGGAGATTATTATTGCTGATCAGTTTAATGGCTATAGGTCAATCAGATTTTCTCTCATAGTCAATGTGTATATATAGATATATATACATGTATATGTATCTATATATACATGTATATATTTTTTTCCTGCAAAGCTACTTATTCTTTGTACTTTAAAGTTTCAACTTCAACCTCAGCTTTATTTAGGAAAACTGGTCTGTCTGGTTGAAGGGTGTGGGCCTTCAAAGCAATTTTGCTTTTGCTTTGCTTTTCCAAGGGCCCCAAGGCATTTACTAATTTAGCACAACTTTTTACTTAGGCTTCTTGGTTTGAGACTTTCTGAACCATGCTAGCTTGTAAAATGAAATCTCAATATACATAGAGACAGGCCCATGGTTAAAATTTCTCTAAGAAACAATGTGGCTTCCCAACCACAGATCAGGCCAGGGAATATCAGCTCTCTGGGAGTTCCTCTGCTAGCTGGAGACTTTCCTTTAGCCTAGTGTTCAGCTAAGAGCACATCCTTTGCGCATTCTGACATCTTACAGGGGGCTTTCCGGCTCCCAGCTGCTTGCAGACATAGGGTTCATTTCTTCTCCCCTAGGCCTTGGAAACTGAAGCCCTTTGTTTCCTGAGACTAGAAACTGTCCCTCCCCCCAGGACAGCTGTAGCAGTAATCCATGCTTACTTGGTTTTTAGTTCCTCTTTTTCTTTGGTCCTTGGATAATTTCCTTAGCTTTGTTGTGAGTTTGGCCTTCAGTTAAGCACACATATATCTATCTCCCACCCATCCCCAATCACCACCACCACCAGAACAACAACTTTCACTGTCACATTTACTAGATGTAAATGAAAGTCTAATTCTCTTTCCTTAACCGAATGTCTCCCTCAGAATATATCTTGGTTGTGTTAAAATGGGATCGTTTTTCTTTTCTTGGAATAAGAAGTTATGCCCCATGGGCATGAAGAATAAAGAATTTATTTTAGATATTTTTTTTTCCTTTTTCTTGTCAGTTGTGGGGCTTGAATTCTGGGCTTGGGCACTGTCTCTACACTCTTCAGCTTAAGGGCTCTACCACTTGAGCCACAGTGCCACTTCTGGTTTTCTGGTGGTTTATTGGAGATAAGAGTCTCATGGACTTTCCTGCCCAGGCTGGCTTTGAACCATGATCCTCAGATCTCAGCCGAGTAGTTAGGATTACAGGTGTGAGCCACCGATGCCTGGCTCTCTGCTCTTTTCTTTAGGAATACCAAACTGTATATTACTTGGACTTTTCTGTTTTCTACATTTCTCAGTCTTTCCATAATGACATTTTAATTTTTGCTGTGCTCTTTCTCTTTTTCTTCCTCTTTTCCTCCTCCCCATTTCCCCCCTCCCCCTCCTCCTCTGTGGTTGTTTTGGAAACAGGGACTTACTGTATATCCCAGGCTGGCCTTGAACACCTCCTCCTGAGGGCTGAGATTACAGGCATACACCACTATTCCAGGCTCCTCCCCCCCCCCCCCCCCAATAACAGGCATGTGCCACCAAACTCAGCCTCTGTTAGATATTGAGCAAAACCTAATGGTTGTTAGGTCTGTACACTGACGTAACAAGGCTCTACACGATTTGACTCCTCTGTCTCCCCAGTTCCACCTTCCACCTTCTACCATTCTTTTCCTCACTATCCTTGCCCATCCACACTGACCTTCTTTTGCTACCTTGGTACCTCAGATTTACTCCCATCTCGAGCCAGCATGGGGTGCTTACATATTCCATTCCTGGTGTGTAAACCTCATTCTTCTGATTTTAGCAAGCTTTTTCCCGCCTTAGCAACCAAGTGGGCAGCTAGACACAGGTTTGTGAGTGTGTGTGAAGTTTCCCTTTAAAAGTAGGGACCTGGCCAGGTGCCAGTGGCTCATGCCTGTCATCCTAGCTACTCAGGAGGCTGAGATCTGAGGATCATGGTTCAAAGCCAGCCCCAGCAGGACAGACCGTGAGACTCTTATCTCCAATAAACCACTCAGAAAACTGGAAGTGGTACTGTAGCTCAAGTGGTAGAACGCTAGCCTTGAGCTGAAGAGCTGAACGACAGCGTCCAGGTCCAGAGTTCAAGCCTCACAACTCACACACACACACACACACACACAAATAGGGACCCTAATTGAAGAGGGTCAAGACAAACAAGGGCAGGTGCACATTTTAGCAGAGTGGGGGTGCTCTCACAGGGAGACAAAGAGACACACAGCTCCTTGGCTGCTGGAGACATTTATATAGTAAAAGCGGGAATCTGGCTTCAAAGTTATGAAAGATAGCTGTTTTGTCTTTGCTGTAATTATACCTGGTATTACTTTCTGAGTTCTGGATGTTTTGCTGCATTTCTTCCAGCTAAGAACGCATTCTCCCCTAAAATAGATCCTTATCCTTGAGATAAGGAAGGCACCCTGTTATCTGCATTTTGGGTAGGAGGCTGCTTCTTTCAGGAAGGCATACTTCCTGCCAGACAAACGTTAGTTCTTGGGGTGAAGAATACATCCTCAGGAAGGAATGCATCCTATTGTCTCTCTTTGAACCAAAGATGGCACTTGTATGTTTCTAAAATACCATATTTCTGAATTGCCTTCAGCAGGCCTCATTTTCCTCAAGTTATACTGCCTCATTTTCCCCTAGAGGACTTTGGTCCCTTAATCGTAAGGGAAGTAAATGAATGAATATCTCCTGTATTTGCTGTAAGCTTACCATACCTCCTTTTCCCCTAGTCTATCTGGTTTCACTACCACCTGTGCTTTTCCATCATTGTTTTCATTCATAGCACTTGTTACAATTTGTAATCATAACCTTACTTCCTGTCTTCTCTTTTCTGATTATATGCTCTACCAGGAAAGGGAATATGTCTGTTTTATTTATTCATCAATTTATCTGCAAGGCTTAGTGCTGTGTCAGTACTTAATAAACATTTGTTGCATGTATAAATAAAGAATGATTTAGACTTGGGAAAGGTGGTGTATGCCCCTTGGGAGGACAAGGCAGGAAGATTGCTGGAGCCCATGAATTTGAAACCAACTCGGGCCACATAGTAACACCCCATCTCTTCAAGAAAGAGGAAGAGGAGGAAGAGAAGAAAGAGGAGCAAAGGAGGAAAGGGTGGAGAAGGAGGAGGAGAGGGAGGAGGACAAAGAGGATGAGGAGAAGGAAGAGGAGAAGCACCATCACCACCACCACCCCACCAGTAATAAATTGGAGGATTTTGAAGAGTTGAATGATGATGTGGTGTCAGTAGAGAGACCCAGAGGCTTCTGAGCAGAGCAGGATAGAATGGCCTGTTCTGATCTTGATGATCCGAAGAGGGAATGACTGGAAAGCAGGGGCGGAGTGGGGCGGGGCGAGGGAGCAGTTAGACATAGAGAGGCAGCATCAGCCAGGTGAGATTCCAAAGCCTGGTTTGTGCTCAATGAGGACTTGTGACTGGCTTGGGGTTTGGTCAGATCTGGGCTTTCCCAGAGAGAGGCAGTGATGATGCCCATGGTGGGACTTGGGAGAGGAAGTGTAGCAATGGCATCACCTATACAACTGGCTAAGTGTAGATTCAAATGCTTTGATTTTAGGAGCTGTCTACACTGTGGAGTGGTGATGCGGTGAGAAAGGGAGAGAGAGGAAGGAGATAAAGGTTGGGAACCAAGAGAGAAATATTCAGCAGACCAATGTTAGCCAGCTGTGAGGAGGGAGAAGAAGAGGAACTGGGGAAGTGGCCAGAGAAGGAACTTTGGGCAAAACAGCTGGAGAGCTGAGGGGATTGAGGAGTGAAGCCAGCCCAGGCTGAATTTAAACCCTGGCTCTATTCTTAAGCCACTGAGCTTCTGTTTCTTGATCTATGAATCACAGACACTACCCACATTATAAAGAGGTTGGCAGAATTAGCTTAGGTAATATGTGCATAGTACATGGTGAAATGTCTCCAGGGTCAGCACTTAGTGAATTTGAGTTTCTTCCTACTTTCCTGTCTTTTGCCTTCTCAGGAACAGATGTTTCTCTGGCCAGAAGGACATACCCTTTATCACCTCACTGGGGATGAGCTTGCTCGGACAGACTCATTCTTCATATTCTGGTTGTGTGGTAACCCAATTACTCCAGCATTCCAGGAATCAGCTCCGTTTCTTCCCCAGAAGGAAAAGTCCCATGGAGAATCCAAATGCAGGCCAGAGGCTGGTAGTGAATAGAGCTAGGGCAACTGTGTGGATGATCCCAAAATATTGCATGAGCAAGCTGGATGAAGAGAGAGTTGAATTGGTTTCTTATGAAATAGGGTATGAAGAGGCTAGATTTTCACCACACTCCACTTCCTTTGAATATGGGCCTAGGTATTTTGCTAATTATAATGAGACAAATATGATCATTTCCAAACTAGGAGGAAGAATGAAACAAAAGAGCACAACTTTTTTCCCATTGTAAGGTTTGGTAATAATATTATTACTAATGATAATTTACTATTTATATATCCTATGCATAATATAGATATTAGTTATGTTATAATTTATAATAATAATAATTATCACTATCAACACTGGGGATTGCACTTAAGGCCTTCAAGAGCTCTACTACTAGCTGGGCGCTGGTGGCTCACGCCTGTAATCCTAGTTACTCAGGAGGCTGAGGATCGTGGTTCAAAGCCAGCCTGGACAGGAAAGACCGTGAGACTCCTATCTCCAATAAACCACTAGAAAACTGGAAGTGGCACTGTAGCTCAAGTGGTAGACGGCTCGCCCAAAAAACACTTGGGCTATAGCATCAGCTCTTTTGCTTTAGTTTATTTTTTCAGATAGAGTCCTGTGCTTTTTACTTGTGGTGACTTTGGACTACAATCTTTCTACCTCGACCTCAGCAGCTGCGAGTATAGGTATGTGCTACCTAGCATCCACAGCTTTTATTTACTTATTTTTGTTTGTTTGTTTTTTTTGGTCCAGTCGTGGGGCCTGAACTATGGGCCTGGGCGCTGTCCCTTAGCTCTTCAGCTCAAGGCTAGCACTCTACCACTTGAGCCACAGCACCACTTCCGGCTTTTTTCTTTTTGCTTATGTGGTGCTGAGGAATCGAACCCAGGGCCTCATGCATGCAAGGCAAGCGCTCTACCACTGAGCCACCTTCCCAGCCCCTTACTTATTTTATTTTAGATAGGGTCTAGCTAACTTTTGCCCAGGCTGGTCTCCAATTCTAAGGTGGGAGTCACCAGCACCTGGCTCCTTGCTATGTACTTCACATGCATTATCTCATTTGGCCTGTGATGTAGGCAATAGCATCCTTGTGTTGCAGAAGAGGAAAGTAATGCTTGGAGGGGGTTAAACATGTTTGTAAGATCACATAGTGAGTGTAGTGACTTCCTTCCTTTAGTAAGAGATCCTTGCTCACAGGGATTAGTATCTGACCCTGGCCAATCATAGCACCCTGTCTCCCTGGCAATAGGAATTGTTCCATGGCAAAACACACCAACCAATGAGGACTCTTCCCTGGTTTAATACTAAATTTACAAACCTGGAGGAACATGTGGTTGCATTCTTTATTTATATGGAGAGGCCTTGCCATGCAGCATGCCAGCATGCAAAGGGAGACATAGAGCACGAGAGAAGGATGGATGGATGGAGAGATGGATGAATAGGTGTTGAGTTCCCTATTCTGGTTCCCAAGATTGTGGCTCATTGGCCTTCTGTTATCATACTACTTGGTACAACATTCTTTTTGTTTTTTTGCTTCATTGAGCTTGAATTGAGCTCTTAAAGCTGAAAGATCTCATAGAATTAGAATACAACAGAATTAAGAATCAAATCCAGGTTCGAAGTCTTACTTTTCTCCAGTAATGTCTCAGTATTGCACGTTGGTCTTTTGAAACATTCTTTTTTCTTTAAATCACTTCCTTGTGAGCAATAACCTATAATTTTGAAAACCAGTGCTCCCTCTCCTGAGTCACCTTACTTTATCTGCCTTTCGTCCTTTCCTGGATTTAGGAAGTGCTCTGCGTTTTTCAGAACATATCAGAAGACATCTCTCAAGCTGGGTGTTTCTGGGATTACTCTGATTTATGTGGAATGCTATTAGCACCAGTCTCACCGTGTGACACTCTCCATTCTTGGCCCTCTGTTCTGGCAAGTGGTAGAGTCTGGCTTCAGATTCAAGCCTGCCTGACACACAGGCTCATGTACTTGCTGGGATAACAGCCAGCCTATGGCTGTGGGAGGTCTCCAGGAGCTGGCCACCAGGTTGGAAGTGTTGTGGGCTCTTGATTTAGGCATCAGGAACTCTGGGCCTCTGTGGAGAGAGTGTAAAGCGTTGTGGGTTGGAGAGGCAAGGCCCCAGTTCTAACCATTATTTTTTTGAGATCGAGTCTCACTATATAGACCAGTCTAGTCTGAACCTTGCTATATAGCCCAAGCTATCCTTCAACTCAAATTTCTCCTGTCTCTTCCTCCCAACTGTAGGGATTACAAGTATGTATCACTACACAGGATTTGCATGTCCCCAATTTTGACATCAATCTGTGCAGAGGAATGGTCCAGAAAGTAAGCTATGCTCCCTTTCTTCCTTCCCTCTCCACCCACCCCACTTCCATGTGTATATATGCCAGCACTGGGTCTTGAACTCAGGTCCTGAGCACTGTCCCATTGCTTTTTCACTCAGGCTGGCACTCTACCACTTGAGCCACAGACTCTTTCTGGCTTTTGTTGTGATAAAAGTCTTATTGGAGATAAGAGTCTCTGAAACTCTCCTACTCAGGCTAGCTTCAAACTACCATCTTCAGAACTCAGGTTTCTAAGTAACTAAGATTACAAGCATGAGTCACCAGCACCCAGCTTCTTTTCTTTTCTTTCTTCCTTTTTTTTTTTTTTTTTCCAGGCAGAGAGATTTAATGTGATGACAGTGAAATACTGAAGTCTAACTGGTTTTAGTTTGAGCTACAAAGTGTGTTTTCCTTGGTGACACTAGATTGTAATAAATCTTCCATGTATTCATTAGTTGACTATGATATATAATATAACCAGCCATATTTTATGGGACACATTTTAGAAATTCATTAATTAATAATGTGGGAACAAAAGCCTTGGATGACTAATTCCAAATGTAACTTAGAAACTCGTCTCATTGTCCCACAATCGTTTTTTTTTTTTTTTGCCAGTCTTAGCCTAGATGCTGTCCCTAGGCCTCTTTGTGCTCAAGGCTAGCGCTTCACTACTTGAGCCACAGCGCCACTTCTAGCTTGTTCTGAGTAGTTTATTGGAGATAAAAATCTCATGGACTTTTCTGCCTGGGCTGGCTTTGAACCCTATTCCTCAGATCTCAGCCTTGTGAGTAGCTAGGATTACAGGTATGAGCCACCAGTGTCCAGCCAATTCTCCATCTTTTGATGGAGTTCAGAAACTGTGGACTTACACCAGTGGAATAACTTTTGAAATCATTGTGATCTGTGAACTCACTTTCCCATAATTACACATTCATCTACCTGCTTGCTTTTCTCAGAAGGAAATAAACATTTGGCTCCAACATTCTGGGCATCTTCAAAAAAGACTTTTCATGAAATATTCACCATTTGTTGGTTTTCCCTAAGAGACTGGTTATCAGATCCTATTTCACAAATTCATTCTTCTTTCATATTTTCAAATTTTTTTACTTCTTTCTGATCTCTTTTGCCTTAGTTTACTGGTTTATTCTACAGGGCATAACAAAATACAGATGCAGAGATTAAGTCTGGTCACAATGAGAGTGTCTCTAGTTCCAGCTACTTGAGATCTGAAGCAGTATGACTTGAGCCCAGGAATTTGAGACCAGAATGGGTCTCTGTCTGTCTGTCTGTCTGTCTGTCTCTCTTTTTTTTGTCCATCATGAGGCCTGAACTCTGGGCCTGGGCGCTGTCCCTCAGCTCTTCAGCTCAAGCTAGTGCTCTACCACTTGAGCCACAGTGCCACTTCCAGCTTTTTCTGCTTATGTGGTGCTGAGGAATCAAGCCCAGGGGTTCATACATGCAAGGCAAGCACTCTACCACTGAGTCACCTTCCCAGCCCCTGCAGCCTGGGTCTCTGTAAACCATCATTGCTGCTACCAACAAACAACCCACGCCCCCAAATAACACCCCTCAGTAAAACAAACAAACAAAAAATACAAGAAAAGATTATAGGGGGAGAGGCTCAGAGCTCCCAAACCCCCTCTGGGTTTACCACCCTCTAGTGATTTCCATGTGTTCTGTTGTCTGTTTGCGCCACTGCACTCCTTCTAAATGGCTCTCACTAGGACACAAATGGTGGTTTTGGTGGTTAGAAGTTGGAGACCCAGGAACAATTTGATCTTGACCATATCTCCCTGATGAATGACTCGTAGTAACGGCACAGGCAGATGGTAACAGAGGGGCCAAGAAGGCAGAGGCTTGAGTGTTGGGGTTTCAAAGAGTGATCGTTATTCATATTTGTTTTCCCTCTGGAGTTCTGAGATAAAGGACTTAAGCAGGACTCCAAATCACAGCCACGGACCAGAGAATGTAATTTGGAGCTGAGGCGAATAAGATTTTTTTTTTTTGGTTGGTTGTGGGGCTTGAACTCTGGGCCTGGGCGCTGTCCCTCAGCTCTTCAGCTCAAGGCTAGCACTCTACCACTTGAGCCACAACGCCACTTCTTTCTGTTTATGTGGTGCTGAGGAATTGAACCCGGAGCCTCATGCATGCAAGGCAAGCACTCTACCACTGAGCCACCTTCCCAGCCCACGGTTTTGAACAGTGATCCTCAGAGCTCAGCCTCCTGAGTAGCTAGTATTACAGGTGTGAGCCACTGGTACCTGGTGAATAAGATCTTTATATTTGTCTCCTGTTGCTTTTCCATCACCACAGACAGCAGCTGCCCAAACCCATAGGGTGGTACATCATCAGTGAGAGAGGAGGGCACGTGTCTCTTGAGGCCAGACCATGTGGAAGTGGGAGCCACAGTAGTTGGAGGACAGAATGGAGGCCGCTCAGTCTCCCCAGCATTCTAATCTCCTTCAGGGGAGGGAGAAAGTAGTGGAGAGTCTACTTTCCTCTGAAGAATTCTTCTGAGGGACTAGGGTGTTAAATCACTCCCTCCCCAAAGCACTGGTACTGGCACTCTACCCCTTGAACCATACCTCCACTTCTGGCTTTTTTTTTTCTGGTCTTGAGGCTTAAACTCAGGGTCTGGGCACTGTTCCTGAGTCTCTTTGTATTCAAAGCTAGTGTTCTGCCAGTTGAACCACAGCACCACTTCTGGCTTTTTCTGAGTAGCTTGTTGGAGATAAAAATCTCACAGACTTTTCTGCTTGGGTTGGCTTCGAACCAGGATCCTGACATCTCAGCCTCCTGAGGAGGTAGGATTATAGGTGTGAGCCAGTTCTGCTACTTGAGCCACAGCACCACTTCTGTTTTTTTCTGAGTAGTTTATTGGAGATAAGAATCTCATGGACTTTCTAGCTTGGGTTGGCTTTGAACCACAATCCTGAGATCTCAGCCTCCTGAGGAGCTAGGATTACAGGTGTGAGCCACCAGTGCTGGGCTACGCTTCTGGCTAGTTAATTAGAGATAAAAATCTCTCATAGCTGGCTCATGCCTATAATCCTAGCTATTCAGGAGGCTGAGATCTGAGGATCACAGTTCAAAACCAGCCCAGGCAAGAAAGTGGGCAGGAAAGTCCGTGAGACTCTTATCTCCAACAAAACACTCAGAAAATGCTAGTTTTGAACTGAAAAGCTGAGGGACAGCGTTCAGGCCCAGAGTTCAAGCCCCATGACCACCTTCCCTACCCCCCAAAAAATCTCCCATATTTTGCCTGCCCAGACTGGCTTTCAACCATGAACCTCAGATCTCAGCCTTTTGAGTAGCTAGGATTACACATGTGAGCCACCAGTACCCAGATTCTTCTTTAAATTGGGCCACAGGGTATTTGAGGGCATGAGGAAAAGATGCCCAAGCCAGAGAGGTTGAGAAGGGCTCCTGGGCTTTGGGTGAGGTGGAGGCATGGGATTGCTGTGCTGGGTGTGTGAGTAAGGAGATGAGCTGAGACCGAGGCTGGTCTGAGCAGGAATGGGAATCTCAGGGCCCCCAGAGATCACCAAAGATTTTGCTCATAAAAGAGGCTTTAAGAGCTGGGAAGGTGGCTCAGTGGTAGAGTGCTTGCCTTGCATGTTTGAGGCCCTGGGTTCGATTTCTTAGCACCACATAAGCAGAAAAAGCCAGAAGTGGCGCTGTGGTTCAAGTGGTAGAGTGCTCGTCTTAGGCTGAAGAGCTGAGGGACAGCGCCCAGGCCCAGAGTTCAGGCCTCACAACTAAATAAAAAAAAGAGGCTTTAAGACCGTCAAACTAATGTGTTTAAGTCTTATCATTTTCCTTAACTATGTGAATCTGGGCAGGCTTCCCTGAGTTTCAATTTCTTCTTCTGTCAAGGTGGGTAAGATGATATCCTATTCTTGGGATGTGGTATGAATTAGGATTTATGGAAAGCGCCTAGCACACAGTAAGCACCTTTACACTATCCTCTAGCAAAGTGAATGCAAGCATCTATTACAAAAGGCTAATCCAGAATGACTTAATCCAATGGAAGAGGGGGTTCTCTCCTGCTGGTCATTCTATCGGGGGTTAGTTATGGCTATGATTAATAACACATGGATCACGGATGATTTTACGCAATTTGGTAAGGGAAAAAAAAATCCCAAGCTTATTTCAAGGGAACAAAGGATAATAAAGGCCTTGCAGGTGAGACCGTTTTCTCTTTCCCTGGGAAAGGGAAGGGCGGGCTGCCTTCAGCAGGGTTCAGTCTCTCCCTTCTGACATCTACTTCCCTCCAGCCTGTATCCCTGTCCTAGGTTTTTAAAACAGCCTTCAGGAATCTGCCTTCTATTTTTTGGTTCACTTGGGCTTCTCAGCAGGGATTATTCAGGAACCCCGTTCTTGGGAGGCAGGTGTAGGTGTGGGAAGGCTCCTTGGAAATGAATCAGCACTGCCTCCTCCTGGGTGAGTCAAGAGCAGCGCATGGGAAAGGCTGGCCTCTAGGAGGGAGAGCAGACACGTACACTGCAATGACAAGTTTCAACCACTAGGGGGCACAAACCAGATGAACAAAACCAAGCCTGCCACTGATGCAAAACTGGCGCTTGGAGCCTGTGAAGGGATCCACAGAATAAATATGAGGACCTGGCTTCTTATTCTGGGTATGGGCAGAGTCACTGCCTTAGATGTCCCCACTGCTTGTCTGTGTCCTGGCTTTTCTGTCTTGTAGAGAACTGGAGAATGTCAAGATGGGAGTCTGGGGGTCATGTATCAAACACATTTGTCCTGCTATGAGAAAAAAACATCATTTCTATCAAGGTAGAGGTAGTTTTCTTCCTTTCTGTTATTCTTTCTTTTTCTTTTCTTTTTTTTGTCGGTCATGGGGCTTGAACTCTTGGCCTGGGTGCTGTCCCTAAGCTCTTCAGCTCAAGGTTAGCATGCTACCACTTGAGCCACAGCATCACTTCTGGCTTTTTCTGTTTATGCGGTGCTGAGGAATCGAACCCAGGTGCTCATGCATATGAGGCAAGCACTCTACCACGGAGCCACCTTCCCAGCCCCCTTTCTGTTATTCTTGAGAGAACGATTTTTCTGAAGGGTTTTGACTTTGACCAGGTGGCTTGACCCTTGTTAATTATATTTTAGGGACATACATCTTTTCCTGTGCCTTGAATTTTAACTAGATCCTGTTTAAGTCACATCCTTTTGGAGATTGTGAACCTGAGCTGAGTCAACCTGAGCAGAGGGGCAGGGCTAGCTGGGTTAGGGATAAAAAGGGCCTGGTCTTGCTTGCTCTGTGTGCTTGCTTGCCGAAGTTTTGGCCCATGGCTGACCCTTCTGAAGAAATAAAATTTGCCTTGTTAAATTCCTTTTGAGTTGGTTTCCTTATTGCTTTATGGGACCCCAAACATCCTGAGCTATTTCTAATACTGCTATGCCAACTGCATTTGCTCAAGGTACGCAGCAAGTTAAGATGATTTTTTTCAGTCTCGGGAACATGGCCATTGGATGGACA
Source organism: Dipodomys spectabilis (assembly GCF_019054845.1). Lineage (NCBI taxonomy): Eukaryota > Metazoa > Chordata > Mammalia > Rodentia > Heteromyidae > Dipodomys > Dipodomys spectabilis. Next base: position 7,613,078 of record NW_024870746.1, read on the forward strand.
TAGTGCTAACCTCAGCTCCTGAGATCAGACACCTGGCTAAGGACAGGTGTTCAGCTGCTGCCTGACTGCATAACTCCCTTTTGTCTTGTTCCTTTCTTCCTAGTCCTCTCTGTCCCTATTCTAGTTCTCTTTGACTTTTCCCCCAGTGTGTGTGTGTGTGTGTGTGTGTGTGTGTGTGTGTGTGTATACCCACGTGCATGTGCCAGTTCTGGGGCTTGAACTCAGGGCCTAGGTATTATTTTTGAGCTTTTGTGCTCAAAGTTAGTGCCCTGCCACCTGAGTTGGAGATAATAGCCTTTCAGGCTTTCCTGTCCCTCAGATCTCTGCTTCCTGAATAGCTGGGATTGCAGGCTGGTGCCCCGCTTCAGTATCCTTATTTACAATCCCTTGCCCTCTCTTTCTCCCAGACTCTTCCATCTGACTGGCTTAGTCCTCTTTGGCTGCATGCTCATTCCATCCTTGCCCACTGGGAGTTTGCTCAGCTCCTTCACTGGGTCCCCGTGGCAGAATGTTTCCTGTCGTCACTCCTCAGGGATTTGTAGCTCCCTGAAGCTCTGTTTTCCAACCCTGTGTCATAGGGGAGAAGTTATTATTTGCTAGTGTAATCAGTGGTGTGGTTTCAGTGGCAAGAGGGGCTCTCTGACCCCTGGACTCCTGCAATAACCCCTCAGTGACCCCTGATGCCACTCAGCGGCATAAACCAGGGTAACCTGCTGTGTGCACAGGGCTGATACTCATGCAGAAATGAATAAGACCCAGGCTCTTGTGGGTGAGCTCACCATGAGGGGGTGAGCAAGAGGAAAAAAGCATACAAGTGAGTCAGTCTAAATAGGAATGCTCTAAGTACACAGGGGAGGAAACAAGAAGTGCCTTGTGTGGGCCAGCACAGGTAGAAACTGCTTCTGGTTGGGTCTGGGAAGGCTCCGTGAAGTCGCTGGCATTTAACTGGCCTTTGAAGGGTAGATGGGAATCTCAGCAGCACGAGATATGTGGGTGGATGTTGGCATTCTGAGCAGAACTATCAGTGTAGGCCAAAGGTTTGGGTTACCCTGCGTACCCCTGTGTGTTCAGACTGTCAGGGTGTTTAGAAAGCAGTGTGTGTGTGTGTGTGTGTGTGTGTGTGTTGTGTGTTGTGTATATGTATGTGTGTATGGTCAGGCAATGGAGCTGCCCTCTTTAGAAAGAGCCATGGGGTACATTGCAGTGGCTGAACACGGAGGGACCTGCTGGAATTCTGAGTTAAAAATGGAAGAACCACTGTACCTCTTTGTTTTCTTCCATGTTCAGTGCGAAGCATTTTTTTTTTTTTGTCAGTCATGAGGCTTGAACTCTGGGCCTGGGCGCTGTCCCTCAGCTCTTCAGCTCAAGGTGAGCGCTCTGCCACTTGAGCCACAGCGCCACTTCTGGTTTTCTGAGTAGTTTATTGGAGATAAGAGTCTTATGGCCTCTCCTGCCCAGGCTGGCTTTGAACCCCAGTCCTCAGATCTCAGCTTTCTGAGTAGCTAGGATTACAGGCGTGATCCATCAGCGTCCAGTGCATGAAGCATTTTTATTAGATTCTACCTGAAGTGGGTTTGATGGGAAGAGTAGTAGCATGAGGCAGCCACGTGATTTGGGATAAATCTATTAAAGTGCAGACAAAGAAGCTGGGGTTCCAAGATCTACTTCATCTATGCTGCCCAGGCTGGCCTCTAAGTCCCATGGTGGACTTGAGGCAGAAATGAGCCTGGTTCATGGCCTGATCCCTCCACTTCTTAGTCTTGCTGTGGTGTCACCATCCACATCTCCCTGGGGTCCTCTAAATGAGGAGATCCGCGTTGGTGCTTGTGGGCTAGGGTTTCCGGTTGCTGCAGCCCAAGCCCTTGGGGAGAAGGGTGTGCCGTTGACTCACTGCCTGGGCATCTGGGCCTGGAACCATAGATGAGTCACCTAAGACTGGGGGGAAGGGATATGGGGGGAAGCTGCGTGACATCTGGCGGGGGAGGGCAGCTGGGCCCTCAGGAAGGGTGGTGCCCAACTGGGCTTGGTATACAGTGAGAGGAGAAGGGGGCAGCCAAGCCAGCGCTTCCCTACAAACCCCTCCCCTGGGCTGGGTTGAATACAGCGTTTGCCCTTCTCAGGACATGAAGGGGGCATGTGGGATGGCCTTGAGGTGGGGTAAGGGAGGCTGGGGCCCTGTCTTAGGTCTGGTTTGGGAAGCTGTCCAGTCCTCCATTTTCAGCTCTGGGTGTGTCTTTCCTACCCACTGGAGAAGAGGAGGCTCCTCCTGTACCCCTTTTCATCTCTCTGTGGGTCTCCCTTGCACTCTTCAGAGTATTGCCCACCCCAGCTGAGGCTGTAGATAGAACAACCCTTGGTTCTCATACTCAGTCACCTGGTTACTCATTAAGAAGTCTTATTTAAAGTATGCACTCAAGGCTAGCACTCTGCAACATGAGCCACAACTCCATTTCTGGCTTTTTTGGTGGTTAATTGGAGATAAGAGTCTCAGGAGCTTCTCTGTTTAGGCTGGCTTCAAACCTCCATCCTCAGATCTCAGCCTCCTGAGTAGCTAGGATTACACGTGTGAGCCACCTGCAATTGACTCCCATTAGAAGTATTTGAAGCTAGCTATGGTGGCACACGTCTGTAATCCTAGCACTGTGAAGACCACCTCAGGAGGATCTCAGGTTCAAGGCTAGCCTGGGCTACATAGCCAGATCCTATCTCAAAAATCCTAGAGAAGCCGAGTGCCGGTGGCTCATGCCTGTAATCCTAGCTACTCAGGAGGTTGAGATCTGAGGATTGAGGTTCAAAGCCAACCAGGGCTGGAAAGTCCGTGAAACTTTTATCTCCAATAAACCACCAGAAAACTGGAAGTGGCGCTGTAGCTCAAGTGGTAGAGCGCTCACCTTGAGCTGAAGAGCTGAGGGACAGCACTCAGGCCCAGAGTTCAAGGCCCACGACCGACAAAAAAAAAAAAAAAATCCAAGAGAAACCCGGGCACTGGTGGCTCATACTTGTAATTCTAGCTGAGATCTGAGGAAGCTTAGATCTGAGAACCACAATTCAAAGCCAGCCTTGACAGGACAGTCCATGAGACTCTGATCTCTAATTAACCACCAGAAAACTGGAAGTGGTGCTGTGGCTCAAAGTGGTAGAGAGTTAGACTTGAGCAACACAGCTCAGGGATAAAGCCCAGGCCCAGTTAAAGCCCCATGACTGACCCCCCCCCCCATCCCCCCCCCAAAAAAAGCAAGAGATAAAACAAAGACAAGGGTTCTGATGATCATTAAAAATAATCTTGTTCTGCCCCCCCTTCTGATATCTTCATCTGAATACCCCCTAGCTGCCTTTCCTGCCCCCAATTTTCTTTTCTTTTCTTTTTTTGGTCATGAGGCTTGAACTCTGTGCCTGGGCTCTTCAGCTCAAGGCAAACACTCTACCGCTTGAGCCACAGTGTCATTTCTGGTTTTCTAGTGGTTTATTGGAGATAAGAGTCTCACGGACTTTCCTGCCCAGGCTGGCTTTTAACTATGATCCTCAGATCTCAGCCTCCTTAGTAACTAGGATTACAGGCTTGAGCCACTGGCACCCAGATCTTTAAAATTTTTTTAAATTTAAAAATGTCTTTTTAAAATTTTTTGTCAGTTGTGGAGCTTGAACTCAGGGTCTATGGGCTGACCCTGGGCTTTTGGGCAGAATTCAGCATAACCACCTTGATCCACAGCTCCACTTCCATGGCCCTGAGTTTTCTAAAGGTGGTCTGGATTCTTCTATTTCTTCTCTTCTTCCTTCTCCTCAACCTCTCTTTCTCTCTCTCTCTCTCTCACACACACACACATACACACACGTACACACACGCACACACACGTACACACAGGCACATGAACGCAGGCTCTCACATAGGAATGGGCTGTGACTCACACTCATGTCATGAGAACCAGGCCTGGAATGAATCTCCAAGCCCCAGAACAGGGGTTAGCTCCTCTCGCCCTTATCTGGAACGGCCCTATTCCCATGATACTTCCCTCTCCTCACTGTAGCCTGGATGAGCTCAGCAGCTGCCCTGGGGTCCAGTCTAGAGCCCTCCTCCAGCTAGTGGTGGAGTTGCCTTTCTAAGTTGCCATCTCTGAGAGGGAGGGGAGCAGAAAGAAGTGGGTGGGGGGTGGCAGGAGGCCAAGTTTGTCCAAATCAGGTTAGGGCAGGTTTGGATTCTCAAAAATTCCAAGTTAGAGGTGAGGGCGGGCAGTGGGGAAGGTATATAAATCCCTATTCTTGGTGTCTGGCCACTTGCTCCTTTCCTAGATCTTTCTGCCACTTGGTCTGGTAAGTACCTCTATCCTGCTGCAGGCCTGGGTCTCCACCTTTGTCCTTGGGTCATGATTCTTGTGGGATGGATCCTTGGTGGGGTCAGATTTGAACCTCTCTGGATCTCTTACACTTGGGAAGATCCTCTGTGGAGTGTCAAATGGAAGGGGTCTCTTCCAGCTTCCTCAGTGAAGGAGCTTTGGTTTCTCTGGGGGGAAGATGTTGGTTTGGGATTTACCCTGAGACTCTCCCTTGGGTCTTTTTTTTTTGGGGGGGGGGGGGTCCAGTCGTGAGGCCTGAACTCTGGGTCTGGGCGCTGTCCCTCAGCTCTTCAGCTCAAGGCTAGCGCTCTACCACTTGAGCCACAGCACCACTTCCAGCTTTTTTTCTTTTTGCTTATGTGGTGCTGAGGAATCGAACCCGGGGCCTCAGGCATGCAAGGCAAGCGCTCTACCACTGAGCCACCTTCCCAGCCCTCCCTTGGGTCTTTTGTGTGAAGTCCCTAGGTGCATCTCAGTTTGTGTATGTCAGTCTGTGAAGGCCTTTCTTTAGGGGTCTAAGCCTAGGAGTAGATGATGTATGTGTCCTACCTGCTTTTACAAGAATCCCGAGTTTGTTTTTGCAAAGTCCTGGATTCTATGAAGACTAAGGACAAGAAGCAAGGGTCTCAAGAGCACATCCTTACCTGGATCCTGACCCTGAGTAGCCTCAGGGCTCTGCCCAAGGCCTCCGTATTTTCCGGCCTTGCTGAGGGTGTGGCTGTCAGGCAGGCCCAGGGCTTTCCCTGCCTCCAGCACTGGCTTCTGTGGCTTCGCCTTGAGACTTGTCCAACCTTTCCAGGCTGCTCCCAGCATTCTCAGAGGCACAGGCGTGGAAAAGATGACCGTTGAGCTCTATTCTTGTGGGCCCACATTCCTTCATGTTCCTTACGCAGGGGATGTTTAATTTCTTCTGTTCTAATCCCAGCAGGATTCTTCCTGCTAGGGAGAGTGTCTTCATCCTACATAGGCCCCATCTGCACAGCGCTAATACCACATGACTCAGGGTCTCCAGTGTGAGGGGAGACACACTCTCCACCTTCTCAGAGCCCCTAGTCTGTGGAGGCAAAGACTCCTCCAGCAAGTCTCATACTCTGGGGGCCACAGCCATGCCTAGACTGTGCAGAGAACTCCACTAGCTCACCCAAGGACAGGCCTGTGCTTGCCACAGACTGGAGTCAAATTGGGACTGTGGCTGCCTGTCATTTTCCTGTCCTCAGACACCCAAGAGGGGGAGCTCTCCTCTTAAAGGTGTGTCCCTAAGCGTGTAGAGAGGGGAAAGTCTCTGACATGCAGGGAGGGTTTAGCATGGGCCTACAGTGCCAGGTTGGAGTTGTGAGCCTCCACCCGGGTTTGGTGAGGCGATTTGGGGCTCAGGGTACAAGTGGGTCCTATAGATGAAGTCAAGGCCCCAATTGTCTTGGCCATGTTTCTATCACCTCCACCTTTTCAGCTTCAGATTGAAGATGTCCAGTCCTCTGGAACAGGCACTGCTCACCCTGGTCTCCACCTTCCACAAGTACTCTGGCCAAGAAGGAGACAAGTTCAAGCTGAGCAAGGGAGAGTTGAAAGAACTTCTGCGCAAGGAGCTGCCCAGCTTTGTGGGGGTGAGTGGGGGCAGGTCAGCTTGAAAGGGAAGGTCCTGAGGGAGTGGGGGTGGGTGGGTATTTTCCTTCTTTTACTTCCAAGATGTCTGCTGATGCATATACAGGGGTGGGGAAGGGGCTCAGATTGTCTTTTCACAACTTTTTCCTCTGGGCCCTCAGAGTGGGCTTGGGAACCATGTTCTATTAATGGATTAATGGCTGTTTTCTGCAACATTTCTTTCCTCTTCCTCTGGTACTGGGGATGGAACTCAGGGTCTTGAGCTTGCTGAGCAGGCACTCTACCACGGAGCCAATCGTTCAGCCCCTGTTTTTATTCTGATTATTTTTGAGATAACCTTGATTCCTCCCCCACCTTCCATGCTGGCTTTGGACTGTGATCATCCTATTTACACCTTCTGCATAGTTGGGATGAAAGATGTACACTATCATGTTAAGCCTTTTCTGTTAAGATAGGATCTTACCAACATTTTCAGCTTGTGCTGACCTTGGTCTGGGTCTTTGCCTCCTGAATAGCTTAGGAATACAACTGTGAGCCAGCAGCACCAGCCTCTTTTCTTTAAAAAAAAAAAAAAAGATTAATTTTGAGTTTTCTTTTTAAAGATTTTTTTTATTACCATACATTAGTTGGATAGGATTTTTTAAGGTGACATTTCCATACATGCATACAACGTACCTTTTTTCTTTTTTCTTTGGGTTTTGGTTAAACTTTTCTGATCGTGTTGGTTGTATTAAACAGTTTTCCCCTTCCGAATTCACCTTGCTGATGATATGGAACTGCAAGCCTGTTTCTTCATCAGCAAAACAAGACCATGCCAGCATTATTAGAGCTGATATGTACTTACGTGTCTCCCATGCCCCCATTCTCAGCAGGGGGTGCTGGTAGCTCTCACCAGCACACTCTCTGCCCTCACTCACTGGGCCCTCTTGGTAGTTGTACTTATCTGGCTGCCTGGTGGGGAAAGAGAGCTGGGAACTGACTTGTGGGGTCTGTGTGTGGAGGGTTGGTGTGGAGGTTGGGGAAGGGGACACTTGGTAACGACATCATTCTTCCTTGCCTTCAGGAGAAAGTGGACGAGGAGGGGCTGAAGAAGCTGATGAGCAGCCTTGATGACAACAGTGACCAGGAGGTGGACTTTAAGGAGTACGCTATTTTTCTGGCCATTGTCACTGTCATGTGCAATGACTTCTTCCAGGGATCCCCAGAACGTCCCTGAAGCAGAGCTCTCCATTTCCTGCCACAGATCCTCTGAGCCTGAGAAGGGGAGAGGTGTCTCTATTCCTTCTAATTTACTATTTAATAAACGTTTCAACCTCTTCTGCACATTGACTCTCCTGGAATCTCCCTGAGGCCAGAGACGTACGTGCCTTAGGTCTCAGGTTTTGGGATTGACACAAAATATTTTGCCAAATAAAGACATTTGGAAAAGAAAAGTACCATCACAATCATTTCATAAGAAGAGAACATTTCAGCTCCAACAAGGAAGGATGGGTTTATTCTTAGAAGGAAGGACAGACTTAAAGCTGCATGGCTCTAGGAGCTGTTCTAGAATTATGAATTAGGTTAATCAGTCTTGCAATTTTATGATCTCTTTGTCAGATACAGGCTTTTGGCAGTGTGCTTGTTTTTGGAAAAGCTGCACTTATTTTTCTACTTTCTGATGGGCTATCTCTATTCTGAGTGCAATATCCTGTTGATCTCTGCTAAAATCTTCTTGGAGCCATCTTTTACAAAATTCTAATTTTCTATCATTTCCTCTACAACTGTGGTCTAGGTTGCCTTATATCTTATGTCTTAAGGCATAACAGGTGACAATGTGACAAGATGCTTTGATATGTTGTAACAAGGTCATCAGCTTACCAATCTATGAAGGCTGGATCTAACCTCTTATTCTTTCTTCACTCACTTTCATTTCATTTATTTATTTGTTTGTTTATTTAGTATGCCAATACTAGGACTTGAACTCAAGGCCTGGGCATTTCCCTTAGTCTTTTTGCTCAAAGCTGGTGCTCTACCACTTGAGCCTTAACTCCACTTCTGGCTTAGGATGGTTTCATGGAGTTTTCTTCCTAGGCTGGCTTTGAACAGTGATTCTTAGATCTCAGCCTCCTGACTAGTTCACCTGAGTATCCTCCACCAGTATTTGCCCAATTTCACATTTTGGGTTCCTTTTCTTTTCTTTCTTTCTTTTTTTTTTTATGGTAAGTTGTGGGGCTTGAACTCTGGGCTTGGGCGCTATCCCTGTGCTCTTTAGCGCTCTACTGCTTGAGACACAGCGCCACTTCTGGTTTTCTAGTGGTTTATTGGAGATGAGTCTCATGGACTTTCCTGCCTGGGCTGGCTTTGAACCGCGATCCTCAGATCTCAGCCTCCTGAGTAGCTAGGTTTACAGGCATGAGCCACCGGCGCCCGGCTGGGTTTCTTTTCTTGATAGATCCTACTTACAGGTGCCCAATTCTCTATCAATCATGTCACAGAAGGCCTGACTGGCAGTAGTTAACAGAAACTTCAATTTAAATGCCTGGCATTGTGGGAAATAGGAAATTGAGGTTTGGTTCAGTGGTTCAGGGATGCTCTGCCAGTTACCTATTGCTTCATGATGAATCACCCCAACATTAGCTAGCATAAAACATAAGGTTATTATCCCATGGTTCTGTGGGTAGATTGGGTTTAGTTGATGGGGCTCAATCGGGGTGTCTCTTGTAGTGACAGATGGAAACTGAGGCTGGAGTAATGTGAAAATTCAAACTAAGTCAGAATCCATGGGTGGTCATTCATCATACCTGGTAACAGATGCTGGATTAGCTGGGAGCTCAATGGCAGTGACTACTCATGGCCTTTCTGTGTGGCTGGGTGTCTATGTGGGAGCTGGCTTCTGAGAGGTCTTATTCTAAAGTGGGCATTGCAAGAAGCCCCAGTGATAGTTGCAAGGTTTCTTGAGATTTATTCCAGAAATCTCAGGGCATCATCTCTTCTTCATTTTACTAACCAAGTAAGCTATTACGTCTGGGTTTGAATTCAGGGCCTGGGAACTGATGCTGATGCTCTACCACTGAACTATACTTCTGACTTTTGGTGGTTAATTGGAGATAAGAATCTCACAGAGCCCTCCTCCACGGTATAACCCCTGCTTTCACTGTATTTGATGTTGGTATAATTTGTGGAGGGGTAGGGAAAAAAACGAATCCTTTAAATAGGGATACAGGTGGACCCATTGTAACAACGAGATGTACAAGTTGTTATGTCGAAAAATGAACTTTACAACTTTGGCTGGGGGTGGGGGGTGGAGGGTGGGTGGGGAGATGGGAAGGGATGGAAAGGGGAAACAAAGGAGGAGGCAACAATGCTTGATAAGAAATGTACTCATTACCTTGCCCATGTAATTGTAACCCCTCTGTATGGTATTTTCACAATTAAAAAAAAAGAAAAAAAATCTCACAGAGGGCTGGGAAGGTGGCTCAGTGGTAGAACGCTTGCCTTGCATGCATGAGGCCCTGGCTTCGATTCCTCAGCACCACATAAGCAAAAAGAAAAAAAGCCGGAAGTGGCGCTGTGGCTCAAGTGGTAGAACGCTAGCCTTGAGCTGAAGAGCTGAGTGATAGCACCCAGGCCAGGAGTTCAGGCCCCACGACCGGCCAAAAAAAAAAAAAAATCAAAACCAGGCAATCTTTTTTTTTTTTTTTGGGTCCGGTCGTGGGGCCTGAACTCTGGGCCTGGGCGCTGTCCCTCAGCTCTTCAGCTCAAGGCTAGTGCTCTACCACTTGAGCCACAGCGCCACTTCTGGTTTTTTTCTTTTTGCTTATGTGGTGCTGAGGAATCGAACCCAGGGCCTTGAGCATGCAAAGCAAGTGCTCTACCACTGAGCCACCTTCTCAGCCCCTAAAACCAGGCAATCTTAACTTCAGTGTTTGAATTCCTTATCTGGGGTGGGGTGGGGTGGGGAGTGTAGTTGTGGAGATGGGAGGGAAGGGATGGTAGGGGAAATGTACTCATTACCTTGCTCATGTAATTGTTTAATTAATTAATTAATTAATTTATATTGTGAAAATACTGTACAGAGGGGTTACAATTACATGGGCAAGATAATGAGTACATGTCTTTTTCTTTTTCTTTTTTTTTTTTTGGGTCCGGTTGTGGGGCCTGAACTCTGGGCCTGGGCGCTGTCCCTCAGCTCTTCAGCTCAAGGCTAACGCTCTACCCCTTGAGCCACAGTGCCACTTCCGGCTTTTTTTCTTTTTGCTTATGTGGTGCTGAGGAATCGAAGCCAGGGCCTCAGGCATGCAAGGCAAGCACTCTACCACTGAACTACCTTCTCAGCCCAATGAGTACATTTCTTATCAAGCATTGTTGCCTCCTCCTTTGTTTCCCCGAAAACTTTTTTATTTTTTATTTTTTGAGAATCTCACAGAAGGTGGGTGCTGTTGGCTCACCTCTGTAATCCTAGCTACTGAGGAGGCTGAGATCTGAGGATCATGGCTCAAAGCCAGCCCAGGCAGGAAACTCAGTGAGACTCTTATCTCCAATAAACCACCAGGAAACTGGAAATGGTGCTGTGGTTCAAATGGTAGAGTGCTAGCCTTGAGCTGAAGAACCAAGGGACAGCACCCAGGCCCAGAGTTCAAGCTCCACAACTGGGGAAAAAAAAAAAAAGAAAAGATCTCACAGACTTTCCTGCCTAGGTAACTTCTTAATCATGATCCTAGGTCTCAGCTTCCTGAGTAGCTAGGACTATAGGCATGAGCCATAGGTGCCTGACAAAAAAGGTGTTTTTTTTTTTCATTTCCATATATATATTTTTTTATTGTAAAAAACTGTACAGAGGGTTACATGAGTAATGAGTGCATTTCCTATCACACATTGTTACCTCCTCCAAAAAGGCTTTTAATAATAAAGAGAGGGCAGACAGTGCAGGAGTGGTGGTCATCACTTTTCTTTGCTTACTTTCCCAGGAAATGTTGATGCTTAGAGCTTGGAGGCGAAAAAGAGCCTGTGCAAAGGTACGGTGTCAGCTGATTATTCTCACTGCTCGGCCTTCACTCAATCTGAGGCTGTGAGACAAGGCTGGACAGGTCCTCCAGGACAAATGGTCTCTTTTCATGGCCATAAAATAGAGAAGAGGCCATCTTCCTGATACTGACAGCCAGTTAAAATATAGGTCAGAGAATCATGATGAGGGTAATTAACATCCTACCACAGTTCCAGGCTCCTTTCATGAACACTGGCATTCAGACTTCATGGTAACCTAGAGGAGTTATCATGAGGCCCTTTTAACAGATGGGGAAACTGAGAACTGCATTGACCATGTGCTGATATCCATTCTGGCCAGGTACTCTGCTAAGCCCACTGTAGCATAGCTCATTTAATCTCAGCAGCAAGTGGATATGGAATGTTTCATTAGGTTCTGTACTCTGCCAATGAGAAAACAGAAGCTGAGAGAGGTTATCTAAACACTCATGACAGGACTTGACACATGTCTGTAATAGAAATCTTCATCCCTGTGGAACACTGCAGTGCCAGTCTGGACCTCCTTCCCTTCCCTCTGCCATCTCCAGAGCCTTGAGCTTTGCAGGAGATGAAGGAACTAGCAGGGTTCAGATGCGCATGGTCTCACCCTAAGTCATTGGGGAAAGTGGGCCTATTCACTCAGGGGAACCTAATTTCTTGAAAGTCCTGACTTCTTAGTTCTGGATCTGGGGTGGTTTGGGCTAATGGAGGCTGGCCTCAGCTGGTTGCTTCTGGGGTTGTCCCCAGCTGAGGGGGTTGAAAGGGGCTTAATCTCCTTTTCTTTTGGGTATTTGGCAGACTAGAGAGCCTCAGGAATCTTCACCTCCTGTCATGGTCTTTGCTTATTTGGGTTAACTCCTGGCATTAATTCCATTAATTCCTGGCATTAACTCCATTAATCCTCCAAGAAGATGGAGACTGAAGACAAAGGTGAGGCTTGTTACCAAACCAGAGTTCACTTATTCAGTCACTCAAAAAGAGACCTAGTGAATTGAGGACAAGTTGGCGGGACAGAGAAAAAGTTTATTTGAAATCTTACCAAAATGAGACAGTGTTGGGCTAGTATCTTGGGACTAAAAAACACCATCTTAATGGCAGTCTGGTTTTTTTTTTTTTTTTTTTTTTATTGTAAAGATACTATACAGAGGGTTACAGTTACATGAGTGAGGTAATGAGTACACTTCCTCTTGAACATTGTTACCCCCGGCAGTCTGGGTTTTAAGCTCCTTCTATCCTTAGGCAAGGTGAAAAAGATGGGCTGGGAGTGGGTAGATCGGGGGCTTAGAATAGTACAGGACTGATTATGGGAGACTCTTCAGTAGTCTGGAATGAGACATTGTGAAACCTAGAAGGTGGTACACATGTAATCGTAAGGTCATGGATGCTCGTGGAATTCTTGAAAATATTTTAACTTTTTTTTTCTTTTCTTTGGTCAGTTGGGGGGTTTGGACTCCGGGCCTGGGCGCTGTCCCTGAGCTCTTCAGCTCAGGATGAGAGCTCTATACTTGAGCCACAGCACCACTTTCAGTTCTCTGGTGGTTCATTGGAGATAAGAATCTCACAGACTTTCCTGACCAGGCTGGCTTTGAACCATGATCCTCAGATCTCAGTCTCCTGAGTAGCTAGGATTACAGGCGTGAGCCACTGGAGCTTGGCTCATTTTAACTATTTTTATCTTGGTGCCTTTGGCCTTGGAGGGGAAGGGGACAGATCAGGTAAATTTAGAGCAAATCCATCTTGTATATGAGTCTCAGACAAATATTCATTATGTGAGTAACATGCTTAATTGCAGAGATGAGCAGAAATCCAACCCAAAGATTAAAGCAGCAAAGGAGACGAACACAATCTGGAGGCAAAAATACCAAGCTTTCCCACCATGTTGTATCTTCCCATCAGACATGTTTCCAGGCCCAAGGAAGGGTCAGTGCTTTTAGCAAAAGTAACCTTCAAGTACCTAGGTGACCACTGTCATTATAACCCATACGTGAATGGTGGCATCTCCAGAGAAACTGGTAGGATTTGATTGTTCAACTGCACAAATGAATTAGTAACCGTTAGAGCCAACTAAAAGCAAGGGAAGATAGAGTTTGTATTTAGGCTTTCCTTCGGTTATAGCTTTGGAGATAAGCGAGTGACTGGACCAGGGCTCCACGTTCCCATCTGTAGGTCACTTGATCCCTCCACTCCCTTGCTCCTCTCATTTGTGCAATGGACACCATCAGCTATTGACTCGGAAGTCAAAACAAGTGGTAGGTCAAAGCTTCGCCAGCTCTCCAACATCTCAGTTCAGATCCTTCCCCCGTCTGTCAAAAAGGCTCCAGCTCTAGCTCCAGCAATCAAACATTCCTCCTCTACTTTTCTCATACTTGGCTTAATAGATGAGAAAGGAAGTCAGTCATTTCTGCGCCTCCTGGCACTATGGGATTGGGTTCATCACCCTGACCCTGTTGCCTGGGTCCTTTCTGGCACAGCTACATGGAATGTGCAGGTGTGTAAGACAATTCATCATATTTCTCCCTGAAGTGTAGAACTAGACACTGACCTTTAGTGGGGAGATGCAGTTTTCAGGGGCCTGGGGAAGATGCTGGTAGTGATAACTGGGAGACAGAGCAGAGGAAGGGAGAGTGGGAGGCAGTACTCTAAGAAGTCTGGCCAGATTGGATAGTATCTGCTTTCACCCTCTGGGCTCTGCGCTCTGTTAGGGAAGAGAGCTCCTTGCCCTACAGTTATGGCACATTTCTTAGCGGTCAGCTTCTCAGCTGTGGTAGGGGAGCTCTGGAAGGTGAGAGGCCAAGGGTATTTGGCTTAGCCTGAGGTAGGGAATCCAGCGTGTGGGTGAGGAGGAAGAATGCTGGGACCATTGCTTGCTTTTGAAGCTATGAAAGAAAGAATTCAGGGTAGATTTTTTTTTTTTTTTGTCAGTTATGGGGCTTGAACTCAGGGCCTGGGTGCTGTCTCTGAACCTATTTGTACTCAAGGTTAGTGCTCTACTACTTAAGCCACAGTGCCACTTCCAGTTTTTGAGTGGTTAATTGGAGATAAGAGTCTCATGGGGTGTTTTCTGCCTGAGTTTGGCTTTGAACCACAATCTTCAGATCTTGGTCTCCTGGTAACTAGGATTACAGTCACAAGCCACCAGTGCATGGCAGGTAGATTGTTGTTGTCTATGCCTATAGGAGATTTTGAACTCAGGGCCTTGCACTTTTTTTTTTTTTTTTGGTCAAGGCTGGTACTCTACCAATTGAGCTATAGTTCTACTTCTGGCCTCTTGCTGATTAATTGGAGTTAAAAGTCTCTTGGATTTGTCTGCTCGGCTAGTTTAAAACCTTGATCTAGGATTATAGGCATGAGCCACCAGTGACTGACTCAGGGTTGATTTTTAAGAACTTCTAGTAGGGCAGGAAGATCCTCAAGCTCTAGGTTTTCAGGAGTAAGGGAAGAGAATTAACAGGTGGGTAGAAGTAGAAGGCTGGATGAAGCTAGGTGCTGGTGACTCACACTTGTAATCCTAACTCAAGAGGTTGAGATCTGGGCAGGAAAGTCTATGAGATGCTTATCTCCAATTAACCAGCAAAAAGCCAGAAGTGGAGCTATGGCTCAAGAGTTAGAGCACCAGCCTTGAGTGAAAAAGATAAGGGAAAGTGAGGTCAAGCCCTAGTACCACACACACACACACACACACACACACACACACACACACACACACACACACACACACACACGAAGGCTGTATGATATGAGCTGTTGAAAGTGGCTGACTCTCATCCATGTGACTGGGAGTGTACCTGCTGAGTTGGACTCAGAGACCCCTAACCTGCTGACCTTGAAAAAAGCACTTTCACATTGGATTCTTAGGAATCTTCATGTCCATTTCAGAGGTGAGGAAATTGAGGTTCTCACCAAGTAAAGAGAGGACATGAGGAAGGATGGTGGAACTCCCCTGATCCAGCTTGTTAAGGGTTGTTCCATGAGGGTCCTCCAACCCCAAAGTGTCTGTACCCAAACTGTCCTGTTTCCTCAGCTGCCCCTTGGATATCGCCTTCCGGGCTTCATTCCTGCCGCTCTGCAACTTCAGTCTGGCTTTCCCATCTTTCTCTTTGTGAGCAAACAGGTGCTGATACATGGCAAGGAGCTGCATTTTGGCCCAGAAATATTAAAGGCTGGTGGATAAGGATGTGGACTCAGGAGCTCAGGGTGCTGGGTGCTTCCAGCTTATTAAACATTCATTTGTTTCTGTCTCTTTCTCTTAGAAACAAGGCCTTATATGTCTCTTTCTCCTTAAAACAGGGCCTTACATGTTTTGTTTAAGGTGATACCCTTGAAGCCTGGAAACACCTGGATATGGATGTATGGATAATGAATGGCTCACTCACTAGTTAGTGGCTTTGGGAAAGTTAATATGGTGTCAATACTTATCTAGCCCTTTTTTTCTTCCCTGTTGGTGGTACTGGGGATTGGACTCAGGGTCTTGAACCTGCTAAGCAAGCATTCTATCACTTGAGCCATGTTCCCAGTCCCTTTTTTTTTTTTTAAAATTTTATTTTATTTTATTTGAGAACATACTGTACAGAGGGGTTACAATTACATGGGCAGGATAATACATACATTTCTTTTTTTTTTTTTTTTTTGTCGGTCATGGGGCTTGAACTCTGGGCCTGGGCGCTGTCCCTCAGCAATTCAGCTCAAGGCGAGCACTCTACCACTTGAGCTACAGCGCCACTTCCGGTTTTCTGGTGGTTTATTGGAGATAGGAGTCTCACGGTCTCTCCTGCCCGGGCTGGCTTTGAACCGCGATCCTCAGATCTCAGCCTCCTGAGTAGCTAGGATTACAGGCGTGAGCCACCAGCGCCCGGCTAATACATACATTTCTTACCAAGCATTGCAGCCTCCTCCTTTGTTTACCCTTCACCTCCCTTCCCAGCCTCCCCCCTCCCCCCCACCCAATCCTTCCCCCCTCCCAGTCCCTTTTTATGTTGGTTATTTTGGAAGGTAGGGGCAGGCCTTGTGCTTTCCCTACAACTGGGATAACAGGGGTGAACCATTGAGCCATTTGTTGAGACGGAGTCTCTTGACCTTCTTTTTGCCTAAGTTGGTCTCAATCAGCAATCCTTCCTCTCTGCCTCCCAAGTCGATAGGAGTACAGGCTTGACCCACTATGCTGAGTTACGTGTTAGCATTATTTATTCCACCAGCTTTGTGTGCATTAGTTCCTCTGAGCCCCACTACCACCCTGTGAGGGGATAATTATTGCTCTCCTCCGCTGTTGGCAGAGGAGGAAATGAAGCTCTGAGGGTAAAGGTGACCTGCTTAAGGTGGCTGGTGGTAGGAGTAGGAGCGCACAGTGGGGAATAAGTCATTGACCTAGAACCAGTTTAATTGCCTGTCCACTCTGGCCCCTGCTTCTGCTTGTGACTCTTCTCTGTCCTCTGTCTGGACTCCCCATAACTCCTTGCTATAAAACAGAGATAATCACAGCCCTCCCCTCCCTTCCATCTCCATTACTCACTCCCCTCACCCATAGCGGGTGGGCACTCAAAGAGGTGATGGCCCAGTCAAGACTGAGTGCTGGGCACATAGCAAGGCCAAGGTCTCTTAGGCTGTCCACGTGGCATTAGAACTTCTTCACTGGTCTGGGAGCCAAGTTCCTTTTCCCTTTCCCATTTCCTCTGGGTCTTTCTGTGAAATGAAGAAACTAAGGGAGAAGAAGAGAGCAGAGCAGTGTATGAAGCGATGTCCATTTTTGGTATTATGGTGATCTGTGTAGATGCTAGCCTAAAATAACAGGAAATGCTGGATGGAATTAAAATAATCTTTTTCAAAGCATCAAAAAATGACAAGGCATTAAGGAATAGGTCATCCAAAAATCTAAGTGAAAGCAGAATCCTGGAAGTGAGCAAAGGGGGTGAGGTGTGCGGGGGAAGGTAGTAGGATCCTTCAGGTCCTGAGGGTACTGGCCAGGCCAGGCTCAACATTGGCTTTGGCTTTAATGGCTTGGGGAATAAGAAAGATGGAAGCTGAAAGCCAGTGCTCGTCTGAGGAGCTGACACAAGTGGGAGACCTCTCATGATGCCAGGACACCCAAAAGGTTACATGTTTATTCCAAAAGACCGAGGAAGGAACCTCCCCTTCCCCCAGGCTGCAAGAATAGGGAAAGAAGAAACGAGCCACTAAGAAACCCCAGCCACAAGTCACAGTGACATGAATCTATAGCTCATATGCATCCATATCACTTGGGGTGGAGAAGCAAGGATGCTGAGTCTCCCCTAGAAGGACCGTATCTTCCTCTAGGCTTCCAAGACACTCTGGAATAGCTTCCCCTGGGGAAGTAAGTGGTTGTTAGTCAAAAGCAACCAAGCACTCAAGCGATGTGGCCATTGGACAGGGAGGTTGTCCCATCTTCTCATCTATAAATGGGGTGTGTGTGTGTGTGGTCCAACAGGGTACTCTCCAAGGTCTCAAGGTCTACAGAAAGGACTCTCTGGGGTCCAACCTAAGTAATACTAAAATGTATCTCTTCAGCTTCCTCTAGCCTTGCTGGAAGGGCCCAGGCAGGAGCTCCCAACTCTGGGGGAGGGGAAGAGGGAAATGAATCCTGGGGAGTGGTGCCTATCTGAAGCCATGATGGGCTTTGATGTGTGCGTGGGTAGGTGGGTGGGTGGGCCTATAACAGCGGCTGCCCAGTGAAGGAGGTAGAGGACCCTGGGGGCAGCCTCGGCACTGACCTACTTGGGTCACAGTAATTACTCCCTTCATCCCTTGGGAGGCTACAAATAGGGACACCCTGTGTTTAGGCTTCTACAACAGAAACGCCAACACCAGTGGTGAGTAGGGATGGTTGGGCTGTCAGGGGATCTCTAACAGCTAGCCTTCCAGGTGTGGGCCTGGGGACAGAGAGAGGATGCTAGCAGGTGACAGCGGGCAAGAAGTCAGATTTGGTGGACTCAGGGACTCCCTTGTACAAGGAAGGGCTGTTAGAAGTTTGGACTGTTAGAAGTAGTTTAGAGCCCAGGTCTGGCTCTCTGGTGGAGACAATGGGATAAACGTTCCATTGTAGTCCTTCGCTTCCTGTCTCCTTGCTTCATTTCTGGGGATGGGTTGAGACAGGTCAGGGCTGCAGGAGAAAAGCATCTCTAGGACCTGAGCTTCTGGAACAGAAATAGTGATGGCGCCAGGCAGGCTGGCAAGGCCCAGAAGGGCACACACACCACATGCCTCTGAAGCTCCTCGTCCTCTGAGACCACGGCATTTTCCTCTCCTGGAAATGCCAATGCTTGTTCCACTCTTGAACTGTTACAAAGAATTAGCAGTGTTTGGCACCCCCATCCCCTCTCTCACTTTCCTGCCAGCCATAATCATGCTGGCCATTTGCTCCCAGCCGAGGGGAATAGCTGGGGAGAGGCTTGGCCCTGAGCCCTGTGTTGCAGGACTCCCGTCCCCTGGGGAGCCATCAGTGAGTCACCGAGCTCCCATGAAAACAACTCTTGCCTTCCCGGCTGCTTAGGGTTTCCCCAGGCTGGAGGCACCATTCCAGAATGGCAGATAAGGCACCTGACAGTGGAATTGGATTGAAGGGGGCAATTCTGGGAAAGATTTCCCCTCTACCAACTGGCACCCTTGTACAGAGCCTTCTGGGCAGGAGGGTGGCCCCAGGGTGGGGCAGGTTGTTGGTAGCTCTCTGAGCTGGTCCATCTCTGGCCTATCCTCCCTCCCTCCCTCCCTCCCTCCCTCCCTTCCTTCCTTCCTTCCTTCCTTCCTTCCTTCCTTCCTTCCTTCCCCTTCCTTCCTTCCTTCCTTCCTTCCTTCCTTCCTTCCTTCCTTTCTTCCTTCTTCCCCCCTCCTTCCCTCCTCCCTTCCTTTCTCCCCTCCCTCCCTCCTCCCCCCTCCTTCCCTAGCTTGCTCTTTCTCTTTGGTGCTGGTAGTGGGCTTTGAACTCAGGGTCTTGCACTCTTGGTTGGCTTATTTGTTCAAGGCTCGTGCTCTACCACTTGAGCCACAATTCCATTCTTATCTCTGATTAGCCACTCCAAAGCTGGAAATGGAGTTCCAGTATCAGCACACAGTCACACACACAGACACACAGACACAGACACACACAGACATACACACACGCACAGACAGACTTACAGGAGTCTCAGGGACTTCTTTGGGCTTCCTTTGAACTATGATTCTCAGATCTCAGCTTCCCAAACAGCTAGGGTTACAGGTGTGAGCCAGCAGCACTAGGCTTGTGATGTGATTTTACAGATAAGGCACCTGAGCCACTGAGAGAGCCATCCTCAGGCAGTGCTGCACAACTAGTGAAAGGCAGAGAAGTTGAGTTATTTCCTTTAGCTGTCGCTTTCTTGAGACCAGGGTAGGAGGCACAGTGAGGTGTTGGGACTCTTCTCAGACATGATCCTTCTTGCTAGTACCCACCTCCAGAGCCCAGGCTAGGGCTTCCTAAGCAAGCTCCTATGGAAGGGAGCCTCAGGCCTCAAAAGGAGTGGCTGCATCTCCTAGTGGGGCTCCCAGTGGGGGATTGAGATGTTCCTGGGTGTTGTGAGGAAACCTGGTAGGGAGTCAAGATGTCCTCAGGAAGCCCCACTGTGGGTGGTGGGTGGATATTTCCCCCCTGAGGAGTGCACACTGATGTTGAGGAACAAGGGACAGAGAGGTGATGCATTGGGAGGGTTGTTTTGGGTGAGGGGTGGTGAGGAGGGCGTCAGGGAGGGCTGCTCAGAGGAGCAGGAGCTTGCGGCGGGGTCTGA
Organism: Dipodomys spectabilis; assembly: GCF_019054845.1. NCBI lineage: Eukaryota > Metazoa > Chordata > Mammalia > Rodentia > Heteromyidae > Dipodomys > Dipodomys spectabilis. The sequence continues at coordinate 7,632,762 of NW_024870746.1, forward strand.
AGTGTGGTGATGGACAGGTCTGTGGGAAACATCGAGGACAGAGGCCTGGGCTTCTGCCCCACACGAGTCACGCTCTTGTTCTGTGACAGTGAGGATGACTCGGCCCCTGGAGCAGGCAATAGCTGCCATCGTGTGCACCTTCCAGGAGTATGCGGGGCGCTGCGGGGACAAGTACAAGCTCTGCCAGTCGGAGCTTAAGGAGCTGCTGCAGAAGGAGTTGCCCAACTGCACCCCGGTGAGCTCCCATCAGGGGACATCAGTAGGATGTTGGAGTGACCAGAGGCGGAGCACCACCAGCTGAGGGCAGCAAGGAGGCAGAGACTGTGGGGGAGGGGAGGTAAACAAGGGAGCAGACACAGCACGAGCCTCAGTTTCCTCATCCGAAGAATGACATGGCAGTCACTCCTGTGGCCTTGCAGAGTTGATAGGGCGTAGCAGGCATTCCATAGCCAAGAGCAGGTGCTCAGCAAACGACCTGAGAAGGGGCCCTGGGGAGGGGACTAAGGTAGGGAGTTGGGGGTGTCCTCATAGAAAGGGGTGTGTTATCAGGATAGGTAGACTCAGGTTCGCCCTCTCCCCCAGAGGGTGTGAGTTGGGAAGGAGTATGAGGAGGGGACAGGTATGGGAGGGGAGGGTCTTCTGTCCTCTTCCGCCCTGCCTCTCTGATCCTCTCCACCCTTCCCGCACACAGACTGAGTTTCGGGAGTGTGACTACAATAAATTCATGAGCCTTCTGGACACCAACAAGGACTGCGAGGTGGACTTTGCCGAGTACGTGCGCGCGCTTGCCTGCCTCTGCCAATACTGCCACGAGTACTTCAAGGGCTGCCCTCCAGAGCCCCCCTGCTCCGAGTAGCCCCTCCTATAAAAGGGGTGTGCAGCTCTGGGGAGCCAGGGGCCTGCTCCATCTCTGCCGCTGGTCTTGGGAGTGTCTCCCCTGCCTTCTCTCTCCTGTACCCCTTTCCATCTGGAATGGCCATGTTCGCCCTAGGTGTGCTAACCCATCTTTCCAGGGAGGCTTGGAGACCTCCCTGGCTAGGCACAGCTAGGGAGGGGTGGAGCATTTGGCAGCCTCTGCTACCTCCCTGGTGTGGGCGGGAGGGGCTGGGCCTCTGCTCTGATCCGGGAGGCCTCACAGTGTGGGCACAAATGAGACCACAAGCCTATTTAACTCCCAATAAAAGAAACTGGCACCAGCTTGGTTTGGTTTGGTTTTTCCAGGCGGATAAGCTGGATCTGGGGGGGCTGAATCCTGAAAAGAACTTTCTTTACCCCTCTCTGGCCTTTTCCACTGGAGGCAAGAGGCTGAGGGCAGAGGCTAGAGCTCCCCAGAGGACCTGAGTAGTTTCAGACTGTGTAGAAACACTCTGGCTGCAGTGGCCCAGCAGAAGGAGTGGGGTCCAGGGAAGGATGGAAGGTTTCTCCGGTCTCAGTCTCCTTCTCTTGTCTTCGAGGGAATAACCCCCATCTGAGGCTTTTGAGAAGGGTGTGAGGCTTCCCTAGGCCAGTCCTTATAGCCGGATGGGCTGAGGGAGAGGCCGGAGCTGTGGGCATGGGTGGGGCTGTGTGAATCCAGAGAGCAACCCTCACGGGATTAGGGCCTCTGAGGCTTTTGTTCCCAGGCAGGGAGGGGTGCTTTGTGTTTGGGGAGGGGGGAGGAGGAGACTTTGAGGCAGGCCCCACATCTGAAGCTGCAGCTCCAAGGAACTTGTACTGTTAACTCGCACTCAGTTCCTTGATCCTGATGCCTCCATTTCATCCCTAACTTTCTACTCCAACCTAGATTTGTCTGTCATTCCTGACACCCAGCCCAGCCCTCTGAACTTTCTTTCATCCATCCCTGAGCCCCCACGTCTCATTCCCATCCCCACTCTGTACCTACTTGATTGCTGTCTCCTTAGGACTATTCCCTTTACTCTCCTGAGGTGGGCTGAGAGCTTCCTGATTTCTCAGGCTCCATTCTGAGCCTTACTGGGCATTGCAGGGAACCCTGTGGGAAGGGGAAAAGGGCTGATGGAGTGTCCCCCAGCACTGGTGTGTGGGGCTCCCTCATCCACTTCTTTTGTGTTGTTGTTGGTTGTTGTGGGGCTTGAACTCAGGGCCTGGGCTCTGTCCCTGAGCTCTTTTGCTCAAGGCTAGCCAACTACCACTTTGAGCCTCAGCTCTACTTCTGGTTTTCTGGTGGTTAATTGGAGTTAAGAATCTCACAGACCTTTCTGCCTGAGCTGGCTTTGATCCACGATCCTCAGATCTCAGCCTCCTGAGCTGCTAGGATTACAGGTGTGAGCCACTGGCACCTGGCTCCCATCTACTTCTTGGCCAGCTGCATTATCCAGATAATTTTCCCCGTCATCCCCCACCCCAGCCTCTCCTTCCTTCCTTCCTTCCTTCCTTCCTTCCTTCCTTCCTTCCTTCCTTCCTTCCTTCCTTTCTTTTCCTTCCTTCCTTCTTTCCTTTCTTTTCCTTCCTTCCTTCTTTCCTTCCTTCCTTCCTTCTTTTCTTTTTTCTTTTTTTTGCCAGTCCTGGAGGCTTGAACTCACTGCCTGGGCACTGTCCCTGAGCTGCTTTTGCTCAAGGCTAGCATTCTACCTCTTGAGCCACAGAGCCACTTCTGGCTTTTTCTGTGTATGTGGTACTGAGGAATCGAACCCAGGGCTTCAAGCATGCTAGACAAGTTCTCTACTGCTAAGCCACATTCCCAGCCCTGCCTCTCCTTTCTTATCTGTCTGGTGGGATTACTTTCTTGGTTCCTGTACCCCCAGACACAGATTGCCCTTTTCTGTAGCTCCCTAAAACTCAGGCTGAGCCATGGAGACTGGGTGGTGCCCACCGGAGCTCACTTATGGCCCATCTATGCCTTCTCTAGGATCAGAAAGCTTACTTCTGAGGCTGGGCTGGTAGAGGGGTTGTGGCACTTGGCATATCAGCCCATAGCAAGAGGGCTGTATCCGCTCTCCCCCATCCACTGCTTATGGGCAGGGCCTGAGTGGGTATAAATAGGTCAGACTGCTGGGTTCTCCCCAAACCTCTCTTCTCAGCACTTCCTCTCTCGGTCTGGTGAGTTGTGTTGGCCTGACTGGCATGCAAAGGGTGTCAGGGGCCGAGGCAGGGGAAGGAGAAGGGGCAGCTGCTGGGGGCCAGATGTGCTAAATGGATCCACATGTGGGGTCCTAATGTGGAGGAGTGTATGTGCATGTGTGTGCATGTGTGCATATGTGTCTGCGCATGAATGTGCACATGCACATACATACGCATGTAAGAGACCAAATGCACACACAAGATTGTAGGTGGCTGGATCTGAGCTCTAAGAGTTTCTGGAATGTTGGGGTTTGCCTGTGCTGTTGCTATATGTTGGTGTGTTTGAGTCATGGGTGGACACACTGGCTTGTGTTTGTGGGGTTGCTCAAGTCTATGTGTGCATGGCCGGTATAGAAAGCAAAGCAAAGTCATCTGTGAGCTTCTGAATGGTAGTGGCCTAAGAGCCTCTGCCCTGTGCTCAGCAACCCAGCCCAGGAGAGCTTGGCCTCCCCACACTCCCCTCACACCCTTACCTCTTGTACCTCGCCCTACCCCTCCCTAAGCTAGACACTGGGCACTAGACAGCTGGGTTTTTTCCGCTGCAGGCCTCTGGGCAGGCTTCCAGCAACCGCACCCAGAGCTGGGAGAGAGAATAATGGGCAAGGGCGGGGCTTTGGGGGCTGAGCTGTGGTTGTGGATGAGCCAAGTGAGGGGTGGAAAAATGCTGTTGTTGGGGCCAGGCTTGAGGGAAGTCTACAAGCAGGTCCTGCTGCAGGGTCTGTAGAGCCTGAGCAGTGGGCCTTGCAGATATTGGCTGCTTGAAGCATGCATTTCCTACTGTGCACCTTCCCATGAAACACCTCCCACCAGGAACAGAGCCTACTTCTCTGCGATCCCCAGGGGAGCAGAGTTTCCTTAAGTCCTCCCAGAGGATGGGAGTGGGGTCTTCAACACATTGCTGGTGTGCGGCAAATAAGGATGCCTCCGTTCTTCCTGTCCCTAGGTCCTGATTGCTGCCATGGCGTGCCCTCTGGAGAAGGCCCTGGATGTGATGGTGTCTACCTTCCACAAGTACTCAGGCAAAGAGGGTGACAAGTTCAAGCTCAACAAGTCAGAGCTAAAGGAGCTGCTGACCCGGGAGCTGCCCAGTTTCCTGGGGGTGAGTGGGTCCTGTCTGGAAATAAGCCCCCCTATGGAGCATCCTCAAGAGGAAGGGCGTGGCCCTGGCCCGCACGGGCCATTATAGAGCATAGCAGCAGCTGCATCTTAATCACGAGAGTAGGGCCATGGAGGCTTGAGAGCTACTTCTCATTGTTCGGCGTGGATACCCAGTGAATGTCTACCTCTTACTTGTTCCAGCAGAGATGACTGAGAATGAACTGACAGGTCACAGGCCAGGCCCTCTGCCTCTATGCCTTCTCTAGGATCAGGAAGCTTGGTTCTGAGGCTGGGCTGGTAGAGGGGTTGTGGCACTTGGCACATCAGCCCATAGCAGGAGGGCTGTATCCGCTCTCCCCCATCCACTGCTTATGGGCAGGGCCTGAGTGGGCTTTGCATGACTTAACCCGAAGAGAAAAATCGAGGCCAGAGAGCTAAGTGACTTCTCAAGGCAGTTAGTGTACAAAACTGTAATCTAGACCATCGCTAGCGCTCCATTGGTCTGTTTGTGAAGGAGAAATGGTGGACACACACACACACACACACACACACACACACACACACTTACAGGTCTTCTCCCAAACAAAAACATCTTACTTTTGTTAATATGTGTTGTTTATTAATTGATGACTGTTATATAATAGGTCATTGGAACAATTGTGGGTGAAGATGCAGCCCATCAGCTCTCAACTCCATCATTTACGCAGATTCCCCATCCAACAAGGTACCCTTCTCTGACTTTGGAGGAGTGGTTCAAGTTGTAGAATACCTGACCAGCAAACTTGAAGCCCTGAGTTCAAACCCCAGTAACACACAATATTACAGCTGGTACAAGTGACTCACATCTGTAATTCTGGCTGCTCAAAGGGCAAAGGTCCAGAGGATCATGGTTCAAGCCAGCCCAGGCAGGAAAGTCTCCTAGACTCCATATTCTAAAATAGCTAGCAAAATATAGGACTGGTGGCATGGCTCAAGTGATAGAGGGTCAGCTCAGCAAGCAGGCCTACTGAATTTGAGGCCCTGAGTTCAAACTCCATTACTGTCCAAAAAAAAAAAACCAACAAGCTGAGCCTCTAAAGGAGTGTCTGTAAACTTCCCCAAGCACCAATCTGCAGACAGGAACCTAGTCTAATCTGGGTTTTGTAGCCTGGGCTTCTGCTTTCTAACTGTAGCCTCTTCCTCCTCCAGAAAAGGACGGATGAAGCTGCATTCCAGAAACTGATGAGCAACTTGGATAGCAACAGGGACAATGAGGTGGACTTCCAGGAGTACTGCGTCTTCCTGTCCTGCATCGCCATGATGTGTAATGAGTTCTTCGAAGGTTGCCCGGATAAGCAGCCCCGGAAGAAGTGAAGGGTTCTCAGATGGTGGGCCGGGTGTTCTCTGCCCGCTGGCAATGAGCCATCTTGTTGGCTCCTTCAGACAAGTTAATGATGTCGAGCAAGTTCAATAAAGAATTTTGAAGCTATGGGGATGGTGGTCTGAGAGACTCTGTGCATGAGGTCTGGGGCTGAGGGACAGATCATGTGATGGTGGGGGGAACTCCAGGAGGTGAGCTTGATTTGTGGAGTATGTACTAGTGAAGGTGGGGGGGGGGTGTGGGAGATGAGTGTGTGTGTGTGTGTGTTCTGGTGGGGCCGCAGGCAGGGAAGGGACCACCAGAGGCTTGGAAGGCCCCAGCTCTGGGATCTTGGCCAGGCCACTACCCTTCCCATCTCTTTGCCTCCAGCAGGACTTCAAACTGCAGCTGGAATGGGACTGAAGGTCACATCTGCTCCTTGTTGGGGTCTGGAGAGAGGACAATGGGGCTGAGTCACAGGGAGAGAGTCCTGAAGCCAGAGGAGGAATGGGGAGGAGAGTGGGCACTCGGTGCTGACATTTAAAGACCAAGCATTGTCCTGCCACCTCTTCTAGCTCTTTGGCTTCAAGCTGCAGGGATGGGTTCATCCTTTCTTGTCTATATTCAGATAAAGGAGCACTATTTGTAGAAGTGTAAGACATTAGTCAATTCTTGGAGCTGGCGTGGTGGCGTATGCCTGTAATCCCAGCTACTAGAGGGGCAAGGTAAGAGGACTGGGAGTTTTAGGACAGCATGGGCTACATTATTAAGACAACAGCAACCACCTAAAAACAGAAGGACTGAGTGCAATCCCCATTACAAGGGAGGAAAAAGAAAAAGAAGTCATATCTTATCATCTCTCTCCCTTCCTCTCTCTCTCTCTGTCTCTGTCTCTCTCCCTCCCTCCCTCTCTCTGACAGAGTCTTACTATTTTGCCCAGGATTGTCTCAACCTCACAATTCTTCTGAACTATCACACTCGGATGAAATAGCTAGTCTCTAATGCTCTCTCTTTGCCCCAAAGTTTCATGGGATGAGACTAATTATTGTTAGGAATCTTGTTTTCTCAGAAGAGGATGAGAGATCTCAGAAGGATTGAACGGGGCAGTGTCTGGATGCGAGTGAGGTATAGGATGGAAGCTGGCCACAGCTTTAGAAATAAGACTTTGGACATACGGCCTGCTATGTCCAAAAATATGAGATGTGATGTTTCTTTCCCTCAGGGTAGAATAAGGGTCAGTGGTTCTGGGATACAGTAAGTGCAATTGGGTTAGACTTCAAGGCTATGCCTGGATGATATAAGGACCTTTAAGGAAAGGGTGCAAAGAAGCCTTGCTGCAGGCTGGAGGGTCTGGTGATCTCCCAAGCTTCCTTTGTCATCACTGTTTTTCTCTCCAGCTTGAGAGAAACAGGGTGGGTGACTCACATATTCCTTTGGAGTCTGACTACAGAGACTCTGGTCCAGGAAAAGTTTTCCTCCTCCCTTTCTCTCTTCTAGCCAATCTGCCCATCTTCCACGTTAGGGTGTTCCCTTGAGCCTGGGCCTGCATCACTTCTACTTCGGAAACTGGTTGCTTAGCAACCAGTCCCTGCTGCCTCACTAGCCTTGCAGCTGGGGGGGGGGGGGGGGGGTGAGTGGCGTAGAGCGCAGTGAGGAAGGCCCAGGAAGGCAGAGGCTGGGGTGGGATTGCAGTTCTGTTCTTCGTAGAGCCTCCCTGAGTGTTCCTGGGATATAGGAACTCTTCCCGAATCTTACCCTCTCTGTCACTGCACCATACACTTAGACCTCCTCCCCCATTTTACAACCTCTAGTCCAACACCAGGCCCTCACCTGTCTCTCTATCTCTCCCTGACTCCTGATTCTCAGTCCTCCAAGCCAAGAATCTCTGGCAATTCTTTGTTACCATCAGTGACATTTATGAATAATCGTTTATTTAAAAGCTTTTTAAAAACCTTTGGCTTCATACTGCCTAGTGACCATGACTAGGCCTTTGGGAGGAAATACCTTCCCCCATCTTGAGGTGTGTCCTTCTCTGCTCTAAGAGTGGGTGAGAGGATGGATGGGAGGATCCCAGTGTGGAAAGTGGCCTAGGACACGAGGAGAAATCCTGTGTTTGACCTAACCCCCCTCCTCACGTTTCCTTTCCAGATCAGTCTGACTTTCCTTTTGTTTAGCCTGTTTCTCTGGCTATTAGTTCTGGCACTCTGATTCTTCGTTTGGAAAAATGAGTTTTCATGTGTGTGGTGAGTCCTATGTGCCCCTCAAGGAAGGCAACTTTAGCAGCGGGGTTTCCCTCAGCCCCGTCTCCAGAGGCTCTGTGGAGCATCCTCATGTCCCTGACCCCTTCTCATTGGCCCTGTCTCTCCCCAATCTCCTGGGCACTGAGGGCAAGGGAATAAAGGCAGAGAGCAGTGGGAGAGAGGCCACAGTGGCTGTGGCTTGGCTTCCCTGTGCTTGCTCCCTTCTTGGTGAGTCTTTCTTCCCATCAACTAGTCCATCTCTGGTGAGCCACACTAGGTGAAGAGGTTGGAGGTGACCTCCACGAGGGGACCCTGGCCCTGCACTTGGGGCAAGTGCTCAGAAGGAGGGGGCACAGGATTCAGAATTGTGGCTGGAAGAATTCCCTGGGAAGACAGACCTGAGGGCTCCCCCTTGTAATCCCAGACCTTGGTTACATAGACAGGCTAGCCTCAGCTACATGGCAAGACTTTACTTGCCTCAGGGGAAGTGGAGGAGGGGACAGAACCAGCCAGGAAGCCCCTGTAGGTACCTAGAGGCCCCCTTGAATGGAACTGTGGTCTGTGTGAACCTCCTTGAGGTGGCAGAAGCTGAGAATTTGGGATGTGGGACAGGAGTGATGGATGAAGTTCAAGAACTGCAGGGTGTCTTCTGGGCCGGAAGTCAGAGCCAGCAACCTCTTCCTCCTGGCTCAGGACTCTCCACAGTATTTACCTGTCATGCTTGAGTTCCGTGGGTATGGCTTCCTTCCTCCCTAAAAGGAAGTGGTTTTAAAATCTGAAACTCATGATCTTCAGCTTTCTCTTCACTTGATATGGGGAGGGGAGGAGGGCTGTGCTGCTGGAATAGAGCCCCTCATTCAGGTCCAACCTCGGGAGCCAGGTCTCAGAAGGATCCTGGTGATGTCCTCCCCCATTTTACAACCTCTAGTTGTAGGAGGAAGGTGATGTCACCTTCCCTCCTGACTGACTCCTGGCCAGTCAGTGGGTGCAGTCTTGGCTCGAGACTGGAAGTTAGATGGGAAAGTTCAATCACCTCTCTCCTGCTTTCTGCTAAGATCTTATCTCCTAGTTCAAACCCCAGCGACCTCCAATGCCTGGACTCTTTCTTTGCCCTGTCCTCCACTTTTATGAGACACTCGGCAATATCAGCAGGGGGCGGGGGGGTGAGGGGGAAGGAGGGTGACTAAGGTAGGAAATGTTTCTGGAAACCAGTGTCCCAGCTGTATGGGGCAGGAAGATTCACACTCCTTTGCTGAGCTGTGTGCTTTGGCTCTCATTATAACTTATACAGGCATCCTCTAGTTAGTGGATTTTCATCTTATCATGGGTATTCGTCCCTAGTCTTTTGAGGGAGGAGCCTTGGGGGGTGCTGAGCTAGTGGTGATGGTGGTGGGGAGCAGAGGACCATGCCCATCTTCTCTCCTTCTCCAGAGCTGCACACGGTGATGGAGACTCCTCTTGAGAAGGCCCTGACCACCATGGTGACCACCTTCCACAAATATTCGGGGAAAGAGGGCAGCAAACTGACCCTGAGTAGGAAGGAACTAAAAGAACTTATCAAGACGGAGCTGAGTCTTGGGGAGGTAGGTGATCTTTTCTCTCATCCCCTACAGCCCACAAAGTCTGATTGGTCCCTGTGAAGGACACCTACTCGCCCACCCACCCTTCGGATGCTCTAATCTAAGTGTGGGGCAGGATGACTGAAGCAGATGGCCAAGAATACAGGAAAGGAGTGGATGCCTCTAGATCTCTATGCTGGGGGATGAGTCAGGGTCTCATTGGAAGAAGGGCGGGGAGTCTGGGGATGTATAGTTGGTGGGATGCCATAGAAGCAGGTGAGCTGGCTCTTTGATGGTGGTCAGGAGTGACAATGGCAAGCAGTCAGTGCACTAACCCCTCCCTGGTGCTGGTCCCTGTGGGTGTGGGCTGAGGGTCAGACTGTTCCCAGGGCTGCTGGCTTAGCTGGGGATCCCTTGAAACTGCCTTGTAGTGGTAAAGCAGGGCCAGAAGGGCTGCTCAACTGTCTCTCCCTCCCTGGGGGCTCGCAGAAGATGAAGGAGAGCAGCATTGATGACCTAATGAAGAGTCTGGATAAAAACAGCGACCAGGAGATCGACTTCAAGGAGTATTCTGTGTTCCTGACCACGCTGTGCATGGCCTACAATGACTTCTTCCTGGAGGACACCAACTAACAAGGGCTCTCCTCCACCATCACTAGTAGCCCTTGCCCTTGGCAGCTCCTCTGATAGACCCTCTTTGCCCCTCTATTCTCCTGATCTTCCCAGATGAACCCCTTCCAGCAGAGGAAATAAAGATTTTTTTCCCCCCACTCCAAATGTTGGGGGACTGACTTTGAAGGTGTTTTATTTCCCTTAGGTGGAACAGGGGAGGGCAGACAGATGTTCTTGGTCTAGGGATCCTACCCTATTTGTTGCCCCTCAGTGTGGGGCTCATTAGGCTTGTCTTAGTTTAGTTTTGCACTCTAGAAAAAGAAAAAAAGGAAGTTGCGCAGGCTTCTGTAAGTCTTTCATCAGACTACAGAGAAAGCTGGGAGGGAAAGTGCCGGGGAGTGAGGGGGCTGGAGTGCTGGGGTGTGGCTCCTGGGTCTCGTTGGGTGACTGAGTCTGACCTGTGACTAGCTTGCTCCTAGGAGGCCACTGTGGTAGCTTGGATAAAGAGCAGAAATGGGATCTTGGCTTTAGAGCCTTCTTTCCTCTCCTCCATTCCTCCTCAGCAGCCTCCTCTTGTCAGGGTTTTCTCCTCTTTTATCTCCCCTCAGGATTTGGGGGGGGAAGTTTTTCACTCCAGGTGAATAGTTAATGATGCTTGCAGGGCTTGGCACTGGCAGGTGTAAGCACAGGAGGCCAAGGGCAGAATCCCAGGCAGTAGGAGGAGAGAGCAGCTGGTTGATGATATAAGGAATTTATTGTTTGTGTGTGTGTGGGGAGGGGTGTTCTAGATCCTTCCAGTCCATATCTTGCTTAGCACTGGCAGCCCCCCCTTCCTCTAAAGTTGACCCTAAAAAACCTCTGCAGGACACCCCAGATCCATGCTTTGGCAGGTGAAACAGGGGCCCCCAACTCCGGTGTAACTAGAACTATGGAAATGAACCTCTCAGCACTGGTTTCCACTTGGTCCCTTCATGCTCCACTGGGCTCCCCCATCCGGGTCCTAACCTAACCGGGAACAGTTGGAGAGGCTGGAAAGTTAGGAGGGAGGAGCGCTCGGGCTGTGTGTGTGTGTGTGTGTGTGGTGTGTGGTGTGTGTGTGTGTGTGTGTGTGTGTGTGTGTGTGTGTGTGTGTGTGTGTGTGGTGTGTGTGTGTGTGGTGTGTGGTGTGTGTGGTGTGTGTTGTGTGTGTGTGTTGTGTGTGTGTGTGTGTGGTGTGTGTGTGTGTGGTGTGTGTGTGTGTGGTGTGTGTGTGTGTGTGTGTTTTGCAGGCCGCAGGCGCAGGGTGGGGCTGGGGCGGGCCCTGAGCGGGAGGGGGCGCTCCCGGAGCCGGCCTCCCGGATGCTGGCCGCTATAAGGCCAGCCGGACTGCGACACAGGCCAGCCATCGCCCGGACCTCTCTCTTACTTCCCTGCTGCTTCTAGCACGGTGAGTTCTTGCAGGGACGCTATGGGGCTTTTTGGGTCTCTGCACTAGGGGGTGGGGTAGGGTAGGGGGTGTCTGGGTCCTTGGTGGGCCCCATCTAGATCCAGCTGGGAGCCCAGTCTTGCTATCCCCTCTCCCTCTTCCCCTCCCTCCCCCCGGAAGATTCAGGAGTGGCAGAGTTGTGCCAGGTAAGCCCCAGGCTAAGGCATTCCAGGTAGGGGCGGCTCCCCGAGTGTACTCTTGTGGGGTGCAGGAGGGTGTGTTCTGGGAGTGTTATTGGCCCCCTGCAGGCCCTGGAGGAGAGTCTCCTCCAGGGAGACTCTGGCTTGGACAGTTTTTTTTTTGGTCCGGTTGTGGATCTTGAACTCTGGGCCTGGGTGCTGTCCTTAAGTTCTTCAGCTCAAGGCTAGTACTTTACCCCTTGAGCTACAGCACCACTTCCGGGTTTTTCTGTTTATGTGGTGCTGAGGAATCGAACCCAGGGCCTCATGCATGCGAGGCAAGCCCTCTACCACTGAGCCACCTTCCCAGCCCCTTTGACTGCTTTTGAGAACGGGAGAACCACTTTTCCTTTTTAGCTCTGGTCCCCTCAGGCACTGCTCTCCTAACCCCTTGTGTGCCTGTCCCTTCCCTTCAAACCCTGGTTGGTCACCTGTGGGTGGCCTGAAGCTCCAAGGGGAAGTGGAGGTATGCTGAAGAGTGAATTCTGGGTGTGTGTATGAAGTGAGGCGTTCCTGCTGCCCCCACCCTGACCAGTCCCTCTGTCACCAGCATCTAGCCCAGCCCTCAGCCATGGCATGCTCCCTGGATCAGGCCATCAGCCTCCTTGTGGCCGTCTTCCACAAGTACTCCTCAAGGGAAGGTGACAAGAGCACCCTGAGCAAGAAGGAACTTAAGGAGCTGATCCAGAATGAGCTCACCATCGGCCCTGTGAGTAGCTTCCTCCCGCCTCTTCCCACCTCCCGTCCAACTCACAGGCGTTTTTCCCACGTTATACCTGCCTTATTCTTCTGAACACTCATTCTCTCCAGGTGGGAATAGAGATCCTTTCAGCCAGTGTCTTTTTTTTTTATTCTGAGTGAAGAGCAGGGGCTAAGAAGTAAAACCATGTTGAACCCCAAATGGACACCCATTCTTAGTGAAGTGGGCAGAATCACCTGCATGAGAGAGGGCTGTGTGGAAGGGGGAAAGGGAGAGAATTTAGGGTACGTGTCAGCATTGACTTCCTATTCTAACACATTAGAAGCTGCAGGATGCCCAAATTGCAAAGCTGATGGATGATCTGGACCGGAACAAAGACCAGGAAGTGAACTTTCAGGAATATGTCACCTTCCTGGGGGCTTTGGCCTTGATCTACAATGATGCCCTTAAATAAATTGGGAATTTGAAGATGCACTCCAGGAGGCCTATCCCAGTCAAATGCAGTGGTGGGTAACTGTATAATAAAGTTTTTTTTGGGTCAAATCTACTCATGTGTCGTGATTTATCAATTCTTTCTGTGTGTGTGTCAATCCTGGGACTTGAACTCAGGGCCTGAGCTCTGTCCCAGAGCATTTATGTACAAAGCTGGTGTTCTACTGCTTGATCCACAGCCCCACTTCCAGCTTTTTTTTTTTTTTGAGGTAAAACTTTCCTGCCCAGAAAGTCAGATCTCAGCCTCCTGAGTAGCTAGGATTACAGGGGTGAACCACCAGCGCCTAGCTCCTCAATTATTTCTAGTTCCAACTTGTCCTGGTGCTGTACCAGCCACTAGAATGTCTGTGTCATAGTCAATCTCTGAGAATGGCTCATTTACCCACCCAAATAAGGCCTTTGCTATCTTTATGAACATTGGGAAGATGCCTTCTCTTGGCAAAGCCATCTTAAGTAAACACTCAAGTAGTCTTCAGTAGAGAGGGGTTGGAGAAGGGAATAGTGCCTGGACTGGGTTGGTGGGGTTGGTGGTCAGAGATAGTCTTAATTGATTCCCAGAATATGTGCTTTGCTCTGGGCATGGTGAAAGGGGAGGAGGATCTAGGTGCGTCCTGGGGCTAATGATACTTTCATATGGTGGACTGAGTAGTAAAATGGACTCATAGAAGATGCTGGAGACCCCTGAGGATGCAACATGACCGAATTTACTATAGCCTCCCAGGTCCCAGATGGAGGTAGGGGGCACACTTTAGGAGTCTGCACCTGCTTTCAAGTATGGGATCCTCTTTCTTGGGATGGTGGTCTGAGGTATTAGCAGCTTCATAAACATGTTAATCATATGGTACTCACAGAAAGAGCCTGATTGGAGTTGGGGTGTGTGTGTGTGTGGATGTCTCTGGATCTGGTCAACTGGAGCTTCAAGCATTGACCCAGCCTGTCCCTACAGCTTCAGCAGAATGAATTAGGGGATGATCCCAGGGAGCCATGCTTGGGCTTTCAACCCCGGACCAAGACCTGACTAATTATCTGACTAATTATCTGAATTACTGCCAATTTTCTGTCTCAGTCTATTCAGACAGAAGGTATGGGGAAAGCTGTGATGTATGTCTGCATCTCTGGGTGACAGCACATTTGCTCAACATTCATCCCCTGAAGGCCTTGTCCAAGCTGGGAAAGTTTCTCCATAGGTTCTGGGAGAAAAAGATCTGGGACTTCAGAGAATGATGGTAGAGAACACATTCATATTTTTATCCACCTCTCCACCCTCCACCCCAACCATGTGCAGTCAAGTTCCCTTTCCTCCATTGGGTGAGGATCGGCAAAAAGCTGAGAGCTGCACTTTCCTCTAGCTGCCTCCTCTTCACAAACTGTTGGACAGCCAGAGGGTCGGGGGCTGAACACCTTCTCTGTAGAGTCTTGGCCCTTTTCAACTCTCTAGGGGAACAGCACACCCACATTACCCAGGGCCCAACTATTTGAGGTGTGGAGCGAGCGCCCTCTTGTGGTGAGAGTGGGACATGGGATTAGCTAGTGATTGGGGTTGGGTGCTGTGGTTGGGGGCCACAGCTCTGGGTGGGCGGGTGGAGGCCAGGGAGCTCTTCGTGTGAAGAGGGGGATGGGACCTGGGCCTCTCAAGAGATGTCAGGGCAAGGCAATCTCTGAGCTCCCAGACTGTTAGCTTCATTTAAGACACATCTACATAAACAAGTCTGAGGAGGGAAGGAGGCTTGCAAAGACCCTACCCATCTCCTCTCCCTCCTCAACCCCTCCCCTCCAGACAGCCCCTGCTGCCTTAGATAAGAGGGAGAAGGGGATGTTTCAGTGCACAGGTGGTTGGGAGGGGAGGATGGGCAACTCAGATAAGGCCCTCAGTCCCACATTTCCAGAGGGTTCTGGAGGATGGCCAAGAGGGTTGGAGAGGAGAAGGTGGACTTCCCACCCTCGAAATAAACGGGGGTGGGGGGTGGTGTCTTTTAGCTTTGGCTTCTCAGCAACAGTGGAGGGGATCCTAGGAACATGGACTTAAAGAATAAAATAGAGGGCTGGGAAGGTGGCTCAGTGGTAGAGTGCTTGCCTTGTATGCCTGAGGCCCTGGGTTCGATTCCTCAGCACCACATAAGCAAAAAGAAAAAAGCTGGAAGTGGCGCTGTAGCTCAAGTGGTAGAGCGCTAGCTTTGAGCTGAAGAGCTGAGGGACAGCGCCCAGGCTCAGAGTTCAGGTCCCACGACCACTCCCCCCCCCCCCCAAAAAAAAGAATAAAATAGAAAACAAACAGCACATCTTCTGTTAGTACTGGGGATAGAATCCTTAAGGCTTTTCTTTTTGTATGCTAGGGGAGTGACAATTTTATTTATTTTTGTCATCGTAGGGCTTTGAACTCAGGCCTGGGCCCTGCCCCTGAGCTCTTTTGCTCAAGGTTAGTTCTCTACCACTTGAACCGTAGCTCCACTTCTATTTTTTGATCGATTACTTGGAGATAAGAGTCTCATGGGGTCTTTTCTGCCCAGGCTGGTTTCAAACCCCTATTCTTAGATCTCAGCAGCCTCCTGAGTAGCTAGGATTGTAGGTGTGAGCCTCTGGATCTGGTTGGGAGTGTTATTTTTAATGGATTCTGGTGGGGAAGGCAAGCGCAGTGGGGTGAAATTGGTTGTGGTCAGGTGCATAGACTTAAAATAATTTTATTGTTATTATTAAGGTTGTACAGAGAGGCTTCTATTTCATAAGTCAGGTAATGAGTACATTTATTCTTTTGGACAATGCTACCACCTCTTTTACTCTCCTCAGTTTCCCCCTCCCATCCCTGCCCACGTTACAGAGATCATTTCCCACGTAGTATATACTGAATAGCATCATTGCATTTGTTTACCCTTTCTCCTCCCTTTCTGTGTCCCTTCTCCCTATCAAGAAAAAAAAAAAGAACAAAGCAAATCCAATATCACCTTATTTTTGTTCTTTGTTTTGGCTTTTGTGTGCCAGTACTGGGGCCAGGAGGCTCTCCCTTAGTGTTTTTTTTCCCCCCTCAAGGCTGGCACTCTATCACTTGAGCCACAGCTCCACTTCCAACTTTTTGGTGGTTAATGAGAGATGAGTTTCATGGATTTGTTTGTCTAGGCTGGCTTTGAACTATGATCCTCAAATCTCAGCCTCCTGAGTAGCCATGATTACAGGTGTGAGTCACTAGTAATCAGCTGTCCTCCTGAAACGTTCTCTTTGGAAATGCCATGGGCTGAATCCCAACACTGATTCTTTGGAATGTAATAAAATCTATTTTAGCAACCTCATAGCCTTGGGGTGGAGGGTAGAATCTCTGCTTTTCTCTCTTAGAGTTTCCTCTAGATTTTGGGTCTTCACCCCTTTTGAGGTGTAAACATCTAGGGAGATAGCATGCCAGCTTTTGGGCAGCTAGGGTTTACCTTGGGGTCCTACTTCAGGAGCTAAAGACTTGGCTTTCTCTTCTGGAGAGAAAGTTTTATTACCCTTTTGGATCTCAGTAATAAATGACACAAATGGCTATCATTTTCATTCTCTGGAATTGTGAAAAAACTCAGGAAGCTATCTTTTATTGCAGGGTTGAGAAATTCACTGAAATAACAATTTTTTCTTCCCACACTCAAATAACCTATGTCAATAAACTAGAATTAGTTCTTCCTTAGCTTTCTTTATGATCGTGTCACAACATTGAAATATAGTTAGTTGTACCTAAGAGATATTTTTATAAGCATGATTGTATTCTTATAAAATAAGGGTCATGATGTCTACTTCCTGGCATTTTGGTATTTGTGTTTTCATTGAACAATAAATTATTATGAAAAATCACTTGGAGTCAACTCACAGGGACAAATCTAAATTCTTTTTTGTAAGAATGTATTATTCTAAGGTATGGTTGCATCGCAACTCATTTAATCCTTTCCTAGTCCCCTAGTGTTGGGCCTATCCTACTCCAACTTTGATTTTTCACTGTAAAAAATAATAACTTTACTGAATAAATATGTCTGTATACTAAGAACTGATGCTTTTTTAAAATTATTTATTTATTTTTTTTGTGCCAGTTTGAACTCAGAGCCTTGAGCTCTTGCTTGGCTTTATCTCTCAAACCTGGTGTTCTACCACTTGAGCCACACCTCTACATCTGACTTTTTGCTGGATAATTGGAGATAAGAGTCTTGGGACTTTTCTTCCTGGGCAGGCTTCTAATGGTGAGCCTTAAATCTCAGCCTCCTGAGTAGCTAGGATTGTAAGTGTGAGCCACTAGCACCTGACTGTGATCTTTATCCTTATGCTCCTCCTCTCCTTCCTCCCTCTTCCTCTTGCAGTACTGGAGATGGAACCTAGGGCCTGGTGCAACTAGACAAGCACTCTTCCACTGAGCTATATATCCTAGCTCTTTGTGGTTTGAAATAGGTCTTGCTACGTAGCAGGCTGGTCTTGAACTCTGAATCCCAGCTGGTCTTGAACTCTCAATCCTCCTGCCTCAGCCCCCAAGTGTTGGATTACAAGTGTGAATCACCATGCGTGGCTTAACAACCCTATGTTTCTCATATATCAGGCTTCCCATTGAGGTTTTATTTAAAGAAAGTGCCCCCAAAGTTAGTCATCTTTGAATGGGGATGAAAACAGTGGTCAGCACTATTGTGAGCATGAAAAGAAATAATGTATTGACAATGCTTAGCACAGTACTATACTAAGTGATCATTACAATAATTATTGCACTAGCAGTAACATAGTAAAAATAAACAATAATTAACATTGTAAATACTTATTATGTAGCATAATAGTTTGTTGTAAGAGAACAGAGATACCTTTCCATTACTAGATCCCTCAAAGCTCAAGGGTGTGGGCAGCTGGAAACTATGGCAACAGTCACCTCCCTAAGGGGGAGAAAGCCACACATGGTGGCCACAGAGGAGCAGCTCATTGCTCTTGTGAGCCTCAGGCTCAAGTGACCAAGCTTAGTTCTGACGCCAGAAGTAGCAGGTAAAAGTAGTAACTGACTCTGGAGATTGGGATTGGAAGACAGGATGGAGAAAGTTATATTCTTTGATTTTTTTTTTTTGTCAGTCATAGGTCTTGAACTCAGGGCCTGGGTGCTGTCCTTGAACTTTTTCGCTCAAGGCTAGAGCTCTACTACGTTGAGCCACAAGCTCCACTTGGTCTGGTTTTCTGGAAGTTAATTGGAGATAAGAGTCTCATGGACTTTCCTACCTGGGCTGGAAACCTCAATCCCCAGATTTCAACCTTCTGGGTAGCTAGGATTACAGGCATGAGCCATTAGCACCTGGCTTGAATTTTTTAAAAATTTGAACCCTAAGCATCAGCAGTGGCACAGGCAGCGTAGTATGGTCACAGACCCACAGGGAACTGAGCACACTATGTACTGAGCACCCACCAGGGCTCCAGGTGGAAATGGGGCATACAGACTGTGGCTGTTGAGAATATACAGCTCGATTTGTTACTGTATGTGGTTATTCTTTTGATGCAAACAGTAACAAACACAACACCAAGAGGAGCTGGCTGAAGGCCAAGCCCAGTGGAAGGGCTAGTCCACTGCCTACAGACACCATCCTGCTTACCCTTAGAACCTGGAGGCTGAGGAGGCTGTGGGAGTAGTAGGTACTGCTGAGGAAGCTTCCAGGAGAAGATGCTGTGGATCCCAGCACCCAGAAACAAGTGGTATGATATGTCAGTAAAGGAAGGCAGGTAGGTGTGAGTAAAGTTGCAGGGCAGGCTTGCTGGCTACAGAGACTCTGTGAGTGCTCCACAGGCCAAGGGCTGGGGGCTGAGGTGACAGCAGCCTTGGCCACTGTGTGGACAATCAGGTCTGGTCTTCCTAGAGAATAAGAAGACAGCGCTGGAGGTATGGCTCAGTGGTAGAGTGCCTGCCTGGCAAGTATTGAGTTCCAATCTCAATCTTGTTGAAACAAACAATAACAAAAACAAAACCCCTAGCAAACAAACAACTAATAAAAAGAGGGTTAAGGGTTGATAAACCTCCTAGCAATTTTGAAAAGATACCATTACAGACGAAAAGAATTAAGCTGGGTGCTGGGGACTCATGTCTGTAATTCTAGCTACTCAGGAGGCTAAGAGCTGAGGATCCAAGTCAGCCTGCACAGAAAAGTTCATGAGGCTGTTGGTGGTTTACCAAAAAGCTAGAACTGATGAGGCTCAAGTGTTAGAGCACCAGCCTTGAGGGTAAGAAAACGATCAGAAAGGCGAACCTTAACAGTACAACAGGTTTTATTAGGGAGAAAGCCTGGGAAGGGCACCCAAGTCTCTTTCAGCCTGGCTGAAGGGGAAATGGTGCACACACCTTACAACTAGAGTCCCTTTAAATATTAGGCAGAAAGTGAAGTCTGGCAGGGCAGATTGAAGTGGTATGAGATGGAGGTTGGGTGGAAGAACAATGATATTTATTTATTTGTTTGTTTGTTTGTTGGTCATGGGGCTTAAACTCTGGGCCTGGGCGCTGTCCCTCGGCTCTTCAGCTCAAGGTGAGTGCTCTACCACTTGAGCTACAGCATCACTTCCAGTTTTCTGGTGGTCCATTGGAGATAAGAGTCTCATAGGCTTTCCTGCCTGGGCTGGCTTTGAACTGCAATCCTCAGATCTTAGCCTCCTGAGTAGCTAGGATTATAGGTGTGAGCCACTGGTGCCCAGCTGCAATGTCTTTTTTTTTTTTTTTTTTGTTGGTCGAGGGGCCTGAACTCTTGGCCTGTGTGCTGTCCCTCAGCTCTTCAGTTCAAGGCTAGGGCTCTACCACTTGAGCCACAGTGCCACTTCTGGTCTTTTCTGCTTATGGGGTGCTGATAAATTGAACCCAGGGCCTCATGAATGCAAGGCAAGAACTCTACCACTGAGCCACCTTCACAGCCCTGCAATGTTTCAAAGTTTCAACAGCACCTTGGTCTCAAGCTTTCTTCTCATTGCTGTGCTCCTCCTGTCCAGCTCTGAGCCCGGTATGCAGCAGGTGCCAGATAATCACTAGCAGCCTATCTGATGTGCTCACTTGATGGGGTGCCAACACAAATGTAGGAGTCAGCTTTCCCTTGGGGACATCCTCCACCTCAGCCATTCCCTTGTGTCTGAGCTGGAGAACCAACTCAGTGCTGGGCCTGGGCTCTGGAGAGTGGCCCTGCTGGGCAGGGTCCTATGCACTTGGATTTCAAATCATGTTTCTTCTTTCCCCCTTCCTGTCTTCGAGATCAGCCCTCATCTTAGGGGGCCTGGCAATAGATTCATGTGCTCTTAGGGAAAAAGAGCACATTTGAAAAAAAGATTCCTTGGCCTCTCTGATCCAATGGAAATGCTTGTTCCTGGAGCTGGTAAAGACCAGCGACATGAAGCTGGCAAGTTAAATGGGACCAAATGATGGGGATGAAAGAACTCTGTAGATTTTGAGTGTCCTGAGAAGACTGTGAGGCCAGTCAATCACTGGTGACCTCCTGCATTCATTTTCATCTGTCCAGGAATTCCCTTTCTGATGCCTTGTCCTCATTCCTAGAGGCTTTCCCTGGCATTTCCATGTGGTTCTGGTGTGATCCTCATTATACTGCCTTCTTCCTCCTTGCCATGGTGTGGACCTAGCTGGTCCCAGAGCCCTGGGCTCTGATGTGGGCTCTGACCAAACCTCTCCTGTTTGGTAGCATAGGAGGCAACTGGCAGCTAGTGCCTGAGTACAGTGCGGCTCTGCGTACATGGATGATAGACCAAGATAACAGAGCTCACAGCAGACACAGAGTTATATCCAGGAAACATGGTCTCCCTGAGGACAGTTATGGAATCATGTCAGGAAATGTCTGGAATTTTAGTAAGATGATGTTGACTGGGGAAGCGTTTCCTGGTGAGTTCCTTTGGAATGTTTTGAGGAAATGGAGTTTGCTGGATCTTTTGCAATAAATACCAATATTGCCCAAATGAAGTGTCAGCAGAGTGCTTTTTTCCCTCCCCAGCCCTGAAATCCACACTTGTGGGTTATGTCATCCTGGTCACAGTAAAAGTACATAGGGGTGGTGTGTGTGTGTATGTGTGTGTGTGTGTGTGTTTGTGGTGGGGGTAAAGGAAAGGAGAGGTAGGAAGGGGGTGGAATCCCAGCAAAGGGAAAAGCTAAATATACCATAAGCTAATGCATGGCAAATTGAGCATCCAACAGAAGTTGAGAACAACAAATGAGAAGTTAGAGTCACAGAAGAGTTATTTTCTTGCTCCTCATGTTTCTTTCTGACTTTGTCTTGAACAAAAAGGTAAAATTTTAGGTCCTTTGCAACCTGATAGTTCTTGGGGACAAGTCACTGTGTGAGTCACTCTATAAACATGATATTTAATCCTTGCAAGGTATTATTACCTTCTGTTTACACACGAGGAACCACAATTAGGAAGGTTAAGCAACAGTGGAGATCACAGAGCTTGTTGAACGTGTCCTTGGCTGGGTCTGATTCCACTGGACTCTGCACTGTGGCAGCGCCCCCATGTGGTTAAAGTGGTTCCATGGCCCAGTAGAAGCTGAGAGCAAATCTACAACACCAAGAAAAACCTTCTGAGCTAAAAAAGATACTCAGATATGAATGAAGACCAAAGGAACTCACCGTAATCCTGGCGAAACCTAGAAAAACAGAACATGATAAAAAACAAAAACAAAAGCAAAACCAAAAACCAACCAACCAATCACACACATAAAAAAATAATCCTCTGGGGCTGGGAAGATGGCTCAGTGGTAGAGCACTTGCCTTGCATGCCTGAGGCCCTGGGTTCGATTCCTCAGTACCACATAAGCATAAAGAAAAAAGCTGGAAGTGGCGCTGTGGCTCAAGTGGTAGAGTGCTAGCCTTGAGCTGAAGAGCTGAGGGATAGTGCCCAGGCCCAGAGTTCAGGCCCCATGACCGGACCCCCCCCCCCAAAAAAAAAATATCCCCTCTTTTTCTGTACTGCTCACCCATCATCTATCTGGCTTCTGATAGCCTACTTGTGATGCTTTCACCTCCGCAGGAACCAGAAGAAAACTACATCTTCAAAGGGATTCAATAAGGGCTGGGAAGGTGGCTCAGTGGTAGAGCGCTTGCCTTGCATGCATGAGGCCCTGGGTTTGATTCGTCAGCACCACATAAGCAAAAAGAAAAAAGCGGGAAGTGGCGCTGTGGCTCAAGTAGTAGAGCACTAGCCTTGAGCTGAAGAACTGAGGGACAGCGCCCAGGCCCAGAGTTCAGGCCCCATGACTGGACCCCCCTTCCCAAAACAAAACAAAACAAAACAAAAAAACAAAGGGATTCAATAAGGGCTGTTGTGGTGTGACTTAGCTGTAGAGTGCTAGTATAGCAAACACAAAGCCCTAAGTTCAAAGTCCAATACTATTTAAAAGAAAAAGAAGAGAAAAGAAAGCAAAGAAATTAAACACTGTGTTTCCAAAAAAAAAAAAGAAAAAGATTTTTGGTGGAAAAATTACATGCACTAGGGTGAAAAGCTGGAGTTACATGGCAATAGGTATAACTTTATATTATAAAGAAAAAATACATAATAATATAAAAGTCATAAGTTTCTTAAAAAGAGAACTCCCTCCCCAAAGCAGTTGTAACTATAGTTAAAACAGAAAATTCTTTAAAAAAAAAAGTCAGGAGCTGGGAGAAGGCACATCAAAATGTTGCACAATTTCAAACAAAAGACAAAATTAAAATGTTTTAGCAGTTTAAGTTCATTCAGGCTGTTATAACAAAAATCCCATAGACTGAGTGATTCAAACAACAGAAATTTATTTCACATTGTTCCTGACTCTGGGAAGTCCAAGGCCCATTCAGTGTCTGGTGAGGACCTGTTTCCTGGTTCACAGATGGCTGTCTTTTGTGCTGTGTCTCCCCATAGTGTCAGGAACAAAGGGACTCTCTGTAGATTCTTTTAGGAGGACACAATTCCATTCACAAGGTCTTTACCTTCATGGCCTAACCATCTCCCAAAGATCTCACCCGCAAATGCCATCATAGTGGGGATTAGTTCGCAGTATTTGAACTCAACTTACAGCATTCAATATGTAGCAGAAAGAAAATGGTATGAATTTGACTTTGATAGTTAGGAATGATTATTTTCCCTGAGCTTCAAAAGGTTGTCCATCAGTGCTTCTTGATCTGAGTCACCTCTTCTTCCATTCTCCCAATCCTATCTGCTCCTTCCCCTTAGACCCAAAGATATCTACTTCCTTCATCATATGTGCACAGTGAATATTCGGGCTGTATTTGTCCCTTGTTTCCTTTTCCTTCATACACCCCTTCCCTCTATCCCCTTCCCAAACTTGTTTCAGCTTCCTGATACTTATTTTGTTAAACTGTTAATTGTTTAAACGGTTTACCCCAACAATTTTTCTTGCATATACTATAATTAGGCAACTAAATTGTTCATATAAGCATATATGCTCCATGTGGGTTTATATGGGAGGTTGTATTTAGTTTGTTTTTGTGTCAGTACTGGGGTTTGAACTCAAAGCCTGAGAGTATTCCTTTCACTCAAGGCTGGAGCTCAAACACTTGATACAGAGATAAGAGTTAACCAGAGATAAGAGTCCTGTAGACTTTTCTGTCTGGACTGACTTTGAACCTGGATTCTCAGATCTCAGTCTTTTGAGTAGCTAGGATTACATGTGTGAGCTACCAGTGCCTGGCAAAAGAGGCTGTATTTTGACATACATGTGAGAGAAAATGCACCCTTTCTCTCTGGGTCTAGCTTACTTTGCTCAATGTATTTCTCAGATCCATTTATTTTCCTGCAAATGACATAATTTCATTCTTCCTGATGGCTACATAAAATTCCATTGTGTATGAGTGTAACTTTTTTTTAAAAAATTCATTCATCTGTTGTTAGGCATCTAGGCTCTTTCCATAACATGGCTATTGTGAGCTGGGCTGAGATGAACATGGTATGTGGGTACCTTTGTTGTGATGCTAGAAATATTAACCAGAATGAGACCATAGGTCATGACCCAGGTCCACCAAAGAAGTGACAGCTGCACAACTTCTAGCTAAGAAGTAAACAGTAATTATGTTGCCGTACTATAATTATCCCATTATATGAACATGGTATTTTAGTTTTCAATTATTCATGGTAAATCTACAAGCAAAACCTGAAAATTTAGAATGGTTCCTGATCCAAGTGTCAATACTTTACTCAAGAACATAAAAGCAAAAGTCTGACAGGAGGTGGGAGGAGGAAGGTGGGGCAGGAGGCTGGAGGGAGGGTGGGAGCACTCCCTCCTCCCACAGCTGAGGGGTATAGTGGGCGAGTCTAAAACAAAGGGAGGCTTAGATTTGGGATTGAGAGTTTACAAAGGTAGTCAAGGGAAGAGCTAAAATAACTAGCAAAACGTAGGAGGAAGGTTAGGGAGAGGAGTTGAGGAACAGGACTGAGGAGAGTTAAATCTTGGTCTTTCCTGTGGGGATACAGTAGGAATGGCTAAGTGGTGGAAACCTACACCCCATTATTAGATACTAGCATTTGCAGAATAAGGGAAAGAAGTTATAAAAAGGATTTCACTAAGGAGAGGGCATGCAGGAGGGGCAGGGAATGCTGACATTTTATTATTAGCTCTTTTGTACTATTTAACTTAAAAGAAAAACCCATCTGTGTGCATGCATTGGTTTGATGAAAAATTAAAAAAATATTTAAAAAATAGAAGTAGTAATAAAATATAAAAAGTAAGCTGGGGGCTGGGAAGGTAGCTCAGTGGTAGAATGCTTGCCTTGCATGCATGAGGCCCTGAGTTCGATTCCTCAGCACCACATAAGCAGAAAAAAAAAAGCCGGAACTGGCACTGTGGCTCAAGGGGTAGAGCGCTAGCCTTGAGCTGAAGAGCTGAGGGACACTGCCCAGGCTCAGAGTTCAGGCCCCACAACTGACAAAAAAAAAAAAAAAAAAGTAAGCTGGGTGCCAGTGGGTCATGCCCTATAATCCTAGCTACTCAGGAGAGGTGAGGATAGAGGTTCAAAGCCCACCTAGTCAAGAAAGTAAGTGAGATTCTTATCTCCAATGAGCCACCAAAATGGCTGCAGGTAGAGCTGGCCTTGAGCGAAAAATGCTCACAGACAGTATTCAGGCCCTGAGTTCAAGCCTTAGGAGTGGAATGTGCGTGTGTGTATGCACATGCATGTATTCTCTCTCTCTTCCTTTTTCTCTCTTTCACACACAGTAAAATTATTTGAAAAAAATTGAATATTTTTTATTTTTTAATATATGTGCTTTGGAATAGTTCAAATTTCCTATAATGAGGATGGATTGTTATTTTTGGTATCAGTACTGAGGCCTGAACTTGGTCTCTGTCCCTTAGCTTTTCTGATTAAGTACTTTACCACTTGAGCCACAGCTCGACTTTTGGCTTTTTGGTAACTAAAGATAAGAGTCGGGCTGGGAAGGTGGTTCAGTGGTAGAGTTCTTGCCTTGCATGAGGCTCTGGGTCCAATTCCTCAGCACCACATAAACAGTAAAAGCCAGAAGTGGCACTGTGGCTCAAGTAGTAGAGCACTAGCCTTGAGCTGAAGAGCTGAGGGACAGCACTCAGGCCCAGAGTTCAAGACCCACAACTGACAAAAACAAAAAAAGAAGAAGATAAGAGTCTCATGGATTTTATTGCCCAGGTGGTTTTGAACCTTGATCCTCATATTTCAGCTTCCTGAGTAGTTAGGATTACAGGCATAAACCACTGGCATCTTGCTTTTTTTTTTTAAATAACAGAAAGGAAGAGGAGAACAAGAAAATTTGAAAACAACTTTTAGTTCTCAGACTATAAGCTGGGAGAAGATGAGACTTCTGTCTTGCCAATCCTTTCTCTGGTGTTGGGATACAGCCTGGCCCTTAGGAGATGCTTTGTAAATTGGGTGCAGGGGAAGAGATTGGAGGAGAGGAGGCATGTAGGAGAAAAGGATAGAGGTGGCTTCACCTCATCTGGTTTGTCTGGAGTCCTGGCTTCTGCCCTGCAGACTTCTCAGTAACTTTACTGCTCCAAACTGCTCAGAGATCTCTGGCTCCTCTGAGCTGGTCTCTCGTTGAGGACTCTCCAGGCTCTGTGCCGGTCCATAATGCTATTTGGAGAGGCCAGAGGATAAGGCAGAAGGTGGTAGGATGAGTGTGGGGTGACCCATGGGCCCCTGGGGGTCATACAGGTCCTGGGCCCTGGGAGGGGCCAGGTCATAGCCTGCTCACTGTCTTGGGTGACAGGTGGAGGGACCATGCCAACAAGCAGGGAGGAGTTTACATGCTCTGCACCTTACTAATGGGATTAATCTATGAGAAAAATTCCACACACCTCGAGATTAAATCCTCTTTGTTTCAGGGCAGTTCAGAGCAGATGTGATCCCAGTCACCAGTCCCCTGGGACTAGCCCATCCTTACCCAGCTGGGAGTTTACCAAACCATTTTCATTCTTCCTTGTTGCTGTAGTCCATTGCCTTTCCCTTTGCAGGCCTGAAGAACCAAGTCGGGGGTGGGGGGGTGGGGGGTGGGGGGGCGGGCATCTTCCGCCCTAACCATAGTGCGACACCTAGCCTTGGCTATGATTGCTGTTTGTGTGATGGTGAGGATAGGTTATCATGTAGCTGGGTTAGAATGATCCCAACATTAATTCCTGTTAAACCCTTTAGTCTAATGCCAAGAAGTCAGTGACGTGTCCCTGGGGCTCCTTAGAGCAGTAGGGGTTGACTGGAGTATTCTTGAGCCTTCTCAATTTAGAAGAGGTGGGACTGGAGGACCTGGCTGGAGAGAAATAATGGAGACCATGATGGGCCAGCAGGGGGCGATGGTATTAGCTTAGAGAAAGGTAGCAGGTAGAGGGGGACTGGTAAGGAGGGAAGTAGGTTTCTATGGCAGGTGGGTGTTTCCAGAAAGAGGGTGATGAAGAGCTTGGTAGGAGCTGGAACACAGGCCAATAGAGCCAGGAAAGTGTCTGTCTTGCTGGCCTGGTCTGGCTGCTCCACTCCAGGGTTCTTCTGGGCATAGTAGGTTGAGTTTTCCCTTGCCTCCATCCATCCGTGATAACACCTAGTTTTGATGAAGAATACTATCTTCTATTGCATTCTTAGTTTTTTTTTTTGGGGGGTGGGTCCGGTCGTGGGGCCTGAATTCTGGGCCTGAGTGCTGTCCCTCAGCTCTTCAGCTTAAGGCTAGCGCTCTACCACTTGAGCCACAGCACCACTTCCAGCTTTTTTCTTTTTTGCTTATGTGGTGCTAAGGAATTGAACCCAGGCAAGCGCTCTACCACTGAGCCACCTTCCCAACCCTCTTAGTTTTTTTTTTCTTAAAGAAATCTCTTTTAATTTCTCCCTTGATGGAACCAAATCTTCCCTGAGACTCATTAATATTTTGGAATACGCTTTGTGTTCATGAGCTCTTTCTATATTTTCCACTTGTTTTGGATGGAATTTGAAGCTGCAGAGACAGAGGTCAGCATCAGGACCTAAGGAGTCTCTCATCATTTGCCAGAAACTTGGGGGGGGGGGTTGGACATTTATGGGAGGTGAGGGGATTGAGGCAACGATGAACAGTGAGGCTCCTATTGACATTAAGGTAACAAGTGCAACGTAGGAGATTCGGGTTGCGAGGAATATATCAAGACTTGCAATATGTTTTGAGGCAAGTTCTGGAAAAGTTGAAAGTGGTCAGAGATGTTGTTTGTGGAATAATAGAACACAGATGTCAGAGACCTGTGACAAACACCAGAAACTGTGCTAGCTACTCAGGAGGCTGAGATCTGAGGATCACAGTGTGAAGCCAGCCTGGGAAGATAAATCTTGAAACTTTTTTAAAATCTCCAGTTAACTAGCAAAATTCTTGAAAGGGAGTTGTGGTTCAAGTTGTAGAGTACCAGCCCTAAGTAAAAAAGCTAAAGCAAAAGAGTTTATGGCCCTGAGTTCAAGCCCCAGTATCAGCATAAAAGAAAAAAAAAAACCCACCAAAACCAAAACTCAGTGCCTTCACAGGTTATCAAATGAAACTAGAATGAATAAATATGACAAATATTTAATTTTTAATGGTAGACACAACCCTTCTTTATTGAGTTTTACAAAAAAGCATGTCTTTCAACATTTATGCAAACTGTTTAGGTAATGTGGTATAAGAGGAACATTTAGCATAGTTTAACTGCTTTAATCTGAATACACTTGCTGCTCAAGTATATCCTACAATATAACTAATTTGAGAAGAGCTGAAGATTTCGAACAGTTCAAAGTTTGTTCAACTTTGCTCTTACATCCTAGATGATTGCTGTGTTAAAAAATCTTGAACCTCAACTGGATGCCAGTGGCTCACACCGGTAATTCTAGCTTTTGAGGAGACTAGGTTCTAAGAATTGCTGTCCAAAGCAAGAAAGTCTGTGAGACTCTTACCTCCAATTAACCACCCTAAAGTTGGAAGTGGAGCTGTGGCTCAAGTGCTCAAGCACTAGCCTTGAGGAAAAATGCTCAGGCCTGGAGTTCAAGCCCTAGAGCTGGCACACACACAAAATTCCTGAAACTCAGGTCTTTATAATAGCCTATTTCCATCTACAGAATAAGTATAAATCACAAGGCTGGATTGCAAAACCTGTTAAACTGAACTTTTGTTGGCTTTCTTTAAAAATGTTGAGCAAGAGTCGATGATGAGGATCAATTACATTCTTCATCCAGCATTCATGCTTGGACTTGGTAGTTATCTTTCATGCCCATGATGCCTGGCTTCTACCATGGTAGTAGCCATGGCTCATTGCTCCTTGGCAATGTTTGACTGAAAATCATTGGAATTTTCCTGTAAAACTTGGTCATATCCACTCATGCTGCTCTGGTCACCATAGCTGCCTTCATATGCATCACTTGGTTGCTGACTGGCTGGGCCACCATACTAAACTGGTTTGACCAGCTCACAGCTCTCATTATTTGGCTACCATAAGCACCTGCTGTAGAATTCAAGAAGAGTTGTTCATATCCCTGTAGCATATTGGCTTTGTCTTTTTTATTGTTATTTTTTTGTTGCTGTGGGGTTTGAACTCCAACTCATGATGCTATCACTGAGCTCTTTTGCTCAAGGCTAGCGCTCTATCACTTTGAGCCACAGCTCCACTTCTGGTTTTCTAGCGGTTAATTGGAGATAAGAGTCTCATGGATTTTTCCTGCCTGGGCTGGCTTTGAACCATGATCTTCAGAGCTCAGTTCCCTAAGTAGGTAGGATTATAGGCGTGAGCTACTAGTGTCCAGCCTGCCATAGCATCTTTATGACTGCAAACTTGATACCTGTTTCACTCTGCCACTAAGACCAATGTCAGAGTATAATCTCACATAGTTGAGAGGTGAAAAAAATATAAATGTCATTCTCAGTCGCTCTGAAGGTAATATCTAGATGTGTCTACAGGATCCCAATGGGCTCTAGAAAGTAGAGCCATTATCTCCATATCTATGATTGGGCATTCCTAAAAACAATACTTGAGGTCTCTTTCCAATCTATGTGACCCATCTCTATAGTCATGGTGATAGGCATTCTAATCATAGCCTTGATAGCCTCCCCCATAAGCACTACACCTCATCCTCTCAAAGCCTCTCAAAGCCAGCTCCTCTGCAATACTCTTATGCTCTCTGCCAGCCCCAGCTCTGTCATGGGGACGGGGCCACAAGCTTTCATGGTAGATCATAATGAGTTCTACCTTCAGCTCATCTGACCTGAACAATTTCAATTTACCTGTGCCCTATTCTTTCCTTATGCTTTTAAAGAGCCTGTCCAACTATTTCCTGTGTGGCAAACTGCACAAAGGTCTCCCTTGCATTCTTCCCCTGGTAGTCTACTGGTGATATTCTCCCATTTGGCATGATTTCCAGCCCTGAGAGTAACTGCCCAATTTCTTCCTTGCTACAACCAAAGGGGAGTCTTCTCAGCCATAGAAAGCCAGCCTTGGCTGTGTCAGAACTATTTGGACCAGTATGTTCCAACACCTAATCCCTTTCAAGGCTGTTTGACTCGAACACTTAAACATATCTGCTTCTCATAGTCTCCATCCCCACCTCCCATGACCCATTTAACTTCAGCTTTCTGATTCAAGCTCTACAAGAGTTTCAAATGGTTTTGAATTTTGTAGTCAGGGAAAAATTGCTGCATTTCATTGGTGAAGCAGGAAGAGGGTAAACTCTGAACCCTCACCACAAATCCCTCTCTACCTTCAGTGCCCAACATCCCTTTCTCTTTGAGGGTGTTGACATCCAGCACGCTGCACATCTGGCTTGGGTGTGGCTGAGTAGAAATGGCCTGGGCTTGGGGCTGGGAAGGTGGCTCAGTGGTAGAGTGCTTGCCTTTGCATGCATGAGGCCCTGGGTTCGATTCCTTAGCACCACATAAGCAAAAAGAAAAAAGCCGGAAGTGGCACTGTGGCTCAAGTGGTAGAGCGGTAGCCTTGAGCTGAAGAGCTGAGGGACAGCACCCAGGCCCAGAGTTCAGGCCCCACGATAGGACCCTCCCCCTTCCCCCCCTGCAAAAAAAACAACAACAAACCAACAGCAAAATAAGTCATCTCTATTCGTGGCAAACAGGTTTCAATAAATATTCTTTAAAAAAAAAAAAAAAGAAATGGCCTGGGCTGATGATTTTTTTATTTTTATTTTAAAAATTTTATTGTCGAGGTGATGCCCAGAGGGGGTTACAGTTACATAAGTAAGGTAATGAGTACATTTCTTTTTGAACAGTGTTACCCCTCTCCCCGAGGCTTATGATTTTTGAGATAAATTCTCACTTCCAGCCCAAATATGTGCCTGGCCTACTACTTGCCTATTTTGGCTGTCATAACAAGTAGTAACACAGTGTTCAAATCTCCACTGAGAAGGGGGTCCTGTGAACTTTTTTGTCGGGCTAGCCTGGAACCAAAATCCTCTCAATCTCGGTCCTCAAGTGACTATGATTACAGGTGTGAGCCAGAGGAACACAGCCTGAAAGTTGAACCTTTTTTTTTTTTAATTAAGTTTCTAACTCAATTAGAATTTATTTTTCAGATATTATGTGATACAAAAAATCTAATTTTTCTCTCTATGGATAACGAATTGTCCCAGCACCACCCTTTGCTGGGCTGTCTTTCCCCAGTGATTTGCAAGGTCTGCTCCCACCGGCACCATTGCTCTATGTTCTACCTCTCCACCGACCATATTGCCATTTAAGTGTGGTTTCATTTCTGCCATCTGTGTTTTGTTCTGTTTTTTCTCTTTACGCAACAAGTCTTCTATCTGGTAGGGCAAATAACATTATTTTGCTCATCTTGTTCAAATGAACAGACTTTTTCATATGTATTTCAGAACTGGTGTGTTTTGTTAGATTGATGCCTAAGTATTATAATTTTTTGTTCTGTAACCAGTGGCATGCAAATTTTCTCCTAACTATTGCAAATATATAAGGATGCAACAGACTTTGTTTTTGCTAGTACTGCAGCTTGAAATCAGGAACTGGGCGATGCCCCTTAGCTTTTTTGCTTAAGGCTGGTGCTCTACCACTTGAGCCACACTTCTACTTCTGGCTTTTTTTGATGGTTAACTGGAGATAGGAAGCTCATAGATTTTGCTGCCTGGGCTGACCAGACTTTGATCTTCATATCTCAGTCTTCTGAGTAGCTAGTATTGCAGACTTGAACCATCTACAGTCAGCAACAACCAACTTTTGTATGCAGCTAAAACCTTGAGGGTGCTACAGGTGTATCTACAGAGTGAAGGAGGCAGATCATAGAACTGCCTTAGCTCTTTAGGGAGACTTGGCATTGGCTGGAGAAATCCAAGTCCTTGAGGCTACTTTAGCTGGGAATGACAAAGTAGCTGCATTCTGGTGGCTCACTTCTGTACTTCTAGCTACTCAGGAGCTCTGAGGATCTTAATTCAAAGTCAGCCTGGGCAGAAAAGTCCATGAGAATCTTATCTTCAATTGACCAGCAAAAATCTAGAAGTGGAGTGTGGCTCAAGGGGTAGAGCGTCAGCCGTGAGTAAATAAGCCAAGAGAGAGTTTGAGGCTGTGAGTTCAGCCTCCGTGCTCACACACATACAGAGGATGAAACAGCAATACGACAGGAAGAAACTGAAAAGGGATCTGAATTTGAGAGCTGGAGAGGTTTGTGTGACAAGACAGAGGGTCTCCAGGGAGAGGAAAGTCTGGTAAAAAATTCTGGGAAGGATTATGCATGAATTATGTATGAATCCTTAGACTGAGTCCTTTAAGGAAATCGTAGGTACTTCCATAGTCAGGCTTGTGCCTCTTCAGACTGTGGCTACGTGCAAATCTATCCATGCTGCTGGGGTGAGGAGAAGGGAAGGGCCCCAGTATTAATAGGATTAGCTCTGGCACTAAGTAGCTTAGCGGTAATTGCTGACTGAATGATCACATCTGTATGGACTCTTGGATGGGTGCCCAAGTGCTGGTGGAAAGTGTACTTAGTAGATGTGGCTGGATAGACTTTGCATGGAACATGGAGAA
This sequence comes from Dipodomys spectabilis, assembly GCF_019054845.1. Lineage (NCBI taxonomy): Eukaryota > Metazoa > Chordata > Mammalia > Rodentia > Heteromyidae > Dipodomys > Dipodomys spectabilis. Next base: position 7,664,949 of record NW_024870746.1, read on the forward strand.
GTCTCTTCCTTCTCAGAATCCTTTGCCCACTCCTATCCCCTGAAGTTGTAAAGTACATTTCTAACATAGTGTCTTGTATCATTGTTGCAATGGGTCATCCTGTGTTCTTGTTTCAGCATTTTGTTATTCTCCTTCCCCTCTCCAAATTAAATAAATATATATACAAAATGCAGGGTACCAAAATCAAATGCAGAGACAACAGGGGATATACTATAGGGGGAAGAACATACAAAAGCACCTTTAAGCTGGCTTGGTTCATCTCTCCTTTTGCTGGCGTAGAATGACCCACATACCTCCCTCTCTATCTTCAAGGAGCTAGGATGAGTGCTCCTGGCTCCTTTCCTCTACATTCTTGATACCTTCTGTGGTAAGAAGCCTGAACCAGTCTGGAGAAGAAGTCAAGAGGGTAGAGATAACTGTTGGAAAATTCCCTAGTTTGCAGAGGGAAGCAGAGTCCCTTCCAGAATAAGCTGCCAGTTGAGTAGAGTTAGTCCTTACTCTGGACGGAAAAGAGGTCTGGCCTTCAGAAGGGTTGTAGTTTGAGGAAGAAAGTCTGAGTATATGTTCTGAAGACAAGAGATCTAGGACATCATTCTAGACAGCAGAGCTCTGAGATAGGGCAGTGTGGGGTGGGGCATGGGGGTAGAGTTCCTGGAATGGGTAGAATTTAGGATGAGGTGACTTGAGAAGGCCTGGGTGGGAGACTGGGTGTGGGGAAGGAGAGGCTGGGACAAGGCATACAGTAGCAGATTGTGCCACAATGGACTTAGGCCGTAAGATCATATAACGTGCCCTGCTTCCATGCCAACACCTCCACTGCTCACTTCACAGGAGCGAGCTCTTTTAAGCAGGGCCAAGTCTATGGCAAAGATAAGGATAGCTAAACTTCTGGGATTGAAATCTGGGTTGTGAAAGGCAAGACTGCTGATTCCCAGGACTAGAAGCATTGTAACAAATGTTTAGACCTGCCAGGGGTCTCTGTGGATTCCTCCTTCTGTGCTGCAAAGTTGGGGAGATGGAGCAGCTCCCCGAACCTCTGGCCTCTCTCCTCCCTTCAGGACCTCAGTCAGCTCTTCTCCCGATCTGTGGTGACTTTCCCAGGGCCTTGCTCATCAGCAAGCTGCCAGTTAATCACCATCGAGTATCAGCAGACAAAGTAGTATTTAAATTTTAATTGATTCAGTAGAAAGTCACTTTGATCTTGCTGTGGGCTGTGGTGGGGGCCGAAGGGTGAAGGACAGATCCTGTGTTGGCAGCTGGTGATGCAGCCAAGCATAAAGGAGAGAGAGAGAGAGAGAGAGACAGAGAGAGACAGAGAGAGACAGAGAGACAGAGAGACAGAGACACAGAGAGAGACAGAGAGAGACAGAGAGACAGAGTCAGAGACAGAAACAGAGACGCACACACACAGATCTTTCTTAGATACATGAAGCCCAAGTTAACCAGGGAAGATGGAGGGTGGAAGAGAGTTCTGGGCATGGGGCATGTGTGGAGAAAGCTACTGCCGAGGGGGGAAGGAAGGTGGCTGGTGTTGGAGGACCTGGAAGTTGACCTTAGAAGAAGGGAGGCCTGAGACAGAAGCCAAGCGCTGAGCCCTCTGTGCCTTGAACAGCATAGGGTTTGTACTCGAACTGAAGCATTGCAAGGAGAGTGTCTTCGAGTGACAATTAGTTCTGCTTCGCCTGGGACATTCTGGTTTCAGCACAGAAAGTCATGTCTAGGAAATCCCTTAGTCTCAAGCAAATCTGGATGGACTTGATTGAGCAGATTGAGATTTTTAAAAAGGTCATTGTGAGAGAGGAAGGTATAATGGGCTTGAAAAGGGGAAGAGCAGATGAGGCAAAACATTTAGGTTGAAGGAGCGAAGTAGTACAAAGAATATAATAAAACAGCTAATATTTTCTGAAGGTTTGCTCTGTGTTAGCCATTCTTTACACTCATTGTGCTATTTAATCTTGAAATTTTACGCTAAATACAACATTCATCTTCCACAATGAAAAGTGAAACAATTTGCCCAAGGTCAAATGTCTTATGAGTGTCAGAGCAGGACTTGAATCTGAAAAATCTGACTTTAATCCTCGGCCACACACGGTGAGGGGGCAGTGTCTGTTGGATGAAAAGACGTGTCTTAGCTTTCCATCACTATGATAAAGTACTTGAAGCAAGCAATTTGTAATGAGGAGAGGTTTACTTTGGCTCATCATTTCAGAGATGGTCAGTTGGCCCCTCACTGGGGGCCTGTGTCAAGGTAATGTGGTTTAGTGGGGGCTCAATGAAGAGGAAAATGCTCCTTTTTTATTTTTTATCTTTTTTTATTATTTATTTATTCATTTTTTCGATCCAGTCATGGGGCCTGAACTCTGGGCCTGGGCGCTGTCCCTCAGCTCTTCAGCTCAAGGCTAGCGCTCTACCACTTGAGCCACAGCGCCACTTCCGACTCTTTCTTTTTGCTTATGTGGTGCTGAGGAATCGAACCCAGGGCCTCATGCATGCAAGGCAAGCACTCTACCACTGAGCCACCTTCCCAGCCCCAGTGCTCCTTTTTTTAGCAGCAGGGAGCAATGAGGAGGGGAGAGGGAGAAGAGGGGACCTAATTCTCCTCCATCTTCTTCCTACTAGGCCCCACCTCTTAAAGATTCCTCTACTTCTCAGTAATGTCATAGGGTAGAGAACCAAGTCTTTAACATATGGGCCTTTCGGGGACATGTCACATCTAAACTATAGGGAGAAGAGTGATAGAAAGTCTCTAGAGGAAGCGGAGAGACTTTAACTTTCCATATAACTTTCCCATCTCTGCAAACAGTGACTCTGATCTATAGCCTCAGCTGACTCTAAATGGGGACCCCCCCCCAAGCTGAGTCGGGGGCAGAGGGGCTGCACTGACCTGGGTGGAGGGGGGGCTAAGTTAAAATCTGAGCAGTATGTGTGAGATTTCCTGCCTTCTTCCACTTTCCAAGAATATTGCCAGCCAGAGCTATTCACCTTTGACAGGAGATAGAGATTGAAGGACTCTAGTTTCAAGAGCGTCCTGGTGACTCAGCTCAGCCACATCTCCCTGTAAGAAAGACCAGTAGCTGATGAAATTTTGCCCTTTTAGGTAGTGTTTCCCAGTAACTTTTTATTTATTTTTAATTTTTAAGTTTTAATTTTTGTTGGTTGTGGGGCCTGAACTCTGTTACTTGAGCTACAGTACCACTTCTGGCTTTTTCTGCTTATGTGGTGTTGAGGAATCTAACCCAGGGCCTCATGTATGCAAGGCAAGAATTCTACCACTGAGCCACCTTCCCAGCCCCTGCCAGTAATTTTTAGTGTTTCATTTTTTTTTTTTTTGGTAGAGTGGAGGCAGTTTTGGAGCTTGAACTCAGTGGTAACCACCTGAGACACCGCCTCAATCCTTTTTTGTTTAGTGGTATTTTCAGATAAGGTCTTGTACTTTTTATCTGGGCTGGCCTTAGACCAAGAGCTTCCTACCAACACCTCCCACATAGACAGGATGACAGGTGCATGCCGCCACACCCAGCCCTTTAGTGCCTCATTCTTAAAAGGATCAGATAGCTTAGGACTATCAGAGGTTTAAGTAATGTGTATAAATGAATGACTAAGAACTCACCTGAGAAGTAGACACAAAGAACTTGGAAAAAGTCGAGTTCATGAAGGTAACAAAAGAAAACAAAATATATCTTCAGAGACTTAGAACATATTAAATCTAGCGAAGTGCTGGTGGCTCACGCCTATAATCCTAGCTACTCAGGAAGCTGAGTTCTGAGGATCACAGTTTGAAGCCAGCCTGGGCAGGAAAGTCTGTGAGACTCTCATCCCCAATAAACTACTCAAAAAAAAGCCAGTAGTGGTGCTGCGGCTCAAGAGCTGTGGCTAGAGTACTAGCCTTAAGCAGAAGAAGCTCAGGGTCAGCGCGTAGGCCCTAAGTTCAAGGCTCAGGACTGGCAAAACAAACAAAAAACATATTAAATCTGTAAAAAAGAAGATTAACCAGGAATATTTAATAAAAGATAAAAGATCTTGAAAACTGCAAAACAGACTTGCTTTTGAGTTTCCCTCTCATGGTTTGCAGAAGTAAGCAATCAATATAAATGTTAGATAATAAAGTGGAATAGAAAGTAGAGTCAGAAAAACTCTACTCTGCTCCTCTCAGATTGCCATGTACAAGGACTCCAAATAACATGGGGACTCACAGGGAAGGAAGAAGGCTATGGAGTACATTGGCCAGTAAACTATGTTTTTTCTATCTTTTTACTCATTTGTACTGGAATATTTATTTAGTCTTTTTTTTTTTTTTGATAGTACTGGGGTTTGTATTCTGGTTCTCTAACTCTGGAGCTACACCTCCAGTTCCTAATTTTTTTTTTTTTTTTTTTTTTTTTGCCAGTCCAGGCACTGAACTCAAGGTCTGGTCACTGTTCCTGAACTTTTTTGATCAAGGCTAGCACTCTACCATTTGAGCCACAGCTCCATTTCTGGCTTCTTGGTGGTTAGTTGGAGATAAGACTTTTCTGCCCAGCCTGGCTTTGAAGCATAATCCTCAGATCTCAGCCTCCTGAGTAGCTAGGATTACAAGTAAGAGCCACCAGCGCCTAACTTTTTTTGTGTGTGTGACATAGAACATTATTGGGCCCCAGACTCTCCTCATACCCCATTTTGACCATTACCTCTCTCCTTCCAAAAGAGAAGCATTTGTATTCATTCTAAAACCATAGATTGTTTTTTTAAGTTTATACAAATAAAATCATATGACGTACATTTCTTTGTGTCTAGCTTCTTTCCAAACATGGCTTGTAAGGTTAATTCATATTATATACAGCTATAGTTTGTCTATTTGGTCATTCTGTCTACACATCTGTGCACACATCCTCCATCCTGGATGAAGTACTTCTGCAGGGCAGGCCCTGGGCCAAGCAAGCAACACAACAGAGACTGAGAATTTCTGCAGAGTGCTAGAAACTGTCTTCTGGATGAGTAGGATTTGTGTGCAAATTCCGGCCTTGCATATACTAGGGATGGTCTTTTGGGAAATCTATCTAAATGCTCAATTCCAAATCTGTAAGATGGATTATTTACATGGGATTTTCTTGAGGATTAAGTGAGACAATGCATTCAAAGCTCTTAGAACACCACTTGACATGGCGGTAACTTATGACTCATAGAAACTTTTTTTTTACATTATTGACAGTGAATGAAAGTTGATTAAATGACTCATTGGAAATATAATCAGAGACTCCAAATCTACTTGCAAATCCCACAGTGCCTTGTTTCTTGTGACACAACAGCCCTTCCACCTTTCCTCTCACCCCAGTCGTGCCAGTTCCATGGATTAGAAAAGCAAAAGTGTTTTGTATGGGGCCTGGCTGGGCAGGCTCCACTCAGCCTTAGAACAGAGGGTTGGGTGTGGGGAACACTGAGGTGCACCGTCATGTTGGACAACTGATGGAATAAGCCCCAGGCTCCCTGCCTGGGCCCCAGCCCAAATCTGAGCACCATAAAAGGGACGGCTCCTCATTCACTTTTGTCCTGGTGTTGGAGTTCTCTCTTCTCTCCTGCAGGCTCTGGGGAGCTCCCATTTGTCTCTTCCCTTCTTGGTTTAAGGTAAGGTGCTGAAGTCTTTGCCACTCTCTGCTCATGTCAGGAGAATCCTTCTGGCCTTTTTTTTTTTTTTTTTTCTGGGTCCTACCGTTGGGCCTGAACTCTGGGTCTGGGCGCTGTCCCTCAGCTTTTCAGCTCAAGGCTAGCGCTCTACCACTTGTGCCACAGTGCCACTTCCAGCTTTGTTCTTTTTGCTTATGTGGTGCTGAGGAATCGAACCCAGGGCCTCATGCATGCAAGGCAAGCGCTCTACCACTGAGCCACCTTCCCAGTCCTCCTTCTGGCCTTTGAGGCAGGATGTTTAGGCTCAACTTGCTCCAATGGCTGTACAGTTTTTCCTCTTCTCAATTCATCGTTCTGATGGACTGGACTAGAAAGCTTATATCCTTTCCGTTCTGATTTGGGGTGGTTTTTCTAACATCCAGAGTTTCAAAGACAAATCACTGAGAGAATATAATCACAGGCAACTGAGGATAGAGATACGTCTGAGATATCCAGAGCCATTCTGTAGTCCTTAATCTTACTCCCAAGTGGATTATGGTCTGGATTTCCAGGCTTATGTTGGAGGTTTATTCCATTAGCTTCTCCTAAAGATGCTTTGAAGCACCAGGGAGGGCCATGCAGGTCCCTGTCCCATTCATCATTATTATTGCCTCAGTCTAGCTAAAGCTTGGAAAAGAAGAGTCTAGTCCTCAAGTCCACAAGTTCCTGGGGGCAAATGTCTCATTACTCTCTGGGTTCTATTTGCCTATGACTGCCAACAGGGCTGTGGAGGGCTCCTCTGAGTGGGCCACAGAATGTGTCCAGACCAAGGGTGGGGGTAGAAATCTTAGGACTGGAAGCAAGGGGGTATGACCAACATGCAGGGACTGACAGCCCTCTCATGCCTCTCTGGAGTATTGTGAACAGATCTGAGCTGGGAGATCCAGGAGGTCACATGGAGCAAGTGAGTTAAGGCCTTCTTACCTCTTCAACAGACCATGGCTGGCTTGTTAGTGGCTCTGTGCTGATGAGTACTACTTGGGCTCTTTATATTATATCTGAGATCATGGAGCCCTGGGAAAACTAGGGGGGTTGTGTCTTTCTTCTTGTGTGTGTGTGTGTGTGTGTTTGTACTGGGGTTTGAACTCAGGGCTTCTTGCTCTCAGTTGGCTTTTTTTTTTTTTGCTCATGGTTGATACTCTACCATATGAGGCACAGTTACACTCTGGCTTTTGCTAGTTAATTGGAGATAAGAGTCTCATAGCTAACACAGGTTGGCTTCAAACTGAAATCCTCAGATCTCAAGTCTCCTGAGTAGCTAGAATTACAAGAGTGAGCTACTTGCATCTAGCTTATTTGGCAATGATTTGATGGGGACTCTCACCATTGACTTCAGTGGTAACTGATCTGTATACTTCCCATATCTTTTCAAGCACCCCAAATTCAGAGTCCATTAGACACAATGACCTCATACTTTGCCCTTCTCAGCCCAGCCAATTCTTCTCGCTGCTTATATGTCCTACTTAAAGCCTCACAGTTCCCACAACACTCTGTCTTCTCAAGTGTTTCCTCCTTTTCCCACATTCTACATGGACCAAAGGAATACTAGCTCCTTCCTGTTGCAGCTCGGCCTGTACTCTCCCTCTTTCTGCAGTCTGCCTTTCCTCTCATCTGATTCTCCATGCTCTTTCACCTTAGAAAACAAAATCAGGGGATCATCTTTGTTTTTCCTTGTAGCTTATTGAAAAGCAAGATGAGTAACACTGAAGCCGAGAAGATGTTGATAAGTTTGCTCAAAATATATCACGACCACGCCTCAGAGTCTGACGTCATGGACAAATCTGGCTTGACAAAGATGATGAAAGAGAATTTCCCCACCTTCCTGTTAGTCTGTGTGAGTATAGACCTAATAGGTTGAGCAGGAGTGGGTAGGAGTAAGCATTATTAATGGACATTTGCCTGAGAAAGTCAGCTCACTGAGTGGCACCCATAGGACTGGGCTGGCTAGCATTTCACATGTGTGTCTAGCTCCCTGTGTAGTTACTCTTTGAATGTAAGCTGAACTAGACAGAGGGTTGGAAGACTCAATTTCTTGTATTGTTACTTTATTTTCCTCTCTCCCCCCACCCCCTTTTTCTCAACAGTTCCGAGGCTCAGGGTTTGGACATTGTCCCTGAGTTTTTGTGCTCAAGGATAGTGCTCTACTACTTGAGCCACAGCTCCACTTCCTACTTTTTGGAAGGCCATTGGAGATAAAAAGGCTTATGAAGGCAGGAAAAAACCTCAGCTTCTTGAATAGCTTGGATTACAGGCGTGAGCCACTGGCACTCAGCTGTACTGCAACTTTAATTTTCATATTAGGTTGATAGAAGTAAATGCACACCTACTCATTGAGCCTGAGTAACCTCCTGATGTAACATGGAGCAATAGCACTTGTCCTCCAGGGCTGTTATATGTATTCAAATGAGGCGATGTCTGGCAACATGCATTGTAAAAACAAGGAAGGACAAACTTGCTAACAGTTGTTACTGGGAAGTCAGTGTCTATGATTTGTGGGCCAAGAAAAGGTCTCTGGTTTAAACTAACTCACTCTGAATGCAAGAAAAAAAATTTCTCCTTTAGGGTCACTTCTCTGAATCCTATTGCATTTTTCAGGAAGTTTCTTTTTCATGTGCCTTATGGGAGTAGAAGTAACTCATTAGAAACCAGAGCACTGAGTGACATGAAGTAGAGTTTTAAATTTTTACTCACTGTAGTGTCTAACTTACTATCTAAACAAGTAGCACAGAACTCATTGGCACAAATAATTCAACAGATTGAATCACAGTGGTGATAGTGAAAAGAAGAGGGGCTCCAAAGCTGGTGAATTGTGATGGGAATGATGATTAAATAAAGACAGTTGTGAGCCCTGGGTCTAGGGAGTGTCAAGAGAAAGAATAAACACTGTGCTTTTAAAGGCAGAGCTTACTCCACGAGGTGCAGAAGTCCTGTCTCTGCTCTCGTTGGAGCCAATTGCCAATTAAAAATACCAAGCGCAAGCTCTAATGCATCATGGCCATTGCAGCCTAACCCTCCTCCAACCCTCACTCCATTCCTGCTTCTCTTATACCTTTGCTTCCCCTCTTTTTCCCTCTTTGTCCAAGCCCAGGCTTTAATCAACTTTTCTTTTGTGTGATATCTTCTCCTCACAGGAGAAAGAAAATCCAGATTTCCTGGAAAAGTTCTTTAAGCAGGAGGACACAGATGGTGACCAGAAGATCAACTTTCCTGAGTTTATGTCCATTGTTGCTGCAGTCACCACAGAGTTCCACAATCAGTCCCATGAGCAGAAACCCTAACCTGTGGGTTAGAAATAGCCCTGCCCAGACCAGCTCAGCCCACTTCAGAGGTCTCCACAGAGGTCTGGGATTAGTGGACCCCAAGAACCAATAAACTCCATTACTCTGGTTGCTGCTATTATTTGCCTCTTTCTCTTTGGTCATGGATGTTGTCAACACAGACGTTTCTTTTTATTTTTGTACACTTCGAATGAATTTCATGATATTTTTATACATGTGCATAATGCTTGAGACTGTCATCATGTTCATCCCACTGATACCCTGTGGGATTCCTGGGCTCTTTTTCTCCAGCAAATAAAAGAATTATGAGATAGGGGAAGTGAGAGAAGAGGCAAAATTTATTTGAAAGCAAGAGTAAGATGCCAGGGGAAACTGAGGAAATCTTCTTAGTTATTGATGGTTGGTATAAGCCCCAGCTCAGGCTCCTGAACTAGGAGGGTTGCCTATGCCATAGGAAGTCTTACCTACCTGCTTCCCAGGCAAAGAGGAGAAAGAAGTAGAAAGTTAGACTTCTCATTGTAAGAGAGTAAGAAGTGGGGATTGGAAATGGGTAGCCCATGGTAGTTTTGTGTGGTCCCTCTTTTATAGTCCTTTTTGGCAAATCTCAACTGCTTTGACATCTGTGTGGGTCTGTAGTGTGCTAGGTCTGCACACACACAAAAACAGAGTCTTGCTATGTAGGTTAGGCTGGCCTCAAACTTGAGATTGTCCTGTATCAGCTTCCTGAGTGCTGGGATTAGAGGCATGCACCTCATGATGTCTTAGTCCAGACTCGCAATGTAAGATTCTATCTGAGAAGTAATTGAAGCATCAAAGGGGGCTTGTGGTTGGCTCAGATGGTAAAGCTCCTGCTCAGCAAGTGCAACAAAAATGGAAAAATATAGTAAAATATTACAACATTTAAATAGAGAAAATGATGCTATGAAACCAAATACTTCATGAGAAAAAGAGTTAACTTTTTTAAACTTTTATTATAAAGTTTAATTTTTTTTTTTTGTCTGTTGTGAGGCTTGAACTCTGGGCCTGGGCACTGTCCCTGAGCTCTTCAGCTCAAGGCTAGTGCTCTACTACTTGAGCCACAGCACCACTTCCAGTTTTCTGAGTGGTTTATTGGAGATAAGAGTCTCACAGCCTTTCCTGCCCAGCCTGGCTTTGAACCGTGATACTCAGATCTCAGCCTTCTGAGTAGCTAGGATTACAGGCGTGAGCCACTGGAGCCCAGCTTAAATTTTTTTTATTGCTATTAATTATCGCTATTGATATACAAAGGGGTATTATATAACTATATATATATATAGTTATATAATTCAGGTAAAGAGTGCATTTCTTTTTGGATAGTGTCACCCCTTCCCTCATTTTCTCCAGTTTTTCCTCCTGTCCCCATCCTCAAGTTGTAAAGTCCATTTTCAACATAGTGTCTAGTGAGTACCATGCTGCATTTGTTCTCCCTTTGTTCCTTCAATTCTGTGTCCCACCTTACTCTTCCAAAGATGGATAAGCATACGAGACAAAATAGAAAACAAAAAAATCAACAAAGAAAAACCCTGTTGCTTTCATTTCCTGGAGTTCATTTCCATAAATGTTATTTCATGTGATTAGAAGTACATAGGCATTGTGCCTTTGTGTTCCTCTCCTAAGAGTATCCTCATCTGGCCTTACTGTATGTGAATGTCTAGGAAACTCAGAGTTTTAATATGAAATTGAGAATACTTGTTTCTCTGTGAGAATTCAGTCCAATAACATTGAGGACAAAGAAAGGAAAGCCTTGAAATGTATCTTGTGTTGGTTGGAACATTTGTAAAATGGAAGTGGTGGTGCAGCTCAAGGGTAGAGTGCCATCCTTGAGTAAAAAGGCCAAGCACGAGCATGAGGCTCTGAGTTCCAGCCCCAGTGCCAGCACAAAAAACAAAAACAAAAACAAAATAACACTTGTAAAATGAAAACAACAATGAGATTTCATCTTGCATTTAGTTGAATACACATCTTGTCTATGTCCCATAAGTCCTTTGCTTTCTTTTTTTCTTTTTCCTTTTTTTTGGGTCCTGTCATGGGCCTGAACTTTGGGCCTGGGCACTATCCCTCAGCTCTTCAGCTCAAGGCTAGTGCTCTACCACTTGAGCTACAGCGCCACTTCCGACTTTTTTTTCCTGCTAATGTGGTGCTGAGGAATCGAACCCAGGGCCTCTGGTATGCAAGGCAAGAGCTCTACCACTGAGCCACCTTCCAGCCCCCATAAGTTCTTTTCATGGGCAAGAATGCTAAAGAAGTTGTCTCACAGATCCATAGGGGTTATGTGTGAAAATGCTTGTCATATGTGTTTGTGGCAACAAGGGACTGGAAACAATTAGCATGCCTTTATTATTTTTCACCCTGTTCCTTTTGTTACCTTTTCTACCTGTGAAATTGAGTTCATCCTTTAGAACCCCACTCAAAAGCTACTTGCAAAGCCAGGCACTGGTGGTTCACACTTGTAATCCTAACTACTCAGGAGGCTGATATCTGAGGATCCTGGTTCAAAGCCAGCCCGGGCAGGAAAGGCTGTGAGACTCTTATCTCCAATAAACCACTCAGAAGACCAGCAGTGGTGCTGTGGCTCAAATGGTAGAACACTCACCTTGAGCTGAAGAGCTGAGGTGCAGCACCCAGGCCCAGAGTTCAAGCCCCATGACCGACCAAAAAAAAAAATCTACCTGCAGGCTGGGTACTGGTGTCTCATGCCTATAATCCTAGCTACTCAGGAGGCTGAGATCTGAGGATCATGGTTCAAAGCCAGCTTGGGAAGGAAAGTCTGGGAGACTCTTATCTCCAATAAACCACTCAGAAAGCCGAAATTGGCACTGTGGCTTAAGTGATAGAGTGCTAGCCTTGAGCTGAAGAGCTGAGGGACAGTGCCCAGAGTTCAAGTCCCACAATCGACAAAAAAAAAAAAAAAAAAAAAAAAAGCTACCTGCATATAGAGAAAAACTAGATAGTATTCCCATAGAGAAGGTTGAAGGAACATGGGTCAGGAGAATCAATCAGGTCACAGTGAATTCAGCACCATGGACAGCAACACTCTGGTTCTGTTTGCTCATTGTACTGAAGTCAGGAATCCTTGGAAGGTTTTAGATACCCAGACTCTTTCTACTCATTGCTTGTAAGCAATTAACTTGACTCTAAAACTTGTACTTTTAAAACTTGTGCTTCTGAAACTTGCACCTGTAGAATATCCTTCCCTGATTTAAAACAACATATTGGGGCTGGGGCAGAGTGTTTGTCTAACAAGCTTGAAGTCCCTGAGTTCAATCCCCAGCATGGAAACAGACACACACAGACACACACACTCTTTTTTTTTCAAATGCTGAAATGAATTCAAGTTTCTATTTGGTGACTGTCTGGAACTTTAGCTGTCATGTGACTTTTGGGTTTCTTCTCTCTTTATATCAGACCTCTTTTGTTAGTCACCCCACTGGTTGCCATCTCGATTACACTTGACATCTTGCTATAACACAAGCAGCAATAGCTCATGATAAAAGAATATTGACTAGGAAATGCATGCTGGACTGGTGGTGCCTGCCCTTATAAAGATCACCTATGTGAGAGGACATGGGTATATAAGCAGAAAATTCTAAGAGCTGATGGGTGAACCTTAATCCTAGGCAGAAGGATGAATAAGGCTAGCTCTTTTGTTTATCTATTTTATACTAATTTATATATTTTATGTTATTGCCTGCTGAAGGGAGCATGGTAAGGTTAGGCATGAGGGAGAAGAGCAAAGAGAGAACAAGCCCACTTATGATCTTGCTGCTGATAGAGGTTAACAATGGAATTGGAAGTTTAGTGGCCTCATCTTGTTCAGGACTTGAGTTATGAGGGAAATTTAGTGGTTTGCATCATTCTTTTGACCTGGCTTCATATTGTGGGAACTTCTATATATTCTCCTGCTAGGCTCGGGCCTGGAAGTATGTATTTCGGATCGCTGTTTGTACTGAATAATACTGACCAGGATTTGCACAAAGATATATATTTAACATGTGAATTTTTTTGCTAGTTCTGGGGCTTGAACTCAGGACCAGGGTACTGTTCCTGAGCTTCTTTTGCTCAAGTCTACAACTCTACCTCTTGAGCCATAGTGCCACTTTCAGCTTTTTCTGTTTATGTGGTACTGAGAAATTGAACCCAGGGCTTCATGTATGCTAGGCAAACACTCTATGACTGAGCCACCTTCCCAGCCCTGAAACATTTTTTTTTGTTTGTCATGGGGCCTGAACTCTGGGCTTAAGTGCTGTCCCTCAGCTCTTCAAGGTTAGCACTCTACCACTTGAGCTATAGCTCCACTTCTGGCTTTTTTCTGCTTATGTGGTGCTAAGGAATCAAACCCAGGGCCTCAAGCATGCAAGGCAAGCATTCTACCTCTGAGCCACCTTCTCAGGCCCATGCCCTGAAGCTTTTAAAAAAGGTATTTCTGTATCCAAACTATAACAAGCAGGAAAGGACTGTGACCAGGTGGGTGCATAGAAGTGATGCAGACAGATGAGGTCAGCCTCGTGGAGGGGATGCTAATAGCAGCTGCTAGGGACGTGGTCTGGAACCAGCACTAGAGATCAGTTAAACGTTTGCTCTAGAGATGAGATCCGTGCTGACTCCTTGGCATGACGCCCATGGGGGAAGTCCACATTTCCGGGCAGTGTCAGTACTTTGCTAAGGCAGCACTGTGTCCTGCTTTTACTGCATCTCCTGCCTCTGGCACAGAGCCTGGTCTGGAATAGACCATTGTTCAGTGGTCTACTGTTCAGTGACCTGGCAGACAGAGGGGCTGCAGTTTATGACCCTTAGGATGAGCTCACTTTCTTCATTTCCCTTACTGTTGTCTTTTTACTTGGGTCCTGTCGGTTGTCTGCGTTCCCAGACTATATTGAGTTCTCAAAACCCAGAACTTTCATGAGCACTTGAGTGTCTCAGACGCTCACTCTTTGGCACGGTGGATTTGCTCAGCATCATGGCACCTCTCACTTCCACAGGGTCACTCACCTAGGACATGCACACCAGCCCATAGCACAGGGACAAAGATACTGCCCAGAGCCCAGGCCACAGGGCAAGAGCATCAGCCTTCAGGGACTTAGTGAACCTCCCAACAGCAGTAATAAGGTCACAGCCCCTACAATGAGCCTGAATATCCTCTAGTTAAAACCTACTTAAGTTGTATCAGTTTTTTCCTATGAGTTGGAGGAATAGCTGGGGCCCTGGAGGGGGCACAGGGAGAGAGACATTGACTCTTTTTCAGTGTAGTGTCTGAATAACATGGGTCCATGCTTTGACCAAGATTTTCTTTGCTTCCCCTTGGCAGGAGACTTGTACTGGCGAATGTCCTGTTGGGTGTTAAGAACAGAGGTGGACAGAGTCTTGTGAGAGAAGAGGTTCAGTATTTTTGGAGGCCACAGTGAGGGACACTGTTGGCTCATTCCTTCTTCTCCATCTCTTCCCTGTTAGGGAGATGCTTGAATGAATTGACAGCATAGATTACCAAAGAGAAAAAGACAATGAGGCAAGTATTTGGTGAAAAGAGACACTGTATTGTTTCTTATGGTCTCTGAAGGCTCCTGGCTGGGTGTAGATCACTGGCTCCTTCTGGAACTGGGTGCTGCTCCCTGACTCTGTCTGTAGATGTCTATGGCCATGTTACCCAGAATGGACAGTAACTGAGCAATGTCCTTGTTCATGTCTTTTTTCTCAGGGTCATGGGCCCAGAAGTCCATGCCCTTTTGTTCCTGTAAAGAGAAAAATGTACGTACAAGGAACAGTCAGTCCTGAAGACAAGTCATTCACTGTGTAGTTCATGGTCTACATAGATCATAGAGGAGGACATAGAACCAGCACCTTTGGTTGCAGGGCTGTGGATGGTGGGGGTGTGCACAGAGGTACTTGGAAAAATGGTGGGGGACACTAGTCCCTGGAGCTTTTGAGGGAGATCCTTTGCCCTAAAAATGGGCTTGAAAGATGTGACACACAGGCAGCAGGATCTGACCAGAGGTTTCTAGTGAATGACTTGGGTGAAGATCTTCAGCCCTTTCCTCTTCTGATCCTAGCCTCTGTGGGAACTCTTAGCTTAAACCTACCTCATGACCTAACATCTTGTTTTTTTTTTCCCCTCCATTCCCTAACCTTCCTGTTCTTTTCTCTTATTCTAACAAAACTTCTCTGTTTTGGGTTCCCTGTTTGTGGTACTTAGGGACACTATCTTTTTTGTTTCAAGTTTACTAATGAGCTTTGTCAATTGTAAAGGGGGGTGTTAATTGAGAATATTTCTATTGCTTTATCACAAAATCAGAAATACTGATTTAGCAGCTTCAAGCTCAGGGACCCTTAGCTGGGCATGAGTGGTTCATGCCTATATTCTATCTACTCGGGGTTGAGATCTGAGGCTCATAGTTTGAATATATTCCAGATAGAACAGTCCATGAGAATCTTAGCTCCAATTAACCACAAAAAAGCTGGAAGTGGAGCTGTGGCTCAAGTAGTAGAATGTTAGCCTTGAGTAAAAAGCTCAGGGACAGTGGCCAGGCTCTGAGTTCAGGCTCCAATACTGGCGCGCGCTCGCACGCACACACACAACACACACACACACACACACAACACATATACACACGCACACACACAGGAGTCTGGGCCTACACCTATGAGGTTCTGTTCATTTCATGACAGCTGGGAAGGGACTTGTCATTGACCTCACGTAATCTTTATTGACCACCTGATACCAACCCTTCACATCCATATGTAACTTTCTCATTTCTATTATTTTTCACCTATATCCTCTCTTTACATCTCTATATAAACACCAAAAATGAAGTACTATCACTCCCTTTTGCAGATGAGAAAATGGAGACCTGAAGAACAAAGATAACTTGTCCAAGGTCACAGAAAAAAGGGCATCATCAGCCAAGCTCAACCTCTATTCATGTAGGTTTTGAGGAAGTTGGGGAAATTCTCCTTCATCATCTTCATCATGCTTGACTTGCTGATCACGTGATCCTGGTCTGTGTGTTTCTCCTTCATCATCTTCATCATGCCTGACTTGCTAATCATGTGATCCTGGTCTGTGTGTTTCTGAAACATGCTCACCGAATCAATCATGGGCTAGAGTGTTGCTCATGTTTGCTTTCAAAAAGCTGCAGGAAAGAACAGATCTGTGTGTCCCCCCCCTCCTCGCTCTCCCCACCCCACAGTCACAGGTGGGTGAGGGTACAGGGCTGAGATGAGGGGGGCTAACTTGGAACAAAAAGACTTCTGGTTTTCTTCTCAGTGTGATAGAATACATTCCTCAAAATGGAAAAGAGAAGACTATGTTTCAGACCTGGGCCAACCAGGATTGATGAGGACAAGCAGGAAGAGCTGGGGTCTACCCATACAAAGGACTGAGATCTGAGATGGGGTTGTGATAAGGCCCAGTCTCCTGAGTCCTTACCTATAGCATTCTCCTCCCTCCTTACCCCGGCAGGCAGCATATATACAGAGAGACAAGCAAGTGCCTACTTACTGGAGCTGAAGAGATGTTTTGGAGGAGGGGAAGAGTGAGATGTATGTTACTGGACCAAGAGAAGCCCTTTTCTATGACCCAGCCTGGGTCAAAGGGGACTGGAAACCCTGGGGCAGCTTAGGCCATCAGCTTCCTGGAGCCCTACTCCACTGTTTGTGTGGAGTGTGCACGTGTAGAAACCTGTGCTTAGCATTTCCAGTAACTTCCTGGGAGACCTTACCTAGAGCCCATCTTTCCTCCCATTGCAATTTGGGGTTGAAGCAGTCAGTTGGATGTGTTGTCACAGGTCAGAGAATGGGGAAGAAAACTGGTTTTCTGGATCCCAAAAGGGTAGAAGTTTGGACCCTGGGAAGAAGAATTTTTTTTTGTATTAATCTACTACAAATTTGTTTTGACGAATGAGCCATTCTAGTCACTGAATCCTGCTGTACCTGCATTCCTCCTGAATTCTCACAACTCAGTTGGGTAGGCAGATGAGAGGTTCAGTGTTAAGCAAATATCCTGTTTACTCAGCTAGTGAACAGCAGAAAGTCCCGGTTAAGATTCTTCCTCCTATCCCTTTTTCTAAGTCTTCTGGGTCACATTATTATTATTATTATTATTATTTTGGTCTGGTCATGGGGCCTGAACTCTGGGCCTGGGCACTGTCCCTCAGCTCTTCAGCTCAAGGCTAGCGCTCTACCACTTGAGCCACAGCACCACTTCTGGCTTTTTTTTTTTCTGCTTATGTGGTGCTGAGGAATCGAACCCAGGGCCTCATGCATGCAAGGCAAGCGCTCTACCACTGAGTTAACTTCCCAGCCATCTGGGTCACCTTAGAGGCTGGGAACTAACTCACTGTCCTGGAGAACAGGAAAGATCACCCCAATGTCATCCTATGGTCAGATTCTCACAGGTCTCACAGGGTGAGGGGCCAGAGTGCATCTTGCTATCTGGATTCACTGGTTCTGTGAGCACAAAGGAATGTGGGCAGGGTGTTGGCCAGTTTCTCCCCAGCTTGGTGATGGGGGCTGCTTATGAATTCTGTTATCCTTCCTCCTTCTCTATGTGAAGTAGCCTGTGTAGGAGTTGTCCTTGGCTTGATATGCCCGTCTGTTGCAGAAGGAATGTGGAGTTGGTGAGGAAGTGGGGGATAAATCACTGAAATGGGCTGCTTTTCTGCTATGCTCTTCTCCAAGTTCCTGGTATGGCACAACAGAGTTCAGGGTTCATTTAGTGAGCAGTCTCTCAGGCACCGTGGGACTTACTGAGCTGTTCTCTTTTGTTCAAATGGAGCTTCCCATTAGCCCCTCAGCTTCCCCTTCCATTAATTTCCATTGTAGCTAGAAGCCTCTGTGACCCACTCTCCCACGTCTCCAGTGGATGGCAATATTAATTAGTGACAAAAGGCAAGAGATGACTTGAATTGCAATTAAAATGGGAATGGCTGAATATACTATTGTATCTATGCTATCAATATTGTGTAATTGGTAGAAATGAAAATGAACTTGAGGACATGTCTTGTTTAAAATTTTTATTCATTTCTTAGTGGTACCAGGGATTGAACTCAGGGTCTTGAACCTGCAAGGCAGATGCTTTACCACCTGAGCCATTCATTTTTTTGTGTGCTGGTTATTTTCATGGTAAGGTCTTCCTCTATGCTCAGGCCAGCCTGGGCCGCTATCCTCCTATTTGTGCTTCTCTGTGTTGCTGGAGATAACAGGTGTGTACCACTGTGTCTAGCCATTGTGCTTCCACATAGCTGGGACAACAATCCATCTCTACCATGCAGAGCCATTGGTCAAGATGGAGTCCCTCAAACTTCTGTGCTTAGGCTGACCTCCAACTACATTCTTATGATCTCTACTTCCCAACTAGCTAGGATTACAGTCTTGAGCCATGGTGCCCAACTTGTTTGATAATTAAAAAATAGGTTTTATTTTGGAGAATATATATACACACACACACATAACAACAACAACCACAACAACCACTCTACCACCCTCACCACAACAACATTAAGCACAAGGTACAGAGATTTCCCCTAGCATGTATAGCCTCTCCCATTACCAACACTCCTCACTGGAGCGATGCCATATTACAATTGATGACACACTGGCACATTGTCACCCCTGAGCCCATAGTTCATATTAAGGTTCACTCTGATGTTGTAATGTGTAATGACCCACTACCCACCACTACAACATGGCATTGTAGTTTCACTGTGCTACAAATCCTCTGTGCTCTGACAATTCGTGTCCACTCTCTCTATAGTTCCTCCCCTCCCTACTGGAATGTGTATAGTTACAATCATGTGGGATGTAGTAGCACTTTTATTTTTTTGTAGATCATGGGGCTTGAACTCTAGGCCTGAGTGCTCTCCCTCAGCTCTTCAGCTCAAGGCTAGCTCTCTACCACTTCAGCCACAACACCACTTCTGGTTTTTTTTCTGGTAGTTTATTGGAGATAAGAATCTCATGACTTTCCTGCCTGGGCTGGCTTTGAACTGCGATCCTCAGAGCTCAGCCTCTTGAGTAGCTAGGATTACAGATGTGAGCCACCAGCGCCCAGCTTTGTAGTAGCACTATTATATCGGGTTCTTTCATTTAACAATATCCATTTGAGTGGTTTTGTATTTCATGGTTTTGTAGCCCACTTAAAAATATATTTTATTGTTATTATTAAGGTACACAGTTATTTTACTTTTTTTTTTTTTGCCAGTCCTGGGGCTTGAACTCAAGGCATGAGCACTGCCCCTGAGCTTCTTTGCTCAAGGCTAGCACTCTACCACTTCAACCACAGTGCCACTTTTGGCTTTTCCTGTTTATGTGGTACTGAGGAATTGAACTCAGGGCTTCATGCATGCTAGCTAGCTCTCTACCACTAAAGCCACATTATCAGCCCATCACTGTCTTTTTAGCACTAATATTATTGTCTGCCTGTACCACAGTTTATTTATTTATGCTTCCACTGAAAGATACCTTGGTTGCTTCCAAGGTTGGGAAATTATGAATAAAGCTTTGTGTTAGTTACTTTTCTCATTGCTGTGACAAAATACTGGGCACAAACAACTTAAAAGAGGGAAGATTTATTTTGGTTCATGGTTTTGGAGCAGAACAGTTCATGGTTATTTGGCTCTGTGTTTCTTGTCCTGTTATGAGACTGAACATCGTAGTGATAGCTGTGTGGTATGGGAGCTTCTTCATCTCATGATGGATAGGAAGCAGAGAATGGACCAGAGATAAATTACCTCCAAGGAATTTCCCCAAGGGACTGGCCTACTTCCTTCAGCAAAATCCTATCTCCTACAGTTTCCATAATATCCCCAAATAGTGGCACCAATGAGGGACCAAGCTCCCAATACACCAGCCTGTGGGGGGGGGGCTTTCACATTCTAATCATAACAAGAGGTTATAAACAAGTTTTACAATTGTTTGGTGTGTGTAAATAACCTTTAGGTGAAGGCTAATGAGTGTGAGTGCTGAATTCCATGGTAACAGTACATTTAGTTTTGTAAGAAACAGCTGCTCTCTTCCAAAGTGGCAATATCACTTTGCATTCACATTGATGGCAAAGAGAGCTCTTGTGGCTCTGTGCCCTTACCAGCATTTGGTGATATCAGAATGTTGATTTGGTCTGTTCCAGTAGGTGTGTAGTGGTATCTTGCTGTTATTTTAATTTGTGTTTCTCTGAGGACATATGATTTGGAACATCCTTTGACATGGTTATTTTCCACTCATATATCTGTTTTTTGATAAAGGTGTTTTTGGTTTTTTTCTTTTTGGTTAGGGTTTTTGGCCCATTTTAAAAATTGGGCCATTCATGTTCTCATTGTTGAATTTTAAGAATATTTAGATTTTAGACAAAGCCTTCCTTTACCTCATACATTTTGGCAAATATTTTCTTCCAGTTTGCGGCCTGACATCTATTTTTTTTTTTTTTTTTGGTCAGTCGTGGGGCTTGGACTCTGGGCCTGGGCACTGTCCCTCAGTTCTTCAGCTCAAGACAAGTGCTCTACCCCTTGAGCCACAGCATCATATCTGGGTCTCTGGTGGTTTATTAGAGATCAGAATCTCACAGACTTTCCTGCCTGAGCTGGCTTTGAACCACCATCCTCAGATCTCAGCCTCCCAAGTAGCTAAGATTACCGTGTGAGCCATCAGTGACTGGCTGGACTTCTTATTTTTTGACAATGTAGTTTATGTATTTTTTGAGTTATGCACAATCACATTTTAAGAAGAAAAAAGAACAAAAGGAAAGCAACACAAAAGGAATCAAGTATAGCCGGGCACTGGTGGCTCACGCCTGTAATCCTAGCTACTCAGGAGGCTGAGATCTGAAGATCATGGTTCAAAGCCAACCCCAGGCAGGAAAGACAGTGAGACTCTTATCTCCAATAAACCACTCAGAAAACCAGAAGTGGCGCAGTGGTTCAAGTGGTAGAGCGCTAGCCTTGAGCTGAAGAGCTGAGGGACAGTGTTCAGGCCCAGAGTTCAAGCCCCATGACCAACAAAAAGAAAAAAGAAAAAAGAGAAAAGAAAAAGGGAATCATGTATAATAATATTAATGTTATTAATATTAATGACATGGAATAGAATCCAAAGGAAAGGGCTTAAATGGAAAAGAAAGGCGGTTCTATGTATAGTGTACAAATCACTCAGATATACAGTAGTCCCCAGCAGACACAAATGCATAAAATGAATGACTGTGACTTTGTTCCAGTGTAAATATATTTGATGTGAAGACCTGACATGGCTGACTTCTGATAGCAAACCTTGGGAAAACATAGTTAAATTTAATTGTTAAAAGCATGCATAATGTTGTACCCAACCACAGAAAAGACATATGACATGTGCATCCAGGGAAACTGATCATTTGTTTTTGCTAGAAACAAAACCTTGGCAACTAAGCTACTCCCTAATAGGACCAAGTCTGCAGTACACATCTGAGCCCTTTGAAGGCTCCATCCATGTCGTGTCTAAATAAAACACTTGCCACTTTCTACCACCACACCACACATCCCCTCCCACTGCTGATCCATGGGGTGTTCATAACAGGTTAGCAATGAATCTGCTGGGTGGATATCTTCACTGCTTCTATCTTCTTGCCTTGATGCTTCAGCTTCCCAATCTGAGGTGGAGAGGACACAGTTTGATGGTGAAAGAGGAGAACAAATAGTTTGTTCTTATTTCCATGCATTTATTCATTTGTTTATATTTTGAGAATCAACTTCATTCTGGGTATGTGAGAGGGTGTGTGTGGCAGAGATGAAGTGGGTATAAATGGTGTTTTGGGCAGTGGAGAGGCAGGAAGGGATGCTAGAAAGCCCTAGCCTCTTGCAGTTTAGCAGTCATTTCCCCTGTGGAGCCAGCTCCAGGCAGAGCTCTTATTCCCCACGCTCCTGGTGACAGTCTTGGTCACACACATGGCTTGTCACAGTCTCTCCATAAACACAGAGAGATCCAGAAGTGAAGTATCCTCAGAATGGTTTAGGGATGGGAATTCTGAGGAGGTAGACATCACTTTTTGGGTAGAGGCTACAGAGAAGGCTTTTGTTGGGTGCAATTTGGCCAGGCCATGGGGCTGGAACACAGGGAAGCAGTGGTAAGAAGACACAGTGGAGCGAAACTGTGGGGGTAGATTAAGGACTGTCTATGCATGTGCAAATAACATGGTGAAACCTTTGAACTATTTGCATACACTAAAAAAAGAGTGATAGGAATGTAAAACTGATCTTATCTAGGGCAAGGTATTAGTTGGAGGGGAAAGGTCAGTAGAGGGGGTGAAGGAGGGTGAATATAGTCAAATACTTTATGTACATGTGTGAATATGGAACAATGAAGTTTATTGAAATTGGTCTGGAAAGGGGAATGAAGGAGGAGAGTGTTGGATTCAGTGAGTCTATTTAAGGTACATTGTATTCATGCATGGATAGATTGAAATGAAACCTTGTACAAATAAATGATGCTAATACAAATGTAGGACAAGTCAGGCACTGGCTCATGCCTGTAATCCTAGCTGCTCAGGAGGCTGAGATCTGTGGATTGCAGTTCAAAGTCAGCCCTGACAGGAAAGCCTCTGAGACTCCTATCTCCCATAAATCCCCCAGGAAACTAGAAGTGGTGGTTTGAAGCCAGCCAGGACAGGAAAGTCTGTGAGACTTATCTCCAATTAACCATAGAAAAAGCCGAAGTGGTGCTATTGTTCAAGTGGTAGAGTGCTCGCCTTGAGCAAAAGGAGCTCAGGAACAGCACCTTGGCCCAGAGTTCAAGTCCCAGAACTGTGAAAAAGGAGAAGAAAGAAGGAAGAGAAGAAGGAGGAGGAGGAGGAGGAGGAGGAGGAAGAGGAAGAAGGAGAAGGAGAAGAAGGAGAAAAAGGAGAAGAAGGAGAAGAAGGAGAAGAAGGAGAAGAAGGAGAAGAAGGAGAAGAAGAAGAAGAAGAAGAAGAAGAAGAAGAAGAAGAAGAAGAAGAAGAAGAAGAAGAAGAAGAAGAAGAAGAAGAAGAAGAAGAGAAAGAAGATGATGACAACCTGTTTGGTTAGATGAAAAGGTGGTTGCTGGGGTGTGGCTAGATGTAATTTCATGTCAGTGGAAGCAGCTTCTGGGGCAAGTGCAGTCAGTGGAACCACGAAGAGACTCTCTTAACTCGATATCTCCAGTTGTGTAGAACTTCTGAGACACAATTCGTCCTGCAAGAATGAGCACCCCCAGTGCCAGCACCAGTTCAAAATTATACTGTAGAGTGTTGGATCCACTGATCACGATGAACAGAGAAACCTCCGAGCCCGGAGCCTGCACAAAGATCCCCTCCCTGCACAAAGATCCCCACCCCTCACTCTCCGAGCACAGGAGCTCCATCCCGCCGAACCCACTCGGCCTCACGGCAGGAACCCCAGAACTACACGGGCCAGAGCAGAAGACCTGCTGATCCGGAGAGCGCAAATAGAGACAAGCCCCAGTGCTCAGAACCTGCACGGAGACCTCTCCCCCACCCCTTGGCCAGAAGCTGGAGGCCCATCCTGTGGTGCAGACCTGAACAACATCAACAGAGGCAGAGACAGAGGAGAAACACAGTCACCACCGCCTGGCCCACAACTATTTCAACTGGCAAAAAAAAAAAAAAAAAAATCAGGAGCCCATAGCAGACTCCAGCAATTGGGAGAGTACATCCACAGTTCGATCTCGCCAAGAGCACCTGTAGGAGAAAACAGGAGCAATCTAGGTCCCTCAACCCTTCTAAAGGTGGGAACTGCCAGTGATCTACAGCAGAGAGCCAAGAACCCTATGTGGGTCAGACCAGCAGCTGGAGGTCAGCCCCCAACAGAACCGAGACCAGGTACAGACTCTCTCTGCCAGCCCAGAAACAGCAACTAAGCAAAGACAGACACCTATTGACCAAGACAAAATTTCATATTAGTCTCCAATAATCCCTGAATATCCATGTGAAAATCACAGAGAAAAATTACAAGGTTTATCAACACCCAGGATCGCAAGGTATCCCCAAAAGCCAGCAGCCACCCAGGGGAGAGCCCCATTGGGAGCAAAGCATGAATGGAAGACAAAAGCTACATCCAAGAGATGCTGGAGGAAATGACTCAAGAATTAAAGCAGGAGGGACTGGGGGTTTAGCCCAGCGGAAGGGCACCTGCTCTGCGCGGAAGGCCCTGGGTTCGGTCCTCAGCCCTGGAAAAAAAAAAAGAATTAAAGCAGGAAATAGACCAGAATGTAAAGAACACAGGGATGAAATATCGAAAGAGATGCAGGGTCTCAAACAGGAGGTACACGCAAAAATAGAGGCAGAACACACCTCACTAAGGGGTGAGATTAGTACAAAAATAGAGGTAGTACATACCTCACTAAGAGGTGAGATTAGTACTTTGAGAACCAACATCGAATCAATAAATGAGTACATTTCTTCCATGCAAACCACAATGGAAGCCATAGTTTACAGAGAGAACCAAATGGAATGTAGAGTGTCAGATACAGAAGACAGAATACACCAACTGGACCAAAAAATCGCAGATATGGAAAAATCACTTAAATTATGCCAAAGGGAAATCCAAGAGCAAGCGGATAGTGCCAAGAAATTTAACTTTCATGTAGTTGGAGTGGACGAAGGTGAGGAATATCAAAGCAAGGGAATGAAACACCTGTTCAACAAGATTATCAGTGAAAATTTCCCCCATCTTAAAAAATATCATCTTACCTACATAACAGAAGCATATAGAGCACCTAACAAGCAGGATCCCAGGAGAAACACTTGTCGATACATTATAGTAAAAATGATAGATCTTGCAAGCAGCAAAAATGAAGAAGGAGCTATACTACAATGGGAAAAAAAATTAGAATCACTGCAGATCTCTCCAGACACTGAATGCAAGAAAGGCCTGGGAAAGTACCATATAAGCCCTGAGAACCAATAACTGCCAATCCAGACTGATATACGCAGCAAAGCCAGCATTCACATTCGAGGGAGAACTGAAAATTTTTAATAGTAAAGAAAAACTAAATGAATTCATAAACAATAAGCCAAAGAATACTAAGAGGGGGAACACAACCTGAAGAAAGCAACCAGGAATGGGGACCCGCACCAGACAGGCATTAATAGAAGTCTAACGTAGTAAGCACAGGAAGAAAGGAAAGAAGAAAAATTTAGGAAAACAGGGAATGACAGGGACCACAATGCATCTTTCTATATTATCCCTAAATATTAACAGTTGTAATTCACTAATCAAAAGAAAAAGAACTGCAGATTGGGTCAGAAAACATGACCCATCCATCTGTTGCCTTCAGGAGACCCATCTCTCAGCCAAACATACAAACTCAGAGTGAAGGGTTGGAAAAGGATCTACCAATCAAATGACCCCAGTAAGAAAGCAGGTGTAGCTATCCTGATATCTGACAAAATAAACTTTTCATTAAAATCAATACAAAAAGACAAGGAAGGACTCTACATATTAATACAGAGAACAATCCAAGAGGATATTACCATTATCAACTTATACTTCATAAACTTTGGAGCACCCAAATATGTTAAGCAAATACTCTCAAACTTACAGAATAAAATAGATCCCAATATGATAATACTAGGAGACTTTAACACCCCACTCTCACCAAAGGACAGGTCTACCAACCAGAGGATTGGCAAAAAAGCTACCGAATTAAATGAAGCCATACTTCAAGCTGAACTAACTGACATTTATTGAGTATTTCACCCTAAAACAACACAGTACACATTCTTCTCAGCAGCTCATGGAACTTTCTCCAAAATAGACCATATCATAATTCATGCAAGGAACTTAAGCAAATATAAGGGGATTGACATAATCCCCTGTATCCTATCCGACCACAGTGGAATCAAGCTAGTTCTCAGTAACAAAGCATACTGCAGAAATCACTCAAATACATGGAAATTGAACAACACACTTCTGAGCAACACCTGGGTAACTGAAGAAATTAGAGAAGAAATTAAAAAGTTCCTACAATTCAATGAAAATGAAGACACATCACAAAAAAACTTGTGGGACAGAACAAAAGCAGTCCTGAGGGGCAAATTTATCGCTCTCAGTGCCCACATCAAGAAAATAGAGACAGACCAAGTAAATAATCTCATGTTGTAATTAAAACAGCTAGAAAAACATGAAAAAATGAAACCTAAAGTTACTAGACAGAGCCAGATAATCAAATTAAGAGTGGAAATTAATGAGATAGAGAATAGGAAAATTATAGATAAAATTAATCAAACAAAAAGCTGGTTCTTTGAAAAAATAAATAAAATTGATAGACCTTTGGCAAGATTAATTAAGAAGAGAGGAAACCCAAATTAACAAGATCAGGGATGCCACGGGAAAAATCACAGCAAGTACCCAAGATGTCCAAACAATTATAAAGGACTATTTTCAAAATTTTCAAAAGTTATATGCTCTAAAGAAAGAAAACCTTGCAGAAATGGATGCATTTTTAGAGAAATACAAGTTGCCCAAACTGAGCAAAGAAGAAGTAAATCAATTAAATAAACCAGTATCTTACAACGAGATACAGGAAGCAATCAGAAGTCTTCCAACAAGGAAAAGCCTAGGACCAGATGGATTCACAACAGAATTCTATAAGACCTTTAAAGAAGAACTAATACACATACTAATCAAGCTCTTCAGAGAAGCAGAGAAGGAGGGAACTATCCCAAACTCATTCTACAATGCCAATATCACACTCATCCCCAAACCAGGCAAAGACCCAAGTAAAAAAGAGAATTACAGACCAATCTCCTTGATGAACACAGAATCCAGAAACATATTAAAAAATCATACACTACGACCAAGTAGGCTTCATCCCAGAGATGCAGGGATGGTTTAACATACGTAAATCAATAAATGTAATCCAAGACATAAACAGAGCCAAGGTCAAGTTTCACATGATTATCTCCACAGATACACAAAAGGCTTTTGATAAAATACAACATTCATTCATGTTAAAAGCTCTGGAATAGAAGGAATAGAAGGAACATTCCTTAAAACAATAAAAGCCATATATGACACACCAATAGCCAATATTATACTTAATAGGGAAAAACTTCAACCTATCTCCTAAAATCAGGAACAAGGCAAGGATGCCCACTGTCTCCACTACTCTTCAATATAGTCCTGGAACCCTTAACCAGGGCAATAAGGCAGAAATAAACATTAAAGGGATCTGCATAGGGAAGGAAGAAGTTAAACTATCCCTTTTTGCAGATGACGTGATACTATACCTTCATGACCCCCACAACTCCATCCCCAAACTCTTAGAAATTATAAATCACTTCGACAAAGTAGCAGGATACATAATCAACCCACAAAAATCAGTTGCCTTCCTGTACATTGACAATGTACAAGCAGAAAGGGAAATAAAGGAAGCAACCTCATTCACAATAAACCTCGCCCCAAATAAAATATTTAAGAATTAACCTAACCAAAGATGTAAAAGAACTATTTAACAAAAACTATAGAAACTTAAAGAAAGAAATTACAGAAGACACTAGGAAATGGAAAGACCTTCTATGCTCTTGGATAGGCAGAGTTAATATAGTGAAAATGGCAATAGTGCTAAAATTAATATACAAATCCAATGCAATTCCTATTAAAATCCCAATGACGTACATTTCTGAAATATAGAAAATAGTCCAAAAATTCATATGGAACAACAAAAGACCTAGAATAGCCAAAACAATTCTAGGCAAAAAAGACAACATGAGGAATCTCGATGCTGGACTTCAAACTCTACTATAGAACCATAATAACAAAGACATCAGGGTACTGGCACAAAAACAGACCCGAAGACCAATGGAATAGAATAGAAGACCCAGAAATAAAACAACACACCTACAGTCAGCTGATATTTGACAAAGGAGCCAAAGACATACAGTGGAAGAAACACAGCCTTTTCAACCACTAGTGCTGGAAAAACAGGGCGGCCACATGCAGAAAACTAAAAGTGGACCCCAGCCTATCCCCATGCACCAACATCAACTCAAATGGATTAAAGACCTTAACATCAAACCTGAATCTCTTAAACTACTGCAGGACAGAGTAGGAGAGACACTTGAACTTATAGGCACAGGCAGGAACTTCCTGAACAGAGTCCCAGGGTCACAACAAATTGGAGAGAGACTTGACAAATGGGACTACCTTAAAATAAAAAGCTTCTGCACAGCTAAAGCTATAGTAACCAAGCTAGAAAGACAACCAACTAATTGGGAAAAAATATTTGCCAGCAGTATATCAGACGACGGGTTATTATCCAGTATATACAGGGAACTCAAGAAACTAATCCCTCCCAAACCTAACAAACCAATTACTAAATGGGCAAGGGAACTAAAGAGAGACTTCTCAGAAGAAGAGATAAAAATGGCAAAGAAACACGTGAGGAAATGTTCATCATCCCTGGTGGTGAAGGAAATGCAAATAAAGACAACCCTGAGATACCACCTTACCCCAGTTAGAGTGGCCCACATCCTAAAGTCAGCCAACCACAAATACTGGAGGGGATGCAGAGAAAGAGGAACCCTATTACACTGCTGGTGGAAATGTACACTTATACAACCACTTTGGAAAGCAGTCTGGAGGGTCCTCAGAAAGCTAAATATTGACCTCCCTTATGACCCAGTTATACCACTTCTAGGCATCTATCCTGAACAACAGGAACCAATATACAAGGACACGTGTACCTCCATGTTTATTGCAGCACTGTTCACAATAGCCAGGATATGGAAACAACCCAGATGTCCCACCACAGATGAATGGATCCAAAAATTTTGGTATCTGTATACAATGGAATATTATGCAGCCATTAGAAAGGACAAAATAATGGCATTTGCAGGGAAATGGATGGAGCTAGAAGAAATCATGTTGAGCGAGGTAAGCCAAAAGCAAACAGACAAATAGCACATGGCCTTCCTGATAAGTGGATGTTAAATCCAAAATGTTAAGGATATGACAAAATTAACAGGACTTAAGAAACAAAGGACTTCCACTCATCTGGTCGAATCACCACTAAATAACCCCATGCTGCTGATCACATGTATGGTATATATGTGCACACTGGAGGGAAACCAGGAAGACGACACAGAACTAGAGGGAATCAGGGAAAAACATATAACAGCAGTACCCATCAGCTGCACTGGACATTGACCAAAATGAATTAAACAACACAATGGCAGCGATGGGAGGGAGGGAACAAGTGGGAAAGAGGGAACAGCTGATGCTATGCAAAACAAAAGAAATGTACATATCACCCAATGCGGAAGAAATAACTGTATTGCAAAGCTCATAGAACTCATAAATGTTATAGACCATGATACAAAAAGAAAAAAAATAAAAATAGGGGTCAAAAAAAGAACCCAATCAGTAAAGAGAACGCAGCAGAGCAGAAAGGAGAAGAGTAAGATACATGGCTCAGTATGCAGAGAAACCATGTATGCAGAGAAACAAACAATCACAAAAGTACATTTGTAAATCTGGAGTTTAGAACAGACTGTTTCTTATTAGTACAGAACAGATTTCTATGTCAACAGATCTATCTATCTATCTATCTATCTATCTATCTATCTATCTATCTATCTATCTATCTATCTATCTATAATGGATAAGCAAGTTGTAGGGTACCAAAATCAAGTACAGTGACAACAGGGGATATACCATAGGGGGAAAAAAAAGACAAAAGAAACAAACAAAAAAATCACATAGTACATTAAAAACAACAGCAACAAAGAAAAACCTTTTGTGCCTATATCTTAGGGTTCATTTCACTTAGTATCATCTTATATGGTCATATGTACATAGCTTTTGAGCATTGTACATATTTACATATGTACACTGCTGGTGTACATTCCCACCAGCAGTGTAATAGGGTTCCTCTTTCTCCGCATCCCCTCCAGCATTTGTCGTTGGCTGACTTGAGGATGTGGGCCATTCTGACTGGGGTAAGGTGGTATCTCAGGGTTGTCTTTATTCACATTTCCTTCACAACCAGGGATGATGAACATTTCCTCATGTGTTTCTTTGCCATTTTTATCTCTTCTGAGAAGTCTCTCTTTAGTTCCCTTGCCCATTTAGTAATTGGCTTGTTAGGTTTGGGAGGGATTAGTTTCTTGAGTTCCCTGTATATATATATATATTATATATAACGGAATTCTATGCTTCTATCAGAAAGAATCACACTACCCCATTTGTTAGGAAATGGAAAGACTTAGAAAAAAATCATATTAAGTGATGTAAGCCAGATCCAAAGAAATATAGGTCCCATGGTTTCCCTTATTTGTAATAGTATACATTTAGAATAATCTTATCAGATGAGCAGAAATGCTCAAAAGCTATGTACATATGACCATATAAGATGATACTAAGTGAAATGAACCCCAAGATATAGGCACAAAAGGTTTTTCTTTGTTGCTGTTGTTTTTAATGTACTATGTGATTTTTTTTTGATTGTTTCTTTTGTCTTTTTTTCCCCTGTTGTCACTGTACTTGATTTTGGTACCCTACAACTTGCTTATCCATTTATCTAATTTAGAGAGGGGAAAGGGAATAATAAAATGCTGAAACAAGGAAAAAAACCCAGAAAAACCACCAAAAACCCAAAATTATACTGTAAATAAGGCCACCCAGGGCTTCCACAAGCCTATACCCATCCCCATGGCTCGGGATGTACTCCTGTCCTTCTAGAATGACTTTGCTAGCCAAGCCACCTGGGTTCAGTTAAAGTGATTGTCATAGTTCACATTTCTTGTGTGGAGTATCTGACTCATGATTTGGGGAGAGTCTCAGGAGACTCAATGAACTTTTGACCTAACCCAACTTGTTTGTTCTGCCAGTAACTACCCAAATCCATTGTAGGCCCCACAGCAGGAACGGCAGTGACTGTTCTCACATTAAAGGAAACGTGTGCTGTTCTGTTGCAGCTGCTGTTGAAGCTCCTCAGGTTGCTCTTGCTTGGAGGAAAGGAGGAGACATTCTCCTGAGTGTGAGGGAAAAACACCTTCTCTCAGATTCCCAGACCAGCTGGAGACTTTGCCATACAGACAGATGGGCTTATTTTCCCTGGCAGACTTCTGGTGGTAGAGAGAGGGAGGCAGCTATCTACATACCCAAAACTTCGTCTATGGGTGGATCTTAGAAGCTGTAGGAGCCCAGTTTGGAAACAGGTTAGACTGGGACTGGCTTAGAATAAGGAAAAGGCATAGACAGCAGAGAGTGACAGAAATATAATTTAGGATTATATTGCTATCACAAATGGAAACGGCCTTTTGGAGGGGTATTTGAGATCTTCCTTTGGTGCTGCCACCCAGTGTGGGCAGCAGTTGATCCCTTGGAGGGCCAGGAGGGTTGTTTTCTGGTGTGGAACTCTTTACTTAGGTGTGGCGGATCCACAGTGTGGCACATGCAAGTTTGAAGGAAGTGTGAGCAGTGAAGAATAGTCCACTTTTCGATTACTGTACTTGGGCTCTAGTCTGTCTGTCTGTCTCTCTTAAAAAGAACATTAGCATTTAATGAGCCTCCTTCTTTATGTCTTTAAGCCACCAGGACACAGGTTCCCTAACATCCTCAATTTTCTCCTCAGCTCTTTTGTGAAGAATCTGGCCTTCTTGATAACAGGCTACTTAGCCAGCTTCCCCTTCCTGAGGACTCTGTAGTAACCCTAGAGAGAAAAGGATTTACAATATACTACAATACATGCAGCAGGTATCAACCCTCTAAGGCTGATGAGGAAACAGGCCTGCCAGCCAAAACTCCCTAGGATCTGTGGAAGCAAGTTTCTGATTGAGGCACTAATGGGGGCACTGGCTGCCCCCACCAGTGAATCAAGGCCAGCAGATTCTCTCCAAGAATGCTAGCATACCAGCACAAGTGTAGTATCAGGATGTGACTCTAGTCTGGGCTCTCCACATCTTTAACAGGACTCGACCTATAGGGGATACTCAGGGTAGACTTTTATCCCAGAAGAAGAAAACTTGTGCCTAGAGATTAGATCTTGGTTAAGCTGTTGAATATAAAGCTTAATTTTATTCTATATTTAAATGCAGAGAGAATGTCTTCTTATGGACAGCTCAAACAACTGTCATAGTTTCCCCTTGATGCTCAGGGCACTGAATGATACCCACCTATCTTATGTATGTATGTATGTATGTATGTATGCATGCATGCATGTATATGTGCCAATACTTGAATTTTTTCATTCAAGGTTGGTATTTTACCATTTGAACCATATACAGTCTATTGGTAGTTAATTGGAGATCAGAATATCATGAACTTTCCTACCTGGATTGGCTTTGAACTGTAATCTCAGATCTCAGCCTTCCAAGTAGCTATGGTCACAGATGTGAAGCACAAGTGCCTGGCCACATTCACTTATCTTTTGGCCTGAATACAGCTTCCAGGAGTTTGCATTCCTCTAGAGGATGTTTTATGACCTTATTAGAAGCTAGATCTCTGCCTCTCTGACTATCTCTCTTTCTCTCTTGCTCTCTCCTGCTCTCTCCCTCTTCTCTCTCTCCATATGACCCCATGGACATGGACAATCAAGAAGATATCTTGGAGTCAGTATAAATATTAGCTTCGTCCCTTCTGAAAGGGAAGGCTCCAGAGATGGCTCTCAACTCAGCCTTTTGTGTGGACACATACCTGTCAGGGGCAGCTTTGACTCAATGACCTCCTGTGGGCTTGCTACCCAACACTGCATTTCCATGGTCCATGAACTTGTTTGCATTCACGAAGAGTTCCCAATCCATGCGGTTAAATGGCCGGTCTATCAGTTCTGGTTGTCTAAAAATGTTTTTGGTCATCCCCTGCTTTAACTGTGGTGTCTCATTTAAGCATGTTGGTTGAGGTACCCCCTACTGGAGCTTAACTGGTCACGCAATAGTGGAGCAGTCCAAGTGTGTCATTGTTGGACTTTGGGTACCCGTTTGGTTCCCTCATCTGTCTTGAATCTCTTGGATCTGGAGTGTGTTGGGAGTTAGTCTGATGAAGGATCTGAGATCCTAAGTCAGCCTGGTCGAAGACAAGATGTCTTTCATCTGAAGCCAATATTATAGTGAGCAAAGTTTGTTCTCAGGTAGAGTGTAAGTTGCAAAAATGCTGTCTTTCCTAGAGTCCAAGATGACTGTATGTCTGGGATATGTGTGTGGGGGAAACAGAAGGGGAAAAGTTAGAGTGGTAGAGAGAGACTGGACTTACCCCAGTGAACATTATTCTCCTTCAAACCTATGGAACTGTAAAGAAAACGTAGGTAGGTGCCAGTGGCTCACACTTGTCATCCTCAAAAGACTGAGAGTTCTTGATTGTAAGCCAGCTGACATGGTAGCAACCAAAACTTCCAGTGTTTGAACCTATGAAAGACTCTACCTGCTTGCCTGTGCTAGAAATAAGAGCATCCATTTAAGAAAAGCTTAGTGGCTACTAAATCCTAAGACTGCATTAAATGAATCCTGTTCTTGGT
The DNA here is from genome assembly GCF_019054845.1 of Dipodomys spectabilis. Taxonomy (NCBI): domain Eukaryota; kingdom Metazoa; phylum Chordata; class Mammalia; order Rodentia; family Heteromyidae; genus Dipodomys; species Dipodomys spectabilis. Next base: position 7,698,329 of record NW_024870746.1, read on the forward strand.
ATTCAAAGAAACAAAAACATATTTGTCACAGAAATTTAGTTGACATCTTACAACTGATCACGTGTGTAGCTTAGATAAATGCAATCACGGTAAATGTCTATATGATCCAGGATTTTGTTTTTACTTTGAAATGGGAGCCTTTGTTGTTTAAAAGCTTATTAAAAACTAAAATCTGGGGGTTAGAGTCATGGCTCAGATGGTAGAATGTCTGCTCATGATCAAAAGCAAAGTTCAGATATGGAGTTTGAGTCCTGGTCTTGGACAAAAAAATAAATAAAGAAAAACTAAGATCTGTTTCTGTAAAAAAGTATCTACTAATAATGAATTAGCTCAGATAAATGTTATACCTGCTGATGATCACTATGTACTCATTAAAAATCAGATATAGTATTGATTAACCTGTGAGATTGGTGTGCAATATCTTTAGGTTAGAACGGAAGCTCCAAAGCCTGGTTCTGCAATCCTAGCTACTCAGGAGGTTGAGCTATGAGGATTATGGCTCAAAGCCAGCTGGGCAGACAAACCTGTGAGACTCTGATCTCTAATTAACCAGATAAAAAGCCTAAAGTAGAGGTGTGTGCTCAAGTGGTACAGTGCCAGCTTTGAGTGCAAAAGCTAGGAAATAGCATGAGGCCATGAGTTCAAGCCCCAGTTCTGGAACAACAGCAAAGCATGCTCCATCACATTTATGGGGGATCATTCTGTACATTGGTGAAATGGGGGTGTTTTATCTCAGACTAAACAAAAGACAGGGGAAAGAGGACTCTGACTGCTCCCCTCCACCCCAACCATAGCTCATAAATGGAGGGTTTTTTTTTTTTTTTTTGAGACATAAAAGATTACCCAGGGTAAGTATCACCCGAGGGTGAATCAGACTGGCATGCTAAAGTCATTAATTACACCAGTTGTTTCTTGATTATATATATTGCTGTGATGACTATTTCTCTGATTATTGCTTTTTAACATCTGATTAATTAATGACTGACTCAAAGATACTCAATACAGTTCTCTGTGATTCTAGCTTGGCATTGCTAAATGTTTTTACTCTTTTGAAATGTTTTTACTTTTTTTGTAGATGTGTATGCATGTGTCTGTTGGTTCTGGGGCTTGAACTCAGGGTCTGGGTACTGTTCCTGAGGGTTTGTTTTTTGTTTTTGTTTTGTTTTTTTTCCTCAAAGGTAGCTCTGTACCGCTTGAACCACAGCTCTATTGCTGGCTTTTTGGTGGTTAATTGGAAGTAAGAGTCCGAGGGACTTTCCTGCCTGGGCTGGCTTTGAACCTAGATCCTTATCTGAGTAGCTAGGCACGGGCCACTGACGCCCAGCTATGAGCCACATAAGTTAGGAACATAAAAATATATTAATGAAGCACTTGCTGGTTGAGGAAATTGTTAGGTTTGGTAGAGAAAGGCTAACTGCAAATTACATTTATTGGCTTAAGTATTTTATTATTATTATTATTATTTTGTTGTTGTTGTGGTTCTAATGCTAGGGATCAAACCCAGAGTCTAAAGAATGCAGGCGCCAAGAACTTACCTATTCCTTTCTGAAATTCTCAGGGATTCCTAGACTCTGGGTCAGTTACTTGTCCTTTGGCACCCCCTTCTGGAAGAATCACTCATAAGTCTGTGCAGCTCTTCCCAGAGGAGCGGCTTGGGCTAGTGGCTGTCCTGCCAGAGAGAAGGCCCCACTGAGGGAAGGCATCTGCTGGGGTGAGATGGTGGAGGGAAGACCAGCCGGCACTCAAGAGCCCAGCAGGCATGTGTACAGAGGCCAAGCCTACAGGCCTGGCTCCTGTCAGTACAGCCCCTTCCATGCTGTGGGCAGGCACTTCCTGGAGGATATAGCTGGTCCTGACACTTATCTTTCACCTTCCACCCAGCACCTGGCTCTTTGAAAACCCTCTCTGAGTGTCTCTCCACATGCAGGGTAATGGGCAGCCCCAGCCTTGATGCAATGGCGCTTTACCTTTTGTTTCCATGCTGCTGCTCTGGTCATATTTCTTCTAACTGCTCAGGTCACATCCTGTGATTTCTGTCCCCAAAGCAGGCCAAGCCTTTGCCTGTGTACTACTTCCCTCTGCCCGGGGTACTTGGTTATCCATTCCTTATCGCAAGTCAGAACTTCTCCTCAAGTCCTGACTCAAATATCATCTCCCCAAGGAATATCCCTCAACTTCCCAGGCAGAAGGAAGGGTTTTTTTTTTGTTTGTTTGTTTTTTATTTCCCTTTTTGGGTGCTCTGAGCTCCTGGTCCCTGTCACTCAGTGTGCTTGGTGCATGGTGATGGTGCATGACTCTGTTCTCTTATTCATCCCCACCCTCTGAGCTGGCCCAGTGTCATATTCTTATTACTTAGCAGAGGGCCTGGCACACTGCGGTACTGCAAAACGATTTATGGAATGAATGAAAGAATAAATGAATGTGCTTCCTGACTGTAGCATTTAGAGATTCACTAATTGAAGGAGGACATCCAAGACAGATGTGTTTAAGTATGGGTCCGACTCCACCCAAGCTCTGGAGCTGGGAGGATGAGCTTTTAGGCAGAAGAAGGATAATCGGTCTTTTGTGATTCTTAGCTGCTCCTATTCCTGCAGGTGGGTCCCTGAAACTGGCTGAGTCCGTCTTAGCCATTAAGTGTCATGACGTCATCTCAGGAATGCAGTTAAGGCTTTGTTGGGCTGCACAAGAATCCGTGGAAAGGGCATCAGCTGTCAGAACTAGAGGCACCAGGGATGGGTAGGATGTGGACTTTGGTGGGGGATCCTCTGCTAACACAGTTGCCTTCTGCCTGAGCTGGACCATCAACTGGATCAAGTACAGCTGGACTGTGGATTCTGAGCAGCCTTGCCCTAACGGCCACAGGTCAGAGCCCTTCCCGAGAGAATGTGGTGGGTGTGTGCTTGTAGCCTCTGGAGAACAGAGCTGGGCAGCGTACTTGCTGCAGAGGGCAAGTGCAGTGTGGACAGGTTTCCCAATGTGTAGCTGGGGCAGCGAGGGGGTTGAGGACTCCAAATGGAAAGTTCAAAGACGTGTGTTTGAATCCAGCTCTAAGTGGGTCTAGTTGTGTGATCTTGGGAAATTCCTTAAACGGAGAGAACTTTGTCCTTTTCTTCTCAGGAAAATGGGGTAACAATGCCATTTTCCTAAGGCCATTGTGAGGAGGAAATGGGGGTAATGTGTAGAAGATGCTGCTCTTGCTAGACATTGGTGGCTTGGGCCTATAATTCCAGCTACTCAAGAGGCTGAGATCTGAGGAATGTGGTTGGAAGCCAGCCCTAGAAGGAAAGTCTGTGAGACTCTTATCTCCAATTCACCACCAAAAAACAAAGAAAAAAAAAAAGGAAGTACAGTTGTGGCTCAAGTGCTAGAGAAAAATAGCTGAGGGCTTGTGTGCACACGCGCGTGTGCACGTGCACGCACACACACAGACAGACAGACAGACACACACTAGTGTGGTGTGTTGCTAGTGCTGGTCTGGCTCCACAGGGGCAGAAGCCATGATTATCATAAAGAATCTGTCCTCTGAGAACAGGGATTCCCATCTCCGTCTCTGTAGGAAGTGGGGAGCAGTAAGTCACAGGCAGCAGAGAGCCACATGAGTGCTTCAAGGAAGCTAAGGGCAGGACCCAGGACTGTAGGGTCACAGGGACTGTGCTGAGGGTATGTCAACTCTTACAAGGGTCATGCAAAAGGTGATGGAAGGGGTAAAGATGGCTGGCAATGCCTGTGTGTCCACACACTGAAGTAAGAAAGAAAACAGCAGCAGAAGAACTGGGTTGAGTTTCCTGGGAGGTATAATTATTTGCCTATCCCAGGCAAAACATTAAAAAAAATTATAGGGGGGGGGAGGGCATCCTGGCGTGGGATATTAAAATTTCCACTGTGAATGACAGAAACACCAAGTCACTTTAGAGTGTTTAGCTTGTCTTCCTAACAGATGGGATGGAGGGGACATGAACACAGCTTTCTGTACCCTGGAGGCCCGAGTCCCAGTGAAGAGATACAGCTGTCTCTGAGCTTGTGCAGGGAAGCTTCTTGAATGAGTGCTTTTGAGTCAGGTTGGCAGGGGGCCAGCCACCATGGGAAGCAAGTCCCCAGGACAGGGTACAGGATGTGGTGGAAAGTTGTGGAAGGAAGCATCTGTCCCTCCTTGGGCTGATCTAGATCAGATGCTACTCTTTTCTCCCAGATTCTCAAGTGTCCCCAACGGTGCCACCTCTTCATCCCTCCCACATTCACCCCCTACCCTGGGCTGGGACCCAGCTACTATGCCAGACACACCAGTGGAGGAGTCCCTCTTCCAGATCATCCATTGTTTTCACCACTATGCCGCTCGGGAAGGGGACATGGAGACGCTGTCCCTGGAGGAGTTGAAGGCCCTGCTCATGGACAATGTGCCCCGCTTCATGGAGAAATTGGTATGTAGGATCCAGGATCAAGGTAGAGGAGGGAGAGGGGACCTGGATATCCACATGGGGTTTGTTATAGTTGAAGGTCAGTGGCGAGGAGAATACTTAGGTAGGCGGAGCTGACTTCCACCAGAATCTCCAATTTGGAGGAGGGAAGAAAGGGAGGCAGTGTGGAGGGCAGGCTCTGCCACTTTTATTTCTCGTCCTTCCCTCTCCAGAGGCTCTCTGCTAATCCCTGAGATTTAGCCCTAATGTGGAAGCTGGTGATTATTCTGACGATCCCAGTCTACACCTCCCTTCTTCTCAGAGGCTCATTTCATCAGTGCCAATGCCACAAGCCTCGCACCACTTTCCCAACCCTTACAACTCTAGTTTTTTTCTGCCCCTTGGTCTGTAGGAGGCCATATGATGCTGTGGGGGTGGCCCTAGGCTGGGCTTGGATAAGAACTATAATCTCCTTTTCGACCTCTTGTCCTTGGAGTTTCTCAGTCGGATGGGCCCAGCTCTGGGCTGCCTGTTTGGAAACCCATCCACTGGGGCCTGGTTATCTTCTCTGTCATCAGGCTTAGCCTGTGATTATGGGGCTCCGTCAGGACTGGAAAACCTGGAAGAGTGTCCACCAGTGCTGCCTTCTGTTCTCTGTCCCATTCCACTGTCTCTGGGCTGTTATCTCTAGAGAATGTCAGGTTCCACCCATTCCAGGAAATGAGTCTCCTTGGATCATCCTGGAGTCCAATGTCCAGCATTGGGAAGGGGCAGAGTTGCAATCTCACCCTCCACTTACTAGAGTGTGCCTCTGAGGTCCAGAGAGGGAGAATTTGGGCAGAACCTTATTGTGTTGAATCCTGCTTCCAGGAAACCCTTTCCTTTCCAGGGGAAAACTCCATGGGGCTATTTCTAGCCTGCCAGGCTCTGCACTTAATTAAAGGGCTCACAATCCCATTTGGAGACAGGGCTCTTGATAATAGGGCCCTCAGGGACAGACACCTGGGCACAAGTGGCAGACCTGCCTGATGGAGCCTGGGCAAGTCTGGAGCCAGGCAGTGGAGACAGCTGGCTGGAGGCAGGAAGCCTCTGGCGATAGGTTTGCAGAACCAGTAGATGGTAGCGGGTGGTGAAGGGAGAGAGGCTGGGAACCTCCTTGCAGCAGATTCCAGATATATTGACTTCCAGAGTGCTCCGCTTGGGGTGAAGCATGCTCATGCCTACCAGCCAAACCTTGTGATAACCTGCTCCATCTGCCATACTCTGGGCCCTGCCCCACCTGTTTTGCCTCCATTTTTCCCATTTCCATGTTCTGCTTGGATCCTTGATTTTCTTCATGCCCCTGCTCCACCTCAGATACCTCCTTCTTCTCCACCATTCCCAGTCCTCAGCTCCACCTGCTAGGGACGTTCTGGACAGTTCCAGGATGTGTGGCTTTGTCCTTCCCATTATTCTGCACTCAGTGTGGTTGACACAGGCGAAGTGTCACAAATAATGTCTAGGCAGATGCTTCTGTAGGCCAATATATGCCCCTGCTTGATGCTGGCCCAGTAGTCACGCTGCGACTCAGGTGTGAGGGACACCTTGCCCTCGAGGAGTGCTCCGTGTAGGAAGGAAGGCAGTGACCTGTGGTCAGGAAGCCCACCTGGGTGTCCCTTCAGGGAGTTTATGGTGTAGCTGGGAAGCCAAACTCCCTGACCGTGCATCTGCAGATCCCAGCTGCTCAGTGCTGCTCAGGATCTGTGTACAGCCCGAGAATGGCACCATTTTTGTCCTCTGTGCACACACCCGTGCCTCATCAGTGTTTTTGCAGACTGTGGCATCGTCATCAAAGTCTAGGAGTGTTGAGTTGTTTCCCTGCAGGCCCATTGCAGGAGGGGCCTGCTCCATCATCCTGTGACCCTCCAGCCCAACCGGGGCTGAGGGGTGGGGGTGGAGTGGGGCTGGTGCTTGGACTGTGTGCCTCCATGGATGGTTGACCCTCTGCCATTCTTCAGGGCCGGAACGAGCCGTACTACATCTCTGAGTTGTTCCGGGCAGCAGACAAGAACAAGGACAACCAGATCTGCTTCGAGGAGTTCCTATACATCTTGGGCAAGCTGGTGAAGGACTACCACCTGCAGTACCACCGGCAGCTGTGTGCCCACTACTGTGCCCAGCACAACCTCTACTAGAGGGAGAGCAGCTGGCCTCCCCACCCCTCCCAGCTGCCCCAGGGAATATGTGGTCTAGCTATGGGCAGCGGAGCAGGAACACTACGGTGTGTGTGTGTGTGTGTGTGTGTGTGTGTGTGTGTATGCACATATACATGTATAAACAGTCTCATAAATGATTCTGCTCTCATTCAGCTCATGGTTCCTGATAACCCCTAATGGTCCAGGAAGATATGGTGAGATGGTTCATTCCATTTGGGAACGGAGGAAGAAACAGCCCTTGAACCCAAGGTGTCCTTGTCAGATGGAGGAAGCACAGCACTGCTTCCAGGGGGCTGTCTGAGGGGGTCGGGGAGACAGCCCCTGCCCTCTGCTTCAGTCTGTGAGGAGGCAGCTCTTTACTCAGTCAGGTGACCAAGAAAGGAAGCCAAGGCTCACAGTCATACTACTAGCTGCTCATTTGGCACAGGCAAGACTAGAGGGGAGCCCTGTAGACAAGGGCGCACTGCATGAACCCTAATCTTGAAGGTGTCCCTGTTTTAAAGGAGATCTTACACAAGGGGAGGAGGATGGGGAGGAGAGGTGCATTTCAAACAGAGGGAGCAGCAGTGGAGACTCAGCATGCATCCAGGAGCAGGGGAAATGCACCTGGAAGTTCTCTAAGGAGAGATCACATATGCTCAGTTTGATTGAGTGGATCTGGACTTTCCAGAGTCTGGGAGACCCTGAAAGTTGAGCATTGGGATTTTAACTTGATCTTGTTTAAACTTAGGAAGGCAGGAGCAGATGCCCAGCTCTGGGTCTTTCAGAAACCATCTGTAAGCTTGGAGGATGGATGAGAAGAGGGAGGTTGGGGATCCCCAGTAGGGGTTTCTGTGCAGCTGAGTAGAGCCAGTGAGGACCAGGTCAGTAGAGAATGGGTGGGGATGGAAGGGAGCAAGTAGACATGAGAGAAATGCAAACATCTCATACACGGGGACAAATTGAGGGAGGAGAGGAAGCCGGAGTGGGGTCCAGGTTTCAGGCACTAGTGACTGATTTGGTGTAGATGGCCTGGATATTACAGGTATCAGGGTGGGAAACAGTGAGCCAGGGAAGGCTGTGTGCTGGATTTTGTGTGTGCTGAGTCAGAGAGAGAAACAGGGCTAGGCTGACAACTCAACCTGGTGGAATGGTAGTCACCTGTCACCAGAAGAACAAGGAGCGGAACCTGAGAACTGTCAACCAGAGCAGGCTTCCTGGAAGAGGGCAGGGTTGGGTCTGTGTTTTGCTAATAAAACCTGATGATAGATATGGGTGTTGCTGCTGACTCTGACTTATTCATGCTTCAGTGGCTCAAGCCTTGCTGTGGTCCCTGATCCCTCCTAACTGAGACCCGTGCCTGTGTGTCAGTACTCTGGGTCACCTTCTCCCTGGGATCCTAGGAGTTGAAGGCGGAAATCCCCCAGAGGCTTTCCTTTGCCTTCAGGCACTGCCATAGCCTGTCTTTGGTGGGTGATCTTTTCTGAGGATGGGTCTGGGAGCTGGTGTCCTGAGTTTACTGAGGTAGAGACATTTAAAAAAAAAAAACATGATGAAGAGGGGAAGGGTCGGCGAATGCATTGCTCAGACTCAATGTATATATGTAAAAATTGAACTAGGAAAATTGAGGGGATGGGTGGGGTTGGGAGAGATGAGAGAGAATTATGAAAGGGTGCTATTGGTTAAGATGCATGTTGAAGTGAGACTCCTTTGAATAACTACTTAAAGATTTAAAAACCCCCACAAACCAAGAGCTCATTTCATTGCTCTTGGGTAGATTCTGCATCCCACTTCCCTTTCGGCCTTACCCCGGGTGCTCTGCTATGATTGTGCTGGGTTCCGGTACCTGGCCTACACCTGGCCCAGCACCAGCACTCCACCACCTTAGCAGGTGTTTGAAGAAGGAATACAAGAAGGTGAGGAGAGGGACTGGAATCTAGTGACCTGGACCTGACTTCCCTCCTGTGGGGCCCCTTGGTCACATCTTGGTTCTGTCATGGTGACAAGAGGCTGGATTACTCAGCCCACATTTCCTCCAGGCCAGGGAGAGTCCTTCCTGCACCTCGTTGGAGAGGTGCTGGGTTCTACCCAAGGATACAACAAGCCCAAGGCCCCTGTGACTTCCTCCAACCCCCTCCTGGGGAATTTCTCTACCAGTTCTGTCTGTCCTCATTTCCTTAGCATCAGGATGGGCTGGGCCAGATCTGTTGGGACACACATCTGAGGACTGAGACATGTTCCTCTCCCCGCAACTTGCCCCATATCCGTTGGTTGATTGCAAGCTCTGCCTTTCCCCAATATGTTTACCCAATTCTTGTTACCCACATCTGTGAAGTCAATTCTTCCTGGCTCCTGGCTCCTGGCTCTCTGTGGAGCCTCAAGGCTGTTTTCCTAAGGGGTGGGGGACACACTTGTGAATGGTGACAGTTCATGGTTTCATTGATCAGTCTATACAGGATTCTGGCAGGAAGCTACAACTAACTCATGACAGAAACTCACTCAAGATCCTGGGGAAGGACCTTGAGAAATGCCTGGGCCTCGATTTCCCCATTGGTCAAATAGAGATAATTGTGCCTAAATAATGTCCACTCCACAAGGTTGCCAGGAATATTAAATGAGGGCATCAATCTTTTCAAAGTAGGATTACAGCTTTGGGGTAAGGCATGTATGCCAGGTCATATAAAATGGTACCTAGAGCATCATAGGTATGAGCTAGGGTCAAACCTTGGTTGAAAACTTGTCATATTATCTGGCAGAAAGGCCACTGGCTTCCAACTTAGAGACTGAGTTACTGTTTGTCAAGGAAGTTAGATGGTTGATGGGTTTGTATTGTGCATTCTTCCAAAAAAATGACCTAAAGTGATTATATGTGAAAAGGAGAATCACCTCATTGGGTGAGGGAAAGGCCAACAGTTCAACTTTGTGCTTATTTATAATCTCCATAGCCACCAAGCACCCAATAGGTGCTAGATCCTGCGAGTGAAGTGAGTGTGGCTTCTCTTCTAGAGAGTCTCCAATCCCCAAAGAGAAGACAGACAATACGCAGGCAGATCATTGTACCAATGGGTCGGTGCTGTGAGGATAAGGTTTGGGTGGCACAGAGTAGATAGTAAGCTGGGTAGGTGGGGTAGGGCAATGAGGGTCAGCGGGTGGTGTCAGAGTTGGATGAGAAGGATGAGGAAATGTCAGTAGGATGTAGAGTGGCTCCAGCAGGCATAGGATGGAATTATGTCACATCGTACCATGTCATCTAAATCGTACAGAGATTAAATATCCTGTCTCTCCAAGGATTTCAGTTTCCTCTTGTGTGTAGTATATACATGACCCCTAAGGTTAAGCAGGTGTAGGTAAAGCACTGAGGAGATTTTCTGACATGTGGCGCATGCGTAGTGAATGTTAGCTGATCTGTATTAGCTGTATTATTAGCTACTCTTACTACAACTTTGGTTGCTCTTGTGGTGTGTGCCAGGCATTGTGCTGGGTCCTAGGAGGCAAAGATGCCTCCTGCAGAGAAAAAGTCTGGCCAGGAGGGTTCCCAGTCTAGCCCAAGAACCAGGCATAGATCAGCAGCACTCAAGGCTTTTGCTCATCTTACTTAGCCCACCCAGCACTCTACACATTTTAAATTAACTTCTTATGAAAATATAATGCACAGTAAGAAAATGGGCAATTTACAGATATTTTGATTTTTTTTTTTGTCAGTCATGGAGCTTGAACTCTGGGCCTGGGTGCTGTCCCTCAGCTCTTCAGCTCAAGGCTAGTGATCTACCACTTGAACCACTGCACCACTTCCGGTTTTCAGAGATCAGAGTCTCACAGACTTTCCTGCCCCGGCTGGCTTTGAACTGTGATCCTCAGATCTCAGTCTTCCGAGTAGCTAGGATTATAGGCATGAGCTACCAGTGCCTAGCTTTGATTCTTTTTTGAAAAAAACTATCTATTTATTTTGTCAGTCTTGGAGCTTGAGCTGAGGGCCTGGGTGCTGTCCCTGAGCCTTTTGCTCAAGGTTAGTGCTCTACCACTTTGAGCCATAATGCCACTTCTAGCTTTTGAGTAGTTATTGGAGATAAGAGTCTCATGAGGACTTTTCTGCTCGAGCTGGTTTCAAACCATGATCCTCAGATTTCAGTCTCCTGAGTAGCTAGGATTATAAGTGGGAGCCTCTGGCACCTAGCTTGCTTCTATTTTTAATCCTCATAAGATAGAATTTTTGTTTTAAAGAGGTCACCATTAAAAATTGAAAAAATTATGGATTTGTGGTCAAATACATATAATATTAAATACATATAGTATTAAATACATAAAACATTGTTTACATTTTTGCCATTTTAAGTGTACATTTCAGTAGTGTTAAAGTACATTTACATTGTTGGGCAACTGAGCTCTGGAACCCTGTTCATCTTGCAAAACACATTCCATACCCATCAAATGGCTGTCCATTTTCCTCTCCTTCCAGCCTCTGGCAGTGAGAATTCTACTTACTGTCCTATGAATTTAATTACACTCAGTAATGCATTTAAGTGGAACTATACAGCATTTGTCTTTTTAGATTAGCTTATTTCACTTAGCATGCTGTCTTCAAGGTTCGTCCATGCTGTAGCTACAGTCTTCCTTTGTAAAGGCTGAATGTTATTCTATTGCACGTGCACACCACAACTGATTAATCCACTCATTCATTGGTGGGCATGAGTTCTTTGTCCCCTTTGGTTATTGTTAACAAAGCTGACATGGACCTGTGTGTACAAACATCTTTTTGAGACCCTGCTTTGGACTCTGACTGTAGTCATCTACAAGTGGGATTACTGGATCAGGTGGTAACTCATTTTTTTTTTTTTTTTTATTTGCCTGGGCTTTAACTCAGGGTCTTGGTGGCTTGAACTCAGGGTTTGGGTGCTGTCCCTGAATTTCTTTGCACTCAAGGCCTGTGCTTTACCACTTGAGCTACAACACCATTTCTAGCTTTTTCTATGATAACACAATGTTTATCAAGGAACTACCATGCTGTTTTTGATAGAAGTTGTACCATTTTATATTCCCAGAAACAGTGTTCAATTCCTCTATGACTTTGTCAACCTTTTTTTTTCTTCTGTCAGTTATGGGAGCTGAACTCTGGGCCTGGTGCTGTCCCTCAGCTCTTCAGCTCAGGGCTAGCACCCTAACACTTGAGGCACAGAACCACTTCTAGCTTTTTTCTGCTTATGTGGTGCTGGGGAATCGAACCCAGGGCCTCATGCATGCAAGGCAAGCGCTCTACCACTGAGCCACCTTCCCAGGCCCTGTCAACCTTCGTCGACATTCAATTCCTCTATGACTTTGTCAACCTTTGTTGTTTTCTGCTTTAAAACAAAGTAGTATTCAACTGAACACAGGTGATGATTTGCCTTTCCCGAATGACTAGCGATGTTAAGCATTGTTTATGTGACTATTAGTCATTTGTATATATTCTTTGGTGATATATCTGTTTAAATCCTTTGCCCATTCTTTTATTGGGTTGTTTTGTTGTTAAGGAGTTGCTGAAGCTCTTTAACATTCTGGATATTAACTCTTTGTCAGAAACACAATTTAGAAATGTTTTCACCCATCCCATGGGTTCAAAGAGTATTCTAATGTTAATATCTACTTAATAATTGACATAACTAATGTACTGAGAGGGTAGGTCACTAGTTCAAGGTCACAAGGCTAAAAAGCAAATAGTATAATGGAGCCCACATGGCCCTGGAAACCTGAAGGAGACAGGCTAATTCCATTTACTACCACAAGGAGGAGATGATGGCCCAGCTTTGGTGAAACACAGGGTCAATATTAGTTGACTTGATGCAGGAAGGAAGTCATGCTCTCGTTAGATCACCTTCTGAAGCCTGATTCTCTAGGATTCAGTGCAACGATGACACATCTGCCACGGGAAACTTGAGGGTAAATCCCTTCACCGTTCTAGACCCGAGTTTCCTCATCTGCAGACCAGGCAAGTTCTGTATCCTGACTTCCTAACAGGCATTTTCTGAGGCTCTGAGATAACATGAATATGAAATGTATTGTGCTATGAGAAAAATCGTACCACAGATCTTCAGCCATGGAAGTGTTGATCGGAGTGGGCATTTTGTTAGTGGTGGTAGATAGGAATGGGGTATTTGCTTCTGAAATCTTGGGAAAGTGGTCACTTCCTCTTCTCTGATTGGGAGTGAAGATGTCTAGCTTCTCCCAAGAACCTGCCTTCTCACCACACCAGGGCTGGGTTCTTCAGCCCAGGATCTTGGGGTCTGGCATATAACAATAATCATCCCAGAGAGGGTTGAAAGTTCCCTGCTGTGTTCCTGCATTGGCTTGGTACCTTGTGCACTGCAGAGGGACTTCAAATAGCCCAGGACACCCCCCAGCTTGCACAGTGGAATGAATGGTCATGGTGAGTGTGGATAGCAGGGTAGGAACTGGTCCAGTCTTTGACGATACACATCCCCATGAAGACTCCAGGAAGCCCCCCAAACAACTCCCACAGCAAGATTCCAGCTTTCATTACCAAAAGCCAGCAGCTGAGCCCTGTTTTCTTTAGCCTTTTTGAAGTCTTTAGATCTGGTTGAGTAGCAGATGAAAGCTTCTGGGGGAATGCTTTTCTATGCACATACTCAAAATGCTACATTCAGCTTCAGTTTTGGAGAGTGCACTTACGGGTACCCAAAGGCACCCAAGTAGCATCAGAAACACCAGAGAGGGCTCAGATGTGGGGGTCTGGGAGAAGAAAGGGACAGGCTTCTAGAGTAAAGGAGTATGTGCTACAGTCCCCTCCTATCTCTTCTGCCAGGTGGTGCCCAGCAAATGCCTTCTGCCTTACTCTTCCCTACCTTCCTGGCCCTCAGAGATGTTCAATCTACATAATAATTGGCACATCCACCTGGTTGGGAAACCAGGGATGTTGCAACTCTGCAAGGGATTGCTGCTGCAGAATGGCCCGAGGCCAAGCCTTCCGCTATAAAAGGGAGCTGATGCTCAGCCCTGTACCTCCGTTGTCAACTCTTGTTTCAGGGACACTTGGTAAGTGAGACTGTCCAAGTCTGCCCTCTGCTTTAGACTTCTCTTAGGGGGAGAGTTGGGAAAGTGGACTAATCTTCTAGAGAAGAGAGAACATTCAGGGTAGTTTGCTGTCAAGATCCTGGGGCTCAGAGAGGATTAGAGTGAGACAGGGAAGAGGAAGGAATGTTCCTCTAGCACTGTGCAGTGGATGAGGGCATGTTCCTTCCATAAGTGTGTGTGTGTGTGTCTGTATTGAGCCCTCTCCCATGCCTATATCCATATTATCCCACTCCTTCCCACCAGAGCCACAGACACCTGTTGGTTTAGCTATTTGGATGGTGTAGGCCAGGCCAAAGACACTACTAGAGTTCCAATGGTATCTCTTTAGTTTCACTCTCTACCACCCCCATGTCAGGATTCCCGTGTGGCTCTTCTTTTCAGGTGGACACATCACTGAGCACCATGCCGTCTGACTTGGAGTGTGCTTTGGACGGGATAATTGATGTCTATCACAAGTACTCCCTGACACAAGGGAATTATCACTCCCTCTACAAGGATGACCTGAAGAAGTTGCTAGTGGCAGAGGTTCCTAACTTGTTGAAGGTGAGGAGGGGCTGGCTGTGTTTGGGGTTCTCTGCCTGGTTCCAATCATGCCAGTGTCTCTGAGCCACTGTAGATAGACATGCCTCAGTTTTCTCCAAGATCTTTTACCCTTTGACTTTCCCCCCCCTCAATCTTCACAGAACAAGGATGCAGACACCTGGTTCAAAGTTTTGGATGTCAATTTAGATGGGGCAATCAACTTCCAGGAGTTCCTCATATTTGTGATAAAGATGGGTGTGTTAGCCCATGAAGACAGCCACAAGAACTAGCAGAACTGTGCAGGCTTGGAGAGCGGCACATGGGCATGTTCTTATAGAATAATAAAGTCATTCATACCTCAGGACTCTGAATCTCTTGCTTTTCTTTTTTGGAATAAGGCTCCAGGGGGTGAAGGAAGGGTTGGAAAAACTCAGAGGTTGGGGCTGGGAAGGTGGCTCAGTGGTAGAGCGCTTGCCTTGCATGCCTGAGGCCCTGGGTTCGATTCCTCAGCACCACATAAGCAAAAAAAGAAAAAAGCCAGAAGTGGTGCTGTAGCTCAAGTGGTAGAGCGCTAGCCTTGAGCTGAAAAGCTGAGGGACAGCGCCCAGGCCCAGAGTTCAGGCCCCACGACCAGACCGCCCCCCAAAAAAAAGAAAACTCAGAGGTTGAAGAAAATTGTCGTGTGCTCACCTTCATCGCACTTTGGGTGTCTGTGCTTGTAAACATCATCTTGTGTCTTCATTGCATGCTCCCTAGGCTTTTCAATCTCTTCCAGCCCAGACTTAGAAAAAAGTCTGCAACACCAGAGCTGTTTTGCAAGTGGTTCTTAAATGAATGATTTGGGAACAGAGTGATGTTAAAGCACTGAGCTAAATTTGAATTTCCAGCTAAATAAATTAGACTGGGCTCTTGGGATATTAGGGAAGTAGCTATGTAGATGTGTATGTGTGTGTGTGTGTGTGTGTGTGTGTGTGTGTGTGTGTGTGTGTTGTGAGAGAGAAAGAGAGGCTGATGTACTACTATCTGTAGAATCTCATTTTAAATAACACTAGAAAAGCCCTCCCCTTCTTTCTGCAGTTCAACCATAAGAATTTCAGAAGCTTTCCTTCCCTATCTATTCCCACCCCACCAATAATACCAACCCAATTAAATGGTATCTGAAAGGGTGGATGGGTCAACATGTCAATAATGTTCACATCAAAGGATAATTCCCCCAAATGCTCCTCTAATTTCTGATGATCTATGAATTAACTAAACTAACTTCCCAATCATTGCAACCACGGAGCTATCCAAAGGCTTGGTAAAATGAGATGGCCAGAGACGAACGGGCACTTTTCACCAGCGATTAACCGCCTAAAAGGAAGTTTTAAACTGTGGCTTGAGAAACTGCCATCCTCACGTAGGTGCTGTGGCAGTGGTGTCAGCGATGGGGTGGGGGTAGGGAGCTGTCATCAGAATAACTAAACCAGAGTCCTTGACTCGGCCAGTCCATACCTCTGTGAAATGAAATTGCCATTGATTCCACAACCATTATCAATCAATATTTTGAGTGTAGGCACAGAACATTCTTCTCTGGCTTCCACTAGATGCTTAAAAACAACAACAACAAAATCCTCAACAAGGTTAAAAACATTGTTCCCAGCTGTTGGCTTCTGGAGTATTGCTGTGGACATTATGTTTTTGGGGCTGGTTAGAATATTTGTGGGGCTGTGTGTTGCCCAAAGGCTGGACTAGTTCCTGCTCTGTTCCCAAAGCTCCTTCATGATCTATTCTGTTCTGCAAGCTGGGGGTGTCCTGTGCTCAGGGAGACCAAAGGCTGGCTTGAAATCCCTGTGCATCACACAAGGCACCAAGCCACTGCACAAACACTGCACAAACCTTCAACCCGCTCTGGGATGATTATTATTGTATATTGGACCCCAGGATCCTGGGCTGAAGAGAAGAAACTCAACTCTGGGCTGATGAGGAGAGTTGTTTGGAAAAGCAAGACATACCAGGTGGCCATTGCACCAGGGTTATACCAGTAGTAACCTCTGCCTCAACAAAATCCTTCTTGGGTTAATTGGCTTCCAACAAGATGACTCACTTCAGATTACTAGACTTTTTGTTTGTAGTAGATTTAAATACATTAAAACACGAATGAACAGGAAAAGGAAGAGCTTAATCTCTTACGGTCCAATGTTTTTAATTACCTGCCAGCTTTATTATCAACAACAGATCAGTGAAAATGGTTGGCAGAAAGCCTGCTGAAAGGTACAAGTGGGAAATAAAGTGGAATGGGAATCTAGTTCTGGCATACAGACATGGGCCCCTGCTAGGGTAAATGGGAAGCTCAGGGAGTGAATTGCTTCTTTCTCAGTGTTGCTAAAGGCTATCCTTCTCCATTTCTCAAAGCTAGCTCTGCCCCAAGTCAGGACCATGAAACACACTCTACCATGCAGAAATAAGGCCTAGTCACTTCCGAGAGGAACCATAGTCATCTTGCCACAATTTTCTCCAACACATAGTCTGAAGGTGAGTAGCAGGCACCAAAATGATCCAGAGGGAAAAAAGACAGGAAGGTTCTAGGTTCATCTATCTACATCTCACCTTCATTCAACAGAGTATAAAGTGTAGACAACTTAACTCAGTAATATACCAGAGAAGCAACCACCTTGATTCTACATCTCAGTTACCTAAGAGGGATGGTAGTGATGATTATGATGATGATGATGATGGCAATGATGGTGATGTTCATGATGGTGTGTGTGTGTGTGTGTGTGTGTGTGTGTGTGTGTGTACGCATGCATGCATGCTGAGGTTAAGGACAACATATCCTAGTATCTTTGATTGCGCTTGAAAGTAGACTTTAGATTTGCTAGTAACACATTGTTTGGGGGAAAGATTTACTGTTATTACTGTTATCGATAACATTTACCTTTATCTGAAAGCTCAGCAAGTCTGCTTTCTCAGTGCTCATAAGAGAGGCCATCAGGCAGGTGGTGTTTGGAGCCCTGTTAAGTTCAACCATAAGTACTGGAGCACTGGTTGTGAAGGGCAGGATTAGTGCTGAGCTACCAAGAGTTGGTTCCAGAGCTCATGGTTGGGCAGAGGAGGAGGCCCAGGTAGAGCTAGTGGAGAAGGTAAGGAGGGAAGTTCCCCAGAGCTCTGTGGGGGAGCAGATTTGGAGATCATCATTTACAAACAACATTTCATGCATTACAGGAACCTCCAAGCACAGTCAGTCCGGGTTTGTGGCTCAGCGTAAGGTGATTTGGTTTCCGATTTCCCCAGCTGCAAAAGAAAAAAAAACAAGGCATTGGGAAGTTGAGAAAGAAACAGCTTGGGCAGGAACTCTCCTGCAACATTTGAGCCCACAAAAGAGATCTTGCTTCACCCACTGAGGCAGATCCAGCCACTGAGATTTCCTTATAAGGATGACCTTGTCTGAAATTTTGCTTTTGCATTTTCTTCACCCAAGGGTCCTGGCTTTCTTGTGACAATTGTCTAAAATGGCATGGGGAAAATCTGGAATTGGACAACTGTTCTTTAGCAACTGAGTAAAAGAGCTACTTCCAATGGGAAGGACATTTTCTACTTGGGGAACCAAATCCTTTTGGTTGGGTCCAGATTCCATTCGATCTAAATTCATATGAGCAGAAGAGGGGAGGGAGTTATACCCATGCTTACTGGGCTCTAGCTGTGTGTCAGTGTGAAAGGAAAATAATTTCAAACTTGGAAAAAGACAAAATGTTTCTGATCTCACTCTACTGTCTGAAGTAGGTCTTGCTTCTTCCTTGTCATTCTCTGATATTTAAGAAAAGTAAGTGGCAAAGTACATTTAACTAACAGCTCACAACAGGTAAAGAAGAGAAACTTTAGATCTGCTGGACAGGGTCATATGGTTTTATAGTTTAGCTGAGATGTTAAACCCAAACTGCCATGGTTTTTGCATCTTGTTAAATATTAAAAGGGTCAAAGTTAAAAAATTGTATTTTTGCTTAAGTATTTCTTTCTGGAAGTCTTTATATATTATTGAATATTCTTCCAATTAGGTTTCTGTCTGTCTATCTATCTATCTATTCATCTATCATCTATTTTGGCAGTGATACTGCTTTATTTTCTGCTATGGTGGCTGCTGGTGACCCATTGGAACCCTGAAAGAGTTACAGCTCTTTTGATGGAATCTTGGCAACTCCTGCCTGGATGGTGCTCTGAAGCTGGCTGCCTTGTGTTGCCTGCTGTTCTTGACTCACAGGGTCTTTGTTTTCAGGAATTAAGGGAATGAAATCCATGGACAATGAAGGGTAAGCATGGAAGTATGGAGTTATTCAAGTAAGAAGAAGAAAAAAAAGAACTCTTGATGAGCAAGGGTGGTCCTGGGAGGGAGTTGCTACACAATGGGCTATGTCTAGAAATTTTTATCTGTATAGCTTCAGGCATTGATAAACTTCTATGATAATTAGATGCTTGGAAGAACCAATGAACGTTGCTCATTGATCTTGTCTATGATATTTTGATTGGTTGTGAGCTTTTTTTTTTTTTTAGCTTAGTTACCATCAGTTTATTATAAAAGGGAGATATGGAAATTATTTACATGATGAAAGATCTCAGAACTTCCATGGAATGGGCAGCTTCACAGGATGCCATTTTAGTGATGTATTTACTCTACATACTTCCCAAGAATGTCACCATCTCTAAATAATAAATAATCCTTGTCATCTAGAACTACTTTGGTGCCTCCATATTCTGGGAGAAGAACTTTATCACCCCCTTTCACACTAACTGGCTGAATCTCTCCACCCTTTCCTTTAGAGCCCGATCCCACAGCCACTACTGTGGCTTGCAATACTTTTCCTTGAGACTTTTCTGGAAGCATAATGCCTCCTTTGGTTACAGTTTCAGCTGTACTCCTTTCGACCAACACTCGGTCAAACAGAGGAATGAACTTCCTAAATGCTTGTCTGGCCATGACTCTTCGTGGAGTCTGCTCTCACGCCGACGCTGCAAGGAGACATCCCTGGTTGTGAGCTGTTAGCCATTGCAGTTTGAAATTTACCTGTGGTTTCCACTCAAGTCTGTCCTACCTTCCCTTTTCCTGCATCTCTGGAACAAAGTGAAGGTTGAATTTTTTGGAATGTACTTTGCCTTGTACCTAGAGATGTCTTTTTCCAGGTCTATTGCCCTAACTGTGCCCAACTGTGCCTGGCTGTCTGACTAACCTACATATTCAGTGGTAATGGGATTTGAACTCAGACCTTACACATGTCAGGCAGGCTCTTGAGTCATATAACTTCAACACTTTTTGCTTTTGTTATTCCTCAAATTGAGTCTCCATTTTTTACCTTGATTGGCCTGGAAAGAGTCTCTTGATCTCCCAAGTAACTAGTCCCATTGTGCCTTGTTCCAACTATCTTTTTTAAGGAAAAAAGATAAAAAAAGATATGTCTACTATGTGTGTTAATAATTTTGCTTTTTTAGTATGAGACACAGTGGTAATTTACCTCATTACTGTCTTGTAACAACCATATAAGAGAGGTAATCACTATTACTATTTCATATATGAGAAAATTTAGAGGGGTAAAGAAATGATGGTGTTTACCAGTCTGGGAAGTGGCAAAGCTAAGATTAGATTCCTCTCTACCATAGGTCAGAGAGTCTACTTCAGACCGGAGATGCTCTTTTGAAGCTATTTTTCCATCCAGCCTTCCCTTTGTATGCTTCTCTAACTCTTTCTCTTTAACCCCCTGCAGGGTCTTTGCAGTCCACAGTGACAGGTCATGAAAGGAGGTGCCTGATGGACTTTGTTCTTGTTCCTGCTCACGCTGCAGGGCCTGAGGTATTAGCAAGTCTTTCCTGGTATGAGCAACCTTCCTGACAAGGCTGCCCTTCTCACACATTGAATGAGAAGACTGGTATTTCAGCTTCTCTAAACTCTTAGGGTATTCCCCAGTAACAATTCCTTCTTCCTCTTAGAGTGGAGGAAACTTCCTTCTAGTCTTAGAAGCTCTGAAGTTTCCATTAGCCAACGCCCATTTGATTGGAGAGAGAAGGTAATCTGGAACATAGATGTAAAATCAGACAGATTTTAGGCATCGCCCATGGCACAGGAATGCATGTACATTGTGCACATTTGCCCTGCTACCTATCTCATGGCCAAACCAGACAGGCTTTGCACAATTGAACTAGAGACCCTAATAATGACCACTCTCTGACCAGGGGATGTGTGCTCCCTTGACTTATATATTCTTTTATTTTTGCCAGTCCTGGGGGTTGAACTTAGGGCCTGGGCACTGTCCCTGAGCTTCTTTTGCTCAAGACAAACACTCTGCTACTTGAGCACCACTTCTGACCTTTTCTGTTTATGAATTGAACCCAGGGCTTCATGCATGCTACACAAGCACGCTACCACTAAAACACATTCTCAGCCCAAGCTTATATAGTCTTTGTAGTGTGCTTGTCACCTTCAGATGGAGCATCTTCCTGGGAATTTTGGGTCCTCAGGGTTGTGTGCAAAATAGCAGTTTGAACTGGGAAAACTTACACCGTGATATCAGAGGATTTCCTGAGGTAGCTTTTAAGGAATTCAAATCATTCTGCTGTGTTCTCAAACTGGCACAAGCACACAGTTCATGGAAAAATGGTATCCAACCTGTTGTTGACTTTGGCAGTGACAGCTAATCTTACTAGTCAAGCTATTGAGGACCAACAAGACTCCCTGAACTCACTGAGCAAAGGGGGCCAGACATGTATGTGGACTATCAATTGGGATCAAAGAGTGACAGTTGGGACACACTCCATGCATGTGAATAAACTGACAGCATAGATCAAAGCAGAGAGAGCTGGGTAAGGGGTGGATGTGGGCACAGGAGAGCAAGACATGATGTCCTGGTTGCTGGCCTTCTGTATGATTACCTATTCTTGGGGCTCAGGAACTTGGGAAATGGGTACTTCACATACCTGGATGTACCTGAGAGGGAACTGGTGTACTCAAATGAGCACAGATATGGACAAAAGCCTGGGTTGTCTCCTACTGACTTGTTGGTATGACTGTTTGATAAAGGGACACTGAAAACACAAATGTCTCAGGATGAATGGTACAGATTGAAAAATGAAGTTCCCAGGAGGCCAGTGGCTCTATCCTCCTATCAAAATGAAAGGTAAAAAGAGGAGACCCAGACTTTTCTTGGACTCATGGTATCTGGGACCTACATATGACAATCTGTAGGTCCCATTAGGAGAAGCATTAAACCTATGCCATTGGGAGGTGGGAGTGAATTCTGACCCATGGTAGTAACAGGTGCAACAGGGCATTTTTGGATGCTGGCCTGTGGTTCTCGCTGCTGAATGCATTACAGGTGTTGACACCTTGGCTGCACAGAACATCCCTGCTGCCTGAGGGGCTGAGCTGCTCACAGCTAAGAATTGGAGCCACAGCAGTAGGGCATATGCACTCTTGCCTGCCACATGCCTAAGCTATCCCAGCCACATCTGGTTATTCAAACAAGAGAAGTGGAGAGCAGGACACTACTTTGATAATTCAGGACTTGGTGCAGACATGAATGTTATAAAAAACCCTGTTCTCAAGGTAACAGGCATCTGAGACACAGAGATGGTCACAAGCTGAATACCATGGCTCTTCCCTCGGTGTCTGTGGTGAAAGACATTGTCATTATTGCCAAGCAGTGGCAACCCATTTTGGAGATTATTGTACTATTGTCTTGGTGAATGCCTTTTTCTCAATCCCTTTGAGGGTTGAGGATAGGGAGGGTTTGCATTCATTGTAGATCTTTCCATGGTATGGCTTCACTGGGCACCTGTGAGGAACACCTCAACTCCCACATATAGTATACTATCAGAAGGTTGAGTTTGGCTTTCAATGAATCCAAGTCTGCCAGGTGCTGGTGGCTCATGCCTATAATTTTAGCTACTCAGGAGGCTAAGATCTGGAGATTGAGATTTGAAGCCAGCTTGGGAAGACAAATCCAAGAGATGCTTATTTCCGATTAACTAGCCAGAAATGGAGGTATACCTCAAGTGGTAGAGCACCAGCCTTGAGTGAAACAGGCAAGTGTGTGTGTGAGAGCCTGAGTTCAAGTCCCAGTAACTGTACAACCCTATCTCTGAACAACAATAACACAAGCCCAAGTCTCCATGACAAGATTTGGTCATCCACAACATGCAAGTGGAGCAGGAACTGTGCTAAGTCATTGACATATTGAGCAATGGCTGATAAAGTACTGACCTTGAAGGAGTCCAGGGCCCAGGACAATAGGTGCAATTCCTATGGGCCACTTAGATAGGATGTCAAAGAAGAATCTCAGATATAGTCAAGAGAACATTTTTGGCCCCAATGGCACCTTTTATAAAGTGGAGGCCCAAGATTAAGCTCTTTGGGTATTGAAGGCCACCTGTACCCAATCTGTTCTTTTGGGCCTTTTAGTCAAGGTGACTAAAAAAATTGCTAACCTTAAATGAGGTCATTTTAGCAGCCAGTTGTGGAAGCAAGTAGATGAATTTCAGCCCAGGCACTGCCATTGAGATCTTTTCTTAAAGCCTGCTCACCCAATGGAATTATAAGTACTTGAATCTCTGTGACTTTGGCTATAGGAACTTACTACTGGAATGCATGGGCCTCTCAGATGAAGAGGATGACATTGAGTCCTTGGTAACACTTCTGGCTGCACCAGAAACATCTCAGCTATTCTAAAGACACAGTGGAAACAGATAAGTTTTCCCCTGTTGGTTGCAAACAGTGGGTGTATCTGAAGGATCGTTTGACTCTTTAGCAACTTCTGCTGGAATCTAGGAGGCTCCTCCTACTTGTTTTAAGGTCTTTATGGTGTACTAGGATGTATTCTGCTGTGGGTCAACAATATTGCATTCTGATTGTATCAGTTCAGGTGTCATACAGATTTAATAGCCAGACCTTGGGCCCTAGATTCAGGGAGGACTGAGGGTATATGAAATGAATTAGCATTGCTAAATGAGATACAGTAGAAGATGCAGTAGCTACAGAGATGCAGTAGAAGAAACAAATCCCCCTAATAGTCTTGGCTGCTTCAGTGATCTAGTTGCCTTTGGTATATAAAATCCAATAGATTATTTTTAAAGTCAGCTCAGTGCAACATGGAGACTGCAGATAGATGACACTCTATATACCACTGGTGGTTGTCCTGAGTTTTTTTTTTTTTTTTTTTTGCCAGTATTGGAGATTAAACTCAAGGCCTGGGTACTGTCCCTTAGCCTTTTCTGCTCAAGGCTGGTGCTCTACAACTTGAGCCATAAGTCTACTTCTGGCTTTTTGGTGGTGTTAGTTGGAGGTAAGAATCTCATGGACTGGGCTGGGAAGGTAGCTCTGTGGTAGAGCGCTTGCCTTGCATGCATGAGGCTCTGGGTTCGATTCCTCAGCACCACATAAGCAAAAAGAAAAAAAGCTGGAAGTGGTGCTGTGGCTCAAGTGGTAGAACACTAGCCTTGAGCTGAAGAGCTGAGGGACAGCGCCCAGGCCCAGAGGTCAGACCCCACGACCGGACCTAAAAAAAAAAAAAAAAGAATCTCAGGGACTTGCCTGCCTCAGCTGGATTCAAACAGTGACCATCAGATCTCAGCCTCCTGAGATTGCAGGCATGAGCCACTGATGCCTGGTGGTTTTCTTGAATCTTGAACTGCTTTACTATGAATCCTAGGCTTCTGCTGCTCATGGTTGCCAATTTGTGAGTAATAAAGTTTTTTTTGCCTTTATCACCCTTGTGTGTGCATGTGTCCTGCCTTATTGGATTCCTGCAAATGGTAAAGTAACCAGTGGGAAGTGAACCTACTTCACAGGTAGTGGTTACCCTACTCCAAATTTAGGGAGTGTAATGGATAAACCAGAAGGAAGTCATGGAGTTATTGGTTTATCTTCTTTTCTGGAAACTTTAGGGTCGGTTCTGAAAATGTTCTGCTCCAGCTTTGCATCCTTGAACAACTTAGGGAGAACACTCCTTGCTTCCTTGGCCTCATTACCTCCATCGACATAAACAATTGAGGGGATATCCTATTTGTTGAAACTGAGGACATGCTAACCTACCCCTAAAACAACGAACAGCATTGCCTCTGTTTTTCTGGCATACCTGTGTCCATCCACCTACTGTAGCTTGGGTCTGGAATCTTCCCCAGCAGTTCACATGTTGGATGCTAGGTCCCCAGGCTGCTGCTCTTGTGGGATGTAGTGAAACCTTGGAGAGGTGGAGCCTAGCGAGAGGTCCTTGGAGATGGTCACTGGAGATGTGTCTCAGTGGGGGTGGGGGAGCGGGCTTTGGACTTTATCCTCTTTCTCTCTCTCTTTGTTCCATGGTTCCTGATATGAAAATAGTTTCCTTCTGCCATATACTGTCACCATGAGCACCACAGGCCCAAAGCAATAGGGCCAATGGACCACGTGTCAAAATCTTTAAAACTGTGAGAAAAGCCAATGCTTTCTCTTTTATAAGTTAATTTTCTGAGATAATTCATTATAATGACAGTAAGCTGACACACACTAGCCTCTTTTTTTGTCAGTTGTGGAGCTTTAACTCAGGGCCTGGGGGCTGTCCTTGAACTTTTGTTCTCAAGGCTAATGCTCTACCACTTTGAGCTATAGATCTACTTTCAGATTTTAGGTAACTCCTGGTACCTGGTGGTCAGGCCCCTTAAAAGTTGGGTCTGGGCTGGGCATAGGTGCTCAAGTCTGTGCTGGCTGGGCTGAATGTCCCACAATGGGTCTGGGTGAAAGGCAGTAGAAGAAACATGCAAAAAATCATAGTAGTCTGCTTCCAGGACTTTCTCACATGTTCTTTCTGCTATGCTCAACTCCAGGAACAAATGAGGCTGAGGCAATAACCTCACAGATGAAGATATAGGCTCACAGAGGTCAAGGTTGCCCAAGGGCTCAGAGCTGGTCCAAAGACCCTCATGGGGCTCCACACTGGGCTGGCAAGCAGTCTTGGTCCCAGCTCATGGGCTGAGTGAACCTGGGTCCCAGCCTAGCATGGACAAGCTATAAGCTTGTCATCCCGACAGTCCTTGGCACTTCCTCTCTTTCACTGGGTAAACTTTTTGTGTTATGGCTTAGAAAGGTATCTGAACTCATTTGGTTGTAAGTTCTGGAAGGACAGCCATCTTTTCTTCTTAGTTGTTGTTCCTGCATTCCTGAGCTTAACCTGGTGTTTTTCATACAGTGATTTTGGGGGTATGGGCTGTCCCCAACATAGGCTCTATGGTTGTATGGTTTGTAATAATTAGTATAAGCCTAAGTTAGTCCTGACAGAGAATCATACTAGCTCAAGATCTATGAACATATGACCACACAAAATGAACTCTAAAACACAGAAACAACAGGTTTTTTTTTTTTTTAAGCTGTCAACCTTGATGTCGACAATGTACTGTATTTAGTTCTTCCTTCTTATTTTATTTCATTTTTCTTTTTTCCATTGGTTTATCCCTGACAATCTCTGTCTCTGATTGTAGTAGCCTCTATCTTGTAGATGCATTTATATGATTGGGGGAAGGGAAATAACACAATGCTGAAAGAAGTACAAAAGATGACCTATTACAACAAAGATACTCACAGGACACTATGTCGGAAATGAACTTTACAATTTTGTGGTGGTGTTGGGGGAGAAGTAGGGGGAAGGAAAGGATGGTAGAAAACAACAATGGAGTGGGTAACAATGTTCAATGAGAAAGGTACCTTACTCATGATGTAACTAATTCCTCTTACAGCATCTTTACAATAAAATAAAATTAAAAAATGTATATGCTAAAAAATAAAAAGAAAATCTGAGGACATACATTTTTAAAAAGGTCAATTGGGAATTGACAAAGACTGGGGGAAAAACTCATCAGGAACAGATACAAGATATTTTACAACTACCAAAAATCTTATTTCTAAAACAAGATGGATAAACAGGATTTTTAAATATGTCTATTGACATTTGGGGGGGGGGTGGGATTGTAGTGGCAAAGATTTTAAAGGCAGACAATGTTGGATTTGACACTTAGTTACTTAACTTTTGAATGCAATTTCTCCTGTCAGGGCCAGAAATGTGCAGGGCATTTCAGTGTGGATGGGTGGGTGGTGTCGGGTTTTGCTTCAGGATGAGTGAAATCTGAGTGGCTCCTGTTACAGTCAAAGCCACAGGTCAAATCTGCTCTTGTGTAACTGTGCCATGTCAGACAACTATCTCAAGATGAATCATAGAGAGATTTCTTCACGCAAGGTTGAAGCTGAAGCCTGGACTGTCTTATAAAAGCCTCCTTGCCTGGGGTCTAACACGAGTGCTGATTTCTAGCTAAAGCTCCACACTTGAGCACTGAGTGGTAAGTACCCTTTCCTTGACTGGGTCCTTCAGTGGTCCATAGGCTTGTGGTTGTTGGTGGCCATGTTGCAATCACAGTGTTGGAAACCACAGATCTCTATTTTTACCTGGGCACTTCTGGGCTAACACTGTAGTTTGGATTCAATTCAAGCTCTTCATAGGAGTGGAGTTGTAATGGTCTTTAGGGGACATGAAGCCAAAAAAGTGAATAGCCTGGCCAACCCAAAACCCTTCCTAGATGAGTTTGAGTGAGCAATAACTTCCAAATGATCCTGCCTGGTGGGTGAGGTGGTAGGGGGCACCATGGCTAATTGGAAGAATATTTTTTTTTCTTCAGACTTTAGACATGGTCACATAAACTTTTCTTCCCTATTCTATCTACTTAAAAATTTCACCATGGGTTAAACGGAGTAAATCTGGAGGACTTCATGCTTTGAGTCCTAGAGGCAGAAAGAGGGAAGAGTAGACATTGAATGGGGTAGGGGAGGAATTGCCACGAGATCTCCATTGTCTTCTAAGAGGTTAACGTGAAGTTGCGAAGATGCCTACACTGGAAGACTACTTGGAGGGCATCATCAATATCTTTCACCAGTACTCAATTCGGACGGATCATCCTGACACCCTCACCAAGAGTGAGCTGAAGAAGCTGATTATAAGGGAGCTTGCAAACACCATCAAGGTAGGTGATATTCTTTTCATCACCATTGCTGCTCTCCCTTGCGGAAGGAATGGCAGATCCTGGAGGAGGATGGTGGAACATGAGTTGGGGTGGATATTGCTCTAGTTTGAACTCCCAAGGATATTCTCTCCCTGTGGTGGAGTAGGGCCTCGCCTGCCCCCTCTCAGGAACTCTCCAACCCCTTGGCTTTGCTTATTTTTCTCCTGGGATCTGTTTCCTCATAAGTAAAGGGAGTGGTGGGTGAGGTGAACTTTAGAGCATGTTCTAGGTCAAGCCTTGTGTGACTCCAGGATGGTTCATGACATGTACAACCTCTTCTTCTTCTTTTTTTGTCGTGTGCCGTTTAATATCTTAATGTTTCTCGGCCTGCCTACCCCGAACCCTGAGGGATGAGAGGTCTGAGAGCAGTGGGGAAAAGAGTCTTAATGGAGGTTTTGAGCTCAAGGGTTTCTGCTTTTTCTTTCTCTTAGAACACCAAAGATCAAGCTACAATTGACAGAATATTCAAGGAGCTGGATGATAATGGTGACGGGGAGGTCAACTTTAGGGAATTCGTATTCCTGTTGGCCTCTGTGTTGGAGACTGCCCATGAAAACATCCACAAGGAATAGAAAACTCTCTGAGGGCCTTTTCACCAGCAAGGTCCCCAAGAAGGCATTTACTTCTTCTCATCAAAGCCCTGCCTTGCCCAGGGCAGTAGAGTGTGAATAAATGTACTTGAGAAAAATTGTGAATGGTGTCTGCACACTTGTCTTTCCTTCTCTGAACCGTGGTCTCCTGATTCCTGGTGCCTTATCCCTGCCAACTGTCTCACTTAGACCCCTTTATAGCCCCTGCTCCATTGCTCACCAGATATTTATGCAAAGTCCATTGTTGATTCATCCATTTATTCAACCTGCACATGTTCGATGAATACCTATGATAGCCAGAGACCAGTGACCCTACTAAGTAATTTTCCTCTCCAAATTATGCAATCTATTGGGAAACAAACAAATGCATACATATGTAAGAATGCAGCATATGCTATACTGGTAGGTAATGATAAGTGAAGAAAAGAAAACTAAAGTGGAGAAGTTGGGTTAGGGTGAAAGGGGAAGGAGTGGGCTGTTGGCTTGGATGTTGGGGTGGTCATTGTATGCATTTGAGCAGGAATCAGAAAGAAATGAAGAAGAGCAGCTTGCAGATGGTCTGGTGGTTTCTGGGAGATGCACCAAGACCTTGAGATGGGATCATGATTGGCTGGTTTAAAGGACAGCACAAAAGCCAGTGTATAACTGGTGTGCATGAAGTACAGTCACTGAAATGGAGAGTTGCGTGTGTATCTACAGATGACATAAATGCGATCGCTTCAACAATATAAATATTATTGAGATTCTTTACATTCTCTTCGTTTTGTCTTAAGCCTTTGAGTTCTAGTACATATTTTACACTTGTGATACATCGATCTCATAGCTATGGCTACATTTCAAAAGGGTTCAAAAAGCCACATGCAGCTCACAGTTACTGTATTGAATGGTGCAGCCTCCGGGCACTGGAGACATAAAGTAAGGCTAGGCATTGGGGGTGGTCAGATGCTGAAGACATTTAAGAGGTGGGAAGTGAGAAATAAAAGATTACTTGAAAAAAAATCACCGCGGCCCCCCCCCCCCCCCCCCCGCCATTTGTGCTGGATATTGGAGGACACAAGACTTAAGTCCTTGTTGTAAGATGCTTGGGTCTGGTTGGAGAAAACCTGAGTCAACAGAAATTTCCATGCGATGGGATGTGTGCTTTTGACAGAAGTAAAGCACAGGACATGTGGGAGCCTGTGGGAGAAAAGGAGGGTGGCTTTGCTTGGGGGAAAGGAGAAGCCATTTAAAATTCCTCAAAGAGGGGATATCTGGGTCATACTTGTAAAGGAGGAAAATGCTTCAGAATTTACATGTCCATGAACATGGGATAGTAAAGTTCAATTTCTCTGATTCTCTCGAAGGGGGGAAAGAGTGAGAAGGAGTTGAGAAGAACAAAGGAGAAGGGACTAGAGAGACGAGTACTATGCTTTGTCCACTAGTGCCAGCACAGAGGGAGGTGTTTGCTATGCTTTAGGTATTTGTGTTACTCCAAAGTTCATGTTAAAATGCAATCCTTTCTGCTTCTACCAGACTCAACACCCCAAACCCTTCTATAATCAAAATGATGTTTGGCTGTGAGTCAGTATGTATGACAGTGATCCATACAATTATCATGCAGCTGAATAAATTCCCTATTGCTCAGTAATGTCCACATAACAATGCAGTGCAAGGCATGACAGCTGTGTTTGCTGTGCTGGTAGTGTGAACGTCACACTGCCATTTCTATAGAAGCATAGCACATATAACTATGTCAGTACATAATTCTTGATAATACATGACTAAGTGATCATTTTATGTACTTTTATCTTTAATTATTAATTAATTATTCTTTTGTGCCGATACTGGAGCTTGAATTTAGGGCCCCTCGCGCAATTAGCTTTTTGGCTCAGGCTGTGAATAGCAGCTCTCAGCCCAGAGATCCAGGAGATCACACTGAGTAAGAGGAGTTAAGGCTTTCTTCCTCTCAGCAGATGATGGCTGGATTGTTAGTGTCTCTGGGCTGATGAGTACTGTCTGGGCTTGTTAGATGATATCTGAAAACATGGACCCCCTGGGGAAACCAGGGGGTTTTGTGCTTTCTTCTTGGTACTATTTTTTTTTGTATGTGTGGGTGGGTGCTGGTACTGGAGCTGGGACTCAGGACTTTGTGCTCTCATTTGGTCTTTTTTGCTCAAGGCTAGCACTCTTATCACTTGAGCCACATCTCTACTTCCATATTTTTACTGGTTAATTGGATTTTATTTGGAGACTCCTGGATTTGTTTTGAATGGTGATTTTTAGATCTCAGTCTCATGAGTAGCAGTATTGTAAATATGAGCCACCAGCATCCTGATACCTTTTATCATTTTTTAGAGCATATTTTTCCTACTTACAAAAGCATTTACTGAAAAGCAACATGCTGTGTTTCACCTAAGGCAGCAGCCTCACACATCTGTTTATGTCTCCTGATTGCGTCAAGAGGCCACGGAGTGATTGAACTCTATTGTCCAGCTTCATGTAATCATACTCTTAGATTTGAACAAATTGCCTTGTCCCTGTTATGCATAAGGGCTGGCTGTGATGTTGTGTGCAATTCCAATTATGTGGGAAGGGATGGGAGGATTATGGTGCAAGGCCCACCTAGGGCAAAGAGTATGAGATCACAGCAGAAAAATAAACTAAAGCAAAATGGACTGAGGGGGCTGTATAACTCAAGTGATAGAGCACTTGCCTAGCAAGCAAGAGTTCAGATCTGCTAGGGCCAACATAAAACCAAAAACAAACCAAAATCAACACCAGAAAATGGCATATAACTGTATTTTCCTATGGTGATTTTCCTCTTTCATTATTAACAGGACACTTGGCAGCCAAACATTGTGTTTTGGAGGCATTTTCTCTGGTTAGAAATGATCCTAGTGCCTGACATTGACCAAGATGCATTGTATTCCTAAATGAACATGTTGAACTGAAACTCCTTCATACAACTATTTAAAGATGAACAATAATGCTAATAATAATGCTTTTAGTTACTTTGCAAAGGTATGTCCTCTTAATTAGAGAGAGTGAGAAAGTTCTCAGAGAGGATGAGGAAAAGGTAGAAGGTGAAAGAGAGGGCAAGAAGGTCAAGAAGGAAAGGGGAGAGAGACGGGGAGAGGAGGGAGAAAGGAACAGATTGACTGAGGTGGTACATCCCCAGCTTCAGGCTGGAATCCCGACTCTTGCATGCTTGCCTGTGCACCTTTTCTCTCTTACCTCAGGTCTTGGCAACACTTCCCTTCCTTCACCATAAGATCTACATACAAAGATGGTCTCCCTGCTGGGGCTTATTTATCTATCTTTTTGGGTCTATTTTCAGAAGACAGAGTGAGGGAGGGGGTCCAGTAGGGCTTAGGTCTTAGGTTAGAGGAATTGGTTTAGGTAAACAAGCAATAGGGCTGAAGCAACCAGCTGTTTCAGTCTTGTCACCTTGGTAATTGTGATGTCAAAATCCATGACCCAGGGCTTTCTAAAATAGATATTTCAAGCAACTGCTGGGAAGGGACGGACCCTGGGTTGGGCTCTGGAGTTTACTTCAGAGCAGGAACTGTATTAGGGTTGTGTAAGATTGCCTCACGGGGCTGGTGAAGTAAGGTCTTGGCAAACAGCACAAAATTGACAATACTTTATTTGTTCCAAAGGGGTTGTGGGTTGTACTTTGCTTCATTGAGATGGAGCTTGGGCTAGTTTGAGATTCTGACCAAATTTGCACTTTCTGCAAAGTGGCAGCAGAAGCTCTGTTTAACTCTTACCTGGACTGTTGTGATGATCTCCTAGAGTGTCTGTGGTCTTGTCCCCCAAATTCAGGCCATAAACCTCAGGAAGAGAGACTTTCATAAAGCACAGATATCACCTTCCCTACCCAAAGCCCCTTCATGGAGTATATGGTTCACTCTGTGAGGGGTGAGTTTCTTAGCTTAGTGTCTGTCTTGTTATAGGTGTTATCTCTCCTCTTCAAACCCCTCCGCTCCTCATTCTCTCTCATGCCCATGTCTGACACCTGCAGGCCTTTGCACATGTACTCTCCTCTCTCAGAACATGTTTCTGTTAATTCTGATGTCTCTAGCTTCCAGCCTCAATGCTACTTGGACCCTCATCCTTCCAGGGAGATAGCTTCACAAAGGGAGGTATTCCTACCCCCAAGTCCCACTTCACTGCATACTTCCATGGCCTTTCATTTCTCATATTACAATGACTTGAGGAGCAGTTCTCTTGTCTGTTATGCAGACCTGGATTTCCTGGTAAATAAGACTGAGCCTTATTCACCACAGTAGTCCTCAGGAGCATTATGCAATGCTTAACCCATACTACCATAAAGGCCTAGTTAATCTCTTTTGCGTGAAAAAGTAGACAAGTAAATGGAGAGAGTTCATTCTTCTCCAAAATTCTAGCCACTTCACACTACCCAGATCCTGGAGCATGTTAGAACGACTGCTATGTGTCTGGACTAAATTCAGCAAGTTCAGGCTACTGTTTGGGTCTCCCTCATCCTTTCCAGAAAGATAGCCAGAAGTTCAGGTTCCACTGCGAACTCCACAAAAGGAGGACAGTTTTCCTCTATAAGAACTGGGAAGCAATCATCTGACGACAGGTGCTGTCTGGTTCTTTAGTCACTGTGGTGGTGGGGAAAACACCCAAACTTTATGTTTCCCTGAAGGCATCGTTAATCATAGATGCAGACTTTGATTCTCATGTAGGGTGACAATCTTAGTGTTGGCAGTAGTTCTCTTACTTTCTATGTGAGGGAAGAACTCCTACTCTCTTTTCCACAGAACCTATTTTTCTTTTTGAATGGAAGGGGACTAATGGAAAGAAAGGGGCCAAATCATCATAACT
The DNA here is from genome assembly GCF_019054845.1 of Dipodomys spectabilis. Lineage (NCBI taxonomy): Eukaryota > Metazoa > Chordata > Mammalia > Rodentia > Heteromyidae > Dipodomys > Dipodomys spectabilis. The sequence goes on from NW_024870746.1 coordinate 7,730,945, forward strand.
GCCTCTGTTAAACCATGTTATAGGAAAATCCCATAGGATCTATGGCTTTCGACAACAAATATCATTCTAGCAAGTTCTAGGTCTGAGTATGTCTTAACACTCAGACTGAGTTCCAGGAGTCCCAAAGACAAGATGAAGCACTCTTGATATCTAAAAAGGTTTCTCTTCTCTGCCCTTTGCCAGCTTCCAAGTCAGCTGGCATAATGAAGTCCCTCAAAGCTCTTTCCTCATCTTCAGCTCTACTTAACACCAGAGCTCTATATTCTCCCTCATCTAACCTGTTTCCATATCTATTGGCCCCTATGCCAATCCTTCCTTGGTTTATTCAATCTCATTGTTCACAGAGAACTTCTTTCATGTCAGCATCTGGGGGTATAGAGCAGGCTAACATAGGCCCTTTTGTCAAGGAGTTCAGAGTCAGGCTTGCAGATGAGTGCTCCCCATTCAGAATTTTGAATGGCGGACCTGTTAGAGAGTTATGTGGTTCCCACAGGAGGGGATGTATTCATGGAGACAGATAACTGATTGAGAGCTGGGGCATTCAAAAAAGCATTAGATATACCAAAATGGAGAAAAGTATTTCTGGCACAGAGGTGAAGAAGCCAGACAAAGCTCAGTTAGGGGTTTGAATTCAGGGCCTTGTACTTGCTAGATAGGCACTCTACCACTTAAGCCACACACGCAGCCCTAGGAAGAGAGTTTTAAAGTAGATGAATGAATGGATGGGTGGAAGAAAGCATGTAAGGGATTAAATTTACTGAATATCCCTAAAAGGTCAGGAGGGTGAATAGCATGAGTGCCTGGCAGTCACAAGGAGGCAGCTGTTGACTCAGAGTAATTAATACTTTGAATGTCACTGCCAAAGGAGGGAAATCTCTTTCTGGAGGAGCAGGTAAGGTTGGTTCAATCACACGGCAGGGATGTTAGTGAAACTCACTCAAGGGTGGGCCTGTGAATCAATAGTTTTCAGATTTTTTTTCCCCACAGCAAATCTTTTTTCTCTGCATCTAAATGTCCAGTTTAGATTTGAATATGACTTCAGATTCCCATAAACATGCTGACTCCTACCTTTAAGCTGGAGAAGCTATGATGATCACCCAGAAGGTTTACATTACATGTTTTTTTTTTTTTTACATTATGTGTTTTTGATCCCATTCTCTTTCCTCTTTCCCTGCCAATACCTTCTCCTGAAAAAAAAAAGGCGCATGAGACATGTGAGCAATTTTAGACAAATTTAGCCATTTGTGTAGTCAATATATGTTGAGAGTCTATACTGTGCCATTGCCCACTTTAGGTGCTGGGAATAAAGTATCTATAGTATAAGACAGAGGCATGGAATTTACCCTTGTGGGGTTCAGTCTAGCGTGGGATATAGTCACAGACATATTTATGGCACATTATGATGAGTAATGGTGGCAGAGGAAGTGGGAGAAGCACCCTCCTACTCTGACTGAAGCAGAATAGAGCAAGGGTCCTGGCAAGGCTAGCATTAGAACTCAGGCCTCCTGGCTGCTCCTTTTTCCCCTGTATGAATCTGTGTGCATAATGGAAGAAAGATGGTGATGCATCCCTAGATGTGAGCGTGGGGAAGAAAGTTGTCAGATAAGTAAATGTTCTTTGCTCCAGGTCTCCAAGTCAAGCCTTTTATGAAGTGCTGGCAAGGGCTTCTTGACTCTGTTACACAAGCTCACTAAGTGGAGATAGTTCCCAGGCCCTTCATTGTTCTCTCCCATAGCAGAGCTGTAGGGGATGAGGAGGTGGTTGGGGTAGGGATGGATTTAGGAAGAGGACTTTTGAACAAGAGTGTGGTCAGGAAGGCTGGAGTCCCAACCATAGTGGCAGTAAGGAGATTGTTGACATTGACTCTGGAAGCTCCTACCTTTTATGCTTAGCCCTGGGGAAAGACCCTGGAGGCTCAGGCAATGAAACAAATGAATTCCAGACCCCCTGTCTCACTGTACAACTTGGATCAATCAGCTTTACTACAGGGTGACCTTCAGGCTGATTTCTCTTCTGCTCTATACTTTAGTGAACCATTGACTGTAGTCTTTCTCCAGTGGCCACAAATTCACACATATGAATCTTCACTCTACTGAAAGGATTGGTGTGTGTATGTGTATGTGTGTGTGTGTGTTTAGAGAATCTTTTTTTTTATTTTTTGTCTGGTTGTGGGGCCTGAACTCTGGGCTTGGGCTCTGTCCCTCAGCTCTTCAGCTCAAGGCTAGCACTCTACCATTTGAGCCACAGTGCCACTTCTGGCTTTTTTTTTCCTGTTTATGTGGTGCTGAGGAATCGAACCCAGGGCCTCATGCATGCAAGGCAAATGCTCTACCACTGAGCCACCTTCCCAGCCCCCTGTTTAGAGAATCTTAATATGGTTGTAGCTTGCATAGGCACTTTATGGTCAGAGATTATGGAGATGAAAGAGGAGTCACTTGAGTCTCTCTGAGGTAGGTACTTGGGTCCAAAGGCTGCAAAAGACAGCAACTCTGGGGAAGATGGAGTCAGGCCAGGTCACAGATTTTACAGAGAGGAACAAATGTCCCTGCTGGCTTGAGCTCTCAGCTGTTGACTAGCAACTGGAGGATTCTCTATCATCTCTTAAGGCTTAACGTAAGAATCTTCAGTTGCTAGAAGCTCAATGGACTCAGAGCACAAGCTCCTTCTGTGACTCATGGTGACTTTAATTACACAGCATGGTTTGGAGTTCATTTCTTTTGTTGGGCATGCAAGTGCTCTTTTCACTCTACCATCCTGCTAGGGTTAGAGTAGGCAAAGGGCTAACTCCTACTTCCCATGTGACCACCTTTTATTCCCTGCCAGGATCCAATAAAAGCTCCAACTTCCCTCTTGGATCCAGAAATGTTTGCAGGTAAATCACACCTAATTTGTTCTTGTTCCCACTGCTTGAGTTCCAGTATCCCTCCCCATACTAGGCATTGTCTTGATTCATCTCAAGAAGACTTCCAGATAAAAAGTATTGTGTGTGTGTGTGTGTGTGTGTGTGTGTGTGTGTGTGTGTGTGTGCTGGTACCAGGACTTGAACTGAGGGCCTCATGCTCTTGCTCAGCTTCCTTGCTCATGGCTTGGGTTCTACCACTTGAACCACATCTTCAACCCACCATTTTGCTGGCTAATTAGGGATGGAGTCTCACAGAATTTTCCAGCTCAAGCTGGCTTCAGAACCTCTGTCCTCCAGGTCTCAGCTTCTGAAGTAGCTAGGATGGAATAGATTTTTGTTAACAGAAAGTGTAGAGTGGAAAGCCATGGGCAAACAAGGGCTGGGCTGGATAGGAAGGTGGCTGGCACCCTGAAGGGAAGAGATAGCTCGTCTTTGCTGAACAGGATGACTGGAACCTGAGCAGTTAGGCTAACATTAGAGATGAAGACAGTCAGAGGTATATATAGGGGGCTCAGAACAGATTCACATCTTCTTTGTTCTCATTTTATTCTCTTCTCTCTCTCTCTCTCTCTCTCTCTCTCTCTTTGTGTGTGTGTGTGTGTGTGTGTGTGTGTGTGTGTGTGTGCTGCTACTGAGGCTTGAACTTAGGGCCTTTGCATTGTCTCTTAGCTTTTCTGCTTAGGGCTAGCATTCTACTACTTGAGCCACACTTCCACTTCTAGTTGTTTTTTTTGGGGGGGGGGTTAATTGGAGATATAAGTGTCATGGACTTTCCTACTTAGGCTGGCTTTGAACTATGATTCTAGGCTGTCTTTGAATTGCTATCATCAGATCTCAGCTTTTTGAGTACCTAAGATACAGCCGTGAGCCACCTACAACTGGCCTTGTTCTCATTTTCTGATGACTAAATGGAGACATTTTGCGGCAGACCAGGACAGGGCTTCCCAGTGTTTAGACCTCTGGGGAGAAAAAGTTGAGAAGGGAACACACATACAAAGAGCACTGGAATAGAGAAAGACTTTATTTTCTGTCATCTTCCCTCCCCACAGCCAAGGTGATCTGACATGACATTCCCCATGGCTCTAGTTGGACAGGTACAGAGTGGCCTGCCTCATTGATTAGTGGCTGTGGCCATGACTGTGGCCATGACCATGACCATGGCTATGTCCAGGACCTTGAGCTTGACCACGGCCAGAGCCCTGGCAACCCCCCCCAAGGCCTGGTCCGTGGCTGTGGCCTTCCCCATGGGCATTCTTGTGCATCTCTTCATGGGAGGCGTTGATCAGCCTTGCGATCAGGATGGCAAACTCATTGAAGTCCAGCGTCTGGTCCTGGTTAGTATCCAGGTCCTCCAGGATTTCATTTATTTCTTTTTCATCCCGATTCTCCTTCTGCAGATGTAAGAGAGAGGACCATTAGGGATGGGTGTGGCCAGAGGTGGAGACTAGGGAGCACAGAGAATGAGCAGATGGCAAATACCCAAGGAAAACCTTAAAAAGATAGAGGATTGACATGAAGCAGATGCTAAGCACTTTCTAATTTATTCCCTAGGCAGCGTACAACTTGAGTACTATGAATATTTTACAAAAGAAGGTCAGATAGTCCATAAATCTAGAAATCTCCTCTCATTTGGTCTTTGTAGCAACCTTCTAACAAGAAACAGACATAGTCTCTTCCTTGGTAAAGCCTTGGGGAAACTGAGTCTTATAAATTGGTTAGTAAACTTTATAGGTTGAAAAGCCTCAAAAGCAGGGGAGTAGAGATTGAGATGCAAATTCAGATCTGACTTAAAGCCCTAGCTGTACTCACTCTTTCCTCTCCCCTTTCTCTCTGTCTATTCTGACTCTGCATCTTGCTGGGGAGTCATCAGTGTCCCTAATACCGCCCATGGTGGCATTTCTCTACCCTATAAGGATGAGAGAAAAGATCCAGGAGAGCTGGGCACTTGCTCCCCGATGGCTGGTTTTAGGGCTAGAATGGAGACCGGGACTCATACATTCCAGCCTTCTTCATCCAGGCCTTTGGTGCTCCAAGGTGAAAAGAGAATACAAAGACTACTGGAGGAAATTTCTTTCTGCTCCTCACAAGAACTACTTAAGAATTTTCCAACCTAGGGAATGCACAGATATTGATTTGAGTACTGTCAGCATTGCGCTGGGAGCATTCCATGTGCTCTTTATTTCTCTAGTTTCGATCCTAGACTCTGGTTTCTCACCTGAGCCTCAGTGGCCCTCATGTTCCTGCTAGAGTTCATCCTCAGGTGCTTGCCTTCCTGGAAACCAGGTACTCAAATATCACCTCTTCAAAATGGGCCCTGCGTCTACCCTCGTGAGTCAGCTCTGCCCCACCTCATGTAGACCACCTTAGAGTGTAGACTCTATCTGACACTTACTGACTGACATTAGATTTACCTGTTTTCATTCATTATTGTGTTGTGCGTTGCCCCCACTGGATCGTGGGTTCCCTGTTTGCCACCTTGTCCCTGTGCTCAGAACAGGATGTCACACACAGCAGATGTTCAATGGACCAATCTCTTGACAGTTGGTGTCATTTAACTTTTAGCCCCCTCTAGTAACAGCTCTGGGTGCCTCTGAGTGGAAGGGGCTGGAATTGACCCCTTGACTTCTGAGCCCACAACCACTTAACAGCCCCTTAACCACTCTACCTTGAGGAAGTTTTGCAGCTCTTTTTTCACCAGCTGTTTGAATTCCTTCTTGTTCAGGGTGTCTCGGTTTCCCTGCCGGTTAGAGTACTGGTGGAAAACGTTGACGATGGTTTCTAAGTGTTTTTCCATCTGGGATCTTGTGTCTGCCATCTTCTTGCACTATCTGAATAATGGAGAAGCAAAGATTGGGGTGCTTAGAGAAATGGGCTGCCCAGCTTCCTTGAGATTGACTCTGGCACTGACAGAAAGGGGAGGAGGCACAAAATAGAAAGAGAGTACAGGCTGGGAATGTGGTTAGTGGTAAAGTGCTTGCCTAGCATGCCTGAAGCCTTGGGTTGGATTCCTCAGCACCACATAAACAGAAAAGCCAGAAGGGGTGCTGTGGCTTAAGTGATAGAGTACTAGGCTTGAGCAAAAGAAGCTCAAGGACAGCATCCAGGCCCTGACTTGAAGCCCCAGGACTGGAGCGGGGAAGGGGCAGGGAAAGAAAGAGAGTAAGCCAGTGCTGGTAGCTCATGCTTGTAATCCTAGCTACTCAAAAAGCTGAGATCTGAGGATTGAGTTTCAAGGCCAGTCTGGGCGGAAATGTCTAGGAGACTATCACTAATTGACTGTCAAAAAAAAAAAAAAGGTGGAAAATTTGAGTGAGAACATAATACCCTGAATTCAAACTCTTAACTGTGCAAAAAACTAACAGAAAAGAAAAAAGCTAACAATAAGGAATCAGTTAAATAACTAACTAAATAAATAAATGAAAATAAGGCACGAGTTGCCACTTAACGAGGAGACTGCCACCCACATATGGAAAATGACTGGTAGTGCATCAGAGAATGCTAAGAAGCAAAGCACTTGAGGGTACAAGCCTCCAAGAAACTGTGGAGGGAGTGATAAAGTGAGCAGCATCAACTAAGAAAGGGCTCTAGGCAGAGGGTTTGGAAATAAGTGGGGTAGGATGAGAAAAAGAACTGGCAGGCTCCTGCCGGGAGAGCTGGCAACTCACTCACCTGAGTCAAGGAAGCCCACAGAGCGTTTGACAGAGCAGATTGGCCCTGGCTTTTATAGGCAGTCTCTGGTTTCATGGTCTTCTCTGGGAAAGATTGCTTCATAGGTGCACAGTGTGGAAACCCTGCCAGGGAGTGGGCTGGGGCTGAGGAGGGGCAGGAAGTGTTCACATAGTGCTTTTTTTTTTTGTGTGTATGTGTGTGTGAAATTCCCCCTGTTGGGCCCAGTACTAGTTTGGGAGGAAGCTGGTTGGTTAACTTCCTTCCACTCCAACCCATGATCTTTCTGAGCAAGTCAACAAGCCTGCCATGCCTTGGGCTCCCTCCTGTCCTCATCTGTGAGAGCTAAAGTCTGGCTAAGAATCCCTGGGGCTCCCCCCCCCCCCCGCCCCGTTTTGCCCCAAGCCCCTCTGCCTCTCATATGTGGGCAATCTGTTCCATTGGTTTATGGGCTCAACTTCCCTCTGGGTTTGCATGACACTTAGGAGGGCTTGGCTTAGCCAAGGGTTGATCACCTCTGAGGAACCTTCTAATCCCAACTCTCACCCCGTGGATGTGTGATCAACCCCTTTATACTGTGGATGAAGAATTCGAAGCCCACTGATGGACCTGTCACATAGCTAATTGGCTGAAGCTCCCTCTTTCAGTCTGTGCGAGAGAGCCCTAGGGCTGATACATTTCCAGCATCTCTCAGCATCTTCTCCTAAACACTGCTCCCAACTGGCGACCATACTCACCAGGGACTTTGACCTAAAAGACAGCCGTTAAAATGTTACTACCAATTTTACAAAGCAACTGTATAAATTAAAACACTTTCAAACATGGATACAACTTATTTTTCCTTCTCATTCCCATTTCCTTCTCCCTTTTCCTCCTTTTATATCCCTAATAGTTCTCCTTCTACTTTTATGTCCCCCCCCCCCCGCCCCTACATTACACATATGAGAGAAAATGTAATATGATTTTTCTGAGTCTGGCTTATTTTTCTTCAATATCAACTAGTTTCCTGCAACTGATACAATTTCATACTTTTTTTGTGGTTGAATAAAACTCCATTACGTGTAGACCTCATTTTCTTTATCCATTCATTGGCTGATGGGTTCCCAGGTTGGTATTATAACTTGGTTACTGTGAAGACTGCCGAAATAAACATGAACATGAAGGTAGTGCTTATTATATACTAACTTTGATTCTTTTGGGTAGATATCAAGGAATATAATTGGAATGTAATTGGGTATAGTTGGATACAAGATATATAGTTGGATCATATGGAAGTTCTGTCTTAAAATGTTGAGGAACTTGCCTACTGATTTCCACAGTGGCTAAACTAGTTTCCACCATGTCACCTCCAGACAGTCATTGTTTTTGTTTGTTTGTTTGAGACTGGGGCTTGAACTCCATACCTGAAGCATTTGCTCATTAGCTGTGGCTCTGTCAACACCTTCAACCCTTAGATAGCTATTCTGATGGCTGTAATTTTGCTTTGCTTTTCTTGGATAGCTAAAAACACTAAGCAAGTGTCTATTCAATTTGTTTGCTGATTTATTGATTGGATTATTATCTCTTTTGGTGTCTTAATTTTTGGAAGTCTTTAATATATTCTGCATATTAATCTCTTGTCAGATGTATATCTGGCAAAGACTTTCTCCAATTATTGTTAAAGTTTTTCTTCTTTATTAGCATATCCTGGTTGTACATAGGACTTCATTTTGACATGAGCATGCATACATACACACGATGCACCTTGTTCAAATTCATTCCCCTTTTCTCCCTTTCTGTAGGTTGTCCTTCATTCTGTTGAATGTCTCCTTTGTTGGGAAGACAGTTTTTTTTTTTTTTGGGGTCCGGTCATGGGGCCTGAACTCTGGGCCTGGGCACTGTCCCTCAGCTCTTCAGCTCAAGGCTAGCGCTCTACCACTTGAGCCACAGCGCCACTTCCGGCTTTTTTTTTTTTTTTCTTATGTGGTGCTGAGGAATCGAACCCAGGGCCTCAGGCATGCAAGGCAAGCGCTTTAACCACTGAGCCACCTTCTCAGCCCATGGGAAGACAGTTTTTAATTTGATACAATTCTTCTTGTCCATTTTTGCTTTTATTTTCTGATCCATTAGAGTTCTATTCAAGAAGTTGCTGCTTATGCTTAAGTTCTTGAAGTGTTTTTCCATAGTAGTTTTAAAGTTTCTGGTCTCTGGTCCAGTTTGATTTTTGTACAGGGTGAGAGATAAGGGTCTAGGTTGAATCTTATACAAGTAGACATCTAATTTCCCAGCCTCATTTGTAGAAGAGGCTGTCTTCGCTTCAATTTCTGTTATAGGCATCTTTGCCAAGAATCAAATGACAGTCCCTTGGGTTTGGGACTGGGATTATTTCTTGGGCTTACTTCTGAGTCTTCTATGCTCTTGGTCTACAGGTTTGCTTTTGATCCAGTGCCATGCAGCTTTTGCTACTATGGCTCTGTAGTATAATTTGAGGTAAGTTGTTACACCTTTAGCATTGCTACTTATTCAGATAGCTTTGGCTACTTGGGGGTTTTCTTTGCTTCTATATGACAGCTATTTTTATATAGTCATCATAGGCAATATAGCCCTCAGCCCCTACCCCTTCCCTGCTACAAATCACACCAGTCTTTCCCTTCATTATCCACAGAGGAAGCTGAGATGCCTTAGCCAAATGCACAGCCCTCTGCATATGAGCCCTATCTGTCTGGCCAGCTTCTCCTTCAGATTCCTGAGCCCCCACTCCCACTCTTGCTGTAGTACATGGGGTTTACTTCTTATTTTGCCACTTCAGAGTGCCCACGCCCGACTCTGCAGGGTGATAGCCTTCCTGTGCTTTATGGCTCACTTCAAATGCTGCCTTGCCGGGTAAGCCTGCTCTGTTCTCTTCCCAAACCACTTCCCCCATTCCACTTCTGGCTTTCCTGGAAGAACATTCAGATTTGCATATTTCGCGTCTGTCTAGTCATTGGCTATCCATCTTTGCTGACAGGTTCTTATCTCTGCTCATCTCCTCCCATGCACACAGACAGGGCTTGGCATATGGGACACCCTGTGTCTCCAGAATATTGTGTTTCCATCCTAGCATCCCCACCCTTTGCCCCAGGAAACATGCATATAGACAGGACCTTCTGTGGGCACTCCCTTGACTCCTTGCTGCCTTTTTCAAGGAAGGTTTTTTTCCCTTTCCACCCCAACCAGTCTTTTTGCCTGGTCTTTATGAATAAGACAATCCTCACCAGGCTCTTCCTCATGGCCCAGGCTCTTCCTGCTTGTTCTGCCCTCTGAAAGCCCAAGGGCAGGAGACAAGGCCCTGAACGCATCCTGCCTCGAATCACCAAGACAGCACATGCAGTAGTTTTTTAGAGTTCAGATGGAGGGGAGATAAGAAGGATCAATAGAGGGCTGAATTAGATTCATGTATGTGATACATATGTATGAAAATATTACAATGACATTCTTTTGTGCAGTGGGTATATGCTGAAAAAGAAGGAGAAATAAAAGAAGGAAGAAGTGGAAAAAAAAAATCTCATAATGTGACCTTAGAAAAATTTATTTCTTTGTGGCTCCTTTTCTTCATCAATAAACTAGCATAAGAACAGACTCTACCCTGAAGATTATGCAAAGTTCGGAAGAGCTTGGTAAACAAGAGGCATTGTTACTAGTTACCTAGTTACTAGTTACCTAGCTAGGGACAAGGCCTGGTCTAGTGGTAAATTCACAGCAAAGATTGAATACATGCTTGCTGAGTGCATACTTGAATGAATGAATAAATGATCTATGAATGACTGAGAGGGTCAACACAGCCCAGTGATACCTGCATGGAAACTTCAGGTTCATCCTCTCACTGAGTTATTTAGGCTGATGGAGGCAGCACAGCCAGCCAGGATCCTGTGTGCTGCCCTCTTCAGGCTGGTAAGATATTTCTAGTTTTAGGCAATCAGGCCCTTGCTGTGGGTGCCTTTCCTATGCGTTCCATTAGCGCCCCCTGCTGCCTAGGGCAGCACTTTCACACACACTAAGGATCTATACATGCCTATAGAAGATCCATGGTAAAATTGGCTGGTCAGTGAGTGACTCAAGGTAATGGATATGGGGATTTTGGGTTGAGGACGCTAGGGAGTGGTGCAGACTTTGGCGAATGGAAACACCTTTTTTTTTTGGGTCCGGTCATGGGGCCTGAACTCTGGGCCTGGGCACTGCCCCTCAGCTCTTCAGCTCAAGGCAAGTGCTCTACCACAGCACCACTTCCGGCTTTTTTCTTTTTGCTTATGTGGTGCTGAGGAATCGAACCCAGGGCCTCATGCATGCAAGGCAAGCGCTCTACCACTGAGCCACCTTCCCAGCCCTTCAAACATCCTGTTTGAAGGGACAGGCCATACTCAGGCTCATGTGTCCTAGGTGGTCCTGGATCTCCAGGACATTCAGGGAATTGGAACTTTAAAAAATATAAGAATTTAAGAATTCCTAGAATATAAGAATTCCTAGTTATAAAATTTGTCAATTAATTTTTTTTGTCTGTCATGGGGCCTGAACTCTGGGCCTGGCTGCTGTCCCTTAGCTCTTCAGCTCAAGACTAGCACTCTACCACTTGAGCCTCAGCGCCACTTCCAGTCTTCTGGTGGTTTATTGGAGATAAGAGTCTCATGGACTTTCCTGCCCAGGCTGGCTTTAAACCATGATCCTCAGCTCTCAGCCTCCTGAGTAACTAGGATGAGCCACCGGCGCCAGGCTCCAACCTGGCTTCTTACACCCTCATCCTAAAGCTTTCCCAGGCCTGGAAACCTTTGTTGACTTTGACCCAGCTGCCTCTGCTCAGAATCTTTCTAATTTAACTTTTTACCTTCCAAATTGAGAAAGCATTCCCTCTTCTGTTCCTGGCTTCTGTTTTTCCTGTTCTCTCCCATTTTCTTCCTGTTGTCCTTCCTTTGTGCCCATCACAGTTTCATCTCCCCTCCCCCCCTCCCCCCCTGCCCCCAGTACTAATAAGTACTATCTCAGTATCTTTCTTTGGGCTTACTCCTCCTCCTAGGAACCTCCTTGAAGTTTATACTTCTTTGTAGAAAATACAGGGTTTTCTCAATGCACTGGTATTAACCTTATTGGCCTTTGTGCTCATTTCCCTCACTGCATTATTAACCCTTTGAGAGCCAGCTTCTCCACTTGCTCATCCCTGGATGATGACAAGCTTTGCATCTGGTAAGTGTCTGCAGGACAGAATGAATGATCGGCTTGTTTTTGATAGAATATATGTTTAGATTAATTCTTGCTATTAAGAAATTGTGTAACATAGGAGGAGACTGCAGAGAAGGAAGACAAGGACATGATGACAAAGACTGATGGAAATCCAGATGAAAGGTGGATCCTAAGATTATCAAAGAGCATCTGCTGCCACCTTGTGGCCTACCTGTATCAGGACAGCCTGTGGCATCCCTTTGGTCTTGGATTTTGAACTTTTAGTTCTTTTTAAATCTCTTGCCTCAGGACAAAAAGTATAGAAAACTTAGGGAAATTGTTGAGCACCCCAAAGAGCTTTTATGTGTTATATCTATCAATATCTAACACCTTAGAATTTGAAAGCAAATAAAATACTGGTTAAGTTGTTTAAAGTAGCATCAACAAAGCCATTACAGATTTACACATTTAAAAATATAAAATATATACATATTTTACGAAGCTAGTGAGACAAGTGTCTTTTTGCAGACTTCGTTGCAAGGCTCAGAAGAAGACAGCTGTATTTTCATATCTATTTCTACATTCAACATATTTTGGTTGAAGATGGAAATTAAAATCTACCTCTCACGGGCAAGTAGTTGGAAGCAGGGATGGATATATTAATATATTTAAAAATAACTATTGGTATGTAACAAGTACTTAGAAACTAAAAATGAGAGAAAAATCTGGTATCCTTGCCTTTGTTTTGCATTTGTCTTCTTTGCCTTAAAACTTTGGGCCAGACTCATGCCTAACCCTGCCTGTAGGTATGTTCAGCAAGCAGTGTCTGTCTTAAAACTAGAGCTCCCCAACCTAGTTCATCTGCCTTCAAAAGGCGCCTGAAAGTCTCTAGTCATTGTCTTTAACCTGCAGTCACCTTAGACTCCCCAGAAACAGAGCCTCACAGGTCAATCACTCTGATGAGATCACCCCCAAACACAAGCCATTGTCTCTTGGGAATCCTGATAAGGACTTTTCTAGGTCATCTTGTAGAGCTTGAAATGGGATAATAATCAACTGGAATACACATTGACTGCTTAATTATGCATAGCTCTTGTCCCCTGCCCCATCTTCCTCTACTTAGGCCTGAAGCTCAGTCAGTACCGTGGAGGATGGGCTGAAATATCTCATATTTGTCTTACTTTCTTAATGTGACTGTTTCAAAGTAGGGCATGATGAGAAACTGGGGCAGGAGGATCATTAGATGTTAATATGGGCTATATTCTCAAGAGAAAAGCTTCTCAGACTTTCCTGCCTCTGCTGGCTTTGAACCTCAGTTCTCAGATCTCATCCTCTTGAGTAGCTAGATTATAGGTGTGAACCATTAGCACCTGGATGGACTGGAGTTCTTAATCTCCTTCTCTGTCTATCTCCTTCACTCTTGCTCAGCAGGGCCACTGCTGGAGCTCGGGCCTGTGCACATGACTGGAGAGAATTCTGGGAGAACTTGGTGCACATTTAAGGGGCTCATTTTTAGCTACCTTCAGAATGAAAGTAGAGGAATGCTTTTCTTGCTGTAAAGTTCACTTTCATACATAACAGATGATATTATATTTTCATTGGCTATTATCTAATCCTCAGAATGACTCCGTGAAGAACAAATATGTAGCCATTTTGCAAAGGAGAAAAAAAAAACACAACAACTAGGCTAACTAGGTGGCTTGGCTGATGGCCAGTGTGTGCAGTGAGACAGGATGCAGAGCCACATTCCCTCCCCGGGGAAGGACATACAGAGAGAAGGACTAGATGTGTCATGGTGTTATTTCCTTCAACTCTTGCCTCAATGTGTGCCCTCCCCACTATGGTAGTGTATACGTAGATTACTTTTGTTTATTTTGGAGTGGGGCGGGGCCCATGGACGTGTGGTCTCTGCTACATTCTTAGAAAGTACCAGTTGGAGTTTCACACCTTCCAGGGACCAGAGTACTGACCCTGAAACCCGGTCAGGCAAGGGTATAATATCTCTCTTAGTCAGAACTGGGTGAGGAGCTGGTTTGTGGGAGGCTTCCCTTGGTGAGTGACAGGTTGATGGTGAGGGTGTGGCCTGATGGGAAGGGAGGATGATGTATGTGTAGGCTACAGGGTCAGAAATAGGCTTCAGTGAGCTAGCTGTCTCCTGGGAATGTAGTTTTCTAAGTTCCCCACCAGGCCTCTATGGGAGGCCCTGGTGGAAGCGAGAGTCTGGAGTGGTGATTGGTGAGTAACCTAGACTGGAAGCCTTCAGACTTCCATCAGCAGGAAGGTCCCTGATGTTGGTGACACCATGTTCAGGGCCCATAGCAATCCCGGGGTTGGCAGGATTTACAGAGTGCTAGGCATGAGGAAGGAGCTCCGGGAGGATTGGGCAATTGTGCCCTTTCCCAGGGAGGAGGAACCGATAGGCTTATTCACAGGGCGGGTTCCCAGGTGCTCTCAGCCTGAGTCTGATTTCAGCTGAATTCTTCTCAGAGCTGTGGACCGAGCTACATACCTCTGCCTTCCTTCTCATCTCCATCTGCTGTCCGGAATCAGAGGCTGTCTGCTCCTCTTGGAGAAGCCAGAGTCTAGGGCTCCATTCTGGGGAGAAATTGCCCCTAAGTGCAAGGGAGAGGAGGGGCCTTGGCCGGAAGAGGGGTAGGATCTGGAGGCCAAGGCTGAAGGGAAGGAACTGCCAGCCAATGAGGGACAAGCAGACAGCACCCTGAGCCGCTGGACTGAGAAAACATAGGTCCTCAGGTATTTCTGTGAGTGAGGTTCCTCTTCTAAAGCTTCTGCCTAAAGAAAGGACTTTGAAATTTGGTATTGATATTCCTCCAGCACTGTTCTTTCTGTTAAGGATTGTTTTTCCTATTTGGGGTCTTTCATTGTTCCCTATGAATTTTTGGATTTCATTTTCTATTTCCTTGAAGAATGAGGTTGGAATATTGATAGGCATCCCATTGAATTGTAGATAGCCTTGGGAAGTATTGCCACTTTCACGATGTTGATCCTTCCAATCCAGGAGCATGGGAGGTTTTGCCACTTTCTAAGTTCTTTTTTGATGTCCTTTGTCAGGTTTTTAAAGTTTTCATCATAGAGGCCCTTCACTTCTTTGGTTGTTAATTCCTAGGTATTTTATTTTTTGTGGGGCTATTATGAATGGAGTTGCTTTCCTGATTTCAGCCATGCTTTTCTCATTATTGGCATACAGAAAAGCCATTGATTTTTTGAGGGTTAATTTTATACCCTGATACTTTGCTAAAGTTTTGAATCAGCTCAAGTAATTTGGGAGTGGAGTCCATGGGATTCTTTAAATACAAGATCATGTCATCTGCAAAGAGGGAGAGTTTTACTTCATCTTTCCCTATTTGGATCCTTTTTATGTTTGCATCTTGTTTTTTTATTTTTTATTTTTTTTATTTTTTTAAATTTAATTTAATTTTATTTGTGAACATACTGTACAGAGGAGTTACAGTTACATGGGCAGGATAATGTGTACATTTCTTACCAAGCATTGCAGCCTCCTCCTTTGTTTACCCTTCACATCCCTTCCCAGCCTCCCCCCTCCCCCCCTGCATCTTGTTTTATTGCTGTAGCCAGGCATTCTAATACTAGATTGAAGAGCAGTGGAGAGAGTGGACATCCATGTCCAGGAAATGGCTTTAGTTGTTCACCATTAAGTATAATGCTGGCTGTAGGTTTGTCATATACAGCCTTTATTGTATTGAGGAATGTTCCATGGATTCCTAATTTTTCCAGAACCTTCATCATAAAGGGGTTTGGATCTTGTCAAATGCTTTTTCTGCATCTATTGAGATAACCATGTAGTTCTTATCCTTGCTCTTGTTGATGTGATGAACAACTATGTTTATTGCAGTATTATTTACCATAGCTAAGATATGAAACCAACCCAGATGCCCTTCAGTAGATGAATGGTCAAGAAAATATGGTATGTATACACAATGGAATTCTATGCCTCCATCAGAAAGAATGACATTGCCCCATTTGTTAGGAAATGGAAAGACTTAGAAAAATTATATTAAGTGGGGGCTGGGAAGGTAGCTCAGTGGTAGAGCGCTTGCCTTGCATGCCTGAGGCCCTGGGTTCGATTCCTCAGTACCACATAAGCAAAAAGAAAAAAGCTGGAAGTGGCGCTGTGGCTCAAGTGGTAGAGCGCTAGCCTTGAGCTGAAGAGTTGAGGGACAGCGCCCAGGCCCAGAGTTCAGGCCCCACGACCGGACCAAAAAAAAAAAAAGAAAAAGAAAAAGAAAAATTATATTAAGTGAAGTAAGCCAGGCCCAAAGAAACATAGGTCCCATGGTTTCCCTTATTTACAATTACTAGTATATGTCTGGGACAAGCAGAAATGGTCAGATAAGTTGATGTTAGGCGAAATGAACCCCAAGATAAGGACTCCAATGTTTTTTCTTTCTTTGCTATTGTTTCTAACATATTTATAAGATGATTTCTTTGTTGCTTTGTATGTCCCTCCCCCACAATATAACTACCCTGTTTTCACTGTATTTGATGTTGGTATAATTTGGGAAGGGGAAAGGAAAAGACAAATTGTTTAAAAAGGGATACAGGTGGACCCATTGCAACAATGAAATGTACAAGATGTTATGTCAAAAACAAACTTTATAACTTTGGGGGGGGAGGGGGATGAAAAGGAGGGGGGAAGATGAGAAGGGATGGTAAGGGGAAACAAAGGAAGAGGCAACAATGCTTGATAAGAAATGTACTCATGGGGCTGGAAAGGTGGCTCAGTGGTAGAGTGCTTGCCTTGCATGCATGAGGCCCTGGGTCCAATTCCTCAGCACCACATAAGCAAAAAGAAAAAAAGAAGTGGTGCTGTGGCTCAAGTGGTAGAGCGCTAGCCTTGAGGTGAAGAGCTGAAGGACAGCGCCCAGGCCCATAGTTCAGGCCCCACGACCGAACCCTCCCCCCCCCAATAACCTTGCCTATGTAATTGTAACCCCTGTGTACAGTATTTTCACAATAAAAAAAGAAAAAAAAATAGGACTTTGAGCCACCAGATGGAGCCTTAAGATCAGCTATCCTCTCTCCTAGAGTGAGATCTCCCTTTTCTCCAACTCCTGTCTGTCCTCTCCCCTTCCCCAACAGGGGAGGATCTCTCTGTATTCGATCTATTTATGTGAATTTGGAATTTTGTCTGGATTATTCTTGCATCTTGCTTCCTTCATCTATAGAAATGGGGATAAAAACCTACATTGCGAAATTAGTGTGAAGATTAAGCAAGACTGTGTGCAGGTGTCTATTCAGGCCTGGCACAGGGTAGGTACCCAGTGAGTAACATGTCACAGGTGAAGGACACTGTGTACTTGCTGCAATGAGGAAAAACACAGAAGCCTGAGCCAGGTGCTGACCCTCAGGATGCTTGCAGTCTATATGTGAAGACAGGCAAGGGGGCCATGCAGTCCAGGGGCAGTCCATGTGCAGCATGAGCAAACTCTCAGTGTTCTTCCCAGAATCACTGCCTGACCAGGGCTGTGACCATATTCTCCCCATAGGTATCTTGGGACCACACGAGGATGCTGCCTTGGCTTTTTGTCTTCTCTGTTTTGGCTTTTCCAGCCTGGAGTAAGTTTTCCTTCTCTGGACCAAAGGGTATCCTAATGTCTTGTAACGGAAAAAATTTAAGTACTTGCTCTTCTCTGCTATGGAAGAATAGCTTTAGGTTTAGAGTTCAAGATTTGGAATCTATTAACCTAAACTATGATTCTCTGCCCTGCCTCTGGAAATGGTTTTAAGCAAGCAATTAGCTCCTTAAATCTAAATTTTCCCACTTGAAAATGGAGATAAAGTCCCCAGCTTCTTAAATGTACTATGATGATAAACCAAAGGATGCATGTGAAGGATTTAGCACATAGTCAGTAAAAGCAAATAGATGGGAGCAATATTATAGTTATATTACAGTTAGGTCATTTGGAATCTAACCTGATTTGGCGTGATGCCTGTCCATGAATTAAAGTTCCTTGGGGGTAAAGATGTAAATAAGCACCCATGATCATCCTCCCATGATCTTTCACATAACAGATGCTTCCAGACCAACCAGGAACTGGCCTGAGTTCTCACAGCCAATTTGAATGGCTTCTCCATAGTTTCTATTATGTTGAAACTTTACCTGGAAGAGCACTGAGATTCCTGAATACATTTCCAGGGGGTCAAACTGGGTGTATAGATGGAGGTCATGACAATATTTCTGAGTCCTCCCTCCCCTTAATTATCAGCTATCATTTTGGAGGACTACTTAAAATGGCTTTGGAGAAGGGCATATAATCTGCTGAGAGGTGATTCCCCTGGTCAGCCTAGAGCAGCTTCTTGGAGGGGGCATGGAGAGTTGGGAATACATAGGGTAGTAAAGAGGGAGGGGCTGTGTCTGGCCAGAGCCTGTGCCACTGGGATGCCTGGCACCGGGCTTGGTGAAGAACCATGCAAAGTGAAACATTCTTTTTCAGGTGTTTCTTCCTGGAACAAGACACAAACTAAACAGCTGTCAGAGGGGCTGCAGTACCTGTTTGGCAACATCTCCCAGCTCATTGAAAAGGGCAAACTGAATCTTGATGGTGAGGAGGATTGGGGGACTGGGTGGGGTCTCTGAGGCAGCCATAAATATTCCTTAGGTCTGCACAGACACGTGACTGGGGTGAGGTGATCTGGGTTGATTTGTAGAGGGAAGCACTGGCCAGCCACTTGCGGGAATAGGGCAGACACTAGAAAGGAAGGAAACCTAGGAAGGGGAGAAATAGCCTTTGTAGCCTGAAGATGGAGACCTAAGCTTTCAGCTCAGGGAATCCAGAGATTGATGAGAAGACACAGCCTCACCTGGATGAAGTCCCAGGTTGAGGAGCTCAGATACCCAGAGGTATGAGTGCACAATGACATGATGAGGGCTCAGGCAGGAAGAGTGGGTGAGATGAAGAAGATCCTTGGGGTATGGGGCCTGGGGAAGAATGGAAGGAGCTGGACAGCAGGGTCTGTCTATGTTGGAGGATGATCTGGAACAAAATGGCAAAGCCTCTAGGCCTCCAGTGGGTGCAGACTGTGCATGTGGAAGTGAGCAGCATGTGTCTACCTGAGGAGGCCTCCTCCTACCACCAGGGGGCAGAGGTAGCCCACAGCAGCTCGGACAGCCAGTAATGGAGCAGGCACAAGGTGGGATGTGCTGAGTGATGTCTCCTGGCTCTCCTCCTCTCCCAGATGTCACCATGGCCTCTCGCAAGGAGTGGGGGGCAGAAGATGTTGGCTGCAGCTCTCCGCTGACCAGGCCAGTGGATGTCCTTGTCACACACCACATCTTTGGATTGGAGTGCCATAATCAGGCTGTCTGTAGTCAGAGGCTGCGTGAACTGCAGGCCTACCATGTCCACAACAACAGTGCATGTGATGTGGCCTACAAGTAAGAGTCTCGTAGCTGGGCCTGGGTCTTGGATAGGTGATCAAAGCTGTCATCCTAGGGTTCTTCTGTTTCTTCTGGTGTTTTCCCTCATTTTCCAGGTTGTGGTTATTGCAGGCTTTATAATACGTAAAAATAAAAGAAACCCACATGAAATTTCAAATCCACTGGAATTTTTCTATGAGGGCTCTGGTCTGGAAGATCTTCCAAAAGGAAGCATGGAACTTAAATAATTCCACTGTCCCTACTACCTCCTCCAAATTTGCTTTAGCCTACACATTGTGATTACAGGCAACTTCCTTCTGTGTATCTGATTGCCTCTGCTCCCCAGAAATTCTGAATTTGGTACAGTGGATATTGCAATCTTCCCCAGGGAGGAAAGGTGATCATTCCTAGAAGTCACCCAGCTGTGGGGTCGTGAAGCCTAAACCGGCTTCAAGTTGCCTCTTGGTTCATGGCAGACTCTTCTCCACTGCACCTTGTACATGGGTTCTGACACTGGAGGGGCAGTTGTCCAACCTGTAGCCCCAATGGCGAGTCCAGGAGACCCACATGCGACTTCTATTAGTGGTGGACAGTTCCTGAGCATGGTGATGACTTCCTGGCTCAAGTGCCCACCACATGTCTGCTTTCTCACTTTGGGCTCTTCCCCAGAGGTTGATGGGGAATGGGAGTTAATGTGCTCCGGAGGACAGGAGTTGGTGGGTACCTTCCTCAGTCCCAGCCCTTTGAAGGACAGCTCTAACGTGCACGTCCACAGTTGGTCAGATGGATGTGGTGTGTGTGGCAGCCAGGGCTCAGCTCCAGGTAGCCGCTGTGAGGCCAGAGGATTGGGTTATGCACTTTGTTGGGCTTCCCCTTCTTCCTCACTCTCTCTCCTTGTTCCCTCACTATGGCTCCTGGGATCATTTCCCAAGTGCAGCCAGGGCCTTGTCTCAGGTACCAGGGCTATGCAAGACAGTTTGCTGGCCGGGAGACATCAAAAGAGCAGCCTGCGTGGGGACGGCAGGGGTGGCACGCATTTTAGAGGAGCCAGGGGAGCCGTGTTTAAGGACATGTAGAATCTCAGGAGATGCCAGCATTTTGGGAATGTCTCTTTCCAAGTACAAAGGATCTACAGCCAACTGTGTTGTCTGAGCAGGTGTTTTCCTGTCTCAATGTGTGACAGTGCTAGCTATTAACCCCTATTTCCTTGCTGCACAGCTTTCTGGTTGGGGATGATGGCAGGGTGTATGAAGGTGTTGGCTGGAACATCCAAGGCTCGCACACCCAAGGCTACAACAACATCTCCCTGGGTCTTGCTTTCTTTGGCACCAAGGAAGGTAATGGTCAACCTGGCTGACCTTTCTCCAAAGAGTTGTTTTTTTTTTCTTTCTGTCTTATCACAATGTTCTGCTGCCATCTCAGTCTTCTCTGATGATCCATACTTTCTCATGATTCTCTTCTTCTCCTTGACTTCCATGATATAGTGCTGTAACGGTCCTTCTGTAACTGCTGTGGTTCCTTTCTCTGTCTCTGCAACAGCTCCAGCCACCTCATAGGCAGAGATGCCTAGCATCTTCTCTCTGCAAGCTAGCTCTCCTGCCCTCCAGTTGGGAAGATCTGGGCATCATTTCTCACCTCTGTATGAGCCACTCTCCTGTCTTCCTCTCTCTGACATGGACAACATGGTAGCCATAAATTGTGCCTCCAGCTGCCTGTCAGTGCTCTCTTCCTTTCATCTCTCACTCTTAGCTTTTTATACATAAAACCAATAAACACCTTGAAGCCTCTAATCTCAGACTGTCTTCTGGTTGCTCCAAGCCCCCTTCACCTGTGTGTGGAATCTGTGATCTTCAGAATGAGTCCTTACAATGTGCATACCCTTACTTTGAACAGAGATTGTATATGCCTTGCTCTTCATTTTCCCTCCTGGTACCCATGGAGACAGTCTAGGTAGATTTCATGATTCCTACTCCCACAGAGTGTATCCTGTGTTTCAGAGAAGAAAGGAATCCAAAATGACACACTTGTGAGGAGAAGAATCAGAACACGAGCCTGGCCCTTCTTTATTCAATTTCAGGGTAGTTTCAGTCCTGCCAGAAGCTGTGTTCAGCTTGCCAATTAATAATCGGTTCATTTATATACTTATAAATTAACACATTAATCTATTAAATTATAAACAAAATGTATTAGTCATTTATGAATCAATTTAATATATTTATTTATAAATTAATATATATATATATATATTTTTTACATAGGGTTGGCTATGTGGCCCAGGCTAACCTTGAACTTATGATCTTCCTGTCTCAGCCTCCTCAGTGCTCTGGGATTATAGATATGAACCACTAGGTCTGCCTATTTATAGAGTACAAATAAAAGGCCACTTGTTGCTATTTGTTGGCTTGGGATTTTGGCAGTATTAGGTTTTAGATCCTCAAATGTCTCTTTATGAATACTAGCAACTGCCTCAGAGGTCGGTGTTGAGATGAAGCGGGTTATTGTAGGGAAAGGGCCTGGCCTGTGCCTAGAAGGGCCCCTGTGGATGGCAGGCACTGGTCTGAGCAGCTGTGTGCTCTCAGAGAGCTTGGTGGAGGAAAGGGATGAGTGAAGTCTTGGAAGGTTATTGGAAAAGGATTTTGCCTTGAGTCCTTGGCTGCTGTGGCAGCAGGTCCTTGACTCTCATTTCTTTGACCTGAAGGATGAGTCATAAGTTGTGCCTCCAAGAGCTATGCAGAGGAAGACAAGGGGTCTTCCTTCTTCCTCCAGCTATCTTGCTCAGACTGAGATTTCTTATGAATTGCTCTCTTCCAGGACACAGTCCCAGTCCTGCTGCCTTGTCAGCCATGAAGGGCCTAATCTCCTATGCTGTCCAGAAAGGCTACTTGTCATCTGGGTATATCCAGCCACTTCTTGTGAAAGGCGAGAACTGTCTTGCCCCTCTTCAAAAGGAGAATCTGAAGAAAGGTGAGATTGTTGGCCTTCACAGGGCCCCTTCCAGCCTTGGGCTTAGGATTCCTCCTCCTGGGACTCCCCAGGCCACCTCTTCACCGCTCAGATTCTTAGAGTGATAGAGCCTTAGCATTATGCCTGGTGTCATAAATATACACTCATTTCTTCAGTTATTCAAGGAGCACTTATTATACTTATCAGACCTTGAGGAAACATTAAGGAATGAGATGCAAAGATCTCTGAGCTCATGGAGTTTCAATCTAGAGAAAGAAAACATATAAATACATAGAAAAAATACTTGGTATGTTATGTGGTAAAAAAGTGCTAGGAAGGGGGCTGGGAAGGTGGCTCAGTGGTAGAGCGCTTGCCTTGCATGCCTGAGGCCCTGGGTTCGATTCCTCAGCACCACATAAGCAAAAAGAAAAAAGCCGAAAGTGGCGTTGTGGCTCAAGTGGTAGAGCGCTAGCCTTGAGCTGAATAGCTGAGGGACAGCGCCCAGGCCCAGAGTTCAGGCCCCATGACTGGACCCCCCCCAAAAAAAGTGCTAAGAAGGAAAAAGAAATTTATATATTTATACATAAGGCATTTATATCTATTTATATAGATTCATCTATTTATATATATTTAGATGTTCATATGCTTAAGCAAGCATATATTTCTGAATACAATAAGTCAAATAGCACTGCGAATTAAGTGCTGAGGAAAACAGAATTACCACTTAACACTCACTTTAAAAGAAGAAAATAGAATTACTTCAGACAATAAGGTTAATGCCATTTTTGGTTTAAAAAAACTGCAATATCACCCGGCACTGGTAGCTCATGCCTGTAATCTTAGCTACTCAGGATGCTAAGATCTGAGAACCACAGTTTGAAGCCAGGCTGGGAAGGAAAGTCCATGAGATTCTTATCTCCACTTAACTACCAAAAAAAGCTGGAAGTAGAGTTGTGGCTCAAGTAGTAGAGCACTAGCCTTGAGCAAAACAAGCTCAGAGACAGTGCCCAGGCCTAGGCTTAAGCCCTAGTACTGTGCGCAAATGCACACACACACACACACACACACACACACACACACACACCACACACACACACACACACACACACACACACACACACACACACACACACACACACACACACACCCTAGTAGCAGCAGCAGGAGCAGGAGCAGCAGCAGCAGCAGGAGCAATATAAAAAAAGCAATAAAGCGAAATGGAGAGAAAAGTGAGTGACTACTGTCATAAAATTCATTGTACATATACAAAAATGAAACTTGAAGTAACTTTAGGTAACAGGTGGGGTTGGCAGAGATGGAGAAGAATGATAGGAGGGGGTGGCCTTGGTCAAAGATGCATTGGACTCATAAACTGACCTGTTGAATTAAAACCCACTAGCACCACTAAAGATAATAACAAGCAAATAAAAACAGAAACAATAAAGTTAATAAGCATGATCAGCCTTTACTTTGACGTAATAAAGTCTATGGTTATAGATATAGACTTTATTATAGCTATGTTATAATTCTGAGTCAATTTGATCTCCGCATTTAGACTGGTGCCTTCTGTCAACATGAATGCTTCCTTCCTATTGGCAGATTTCATGGATGTCTTTCAGAATAAAGCACCCACATATTGCAGCTGGATCACAGTTTGCTCCCAAGTCCCACAGTCAGGGTCCAGTGGGCCCCAGGGTGGCTGGAGTGTCTCAACATCCTGAGGGTTACATTGGCTTTCAGTAGTCAGGAGGTTGACATGAGCTGGCAAAACCCTCCATGTTTTCTTCTCCCATCACAGCTTGCCCTAACATTGTCCCACGGTCTGCCTGGGGGGCTAGGAAGGCCAATTGCCTCAGTATGACCCTGCCTGCTAGGTATGTCATCATCCTTCACACCGGTGGGAGAACCTGCAGCATGTATGATGAGTGTCGCCTGCTGGTCCGAGATCTCCAGTCCTACTTCATGGACACGCTCCATGCATGTGACATTGGGTATAAGTAAGTAGACCTGAGGATGGGAGACTTATTTTCTCTTGGAGGAAGATGTTGGAGGAAGGGGAAAGGGAGCACATACCGCTGAGGACTCATGGTCTGACAGACAGTTGAGGTACAACCACATTGATTTCCTAACCTGGGATGGTTTTATGGAGATAGCTAAGGATAGTCACCTCTAAGCCTGTGCTACTATAAACATAGTATATGACTTGATGTATGCTAAAGATGCTGAAAAGACATTAGAGGAATCCATTTGCATGAAGGAGCAGGGGACCTACAGAGAAGTTCATCTCAGGGTTATGCCTTTTCCATGTTTTTCCTCAGGCCATGCCTTTCCTCTTAGGACTCAGGGCTCAGGCTTTGAGTCCTGTGGCTTGTTCTCCCTCAGTGTTCCTCTAGAGGCTGTGAACCTTCATGGGGGAGAGTCTTCTTGTCTGAGGGAGGGCCCAGATGGTGCACTTCAATTTCTGTAGTGCCAAGGACTGTGGTTCTTTCATAAATACTGTGTTGATTTTGACCTTACTGAGAAAGGAAAACTTTTCCCCTCTTTTCCTCCCTATTAAGTATAGTCTAAATGTGTCTCAAAATTCTGTGACATATTTTTCTGGTAAAGAGTACTGCTTTACAAACCAGTACTGCTTTAATAACCAGGTATCTTGGCTCAAATTTATATTTGTAGCTTCTCCAGGGGCAGAGATAGTGAGGATTGCAGTTTGAGGCCAGCTGGGGCAAAACAATTGTGAGACCTCCATCTCAATCAGTAAATAAGCTGGAATTTAGTGGTTTACACCTTTCATCCCAGCTGTGTAGGAAGCATAAATGGGAGGATTGTGGTCCAAACCAGCTTAGGTATAAATTTAAGACCGTATTAGAAAGATAACTAAAGCTGAAAAGGCTAGGGGTGCAGCACTGCAAACAAACACAAAGCTCTGCCTACCAAACACAAACCTTAGTATCACCAAAAAGAAACAACCAAACAAATGAAACCATTGGGAGTCTAAACATCATAGTAGGGACC
Source organism: Dipodomys spectabilis (assembly GCF_019054845.1). Lineage (NCBI taxonomy): Eukaryota > Metazoa > Chordata > Mammalia > Rodentia > Heteromyidae > Dipodomys > Dipodomys spectabilis. Next base: position 7,756,036 of record NW_024870746.1, read on the forward strand.
TTCTCCTATAGAAGTCTGCAAATGGTATAAACCAGAGATACGTCTCCTCATGCCTCTAGGCTAGCACATTACTGGCAAGTACTCTGTTTTTCTTGACTCTGTAACTCAGAACTTAGAATTTAATAGTGTCTGACAAGTGAGGACACATGTGAGAAGCAATCCTAGAGTTTCTTACTTTCATGCTGATCGCCGTCTCCCCTTGTGGACCTCTAGCTTCGCTGTGGGCCAGGATGGCAGTATTTATGAAGGGGTAGGCTGGAACATCCAAGGGTCGCGCAATGCTGGCTACAACGACATTGCTTTGTCCATCACCTTCATGGGAACCTTTTCAGGTAAGTGGAAGCTTTGGGTAGTGGTGGACATTCTATGTTGTTGGAGGGAGATTGACTGATGTGGACGACAAAGACATCGGACACAGATTTCATTTGAATCATGCTGGATGCTGGAGCATCATGCAACATGTAACTAAGTGATGAAACTTATGTGACATGTAACAAAGCAGAACGAATGTGACCAGAGTTGATCCTTACACACAAGGCTTACCCTAACTTTACCTCCTTTGCACAAGTTAAATGTCACTGTCTTCCAATTCCTAAGGGACGAAAAAGACCAATGCATCGTTTTAGCTCATCTTGGTGAGCAGGTGGTTACCATGGCAACAACAGGAGTCCATGCTGCCTTATATGCCAAAGCCCTGATGAGCCATGAACACACTGAAATGGTGTACTGTATGGAGAATTTTCATGGCTCAGAGTGCTTGACTGGAGTGTATTGACAATCAAGGTTTCCTTTGTTGAATCTCTTGAAAAGTGGAAGCTGCATCAGAAGCTGGTTCAGGCTGATGTTAAAGTGGGCATAGGGCAAGGGAAGGGGCCCTGAACTGGGGCAGGGGTGGTGGGTGAGGGCAGGGGTGACCCAAGTTGGGGCTGAGCACTGCATCTGGGCATGTGAAGATACATGAAGCATATATGTGGCCAAAACAAGTTTTCCTAACTTCCCATGCTATTGACACAGCAGGCCAGATAATCATTTGTTGTGGGGCTGTCTGTGCCTCCAGGATGTTTAACAGTGCCTCCAGCTTCGTCTAACTAAATGATAACAGTATCCTCAATTCTGATAACCAAAAATATCACCATATATGTAAAATGTCACCTGGGGGAGGGGGAGGGGATAAACTTCCCCACCAGACTAACCTTTTATAGTGGAGAAAGGCATCGTACATACGCAGAACTGTCATTATGACTCCAGGCTTAGTGCATTTAACTCAGGAAGACCTAAGATGACCAGTGGGCTGGCTATGTTTTGCAGGTGCCCCTCCCAATGCCATAGCACTGGCGGCAGCCCAGGACCTGATCCAGTGTGCTGTTGACAAGGGCTACCTAACCTCCAACTACCTGCTGATGGGCCACAGTGATGTTGTCAACACTCTGTCCCCTGGGAAGGCTTTGTATGACATCATCAAGACGTGGCCTCACTTCAAACACTGAGGGAGGAGGGAGCCCCAGCTTCCTCCGCATCTCTGTCTCATCTCCCACTCTGATTCGACGTGTGTCTTGTTCCCTGGCCAACCTCAGTTTGTTCCCTTTCTGCTTGATTAGGATGACCATCTTGTACCCTGATGACAGCTTCCTTTGTCCCCCAACCTGAGCACCGACAGCCTCAGTGTCTGGGCCTAATGTACTATCTATCTACTTCCTTTCCTTGGGTACCCACCTGCTCAGCCAGGTGAGATGATGGGCCGTCCCTGTCACACTGCTCTTTCCCTTGGCACCTGCTCCTCTGCCTCATTTGCCTTCTCCTGTGGTCTCCCTGGCAGTTCCCAGCCTCCACACAGCACCCAGGCCAGGATGTCGAGCCTTCATCTCCACTACACATCAACTTGTACTGATGCAGCCCTGTAGATGTGGAAGAAATGGAAGCATAGATGGCCCGATTGTTCCACTATCTCTTTTAGGGAGACTTTCCTAGACAGTTCTCCATTCCTCCAGAATTCTGCCCACCCCCTGCATCCCTCCCAGTCTGACCTCAAAGCTGACTTTAGTGGATTGTCTATACTGGGTCCTGTATTCCAAGGACCTTGTGCCCTTTCCCCCCCACCCCATAGCAGCCTGAGGGCTGGGCCCATCTGTTTGTCTAGAGCCAGGACAAAGCTGAGCCCACAGAAGCTGCCCAGTGCCTGCTGCTTACCTGTGCCTGGCTGGACCATGCAGGGAAGAGAGAGGGCATAGAACCTGATACTCTGTAGCTCTCTCTGCTCCGGATCTTCATCCTATTTGTTGCAAGCACACAAAGACTGGTTCATTTCCTCTGGGATTTTGGTATGCAAGAAAGAAGAGAATAAGAGGAAGGATAAATAAAAGGAATAAATATGAGATTTGTACTGTCAGGTTTTTGTACTGTTAATATTTTTCTTGTTTTAGTGTTTTCTGTAATATAACAGAAATAAATGTAGGAGCTCATATTTTTGTCGTGTGTGTGTGTGTGTGTGTGTGTGTGTGTGTGTGTGTGTGTGTGTGTGTGTGTGTCGCTGGAGATTGAACCCAGGACCTTGTGCTTGCTAGTCAAATACTCTCCTATTTGAGTTATACTCCCAATTCTTTTAATTTTATTTTTGAGATAGGCTCTTGATAATGTTGTCAAAGTTTGTCTTGAACGCCCGTCTCTTACACTCAAGTACCTGGGATTATAGATATGAATCACCTTATCTGACTTAATATTCTCCTTTTCTCTTTTTTCCTCTCCTCTCTTCTCCTCCCCTTTCTTCTCTTCCCTTCTCTCCTCTCTTCTCCTTTTTTCTCTTTCCTCTCCTCATCTACTCCCCTTTCATCCTCAGGTTAAGGGGAGTAGGGATAGACAATAGAAAGAGGAAGAGTGGGCAAGTGCAGTCATAATATTTAATGTATATATGTAAAAAATGAGCGAGGTAAATTGAAGGGGAAGGGTGAGGTTGGGAGAGATGGGAGAGACTGATGAAAGGGATGACATTGGTCAAGATGCATTATACTTATAAACCAACGTATTGAATTGGAACTCATGGTATAACTACTTAAGGATAATAAAAATATAAAAAAATACGGTAAAATACATGTAACATGAAATTACCTACCTTTTCTGTCTACCTGCACCATGTCCCATGCCCTGTCCTGTTCATACTCAGACCTGCTCCAGCTGTGCCCACTCTAAGAGGTCACCCAGCTCTGGTGATGAGTATCTGCTGTTGTTTTTCAGGTTCTGCCACTGGTGGTTTCTTTCCTACGCTACATTTTCCCACATCACTGACCACTTCACCATCTCCCTCTGCACTGTTGTGTCATCTGGTATCAGCTCTGCTGGTTCCTCTCCCTTTATTAGCTTCATAAATTAGAAATGTGTAGGCTTCTCCCTTCCCCCAATACTGGGGTTATACTGAATTCAGGTTCTTGAACTTGCTTGTCTTGCCTTTTTGGTTAGTGTTCTACCCCTTTGGCCTTGTTGCCAGCCTGATTTTTTGCTGGCTATTTTGGATATGGAGTCTAGCAAAATTTTCTGTTTAGGGTTGGCCTTGAACTGAGATCCTCTAGATCTTAGCCTCACGAGTTGCTAAATATAGGCACAAGCTGGCATCCAGCTACAAGTAAATTTTAAATCTTTCTTTTTATAATTATTATTTTATTTTATTTTTAAATCTTTCTTTAAAATAAAAATGACATACATTTATGTTATATGATGTGATATTTTGGCTTATTTCTAGATCATGAAACAATTTGATTAACACATCTATCACCTCACTTTTTCTTCTTGGTGAAATATTTAAAATCTATTAACCATTAACAACATTATTAACCATAGTTAATAATGATTGACCCTTTGAACTTATTTATTCTGTTTAACTGAAACTAGATTGTTTTGTCTTTGAACTTTACTGAAGGTATACAATTTTTCCCCCTTGAACTTGGGATCTTCCTGCCTTAGTCTTCTGAGTGCTGGGATTACAGGTATGTGCCAACATACCTGTAAAGTTTTTTTTTTAAACAAATTCTTCTTGGGGCTGGGAAGATAGCTCAACAGTAGAGTGTTCACCTAGCATGCATGAAGCCCTGGGTTTGATTCCTCAGCACCACATTAACAGAAAAAGCTGGAACTGGCACTGTGGCTAAAGTGGTAGAGTGCTAGCCTTGAGCAAAAGAAGCTCAGGGACAGAGCCCAGGCCCTGAATTCAAGCCCCGGGACTGGCAAAAAGCAAAAAACAAAACAAAAAAACAACAACCAAATTCTTCTTTTACTTTTGTATAATTCTGAGGGAGCTAAGTAAGAAGATTTCATTCTATGTTGCTGACATGCTCCTAAATGACCAAGAGACAATCTGATTATCTTAGATACTGCATTTGTTTTCTGTTGCTGCATATTAACTTGTCATATATTTAGTGGCTTAAAAACTATAAACTTAGCCGTTCATAGTTTCCCTGGCTGAGAAATCTGGACCTGGGCAACATTTGTTTTCTGCTCAAGTTTTTCCAGGGCTGCAGCCAAGTTGAAAGGGATGTGTTCTTCTCTGCAGGTACCACTGGTGAACTTATTTGGTTGGTTTGTAGCATTTATTTCCTTGAGGCTCTAGGCCTTGAACCACTCTATGCCACCAGGGGTTTTCCTTAGACCCTTGTCATGGTCCCTTCATAGTCCCTGTCAATATATGTCATCTTTCTGTTTCCAGCAGTTGCATCTCTTTCTTCAGAAAGCAACATAACTAAATAACAAAGTGTCGCATCTTAATGACTTTGAGTTCCTAATTGTTGTAATCAAAATTTAAAGTGCTCCGTTATATAGAATGACTTGACTTACATGGTATGTACAAAGTTGAGTGCTTATTATAATGAATTTTATTGAAAAATTAAATAACACATTAAGTACAATTTTTTTTTTTACCTGTGGAAGGAGGAATTTGTATACTTCTTATGAAAGTACCTCTGGGCTAGCAGCATCAGCTCTACCTCAGGATTTCAGCATGTTAATTACTTGGTGTTCCTTCATCTGTAGAATAGGAACACAGGGCTCTATTTTCCTTATCCTTGTTTTTTAAAAAGTTTGAATAACAAACTTTGTTTAAAAGACCAGACAAGGGCTGGGAAGGTGGCTCAGTGGTAGTGCGCTTGCCTTGCATGCATGAGGCCCTGGGTTTGATTCCTCAGCACCACATAAGCAAAAAGGAAAAAAGCCAGAAGTGGCGCTGTGGCTCAAGTGGTAGAGCGCTAGCCTTGAGCTGAAGAGCTGAGGGACAGCACCCAGGCCCAGAGTTCAGGCCCCACGACCAGACCCCCCCACACCCCCAAAAAAAGACCAGACAAAACAAATGGCCTGAGGTCATCAGCTGGGGAAGTCACAAAGCACCAAATAAAGTTAGAGGCCTTGGAACTTTTGGCCAGTCTGTAGGATGAACAGAAAGGAACAATCTAGAACATTTAGTAATGGCTCTCAGGTGGGAGCTGTGGACTGGGCCAGGCTGGGCAGTAAGGGGAATGAGGTCCTGTGGCTCTTTTTTTTTTGATCTGGTCGTGGGCCTGAACTCTGGGCCTGGGCGTTGTCCCTCAGCTCTTCAGCTCAAGGCTAGCGCTCTACCACTTGAGCCACAGCGCCACTTCTGGCTTTTTTTTTTGCTTATATGGTGCTGAGGAATAGAACCCAGAGCCTCAGGCATGCAAGGCAAAGATCCTGTGGATGAGGGGCAGATAAATGGAGACCATTCAGCCTTCCAGGTCCTTTTCCTCTTTGGGCTACTTGGTTTCCTCTTTGATTTATTGTTCCAAAGATAAGCTCACAAACCAGTCCATGTTAAGGGTATAGCAACTTACCCACTAAGTGAAAACACTGAAACATTCAGTTGTTAATAAAAATTTCAGGCTTGAGGATGTTGACAAGATGTACGAAATGTATGAGGTAATGCCTGTCATTCACCAACTGCAATTCTGAATCCCCTTGCTAAGTGTCTCTCCCGAGGTCTTGGCCCAGGATCCTTCAGAAGATGAAGGTCACTAACATATCTTTGGTAGAGGCCAACAGGCATCTGAGCTCCAGGTCCTGGGAGAGAACTCCCAGCTCCTGTCACTGAAGTGTGCTGTGGCTAGTTAGTATTTGGAGCACAGTGGCTGGTCAAATGCCCTCTCAAGTTGGCAGAGCACCTTTCAGGTACTGAAGATGTCTCAAGCATTTCCATTTCAAGAGGCTGCAACTCAAGTGCCTTTAGCAGAGCCTTGAAGGCAAATATGACACATAAACCTCAACAGAGAAGGAGAAAGGGTCCTGGTGTGTACGCATTACATACATATCATGGAGAACAGCATAATGAACACCCCCAATTGTTATTTGGAAAGGGAGAAAGAAAAATGGTAGGGCAGGATTATAATGGAGGTGCTACATCACACTGTTAACTTCCCTTTTTTATTATTAATGGATGTGACTTCCAAACTAAAAAAAACCCAAAAAACCAAAAAAACATAAGCTGGGAGAAGCTGGTGGCTCATGCCTCAATCCTAGCTACTCAAGGAGGCTGAGATCTAAGGATCAGCATTTAAAGCAGGAACGTCCGTGAGACTCTTGTTTCCAATAAACTAGGCCAGTGCTCAGGCCCTGAATTCAAGCTCCAGGACTGGCACAAAAATAAACATACACACAAATGTAACAGCATAAGAAAAAAAAAGAGAGTGTTTGGGTATTAGCTGAAGATGGAGGGCTACTGTCAGGAATGGGTGAAGAGACAGAGCCTTGGTTTATTTGAGGGAGAGTTTCTTGCTGAGGTAGGGGCACGGGATGAGTGAGCAATGGTTATGACATCAGAAATCCTAGGGATGTTATCTTGTGAGTATCCTGGAGAGGGAGCTTCCTGTTTGTCTCCCTTTATCCTAATCCCTGCTGGGGACCTTGGAGCAAGGGGGTATTAAGGTGTTGGTGAGTGATCTGAACCTGTAGCCTTCAGATTCCTGGAACAGACCTCTGTCTGTGGGCAGAATCCTCACAGGGATCCCCAGGTTGGCAGGGCTTATTGAGTGCTGGGCATGAGGAAGGAGCCCAGGGAGAATTGGGCAATTGTGCCCTTTCCCAGGGAGGAGGAACCGATAGGCTTATTCACAGGGCGGGTTCCCAGGTGCTCTCAGCCTGAGTCTGATTTCAGCTGAGTTCCTCTTGGAGCTGTGGACAGAGCCTCAGATCCTTTCTTCCTTCTCTCCTCAATCCTTTTTTTTTTTGGATACCAGATTTAGGGAGAAGCCAGAGCCTGAGAGTTCCGTTCTGGGGAGGCAGTGCCCTCTAGTGTGAGGGAGAGGATTTTGGCCGCGGAGGAGGAGGCACCAGCTGGAGGAAGGGCAGAGCCTACAGGCCAAAGCCAAAGAGAAGGAACTGCCAGCCAATGAGGGGCGAGCAGACTACACCCTGAGCTGCGGGACCGAGACAGCACAGGTCCTCAGGTATTTCTTCTAAGTGTATTTCTTCTTCAGATGCCTTCTCTCGAAGAAAGAGCTGGATCCAGTTAGGTGAAAATGTAGCCATGATGGAGAAAGGCTCTTGTGGTTCTTCCCTACCCACCCCAACAATTAGGAAAATTTTATCTAGTCTCAATTTTCTAAATTAGCACACTTTGATTTTTTTTTTTTTTTTTTTTGCCATAGCTGTGGGTCTTGGGGCTACCTTTCCACAAATTTTACTTTTTCTGTTGAGTTTGAATTTTCATCTGTATCTCCCCCCCTTTCTGATAGTTCTTTATTTTTAAATTTATTTATCTATTTATTTGGTGACAATTCTGGGGCTTGAACTCAGGGGCCTGGGTGCTGTCCATGAGCTCCCCCCCCCCCCCCCAACCTCAGGGCTAGCACTCTACCCACTTGAACCCCAGCTCCACTTCTGGGTTTTGGGGTAGTTAATTGGAGATAAGAATCTCATGGACTTTCCTTCAAACTATGATCCTCAGATCTCAGCCTCCTGAGTAGCTAGGATTACAGGAATGAGCCACTGGGCCCTGGTTTGTTATTTCCTGTTTTAAGTGAAGAGGCTATACAGCGATGTGAATCAGGGTTCTATCCTGTCTTGTCAACTCAAGGTTTGCAGTTGGGTTGAGAGGGAGGAGGTGGAAGACATTATCTGTTCTGCTACTGGAAAGGCATGGCCTGGAATCAGCCTTCAGCCTTCAGTTCTATGAGATAGCCATTGTGAATTAACACTCAAGGTTGTGGATGTAGCGGGATTAAGTGACCAGGGAAAACCTTCATTGACTAGAATTAATGGTGGCTTCCAGTAGCGTTCAAGAAACCAGCTCCTTTTTTGAGAGGCTTGAGTTTGGGAAAGTTAATCCTTACCTCTCATTGGACTAATGAGGAAGGCTGAGCACTTTCTCACATAGCTTTTAGGTGTCTGCCTCATTTGTTATGGGCTCATTTTGTCTTTGGGGCACATGTTTACTGAATGAATGCTATCCTGGGTGTTATTCACTAAAATTTCTTGTTACAATCAAGGAAGATTTCATATGCTCAAATCTAAGGTTATGAAAATATCCTAAAAATAGGGTTCATTTATAATGGCTACTGGAGATTTTAGAAATTGCGATTATCTACCCCAGAAAGATGAAGATTAGGCACTGGACTCCCAGTGAGGGACCAGGAGTTTCCTGAGATAATAAGAGGAGGATGGGGAGAGGGCTAGCTAGACACTGATATTAGCTTCCTCACATTTGTGTGTGTGTGTGTGTGTGTGTGTGTGTCTGTACTAGGGCTTGAACTCACTACCTGGGCTCATCTTTTAGCTTTTCACTCAAGGCTAACACTCTATCATTTAAGCCACCATTCTACTTCTGGCTTTATGGTGGTTAATTGAAGATGAGTGTCTTAGGGACTTTCCTACCTGGTCTGACTTTGAACTTCGATCCTCAATTCTCAGCTTCCTGAGTAGATAGGATTACAGATGTGAGCTGCTGCTACCCGGCAGCATCTTCACCTTCATTGTGCATCTGGTGTGGGCAGAGGACCTGAGAAAACTGAGCCTTTGCCACTAAAGAGGCTGTGGTGTGATGGGTAGGCAGACAGGGGCACCATGTAGTAGGTTGGTGCTTTGGTTGTAGAGTGAGAACGGTCATGTTAACTGTCAGCATCTTTCCAGGCAGGTCTCTGTCCCTCTTAGGACCACCATCCACATTTTCTCCGTTGGCATCCTGGAACTCTGTGAGGATGTTGCCCTGGCTTCTTATCTTCTCTGCTTTGGGTCTCCGTGTCTGGGGTAAGTTTTCTTTCTTTGTATCACAAGTGCTTTTGATGATGGACAAGTAACTGTCCTTCAGTTGAATATTAGAAATATACCTAGTGCTCTACCTGGTGTAGCTAGCTAGCAATTTGGAACAGTTCTGGAGTTGTCATATCTTCAGGCAAATTCTTTTTTTTGTATGTTTTTTTTATTGTAAAAATACTGTACAGAGGGGTTACAGTTACATGAGCAAGGTAATGAGTACATTTCCTATCGAGCATTGTTGTTCAGGAAAATTCTCGTTCTGCTATTTGCTATGATCCCAAACATGGAGACTTCTTTACTTATACTGATAGAAAGATAGTGCTGAAAGCTGGCGGTGCATATTACAGGCATGAGCCAATGGTTTATCTTCATTTTTGTATTAGTCATAGTTAAACACAGAACTATGGTCTACATTTGTAAATGAATTCAAATTCCTTAAGAGTAGCAATTCCATTTACTACATCAAAATATTTCTGAGAGTTTTATACTTATGGTAAGACACATCACAAATGCTCATTAAGTAAATGCTATTAAATTAAAATGGACATCTGTTTGGTGATTCTCAAATGCTGGACAAAGGCTATAATTTCCGGGATCACTTCTGTAGTCCATTGAATACTGGACATGTTTTCATGTTGCCTGATATACATAGCTGCTGTTTAGAAGCAATAATATAACTTTGCCTTCTGCTTCTTTGGCAGCTAAATTTAATAGGATTACTTGAAGTTAGTGTTGGAGAAACTTACAAGCCAGGGAATACATAGCTAGCCTTTCTGAGGCCCTGATCAAGAAGTAGCTTGCCCAAGTGAGGCAGTGACTCATGCCCTGCCCTCACCCCAGAATGAATCCTGGTTCCCACTGTGCACCTGTCCTACCACTTGGTGTTGGCTCTGGCCTGATAGCTGCTCTTTGGATCTGAGGGTCTTTGTTAATTGTCTCTTCTAACTTCCTCCTCCTCCTCCTCCTCCTCCTCTTCCTCCTCCTCCTCCTCCTCCTCTGTCTCCTCCTCGTCCCTCCTCTTCCTCTTTCTCCTCCTCCTCCTCCTCCTCTTTCTCCTCCTCCTCCTCCTCCTCTTTCTCCTCCTCCTCCTCCTCTTTCTCCGCCTCCTCCTCCTCTTTCTCCTCCTCCTCCTCCTCTTTCTCTTCCTCCTTCTCCTCTTTTGTCTTGTGCTTCCTCTTAGAGATTTGGCTCTGAACCCCAACAGTCTCTCCAGCTGCCTAGCACACCCTGGTTCAGTGTCAGATTCAAATATTTGCTATTGTTCTAGAGTTACAGTGGAAATTTTCAATGGCTTTGTCTTATAGACAGAGAAACAGGTCCCAAGGAGTCAAGGACTTGCTCAAGTTCATCCGGCAACTCTGGGGAGGCTGCCGAGGGTGGCGGTTATAACTCAAGTGCTGAGGTTCTGGAGACTGGTGTCCACCTCTTAAAACTTCTATCATGTTAGACAAGTCATTTCAACTCTCTGGGCCTCGGTTTCCATCTGTGTAGAGGGAGTAACTATTTTGTGTTGCTTATCTCATGAGGGTGTCCTAAACCACGTTCTGATAGCATCCTTGAGGCTTTGCCATCACAGACCTGGCCTATGGGAATGGCAAATGCTGTTGCGGGATGGCTATTGCTCCCAAAGTCTTTGGTATTGACTGAGGACTGTGGAAGGTGAAGAAATGTTGGTGATGACTAATAATTCAACGAACTTGTTTTGAAATGCTTAATTTTTGAGGGCAGTCACAATGATACATCTATTTCTAATTTTGAGAGCTTTATATGGCACCAACGTGTGCTCAATACAAATATTAAGCATTTGCTCAAAACAATGACAGCCATCTTGTATGTATCTTGTATGTAACACTCTGCAGGGGGCCCGTGGATCGGCTGGTAAGTGTATAAGTGAAATGGGGCAGCCAGTGCTGCTCAGATAAGGCAGCAGAGGAGTCTACAGAGCTCTGAATGGAGAGAGGGTTGGAAAGAGCAGGCCTCCTCATCTCAGAATTAAGGTGGCCGGTTGGGGCAGAGGTGGGTGGAGGCAGTGGAAGGCTGAGACCAGAGCTAGCTGCAGTTCTTCTGTGTTGCTTCCTGGAGGACGCTGGGGAATGGGGAGGCTGGAAGGCTGGGGGCAATGGAAGGGGCGTACCTGGCCATGCTGCCTGTTTTCTTCTCTTCATGGACCATTGCCCCATTCCTTTGCAGGAGATGTCCTGCAGTTGTCCTGGAATGAAACCCAAGCCAGAGATATCTCAGAGAAGCTTCTAGACATGTTAGTTGGTATCTCACAGCTCACTCACAGGAACCACAATAGTAAGGCATTTTAGGGGATTGGCTGGGCTTTCTCAGGACTTGATTATGTCTTGTCTGGGAGTGGGTGGATGGGCGAGAATCCTAAAGAGCTCACTTGTTGGTCACTCCCAGGAACTATCCTGAGTCCTTAGGCAAAGGGAGGTTCTTCTAAAAAAGAAAAAGAGAAAAATCTAGAAGAAGAGGGGAGAGAAAGTACAGTGAGAGAAGACATGTGCCCCACTCCTTACCTCCCATTGTGGGAATGGAGACACTCGGAGAGCTCCCAAGGCTCTGGGAAGGGAGAGATGTAGCCTTCAGGGAGCCTACAGTCTTGGGTGAGGGTCTCCTACTTCTACCTCTGGAGAGATCTCACCTGGAAGAGAGAGTTACATTCCATTTTTTAGGAAACTTCCTGTGGGCTCTGGAGTCCCTAGTTGAGAAGGCTGGCAGAAATTTCTTCCTAATCACCATTCTGAATGAAGTCTATGATCAAAGACACAGATAGAGGTCCAGGGGCCAATGCCAGGATGGGAAATGAATTCTAAGGCATCCATGCTAAGTTGCTTCAAGATAAGGCAGTTTAGAATGTTGCCTGGAGATACTTTCTGAAGGAGGGGAGATCACACACAGGCAAGAGAGAAGTTGAAGACCAGGGAAATGTGAGAGAAGAATAGGGAAGGAGGCAACTTGACAATGTGGAGTGCAGCATGTCTGGGTAGTTGTTTAGCCTAAATAGGGCCATGAAGATGAGAAAGGGAGGCTGTGGGTGGAGGAGGCCTCCCTCTGGGCTCCTACCCCATTGTGGGGCAGGGCAGAGCCCTGGATAGGGCCTGTCCCATGTCATCCTGTGATCTCTTTGACAGGCATTCCCACCATAATCTCTCGCAAGGAGTGGGAGGCGAGACCACTCACCTGCACAGCCCTGCTGAGCCCACCTGTGGCCTACCTCATCACGGAGCAGCTCATGGGGATGGAGTGCCAGGAACAGAACTCTTGCAGCCAGAAGCTGCGGGTGCTACAGTCTCATTCTGTCCATAACAAAGGCTGGTGTGATATGGCCTTCAAGTAAGAGGCTGGTCAGCCCCATTCGAAAGTTACTTCATTTAAGGGCTCTATTTTCCCTCCTCGGTTTCCCTGATTTTTTTTTTTTCTGGGCTTTATTGATGCTGCTTTAATGATGAATAAAAAGTATTTTTTTTTAAAAAAAGAAAAACAAAACCCATAGTCCTTCAGAGGCTATGAGGAGGACCTGCTAAGAGCCATTTGCTTACACAGAAACTTCTGAACTCTGGAAAAGAAGCTGGGAAGGTTAGATGGACAATACCTATAGTCCCTGTCTGAGAACTTGTCAAGCCTTGCAGTTCACAGATCTGAATATCACCTAAATCAAATATCACCTAATTAGGCCCTTCCCGCTCCTCAGAGGAGTGAATGGATAGGAGAAACATTGCCACCTTATTTCACAAGGGAGAATGCCACAGTCTAGGGGATCTCAAGAATTTGTTTAAAATGACTCAGAGCAAGGAAGCATGGACTATGAGTAATGTCAGAGACTGCCTGTTAGTCCAGCTCTGTGAAGGCCAGTACCCACTTAGTCCACGACCCTGGGAAACACTTTCCCGTTTGTTACCCAGAGGAACCACCTTACCAAAGAGGTGGAGGTGGGGTATATAGGGAAGAGTAGGCCTTGGAACAGGTGGGAGAAGAGTCACGTGTCAAAATGAACCTGAAGACGAACGATTCCTGCCTTGTGCATTGTATATCTATCTACTGGGAAGACTATAATAGAGACCTAGAAGCTTCTCTTCTCATTTAGACTCATGAGTGAGGATACATGCGTGCGCACGTGCACACACACACACACACACACACACACACACACACACATGCTTATATATGAGAATATATATGTGAGTATGTATATACAGATCCTCATATAAATATACTACATTATATCAAATATTTGAGAAAGATTAGAAATGGCATTTTTTGTCCACAAAAAGTGACTTCTGATTTATTCATTTTGCACTCGTGCCCTTTAAATTTATTTTCCACAGAAATAACTAAGAGCATCTGGAGGCTCTGTTTATAGCCACCAGGATCATCTGCAGGCCCTGTATTTAGGATCTCTGCTGCTCTGTTGGTGTCACTGTAGTGTTACCTGCTTCAGGGTAATTAAGTGTTTCTAATTGACTGTGCCTCTGAGTGAGGTTTCTGCAGAGATGACTCAATATTCAGTGCAGCTGTGTTCACATTGGGCTAACCAGAGGCAGCTGCATTGTGACAGAGGAATCTGCTGGAAGTAATGGTGGCCAAGCCAATGAGATACGAGATCTTTGTGCCCCATTCCCATTCCCCAGTGTGAGGTGGGAAGTTGGCCTGACTCAGTGTGGGGGTCTTTACTTGACCTCCAGGAAATATCCCTTGTGTTCAGTTTGCTTTGGAAACTCATGATCTAGTAAAAGCCGATATGTAAACAGTCATGAAGACATCAGTTTTGAAGCCATCTAGAAGGTGGAGGATGAGAAATCATAAAGAGACAGAAATGAAGAAGGAATAAATGGGGAAAATAAAAGAGTATGTATATCACACTTAAAAAGAAACTGAAGAGCAGATGATGTTCTAAATACACTTCTGTGATAATGAAGAGCTTATGGGAATTACAATGGAAAAACTAAAGAAAAAGTAAAAATAACACAAATTCTGAATTTTAGGGTAATGTTTTAAAGAATGTTCAAGTGCTTCATCCTGTAATGTAAAAAGGTGATGAGTTAATTCTTGGGCCCTTGAAAATGTTGAACTAAGGTCCTCACATCCTTAGTAATCACACATTCAAATTCTACCTTGAATCAAAAAAGTATTTTTTAAAGTAAGATCCTGGAAAAGGCATTCAAACAGTCATAGCCAAAAATGAAGTGTATTCTCAGGTCTATTGGTTTAAATTTTGTTTTTTTTTTTTCTGCTCCATATTCTTATACTATTAAAGAATAGTACTTATTTGTGAACATCAAAGACCCTGTTTCCCTTTTAAGGATCAGTGAGAAGGATTTTCTTACAGAGATTTACCACTAAACCAATATTTCCTTGCTTGGCAGCTTCCTGGTTGGGGATGATGGCAGGGTGTATGAAGGTGTTGGCTGGCACGTCCAAGGTTTGCACACTCAAGGATACAACAATGTCTCCCTGGGCATTGCCTTTTTTGGCAATAAGATAGGTAATGGTCATTTCCCTGTGGACTCTTGTAATTACTTTTATTGCTTCAGCCTACATCATACTTGTCCCCTTTTATACCTTCTCTTGAAGCTCTTTGCTCATTAGATTCTATGACATGTATTTTTCTTGTCCTTTCTTTTTGTGGTCTGCACTCTGATGTTGCTGACGCCACAGTGGGCGTTGCTTGGGTTTACTGTTAGTCCCACCTGGAGTCTGGATGTTCACAGTGATGCTTTGGATGGTGGGTGGGTGAGGGCAGACAAAACAGGGCTTATTTCTTCTTCTAGTGTCTTCTGTTGGTAGAAACTAGCAGGAATCCAGCAGGCAAGTAAGTTGGGACATAGAGTTTGCAGGGGTCAACAACAGAACATATAAACAAAAAACAGTAGAGTTGTGTGCGGGAAGGATGGAGTTGAGAGATTACAGATAACTTGTACCTGCAAGTATCTGCAGTTGATGATTGGGTTAGGAATAACCTTTATCTTAGAGGGGTTCTGTGAGGATTGTGTGGGCTAGTGGACATAAAGAATGTACTACATGCCCAATTATGGCAACTACTCAATATATATATTGTCAGTCTCCCCTGTACCCATACCAAGGTATACCTGAGTTGGTCCAGTGAGTCTCCCTCTGCATGTGCCTTTTATTTCCTCTTGGCCCTTCTACCTGTAGATGGATACTGTTAGGTTGGCTCTTGGAAGAGGTTGCCAATATTGGCTGCTGAGAGCTCTGATGGATAGTTCTTGTCTTTTAGACCTTCTGTCATGACCCTTGAGGCTATTTTCTATCTTCCTACCCATCAGCCACTCACTCAGGCAGTCATACCACTCCTTTGTCTGGTATATAGTACAATTTACTAATAGTTCTATGTCCATGTTATCTTCTCTAAAGGTAGCAGTCCAAGCCCTGCTGCCTTAGCTGCAGCAGAGGGTCTGGTCTTCTATGCCATACAGATGGGTCACCTGTCACCCAGGTATGTTCAGCCACTCCTCTTGAAAGAAAAGAACTGCTTGGCCCCTACAAATCCAAAGACACCTAAGAAAGGTAAGACCTTAATTTCTCTTCATCCTGCTTCTTTCTTACCCCCTGCAGCCCCATTTGTGAATATTCTTTTCTGGTTAGATTCTTTTCTTTCATTTTTATTTTTTATTGGTTACAGTTACATAAGTCAGGTAAGGTAATGAGTCGTTGAGTATTGTCACCTCTTCCCTCATTGGAGTACATTTCTTTTTGGACAGTGTCACGCCTTCCCTTACTCTCTCCCAGTTTTTCTCTCCCTTCCTCACCCACACGTTGTATAGTGTCTAGTGAGTCCAGCTGCATTGGTTTACCCTTTGTCTCCTGAGGGACTCTATGTGCTTCTTAAACCAAGAACAACTCATGCCTGGAAGATTCTGAAAGGGCACTTTCCTGACTTTTTCTCCACCTGCTCCCACCCTGCTCAGTATGATACTATGATACTGCCACAGATTCATTCTTAACACAAATATACATGTACCCAGATTTAAATTCAACAAATAAATGGATCAACCAATAATGATTGACCAGCGGGTGTTCCAGGTACTGAGTGAGCATACAGCTGTGGAGAATATAGATAAAACCCTCCACCTGTAGGGAGGTTATGCTTCAGTGAGTAAAGTCTGGAAATGAGCAAATGGTAGGTGAAATATTTATGTTGTTTGATAGCATGGAGGAGATGGAGAAAAATGAGGCATACGAATGGAGTGATGTCAATATATTTCTTTTTTCTTTTCTCCTTTCTTTCTTTCTTTCTTTCTTTCTTTCTTTCTTTCTTTCTTTCTTTCTTTCTTTCTTTCTTTCTTTCTTTCTTTCTTTCTTTCTTTCTTTCTTTCTTTCCTTCCTTCCTTCCTTCCTTCTTTCTCTCCTTCCTTCCTTCTTTCTTTGTTCCTTTCTTTCTTTTTGTCGGCCGTGGGACTTGAACTCTGGGCCTGAGCGCTGTCTCTCAGTTCTTCAGCTCCACCACTTGAGCTACAGCACCACTTCCAATATATTTCTTTTTTCAAATTTTATTTTATTGTAAAGATGCTGTGCAGAGGGGTTACAGTTACATGAAGAAGGCAATGAGTACATTTCTTGTCGAGCATTATTACCCCTTCCCTTGTTGTTCTCCCACTATTCCTTCCCTCCCTCACCTCACCCGCTCCTCCCCCCAGCCTGGAAGTTGTAAAGTTCATTTCCAATATACTGTCTTGTGGGTATCATTGTTGTAATGGGTCATCCTGTGTCCTTCTTTCGGGTTTTAAGTGAAATGAACCCCAAGATAGGGACACAAAGGTCTTTGTTGTTGTTTTAAATGTACTATGTGATTTTTTTGTTTCCTTTGTATGTTCTTTCCCCTATGGTATATCCCCTGTTGTCACTGTACTTGATTTTTGTACCCTGCATCTTGTATATACAGTTGTCTAATTTGGGAAGGGGAAGGGGAATAACTTAACATCAATGTATTTCTATAGTTGTGTACACTGTGTACACACACACACACACACACATTCACATACTTTTCTAAGGGGAAAAGCTAGCCAGCCTGTCATATGGTCTGTGATAGAAAATGGCTTGAATTCACATATTCTTTTTTTTTGTTGCTGTTGGTCATGGGGCTTGAACTCAGGACCTGGATGCTGTCCCAGAGTGTCTTTGCTCAAGGCTAGTGCTCTTCCACTTTGAGCCACAGCGCTATTTCAGGTTTTATTCTGGTGACAAATTGGAGATAAGAGTCTCATGAACTTTCTTGCCTGGGCTGACTTCCAACTGTGATCCTCAGATTTCAGCCTCCTGAGTAGCTGGGATTATAGGCATCAGCCACTAGGCATCTGGATTCACATTCTTCTTAGAAGAATGAATCTTCTAAGAACTTGAGCAATGAAAATGATGCACTGTTTTGGAGAGAGCCAGCAGCAAATTACAACCAAAAAAAATAATGAGTATTTTTAGTGAGTGTCACTATTGCTGTTAGAATTAGCCTTTTCCTAAAACTCAACTATACCTTTAGACATTGGGTTTTTAAACTTATTAATCTCTAAATAGAGGTTTACTGGCTTTAGATGGCCACTATCCATAAAGTGTTAATTCCTCAACATTTATAGAATCTTTACAGATTTCCACATATTTCCATATATATGCGATCAATTTAAAGAGTAAGCAGATTTCTGTGTATCGTTCTTGTTCCATAATACCCATGTAAACATACACTTAGATTTTTGGAGAAAATAACCACTATTCTTTCTGACTCATGGGTCTGTTCCCTTCTGTACACACCCTAGTTTCTACAGTTATCAGAATCCTGTCCCTTGGCTCCAGTGTTCTGACCCAGGAGTGGTGGGCAGGGATGCAGTCCCCCAGCCTTCCTGGGGACTTTCCACAGTGGGCTGGATTAGGAAGCATCTCCCTATGAGTAGGGAGCTGGAGGAGTATCTCAGAGTGGCCAGGAGATCCCTGGTACTCAAGAGTGACACAATCCCTCCCAAGAAGGGGAGCTGGGGAACTTCCTACTCAATGGCTCAGCTCACACACAACACTGCTATAGGTTTGGCTTTTAAAGACCTCAAATCAGAATTCTCCTGCAGTGAAGTTCATGATAGGATGTTTCCATGAGTACTGGCTGTTGTGGAGAGACTGAGGCATAATAACCCAGCCTGCGGATGTGAGATGTTCACAAGAGGCATGGACCAATTCCTATTTCCATTTCCTTCACCTCAGCTTGCCCCCACATCACCCCACGATCTACTTGGGAAGCCAGAGAGACACACTGCCCTCAGATGCTTCTCCCAGCCAAATACGTCATCATCATCCACACTGCTGGGACAAGCTGCAATGTGTCCACCGCCTGCCAGATCAACATCAGAAATACCCAGTCTTTTCACATGGACAAGCAAGGCTTTTGTGACATTGGCTATCAGTAAGTAGAATCAGTGGAAACATAGCCCCTTTCTTCTTTAGGGCTGTGGAAAAGAAGGCTGGAGGAGTCCTTTTGCCATGCCAAGCACTTTGCATAGGCACCATATTTTATTCTTGTGGAACTCTAGACTGAGTATCATTTATAGCACAGCTAGGATTAGTTAATCCTTTTGGGAATGTTCTCCACATGTGGCTGGGAAGAATCTGAAGAGAAGGCATAAAGAAAGCCATCGTTATAAAGCAAGACTATGAGATCCCTCAGGAAGGCTATTGAAGGGAAGGGATGTGCCTATTTATGCAGCCCCTTCTAAGCAATCAAGAGTCAAAGGTCCTGTTTACTGCTACCTCCATCTAGCCCAATCCCTGCCTTACTCTCTGTGATGTTAGAATCCTGAGAGTCCTCAGTGATTTATCATGCTTATAGATAGGAACTTGTAACTTCTCTGGGCCTCTTTTTTTTTTTTTTTTGGCTTATTTCTACAACAGAACACATAATACATTTCCTGATTGTAGACAGTGAGTGAGATCAAAGTATTCTCTTTTGAGAATATTTTTAGAAACAAAACCATATTAAAGTAATGTAATAGCAGACGCAAGTTGGGAGATGCCTTGAATGTTTCACAGAAGGGTTTTAGGTTATTTATTTAGGACTCATCCACAGCAAATTTTGGTGTCTTGGATTGGTTTATTTCTGCAGATGTGTTATTGCCCTTCTGGATGGCTTTCTCATCTCAGCTCCTGTTTATAAGCAGCTTTTGCATACAGACAAAAATCTGCCTCATTTTGCAGGACTTTTATAGGTTTGGCTGCAGTTACTTAGCTCAGATAACAGAGAATTGACGACAAATGTAGAAATCCCAAATGGGAACGATCAGAAGCTTGTTTTCCACTTCAGTCTTCAGAGGCTGTACTTCTCTTTCAAAACCTGCTACGCAATCTATACCCACTCCAGCGGCATGATGTTCAGGATATCGACCGCAACCAGGACAAAACACCCATTCGCACATCATTAGTAACTTCGTAGGCCATTTTATTGGGTGTCTGTTACGTCCTGCATGCTAGGCAAGGAAGATATGGCCCCTTCCCTATGGAGTTGAGAGAAGTCATAAACAAGTAATTATAATGCACAACAACATTAAGCACTATGACAGAAGAAAAAAACCAGGCACACCTAAGATGAGCCTCCATTCAGTTCCTTGGGGGAGTGATTGGCATCGAAGAAGTGCTCCTGAAGAAAAGGCATCTATGGTGGCACATAGATAAGGTATTAAGAGTTAGTTGGGCAAAGAAGGGGGAGCATGTTCCAGGTAAAGGAGCATACCACATATTGAAGACCTGGTGTCCAGACAGCATGTATTGTGTGTGTGTGTGTGTGTGTGTGTGTGTGTGTGTGTGTGTGTGTGGTGGTCCTGGGGCTTGAAATCAGGGCTTAGCTTGAGATTGGAGAGGCCTGTGTGGAGTCATATCACCAGGACCTTGTAATTGATCCTTGAGACAAGAATAGCACCCTGTGATAGAATTTATATGCTAGAAAAACCTCTTTGAATGCCATTTTAAGAATGGTTGAGCTGGGCGCTGGTGGCTCACACCTGTAATCCTAGCTACTCAGGAGGCTGAGATGTAAGGTTCAAAGCCAGCCCAGGCAGGAAAGGCCATGAGCCTCTTATCTCCAATAAACCACTCAGAAAACTGAAAGTGGTGCTGTGGCTCAAGTGGTAGCCTTGCCCAGAGTTCAAGCCCCATGACAGGCAAAAAAGAAAGAAAGAAAGAATGAAAGAAAGAAAGAAAGAAAGAAAGAAAGAAAGAAAGAAAGAAAGAAAGAAAGAAAGAAAGAAAGAAAGAAAGAGGGCTGGGAAGGTGGCTCAGTGGTAGAGCGCTTGCCTTACATGCCTGAGGCCCTGGGTTTGATTCCCCAGCACCACATAAGCAAAAAGAAAAAAAAAGCCAGAAGTGGTGCTGTGGCTCAAGTGGTAGAGCACTAGCCTTGAGCTGAAGAGCTGAGAGACAGCGCCCAGACCCAGAGTTCAGGCCCCACGATCAGACCCCCCCCAAAAAAAAAGAAAGAAAGAAAGAAAAAGGTTGGAAGGAGGTGAAACTCTGAGTTATTGTATTAACCCAGTGACTTAAGGGATAATAGTAACTGTTTGCTGAGGGAAGTAGAGGAATTTAGGAGCTATGGAAGGGCATAGTAAGTCATGATTAATAGTTAGATGGGGTTGGGAGAAGGACAAAGTGGCATTCAGGATAGTGCCCAATGTTTTTGGTTGGTCTAGACATGTTGGATTTTTTTTTTGTCGGTCGTGGGGCTTGAGCCCTGGGCTTGAGTGCTGTTCCTCAGCTCTTCAACTCAAGGCTAGCACTCTACCACTTGAGCCACAGCACCACATCTGATTTTCTGGTGGTTTATTAGAGTTAAGAGTCTCACGGACTTTCCTGCCTGGGCTGGCTTTGAACTGTGATCTTCAGATCTCAGCCTCCTGAGTAGATAGGATTACAGGTGTGAGCCACTCATGTCCAGCAATGTGTTGGATTTTTATATATGCTAATTGAAACTATGAGAGTCAATCATTGTCCAAAGTGAGTATGTTCATCCAGACAAGAGAAGGGGCTTGAGTAGGGTCCAGAGAAGATAGCCTGGGTTTCTGAGGACACAGTGTCGAGGAAAAGCATTTGTGATGGTAGAGGGACCTGAGGGAGAGCAGCCAGAGGAGGAAAGTGCGGGCTTGTGAAAGCTTGGAAAAGACAATGTTTCAAGAGGGTAATGAACAGGGACAATGTACTGCAGAAGTAAAGTAGTGCCCACTGTACTCAGAATCAAGGAAGCCAGTAGTCACCTTAGAGAGGCCAGCTTCAGTGAAGTGGGGGGGGGATAGAGATACACTGTTTATGGACTGTGTTTTTGTATTTATTCTCTGTGAACCCTGGTCCCTAAGAGACATCCAGCTAATAGGTGATACATAGATGAAAGTATGAATTACTGATTAAAGGAATGACTGAAGCAAGTTCTCCCCAGAGTGATTCTTTGTTTTCTTTTGTCTTATCCTAGCTTCTTGGTGGGCCAGGATGGTGGAGTATATGAAGGAGTTGGCTGGCATATCCAAGGCTCTCACACCTATGGATACAATGATATTGCTCTAGGAATTGCCTTTATGGGAAACTTTGTAGGTAAGAGGGCTCTGGGTAATGGAGTACTATATGGAATGTCTCAGGAGGGTAAGACCAAGGGTGGCATGGTGGGACCGGCCAGGGCCAGTGGAGCTCTTAAGTTTAAAGCAGACTCTCAGTACAGGATGATTGTCATCAGATGCCTCTCCCAGATAGAACATTTATCCTAAGCGACCCATCCCACACCCCAGGTCCATCTGGTTGTATTTATACCCAAGGCAAACATTAGGCAAAGGAAAAAACTTTTGTAAATTTGGTACTGTTTCGGTTCTCTCTGTCTCTTTCCTTGATGATCATGATGACAGTGCTGGTGAACACAACTGCACCACAGAGAAGGATCCAGTGGGCATATCTGCTCTGGACCTGCTAAGAAGGGATGTGTCATGCAGGAGTTCTACTCTAGGGCAGCTGTTAAAATTTCTAAAAGAAACTTTGGCCAGGAAAATGGAGGAACACAATAGCCTGTTTTTTTTTTTTGTGTCTGATTGCTACAATTCATGTAAATTTGTTTCCCATGATGATGATGATGATTGATGATGATGATGATGGCTTGGGGTGGAGTAAGGAAGGAAATGGACTGGAATCCAAATGCTTGTCCCTCCTTAAGCAGGTAATCGTAAGGCCCTAATGATTGATGGGAGTAAACATGTTTTGCAGAAAAGCCTCCCAATGCAGCAGCATTGGAGGCAGCCCAGGACCTGATCCAGTGTGCTGTGCTCCAGGGGTACTTAGCCCCCAACTACCTGCTGATGGGCCACAGTGATGTGGCCAATACTCTGTCTCCTGGGAAGGCTTTGTATGACATCATCAAGACATGGCCTCACTTCAAACTCTGAGTGAGCTCAGCAACTTCGGAGGCTTCTCAACATCCCACGGGGTCTCTGTCCTCACTTCCCACCTTGGTTTAATATCCTGTATCTTCCTTCCCCTATCAGCCTCACTTTGTTCCTCTTTGCTTGGTTGGGATGCTCCTGACCTTTCCTGATGACGTTCTCCAGTGTCCCCCACCCTAGGCACTCACAGTCCTCTGAATTTGGGTCTAGCCTCCTCCCTCCTCTCCTTCCTTTATCTTTATCAGGCAGGTGAGATGTCTAGAGGTCCCTGTCACATTTCTCTTTCCCTTGGTACCTGCCCCTCTGCCTGCTATGGCTTTCCCTGTGGTCTGCCTAGCAGCTGCTAGCCCTTGTCTATTAGCCAGGCCTGGGTGTTCATCACAGGGTGCCCATTGACTTGCATAGAATTGGTTGCTATCCTTTAAGGGCTGTAGTTATTGTTGTTGTTGTTTTTTAAAATAGTAATGTCTATTTTCTCCTAGACTGTGAATGTGTCTGGGGGAGCTGCTGAGTTCTATTTATCACTGTGTCCTGTGTCAGTTCCTGAACAGTGTCTGGAATTTAGTATGTACTATAGATGTTTGTAGAAGAAATAGACACAAAATAGTACATCCTCGTGCCTGCTCACCTGGTCAGTGTGTTCCATCATCTCTTATTTGGAAGTGCTTCTGAGTAGTGCTGCAGCATTCTGTCCATCCTATTCCTTCTCAGTCTAAGTATCAGAGTTGGCTCTGGTGGCTTGTCTGTAGTGGGTGCTGTCTTTCTAGATTCCCATGCCCTTGTCTCCCTAGAGTATTCTGAAGTCTGGAGCCATATGCTTCTTTAGAGCCAGCCAGAGATATATCTGTACAAAGCAGCTCAGCCTGCTTGTGCCTGGCTAGGCTATTCTGGGCACTGGACTGAGTGAGGACATAGAACTTTGGTACTCTGCGGCCCTTTCTGTCCAGCAGGGAGTAATAAATAAATAAATAAATAGCTAGCTAGCTAGCTAGCTAGATAGGAGTGAGAAAACCTAGTGCTGTTCAACAGAAGCACACAGGCTGGATATTGTTTCACTGGGCCTAATCCAAAAAAAAAGGGAAGAAGGAAAAGGGAATAGAAGGAGAGGAGCTAGAAACATGGGCCTCCCTCACTTGGTAAATTCCTTTGATATGCATACTGTGTCTTTGTGCTTAGAATGTTCTGGCATCTCTTACTAGACAGGTTTTTAACAGCCACACATTTGCACCTCTTTGTGCTTTTCAAAGACTTCCTCCTTTTAAAAAATTCTTTTATTTTGTGTTGGTACTGGGGCCTTGAACTCAGGGCCTCCCACTCTCCCTTTCCGCTCAAGGGTGGCACGCTATATTTGAGCCACGCCTCCACTTTTGGCTATTTGTTGGTAAATTGGAGTTAAGAGCCTTCATGAGCTTCTTCTCCACACTTCTCTCTGCACCCCCACCCCTGGGCTGGCTTTCATTTGCTACCCTCAGCTCTCAGCCTCCTGAGTAGCTAGAATTATAGGCTTGAACCACCAGTGCCTGGTAGATTTCCTGCTTTGGATCTCATTGGATTAACTGTATCTGTCCTTTTCCCTTAGGTGTCTTGGGTGTGTAAGCAAGGGAAGGAATGGATTTTCTAGAATCACATAGGTCCAGAAGACTTAGTACCCCTTCTTGATTTATACAGCTAGAGGAAGATTCCTGGAACAGGAACTTTTCTACCAGAAGCTTTTGTCAACCCAGTCTTCTCATGGAGGTCAGGGCTTGGTTCAGACTTCCTGGAAGAGAATACCCCAGCACAGGTGATTTTAACAGCTCTTCCTGCAAGAAATAAGCCAAGGAGGTGAACTTAAGATGAGAAAGTCTCATGAACAAGCCATCTGCTAGGGCTTATATGTGTCCCCCAAAGTTTATGTGTTAAAAGTTGAATCCCTAATTGGCAAAAGTATTGAAAGATGAGGCTTTTAAAACATAACTAATGTATTAATGTCATTATTGTGAAAGTAGATTTGTTATAAAAATGAGTTTAGCCCGTGTTGCTTTCTCTTGCTCTGTATATGTACGTGCATGCATGCATGCACTGTCTCACCCTTCCACATTCTGACATGGCATGACCCAGTGAAGATTTTTCTCCCCAGATGTGGGCCTCTCGACTCTGGAATTTCCAGCTTCCAGACCATATGAAATAAATCTTTGTTGTTCATAAATCACCCAGTGTCAGATATTCTATTATAATAGCACAGATGGATGACTAAGTTGCCATTTTCCCTTTTGTACTGGTGCTGGGGCTTGATATTAGGGCCTAAGCCGCCATCTCTGAGCTTGTTGTACATGAGGTTAGCGCTCTACCACTTGAGCCACAGCTCTACTTCCAGTTAACTACCAAAGAGCTCTACTAAGAGTCTCATGGACTTTCCTGCTCAGGCTAGCTTTGAACTTCCATCCTCAGATCTCAGCCTCCTGAGTAGCTAGGATTACAGGCGTGAGCCACTAGTGCCCAGCAAAGCTGCCAAGTTTTATTTCTTGGCTTTCCTTCCAGTTCTTCAACATAGATGTTATTCTCCTTTTGATTTGAACATCATTTCTAGGCCTCAGGGACTCATTGGCCTACCCGAGGCTCTGCCTTAAGCAGGCTTTAGTAGGGGCACTGTAGACTGCTCAGTCTCTATTGTAAGTCATAAACTTCTCCTCCAAACCAAGTTATTACATGGTTTGGATTATTGTTTTCTCCAGATTTGTCTTATATGGATCTGAAATATGCAATTTAACTAAAATCAGAGCATGGGGCTAGTAAATACTCTAATGGGGGGCTAAGGGAATGAGGTCAAGGGGGGGGCTGGACTGACAGACAGAGGAAGGGCGGGAGAAGGCAGTCACAATTTTCAATGTATGTCTGTGAAGCTGGAACTAGGTGAATTGAGGGGATGGGTGGGGTTGGGAAACATGAAAGGGGTGATATGGATCTAGATGCATTGTACTTGCAAACTGACATGTTGAACTGTAACTCTTTTATACAGCTACTGAGGGATAATAACCATTTTCGAGGCAGAAGGCAAACTCTCAGGTAGTTCTTGGCATGCAGTTTGCCTTTTCTATGTTCTTTTCCAGAGAAACCTGTTCCTAGCTCCCCCTTACTTAGGTGGTGAGTAGCCTAAAACCTACCCGAGAGGATTGATGTGAGGATTAAATGGCTGAATATGAACAAGAGTCTTAGAATTCGCCCTCAGCATTCAATCATTGTTCCATGGAAGGGAGCTGATATCTGGGAACTTACTGTTGGTGGCGCTGTTGTGACTGTTGTTGCCAGTTGTTCCTGTGTGACACTGGCAAGGAAGATGGACTTTTGTAGGCATCTTAACCTCACTTTGTGGTTCAGGCTGAACCCCAAGCCTTGGGATGAGCTGGGAGCAGCCAGACATACCCGCAATATGGCAGGTCTGAGGAAAGATCACAACTCCCTCAGGGCCTCCTGACCTTAGAGTGAGAGGCATTCTTGAGGCCATCCATTTGGTTGTTTTCCACCATTATTGGGTGTGGGAGAGGGGAAGACTGCCAAGTTTACTTTGGCCCCAGAATAGTTTCATACCAAGCTGGTTAAAGCCCTGCATTTTACAGAAGTCTGAACCCAGGACAGGCATTGGGCCTGTTCAAATTTGTCTAGTGAGCTAACAAAGGAACTATCAGAGTCTGAGGCCTGGCATGATTCCAGTCATCACCCTGGTGGAAATCATGTTATGGCCTGACCTTCCTGGCAGGATAAAGTGAAAATGTCTCAGCATGTCATTTGGGGCTTCTATAATCTCACTGCAGTGGCTTCTTTTCCATTAAATAGGCCTCCTTGGGATGGCTTCCCATTCTGATGCCTTTACCATTTCCACAGCCTACCCATTCTTGACTGCATCAATATCATTGAAGGTGTTTTTCAAAAATGGGTTCATGGATGTAAGGGCAATCGGGCTGTGCCATGTGTGACTGCATTGATCATCAGGGTTGATTTGTGGGATCAGGGCAGTCATCCTTTTCTTCCCTAACTGCTACAGTGCATTCCTCCCCATTTTAAAAGAAGGATCATTCTCCTGTCAAGTGTGTAAGAATAGCTATGCTCCCCTGCTACAACCTTCAAACAGGATCTCAAAGAGTAATAAGGCTTTTGTGTCTCCAAACCGAAGGCGACCTCTCCTTTCACAGTGTCTACGAACTTCTTTCATCCAGGTCTCTCGGTGGCTTTCTCTGCTTCCTTTACTCTTCACCCTGGCCTCTGTGGGACTAGTGTCTGCTCCTCAATGGCTCCAACTCCACGGAGTCATGCAGGGCTAGGCACCCTGATGGGTCACCTCAGTATCTGTGCAATGAAGGGGGGGGGCGGTCTAGCAGGGAAGGGAGATGGCTTTTCCCTCCGTGGGTTTTGGATCCTTGCAACAGAGTGGAAAATCCTGGTGTCTTCTTACTGCACTGAACCCAGCCCACTGCTGTGATTTGTTAGTTTCCTCAGAGGTTCACTCCCTGTAAATTCCAGGACACCCATCTTCCCCACCCTCACTGGTGAGATCTGAGGGACAAACGTTCTCCTGCTTCTCTGTCTACCCTACCTGGGACCTTTTTAGTATGGTGGCTGGGGAGCAGATAGCCTGATGGTATCCCATATGGATGCCCCTTCATGACAGCCCACTCATTTGGGAAAAGCCTTCTTGGGGGTTCCTTTGTACCCCCTCTCCATGTGTCTTTTTGTCTAGTGGTCTCTTTGTCCCTGCTTCTCTTCCTTTCCCACCTCTTTGCCTGTCTGTCCCCCATTCTTTCTTTTGTTGCTTTACTTCTCAGTTCTTTCTATGTTCTGTCCTGTCTGTTCTCTATCTGTCCCTGCGTTTTTCTCTTCCCTAATCGGAAAGAAATTGTGGACTGGGGAGATGGTGGAGGTGCTGAGCCTTCTTCCTGTAGACACTCACCAATTATCTCCTCCGTGTCTCTGCAAATCACTTGGGCACCCTACTTTGGCTGTCAGAGGCACTGAGGAGTGGGAGAAAAGGGATAGAAAGTCAGGGGCATGATGGCTCTGGGGAAGGTACAGGTGTTCCAGAAACTTAAAGCCAGGCAGGGCAGGACCAGGTGTGTTTCTGACTTAGCAAGTTCTGCCAGGCAGGCTGACTAAGGGTAGGGCCTTAATTAGAGATGAGCCTTTGAAGAAGAGAAGGTGTCATTAGGCAGAAGGAGTGGGTGGGCAGGGGTGCAGTTCCTGGTAGGTGTTGCAGCAATCTTTCAACAGTAGGCTAGAGAAAGAAGTGTTTCCCCCTGGTTAGAGAACTGGGGTCTCATCTCAAAGAGGCTGGGAGAACGCTGGTATCCTAAAGTGATACAGTTGCTAATGCTGGGAGCTGGAGAATTTCCTACTCACTCCTTGGTCATGCTACATCTCCAAGCCTTGCTGTTGGAATTAGGATTCTCCTATTCTGGTTTTCTTTGACTCTATGCTCTTTCCAATTCATTCATTCATTCATTCATTCATCCATTCTCTCCCTCTAAAGTCTGGGAAGCTTGTGTTGTGATTCTCTGTTGGCTTGGGCTTGGAGCAATGGCAAGTGCAGTTGATTTGTTCAGCTCCACTTGGGTTATGGTAGGGAATGGTCTGGCATGTGAAGATGAAGACAGCAGCTGGAAACCGACTTGCAATAAAAGGAGACCCACAGCAGAGATTCCCCAAATTGTGCCCGAGAGGGATGAGAGCCAAGTGCCATTTCATTGTCTTCCCTGTGTGTTAACTCTGTGCTGGACACAGGCCATATCAATTCCATTTAAATGCCAAGGCGTCTCTGTGGAGCAGAATCTGTCATTCCTCTCTGATAGCCGAGGGAGCAGGCTGGGTTTGGAAGAATTAAGTCACTTCTTTAAGGTCACCCATGAGTGCATGCCCATGCTGAGCTGGGTCTGTGTTCTTTTGTTACTCTAGCTGCCTTCCAGCCACTCATATACTTTACAGCTGGTAACCAGCAGTGGACCAACCAATGCTAGCTATCCCCTGACATGGAGGTTGCTGGAGCAACTATTTCTCTTGATCCAATGATATTCTCCAATTAATTGGGTGATTCATGTAATAACCCTATGTAAATCATGTCATTTCCAATAGTGTAACAACAACAACAACAACAACAATAATAATAATAATCATCATCATCACAGCAATGCAGTCCAGGATCCTTTACTTGTCTGGCCACATATCACACTTCATCACAACAGCTCTCACGCCATCATACCCTCACCAGGCCTGTTTATCAATCTTCCTTCGGGACTCTGGTTTGTCTTGATCTAGAGTCATCCTGGTAGTGATTCCCTATAATTCAAATCTGCTGAAATCTCTTTGAATCTTCATTGTTTGCATGCTCTGTGAGTCACTGCTCGCTTCTTTATCTTTAGCACTTTTATTCACATCCTACATTATCATCCACCCATCAAACATCTTTGTGTATCGATCGAGGAGTAGGCAGGCACGTTTATGCATGAGAATGCTGGCATGGACACAGGAAGGCACTGTTGTCTCCAGTGTCCAGAGGAGCAACAGGCCCAATGGAGGTTGAGTGCTCATTTTTCCTGTAGTAAGGTTGCATTGTGTAGTTTTTTTTTTGCTGGGGTCTACTGGTTATGGCTAACTAGCTATCATCATCTGCTTCTGCTTCACACACACTGACAATTCCTATGTGTCTGTGACCACTAGAGAGAGAAATGGTGGCTGAAATTTGAGTGTGTGTACACGCATAGGTGCGCATGTGTGGTATATCGACCTCAGTGCATGGTTATGGAGTAGCTCATTTTCATCATTGGGGACCCACAACCATCCAAACTCTCTTATGCTTAGAAATTTTATTGTTTTTAACTCAAAGGCAAAAATAGCCCTTAACTCCATTCTCACTCAACCTTCCTATCTTAGATATTTTATAGATGTGGTGATTTTTCACATTTCCAGTGTATGTGTTCTAGTAGTATGGCCAGCGGTAGTATGCCCCCTCTTTTTTTTTGTTGGTCATGGGGCTTGAACTCTGGGCCTGGGCGCCTCCCTCAACTCTCAAGGCTAGCATTCTACCACTTGAGCCACAGCTCCACTTCCAGTTTTCTGGTGGTTTATTGGAGATAAGAGTCTCACAGACTTTCTTGCCTGGGCTGGCTTTGAACTGTGATCCCTCAGATCTCAGCCTCCAGAGTAGCTAGGATTACAGGCATGAGCCACTGGTGCCCAGCCACTTAGCACTTTTAACTAGCTTTATGCATATCACTCTGTTCTTGAGCCAGGCACATAGGGGCTGTATTGTACTTGTATAGTGTTTCATACTTGTATAGTATTGTATATATTCATGGGATTCAGTGTGACATTTCCACACATACATACAACCTACATTGATCACATTTAGCCATATTTTTCTACCCCTGTTCCTCTACCTGATTATCAGTATTTGAATTTCAGGGTGGTCTATTGTTTTTAATTTTCACATATAGGAAGGAACCTATGGTATTTGTCTTTTCATATCTGGCTTATTTCACTAAACATGATATCCTCTAGTTTAATTGATTTTGCTATAAATGCTGAGAATTAATTTTTTCTAAATTTGCAGTCAAACAATACTCCATTGTTCATATTTTTTAAATTTCTAATTGATTCATGGCTTGGGAAGGTTGGACAGAGCTTCATGATCCATAGAAATCCTGTGTTTAAAGTCACAAGGAATTTGGTTTAGATTCTAGTCCTTTTTTTTTGGGTGGCAGTACTGGAATTTG
The DNA here is from genome assembly GCF_019054845.1 of Dipodomys spectabilis. Lineage (NCBI taxonomy): Eukaryota > Metazoa > Chordata > Mammalia > Rodentia > Heteromyidae > Dipodomys > Dipodomys spectabilis. Next base: position 7,786,418 of record NW_024870746.1, read on the forward strand.
AACTCAGAGATTTGTACTTGCTAGGCCTGTGTGCTACCACTGGAGCCACATCTCCAGCCTTGCTTTTTGCTAGTTATTTTGAAGAAGCACCTAGCAAACTTTTCTGCCCAGGCTGATCTAACCAAGATCCTCTAACCAAGGTGAAGATCTAGATCTTAGCCTCCTGAGAAGCTAGGATTACAGGCCTGAGCTACTGTCATCCAGCTCTAGATTCTAGTTCTAATGACATCCAGCTCTAGATTCTAGTTCTAATGAAGCCAAAGACACATGTTAAACCTTCTTGGTTTGTTTTACTTGTCAAATTTAAGAGATAATGAAATCTGGATTGCTATCTAAAGGAAAGTACCCTAGCATTCGGTAGTAACTCACTGAATATTATAGGATGAATGAATGCTTGCAGGAGACACTGTAAAAGGCTGAATTGAAACAGGCAATCAGTGCATTTTCCAGGTCTGAGATCTTTGTTTGTGGTTTAGCGATCCAAATATAGGCTCTAACTCCAAGCCCCTAAAGGGTGCTAGAGTCCTGTCCAGGCATGCCAGTAGATGGGGCAAGTGAGCTGGCTCGATGGACTTTGGCTGAAGGGGTGGGTGTGGGATTGTAGCCCTTAGCATGTGAGACTTCCTGAACCTGGTAAGTGAGGAAGTGCATAGCTGAGCAGGTCCAGGAAGACCTGCAAAACCGCTGGAGGTAAACTGCCCTGGTACTTCCAGCTCCCCCAGACTGCTCTTGATCTGCAGAGGCATGGGAGCCAATAGGTAGTGGGTCCAATGCCAAGGTCTGAGGAACCAAGCTCCATCTCCCAGGCTCTGCTGTGGGACTGCTTCTCCCACAGTGGGTGGCTCTAGCTCCTACTATCCTCACATACATTCATCTCACCTGTCATCCCTGTTCCCAAGCTTTTTCCCCCATGTCTCTACTTCCAGTAGAGAAAATAGGCCTTTAGCAGTATTTCTTTCTCCTTCCTTCAACCTTGCATGTGATCTGCCATCACATCTCCAAAGTTAGCCATACATGGTTCTAGTTCTCTTGCTTTGCTGACATCCTGTCCTTTATCCTCTCCGAGTCAGACTCTTCTGAGCTACCCTTTTAAAAACTAGGCTTTCCTTTTAAATCCTAAATTTATAGTTACAGAAAAATATCTTCCTTTACCACCAGGTTCAATTCTTTTCCTTTCAAATTTCTTTCTTCTTTCTCTCTCCTTCCTTCCTTCCTTCCTTCCTTCCTTCTTTCCTTCCTTCCTTCCTTCCTTCCTTCCTTCCTTCCTTCCTTCCTTCCTTCCTTCCTTCCTTCCTTCCTTCCTTCCTTCTTTCCTCTCTCTTCCTTTCTCTCTTTTCCTCTCTCTTTCTCTCTCTTTCTTTCTTTTTCTTTCCTTCCTTCCTTTCTTCCTTCCTTCCTTCCTTCCTTCCTTCCTTCCTTCCTTCCTTCCTTCCTTCCTTCCTTCCTTCCTTCCTTCCTTCCTTCCTTCCTTTCTTTTCTTTCTTTCTCCCCCCCCCCTCTCTTTCGTCCTAAGGCTTGAAATCAGGACCTGGGCACTGTCCCTGAGCCTCTTTGTGCTTAAGGCTAACTCTACCACATGAGGCATAGTGCCATTTCTGGCTTTTTCTAAGTAGTTTATTGGAGACAAGAGTCTCATTTTTTTGTCCAGGCTGGCTTTGAACCTTGATCCTCAGATTGCAGCCTCCTGAGTAGCAAGTATCACAGGCATGAGCCTGATTGGTGACCTGCAGGACTAGTGTGTGTGTGTGTGTGTGTGTCAAAAAGTTTTCTAAGAGGGAAAGCCAGCCTATCTTATTTACCAGAGCATAAATGTGAGAATATCACCTCTTTGGACTTTGAAACACATATGGCAGTGTTCTACTGACTCAGTGTGGCTCTTAAGGGACATGTTATTTTCAGGGACTGTTGTCTTACATATAGAAATAAAAGCTCTTCTGCAAGGGGGAACTGTGAAAAATGCTGCTTGTGCGAGACCAACTCTAAACTGGTGGGCGCTCAGTGTTCTCACTGAAACCTTAGACTGGGGGTGCTGAGAAGCATTAAGGGCTGGCAGGTCTGGTATGGGTTTGATAGTTTGATAGTTCATCTCATTGATCTCTGGTCTTGTTTTTTTTCCTGCCAGTCCTGGGGCTTGAACTCAGGGCTTAAACACTGTCCCTCAGCTTCTTTTGCTTAAGGCTAACACTCTACCACTCGAAGCACAGTGCCACTTCTAGCATTTTCTGAGTAGTTTATTGGAGATAAGAGTCTCACAGATTTTTCTGCCTGGGGTGGCTTCAAACCATGATCCTCAGATCTCAGCCTCCTGAGTAGCTAAGATTATAGGCATGAGCCACCAGCACCAAGCTTTGTATTATTTACTATATTATATATATATATACACACACACACACACACACACACACACACATATATATATATGTATATATGTATGTATAGTGCCAGTCCTGGGCTTAAACTCAGGGTTTGGGAACTGTCCCTGAGCTTTTTATTCCCTCAAGGCTAAGTGCGCTGCCTCTTGAGCCACAGTTCTACATCTGGCTTTTTGGTGGTTGATTGCCTAGGCTGGCTTCTAACTGTGACTCTTAGATGTCAGCCTCCTGGTAGTAAGGATTACAGATGTTGCCACCACTGGCACCAGGCTAAAGTTTGTATCTTTAAAAAATATTCATTTCTTTAAATAGTTGCATAGGGGTTTCAATTCAACCTGTTAGTTTATGAGTACAACACATCTTGATCAGTGTCACCCCTTCCAACATTCTCCCTCATCTTTCCCAACCCCACCTATTCTCTCAATTTCCATTCGCACATATATACATTGAATAGTATGACTACATTCATCTGGGTTTGTATTCTGAAATCCAGCTTTGCAGATAATACGAGGGTTTCCTTAGCAGAGAAGAACCCTTGTGGAGAGAGCATGTCACTTTTCATGTTCCTTTTGCTTCTTTAACTGCCTCTCATAATGCTCCTCTGTAGTTCTTTTCCTACACCTTGGAATATCAAAACTCTCCAGAACTCTGTCCTTTTCTCTTTCCCCTCTCCCTTTGCACAGATGATTTTTACCCACAGTCATAATTTTCATTTCCCAAATATTGATAGTATATAATTGTGTGGGTATGGCTGAGATCCATCTCTGAGCATCAGGTACAAGCGAGTCCTGAGCTTAAACTCCAGAGAAATAAGCAGTGGATCCCCAGTGGATACCCAGCTCTTCCATGTTCAGTACCCTTCTTTATCCAAAAGCTTACTCCAAGCTGGAAAACTCCACATCACCCTTCCTCCCTCTTCTTCATGATCACACTCAGTGCAGGAGGCAGTGGTGATAGCAGTTCAGCATTGATATTTTTGATCCAGATGAAATTGGTGCCAAATCTCAGCCTGTTTTCAGATCTGTAAGATGGGAGATGTAAGTACATAATTTATAAAGTTATTGCAAAGATCAGATGAGACAAAGCAGACAAAATACTTAATAGCAACTGAGAAGACAATTGGCAATAACTTATATTCACTATTATTTACACCAATTAGTTTTTAAGCGTTATGATTTTGAGCTTAGAAAAATCCTTTGACTGTAATCTCTCCTTTTCCATGCCATGGCCTGAACTGTGTTCATATCATTCTTTTCTAAGTGGTCATTAGTCATGCTTTTCATTTACCATGTGGTAATCTTTTCTTTAAAAATAAAAGACTATAATCAAACAAACAATAGAAAAACACAGCAAAACAAAAACCATGTCTGACCTGTCAGGCCCTTTTGTACCTATTGGCTGTAGGATAAAATAAAAACTTGTTCTTTTGGCACACCAAAGCCTTTCATAGTCTGCACTAAGACTTCCCTTTCCAGCATCGATTCCATTATTCGCTGTCCCTTTGGTCCTGGTTATGACCCATTCAGCAACCCTGTTCCATGAATGTGACTGACCTCTAAGGTCAGTGCTTCTGAATGTGCTCCTCCACCAAATAACTTGGGATTATTTTTTGAAACCTCAGCACAAACATCACATCTTCTTTCCATTGCTCTTTATTGTTCATGGCAGAGATCTACACTTGAAGACACTGAGAACTCTTGCCTTTCATGTTGTGCTTTTCATGTTGGCTTATTTTCCTGGATCCCTGGTAAGGTTATGAGCTTTGTGTAAAGCTGCATTTATGGCTTATTCTGTGATGTGCTCCCAGCCCCCAGATGATCAATAAACATTTGTGAGATGGTTAATGAAGTAATGGTATTGTTGATTTATCCTATTTGTTTCCTACTAGAACCGAGTCTCTGACAAGTTGAGAGGGTGTCTGTGTTGTCATCCATCTTTGTATCTTTAGGGGTCTAAATCAGTTATGGAATATGGTAACCACCATTCTTTTTTTTTTTTTTCTTTTTTTTTATTTTAATTTAATTTTATTTGTGAACATACTGTACAGAGGAGTTACAGTTACATGGGCAGGATAATGTGTACATTTCTTACCAAGCATTGCAGCCTCCTCCTTTGTTTACCCTTCACATCCCTTCCCAGCCTCCCCCCTCCCCCCCTAATCTCAATCCTTCTCCTTCCTCCCCCCCCCAGTCCCCCCCCCCCCCCCCCGCACCAACGTTGTAAAGTTCGTTTTGGACATGACAACTTGTACTTCTCATTGTTGCAACAGGTCCACCTGTATCCTTAAACAACTGGTTTTTCCCCATCTCCTCCACAAGTTATACTGACATCAAATATAGTGAAAGCAAGGGTTATACTGTGGGGGAGGGACATACAAAGCAACAAAGAGATAATCTTATAAATGTGTTAGAAACACATGCATGAAAGAAAAAAACATTAAAATACACATCTAAGGGTTCATTTTCCTGACATCACATTATCTGACCTTTTCCGCTTGACTCATACATATACTAGATATTACAAATAAGGGAAACCATGGGACCTACGTTTCTTTGGGCCTGGCTTACTTCACTTAATATAATTTTTTCCAAGCCTTTCCATTTCCTAACAAATGGGGCAATGTCATTCTTTCTGATGGAGGCATAGAATTCCATTGTGTATATATACCACATTTTCTTGATCCATTCATCTACTGAGGGGCATCTGGGTTGGTTCCATATCTTAGCTATGGTAAATAATGCTGCAATAAACATAGTTGTGCTGGTAGCTTTAGTGTGGTCTTGTTTGTAAACATTAGGGTAAATGCCCAAAAGTGGGATTGCTGGGTCATAGGGGAGCTCTATGTGGAGTCTTTTGAGGAACCTCCATACTGCTTTCCAAAGTGGTTGAACAAGTTTACATTCCCACCAACAATGAAGTAAGTAACCACCATTCTTAATAGCTTGTGTTTCTTCACAGTGTGCAGCAAAATTGTTTTCTTTCATGGAAATGATTTCCTGATTTTATTCCCTAGCCTTTATCCCTACACCTTCCTATTTTTCTTCCATATAAGAGGTTTCCTTTGAGTTTAAGAAGAGGAAAATATTGATGGTTAATATAATCAATAAAAACAGAACTAAACATGAACTAGGTGTCTTTTGATAGATTAGCTTCTCTGTACTTGACTTTATTCATCTATACCTAAAGGTGGCTGTGGTGGGATATCTGTGAATTGGTTGTTTTGTATGTTTTACAATTCTGGTATTTTCTTTAAAAGACCAAGTTTTATGAAACATGATATCCAAACAGCTCTCAACAAATTCTAATAAGGAGTCAAGGGAGTCTAGCTGTGTAGGAGATAGGCTAACGTTTACAAACTGAAGCCTGTCTAACTTCAAAGCAGAGGTACTTTTGCTTGATCTGGACTATTTATTTACTGTGAACATCCATGAGGAATACAGGGATGATTTTCTACTCTTGTGGGAATTATGCCTAAGTTCAGTGAATCCTTGTCAGAAAAGATTGACTGAAAATACACCTGTACAGCATGGCAATGACTGAAACAAAGAATTGCTAACAGAAGAAAATCTTTAACGTTGGGTTAGAGGACTGTCCATGACATAACTGTGATGCTACTATTCACCAGCAGGAGGCAGGTGAAGCCTGCTTGCTTTTACCCTATTTGAGATTCAGGTGTGTTAACACACTAAAACAGAGACTGAGGTAGGTTGAGACCATAAAGTGACGATAATAAGTTTTATTTGTTTAGACAGGGATTATACCTGTGAACTCTACTGTGGCTGTGTGAAGTGGGCTTTTTTTCCCCTTCATTTTATAGAGCTACAATAGGTTGGTTGAATGATTTCTCTGAGGTGATTTGAAATGGCCAAGACCTGAAATCTCTGGTTTCTAAATCTAATGACTACTCTACATTTTGTAACTCTTTGATAGACCTGACAACACACACACACACACACACACACACACACACACACACACACACACACACACTTTTAATAATATACTTGAGTCTTTGTTCCTATCTTTTTTTTTTTTTTTGGGTCCAGTCGTGGGGGCCTGAACTCTGGGCCTGGGCACTGTCCCTCAGCTCTTCAGCTCAAGGCTAGCGCTCTACCACTTGAGCCACAGCACCACTTCTGGCTTTTTTCTTTTTCCTTATGTGGTGCTGAGGAATCGAACCCAGGGCCTCAGGCATGCAAGGCAAGTGCTCTACCACTGAGCCACCTTCCCAGCCCCGAGCTGTTCAATTTCTATTCAGCAAGTTTCTGCCTATATTCTAGTCTTTGTCTTGTTCTTCTTTATAATAGTTTCAACTCTTTCCCTAATATCTTTGATACATTTTGAATTGATATTAGTACAACGCAAAAGAAGGATCTACAAGAAAATGTGGTATATATACACAATGGAATTCTATGCCTCCATCAGAAAGAATGACATTGCCCCATTTGTTAGGAAATGGAAAGACTTGGAAAAAATTCTATTAAGTGAAATAAGCCAGGCCCAAAGAAACATAGGTCCCATGGTTTCCCTTATTTGCAATAACTAGTATATGTCTGAGTCAAGCAGAAAAGGTCAGATAAGTTGATGTTAGTGGAATGAACCCCAAGATAAGTATTCAGATTTTTTTTGTTTTTTTTCCTTTCATGCAATTGTTTCTATCATATTTATAAGATGATTTCTATGTTGCTTTGTATGTCCCTTCCCCACAGTATAACCCCTGCTTTCACTGTATTTGATGTTGGTATAATTTGTGGAGGGGAAGGGAAAAAACAAATCATTTAACTAGGGATACAGGTGGACCCATTGCAACAATGAGATGTGGTCATTATGTCGAAAAGCAAATTTAACAATTTTGGTGGGGGGTGGGAGGAGAATCGGGTGGGGGGAGGGGAGGAGTAAGGGAAGGGATGGGAAGGGGAAACAAGGAGGAGGCAACAATGCTTGATAAGAAATGTACTCATTATCTTGCCCATGTAATTTTAACTCCTCTGTACGGTATTCTTACAATAAAAAAAAAAAAGGGGGATCTAGTCTCAGACTTCTGCACACGGATATCCAGTTTTTCCCGCATCATCTGTTGAATTGGCTTTTTTTCCAATGTATGTTTTGGGCATTTTTGTAAAATATCAGATGCCTGTGAGTTGATTCATTTCTTGGTCTCTTCATCAGTTATATAATCTTCTAGTTTTCTTTCCCCTGTGCCAGAATCAAGCTGTTTTTGTTACTATGGCTCTGTATAATTTGAAGTCTGGTATTGCTTTCTTTTTTCTTCTAAAGATTTCCTTAGCTACATAGGGTCTTTTGAGCTTCATACATTTTAAGATTGAATTTTCTACTTCTGTGGAGAATGATAATGGGATTTTGATGGGTATTATAGTTTATCTGTAGATTGCTTCTGGCAGTTCATGATCTTATTTCTGCCAATCCATGAGCATGGGAAGTCTTTCCATTTTATTAATTATTTTTATTATTATGTTTAAATAGTTATGCAAAGGATCTTAATTCAGCATGTCAAATTATGAGTATAATGTATCTTGCTCAATGTGACTCCTTCCATTATTTTCTACCATTACTCCCAACCCTAACCATCCCCTCAAGTTACTTGGTTCCATTTTTACATGTATACATTAAATATTATGACCATATTTACCTTAAAAGTGAAAGCTTTTAAACTCTGAAAAAAGAAACTGGAGCAGACTTAAGGAAATGGAAAAACCTCCCATGCTTTTGGAGAGAATTAATATACTAAAAATGACAATTTTCCCCAGAGCAGTATACAAATTCAGTGCAATACCCATCAAAATCCCAACTTTCTTCAAAGAAGTATAGAAATTGATCCAAAAGTTCATATGGAATAATAAAAGATCCAGAAAAACAAAAGCAATCCTTAGCAGGAAGAACAGCACTGAGGGAATATCAATACCAAACTTCAAGCTTTCTTAGAGTCATTATGTAATAAAAACAGCTTGGTATTGGCATAAAAATAGGCCCGAGGACAAATGGAACAGAATAGAAGACCCAGAAATAAGCCCACAAACATATAGTCACATAATATTAGATAAGGGAGCCCCAAAATCATGTTGGTGCTGGCAAAATTGACTATCTATGTGCAGAAAACTGAAGCTAGATACTCATAAATCATCTTGTACCTGAAGCAACCCTACATGGATTAAAGACCTCAATGTAACTGTGAAAATATTACAGGAAGGGATAGGGGAAGCACTAGGTCTTCTAGGCACGGGGTAAAACTTCCTAATTAAAGATCCAGAATCACAACAAATCAAAGAAAGACTGGGGCTAGGAAGGTGGCGCAGTGGGAGAGTGCTTGCCTCACATTCATGAGGCCTTGGGTTTGATTCCTCAGCACCACATACACAGAAAAAGCCAGAAGTAGCACTGTGGCCCAAGTGGTAGAGTGCTCGCCTTGAGCTGAACTGCTGAGGGACAGCGCCTAGGCCCAGAGTTCAGGCCCATGTCTACAAAAAAATAAATAAATAAAAGAAAGGCTGGATAAATGGGATTGTATCAAACTGAAGAGCTTTTGTGTAGCAAAGGACACAGCTAGAAAGATAAATAGAAAGCCCAAGAACAGGAGAAAATCTTTACTAGCTATGTACCAGACAAGGGCCTCCTGTCTAAAATATACTTAGATAAGTGTAAGCCCTCAAAAACTCAACAACCCAATAAATAAATAGGTTAAAACAACACTTCTCAGAGGGAGAAAAAAGAATAGCCAATACACACATGAAGAAGTGTTCAGCATCTTTGGCCATAAAAGAAATTCAAATCAAGACAACATTGAGATTCCATCTCACTCCAGTTAGAATGGACATTATCAGGAAAACTTACAATAACAGATACTGATGGGGATGTGGCCAAAAAGAAACTCGATTACAATGTTAAGGGGAATATAAACTCATTCAACTGTAAAGCAGTATGGAGGTCTTTAAAAGGCTAAACATAGAGCTTCCCTATGACCCAGCAATCTTACTCCTGGGCATTTATCCAATGGACCACAAACCAACCCATTATAAAGCCACCAGCACAACCATGTTCATTGCAGCATCGTTTACCATAGCCAAGATATGTAATCAACCTAGATGTCCCTCAGGGGGTGAATGGATCAAGAAAATTGGTGTATGTATTTAGCTAATCCTATTCCTCCCATTTCACCATGAGGCAGATGTGATTTTCTATACCGTAGCCTTCTGTAATTATCATCTCCCTCACCCTACATTTGGTCTCACACTATCAAAACAAATAAAACTATTTCATTATAGCAATTGTCACAACTGTGTTAATTTTGCTTTCCATTGGTTTGGCATTTTTGTTAATATCTGCCTTTCCTTATATAATTTAGTCATAAAGAAGATTGACCCTGTGTTGATTTTTAATCATATTATCACCAAAATTGGAGATATTTCATGAATCTACTTAAATAAAACAGAATAAAGAAAAAATGGTGTATGTACACAATGGAATTCTACTCATCCATCAGAAAGAATGGTTTTGTCCTATTTGTAAGGAAAAGGAAAGACTTGAAAAAATTATATTAAGTGAAGAAGCCAAGCCCAAAGAAACATAGGCTGCATGGTTTCCCTCCTTTGTGGTAAGGAGAATGTGCCAGTAAATCTACAAGTAAACACAGTGAATGATTAAAAACATATGCACATATGCATGCACACTGGGACATGATAAACTATATAGGAATCTAGTCATTCACAGACTGAGGCCAAAGGAGGAAATGCGTAGGAGTGGTGATCAAAGGCTCAATAGCTATGTGCAGATGATCATATAAAATAATATTCTATGAAATGAACTACAAGAAAAAGAAACAAAAGACATGTTTTAGTTGTCATTGTTACTGTTTTTCTTTTCCCTTTGTCTTGTTTGTTTGTTTGTATTTGGGAGGGTAAGAGAGGGCACAGAAAAAGGTGGAACAAAAAAGGGAACAAATACAACAGTGATACTCACTAGACACTTTGTAGAAAATAAACTGGATATCTTGTGGGTAGTGATGGGAGGAAAAAACCGAGAGACAGTGATGGTAGGGGAGACATGGTTCAAAAAGAATGGTACTCTTACTCATCACCTGATTCATGTAAGTCTAACCTTTTGTATATCAACTCTACAATAACAATAAAAAATGACACCATAGACCTGTCAGACCTAACATTTATACAGAATATTTCAACCAGTAGCTGCACAATACACATTTTTTCAGTAGCCCATGAAATAAAAACATTCTAGGTAATAAAACAAATCTCAACAAAAATGAGAAAACTGAAATAATGTCCTGTATCTTGTCATACCATAATGAAATAAAATTAGAATTCAATAGTAAAAGAAACCACAGAAAATATTCAAACTCATGGAGCCTAAATAACACACTAGTGAATAATGAATGCGTCATTGAAGAGATAAGGGGAGATCCAAACATAACCTATCAGGACCTTTGTGACCAGAAAAGCCAGTCCTAAGAGGAAAGTTTATAGATATGTGTACCTACATCAATAAAACAGAGAGATCTCAAATGAGCACTCATGGATTCATCCCAAGCTCTTAGAAAAACAAGAAAAAGGTAACTCCTAAAACAGAAGACAGAAAGAAATAAAGATTAAGGCAGAAATCAATGAAATGGTGACCAAAAAACCTGTAGAAAGAAACAACAAAACAAAAGTTGGTTTTTCAAAAAGATGAACAATAATTACAACATTTAACCAATCTAAACAAAAGGAGGAGAAATCACCCAAATCAATAAATCTCGGAATTAATATAGGAATGCCATTACAAATGAAAGCAAAACCCAAAAGATTATGAGGGAATGTTCCACAAAGTTAATACTTATATGAAGTGCAAAATCTAATAGAAATATATGTGTTTCTAGATAACCTCAACCTACCAAAATTGTGCCCATTTAAATAGATCTACAGCAATCAAGAGGATTTAAAGAATAACAAGGATCTCCCAACAAAGCAAAGAAGAGAAGCCAATAGACTCAGAGCTGAATTCTTTTTTAAAATTAATTTTTAGTGTTATTATGAAGGTGATGTACGTCAGGTAAAGAGTACATTTCTTTTTGAACAATATCACCCTGCCCCTTGCTCACTCTCAGTTTTTCCCTCCTATCCCTATCCACAACTTGTATAGTTCATTTTCAACACAGCATCCAGTAAATATCAATGCTGCATTTGTTCACCCTTGTTCTCCCATTTCTATGCCTCCCCTTACACTCCCAAAGATATACAAATGAACAAACTGAACATAAAAGCAGCAAAAAATAAAAAAAACTCGCTTCCATTTTCTGGAGTTCCTTTTGCTAAATATTATTTTGTGTGATCAGAGACACATAGGCATTGTGCCTTTGTATTCCTCTCCTAGGAATATCCTCCTTTGGTCTCACTGTGTATGAATGCCTAGAGACCTGTATAATTTATTGCGTCCTGATATATTTTAGGTTTAGCTTCCACATGTGAGAGAAAGATGCACTGCTTGTATCTCTGAGCTTGGCTTACCTCACTTAACATGATTTGTTTTAGGTTTATCCATTTTCCTGAAAATTAGGAGAATAATTCCCTTCACAATTATCTCAAAAACCACCTAGGAATAAACTTAACCAAGGAGGTATAGGACCTTTACAATTAGGACTAGAAAACCCTAGGGCCTGGGAAGATGGCTCAGTAGTAGAGTGCTTGCCTCGCATGCCTGAAGCCCTGGGTTTGATTCCTCAACACCACATAAGCAGAAAAAGCCAGAAGTGGCACTGTGGCTCAAGTGGTAGAGTGCTAGCCTTGAGCTGAAGAGTTTAGGGACAGTGCCCAGGCCCAGAGTTCAAGCCCCACAACTGACAAAAAAACAAACAAAAAGCTAGAAAACGTTAAAAAAAGAAATTGAAGGTGGAAAGATCTCCCGTGTTCATAGACTTGAAGAATTAATATAATAAAAATGCCTATACTGCCAAAGGCAACTTACTTATTTTAAATTTTGTATTGTAATAGTGATGTACAGAGGGGTTACAATTAGATAAGTCAGGCAATGAGTGCATTTCTTTTTGGATAGTGTCACCCACTTCCTCATTTTCTACCAGTGTTTTCCTTCCAGATCCCCCTCCCAAGGTTTACAGTTCATTTTCAACATAGTGAGTATCACTGCTGAATTTGTTCATGCTTTGTCCCACTATTCCTGTGCTTCCCTTTACTCTCCCCAAATCAGATGAACTTACATACAAGACAAACGGTACAAAAATCAAAACAGTGACAAAAGGGTAAAAAACAGAAGAAAAGTAAAAAAAAAAAAGAACCACAAACAGCACAATAAAAATTTTCTCATTTCTATTTCTTCGAGTTCATTTTAATAAGCATCATTTAATATGATCATATACACATTGTTATTGAGCCCTTTTGATCCTCTCCTAAGAATATCTTCTTTTAGTCTCACTGTGTGAATATATAGAGTCCTGTTTAGTTTATCATGTCCAAGTGTAATTTTTTGTCATTTACTATCTGTTGGGTTTACTTGTATACATTCTAATTGTTACAAATGAGGGAAACCATGTAACCTACATTTCTTTGGGTCTGGCCTACTTTACTTAATACTATTTTTTCCAAGTCTTTTTTATTTCCTTACAAATGGGACAAAATCATTCTTTCTGATGGAAGCATAAAATTCCATTGTATGTATATGCCATGTTTTCTTTTCTTTTCTTTTTTTTTTAATTGGTTGTGGAACTTGAACTCTGGGACTGGGCTCTGTCCCTGAGCTCTTCAGCTCAAGGCTAGCACTCTACCACCTGAGCCACCGTGCCACTTCCGGCTTTTTCTGCTTATGTGGTGCTGAGGAATCGAACCCAAGGCGTCATGCATACAAGGCAAGCACTCTACCACTGAGCCACCTTCCCAGCCCCTATGCCATGTTTTCTTGATCCATTCGTCCACTGAGGGGCATCTGGGTTGATGCCATATCTTAGCTATGGTAAACAATGCTGCAATGAACATGGTTGTGCTGGTGGCTTTAGTATGGGCTCGTTTGTGGTCATTTGGATAAATGCCCAGGTTTATAGAGAAGCTCTATGTTTAGTTTTTTGAGGAACTTCTATACTTCTTTCCAGAGTGGTTGAACAAGTTTACATTCCCACTAATATTGAAATATAGTTCCCTTTTGGCTACATCCCCACCAGCATTTGTAATTGTGGGTTTTCTTGATAATGGACATTTTAAATGGGGTGAAGTGGAATCTCAATGCTATTTTGATTTGCATTTCTTCTATGGCCAGAGATGTTGAACTTCTCTTCATATGTCTATTGGTCATTCTTACTTCTTCTTCTGAGAAATCTCTCTTTAAGTTTATAGCCCACTTATTAATTGGATTGTTGTTTCTTTGAGGATTAGATTTCTTTTTGGGGGGATTAAGTTTTTGAGCTCTAAATGTATTTTAGATATGAGGCCCTTGTCTAATGATAGTTCGTAAAGATCCTCTCCCATTCTGTGGGCTTTCTATTTATCTTGCCGGCTATGTCCTTTGCTGTGCAGAAACTCTTCAGTTTGATGCAATCCAATTTATCTAGTATTTTTTGATTTGTTGTGATTATGGATCTTTGCTTAGGAGGTTTAAACCTGTGGTAAGGAGCCCTAGCATTTTCCCTATCCCTTCCTGTAATAGTCTTAGGGTATGTGGTCTTACATTGAGATTTTTGATTCATTTGGAATTGATTCTGGTGCAGGATGATATATAAGGATATAGCTTCAGTTTTCTTCACAAGTTTATACAATTCTGCCAGTACCATTTGTTAAAGAGGCTTTCTTCCATCCTGTGTTTTTGGGTCTCTTATCAAAGATTAGTTGGTTCTAGTCCCTGGGTTCCTTTCTGGGTCTTATTCTGTTCCACTGGTCCTTAGACCTATTCTTGTACCAGTACTAAGCTGTTTTTATTACTATTGCTTTGTAATAGAGTTTGAAGTTTGGTATTGATATTACTCCAGCACTGTTCTTCCTGCAGAGAATTGTTCTTGCTATTTGGAGCTATTATTCCAAATGAAATTTTTGATCCCTTCTTCTATATCATTGAAGAATGTTGTTGGGATTTTGATGGGTATTGCTTTAGGTATTGCTTTGCGAAGCTATTGCTTTGGTCTGTATTGCCATTTTCATGATGTTAATCCTTCCAATCCAGGAGCATGGAAGATTTTTTTTCCATTTCCTTAAATCTGCTTTATTTTTCTTTTTCAGGTTTTTAAAGTTTTCATCATAGAGGTCTTTCACATCTTTGGTTCCTAAGTATTTTTTTGGAAACTATTACATGTGGAGTTGCTTTCCTGATTTCAGTTTTGCTCTTTTCATTGACCAAAGGCAATTTACACATTCATTATAATACACATCCAAATCTCAACATCATCCTATGCAGAGATAGAGAAATCAATCCTAGGAAGTGGCACTGTGGCTCAAGTGGTAGAGCAATTGCCTTGAGCTGAAGAGCTCAGGAATAGTGCCCAGGCCCAGAGTTCAAGCCCTACGACCAACCACAAAAAAAAAAAAAAAAAAAAAAAAGAAGAAGAAGAAGAATGTCTGAGAAATCAATCCTAAACTTCATATAGAAGCACAGAAAGCCTTCAATAGCCAAAGTAATCTTAAGTTAAAAAAAAAGTAATGCTAAAGTTATCACAATTCTAGACTTATCAATGAGGTGTTGGCAGTGGGAATTGCACCACATCCTTACCACTGGGTAAACATATGTGTACTCCTTCTGTGTTTGACATCCAGGCTTCCTTCCTATTCATTTATTTCCCATGGTGTCATTTGAAGTATGGTAGATTTTGTAAGAAATAAAGCTTCTGTCTTGCTGGGCTCCATCTTTCCTCATTCTTTGCATAAAGTTTTGTCTCTTCTTCCACCCTCCCTCCGTTTTGTCTATTTCCTGCTTTCTCTTCCTTCCTCCCTCCCTCCCTCCCTCCTTTCCACCCTTCCTGCCTGCCTGCCTGCCTTTCTTCCTGCCTTCCTTCCTGCCTCCTTTCCCCCCTCCCTTCCTTCTTCCTTCTTTTCCTTCCTTCCTTCTAATTAATTAATTAGTTAATTTTTTGTGGTGGCCCTGGGGCTTGATCCTGGTCCTAGGCACTATCTCTAGCATTCTCACTCGGAGCTGGTGCTCTACCACTTCAACCACAGCTCCACATTTGTCTTTTTTAATAAAGATTTTTTTTTGAGAGTGATTTTCTGTTGGTTGTAGACTTTCAGATGCCCAGCCTGGGACATCTAGTGTGCAAAAAGAAAACCTGGAAATTTACTTCTATGTCAACAATTCTTAAGTTTGGAGGACTTTAATTACTTGTCCTTTCATTCTATTCCTTTCAAGTCTTCTTTGCTATTTTATATCTTTTGTCCATATACTTTAATTCTACTTAACAGGAGCAATAAGGAGAAATGCATTTATTCCATCATGTCCAGACAGGGAAATCTGACTTTCATTTGTTTAAAAAGGAAATAAAAATGCAGTGGTTGGATTACTATATCATTAAGGTTGTTACTTGTTTTGAGCTTTGACAGTTACAGAAACTGATGAATGTGGTGGTGACTTTAAATTGAAGGCTTAGGGGAGGAGAATCTGTCTTTTTTTTTTTTTTTTTTTTTGATTCTGGTATTGACCAGGTATGAAGAGTACTGTCACTTCTTAATTCAGCAGGGGTTTTCCTTTGAATAAACTAATGTTATCATTCATGTAAAACTAGTAGGATGAAAATATAAAACAGGACCTAAGCTTGATGGTGGTCTGTATCTTGATTGATGATTGTGCAGTTAATACATCCCTCTAAGGAATGGTAGCTTCTCCTTGGTAATTCAAAAGCTTTCAATGTTTTCCCATGACATGTCTGGTAGTAATGTTTATCCTATATTCCATTTGTATTGTATCTTTGTAAGTTGAATGGAACTTCTTCAAGAGGCCAGGTCCTTCTGGGTGCCTAGTCAAGTGCTTTACATACTGTACAGGCTCTCATATGATATTCTATTACCAGACTCAAATGTCCAGGCAGCCCTTTGCTTGCATGCTGGACATCCAGAAGAGCAGCAAGAAATCAGGTGCAATGAGAAGAAATGAGTCCCCCTCCCCAATGCCCAATGGTGAGCAGGAAAGACAGATTTGTGTGTGTGTGTGTGTGTGTGTGTGTGTGTGTGTGTGTGTGTGTGTGTGTGTGTGTGTGGCTTCAAAGCTCTATCATGGGGAGAGCTTCTATGAAGTTAACGAAAAGGGAAAAGGAAGTAGAGTACCTTTCTGCACTCGAGTATGGAAAGGCTACTTTGGTGAAATATTTGTCATCCAAGGCTCTGTCTCTTTCCTGGTTGGAGCATCTCAATGGACTCTGAAGATCTATAGCTAATTAAAACTACAGGAAAGGCTGCTTTTTGGCAAAAAAGAGTTAAGGAGAGGTGGGAGGGTAAGGGGCATGGAAGGGGGGGGGCGGAGAGGGCAGTTTCAAAGAGCCCCTGTTACATTTCTTCATTCTGCGAGGATGCGTGGCAGGTGCAGCCACCCTAACTCTTAGGCCAGCCAGACTACCTGGACTATGAAGGACAGGATCTTTCTGGGACAACTTGTCTTAAAAAGACCTCTGAGCTCAGCGAGGAGACCCGAAGGAGGTCCCCCTAACCGCCGGGTGCTGTTCAGTGAAGGCTTTCACAAGGAGCTTTGTGTTTGGGGGTCATTTCAAAAGCCATCAACGACTCTCTTCAGATGTGTGGTCCTCTGCCAGCGCGGAGGAGTGGATGCACGAAGGAATGAATGGAAGCAAAGGGAACAGAGCGGAACAGGCGGCGCAGAGACTCCAGGGAGACTCAGGCAGGCATTCTCATGAACTGCAGCTTTATTGACTCGCGGAGGTTTCGGAGTTGGGAGGGAGGAAGGCCGCCGAGCAGGGCGACCGCAGCCCGCACCCGGGTGCGGGGGAGCGGGTCGGGAGACCGCGGGGCGCTACCAGGAGAAGGCTACGCCCGCCGGCGCCCGCGGAGAGCCCGCCAGCTGCGACGTCTCCGCGGCCCCGGGGGCACTTTACTTGCACGGCCAGGTAGGGGCCTGCTTCTGCTGGGTCTGGTGGCAGACCGGGACGCCCTTGCCGCCCCCGGAGCCGCCGCCGGAGGAGCCGCCGCCGGAGGAGCCGCCGCCGCCACAGCCGCCGCCGCCCCCGGAGGAGCCGCCGCCGCCACAGCCGCCGCCGCCGCCTCCACCGCTGGAGAAGCAGCCGCCGCCGCCGCCCCCGGAGGAGCCGCCGCCGCAGCTGGAGAAGCAGCCGCCGGAGGAGCCGCCGCCGCCGCCGCCGCCGCTGGAGAAGCAGCCGCCGCCCCCGGAGCCGCCGCCCCCGGAGCCGCCGCCGCAGCTGGAGCCGCCTCCGTAGCTCTGCTGCGGGGCGCACGAGCTCTGGGTGGTCTGCTGCGAATAGTAGCCGCCGCCCCCGGAGGAGCCGCCGCCGCCGCCGCCGCCGCAGCTGGAGCCGCCGCCGCCGCCAGAGGAGCCGCCGCAGCCGGAGCCGCCGCCGCCGCCGGAGTAGCCGCCGCAGCCGGAGCCGCCGCCGCCGCCGGAGTAGCCGCCACCGCCGCCGCCACAGCTGGAGCCGCCGCTAGAGCCGCCTCCGTAGCTCTGCTGCTGGTACATCTGGCCGGAGGAGCCGCCGCCGCCCCCGGAGGAGCCGCCGCCGCAGCTGGAGCCGCCGCCACCGGAGTAGCCGCCGCCGCCGCCACAGCTGGAGCCGCCGCCGCCGGAGTAGCCGCCGCCACCACAGCTGGAGCCGCCGCCGCCGGAGTAGCCGCCGCCGCCGCCACAGCTGGAGCCGCCGCCGCCGCCGCCGGAGTACTTGACGCCCCCTCCGGAGCCGCCGCCGCCACCGGAAGAGCCGCCGCCGCCGCAGCTGGAGCCGCCGCCACCGGAGTAGCCGCCGCCGCCGCCACAGCTAGAGCCGCCGCCACCGGAGTAGCCGCCGCCGCCACAGCTGGAGCCGCCGCCACCGCCGCCGGAGTACTTGACGCCCCCTCCGGAGCCGCCGCCGCCGGAAGAGCCGCCGCCGCAGCCTCCGCCACCGGAGTAGCCGCCGCCGCAGCTGGAGCCGCCGCCGCCGGAGTAGCCGCCGCCGCAGCTGGAGCCGCCGCCGCCGGAGTAGCCGCCGCCACCGCCGCAGCTGGAGCCGCCGCCGCCGGAGTAGCCGCCGCCACCGCCGCAGCTGGAGCCGCCGCCGCCGGAGTAGCCGCCGCCGCCGCCGGAGTACTTGACGCCGCCTCCGGAGCCGCCGCCGCCGCCGGAAGAGCCGCCGCCGCAGCCACCGCCACCGGAGTGGCCGCCGCCGCCGCCGCAGCTGGAGCCGCCGCCGCCGGAGTGGCCGCCGCCGCCGCCGCCGCCGCCGCCGCCGCCACTACCGCCCCCGCCACCAGAGGACTTTCCACAGCACACAGGGAGACACGGGGTGGGCTGCTTCTTCTGGTGGGACATCTTGTCTGAGGAAGAGGGGGAACCTGCGAGCGGAGCAGACGAGCGTCACTGGGCCCCAGGCAGAGGGATGCGGCCGCGGCGGCGGCTGCATCCTGGCCTCGCCGCCGAGACCTGCCAGCAATGGTAGCTAGCTTGACTCGGTTCCCGGGGCTCCACGCGGGCTCCGAGTGGGAACACCTGAGCTGCCGCTTTCCAAGAAGGGCCCTCACCCAACTTGAAACAGTCCCGTCGGTGGCGCCCACTTTCTCTCCCAGCTCCACCTAGCGGCATCTGTTATGTGATGGGCTTGGGGCCCATCACCCACACTGCCCACAGCGCTGTTTGAATACTTGATCCCTCTGGTCTCTTCCACTCCCAACACTGCGTCTCCAAGTTCAAATAGAAAATTGCTCTGAATCTCTACCTGGGGTTGGGAGGTAGAGGCCTGCTGCACCCTATATTCTCTGCAGAAGTCCTTAGTTCAAACTCTTGGCTGTCTGCCCTGCCTCTCTGATTGGGGCTGTTATCCATGGCCTGGTTAATTGGAAAAGACAGGCTCTGCTCTGGGCCTGTCAAGCAATGCAAAACCATCCTGATGGTCCTGTGGACCAGCAACTTGACCAGAAAGTGTCAGACATCTTTTATGACCTGCTGGAGTCCAAGCCTGATAGAGGAAACTGTAGCGGGCAGGAAATTGCATCCCAGCACACCACAAGTCATTTTCCTGACAGAACGTCTGCCTTTGCAAAACAGGATTTTGTTTTCTGTGGCTCCTAAAAACCTCTCCCATATACAATAACTCTCAATCAATGTCCCTGTTCTCTAGGAGTGGGTTCAGCTTCTCCTGACAGGCATCTGAGGTTCATTGAGCTAAACCCATGCACACAGCCTGCCTTGGACAGCCTCTGCAATGTCCCCTGTCGGTCCCCCTGTTCTCTCTCCTAGAGGGGTGCCAGACCATCAGGAGATGGTCTTTTCTTGGCAGAGTTTATATTCCCATCAAGACCAGAAACACCATCTGCATAGCAGCAGCTCAGCCCCTTGTCCCTGAACTGCATCTCCTTTGAGTATGAGTGCCACAGAGGTCCTGTATCTCCCACAGGGGAGAGGAGCCCAGGCCACTAACCTATGGAGGCTTGAGCCAGGTCAGCTGGGAAGACGAGAGAGCCAGCAAACCCACACTTACCCAAAGCACTAGGGAGGATGAGTGAGGAGAGGAGATGCTGGCGATGTGAGGAGCACTGGAGCACCTAAGGTTTTATACTGTTTGCAGGCACTGACTCACCTATTGATCAGGCTAGCCTAGGACGTGACCGTGTCCTGTAGCTGTCGCCCCACCTCCTTGTGATTGCAGGAGCAGGGTGGACCATTCATGAAGATTTTTGCATTCTTGAGATAGGCAGCCTAGTGTATGACTGGCCCCTTCTCTGATGCAACTAATGAGCAGGCTAGCCAGTGAGGATGACCAGCCAAAGTAGATGGTGAACATTGTTTCTAAAACTGGCATAGGGCACATGCTATAACCAGAGAGATGGGTGTGCTTGAAGAATAGGCCCCAGACTCTTGATGTGGGTTAAACTGGAGATTTTAGTCCAAACAGAAGGAGCTTTCAAACCTCATTGTTTGCCTTCTGATCCCATTGCTCTGGAAACCCTAAAAATGCAAGAATAAGCATCTCTTTTGCCATATTTTTTCTACTGAGGTATCATGAATACTTCACAAATGCCCACTGGGTCATAGAGGTGCATGAGCCCTTGGCTCACATGAGCTGCACAATGTGGATATTGTTGAAACTAATTTGGCACTGGGGGCTACACTGGGTTGCCCCTGGAGAAAGCAGGTGTTGGAGAAGGCTGGCTTTCCTTGTAAAGGAGCAATTAAAGGGATGAACCATTTTGTCCTTCCCATTATAGTCTTTGGCTCTGGTGTGCAGCAATGGTGACCTCAGCCTGAGGGGCAGCCATGAATGGAACTGACTTGAGGTTGGTGACTGTATTTAGATGCTTCTTTTACTACTTGTCAGCTGTGTCACCTTGGGTAAAGTCCTAATAATTTGTACCGTGCCTGCATCATAGGTGCCAATAGCTATTTGTTGACTATTGAATGGTCAAGATTCTTGCCCTTACTTTCGCTACCAAATAGCAATACTAATATATATTTAACAGGCAGCTGAAGAAGGAATAGTTATGTGAAGTGTAGATGGTGATGCTTCCCTTTTGCCATTTTTTTCACATGCTAGCACATCATTATTTTTAACCTAGCTTATCCTTGGACACTAAGGCTGAGAAGGAGTCCATAGATGGCTTGAGACCATCTTCTAGTAGATTAACTCAAAACTTCCCTGCTGACCCCAGGACCAACAACATCACCTCTGTGTTTGAAGATCAATGTGTTTCCCCCTTCTTTCATCACTGGAACTCAGTATTGTTTAAGATCCCACATTGGAACTTTGTCCCGCCCAGCCACATGTTGAAATAATAGCTCTAGTAAGAAATTGACTGCTAATTATGGGGGAGCTTTAATGATCCAAATGATCCTGATTAGACAGACTCTGGCTTTCAGAAACTTGTAGCACTAGTTTCAGTTTGGGTAGCACAAACCCAGGTGGGTCTAGGAGGAATGTGAGTATTCCTGTCCTTAGAAGCCAGGATGTATTGGAGAAGGCAAATTTCTGAGGCACCATAGAGATTTTGAAGGGAAACAGACAGGAGTTAGTGATTACCATGGATATGCCACACAGGAGAGGAGGATCCGGTTTGGATTATGCTTCCCAGCCTTGATCTGTATCCCATTTCGGCCCATGACCAGGTGTTTATGACCCTTAGGAAAGTCTTTGTAACATGACATTTGCAGGAAGGAAAAACCTTTAATTCAGAAATCATGGCTTTTTTTTTTTTGGTGTTAAAATATAATTTCTTATAAAAAGGGATTGTAACATGAGACTACAAGTTATTTCTTTTGCCTTTATGTGTCAGAATGAAAAAATTAGTTGCTATAATTTTTACTACACTGCTATATATATGTCTATCTATCTATCTATCTATCTATCTATCTATCTATCTATCTATCTATTAGTTGGCATGCCAGTTCTGGGGCTTGAACTCAGGGCCTGAGTGCTGTCCTTGAGCTTTTTGCTGAAGGCTGGCACAACTCCATTTCTGGGCTTTTGGTGGTTAATTGGAAATAAGAGTCTCATAGACTTTCCTGCTGGGGCTGGCTTCAAATCTTGATCCTCATCTCTGCCTCTTGAGTAGTTATGATTACAGGCATGAGCCACCAGCACTCTGCACTACAATGTTTTAAGTTTTTAATCATATAAAAGGTTTTTTGGTCAGTCGTGGGGATAAAGGGGTTTTAATTATATAAAGTAAGGGGTTTCTATACAAGCATATAATGTACTTTGATCATATTTACCTCTCTATTACCCTTTCTTTCATACCCTCTCTTCTCTTTTTTTCTTTTTTTTTTTAATTGTAAAAATACAGTACAGAGGGGTTACAGTTACATGGGCAAGGTAATGAGTACATTTCTTATCAAGCATTGTTTCCTCCTCCTTTGTTTCCCCATACCTTCCCTTCCCATCTCCCTCCCCAACCAAAGTTGTAAAGTTCGTTTTTCGACATTAAGACTTGTACATCTCATTGTTGCAATGGATCCACCTGTATCCCTATTTAAACGGTTTGTTTTTGCCCTTCCCCTCCACAAATTATACCAACATCAAATACAATGAAAGCAAGGGTTATACCATGGGGGAAAGGCATATAAAGAAATAAAGAAATCATCTTATAAATATGTTAGAAACAATCACAAGAAAGAAAAAAAATTTGAATCCTTATCTTGAGGTTCATTTCACCTAACATCAACTTATCTGACCTTTTCTGCTTCTCTCAGACATATACTAATTATTGCAAATAAGGGAAACCATGGGACCTATGTTTCTTTGAGCCTGGCTTACTTCACTTAAGATAATTTTCCTCTCTTCTCTTTTTTTCCTTCCACAAACTTAATAATCCCCTTTTACTTTCAAGTTCTTCTCTCCACCACCAAATTCCAAATTAAAAAAAGTGTGATATTTGTCTTTGGGAGAATAACTTATTTAATATGATCATCTTCTGACAAATGACATGATTTCATTTTTCTTTATGGCTGAATATGCTTCAGCGTGTGTGTGTGTGTGTGTGTGTGTGTGTGTGTGTGTGCATTCTCCCCAGTCATCTATTGAGGGGCATCTAGTCTGATTCCATAACATGGCTGTTGTGAATAGTGCAGTGATAAACATTAGTAAGCAAGTGACTCTATAGTAAACTACTTTAATTCTTTTTGGTATGGAAGTTCTATTTTTAATTTTTCAAGGAAACTCCCTACTGATTTCCATAGTGGGTGGACTAATTTATAGTCCCACTATTAGTGTATAAGGGTTCTTTTTCCCTCCTGCGTCCTTGCCAGCATTTGTTGTTTTCTTGTTGACAGCCATTCTGACAGGGGTGAGATGGAATCTCAGTGTCATTTTGATTTGCATTTCCCTGCTGGCTAAAAATCTTCAACATTTTTTTTCATGTATTTCTTAGTATTTAACATTTCTTCAAAAAATTCAGTTCATTTGCCTGTTACTTGATGGGATTACTTAGTCTAGATATCTATCTCTTGGGGATATATAGCTGGAAAAATACTTTCTCCCATTCTTTATTCTGTGGATCGTTTCTTTTGCTGTGAAGGAGCGTTTTGGTTTGATGTAATCCCATTTGTAAAGTACTTGCTCTTATTTCCTGAGCTTTTGGAGTACTGTTTGTGAAATTTTTCTTATGCCTATATCTTGATGTGCTTCCCTTACATTTTCCTCTAGTAGTTTCAAAGTTTCAGATCTCTCTGTCTCTCTCTCTGTCTCTCTTTCTGTCTCTCTGCTAGTTATGGGGCCTGGGCATTGTTCCTAAGCTTTTTTGTTCAAGGCTAACACAACCACTTGAGTCACAGCTCCACTTACAGTTTTCTGATGGTTAATTAAAGAGTTTCATGGACTTTCTTGCTAGGGCGGCTTTGAACCATGAACCTCAGATCTCAGCTTCCTGAGTGGTAGCATTATAGATATGACTACAGGCACCTGGCTTCAGGTCTTATATTAAAGTCTGTGATCCATTTTGAGTTTATTTTTGTGTAATGTGAGAGATAGGGATCTACTTGAATCTTCTCCATATTATTATATTTTCGAGGGGCATATTACTTCTACTTCTAAAATCTGGGAAATTTAAGTGCAGTTGACCCCAAAGAGCTAATCATCTCCAAATTGTGCACAATTTAACTTTTTTTTTGCTGGTCTTAGGGCTTGAACTCAGGGCCTGGGAGATATCCCTGAGCCGCTTCTGGCCTTTTCTCAGTAGTTTATTGAAGATAAGAGTCTCACAGATTTTCCTGCCTGGTCTGGCTTTGAACTGCAATCCTCAGATCAATCCTGAGTAGCTAAGATTACAGACATGAGCCACTGCTCCCATCTTTAAGATCTCATTTTTAAGTGGCACATGATAATTGTACATATTTGTGGAGTACAATATAATAATTTGTTATATGCACATAATATGAAATAATTAAATCAGGGTAATTAGCATTTCTTTGTGGCTGGAAAACTTGAGTCTCCTTTCCTCTAGTTACTTGAGATGTAAAATAAATGATTGTAAATGATAACCATTCTGTGATATAGAACCCAGGAACTTATTCCTCCTATGTGTGTATACTTTGGTAGCCATTCAATCTGTATTCCTCCTTTCCTTTTCTTCCTAGCCTATCTTAACATGTCATTGTTCTCTCCACTTCTACTAGATCATTTTTTTAGCTTCTACATATAGGTGGGACCATGTAGAATCTCTCTTTCTTTGTATAGATAATTTCATTTAATATAATGTCCTTAAGCTCATGCAAGTTGCCAAAAAATGACAGGATTTCATTCTTCCATATTGGTTTTGGAGACTTTGTTCTTCTAAAACAGTGATGATTTTTACATTCTTTCCATCAAGTCTAAGATCCTAATTCTGTGTTCACCAATCCAGCCAACATGAGTGTATTGAGAACTATTGCTAAGCATTAGAGAAGAGTCAGAGATGTTTCAAATCTGCTCACAGCTCTCTTTGGTAGAGTTTTGGGGATGGAGGTCAATACTCTATGACTGTCTTTCCCATCATGTGTAGAATTAAATATGAAAAAATGTCTAAGACGTCCATCTATTTTGTTAATGTGTGGATGTGACATGATTTTGTTAGCAATATCAAGATCTGATGGTTCTTAGCCCTGACATGACTTTTTGCAAGGAGTGCCTATTTTCCATTTGTATCCCTCTAGACCAGAAGTATCAGTATAGGACATCTATATGAACAGCAACTGATTATTGGCTTTATCATATCAGTTAGGAAATTACAGGCATTTGTAGAATTTTGACATATGGATATTTGGGGTTTTGTAAGACTTGGCATACCAGAGTGTTGAGATTTTTAGTCTTTACACATAATTCTGAAATTTATGCTTGCTAACTTGTCTGACTTGTTTAGTATATATTGGTAGAGGGGGCGATCCTTAAAGCAAATGCTTTAAAATATCACCACAGTGTTAGACATTCCTGATACTGATGGTTGAAAGAGGGCTGATCCTTTCAGATGATTAAGGAGTAGACAATTTCAGCTTGAAACTACAGGTTAAACCTGGCCAGTGTGCAGTATGAACAAATCCTGGGCAGGGAATCCAGAGCCAGGTATAGAAGTGACATCAGCCAGTGGAATTTCATCTTAACTTCTCCTGATAGTCTTCTAAGTATCTGCCAGATGAGCAGAATCCATACACAGGAGGTGCGTATACATGTGTGTATATGTGTACATGCATGTGTGTGTGTGTGTGTGTGTGTGTGTGTGTGTGTGTGTGTGTGTGTGTGTGTGTTTGAGCAATGGGCAGTCCAGAGTGCAAAGGACATGTGGGGATCATTTAGAATCACAGATCAATCCTTTGGAGAAACTCCAACTTCTGATCCATGAATCACCCTCCAAAAAAGCTGAAGACTTCCCTTTGCTTCTCCTTTTTGTCTAGCTTATCTCTGCATCTTCTTCAGAGCAGAGGAGGGGAGGTAGAGAATATGATGTGAGGGTGTCCACTGCCCCCTGTCTTCATAGGCAAAGGGGCCTCAGGAAAGGGGGGTGGCAGGGAACCACTCTGAGAAGGCTGTTTCCTTGATGATAGACACATGGCCCTTGTCTTCCAGGCTAGACTGAGACTAGTGAGTTTTTTTATTTTTAAATTGAGTAGCCTAGGCTACTCAATTATGTCCTCCAATTTGTGATCCTCCTAGCTTAGCCTTCTGAGTGCTGGGATTAAGGCATGTGTCACCATGCCTGACTCGAGATTATAGCTCTTGAGTTTGGGAGAGTTCCAGTCTGACAAGTCTGCTTATTACAACCTCTCTCATTTTTGGTGGTACTAGTATTTGAACTCAGGGCCTTATGCTTGCTAGTAGGATGGACTCTACTGCTGAATCACACCTCCATCTCTTTTTCACATTGGTTATTTTGGGGATGAGTTTTTCTTCCTGCTTGAGTATGTACCTAGACCTCAATCTTAGTTTTTGCTTCTCATCATAGCTGGAATAACAGGAATACATCACCACTTCCAGCTTTTTCCATTGCGATGGAGTCTGTTGGACTTTTCTGTCTGAGTTGGCCTGGAACCACAGTCCTTTAGATCTCAGCCTCCCATGTAGCTAGGATAACAGGTGTGTGCCACCATGCCCAGCTATTGGTTGAGCAGGAGCCTTGTGTGTATTCCTGGCTGGCCTTGAACCATAATCCTTCCAGTCTCAGCATCCTGACTAGCTAGAGTTAACAAATGCAAGCCATTGGCATCTGGCTCATGATCACCTTTATGTACTAGTCAAAATTACACACATATATTCTCATAGTCGAGTGCCTAAATCAAAAGGAGCTACTCAGGAGTAGCCCTAGCTACTCAGGAGGCTGAGATCTGAGGTTCATGGTTCAAAGCCAGCCTGGGCAGGAAGGTCTGTGAGACTCTTATCTCCAATAAACCACTCAGAAAACTGGAAGTGGAGCTGTGGCTCAAGTGGTAGAACGCTAGCCTTGAGCTGAAGAGCTCAGTGTCCAAGTCCAGAGTTCAAGCCCCATGACCAAAATAAATAAATAAATAAAATTAAAATTAAAAAATTGAAAAATTAAAAGGGTATGTATCTGAAATTAAAAGGGTATTATGTGTGGTGGTTCATGCCTATAATCCTGGCTACTCAGGAGATTGAGATCTGAGGATCATGGTTTGAAGCCAGCTTAAGCAGGAAAATCTGTGAGGTGTTTATCTCCACTAAACTACTACCAAAAAAGCTGGAACAGCACCCAAGCCCTGAGTTCAAACCCCAGGATTGGCGTGCTCTCTCTCTCTCTCTCTCTCTCTCTCTCTCACACACACACACACACATACACACACAAAGGGTAGTTTGTAATTTATAAAGAATAATAAGGTGGACATAGGGTAGGGGTTTGGGAGTTCTTTACACTTACATGTGATAGGGATAGCTTTCAGTCTTGGTCTAGGAAGTGTGCCAGAGTCCAGACTCCCCCCTGGGCTGCTGTTTCCCTTCTCTTTCCAGCCCTCCTGGCCTGCAGTATGAAGGGGTGGTTGTTCTTAGGTATATAGCAGGAAGAATAGCTCAGAAGTCTGGGAGAAGATGGGTTCTGCAGTGAAATTCCATCTCCGGAATGTTTCCCTGAATCATCCCACCCACCAATTCCATCTCCATCTCTACTTTCTCTTTCTGAGGCCTCAAGGAACGATTGAACCACAGTTATGACTTACTGCTTGTTCATGACACATCCAATGGCTGTATCAAGTTCTAGCTGTCCTTGGTGGCAGGCCTCTCATTTGTTCTTTACTCCTCAACTTGAGATTCTCATGTCCTGGGGCTTTATCAGGACCCATGGGCTCAGGCTGGCCTTCTTTCAGGGGCTCCTGGGAGCTTAGCATTCTGTCCAATGTGAAGACACAACACATCTGAGCTGTTCAGATGGTCCCAAAGAGCTCTTACTTACTTACTTTATTTATTTATTTACTTATTTGTTTTTGTGCTGGTACTGGAGCTTGAACTCAAGGCTTCATGCTTTCATTTGGCTTTGATTTTAATTTTTTAAAAATTGTTATTGTAAAGGCAATGTACAGAGGAGTTACAGTAACAGGTCAGGTAAAGAGTACATTTCTTTTTGGACAATGTCACCCCTTCCCTCACTTTCTCCCAGGTTTATCCTCCTGTGCCCACCCACAGGTTGTTCATTTTCAGTGCAGTTATTTCATGAGTACTACTGCTGCAGTTCACTCTTTGTCCCTCCCAAAGACAGATAAATGAACAAACTAGGTAAAAAGAAAATAAAGCAGAAACAGCAGCGAAGGAAAAAAACCTCTAGTTTCAATTTCCTGAAGTTCATTTCAATAAATGTTTTTTTTTGTATGATCAGATTCTCATTTGGCCTTTTTGCTCATGTCTGGTACTCCACCACTCGAACCACATCACTTCTAGCTTTTTGCTGGTTAAATGGAGAAAAGAGTCTCACAGATGTTCCTGCCTGGGCTGGCTCCAAAGCATGATCCTCAAATCAGCCTCCTGAGTAGCTAGGATCACAGATGTGGGCTACTGGTACCAGGCCCTAAAGAGGGATGGCCCTTGCCAGGCCTGGACATTTCCTATCTGGATAGACTCTGGCATATGAACTGCTGTTGTTATATTTGACCCTCCCATCAGTCCTGTTTGAGCTCAGGGATAAGTTATCCTCTTTTCTGGATCAGGATGTGGCTGGTGGAGGCTGATGGATTTGCTCAAATTCTCACAGCCTTAAGTGGTAAAGCTGGATTCAGACTTAGTTATTTTAACTTGAAATTTCTCATGCTTTCCAAGTACAGTGTAATTTTCTCCTTTAGAAACATAGGAGTGGAACTGGGGATTGTCTCCCAAGCCAGTCTGCTCCTAATAATGTTCCCAAGTCCTGATGAACAGTTTTCCCCATCTCTACACTGCAGGTACTGGAAGGGCAGGTAGAGAGTCTTCAATCAACCCCCTCATTGGTACAAGCAGATGAGTACTAAGGCAGAGAAAGGCTGAGCCGTTTCTCCAAACCATACAGCAAGACCATGACTAGACACTTGGTCTCTGGAGACCTAGTTTAGTACTACTCTGTTGTAGACTAGGTTTGTGCTTTTCTGCTTTCTTCTGCCTAGAGTTCCTCTTAGTGCTTGCAGTGTGAGGAAGGTATAGTTAAAATGGTAGTAAAGGCTTCATAGCTGAGTTTAAAATGTTTTCACAGTCAAGCAGCTGCCTTGTAGCCTGAGGGTTCAGGGCCTACATCATAAACTTCATGAGTAGGGTGGAGTATGGTTTGTGGTCCAGCACTGTTCTGAAATCAGGAACGTTACCTGAGGCCTCTCAGGTGCAAGATGATTGCTGGTGGTCTAAGAAAAACAAGTTGGCTGCTTAACAGGCTTGCCGGCTAAATCCTTGGGTGGATTGTCCATGTTATTTTAACAGAGTCCTAATTCAAATAGAATCTGGAAAACATTTCCACAGCCTTTTAGACTCTTTGGTCCAAAAGCTTTATGCCATGTGTTTTAGCTACATGCCACCTCAGATGACCTGAGTCAGTGTACTTCATTCACCTCCTTACAGGGGATTATCAAAAACAAGGCAAGTAAGTGCTCTTTTTGTTTTGTTTTCAAATCCGATTTTGAGCTGGGTGCTGGTGGCTCATGCTTGTAATCAATCTTAGCTACTCAAGAAACTGAGATCTGAGGATCTTGGTTTGAAGCAAGGTTGTGTAGACAAATCTGAGAGACTCTTATCTCCAGTTAATCAACAAAAATCCAGAAATGGAGGTGTGGTTCAAGTGGTAGAGCATCAGCCTTGAGCAAAAAAAGAAAAAAAAAGAAACCTAAGTAAGAATGCAAGGGGGATGGGAATGTGGCTTAGTGGTAGAGTGTTTGCCTGGTATACATGAAGCCCTGGGTTCTATTCTCCAGCCTTCTAGAAAAGGCTAGAAGTGGTGATGTGGCTCAAGTGGTAGAGTGCTAGCCTTGAGCAAAAGAAGCTCAGGAACAGTGCCCAGGCCCTAAGTTCAAGCCCCAGGACTGGCAAAAAAAAAAAAGAGTGCAAGACCCTGAATTCAAGCCCTAATACTGCCTCTCTCCCCACCAATCCAATTTTGATTTCCCTTTTAAAAAATTAATTAATTTTTATTGAAAAGGTAATGAGTATGGGAGGGGTGGTAAACAGTTATATAAGTAAGGCAATAAGTACATTTGTTTTTAGTAATTGTTACCCCATCCCTCATTATCTCCCACTTGCTTCTCCTTAATCCCCCCCCAAGTTTAATGTTAATATCCAACATAGTGTCAAGTGAGTATCAATATTGCTTTGGTTCATCCATTGTCCTGTGGTTTCTGTGATTCCCTTTCCCTTTGACATATTGCATTATCTTACATACAAAACATAAGGTACAAAGAACTAAGAGAAATGAAGAAAAGAAATAGAACAATAGAAAAAAAAGAACAAACTACATACAGGGTCTAAAATGAGCCTATTTTTTGTTGTTGTTGGGCTTGAACTCTGGGCATGGGTGCTGTTTCTCAGTTCTTCAACTCAAGGCGAGTGCTCTGCCACTTGAGTCACAGCACCACTTCTGTTTTCTGGTGGTTAATTGGAGATATGAGTCTCACAGACTTTCCAGCCAGGGCTGGCTTTGAACCGTGATCCTCAGATCTCAGCCTCCTGAGTAGCTAGGATTATAGGTGTGAGCCTCCAGTGCCCAGCCCAGTTTTGATTCTTAAGTGGAACTGCCTATGGCTCCAGTAGGCTTTGGGTATGATTTCTCTCTTGCCTAGGCTTGTTAGCATTTGGAACTGAAAGCAAGAATCTGGATCACATTTCTATCTTGACCAGTAGACTTTGTTCCTCAGACTTGCTGATTAATTTTTATTTATTCTTCCAATGACAGTTCTATTTCAGTAGCTGAATATATTGCAATCACATGGGTGATTTGGAGGCAAAACTTCCCTTTACTTAAAAAAGTGGGAATGCCCAAATGATCACAAACAAGACCACACTAAAGCTACCAGCACAACTATGTTTATGCAGCATAAAGCTAAGATATGGAACCAACCCAGATGCCCCTCAGTAGATGATGAATGGATCAAGAAAATGTGGTATATATACACAATGGAATTCTATGCCTCCATCAGAAAGAATGACATTGTCCCATTTGTTAGGAAAGGAAAGACTTGGAAAAAATTCTATTAAGTGAAGTAAGCCAGGCCCAAGGAAACATAGGTCCCATGGTTTCACTTATTTGCAATAACTAGTATATGTCTGAGTCAAGCAGAAAAGGTCAGATAGGTTGATGTTAGGGAAATGAACTCTAAGATATGTATTCAAATTTTTTTTCTTTCATGCGATTGTTTCTAACACATTTATAAGATGATTTCTTTGTTGCTTTGTTTGTCCCTCCCCCACGGTATAACCCCTGCTTTCACTGTATTTGATGTTGTTATAATTTGTGGAGGGGAAGGAAAAAACAAATTGTTTAAATAGGTGGACCCATTGCAACAATGAGATATACAAGTCGTTATGTCAAAAAATGAGCTTTACAACTTTGGTGAAGGGGGAGGGAGAGAGGAGGATTTGGTGGGGAGGGGAGGATGGGAACGGGGAAGGGGAAACAAAGGAGGAGGCTACAATGCTTGGTAAGAAATGTACTCATAAAAAAAAGCAATGTACTCATTATCTTGCCCATGTAATTGTAACTCCTCTGTACAGTATTTTCACAATAAAAAAAAGAAAAAGAAAGAAGAAAGAAAAAAATTAAGTTGGAGAGCAATTATAAAATATCTAATTTAAATATTGTCAAAACAGTGGGAATGATCACAGTTTTATTGGTGTGTCTCTAGTATCTCTTTTATTTGTACTCAGAGAACCCCAAGGTGAGGGATGGTGGAACCACAATGCCCATCTGATTCCTCAAGCCTTCCTCTCCAGGCTAAGAGCCTCATCCATGTGGAAATGAATCCTTCTAAATCTCCATAGCCCTATCTAACTCATGCTGGGCTTTAGAGTAAATATTGGTAAGTATCTGTTAGTTAAGCAAAGAGGTAATGAGAATTGTCTCATAGGCCGAGGATAATAGAACCTGATTTAATTCTCCATAGAGGCTTGCTTGAATAAAGTGATCCCTGTAAACCGATCTCCTGTGATCCAAAGGGTTTGGTTCCCCTAGTCTTCTCTTTTCTTTCTTTCTTTCTTTCTTTCTATCTATCTATCTATCTATCTATCTTTCTTTCTTTCTTTCTTTCTTTCTTTCTTTCTTTCTTTCTTTCTTTCTTTCTTTCTTTCTTTCTTTCTTTCTTTCTTTCTTTCTTTCTCTCTCTCTCTCTCTCTCTCTCTCTCTCTCTCTCTCTCTCTTTCTTTCTTTCTCTCTCTCTCTCTCTCTCTCTCTCACTCTCCCTCCCTCCCTCCCTTCCTTCCTTCCAGAATTTCTTTTCATCAACGCCTGTTCAGTCGACTTTTTGGATCAGGCTTTTGGGATCAGACCTGAAGTAGAGCTGGGAACAGTGGTCCTGGGGTCCTGTGGAGCCTGACTCTAAATCTGGCCTAGCCACAGATAATCTGTGAACTGGGGCAAGATCCTGTTCTCCAGGCCTCAGTTTTTCCATTTGCAAAGTCAATATAAGTCACTTCTGCCCCAGTTCTTTTGGCTCTTCCTTCACCTG
The DNA here is from genome assembly GCF_019054845.1 of Dipodomys spectabilis. Classification (NCBI taxonomy): domain Eukaryota; kingdom Metazoa; phylum Chordata; class Mammalia; order Rodentia; family Heteromyidae; genus Dipodomys; species Dipodomys spectabilis. The sequence continues at coordinate 7,819,009 of NW_024870746.1, forward strand.
TCTCCTCTTGGGACAGAGAGGATGATGGAGTGGTGCAGAGGGTGGGAGGCAGAGAAGGATCTAGGTAGGATGATGAGAGTCACAGGCTTCTGAGTTGATGTGGGAGCTTCATACCTCCCTAGGTACCAGTCTCAGACTCAAACTAGAGGAATTTTGGGAATTTTTCTCCCTGACAGCATTTCACCACTGGAATTGTATGTGGAGGAGGAGGGAGGGGATAGCAGGAGGGTTGGCCTGTATATGAATAACCTCTGCAGAGTGTCATTACCAAGGGTGGGTATAATTGTATAGGATTAAGAAAGGTATGTGGGTAGGCTGCATTGATTTAGAGCCTCCTGAAATTGATTGGCAGGTGTCACTTTGGACCCCAGAGGATTACTTTGTGCAATGTGTATACATATATATGTCTATATGTGCTCTGGGACAGTGGTAGAAGCTTTTGGTGGTAGAGGCTCCCTTAGTCTCTAGTACACCTTGATAAAAACAAAAAAAAACCCATAATCATCACTTCCATCAATAATAAAAACAAAGGCTGTGTTACTAATTTGTAAAAGAAAAGCCACCTATAATTCCATAATTCAAATATAACTAACAATAAAGTTTTGGTATTTTATCTTATTATTTCTTTCCTCTTAACTTATACTTCCCCTTCATTCAGCTTTTAATTTTGGGTGCTGGCCTTCCAGATGACATGTGAATGTCTCTATGCCACTCTGTGATCTCTGTAACCATTGGCTTTAGTGGCCACACTCCATTACCAACTCTCTTTCTTAACACATAGTACTTCTAGCTGTCCTGTAGCCCCTAACCCTGAGAACTCTTTCCCTGGGTCTTACTGCTAGAAGGGCCTGCATCTTCCTTTGTGTATACAGTTTGTCTGTATAGTAGACAAAGAGAAAGGTTCGTTGTGTGTGAACTGCCTTCTTCCTCTTAACACTTTCCTTCTTGTATCTCATGACTTCCTTCTGTAGAACGGTGTTCCTCAGTTCCTACAATCTTAGCTCCAAAGAATCCTTGATATTCTCATCAAATGCTATTTTCATCTTGCCTTCTTCAATGCTACTTTTCTTCACAGGCTCCTGGGCTAGGATTCTCTTGAGAATGTGTGGTTGGCTGCAGCTTCTTTTGGTGTGGGACGGAGGGGGACAGGAGGAAGAGGAAGAGAGGGAGCACACAATATAGAGAGCATTTGGAAAAGAGGTCAGTTAGAATACTTGATAGCCAAGTGCCCAAGGGATGGAAGATACAGAGAAAGAAGTAATTGGGAAAATATTGTGGAAGAGGTGAGTTTGTGGTAGGCTTAGAAATTGGAAAATTATAGATAGGGTTCTTTAGACTTGGACTTTGCCTCTCACATTGCTGTCATGAGTATGTGTGTAAATATGTGTATATTGGTATTGTGTACACATCTCTGTGTATGTGTGATGTGTACAAATACCTATATGGATCTGTGTGTGATTTGTGCTGTGTGACACATGTACATATGTGTGTGTGATACATAACTATCGTCTCATAATTCCAGGCCTCCTTAGGCATTGGTATTTCCCCTCATATCCCACTGTTTCTCAAGAACCAGTTCCCTTTCCCTCAAAGTTCAAACAGGAATGGTGGCCTCCTCCTTGGCCCAAGGCTGCTCCCTGATTGTCCTTCATTAGCCCTGTGTGTGCATGGTAACTACAACATTACTACACGTTTCTGTAGAACTGAACCATGTCATTCTTCACCCCTGTGTCTCTAGCAGTGCAGAAGATTTGCATTCTTCTGCCAAAATGATATGTCCTTCTTTAGGTCTCCAAGTTATGATCAGGTCTAGATTTCTGCCCCAAACTCACTGCCCATAGTGAACAACGCTGCCTCTCTTACCAAGTTAGATTTTAAAAAATGACACCATGTCCTTTTCTGTGCATTTTCCCTATCAATTAATGATCCTTTCCTTAATTTGTCCACTTATCTGTGAAACTCTTATCACCCACTCCAGGAATGGAGTAGCACTCTAATCTGATTGAGTGAGTAATCCTGTTTTCCTACTAGCTTGAGGTCTCCTAGAGACAAGATGTTGTGAATCTGAAGGACCTAGCACAATGCTTGGCACAACCCACAGTGTATGCTGGTAGAAAGAATGAATGAATGAATAAATATTTACCCACATCTGAATTGTTAGTGTTCTAGATATGAGGTATTTGGGCTTCGATGGGGGAGGGTATTATCTTTATCCTATCTTTACCTCTCAATAAAATTGCTTACTTATGGAAGACAGAGATGGCCTTGCAGCTCTTTTATAAATCTGGCGAGCATAGAAACATCATGTCATAAGTCAGTGTATGTTAAAAGAAAAGATAGGGAAGAATAAAGGAGAAAATGGAGTGTAAAGAGGAGAAAATGGAGGGTAAAGAGGAGAAAAGGAAGGACAGAAGAATTATATTTAGATTTATACCAATAATAGTTTGAGTCTATTAGGAATGTAACTCTTACCCAGTTTTGTGTTTTCTAATGTAGCTTCAGCAGCTCCAGGAAGTTATAAGGCATTTGGTCCCCAAAGACAGAGATAAATGAGATTATTGCATCTAAAAAATGTTAATGTAGATATCAGCATGAGTTTCTGAATTATTGGTATTTCACTTTCAATATGAACATGATATTAGCATCTTATTAAATTATTCATGGCACTTAATTGCACTTCATAATTAATTATGATGTGTTTCTCCATGCAATCCTTGCTGAATCCACAGGGATTGCAGAAGAGCTGCATGAAGTGAAGTGTGTTCATTGCTACTGAATCATGATCCTCCTTTTTCCAATAGGTAGGTATTGCCTTTCATGGGTGTTAGCACTTCCGTTTGATGTTTTTATGGATATTATTTCTCAAGGTAAGGAAAAAGGAGACAATATGGCAATAATATGCCTCTTAGAGTAATTTTGGCTATGTAAGAGAAGTTGCTGGTTCATGCCTGTAATCATTTGAGGATCACATTTCAAAACCAGCCTGCACAGGAAAGTCTGTAAAACTCTTATTTACAATTAACCACCGAAAATCTGGAAGTAGACCTGTGGCTTAAGTGGTAGAGGGTTAGGCATGAGTAAGAAAGCTCAGGGATAGCACTCAGGCCCCAAGTTCAAGGACACATACACAGAGATACACAGACACAGACACAGACACAGACACACACACACACACACACACATGAAGTAAAAAAGAAGTAAGTTGATCTAGAGAAAAGTATTAAATAATGCAGGTTGTGCATGGATATGGGAAAGTTCTGGGAGAGGTATGTGTACTATCAGTGTTTAGGAAGCATTATTAGATGGAAGTTTGGCCCCATGGAGGGTTTTCTGTGAAACAATGTTTCCAGTAGAGGCCTCAAAGCCCTCCTAGGAAATATAGAATGTGGCTCAATAGTCCAATCTGCCTTTTTCAGCTAAGTTCAGCTAAGCTTCTCAGGGAGAGACTTGGAAGTGTGGGAGCAGATCCATCTCAACTCAGGACCTCATGACAGTGGTGCCTTTTATGTATGGGCTAACAAAAATCAGGAACCAACCTAATCAAAGAGACTGTATGCAGTAGAGAGCAGGTGACCAGACTTTTGAGAGAAGGAGAAGGAGGAAGAAGAGGAGGAGCAGGAAGAGAAGACAAAGACAAGAGGAGGAGGAGAAGGAGGAAAAGGAGAAGAGGAGGAGAAACAGAAGAGGAAGGAGGAGAAAGAGAGATAATTTTGGGAGTTGCTTGGCTTTGTGGCCTAAGGAGGATTGTTATTTAATTGGAGGTCACCTTGCCCTGACAAGTAGGTCAGTCAGTCTTGTTTGGGAGCTCTAGTGGCCGTTGGTGGCCACTATCATTATTATTGTCACTTGCAAGTTGGCTATGGACAAGGCATACTGATGACATACTTAATCCCCAGTCTTGTTTCTTGCTCAGCATAATATCAGATCTGAAACCCAATAAAATCCAGAGGAAGGCACCAGGGACATTTGAGAGCAGGGTGGCATTAATTATTGCTCCCATTGTGCCTAATCCCAGTGGATCAAATCAAATATGAGACAATGGAGGTGATTCAGCCAAACTCTTGGCTGATGAATATGGAATTAACCTGGCTAAGTCCAAACTACTTGTCATCTTTGCTGGAATGAATTTAGAATGCCCTGAGATGCCGGGGTTATTGGGATTCTTCTGTGCTTGCACAGGCTGTCGTACGCACAGTGATTTTTTCTCCTAAATAAGTTGCTTTCTGATTTCTGAGCCTAATTGCTCACATTGCTATTGTTGGCAAAATAAACCAAGTGAACTTAGGAAGGTCCAGTGTTCGTGGGAGTGTTGGAGAAGGTGTGGCCAGTACTGTCTTGTTATTACTCTGGAATGCTGCCTCACCTCCTACTCAATGACCTTCCCACACAAGAAATGGCAATTAGAATGGCCAAGCATCTGAGAGACTGGAGCAAGGCTTATCCATGGTGGACAAAGACCTGAACTTTGTGTAGTTATCTTCATTTCTTCCCATTTTTCTTTTCTGTTTTTTTTTTTTTTAATGTGATGGTACTGAGTTTTGAATTCAAAGCCTAGCAGGTGCTTTACCATTTGAGTCATGCTGCCGGTCCTTTCTGCTGTGATTATTTTATTTCATTTTTGAGTTACTGGCGTTTACACTTTCTGGACAGGTACGGTAATGTTGAGCCATACCTCCAGCCCTTATTTACCTAGGTTATTTTTGAGATAGAGTCTTACTTCCTGCTGCATCACATGTCTCTGTTGAGATAGAGTTCCATGGAATTTTCTACCAGGACTGGCCTGGATTGTGAGTCTTCCTACTTCAACCTCCCCCCAGCTAGGATGTCAGGGAACAAAGGAACTTTTCTGCCCTGGGTGGCCTTTAGACATGGTCTTCCTGATCCCTGTCTCTCAAGTAGCTGGGATTACAGGTGTGAGCCTGTGGCACCTGGCTCCCTGGTGTTTTTTAACACAGGGACTTGCTCTGTCTTATCTAGCCTGGATTGTGATCTTCCTATTCACCTTTCTTGCTGTAATGGATGACAGCAATATGCCACCATGCCAAGCTTTTTCTGTTGAGATGGGGTCTTGAGAACTTTTTGCCTAGACAAAAGAAAACCAGAAAAAAAATCTTAAACTGTGATCCTTCTATTCTCAGTCTCCTGAGTAGATAGGATGATAGGTGTAAGCCACTACGCCTGGGTTCTATGTTTTTAAGTGCACATAGGAAATTACTATCCTGGACAAACCCCAAATGGAGTAGAAATGGAAGGCTGAGACCCAGAACAAACTGCTCTATTGGGGCAGGGGCAAGTGAAGTCCTCTATTTGTCTTCCTATTTGCTTCTCTCATTCTTACCTCCTTTTCAAATACTTTGGTTTCAATGGTCAGACCCAGAACTGCTTTTTCCTTTGCCTGAATTTGTACTCAACATCTTGATTTTCATCTTACCAACACGAGCTCCAATTGCTGCTACTGACAATACTTGCACCAAATGCCAACCACTTTATTGTTATTACAACACCCTTATTATTACTACTATCCCCACTACTGCAATCTCTGTTCATTGTTGCCATCAGCACCACCACCTCCACCATCTCCACTGCCACGATGATTATATCCAACACCGTTAAAACTGTCCATCACCACTACCATCACCTCAACTTCTAACACCATAACTACAGTCATCACCACCATTACCACCACTACTATCATGTTACTTCCATCTATTCTTATCACGAATGCTGTCACCAACAATCTCTATCATACACTATCATCGCTGACACCACTGTGACCACCATCTCTGTTATTACCTTTGCCACCACTGCCACCACCACACTCTTACCAGTCATTCTCATTCTCACCAGAGACACAACTAGAATGGAGAAGAGAACACTTTGGGGAGTCATAACCATCTTTATCTGGTTAAAGGATTGTAGAAGAAGAGTAAAAAATTATTTTTCTACCAGCAAACAAGTCAGAGTTTGAAAAAAATTGGACAGAAAGTATAAGGAATTAACTGAGTGAATGTAAGAAATGGGTGAGGGAACTAAGGATCAATGATGGATTTAATTTGGAGCATGTGGAATGATATGCTCAAAGTGACAGTCAGCTGGGGTGGAATTCCACAGCACTCACTGATACTTCAATCCCCTCTATATAATGGAATTGAGAATACAATTTTTTTTTTGGTTAGTCGTGGGGCTTGAACTCTGGGCCTGGGCGCTGTCCCTCAGCTCTTCAGCTCAAGGTGAGCGCTCTACCGCTTGAGCCACAGCGGCACTTCCGAGAATACAATTTTTTTGCTAGTCCTGGGGCTTGAACTGAGGGCCTGGGAACTGTCCTTGAGCTTCTTTTGCTCAAGGCTAGCACTCTACTGCTTGAGCCATAGCACCACTTCTGACTTTTTCTCTTTATGTGGTACTGAGAAATCGAACCCAGGGTTTCATGTATGCAAGTACTCTACCACTAAGGCACATTCCCAGCCCCTGAGAGTAGAATTTGAAGATAATTCTTTTTGTACTAGGAGGTTTATATAATTTGGTTTGCTCTGATTTTAAAAATTTTGGGGTTAATAAGTTTACAGTCATTCTCTTTTAAACATGTAAGACATTTTAGGTCAGGTGAAATTCTTCTTTGTCACCATTCCCAGTTGTTCCTTTAGTCCCTTCACAAAGTAATTGATGTTATAATTTGGTGTGATTTTTATTTTGTAGAACATTTTCTTGCCTTCATGTAAATATGTATAAATAATATGGCAATGTATCATGTGTAAGAATTCTCTGAGTAGTATACATTGGCCTTTTGACTCTTGCTATTTTTCATTCAACTATAAGCAAGCATCATAGTTAAGAAGATGGATCCTTGAGCCAGAACATCTGGATGTAGCTCACATATTTGTCACTTGCTAGTCATATGATCTGAATTATTGAAACTTCTTTAGCCCAGTTTCTTATTTAGTAAATTTAGGTTATAACAATTATGTCCATGAGGTTCTTGTGAGGATTAAATGAATTAACTTCTATCTATCTGTCTATCTATCTGTCTGTCTGTCTGTCTGTCTGTCTGTCTGTCTGTCTGTCTGTTGATCATGGGGCTTGAACTCTGGGCTTGGGTGCTTTCCCTGAGCTCTTCAGCTCAAGGCTAGTGCTTTACCATTTGAGCCACAGCACCACTTCTGGCTTTTTCTGTTTATGTGGTGCTGAGGAACTGAACCCAGGGCCTCATGTATGTGAGGCAAGCACTTTACCACCGAGCCACCTTCCCAGCCCTGAATTAACTTAAATACTTAGAACTGTGCTTAGCACACAGTGTTCAAATATAAAGCCACATTGATACTCATTGTTATTCCTTAGTAATTTACAGGTTGGATCTACTCATGCATGGGCCATTCCTAAGTTGAGAGGCATTTAAGCTGCTCTACTTTCCACTACTGCAAACATAGCTAAAGTCTTACTTGCTTGAATCTATGCCTCCTTATACATGTGCGTGATAGAAATAAAATTACTGTGTCCTGTTATTGTGAAGACTTGCTTAGAAGAATACAATGCAAATGAATAGATATATTTGCCTTCTGTTCCTTTCACCTGTTGTTTTTAGTTCAGTTCTCTCAGTAGCCCAAGTTTTATATTAAAATCTGAGACAGATGACCTTAGTGACTAGGATCAATAATCTCAGGTTCAGATTAATTTTGGGGTGGTGGTAGTAGTCGTCACATTTTTGGGGGTCTTTCTACATGCTGGGCCTTCTTCTAAGCACTTACATAATAATGATAGAGTCACTATGATGTAGGTATATGACTCTACTTATTTTATTCATAAGAAAATGAAGGCAAAAACAATACATAGCCGAAAGTTGTAGAACTTGTACAGCTGCAAATGTTGTCAGTCCATACAACTTATTCAGCATTCTGCTTGGAACATAGTAAGCATTAGACAAATATCAGTATTAAGCTAAGGATGATGTGATTCTTAGGGCCACAGAATTATTATTATTCTTCCCTTTGCCTTTGCTACCCTCATATTGTGAGTTATTCAGACTTCAGAGTATTCTGGGGATAAAACCTGATAATGAAACTGTGATTTCAATTTCTGGTTGACTGATTTGCTCTATTTGTTCTATAGGAAAAGAATATATTCTTAAACTTTAAAAGGACCTGCTGACAAATTGCCATCGTTAGTTCCCCTGGTATGTTTATATATGAGAAACAAGAGTAGAATTGAATGTCAGTGGAGATACACAATACTCACTTTTGGTGGGGGGGAAAAACTGGTAGATGACAGGTTGAGTTAGGTTGGATGCCCAGGAGAGAGATTGATCAGGGAAAACTTTGGATTTGAGAGTGGAGGAAAGCTTAGCTACTATGGTGGCACATTAGAAGCAATCTAGAAAGGAAAATGTGTTTCAGAATATTTGTGCTGGAATAAGAAAGAAGTGGCCTTCAGTCATTTCTTGTGACAGAAGCTGTAGACACAAAGATGAGCAAAGTCATAGCCCTGCCCTCAAGGAGCTCACCGTGTGATTCAGGGGACAGAAATGCAAGTGAAGGACTGCAAGACAGGGAGGCATAGCTGGACACCTTGTAGGGTGCTTACCGAGTGTGGAGGGGGCACCAAGAAGGCTTTCCTCCTTGGTGCAAAAGAATGCTTGAGCCAGGAAATTTTAGAGATAATGCAAGATGGACAAAGAAAATTGAGAAGGTTTGGAGGCAGAGGAAAGAACCCTGTGATGAGGAGTGACAGAGAAGCCTGTGGAAGCTATTGAAGCCGTCTAGAAGGTGGAGGGGAGAGAAGATGGGTTGCATCATGGAGGGACCTGTGTGTGTGTGCATGTGTGTGTGTGTGTGTGTGTGTGTGTGTGTGTGTGTGTGTGTGTGTGTGTGTGTGTGTGCTGGTCCTGGGGCTTGATCTCAGGCCTGGGAACTGTACCTTAGCTTTTTCACTCAAGGCTGGTGCTCTATTACTTGAACCATTGCCCCAGTTCTGGCTTTTTGGTGGTTATTTGGATGTCACAGACTTTTCTGCCCAAGTTGGCATATAAATTGTACTCCTCAGATCTCAGCCTCAGATCTAGCCAAGTGGATAGGATTACAGGTGTGAGACACCAGTACTTGGCTCACTAAGGGATTTAATACAGGAAAGAAGCATGATTATATCTTGATTTCTAAAGATAAATTATTTCTCTAAGTACTAGCATCTCAAGGAAGAGATGAATTAGAGAGTGGGGGGGGGGCAGGGAGGGACATGAACTGATCAGAACCAGCTGGTGCTGGCAATGGCTTTGGGAAATGTCAGAAGTTGGACCATGGTAAGGATGACTGAGTTTGACAGGCTACATTGACCTGCCATGTGGCACAAACAAACAAATCATTGAATACCTTAGTTCTGACTACCTGACACTGAGTTATTTCATGTAATGCTCAACATAGCTTGTGAATTTGGCATTGTGGACATTTCCATCTCACAGCTGAGTAAATGAGAGCTTGGAGGAACTCAGGTGACTAGCATGCACATCGAAGACTCAAACACATAGTATATAAGCACTAGAATGTCCATTTGAGATAGGGCTCTGTTGCTACATTGCAGCATCTTCAGAGGGCAAATAGAAACAAGATCTAGAGCTCCTCATGCTGTGGTGGGCTATCTTTCTTTGGGCTGCTGTGGAGAGCAGACCCTAGTCAGCATGCATGAGAGATGACTTATTCTGTGATGGCCCCCACTTGGAGCCTGAGGAGGATCCCAGAGAGCTAGAGAGCTAGCCTGTTCTCTAGGATGCACCTATCCCTCCACCTGAAGGTGAAGACCTTCAGGGTTAGCTGTGTGTGTTGGAGGGACTAGGGACCTTTCATCACAAGGACAAAGGCCAGATTAACATGAATCCAACTCATCACCCTTCCTGGAAAAGCTGCTCACTCCTAGGACTGGCTTGGCTCTGTCAGTGAAGCTCAGCAGGGCGGTTTGGCAACCTAGCCCTTCAGGGGCCGCCTTTCTTGTTCTTTCTGACAAGGGAAAGGGATTTCTTAACTGCTCAGCTGTAAGAACAAATGGGTGGAGGGGGTGATGGTGAAATGGGGGATACAACCCCACCCTACTGTACAAAAGTTCCTGCCGCCTAGGGCCCCTGGGTCTTGGTAACTCTGAGGGAGCCATGAACCATATGCTCAGGAAGGTGGAATGTTCTGGGGTTCCTGAACTCCACATCTTAATTCATTGGTTCTTCATATGTATGTACGTATTATATATACATACACATATATGTATATGTAATCTTTAAGTTGCCATTCAATAAAGTAGTTCATGAACACAATGCATCTTGATTAGTGTCACCCCTTTCAACATTCTCCCCATCCCTTCTCTCATTTTTGTTAATTATGTAAGATTTGCATTGAATTTTTGACTGCATCTTCCCCCACTTCTTCTCCTCATTCATCTACCTTCTCTCCTCTAAATCCCACCATATCTCTCTCAAGTACCCATTTTCTGGTATTTATTTTGTTGAATGATAATTTAGTTTTTTTAAGGAATTACACTGTTTGAATTCTCCCTTGAATTTACTATATACCAGTCAATACATTTGTGTACACTTTGCATACCACCCAAAGTGTTTACTTACATATTGCTAAGCTAATTCTAGCTTCCATATAGGAGAGTTATTTCTAGGTGTTATTTCATATAATACAATTTTCCCCAGGTCCTTCCATTTCTTTTCACATAACACAATATTGTTCTTTCTAATGGATGCGTAAAATTCCATTCTGTGCATATATAGCAAATTTTCTTGATCTATTTTGTTCATTGAGGGGCATCTGGGCTGATTCCATACCTTGTCTATGGTGAATAGTGCTGCAATAAACATAGTTTTACTGGTGGCTTTATTGTATCCTGCTTTGTAATCTTTTGGAAAAATGTCCAAGAGTGGAAATGCTGGATCACAGAGTGGTTTATGTTCTATGTTTCGTGTTTTGAGGAGTCTCTAAGCTGTTTTCTAGACAGGTTGAACAGGTTGATATTCCCACCAACAGTGTACTAAGATTCCTTTTTGCTCACATTTTTGTCAGCATCTGTTATTGTTCATATTCCTAATGATGGCCATTCTCATTGGGGTGAGGTGGAATCTCAGTGCTGTTTTGATTTGCATTTTCTTTATAACTAGAGATTTTGAACATTTCTTCATTTGTCTGTTGGCCATTTTTACTTGGTCTTCTGAGAAGTCTCTATGTAGCTTATTTCCATATTTATTAATTGGATTGTTGATTCTTTGAGGGTTTTAGTTCTCTATCTATCTATCTATCTATCTATCTATCTATCTATCTATCTATCTATCTATCTATCTATCTATCTATCTATCTATCTATCTATCTATCTATTTTTGTCGTTATGGGGCTTGAACTCTGGGCTTGGGTGCTGTCCCTGCGCTCTTCAGCTCAAGGCAAGCACTCTACTGCGTGAGCCACAGCGCCATTTCCAGTTTTCAAGTTATTTATTGGGGATAAGAACCTCACGGAGTTTCCTGCCTAGCTTTGAACTGAGATCCTTAGGTCTTAGCCTCCTGAGTAGCTAGGATTACAGGCGTGAGCCACTGGCACCCGGCCACAGGATTTGAGTTTATTTTCAAAATAGTCCAAAGAAGTAGGTATCTACAATTTCTATTTTACAGATAAAAAAAAATCAGTGTTGTCCACTACCATTTGTGTCCCTTTGATGCCTTGTCCATTGCTGCTCCATACACAGACAGGAACTATTCTGGATGATGGGGAGATAGCAGAGGACATGGTCGGAAGGGCCCATGGCAGCAGCCCTCTGTGGGCTCCTCACAGATCAAATACAATGATGGATGTGAGTGTATTATATAGATGGTAAACTACTGCAGGTCTCTAGAAATGAATACCATGCAGGAATAAAAGCTCCACATACTGGCAAACTAGAGGAACAATACCCCACATCAACCAGCAAGCTAAGATCTGTCACATGTGACTGCCTTACCATAGTACTTAGGTGAAGTGACAGGTGGCCTTAGCCTTCAGGTTCTAAAGGACAGACAGAGTACAATACTAATGCACAAACTTCACATGATGTAGGTGACTCCCTTCTCATTCTACCTTCATCATTGAAATATTCTAGTTCCTTCCACAGTGCCTGACCTGGGGCTGAGAGGCTCTGTAGAACCAGGCCCTGGGCTGTAGCAGGAGAGTGCTTTTATTCTCAGTCCTGAGTCCCTGTTTGCCTGAACTTGTACTCCAAGGTCTGAGAAACACAAGTGTGTGTAGAGAAAGGTGGAGGGACTTTAGGAGCTAGCTCTTAATTAATAATTTGTATTTGCAACATACTGTCATTCAAATTCCCAAGTCAAGAATCTTATATTGTTTTGTCTTTTGTTTATTAACATGCTGTTCTTAAGCCCATAGAAATGAGTGTATATGTATATATGTTACAAAGTCTATTGGATAAAAACAGACAACAGAGCCAAGAAAAGGAGACAGATTAGACAGGGGAATCAAGAGGTCAAGATCTGTGTGTGTGTGTGTGTGTGTGTGTGTGTGTGTGTGTGTGTGTATGTGTGTGTGTGTGTGTGTGTGTGTGTGTGTGTGTGTGCCTGTATTGGAGCTTGAACCCTTGCTTGGCTTTTTCACTCAAGGGTGGCACTCTATCACTTGAGCCACACTTTCACCTCTGTATTTTTGCTGGTTAAAAGAATTGGAGATAAGAGTCTCCAGGACTTTTCTGCTCAGGTTGGCTTTGAATCTTGACCCTCAGATTTCAGTCTCCTTAGTGGGTAGGATTACAGGCGTGAGATAGCAGCTCTCAGCTTGTACATGTTACCTTGATGTAGCCATTCCATGATGTATATGCATATATATGTATAGTTTTTAAAACATTTTTATTTTCTTGTAAAGATGCTGAACAGAGAGGTTACAGTTACATCAGTAAGGTAATGAGTATATTTCTTATCAGGCATTGTTACCCTCTCCTTTGTTTTTCTCCCACTATCCCTTCCCTCTCCTACCTCCTATGTAGTGTTTTTGTTTGTCAATTACAAGTAAGATAAAATAATGCAGAACTCTCCCCAAAACATAAAAGGGCAAGCTTTTTAAAAGACATTTTTTCTTTCAATGATGAACAAAATAACTTTTGATTATAAAAGTAGAGCATGCTTACTCAGAACATTTATGAAATAGAGACAGTATCACTAACAAAAGAAAAATCACCTAAAGGTTTAGGTTACATTAGTACTATTTTAAAATATATATTTATGTATTTATTATTTTAGAACTGTTTTCACTTAAATAGACTATATAATTTTTATAGTTTGTTTTAATGACCAAATTATATTCCATTGTATGGCTATATCACTATTTGCTTAATTTTTTCTTTCTTTTTTTGGGGGTCCGGTCGTGGGGCCTGAACTCTGGGCCTGGGTGCTGTCCCTCAGCTCCTCAGCTCAAGGCTAATGCTCTACCACTTGAGCCACAGTGCCACTTCTGGCTTTTTTCTTTTAACTTATGTGGTGCTGAGGAATAGAACCCAGGGCCTCATGCATGCAAGGCAAGCGCTCTACCACTGAGCCACCTTCCCAGCCCCTTGCTTCATCATTTCTCTACCAATAGTGTACTATTGTCTTAAAAAAAATGCTTTTGAAAACTTCTTGCAGTTAAACATCATTATGATATCTCTGTTTGTAAACACGTCAATTGTTTTCTTATGGTAAATTCCTAGAAGAAGGATCCTGGGCTCATGGCACACCTGTCTTGTTTAATGTATGTGTAAGGACACAGAGTGTAGAGTCAGACCACTTAGGTCTGGATTCCAGCCCAGCCACCTACCAGCTGAATGGCTTTGGAGGATTACCTAGGATGTTAGTTTCCTCCCTGGTGTAAATGGATAACAACAGCTCCTCCTTTATTGAGTTGCTATGAAACAGATGTGGTTAATCCATGGTGACACTTAGGTCATGGCCTGACCCACAGTCAGCTACCAACTCCTGGCTATCATTATTGTTATTGCTGAGATCCTTGCCAACTTGTCCTGAAACATTGTCCCACTTTAGACTCCCACAAGCATTGTATGAGTGTTCTTTCCACACACCTTTGCCAATACTGGGGTATTATCATTCCTGTATTATTTCATTGTTTGCCAACTAAATGTGCCAAAACATTGCTTTAATTTCATTTCATTGATTACTAGTGATGAATATTTTGCATCTTTATTGGTGTTTCTTTTGTGGGTTTCCATTCAAGGCTTCTTCTTGTTTCTTGTGGAGAGTTCAATCTATTCTTATTAGTTTCTTCTTGAATGCTTAGGACATTACTGTCTTGTTGATTATGTGTCATCAGTGGTTTTTTTTTTTTTTTTCTTTGTCGGTCATGGGGGCTGAACTCTGGGCCTGGGCACTGTCCCTCAGCTCTTCAGCTCAAGGCTAGCACCCTACTACTTGAGCCACAGTGCCACTTCCAGCTTTTTTCTGCTAATGTGGTGCTGAGGAATAGAACCCAGGGCCTCATGCATGCGAAGCAAGCACTCTACCACTGAGCCTACTTCCCAGCCCCAAGTATGTTTTTTTTTTAATCTCCATTTTTCTTGTGCCTTTTTAATTTTTTTGTTTTTAAATAAGTTTTTTTATTGTGAAAATACTGTTAAAATTACATGAGCAAGGTAATGAGTACATTTCTTATCAAGCATTGTTGCCTCCTCCTTTGTGTTTCCCCTACCACCCTGCCCTCCCATCTCCACCGCTTACTCTGCCCCCCTCCCGCTCCACCCTCCCACCGCCAGCCAAAGCAAAGTTGTAAAGTTCATTTTCCAACATAGTGTTTTGTACACCTCATTGTTGTATTGGGTCCACCTGTATCCCTATTTAAACAATTTGTGTTTTCCCTTCCCCTCTCCAAATTATACAGCGAATACACTGAAAACAGAGGTTGTACTGTGGGGAGGGACATACAAAGCAACAAAAAAAAATCACCTTATAAATACATTAGAATCAATAGCAAGAAAGAAAAAAAAACACTGTGTCTTTATCTTGGGGTTCATTTCGTCTAACATCATCTTTTCTGCTTGTCTGAACTTTTCTGCTTGACTCAGGCATATATTAGTTATTGCAAATAAGGGAAATCATGGTTTTCTTGTGCCTTTAATTGAGCTATTTGTAAATACAGAAATTGTCATTTTCTTTGTTTGGCCTATGCTTACACACTTAGGCACCCACCTTGAGGTCAAATTGCCTATCTTTCCTAATATTTTCATTATAATAAATTTATTTTATGAATTATTGACTATCCACAATTTTTAATCTTTAACTGTATTTTTTTTAGTTTTTACATTTTGAATTACAAATTTTTTCATTTTACTAATAAATTTTTCCACCTTTTGGCTCAATCATTTTTCAATTATTTATAAACAAAATGAGATTTTCTTGGTTTGTTTCTTGCTTGTGTCTCCTATTCCATAGTCTCTGCTCATATGCTTGTATTTTTATTTTTTCTAGCTTTATAAAATACTTTAATATCTGTGGATACAAGCACACTTTCAGAAATGCTTCCTTGCTGCTATCATGAATAGTTCTGTAAATAAGCTCATTGTCATTTAATTTTGATTAGACCTGTCTCTATTCAATTGATATTTCTAACACTTTTATACTTTCTTATTTAGAGACATAGTAGTTTTTTCTCATTAATTGTTGAGACGTTAAACAATAATTTTTAATTTTACAGTTGTTTGAGAATTACAGGGAAGTTGCAAAGGTAATTTTCCTGTTCCTGTGTACCTCAAGCCCTGTTTTCCCCTCTTGCTAACATTTTGCACTACTGCCACAGCCACTGAATCGCTGTAATTATATACTTTATTAACTATGTCCTTTTATGGGTTCAGCATACCATTTGCGATACCACATTATTCTGCTTGTCTTTTAGGTTCCTCTGGGCTGTGGCTGTTTCTCAGTTTCCTTACTTGTGATAACAGATATCTTAGACTGTTCCTTAATTCAGCTTGGTCTCATGCTTGTCTTTGATTAGATCAGACATTTTGATGCAGCTAGGGCAAAAGAAACAATTGGAGTAATTTAGAAGGATCTAAGCCTTCTTTGAGAGAGCCTGCCCCCAACATCTATGAGTATGACTGTTAGGCCCTGATAGAAAACCACACAGACACTCAGGCACATAGAACAAAGAAAGGTTTGTTGCCAGCGAAGGGAACAGGCAAGGGCCCCCTCTCACAGGGAGAAACAGCTCCGGCCTTTGTCTGAGGTGACCTATATAATTTAGGGGGCTAGGAGGTGGAGACTTTGGCGTGGGCCTGTGGTCCAGGGATTTCATCCTGGCTGGTTAGGATTTATGGCAGCTGCTCAAGTAGTAGGAGATAAAGGGGCCTGTGGCTGTCCAGACTGAAGGCCACTTTAAAGGGGGTCCTGTTACCTTACATAGTTGTAACTGCCCTAATGGAGTGCCATCTCAAGGTAAAGGTGGAGTGGAGGCTGATTATTTACTGCCTGTACCAATGGGCCTAGTGCTGAACTCTCTGGGACAGGTGCCTACCGGGTCCTGGGAAAGGAGTCCATTGGACCAACATGACCTTGCTTTTCATGGCCACTTTTACTGTGACCATCACAAAATCCCAGGTCAACACACATGATGGTCAGTTCAAGGAAGGCCCTATTTTGAGCAGCTAGGTGAATACATTTGCTTATATAGTCTTACAGTGGTTCAATGTATCCTGCAGATAGACCTTAGAGGAGAGGAGCCATAGACAGTGACTTCTTCAGAGTATCTTTTCCAGTGTTTAGGAACAATAGTTTAGAGTCCAATTGCCTGGATCCACCTCTTCACTAGTTCTCTGACTTGGATTATCTCTATACTGTGGAGAACTAATCTCAAGACGGAAGAAAAGAAAGCAGTTACTCCGGAGGGCTGTTATGCAAATTAGATGAACCAGCACTCCATAAATGAACCACTGTGTTAGTTATGGAAGTCATTATTATTTCAATTGAATCTTCTCATGCACTCTGGACTCCTGAGAGCTGGAGTTACATACTTAGGTGCCTGCTTGAAGCACTGCTGACTGTATTTGCACATGATTTGGAATCCAGATAAATAAGTAATAGGGTTGATAATCTAGTATGAAAGTTGAGCAGTCAAACTGGTGCTCTAATCTAGATGGAAGGCTACGTGTGTCTCAATGGATCCAGGCCTTTGGTAAGGTTGAGTTTCCTTTAAGCAATATCTTAGGATCAGCTATAAACCTCACAGAGGTCTTTGGCTGAGGCCCCAGGTTTCTATCCTAGGGCACATGGAGTTTTATGCCCTAATTAAAAAAAAAGGTTGTTTGGTTACTGGAAAAAACTTCTGCAAAGCTCCTGGGGTCAAGATGACTACTTATCTCAAGATCTCCAATTCCTCCCCTCCCCCTTCTGTTTGAATTAGTAAAATGATCTATTATCATCTCCACTGAGAACTTCTTCAAGGACAATCCACAAATTTGCATCATGAAATTATTGAGTCAACTGATAAATGGAGAAAAATTTCCAAACATTTTCATGATGATCAGTTAATATTGGTCTATAATTTGGGACAGAAATGAGATTCTAGGACCTGTTCTCTTGGGGCCTTATCTGAATCCTGATTTGGAACTATGTCTTCTAATTCTGTCAGAAAGATATAAGTTGATTTCATGCTAACACATTGCCATATTTTCTACTGCTTAGAAATGTCCTTCCATCTAAAATATTGTGGTTTGAGATTTCATCCTTGTCAAACCTTAAAGACTGAACTTGAGTAGTACTTGAGTTAATACTGATTTTTAAACTATATTTATTTATTTAGCCAGTTGTGAGGCTTGAACTCAGGGCCTGGGCACTGTCCCTGAGCCTCTTTGTGTTCAAGGGTAGCACTCTACCACTTGAGCCACACCATCACTTCCAGCTTTTGAGTGATTAATTGGAGATAAGAATCTCAGGGGAACTTTTCCACCCAGGCTGGCTTTGAACTGTGATCCTCAGATCTGAGCCTTCTGAGTAGCTAGGATTATAGGCATGAGCCACCTGTACCGGGCTATGTTGCTTTTGACCAGTGGAGATAACTATATTTAAATCTTTGGGTCAGTGTCTAGGCTTGGGGTCATTGCACTGATTTTTGTTTTTGTTGCATGGAACTTTATGAGTTGGATAGAAGTTTGTGAGTATATACTTGAGCACTTTTATTATCACATTTAAGTTTTATAAATTAGGAAACTGAGTGCAAAGATCCTCTGTACCATGAAGTAGAGGCAAAGTTAGAACAAGAACTACAAGTACAGTTTCTTGGAAATCACAGCTCAGCTGTATCTTAGGGAATTCCTTTTCTCAGGGGAGAGTTGCTTACTCCTTCTCCTGGCCACCTTGGAAGCTATTACACTTCCCCGCCCCCAACATCCTTATAGCATGTGACCATTTCTTTCTTTCTTTTTTTCGGGAGGGGGGGGGTGTCAGTCATGGGGCTTGAACTCTGGACCTGGGCACTGTCCTTGAGCTCTTCAGCTCAAGGCTAGTGCTCTACCACTTGAGCCACAGCACCATTTCCATATGACTACTTCTAGTGTTTTTTTTTTTTTTTCCTGCATTTGCCTTTCTTCCTAGGCTTTGGAGCCTTGTGGACAGCAACCTTGTCTTATGATTTTTTTTTTTAAATTTCTAGGACCTGGCCCAATAGCAGGCAAAGGAGAATTCATTGCATAGTAACTGAATGAGTGAACAGATGACTGAGCACAACATGTTAGTTTAATAAGTCATCTTATATGTGTATGTAGCTGCCAGGCATTCTTTATACCAGGGATCTGCCACTAGAGTGTAGTATGGGGCTGGAGATGAGACCTTTCTTCTTAGATGATTGTGTGTGTGTGTGTGTGTGTGTGTGTGTGTGTGTGTGTGTGTGTGTGTGTGTGTGTGCGTGTATGTGTGTTTTCTGATGATATATATATATATAATTTCTAAATTCAAGATGTATGTCATTCCTCCTTGGAGTTATTGGATATCAGAGATAGAAGTGACTTTAAAGAGCCTCTGGTATACTCCTTTCCTTCGTCCTTCTTCCCTCCTTCCTTCTAGCCCTCTTTCTTTCTTTTCCTTCCTTCATTTCTCTTTCTGTCTCTTTTCTTCCCCTCTTTACCTTTTTCTCTCTTTCTTAATTTCTTTCTTTCTCTCCTCTTTCCTTCCTTCTCTCTTTCATTTTCTCTCCCATTTTCCTTCTTCCCATCTCTCTCTCTCTCTCTCTTTTTCGGTTCCAGTCGTGGGCCTGAACTCCGGGCCTGGGCACTGTCCCTCAGCTCTTCAGCTCAAGGCTAGCGCTCTACCATTGAGCCACAGCGCCACTTCCGGCTTTTTTTTTCTGCTTATGTGGTGCTGAGGATCGAACCCAGGACCTCATGCATGCAAGGCAAACGCTCTACCACTAAGCCACCTTCCCAGCCCTGTTTCTATCTCTTTATCCCTCCCTCCCTTTCTTCCTTTTGCTTTCACTCTTTTTTTTCTTTCTTTCCCTCCCTCCTTTCGTCCCTCCTTTCGTCCCTCCTTTCGTCCCTCCATCCCTCCCTCCCTTCCTTCCTCCTTTCCTTCCTTCCTTCCTTCCTTCCTTCCTTCTTTCCTTCTCTCTTTCTCTTTCTCCCATCTTTCCCTCCCTCCCTCCCTTCCTTCCTCCTTTCCTTCCTTCCTTCCTTCCTTCCTTCCTTCCTTCCTTCTTTCCTTCTCTCTTTCTCTTTCTCCCATCTTTCCCTCCCTCCCTCTCTTCCTTCCTTCTTCCCTCCCTCCCTCCCTCCCTTCCCCTCTCCTTCTCTCTCTTCCTTCCTTCCTTCCTTCTTTCCTTCCTCCCTTCTTCCTTCCTTCCTTCCTCCCTCCCTCCCTCCCTCCCTCCCTTTCTTCTTTCCTTCTTTCCTTCCTTCCTTTCTTTCTGCTTGTTAGGCCAGAACTTTACCATTTGAGCCATACCCTCCAGTCCTTTTGCTTTCAGTTTGTCTTATGCTTTAGCCTAGACCAATCTTGGATCACCATCCTATAATCTGCTTCCTGAGACTGGGTCCACCCCAAGAAGCCCTCTAAATGGAAGGCTGGCCTTCAGTGTTGGCTTCTCTCCTGGTTTGGGGAAGCACCTGCTAGCCATGCTTTTATTTCCCATTAGACTGACCATACCCAGGTTTCCCTCCCCCTACCTTCTGACATTTTTTTTTAAAATTAAGGCTTCTTCTGGGGTAGGTCTGGTGTGGGATTTTCTTCGAAGAGTAAGGCAATCTAGAAAAACTCAAACATCCCACTGACATCTCTTCTTTGCTTCCTCAGTTCACGCCATTCTAATCTGGCTTCTGAGCCATCACTCAGACTACTCTGGCAAAGATTACAGACCACTCTAGTTCTTGACCTATTAGTATTGTTTTATTGCATTGGTTCCCTTTTCTTTCTTGGACACCTCTTTTATTTGTTTATTCTTTATAAAATTTATTCTTTAAAAATTCAAAAAACGTTATAAAAGGGACGTTCGGAGGGGCTTACAGGTACATAAGTCAGGTAATGATTACATTTCTTTGTGGACTGTGTCACCCCTTCCCTGCTTTGTCTCAGTTTGTCCCTCCCACCCCACCCACAAGTTATGTAGTTCATTTTCAACACAGTGTCCAGTGAGCACCACTGCTGCGTCTGTTCACCCTTTGTCCCTTCATTTTGGTGCCCCTTCTTACCCTCCCAAGGACAGATAAATGAACAAACAAGGCAAAGCCAAAACAAAACAAAAACAGCAATGAAGGAAAAAAAACCCTCTTGTTTGCATTTCCTGGAGTTTATTTTTTTTATTGTGAGAATACTGTACAGAGGAGTTACAATTACCTGGGCAAGATAACGAGTACATTACTTATCATCCTGGAGTTCATTTTGAGAAATATATTTATGATCAGATGCACATAGGCATTGCTCCTTTGTGCTCCTCTCCTAAGGATGCCTCTTTTCTATCTTTACAGAATCTTTTTATCTTCTTTCATTGAGCGCTCCTTGTCAGTTGTCTATACAGACTCCTTTACTGTTCAACTCTAAAATTCTGCAGTTTCTTTGCCTTAACTTAATTCAACTTGGATGATCTTAACCACTACACTCCCATGTCTTTAAATATTTCTGAAGAATCTAAATTTCTGTCTCTATATAATCTCTATATCATGTATCTGTCTGTCTGTCTGTCTGTCTATCTATCTATCTACCTACCTACCTACCTACCTACCTACCTACCTACCTACCTGTAATTTATCTATCTTCTATCTGTCATCTATTTCTGTCATCTACATAGAATAGCTTTGGGAACATTTCATTCTTCCTCCAATTTACTGTCGTGATTAATTATATTAATTGTTTTGGGTCTATTGGACCAGCTTTGCATCCCTGAAATGAATCCTATTTGATTGTGGTGTATGACTTTTTTGATGAGTTGTTGAAGTCGATTGTCAAGATTTTGTTGAGAAGTTTTATGTCGATATTCATCAAAGATATGGGTCTATAGTTCTCTTTCTTTGATGAGTCCCTGCCTGGTTTTGGGATGAGGGTTATGCTGGCTTCATAAAAAGAGTGTGGTAGTGAATTTTTGCTTTCAATTTCATTGAAGAGATGGAGGAGTATTGGTGTGAGTTCTGCTTTGAAGGTCTTGTCGAATTCAGCTGTAAATCCATCCGGTCCTGGGCTTTTCTTGGGTGGGAAGTCTTTTACTGCTTCTATTTTGATGCTTGATATGGGTCTGTTAAGTTGGTTTAAATCATCTTGGTTTAGTTTGGGCATGTCAATGTTTGCTAGAAATTTGTCCATATCTTTCAGATTCTCAAACTTATTAGCATAAAGGTTTGAGAAGTATCCCCTTATTATATTCTGAATCTTGACTGTTTCTGTAGTTATGTTTCCATTCTCACATCAACAAAAGCAAGGATAAGAACCATATGATTATCTCAATAGATGCAGAAAAAGCATTTGACAAGATCAACACCCCTTTATGATGAAAGCTCTGGAAAAACTAGGAATCCATGGAACATTCCTCAGTATAATTAAGGCTGTATATGACAAACCTAAAGCCAGCATTATACTTAATGGTGAAAAGTTAAATCCATTTCCTCTAAATTCAGGAACACGACAAGGATGTCCACTCTCTCCACTCCTCTTCAACCTAGTATTAGAATGTCTAGCTAGGGCAATAAGACAAGATGCAGACATAAAGGGGATCTAAATAGGGCATGGACTCCACTCCCAAGTTAATCAAGCTGAGCCGAAACTTTGGCAAAGTAGCAGGGTGTAAAATTATCCCTCAGAAATCAATGGCTTTTCTGTATGCCAATAATGAAAAGAGCGTGGATGAAATTAGGAAAGCAACTCCATTCATAATAGCCCCACAAAAAATAAAACACCTAGGAGTTAACTTAACAAAAGAGGTGAAGGACCTGTATGACAAAACTTTAAAAACCTGAAAAAGGAAATTAAAGCAGAACTAAGCAAGTGGAAAAACCTCCCATGCTCCTGGATTGGGAGGATTAACATCATGAAAATGGCAATACTGCCAAAGGCTATCTACAAATTCGATGCGATACCTATCAATATCCCAACCTTATTCTTCAATGAAATAGAAGCAGCAATCCAAAAATTCATATGGAACAATAAAAGACCCTGAACAGCAATAACAATCCTTAGTAGAAATAACAGTGCTGGGGGGAATATCAACTCCAAATTTCAAACTCTACTACAAAGCCATAGTAATAAAAACAGCTTGGTACTGGCACAAGAACAGACCTGAGGACCAATGGAATAGGACTGAGGACCCAGAAATGAACCCACAGACCAATAGCCACCTAATCTTTGCCAAGCCAGCTAAAGAAATAGAATGGAAAAAAGACAGCCTTTTCAGTAAATGGTGCTGGCAAAATTGGTTAAACACTTGTAGAAAACTAAAGCTAGATCCATATATATCACCCTGCACCAGAATCAACTTCAAATGAATCAAAGACCCCGAAATAAAAGCAGACTCCTTGAAAACATTTCAGGAAGGAATAGGAGAAACTCTAAGGCTCTTTGGCACAGGCTGAAATTTTCTTAATAGAGACCTAGAAGCACAACAAATCAAAGAAAGGTTGGACAAATGGGATTGCATGAAACTACAGAGCTTCTGCAAGGCAAAGGACATAGCTAGCAAGATCAATAGAAAGCCTACAGACTGGGAGAAGATCTTCACTAGCCATGTACTGGCTTCCTATGCTACTCCTGTTAATTATTCCTCCAGAATACTTAGAATCACTACTCTCTGTCTCCTATGCTGAGTTATAATTAAAGCTGCCCTCTTCCTTGCTTGATCTATTACTTCTATCCACTTTGCTGGTGGTCTAATCTTTGAATCAAATAAAATATCCTTTCTCAGTTTAATACTCTTTATGGGCTGGACACTGGTGGCTCCTGCCTATAATCCTAGCTACTTAGGAGGTTGAGAGCTGAGGATCTTGGTTTGAGGTAAGCCCAGAAAGATTGTGAGACTATTATCTCCAATTAACTACTTTAAAGCCACAAATGGAGCTGTGGCTCAAGTGGTAGGGAGAAAGTTAAAGGACAGTGTTCAAGTCCCAGCACTACAAAAGTGAAACAAAACTCTTCAGGGTCATCTAAATATCTACAGATATCTGTAGATATATACACATGTTGTGAGATCCATTAGAATGTGCGGTTGGGCGGGTATATATTTACGGATATGTAAATATCTATACACACAGGTACAGATTCACTGTGGCTATGTCTTCTCACCCAAAGATAAGCTTGTTGTTCAAGGTTTGGGAGCCACCAGGTTTTGTCCTAAGTTTTATAACCTAGGGTCTCAGTGAGAGTTTAGCAAATGAATAAATAAGCTTTGATTCTAAACTGTCCAAAAGCTTGCTTCTGTTTACTGTTGCATCTTTAGTACCCCAAGGAAGGGCTGGCACATTGTAGTGGCTTGACACTAAAGATCTGTTGGAAAAAAGGCTAAATAACTTGAGAATGCAATACTGATCTACACATAGGCTGTGTCATTATGCTAGACTGAAATAAAAGGTAATTGCTTAGCAAAGCTTTTACTAACTAATTCATTACAAGAAAATATTCCCTTTCAACTACAATATTCTTAAATATAATGACTACCATGAAACCCACCACCGCTGTCCCCTCAACTGATTACACTCACCACCATTAGCCCTGATATATAACCCTAGACTCTAAGCTCCCTTCCATGCTGGTATATGCAGTGTGAGTTACTAGCTTTACATTCTGCCTGACCAAGACCATGAATGATCTGACCCAAGGATTCATTCATTTAGCATAAGGAGTGATTCTCAGGTGTGTTATCCTCTGGACAGGTGATTTGAGGGATAGTTGTTCCCACTTCAAAGTCTAAGTGAATTCCTCAGCAGCAGACTCAGTTTTGGAGTTCAGTGTTAAGTCTTCCAAGATAAATATTAAATATAAATATTATATATAAACATTATGGAAATATTATATAATTATTACACAAATTATATATTTTTATAATTTTAATACATTGTAAAAATTTAAAAATAAATTCCTATAATAATATAATATAAAGTACATACTTATTAGATAAATTATA
Source organism: Dipodomys spectabilis (assembly GCF_019054845.1). Taxonomy (NCBI): domain Eukaryota; kingdom Metazoa; phylum Chordata; class Mammalia; order Rodentia; family Heteromyidae; genus Dipodomys; species Dipodomys spectabilis. Next base: position 7,843,587 of record NW_024870746.1, read on the forward strand.
AATTATGTAACAATTATATAAATAATATAAATATTAAACCTGATTGAGAGTATATCATCAGAGACCCTTTTCCCCGGGCTAACACTTGTGTTATTAGTTTAAGAATACGGGCTTGGAGTCAGATGAGCTGGATTCAGGTCCTGACAGTGGTACTTATTAGCGAGACAACTTCTATTTGTTAAAAATTTTAGATCCCCAGCTTGTTTTTCATTCATTCACTCACTTATTACCATCTTCCAGGATCTGATGAAGTGTTGGGATGGTGGCAAATGCAGTGCCTTAGTGCTATAGAGTAGGTGGAAAGTAGTCCTTGTACTTTAGAAATGGCTGGAATTCCATTGTGTAAAATATACCACATTCTATGTATTCAGCAATGGGCATTTGGATTTTTTCTTTGGTTGCATTTGGATTGATTCTTTGGTTGCTATGGCTAATACCTGAAGGAATCTCATATTACTGTCTTTTGGAGATCATATCCAGTGTGTATGCTTAGAAGAGGGATTTCTTAGTCATTGGATATGCATATATTAGGCTTCAGTAATTACTGGCAAAGGCTTTTCCAAAATGGCCACACCAGTTTGCCCTCCCACAAGCTCACCAGTGCTGTGCACCCTGCCTCTTCATTTCTGCCATTCCAGCCAGTCTGTTGTGGCATGCCACTGAGGTTTTACTGTGCATTTCTGTGATGAACAATGAAGTTGAATAGCTCTTCCCCCCTATGCTTAGTGGTCATAGTGAATTTTTTTTTTATTGCCAGGGTATGAAACATAAAAACTCCAGACTCAATCTATGTATGTGGAAATGTAACCAGGTAACTTGAGGGGATGGGTAGGATTTGGAGAGACAAGAGAGAACTACATTGTTCGAGATTTATAAACCTGGGTGTCCCTTTAGTTGACTGGCCAGCAAAGGCCATTTTCAGAAGGGAACAAAGTTTTGTGGCAACCTATATGCTGTTCATGTACAATAGCGTGTGAGAAGTAAGAAAATCTAGCCTACACTTTCTGAAACCTTCTCAGTAGACCTTTGGCCTCTATTGGCATACTGTCAGTGCTGGTGGACTCGCTAGGGCTTGGGCAGCACACTACATTCTTTCCTGTCAATCAACTGTTCTCAGTTCATTCCCTAGACCATGTCTGGCCACCTTGTTTTATTTTCTTTGCTTCCTTATTTATGCATCTGCTTAGTTGTTTTTTTTTTTTGTCTGTCTTCTCCCTCAGAGTCCCCTCAAGCAGGGGCTCTGAGTACTTAGTTCATCACTGTTCTCTCCAGTGCTTGAGACAGTGCTGGGCTCTCATTGTCTGCATGTGCCTCTCTCAAGGCAAAAATAGAATGAGGGAGTTTAGATGTGAATTCAGCAGTCTAATTCCTAAGTCTGTGTCATGGACCATCAAGCGTATTGCTCTCTCCCCCATAACTTACTTAACTCTGACTTGTGCATAAAGCCTTCCTCTCTGCTCTATTTGTTTCTATATCTCTGTACCCGTACCTCCACGAGCACCTAGTACTGGCAGGGGCCCAGTGAGTGAAGCTGTCTCTGACTCAGACAAGTTGGGTGTGGTCAGCAGAAGCATAACTATGTCTATGGCCACTAGATGGTGCCATTGGGAAGAGCAAAAGCCATTCCTCAGCGGCCTCTAAAGGAGGACAGGTAGGTTGTGAGGTTGGCTGGGGAAAGGAGAGATGGAAGAGCTGGAGGGGAGAAGGCCCTTTAAGACTACCTATCTCTCCCTCCAGCCATTTCCAGGTACAAGAGTGGTACTGGTGGGAGAGAAAGAAGAGCAGGACTGGATGAGTCTAATGTGTTGCCTATGGGTCCAGGTGTTCTGGTATTTAAGATAGCAGTGGGCATGGAAGGATTGGGGGAATATCTTTCACTATGTCACTTGTCTGGCTGAGGATCTGCTAGTTCATGTTTATATATGACTAGCTTGCTGATGTAGCATCCCAGCACTCTTAATAAAAGGGCATTGAAAGGGACAGACACTGGGCACTAACCTTTTTGGGCTGTCAGTTTTCCATAAAGTTCATACTGGGCTTTAAGTTCCTCCAGTATGGAAAGCCTCATCTGCTTCCCCTTTATGTACCCTCACCACCAAGCATCATGGCTTAAATATACATGTGTCCAATGAGGATGACTAGCACCTGTTTATCCAGGATTAAGTGGGTTCCCAGGATGCAAGAATTTCAGTGTGAAAACAGAGATGCTTCCAAGCAAACCAGATTGGTCACCTTATCAGTAAAGAGGCTTCTCAGGTACTTGTACTCTCTGTATGTAATCTCTGTATACTAAGGGTATAGGTCTGGAAGGATGGAAAGCTTTCTAGAGGAGGTAAATTTGAAGCCCATGGTTGGAGAGAGGCAGATGCTGGCAAGAAAGGAAGCTGGCATGTATTGTTAGGTAGAAAAACAGATGGCTCACTTGGGCACCAAAAAGAAAAGAGTTTCAGGTGATGAAAGAAATAGGAATAAAAATGAGAGAGGTTAGGAAAAAATCCTAACTGGAGCATGGGGTTTGGAACCACTGGGGAATTACTATATGGTGTGCTTAAGGGTAAAGGCAAAAATATACTATGAAGTTAGGTGTAATCCTAGTTATTTAGGAAGCTGAGATCTGGACATCATGATTCAAAGCCAGCCTGGGTAGGAAAATTCATGACTCTTATCTCTGGCTTTTTTCTTTTTGCTTATGTGGTGCTGAGGAATCAAACTCAGGGCCTCATGCATGCAAGGCAAGCGCTCTACCACTGAGCCACCTTCCCAGCCCCTATGACTCTTATCTCTAATCAGTAAAAATCTGGAAGTGGAGCTGTAGCACAAGTAGTCAGTGCCAGTCTTGAGAACAAAAATCTCAGGGCTGTAAGTTCAAGCCCCAGTACCGGCATACACACACACACACACACACACACACACACACACACACACACACACACACACACACACACACACACACTCTAAAGACTCCAAATACGGGAACCACTTGCTATCATTTACTGTTCTCCTCAGTCCCAGTTCTGCCAAAGAGTTAGAGTTGTACAAGTGTCAGAGTAATGGAGATTAGGAAGATCTGTCTGTCACCCCCTCATCGGGCACCTCCAGTTCACGAGGTACATACAGTGTGTTCACAGGAAGCTTCTGCCACCACCAAATAGATCTCATTATAAGCAAGCCAAAATTGAGCAAAAATTAATAACTTCAGTCCATGGGTTCTAACTGTCTTTTCTCACTTCACAGAAATCTGAGTCCTACCTCACAAACGTACTTCACATATTTGAGGATGACTATCATGTTGTCTGAACATGTCTAGTCTAAATATATTTCAAGAGCTCCTGATGGGAAAGCCCTGTGGGTGGTGCTCTTTGCTCCTACTGCTCCTGTATACCTTCATGGGTCTTGGAAGCCAGATCCAGTGCCTTGCCACAGGGGAATTTCCACAGCTGTCTTGGAATGGATGAGGCATTTGTGTTACCTTTCTCTGAGTTTTTGTCAGTTTTCATTTTTCCTTGTGGAAATGTGAAGCCTATAGGCCTACAATGGTTACATACTGAGTTAACTGGCACCGTGCACTCATATCAGAGGCCAGACATGTTCTTATCAGAAGGGCAGCTGAACACCTTGAAGGTGCTTTAAGGATTCCTTTAAGAACACACATTTGCAGGATGCCTGTGGCTCACAGCTGTAATCCTAGTTACTCAGGAGGCTGAGATCTGAGGATCCTGGTTCAAAGGAAAATCTGTGAGACTCTTATCTCCAATTAACTATCAGAAAACTGGAAGTGGTGCTGTGGTGCAAGTGGTAGAGCACTTGTCTTGATCTGAAGAGTTCAGAGACAGCATCCAGGCCCAGAGTTTAAGCCTCAAGACTGACAAAAAAAGAAAAAAGATTAGGTGGCTATATGTCTGTGGGTTCATTTCTGGGTCTTCAGTCCTATTCCACTGGTCCTCAGGTCTGTTCTTGTGCCAATACCAAGCTGTTTTGATTACTATGTCTTTGTAGTAGAGTTTGAAATTTGATATTGACATTCCTCCAGCACTGTTCTTTTTGCTAAGGATTGTTTTTGCTATTCGGGGTCTTTTTATTGTTCCATATGAACTTTTGGTTTGCTTCTTCTATTTCATTGAAGAATGAGGTTGGAATATGGATTCGGGGGAGTAGTTGGGGAAGTGGGGAAGGAAGGGATGGCAGGGGCAAAACAAAGGAGGCATCAGTACTCAATAGGAAATATACTCATTACCTTACTCATGTAACTGTAACCCTTCTGTACAGTATTTTTACAATAAAGGTGTATAAAAAATTTAAAAAAGCAAAAAATAAATGTAAAAAGAAAAAAAATTATACCTTAAAGAGGAGCCAAAGGCCTTGTCCAGGGCACTTGAAGACTCAGTGCCTAATGGCCTTTTTCTCTTTGTTTGTTTGTTTCTTTCCTTTCTCTCTCTTTCTTTCTCTCTCTCTGCATCCTTCCATTCCCTCCCTTCCTGTCTTCCCTCCTTCCCTTCCCTACCTCCCTTCTTACCTTCCTTCCTTGCATATATAAAGAATAATATTCTTTTCTTCTTTCTGAAAGGCTTGAACACAGATAATATTCTTTTCTCCTTTCTGAAAGGCTTGAACACAGATCCAAACAGTTGGGGAAATCTGGCTATAGTATGCTTTGTCTTAGCTGCCCCTTTGGGTTTTGTGGCTGTGGCTTGGGAGGCCCCAACAGTAGTAGCCTGGGTGGAGGTTGGGTAAAAGCTCTGTGAATCTGAGGAGGAATGGAATTTCCCATGACAGCTAGATGAAGGCTTGCTGGCTGCTTGGCATCTATTCTCCTATCTGCAGTCTGTTACCTGCTGAGGTCACTCCTGTCATCACTGTGTTTTCCCTCTATCTGATATGGGAGGACCATCTCTACTCATTTGCCCTGTACTTCCTTCCTCACGTGGGTGTCTGATCTTGAACTCCAGTTTGCGCATACTTTCAGTGTCAGAGAACAAAGCCATTTCTTGGTCTTAAACCGACTTAGAGAAGCGTCTGTGACCTTTGTTGAGTTTCTAATAGAAGCTTCATGGCTGTGAAGACCTGTCTAGAGTCTCTACAGACTGCACCCCTGGGTCACAGCTGAATTATTCTCTAGTTGGAAAATGGATGAGAAAAAAAACCTATTAACAAACCAGGGAGGCATACTTCTTATAAGATTCAGAATTGTAATTCAAGAATCTGGTGATGTTCAGAACTTGAAATATCCAGGAGGTTTTTGGAGAGGCATTCTGGGTGATAGAGTTCCCAGGTCTGCACAGGACCTTGACCACCAGCACCATTTCTCTAGTATCTGGCACAGTGCCTGGCACTTGGCTAATAATCAGGGAGTCCTTGTTAGGTGGATGAATGAACTGATAAGAATGTAGTTTCTGGAAATCTCTTCAGTGTACCTAATGTACTACATATTGTCAGGCAAGTAAAAAGTTCTCTTCAGGAGCCAGAGCAACCTGGGTTAGAATCTGACTCTATCACTCACTAGCTTTATAAGGCCAGGCATGCCCTTTAACAAAGGAACTGCTGAGTTAACATTCCTTCAAGACTGCTCCAGAGCCCAGGTCCTGGTGCAGACTACTTGTAGGTTCAGTAAGGGCCTGATGGCTCGATGTTACCTTTCACAATCTTCCCCTAAAATATACCACAATTGTATTTGAACCTGGAAAACCGATGATTGGAAAAAAAACCAAACCAAAACAGTGGATCCCAATGCTAGAAGCTCAAACATCTGAGAATGGGCTCTAGATAGCCACAAAGGAGAGGATTTCCTGGCTGTAGCAGGCTTCTCACATGACTGAGCAGGGAAGAGGCCTTGGGAAATGGGTAAGGAGTTTCTTTGCTCCTCAAAGTGCTGACCTTGGGCATGACTGCTCTTGGGCCTAGGCCAGTCTTTAGGATACTGCTGAGGAGGCAGACTTCAACTCTGACATGCTAGTCTTGTACCTCCTTGCTCCTTTTTACACAAGCCAAGTCCATAGCCATGTTTCTACTGCAGGTGGAGAATAACTAGGATGCAGCCAGGTCACCCCGGCTGCCTGGATTTTCTGAAATCCAGACATGTTCTGATCAGAAGGGCAGCTGAATACCTGGAAAGTGCTTTAAGGATTCTGTTAAGAATACACCTTTACTGGACGTTGGTTGCTCATACCTGCAATCCTAGCTACTCAGGAGGCTGAGATTTGAGGAAATCCAGGTCAGATGGCAATGCAGGTAATTTTGGCCCCTGAGCCCGTGTTCAACTTAGAGGCACGTTTGGTTTTGTCCAATGTGGATGCTATGCCTGTAGCTAGCTGTTCAGAGTTGATTTGGGACGCCTCTTCTACATAATTTTTCTCCTTCCCATTTCTGTTCTTTCCTCTGAAAAAGATAAGGATAAGAAGGGAAAGATGCTACAGTGGAAAGAATATGGGCCTGAAATTCAGCGTGTGGATTGGCTCCAGCCTTTTGCTGGTTGTGAATGGGGTCCAGGTGGACCTGAGGAGGTGCTGCTGTTTTATGCACTTGTGAAATCTATTTGTTTTATTCCTATTCCAGGGACCCTTGTAAAAGGATAAAAGTAATCATCGAAGATGGCAAGTTTCTTAGGTGGTAGAGAAGAAAGAACACGCATCCAGTTAAATATCATTCTTAGAGTCAGCTTTATTTTGCATTTTTACTTTCACCAGGGAGAAGAAGGTGAGGAAGCTGAGGAGTAGATCAGCTTGCATGACAGAGACACAAACAACATTTTAAAGAGCATATACAGCACCACAGCCCATGCAGCACAAAGGGCTCAAAGTAGACCCTCTCAGAAGCACAAGGATGAACAAGGATCCAAACATTCTATCTTATGTTTTCCTTATTTGCTGTTTAGATTCAGTCATTTACACACTTTAGTTTTACTTTTGGAAAAAAAACAAACCCAACGTTCCAATGTCCAATCATCTACTGTTAGGATGTAGAGACAAATGATCAATTAAAAATGTATTTGTGTCACCACTAACCTCTTAACACCCGTGGTGGTGGTGATGATGACGAATACAAAGTCCATCAGATTCGTATTTTTTTTGGAGGTATGAATGAAAGTTGGATACTCAGCAAGAACGAAGACATCCTTGCTCCATCACATATGCAGAACTGGGTGATCTTCTGTCCTGAGAAACCTGTTCCAGGCTTCAGTGGGCTCCCTTAATAACCAAACCATGCCTACGTTTGAAACCTCCCACCAGACTGCAGAGAACAATTCTTATTCCCAGAAGCTGATGAGATACAGAGAATTCTCCTTAGAGACATAGACCAAGTCCTGAAATATTGAGGAAGCCAGAAGGCAAAAGGTGCATCATACACAAGAGATACCTGCAGGAAAAGGTCATCAGAGTTAGGGCTGGGGTTGGGTTTTTAATCTGTTGGCTATCTCCTTGACCTCGGAAGGCATTTGAACAGCTACTTTCCCTTTCCAGGGGGTGAGCATGTTTCTTGGTCTTTCGGTGGGCATGCCTCCACAAATTTTGTCTGGGCTAGCTCCTGGCAGGACTCGGCACACTGAGGCAGACACTGGTCTTGGCATGGAGGTACACATGGATCTTGACCTTGCTGCGGGCTGTTTCCTTGGTTTGATTCTTGGCACTGAGGAAGACATGCCTCCTTAACTTGTGGCAAGCACTCATTTTGGCAGGGGTCCTGGCCCTTGGGGTGGCATGCCTCCTTAGCTTGTGCCTGGCACTGATCCTGAAGACATGGAGGTGGCACACACGGCTGCTTGCACTGCTGATCACTGAAGGACATTCTAGCAAGATTTGCAGGACCTGAAACAAACACAAGATTTGAAACACTATGGATTAAAAGTACCAGGCTGGGAACTGGGCATCCAGGGCTGAGGGAAGGGAGAGGAGAGATGATTAGTCCCAAGAACTCATTTCTCTGCTAGTTTTCATCTACTTTCTACCCTTCCTTGGCCCTTTGTATTCATCTAGATTGCTAGAATTCCAAACCTCATTCCTATGATAGATCTTTGTTTTTTCTTTTGCTTGATTAGTCCTTTGGAAAAATTAGGAGCCAGAGAATAGATAGAATATATAGGATGGGTAGAGGTCCAAGAAACGGCAAGTTACTTAAAAACCTGGCAGAAAGTAGAGTCCAAAGTAGCTCCCAAAGATGGAGCAATCAGGAGAGAGAGCTATATGCCCACTTACTTGATCTTTCCACAAGCCTCAACCAAGGTGTAGATTGTAAAGCCCAGTAAGGTGGGACTTTTATATAGTTCTAGGACTGGCTCCCTGCAGGACTGGTGGGCCACGTGAGCAGAGATCCTAATTGCGGAGTCACTGTAATGAGCTTCCTCTGAAATCACGACAGGTTTGAGTCACTGCTTGGGATGCCTGTTAATCAGCCTGCATTTTGGCCTCTGGGTCTTCACCAGACCTCAACAGGGAGGGGCTCTACTCAGATGCACATCAGAGGTAGCAGGAAAAGAATGTTCATAAAATGTTATCTTAGTCTGTTAAATTGGGGTTGAGGTTCCTTGTCTGCCCACATGGGTTCAGGATGTGGTGAAAGATAAGATCCACTCACCATCTGGAAGAATTTGTGCCTGAAGCCTGGCATCTGTTTGGGTCAAGGGCTTATATGGTCTATTCTAGACATTTCCATTGGGTGTATCATTGTGGAGCCTGGAGATCATACTTCTAGACCCAAAGAAATTGTCTTGTCTTGTGGTTCTAAACAAAGAACAGAGCTAGAGCTTCCAGACAAAATATGTTTCCAGTATGAAGGTTCTGAGAGAAATTGGAGCTATTGTTGGTCTTGGGTTGGGAAGTATAATGGAGGGGAAGAGGAAGATGACTATGGAGGAGGAAGAGGAGGGAGAGGAAGAAGAAAAAAGAGGAGGAGGATGAAGAGGAGGAGGAGGGGGAAAAGAAGAGGAGGAGGAGAAGGAAGAGGAGGAGGAAAAGTAAGAGAAGAGGAAGGAGGAGGAGGAGGAAGAGGAGGTAGCCAGTCTTCATCTCTTGACTTTGAGTTGTGATACCCTTTTGAAAATGGAGTTACTCACAGAGTTTTTATAGTGACCAAGAAGACAAGTTGGAACAAGGTTAGCCCAGGTCCTTGCCTTCTGAAAAATCTTTTCTTAGAACTCAGGTCAATAAAAGCTGGGGATGAAAGGAAAATTTCAATGCAAACCATAGCCCATTTGGCTCTACTTCTAGGTCTTGGTTTAGACTGTCACTTTTACCTCCTTTGCCCTCCTTTTCAGTACCTGTTTAACCTCAAAGTGTTTGTCAAACTTTATTCAAATCTACCATTTTCTACCACCTTTTCTGTTACTATAAACCAGAAAAGAACTCACCTCCTCATGAACTTCCATAAAATCTATTGTTTGTGCTATTTATATGACATTTATCATTGTTATGAATTCTAGTTATTTATGTGAATGATCAAATTAATCTTGTGAGTTAAGTTCCCAGGTAGAGACTATACCATAGATATAGCACTTAGAAGATAAGAGAGATACGTGATTATTGATGGGGTAAAGACACCAATGACATGAAGAAATAGATGTAGAAGACAGCTGAAAGTAGAGGAATATCTCATTTAATTGAAACTAGGAAAAGTTTAATTATGAATGAATCCCCTTGCTAACAAAGTGATGTGTGTGTGTGTGTGTGTGTGTGTGTGTGTGTGTGTGTGTGTGTGTGTGTGTGTGTTTGCTGATGCTGACTGAATTCCAGGGACTTAAAAAATGGTAATATTTCCCTCCTCTCCTTGACCTGAAAGCTTTAGATGCAGGTTTCAATCATTGTCTAAGGGAAGTAATTGAATTAAATGAATTAAATGTCTTCAAGTGTTTATATATGTTTCGGTTGCTCGACACCATTTCTATGACTTAATCTCTAGAATCTGTGAATATATTAGGTTGCTTGGCAAAAGAATATTAAGGCAGAATTCAAAAATCTAAATGGCTAATCAAGAATGCCTTAAAATAGGGAGAATACCCTGGGTTATTCAGGCAAGGCCAAGCTGGTCGAATGGATCCTTAAAAAAGATGAAGTGGACAAAGGAGTCTGTGTCTAATGTTGAAAGGCTTGATTATCCAAGGTTGGTTTTGAAGATGGAAGATGATTAGCCAGGCTCGAAGGCAGTCTTAGCAGGTTTGGAAAGACAAGGGAATAGATTCTCTTAAAACTTCTAGAAAGAAATACAGCCTATGGGCACTTTGATTCTGGTTCCTCCAATGGTTCAGACTTCTGACCTTCAAAAATACATTTTTTCTTGTTTTGGATCTGTTAAGCCTGAGGTAACTTGTTATAGCAACAGCAAGAAACTTGTACACTGCAGTGTCTAAAGCTCTTGGGAATTCTGGAGGAGAATAATATCAGACGAAGCAGTGATGTCTCCTCTTAGTGATCCCTTATTTAAGTAGACTCCTACTGGTCCTATCAGTTTTGAGTAAAAGAAGCTCTGAGATGCATGGGAAAGAACCAAACTCCAAGTTCAGGACTGAGTGTGTGAAATATTGGCTAAGGGACTTCAACTTCCAGAGACTCTATTTTCTTCCTTTTGGAAAGTGAAATACTATTTCACAGGTTTCTAGTGAAGAATAAATTAGAATAGGTATATGTGAATGCCTACTAATATTTGAACTACTTATAGCACATTCATGAAGTATGAATTGGCTCAGGCTTTACCTCTTCTATGAAGTCTTTCATGATTCTATCACCTTTCCTTATTCTATATCATTTACTTTCTTTTCGATGTGTGACCTTTGACTTGTTCTTTTCTACTCCCTGTAATGCTTACACAATGTATGGCACAGATATCTAGTTCTGTCCAGAACGTGACATAAGACCTCAGACCAGTTCTTGACCTTTTCTTGACCTTTTCCAGTCTCCTCATTAAAATAGGGGAGGTAGATTTTCAGTAAGGTCCATTCTTGCTCTGATATAAATATGATGATGAATGGTGGACCTGGGTATCAATGTGACTTTCTAAGTGTGTGGATGAATATGTGTGTGTTTGAATGTGTGTATGAAGGCCTGTCTTCTTTGAATAGATTATAATGTACCCATAGAAAGACCCATTCTTCTGTCTTCTGCATATGGCAGAGGCTCTGCCAGGTGTTTGAGTGACCCAAATGATCTCTCTTTTCCTAGGTAAAAAGAAGGAGTAGTTGGGGTCTAAGAGCCTCAAGAATTGACTATAGTGGCCCAGTATCTGGAACTGTGGCTTGGTTATCTTTGAGGAGATTGTCTTACCCCAAATCTTAAGATAAGGTGACTAAGTAGTTTCTGTGACTCCCCAACCCTCCAGCAAGATTGAGGCTAATCTGATTTCATGCCATTTGAGGTTTCAGATTTTAGACTTTGGGAGCTGTCATTATTTGGAGTCAGGTCATAATTAGGGTCAGGAGAAGAGACTCAGGTGTGCACAGGACCTTGTCCACCCCTATCCCATCAAATAATGATCTCCTTTGTTCAAATCATAAAAGTTCCCAGACTTCTGATTCACTCACCTGAATATTACAGGGCAATGGTTCTGATAATGCTGAAAAGTATAGAATGGGGCTCAGCCTGTTTCCTGGTGAGCAGGTACCTCTGGAGAGCTCACCAAGCTCCTGAATTCTTGGAGGAGAGTCCACCATGCTTCTCCCTTCCCTTCCCTGTGTCATCCACACTAGGAGTCTGAATCAGACATGGAAGGAGTATGGATCACAAGGCCCTTGGGGCGAGAGAGACAGAAGAGACACAAGAGACACCTGATCCTATTTCCTCATTAACCCCCAGCACATGCTTTAAAGGGGAGGCACAGAAGTATTTATCAACTCTTGTGTGTGTGTGTGTGTTTAGGTGAAGAGAGGTACCAAAGTGTTAAAACTTTGTTCAAGGCCATACGGTAAGTTTATGTCTTGTCTGAACAATAGACTATGGAAACACCCCACTCAACTGGAGATTCTTCAGAAGTTTCAAGGAGACATGAAGATCCCACACCAGATGATGGCTTGTAACAGCTTTGGGAACATGAGAAAATTCACATATCTACCTGCCTTTTCCTTCAGGAGGTCGGGGACCCTTGATTTGATTAAGGACCAATGGGGAGAAATGATGCTCCCAAATCACTTCAGACTTGCTGTTGGCCTTCAACCTTTGTTAAAAATCTATTTTTTTTATTGTAAAGATACTGTACAGAGGGGTTACAATTATATGAGTAAAGTAATGAGTACATTTCCTATTGAGCATTGTTACCTCTCCTTTGTTTTTCTCTTCCCTCCCCACTTTCCCAACTCCTCCTTCCCCCCCTGCTCCCAAAGTTGTGTCTTGCACATCTTATTGTTACAATGGATCAACCTCCTGTATCCCTATTTAAGCATTTTGTTTTTTCCCTTCCTCTTCCCCAAATTAGAAAAATATATATACAAGATGCAGGACACTGGAATCAAATACAGTGAAAACAGGGGTTATATCATGGGGGAGGAACATATGAAAGAAACACAAAAATCACACAGCACATTATAAATACATTAAAAATAGCACGAAAGAAAAAAAACCACTTGTGTCGCTATCTTGGGGTTCATTTCACTTAACATCATCTTATATGGTCATATGTACATAGCTTTTGACCTTTTCTGCTTGTCCTAGACATATACTATTTATTGCAAATAAGGGAAACCATAGGACCTATGTTTCTTTGGCCTTCAACCTTTTCCTATTCTAATCTGGGTCTAGAAATCCTAATCTGACAAGAAATTGTAAGTTTAGTTAAGCTATTCCCTCATGAGGCCCTCATTCTCTCCTCAACACAAGCTTCCAAATGCCATACCTTGCCAGCATATTTGGTGACATGAGAATCTCTTTGTGGGTCTTATAGTAGGCCCATCTGAACAGAGTATACAAAAGGGACTCCCTCTACTGACTCCAGAGGTATTTCTCATCTTTTCTTGGAATTCCATCTCCTCCTCCAGCCCACTGCTTTCCACAGCAGACAGCATGACACTCTTGCTCTAAGAGGTGATAGGTTATAACATCAAGTGTTGGATAGATTATAGCATCAAGTGCTGACTTAGGTGAGTGAGTGGTATCAGTATCCTGACTTTCTAAGCTCAGTGTTTTTCCCCCCATACCACAAGAGTGGCATAAATTGTAGTCAACCTACTGTCATCCCCTGGTAAGATTTTTTTTCTCTCATTTTTCAGCTGAAGATATTGGGTCTCTTTTCACTGAAGCTAAACAGCTTGTGAGGGTTAGGTAGCTTAAACCTCTGTCTGTGTGATGCTGAACTCCGTTCCTTTAACCTGCTGCCTTCCAAGGAGAAATGACTCTGAGGTAGTTTGCATTTCCCTGGCAAGGCCAGGGTGAAAGCTGGCAGGACCAGCAGCTTCTGGCCTAAGGAGAAACAGGCAAGGTCAGAACTGTTACTGAGATCAGAGTAGTAATCGGGGTAGGAGCACAGGGAACAGGAGCAACCCTCTCCTTTTTGGAGAAGTGACCATTCTTTCGTTATTTATATCTGCTTCATGTGCCTGGTTGCATATTCTCAGAGAGGTTACTGTCCAGTTGGGAGAGTCAGACTATAAACAAGTAACCAAGAATATGGTATGATCAGCACCTGGAAGAGAAAGGCATGGGAACTGTAGTAGTACAGAAAAGGGATGTCTTACCAGCCTCAGGGTAGGAGGGAGAGAAGCTTCTTGGAGCAGATGATCCCTGATTTGAGCTGAAGGATAAGGATTTGCATAGATGCATCATTTCAAGGAGGATTCAGTGGTAGAAGAATATTGAGGAGAAGTAAGTGTGGAGTCATGAGGGCCAGAGACTCTGCTGGGTCTGGAGATGCCAGAAGTTACCTGTTCCTGGGCTGCAAAGTTCCAGAAGGAGATGGAAAAGTATCAAGAGATAAGGCTCCAGAAAGAAGCAGGTGCCAGACCCCAAAGACTGCTGCATAGCACTTAAGTAGTTTGGGCTGTGCTCTAGGCAAAGGGGAGCCCTTTAAGGGATCAACTGTTGTTTAGATTTGTTCCAACAATACTCCTTTCCTAGACTCCACTGGAACTAGGTTGACAAAAAGCCTAAAAATGTGTTAATTAGTTTGAATAAGGTAGATGAGAGATGCTGAGAGCATTTCTGGTGGAGAAAGCCATGGATGCTTGGTCTGAGTAAATTTTCTTTTCAGCCTGAAAGAGAGCCCATCCCTCTAGTGGGTGACCCTGGAGCTCATGAGTTACATGCATCTGGGAGACACGTGTGTGAAAATAGCCTGGCATGCATTTTATGACCAGTCTATACCATAGAGTCTTTATGTGTTTGGAAAATAAGTTACTGCTTTTACCCATGTATTTATTTGTTGAGCACCCACAAATAAATACTTAGCATCAATAAAGCCTTCCAGAATGTGCCTCTGTTATATCCCTGGTCTGGAATTTCTGGTCATATGGATGCAGGAATGGAAAAATGTGGCACATCTGGTAACTAGTTACATCTTACATCTCCCGTGGCCATTCACATATGGAAGTGGCCGATGTTGCTAAGTCTGTCTAACTTTGAAGAAAGCTATCTCTGTGATTCTGTGCCTGGCCCTTCTAGAACCTGGCCTACCTCATAGCCAGGCACCCTCAGCTGGCCTGATGCAGAAGGGCTTAAGAGACCCTTTGCAAAGTCAACCAGTACCAGGGGATCTGTGGTGTGAGTGTGTGTGTGTGTGTGGTGTCTCCTGTGATCTTATGTGAATCTCTTAATGGGTCCTCAGAACTGTGTGGCCATGAAAGAAGAGAGGCCTTGGTCTTGCCTTCTCGTTATCTGTGAGCCATCAGGCTGGCACTGCATGATTCTGGTGATGTCACTCTTCGGGTGTTGCTTATTTATACAATCGTTTGGGGCCGAGCCCTGGTGACTGCCGCTGGGGCTGAGAATAATTGTAGCATTCTGTGGAGAGATGGCACCCTCATCATGTTCTAGCCATCTTCCCCAGAACTGCCTTTGATCCAGCACTTTGTTGGGAAAGTAGCCATTAAGGGACGTCTATCTGTAGTTTCATTAACATGGGGGAAACAAGACCTACTGGCAAGGGATGCTTTCATGTTCGCAGAATTGGCCTCCTCCCAGAGTTCTAGAGATCAGGGAGGCATAACCCCTCACCCATACGTTCCCATAGAGCCATTTGAAGGCCTTAAACTAAGGTCCTATGCCAGGAAGGGAAGCTTGTACAATGAGGTGCTTTCCATCGACATCGTACATGTTCCCTGAGATGTTCTATCATCCTTCCCCAATCTTCCAGAAACTTTAGATATCTTTGAAGTAAATCATTATTTCACGAATTTTTTTCTATTACAAAATGAATAAAATCATATTAATGAAAATCTAGAAAATAGTAAACACTGGAAACTCTTTGTAACATTGTACTTAAATTGTAGGGCTGACCACAAGGTTTCTACCCCCCCCCCCTCTCCCCTTCTTTCCTTCCTTCCTTGTCTTTCTTTCTTTCTTCCTTCCTTGTCTTTCTTTCTTCCTTCTTTTCTTTCTTTCCTTTCTTTCTTTCTTTCTTTCCTTCCTTCCTTTCTTTCTTTCTTTCTTTCTTTCTTTCTTTCTTTCTTTCTTTCTTTCTTTCTTTCTTTCTTTCTTTCCTTCCTTCCTTCCTTCCTTCCTTCCTTCCTTCCTTCCTTCCTTCCTTCCTTCCTTCCTTCTTTCTTTCTTTCTTTTTCTTTCTTTCTTCCCCTCCCTCCTTTCCTTCCTTCCTTCTTGCTTCTTCTTCTTCTTCTTCCTCCTCCTCCTCCTCCTCCTCCTCTTCTTCTTCTTCTTCTTCACAAAAAGTTTTGTGAAAGATAATTGCTTTATGTTACATGTTCAGTTGGAGCTTTACTTTTTTTTTTTTTTTTTAAAAAAGTAGTTTGATGTATTTTATGTTTTGGGCCAATAATGAGGCTTGAACTCAGGTCCTGGCACTGTTCCTTTTTTGTTCAAGGATGGCACTCTACCATGTGAGCCACGGATCCACCTCTGGCTTCTTAGTGGTTCATTGGAGATGAGTCTCATGGATTTTCCTGCCTGGCTAGCTTTGAGTTGTGATCCTTAGCTCTCAGCCTCCTGAGTAGCTAGGATGGCAAGCAGGAGCCAACCACTCAGGCTTTATACTTCAATGTATTTTATTTATTTTTATTAATAAGTTTTTTATTGTGAAAATACCATACAGAGGGGTTACAATTTCATGAGCAAGAAAATGAGTACATTTCTTATCAAGCATTGCTGCCTCCTCCTTTGTTTCCCCTACTATCCCTGCCCTTCCATCCCCCTCCCCAAAGTTGTAAAGTTCATTTTTTGACATAACGTCTTGTACATCTCATTGTTGCAGTGGGTCCACCTGTATCCCTATTTAAACAATTTTTTCCTTCCCCTCCACAAATTATACAAACATTAAATACAGTGAAAACAGGGGCTATAATGTGGGGGAAGGACATATAAAGAAACAAAGAATCATCTTATAAATATGTTAGAAACAATAGCAAGAAAGAAAACCATTTGAGTCCTTATCTTGGGGTTCATTTTGCCTAACATCAACCTGTCTGACCATTTCTGCTTGTCTCAGACATATACTAGTTACTGCAGATAAGGGAAACCATGGGACCTAGGTTTCTTTGAGCCTGGCTTACTCTACTTAATATAATTTTTCCAAGTCTTTCCATTTCCCAACAAATGGGGCAATGGCATTCTTTCTGATGGAGGCATAGAATTCCATTGTGTATAGATACCACATTTTCTTGACTATTCATCAACTGAGGGGCATCTGGATTGGTTTCATATCTTAGCTATGGTAAATAATGCTGCAATTAACATAGTTGTGCTGGTAGCTTTAGTATGGTCTTGTTTGTGATGATTTGGGTAAATGCCCAAAAGTGGGATTGCTGGGTCATAGGGAAGCTCTATGTGGAGTCTTTTGAGAAACCTCCATACTGCTTTCCAAAGTGGTTGAACAAGTTTACACTCCCACCAACAATGCAGTAGGGTTCCTTTCTGGCCACATCCCCTCCAGCATCTGTTGTTATTAGAGTTCTTGATTACAGCCATTCTAACTGGGGTGACATGGTATCTCAGTGTTGTTTTGATTTGCATTTCTTTTATGGCTAGGGAGGTTTTGAACATTTCTTCATGTGTCTATTGGCCATCTTTCTTTCCTCTTCAGAGAAATTTCTCTTTAAGTCTTTCGCCCACTTATTTATTGGGCAGCTGTTTCTTTGAGGATTTGTTGTTGGGGGATTTAATTTTTTGAGTTTCAGGTATATATTAGATATGAGACCCTTGTCCGTTGTATGACTAGTGAAGATCTTCTCCCAATCCATGCTTTCTATTGATCTTGCTAGCTATGTCCTTTGCCATGCAGAAGCTCTGCAATTTCATGCAATCCCATTTGTCCAACCTTCCTTTGATTTGTTGTGTTTCTGGGTCTCTATTAAGAAAATTTCGGCCTGTGCCAAGGAGACCTAGGGTTTCTCCTATTCCGTCCTGTACTGTTTTCAGGGTGTCTGCTTTGACTCTGAGGTCTTTGATCCATTTGGAGTTGATTCTGGTGCCAGTACCATGTACTGAAGAGGCTGTCTTTCTTCCATTCTATTTTTTTTAGTGCCTTTATCGAAGATTAGTTGGCTATAGGTCTGTAGGTTCATTTCTGGGTTTTCAATTCTATTCCATTGTCCTGAGGTCTGTTCTTGTGTCAGTACCAAGCTGTTTTGATTACTATGGCTTTGTAGTAGAGTTTGAAATTTGATATTGATATTCTTCCAGCACTGTTCTTTCTGTTGAGGATCGTTTTTGCTATTTGGGGTCTTTTATTTTCAATAGTAAACTTACAGCAATAGTGCAGAAGACAGAATTAAAAATATGTGCTTGTATGTAGGACAATCCAGTTAGAAAAGTAGATTGAAGTTACAGTATGATTAAAATGCTACAAACACAATTTTGCTTTCTATAAGAAATCATATTAAAAATCCAAATGAAAATGGAAAACTGCCAATACTTGATTTCTGCCCCCTATTTTTTCTACTTACAGCCACATACTTAGCTTTTGACCCCAAGCGAAGAGGATGGGGGGAATCTAACTTTCAGAACTACTGATAACATGGACCAAAGTGGTTTGAAAATGAAATGTTTCCCATCACAGTGTATTCTCAAGCATGTTCTCCATGTGTGGTGTGCTATCTGATTATCTTTTGGCATCATTGTGACATGTTTGGTATGGCTAACACTCAGGTTGATATCTTCCTAAAGGCCCAGACAGACCTCATTCATCTTCTTAAAAACACCAATCACTGCATTCTGGAAGTGCAGACCTGTTTTGAAGTCCTGAGCAATTTCTCACATCAGACACTGGCAAGGGAGCTTACAAATCAGAAGCTCAGTGGATTTCTGATAGCATCTAATTTCACCAAGTGCCACAGTAGCAGGCCTGTTACCATGAGCTTTCTTCATCCATCCAGTAGAGGGCGCAGTGTTGGGAGCCGCTTTTGTAGCCAGTTGTTTTCTTAGTGCTTTACCACCCATACATGTGCGGGCTTTCTGCTTTGTAGGACTCATGGTATAGAGGCCTTAACTCCTTTCTCCTTGGGTATTGGAGAGTGGGCTGTGTGGGTGCAGACACACAATTCCTTTACTTTGTTTTTAAGTACAACTTTTTTTTTCCCCTGGGCCGAGAATTGAATCCAGGGCTCTGAGTGCTTTACTGCTGAATTATGCTCCCAGTGCTTCTTTAGTACATTTTTCTTATTGGCATCCACTAGATGCCTCTCTGCAGGGTTAATTACAGGCGTGGGGATTTCATGGTTATATCTCCACATGTGTACACTGTATTACAATCAATTTCACTCCCTCGATCACACTCCTGTCCCATTCCTCCCATAGCACCACCAAGAGCTTTCTTTGTTCCCTTTTTATAGTTGCAAATCATCTATACCAACAGTATTCTTAATACATTAATGACTGTGTAATGTGCCAGTAGGACCAACTTTAATCAAACATTGTTAGATATTGAAATTGTTTCTAAATTACATTATTTTTTTATAATTTGTCCCTCCAATGTTTTAATTATTATTATTATTTTTTTGCCTAAGTTCTATGAAGTAGATCAAGTTGAATTAGGCCAAACGGTTGAAGCATTTTATGATTTTGATATACATTCCCATTTTTGCTCAGTTGTGCTCTAAAAGAGTTTATTTGAACTCTCACAAAGAGTGGAAAACTTTTAATGGTTAGGTTCTGATTTTTTTTTGGTCGGTCGTAGGGCTTGAACTCTGGGCTTGGGCGCTGTCCCTGTGTTCTTCAGCTCAAGGCGAAGCGCTCTACCACTTGAGCCACAGCACCATTTCTGGTTTTCTAGTGTTTTTTATTGGAGATAAGAGTCTCATGGACTTTCCTACCCGGGCTAGCTTTGAACTGCGATCTTCAGATCTCAGCCTCCTGAGTAGCTAGGATTACAGGCGTGAGCCACCAGCACCTGGCTATGGTTCTGATATTTTAATTGATACAAAAATTATGTCATTGATTTTATTTTGTTCTCTTTTACCCCCCCCCCCCCCACACCCTGTGTTGCTACTGGGGCTTGAACTCAGGATCCTGTGTTCTCAATTTTATTGTTCAAGGCTGTCATTCTACTACTTGAGTCACACCATTTTTTAAAAAACTGGTTCATTGGAGATAGGAACGTCATGGACTTTTCTACCTGGACTGTTGCCAAGCTATCATCCTCAGATCTTAGCCTTCTGAGTAGCTAGGATTAGAGGTATGAGCCACCAGTGTAGGCTTTTTGATCTGTAAAATAGGTGGTTTTAATTTCTGATAGCAACAGTAGACCACAGTCCTCCAGTGCCCTGTGTTCTTCTAGAGGTGTCTGGCATCTAACAACTGCCTCTGGAGGGCACTGGTATGTAGGAATCCTGTGGACAGACTCCCATCCCTGCCAGGAGACCCTGAGCCCCCATTGTGTCTTCATGTAAGAGAAAGCAACTATTAGCTTTCACATCTGGCAAATGAGAGGGTGTCACCTAAAGACCTTGTCTAGCTTCATGTCCTAAAAGTCTGCTTCTGTAACTAGGTGATTATACAACCTTGGTTGGGAGGGAGTATAATTTTTTTTCCTGGGAAGTACTAGGGCTTGAATCAAGGCCTGACACAAGCTAGGTGAGTGCTCTACCACGTAAGTCAGGCGTCCAGTGACCCAGTGTCTTGGTAACTTTTGAGCTCTCTGTATGGGCCACATCATTTGCTGCTGTGAACTCATCCTTTTTTTCATATATTGTAAGGGTGATGTACAGAGTCTCATAAGTATAATCACATTAAGTAAGGTAATGAGTACATTTCTTGTCAAACATGTTTACCCCCTCCCTCATTTTCTACCACTTTCCCTCCCCTCATTCCTTTCTTTGAGTTGTCAAGTTAATTTCTTTCTTTTTTTTTGGTTGGTCGTGGTGCCTGAACTCTGGGCCTGGGCGCTGTCCCTCAGCTCTTCAGCTCAAGGCTAGCACTCTACCACTTGAGCCACAGTGCCCACTTCCGGGTTTTTTTTTTTTTTTTTGCTTATGTGGTGCTGAGAATCGAACCCAGGGCCTCAGGCATGCAAGGCAAGTGCTTTACCACTGAGCCACCTTCCCAGCCCCTGTCAAGTTAATTTCTAGCATAGTGTCTTGTTAGTATCGCTGTTGCATTGGTCCTTTGTGTTACCATTTTGTTATTCCCCTTTCTTTCCCAAATCAGACAAACATATATACATATAAGACACAGATGAACCCATCTTCTTGATGCTCATTCCCCTCAGAGGGATGGACAGTGTTGGTGGGTTTTGATTCCATCCAGAACCATCCCAGAGCCAGCTTCTTTCATAATATCTGTGACTGCAGAGAATCCTGAGCTTATTTCCATTTAAATATGGTAGACTATAATTCACAGCTGGTTTTACTTGTGTGGCAAGGCTCTGGCATCTTCTTGGCCACAGAGGTGGGCTGATGACCTTCTAGACAATCAGGCTCCGTTTCTGGAGATAATAGGAGCTCCCTGAAGGCCTACTTGCTATAATTCTCTTTAATTCTACCTCCCATTCCAATATACTTCTCAGGTATAAAATTCATTATATTCCCAGTTTGGCACAGACTGCCAAGCTCCTTGTAACAAACTGTGACTAACATAGCATCTGTGGATGCCTTCTCCTTGTTCATTCCTTTTTTTTTTTTTTTGTCGGTCGTGGGGCCTGAACTCTGGGCCTGGGCGCTGTCCCTCAGCTCTTCAGTTCAAGATTAGCGCTCTACCACTTGAGCCACAGCGCCACTTCTGGCTTTTTTCTTTTTGCTTATGTGGTGCTGAGGAATCGAACCCAGGGCCTTGAGCATGCAAGGCAAGCGCTCTACCACTGAGCCACCTTCCCAGCCCTCCTTGTTCATTCCTAACTGGATGCTGATCTATTTTTAATTAGATAAGATAAATCTAAATTTATAAATCTAATTAAAGCATTAGTCAAATATAACCAAAATAAAAGCTTGAATTTATAGAAAGTCACAAAAGTGGAGATTCCCTGTACCCTTTATTGTATTCTCTCAACAGCAATAGGTTACATAAGTATAGTTCAGTATCAAAGTCTGCTTTTCTATTTTCTTAAGAATATCTAGTGAGCTGGGCATTGGTAGCTCATGCCTGTAATCCTAGCTACTCAGGAGGTTGAGATATGAGGATTGTGGTTCAAGGCTTGCTAGGGCAGGAAAGTCTGTGAGGCTGTTATCTCCAATGAAGTACTCAGAAAAAGCTGGAAGTAGCACTGTGGCTAGAGCGCCAGCCTTGAGCACAAGGAGGCTCAGGGACAGCTTCCAGGCCGAATTCAAGCCCAGGTCTGGGAAAAAAGAGTATCTAGCTATGTGTCTACAGGAGTACATTAAAGGCTGGCCACTGTGTTCAGGTGTCTTATAGCCTAATGAAGAAGTATGGAGCAATTAAGTTCAGTGTGATGAGTGTTCTGTCCAAGTAAATAGACAGTGCTCCTGTCACCTAGCAGACCTGGTAGACTAGGCACTGGATCTTTTTTAACTCCTAAGTCTCACAGCAATTCCTTTTGCAGACAGGAGGAAACTGAGTTTCCTTTCTTCCTTGCGCAGAGAAGTTCAGTGAGGGACTAGAGGAGCAGTTAGGCCTCTGTAGCCGTCGCTCAGATCTCCTTTGTGTAAGTATTATATACTTGGACTAACAGCCAACGTGGTAGAACATCTTTTCCTGAGCCTTCCTGGACACTTTGTCAGTTTCTTGTTCTTTCCCCTTATTGCTCTCTGTCTCTCTGTCCCTGACTCTCTTTTCCTGGGGTTGCTCACTTTACTACTGGCAGCCAAATGTGAGAATCACTCAGGTTTTCTTTCTAACAGGAGTTGAAATTCCCTGCATACACCCTTCAGAAGAGGCAACTCTTCTAAGCAGTAGGTAGAAAAGTGGAGCATCTTTGAAGGTCCTTCATGGTAGAAGGTCTGGGATTCTACCCTTATACTCCCCAATGATTGCCTCTGTACCACAGCAGCAGCAGCAGCAACAACAATAAAATATACCAAACCCACCAAGACCAGAAATCTTGCACAGCAGAGGAACACGTTTACTTGTCAGTTCATGGTTTCAACTTCAGCCCCACAGTGTTGTCATACGGGTGGTGGCGGTACTAGTGGCATTGAGGTGGGGGGGTTGCCCCAGGGTGCTTCACTCTGGGGGTGCGCAAGGAGGAGAGCAGGGATCGGGAGGGCACGGTGGAGGGCATGGCGGTGGTGGGGCACATGGTGGGGGACATTCTGGGAGGCAGGGCGGGAGGCACGGAGGGGGGCATGGAGGGCATGGAGGTGGTGGTGGACACTTTTCCTTTGGGCACTTTTCCGCACAGCGTTGGAGCAGCTTCTTTAAACAGCTGGGCTGGCATTTGGCTTCACACTTCTGTTCACACCTGGGGTCACAGTTCAGGGGCCTCTCCCCCGTGTCCATAGGCTTATTATCATTGCTTGACATTGTTTCTTGAGCAAGTAGGCCCTACAAAGCAAGGGGAGACAGGTTGTTGGTGGGAGGGGCTCTTGTGGCATTTTTTACTCACAACTGCTGCCCACCCCTGTGCTTAAGAAGCCTATCCTAACACGTGTTGGGGTTCTAGAACTTTTAGGGACTGTCCTCATTCTATTGTCATTAGTAGTATTAGTAGCAGTATAATCATCATCATATCATCATCATCATCATACAACATCACCTTCAAGTAGTTGTACAAAGGAGTTGCCATTTAACAAAAGTTTATGGTACAAAGTGTCTTGATCAATGCCACCTCTTTCAACATCCTCATCCCCCCCTCTCCCACCCACCCCTTTTCTCATGCCTCTTGATTTTGTAAGCCATACATTGAATCCTTGATTGCATTCTTCCCCTCTTCTCCTCTAAGAAGTGTCCCCATTCTTGTTCTGGATTTGTGGCAGCATGTTTTCATCTCTCTACTTTTTCTTTGATTTTTCTCTCATGGGGGCTTCTAAGGTAAGGTCCTGGATGTTCCTTGTCTCCAACCACAATAACTATAGGTTCATATTGTTGGTGTTTTCTGTAACCCCATAGGTTTTATGTAATTTATTTAAACCAGTATTTCAAGGAGTCCATGACTCTGAGCATGCTACTGGACTTTACCAGAGTTCTCTGAACCCAGAACATGGCCCAGTTTCCAGAGAACACTGGTAAGGCGGCTTCTCCATCCTTATGGAGAGAAATGGGAGGTATGTGAGGGTTCTGGGAACTGCAGGCACTTCTTTTAACCCTGTGTCCTACGTTGGCCACCAGAAATCTTGAAAATTGCTTTCTTCTCTGGGAAAGGCAACTGAATCCCTGCTATGGCTAATTTCTAGGGATCATTCTAGAATTGTCCCCTCCCTTGTTTCAAGTTAGGTTTGCTAATAGTGAGTCATAAGGAAAGACATGAGGAAAGAAATGAATGGGGGAAATTCTAATTTATCAAAATATGAAAGTTAACGATATGAATGTGAGAACCTTAAAATAGGACTTTTTGAAGACAAGTCCTTTTCTTCTGTGTTGAGTTTTGTCCTAAGCTAGGTATGTCTCTCTGGAAGATTTATCTTGTAAATGTGGACAGAGCATTTCTGTCTTTGACAAGATTTCAAACTTGATCTAATTGACAAATCTTTGATTTCCTTTAACCATATACAAATACAATTACATGTCCATTATATGAAACTTTAAAATGTAATGCTAAGCTAGTTTTAAAATTAGTATGCTTTCTGGGAAGTCAGATCATAAACGTGAACTCTAAGATGGTGTGTACCAGCATGAAGTGCACCTTTGTTTTTACCCCCCCCCCCCAAAAAAAAATGACAGTGAACATAACCACCCTGTGTCCTGCACTGTGTAGGCCACTCCCACAAAGAGAAGTGACCAGGACAGTCATTTCTAGTTGTTTAGCTGCAACTCACCCCTTGGTGTTGCTGGTGAACTTGACAAGTTGTTCAAATAAAAGCAGATGGCATAGCTGTGTTTGGGAAGGTGTAATCTCCCTCTAGTTCCTCTGCTGAGCTCTGAGAAGGTTGTGGGTAGGATAAAGTTGGGCTCCACTATGACATCACTGCAGCATCATGAGTAGTGATTGTTGGGTGACTTCAGGGCTTCCAACTCAACTCAAACCATTGACATAAAAATATAGCCATGAGCCAAGCGCTGGTGGCTCGCATCTGTAATCCTAGCTACTCAGGAGGCTGAGATCTGGAGATTGCGGTTCAAAGCCAGCCCGGGTATAAAAGTGATGAGACTTGTATGTCCATTGAACTACTCAGAAAAAGCTGGAAGTGGTGCTGTGGCTTAAGTGGTAGAGTGCTAGCCTTGAGCAGAAAGAGGCTCAGAGACAGCTCTCAGACCCTGAATTTAAGCCCCAGGACGAGCATATATATATATATATATATATATATATAGCTATGATTCATCACTGTCTTGATGCTTGCAGAATTAGGCTGTAGTGAATGCCCCTGAGCATCAAGGAAAGGAGACTTATTGTTGCCAAGAGCAGAAAAGCTAGCTTACAGTTTAACAATGATCTCTGCTTTCTCTTTATCCTCCCCCAAATTTTAACTCCCTTTGAACTTACCTGTTTTCCACATTGGCTGTGGTTGATCTTCTGGATCATTCTGATGGCTACTCTCTCTTTCCCCCATTTTTCAAATGTAAGATTCTGAAAGTTCCTCTACCATTCTGTCCTCTGGGACCCAAGTCTCAGGATTATTTGAGTACATGTTCTCAGTGTTCTTGAACATATTCGTGTGTGTGTGTGTGTGTGTGTGTGTGTGTGTACATGATTGCTTATACAATCAGGGTGTCTACTTCGATATCCAAGATAAATATTCTGTATTAGAAAGTGAGTCTGATGCTCCTGACCACTGCTGAGTGGTCAGATCCATCCATCGAGTCAAAAGGTCTGCCCCTCAGAGGTTTTTCCTGGCCTTGTGAAAGATCTGAGCTATTTTTTTTTCGGGTTGGATGGTAGTGGGAGATTAGTATGGGGAAGATAAATGGGGCTGACACTGACACAATACCTGCACTGAGGTGTTGGAGGTTCATGTTGTCAATCATTACTGATGAGTTGTGAGTGGCTTTGCATTATAGTTGTGGTGCGATCATGTCTAACGTGTTGAAATTCCGAAAGCAAGGGATGCAATGCGTTGGTTGATGGGGTGGCAGTGTGAAGCCAGAATAGGTTCCTTCAAAGGAATTATAAAAGTCTTTGCATCTGAAGAAGCCAGTGGTAGTGGGAGACAGTACCAGTGAGAGAAATAGCATCAAGCTAATTCATGGGGCTGGGTTGTTAACTTTAAAATAATTAAGAAGAAACAATTGAAGATGACTCAGTTTCAAGATGGTAGCATTTCAAGATGGTAGTGAAAGCTGAAGAAGCAGGGTAATAGGTTTGCATGATAGGAAGAGGTGTTTGAACCTGAGAAAGTAGAGTGTGGTTACAGTGGTGTGTCTCTAGTGGTTATTGGAAATGTGTCTTTGACATTTGTGTCACTGTGAAGACTTGAGATTTGAATTTATTTCACCTCAACTCTATGGAATGGATGAGCATGCAATGGTCTAACGAGAGGTTAAGGGACAGGAAAGAAAAGGGACTGTGAAGATAGAGAATCCTCATAAAGCGTTTCTTGATCTTCACAAGGGATAAACAATGCCATATATAATTAAAACCTGAATGAACCTAAAGGGGAAAGTAGGTAAGAATTTAGCTTCCCAGATAACTGGTGTTAATGTCATAGTTTTGCTGCAGCTTACTCCTCACTTTCCTTCCTCTAACTTTGCTCGTGAATTCTGTTTCCTCAAAGCTGTTACCATATCCATTTCTGTCCAGCCTCACATGCTGTTCAGCCTTGGATCAAAGCTACCAGTTTGGATCTGGAGAGTTACAGTCATTTGTGACACTACTGTCAAAGATGTGGTGATTTCTTTGAACTGTTGTCAGCTTTCTTTCTTTATTTTTTCTTTTTCTTGAACAAGTTCCCCCTGAATGACTGTATATCATCTACTGGACTATCAACAGAGCATAATTTGCCCATCACCTTCTTGGCCTGTAAAGCTTTCCTCCTGAGACATCAACACTACCACTGATGTCACGTTTAGTATCCTTGCTACCAGTTTCACATAGGGCTGGGGGTTTGGTGGGCAGCTGATAATGGCAGCAAAATGCCACTGAAATGAAACATAGAGCAAACTTTATTAGTCTGCTGGGGCTCAGTAAGAGAGGCTGAATGGAGAGATGAGTGAATGACACAATCTGAACTTAGAAAGTGGCACCTGTGCAAAGGGAAACATTTAGTGTGTAGATTAAATCCTCCTCTCCCTTCCCTTTTTCCCACTCTGCCATACTTATCCATACTCATATTCTACTTTTGGGTACTTCTTGTTTCCGATCAAACTTTTCCCCCTTTATTTTCCTGTGGTTTCACTACTATCTTAGCTTAAAGCAAGGGGGATTAACTGGGGTCTCATTGGGTCAGATCCCTTTATTTTATTTTATTTTTTTGTTGGTCATGAGGCTTGAATTCAGGGCCTGGGCCTAGAGCTCTACCACTTGAGCCATAGCTCCATTTCTGGGTTTTGAGTGGTTAATTGGAGATAAGAATTGTGGGGACTTTTCTGCCCAGGCTGACTTCAAAGCATGATCCTTAGATCTCAGCCTCCTGAGTAGCTAGGATTATAGGCATGAGCCACTGGTGCCCAGTCTCAGATTCTTTAATGGAAAGAGCAGAGACAAAGATGAAATCTCTCAGCATGCCCTCTGCTGGCTCAGAGCACAATGGAGGGAATGTTTGCAAATGCAAAGAAGAATAAAAAGAAAAAAAAACACACAGAGACTCATTTTTCTTCATTTAAGTGGGGTAATAAATTCAGGAAATTCCTGGGATTTTCAGATGATTTAAGATAGAGTTTCTCAATTTCTTAGCTAGCTGTTCTTTACAAGGTTTTCATGTTTTTTTTGTAATGAGCTTATTTTGCCACCAGGAGGCAGTATAGGTTGGGACAACACAGCTGGAAGACTCAACCCTGTCCATCAAACAGCAGCCAAAATGTGTGAACGATGTAGCCCATTGCCAGATGAATGGATAAAGAAAATGTGGCATTGACATATAATGGGATACTATTCAGGCCCCCCTCCCCCCCTGGAGGCTATTCTGTCAAATCCAACAACACTTGCCACTGAGAACATTACACAGAGTGGAGGAAATCAGACCCAGAAAGACAAATACTGCATGGGCCCACTTTTAAGAGCTACCTAAAACAGTCAAGTTCATAAACTTAGAGGTTGAAAATAGTGGCTACCAAGGATTATGGGAGGGGGAAGTGAGGAGTTCTTAATCAACAGGCATATAAGATGATAAGCTCTAGATATCTTGCCATATAACATTGTACCTAGCGTCAACAATGATGCATGGCACATTTACATTTGTCCAAAGGATGGATGTCATGCAATCTGTTCTTACCCCAATAGAACAAGAGAAGATGGAGAGGGGGGAAGGATGGTATACTAGGCCCCAAAGAAGTTTCAGGGAGTACATTTGTCTCATCCCTGCGGCTTCTTGGGAAGCCTGTGGAAACCTAGGGTATATTCTTGGAGTGTATTCTTGGAACTCTGGAGAGTTGGGGTCTTGAGGCCTCTGGGATGCTCAGGATGGGAGTCTGGGGGAAGGAGGCATATGTGGTAAACAGGAGAGATTCTATATCACTTGAGTATGGATTTGTGTGGTGGCTTAAGAGACTATCTCATCTGCCAGTATTGCTGCTGATTAAGTGGGCACTGCACGGATTTCTGGGATGCTGGGAAGGGTGGCCAGCACTCTCTGGAGCCCTGGGGGAGGAGCTAGCAGGAGACTTGGCTTTGTGGCTACTGCTGATAGGACCTTTCTCTTCAGTCCTATGGGGACTTTACATTGGTTGGCCAAGAACTCACAGTTTTACAATAAAAAAGAGGAGAATTGAATACTCAAGCATTCAGAGGAGGTAAGGGAGCAATACTCTGCCTTCTCTTACTTTTCTTCACTCTGTGGTTAGGATATTTCCATTGGATTTCTGCCACAACCTGAAGGTACCAAATGGTCAATTCTCTGTGTTGCTGCAGGGTGTGAATATGACTGGAGATATTTATCATTGTGTTTTTCCTGTTAGATGTACTTTGTTGTTGTTTTTATTTTCACAAGATCTCCCCCCTCCTTTAAAAAAAGAGGAATATTGTTTTTTTGCAATGAGAGAAAAAAAGATATGACAGAACTAGAAAATCATGTTATATAAAAATGATTGAAAAAACAACAAAAGAAAAAGACTGAGGATGGTTAACCTGGGAAAGAAAATATTCAGTGGGACAAGAAAGTGTTTGTAGTACTTGTATTGCTTTTATATTGTAGTCACATATTTATTTATTTATTTTAAAATAAGTTTATTGTGAAAATACTATACAGAGGGGTTACAATCACATGAGCAAGGTAATGAGTACATTTCTTATCAAGCATTGTTGCCTCCTCCTTTGTTTTTCCCCTCCCATCTCCACACCTACATCCCTCCCCCCAACGCCTAAAATGTAAAGTTAGTTTTTTGACATAGTGTCATGTACATCTCATTGGTGCAATGGGTCAACCAGTATCCCTATTTAAACAATTTGTTTTTTCTCTTCAGCTCCCCAAATTATACCAGCATCAAATACAGTGAAAACAAGGGTTAGACCGTGGGGGAGGGTGGTCTCATATTTATTATCTTACAGTGCTGCACATGCATCATCTAATGTTTCTGTGGGTCAGGAATCTTGCATTGCCTGGGTTAGGTCCCCTGCTCATGTCTCACCAGGGTGTATTTGAAGCAATGGTGGCGGTATGGCTTTCTGGAGGGTTCTCTTCCAAGCTTGAGGAGCTGTTGACAGAATTCAGTTCATTCTGAATGAAGGACCAAAGTCCTTCCATAGGGGCAATGTTTAAAAATAATTGCGTTTCTTTTCTTGTTTGTATTAGAATTGTCATTCATTTATCTAGAATGAACACCAAACATTAGATGTGTAAGTGGATTCTTGCCTTTCAATACAGATCAGTCTACTGGTCCACATAGCACAACACACCAGCTGAGCAGACCTCGAAGGAGGCTCCTTCAGACACCCCCAGCCCCCCCCCCACCCCCCCGACAGATATATGCACTGTTCTCTTTATCGTCAGCTTTATCTAGCAGAACACTTTATAGGTTTTATTGCTCCTGGTTGCTGAAATCAGTTCTGAGTTAGCAGTGTTAATCAATGATTGGTAAATCAAAATGCAGAATGCAACTTGGCAGGGTGGTTTAATGACAAACATAATACTGTAAGGAGCCTGAGATAGAAGCTCAAGGAGAACTTTCTTGGTTGTCTGTGCTGCTTTCTCTCTTCAGAGACCTGGGGACCTGGCCTCACAATGACTCACTAGACTAGTGGTCTTAACAGGTATGGGAGGACCTTGAATAGCCCTGAGGTGCATTCAATAGGGACAGAGAGGTCAACTCTCTTAAAATAATGATGTAAAACAGGATTTGACTTCCTTATTCCCTTTCTTTTTGTGGTAGTCCTAGGGCTTGAACTCAGGCCCTGGGCACTGTCCCTGAGCTAGTGCTCTACCATTTGAGCCACAGCCCTACTTCTAGCTTTTTGGTGATAAATTGGAGAGGAGTCTTATGAACTGTTTGCCCTAGCTGGCTTTGAACCACTGTCCTTGGATTTCAGCAGCTGTGTGAGTAGCTAGGATTATAGGTGTGAGTGACTAGGACCTGGTTCATTCACGTTTTTTTTGTTCTACTTTGAGTTACCAGTAAGATTTTTCCAGAAGGTATATGTATACAAAACACTAACATCTCTCTGAGAGTTGATATAGAAGGTGCATATGTATAATGTGTTTAATTATTTCCCCCACTTTTAATTTTAACATAAGAAATACCAATAGATACAACTCACAAGAATGAAATCTCCCTGAGTCTCTCAATCTTCTTAAGAACGTAAATAATTTTCCAGAACAAAGAGTCTGAGAACTCCTGCCATAATAACCTCCTCTGGCCCCAAGCTTTTTACCCTCATACATTTCTTGCCTGATTTCTCCCAATCAGGCTCAGAGTTCTGATCTCAGATGCTGAGTCAACCTTACCTTCATGTTCAGCTCAGCCTGCATTCCTGACTCCCCTACCCCTCCTCTCTGTGGGGCGGGGGGGGGGGGGGGAATCTTTGTGAGAAAAAGGTAGGTGATTTGTGAAGAGATGGGTCCGGGAGACAACGGGAATCTTAGGGATTGAGAGTGGATGACCAGACAGAGAAGAGAATAGGACTCTCTGGTTTGAGCGGGGTCCCCAGGTCACTTTCTTGGAGCCTTTGATTGCCACCAGGGTCATTCCAACTTATTTACTTTTGTTCCTCTGTGATTTTTCTCCCATCCTCAGCAGGTACATGGCCACTCAGGGGTAAACATTTTTTTTCTTTAATTGGAAATTGAGAAGAATAGTCACAGGCCTTAGAATAAATTCTGAGTCCAGTGGAGTGAACTTCATGAAAGGTTTTTGCAAAGTTTTAGGGAAAATAGAAAGCAGAAGCTTTCATTGTCTTCACCAAAGAGTGTCGAATTGTGCTATGAAGAACTCTGGAAAGAAATTTACGTTGATTTAAATGGTTGGTTTCTGTTATTCTAAAAAAAACCTCAATAAAGTTGTTCAGTCCTACCGAGAAAGAGCCGAGTGAGTTCTGTTCTTACTGTGGATCGTGCACAACCAACCAGCAGGAGGCAGTGTTGCAGCAGAGGCAGGAGTTGGGCATATTGGCACAAGTGAACCACAGGTAAAGATTGAGATGGTGGCACTTCTGTTTAGACCATTGAGGTGGGAGAAGTTGTTGATTTGGAGAGGAAATCCCAGTAGATTATATCTTTCTTCTTGGTCCAAGGACAGATGTCAACTTGAAGGTTATATGATTTTCCCTGTTGTTGCTGGAAAGGAAGTGATGGAGGTATGCAGGAAGACAAAGTATCTCCATGTCCAGGTTGGGGACACTGAGGGTCACTTCTGCTTTTTGGGGTGTTATTCTTGCTGGAATGGGGGTTTATTGGCAGTGGGGCCACTTCTGCTGGGTGAAGGGTGGAGGACAAGGCTCAGGTATCTTGGGAGGGGGCTGTCGGGCCTTTGCACTGTTGCTGCTGCTGCCGATGGTAAAAACTGAAAGGAAGAGAAAAGCTTTAGAATGGGACATCAATGAAGGAAATGATTCTCTCAAAATATCACAAGGGAGCAACACTCAGAACCCCTTCTTTATGTCAATAGTGAGATGTTCCTATTGCAGTTGCTCCTGAGACCTCACACACCCTACAGAAGCCTCCATGGACCAGAGCTGCCAACAAGGTAGAGTTTGGTTGGAGTTACCCTACCCGTGGCCAGCATCTGCTGAGCTTGCCCCTCTCGGAGGGTTGGTTCCTGGGCTGGGCTTTGTCCTTTAAAGTGAACTTTTTTTTTCTTTCTGGTTTTAGGGCTTGAACTCAGAGCCTGGGCTCTGTCCTTGAACATTTTTTACTCAAGTCTACAGCTTGAGCCACAGCTTTACTTCTGACTTTTGTGGTGCTTAATTGGAGATAAGATTCTCTTATAGACTTTCCTGCTTGGGCTGGTTTTGAACTGTGATCATTAGATCTCAGTCACTTGAGTAGCTAGGATTACAGGTGTGAGTTACAGTGCTTGGCTTAAAGTGAGCATTCTTATACTGCAGTGAGTCTGGGGAAAAGAAAAGATGTGTAAAGTGTTTGGAAAATGGAACCTTGGAAGAAAAGGGATAGTTATCTCGAGGAAAAGGGGAAGGGGACACAGAGCCCTGGCCACATTATTTATTTATTTATTTATTTATTTCGCCTGTCCTGGACCTTGAGCTCAAGACCTGGGCACTGTCCCTGAACCGTTTTTGTTCAAGGCTAGCACTCTACCACTTGGCTTTTTTTGGTTTATGCGGTACTGAGGAGTTGAACCTAGGGCTTTACGCATGCTAGACAAGCACTCTACCATTAAGCCACATTCCCAGTCCCTGCCTATATTTGTTTATTAATTTTAATTTTTTATTTTTGAGTCCGGTCCTCGGGCCTGAACTCTGGGCCTGGGCGCTGTCCCTCAGCTCTTCAGCTCAAGGCTAGCATTCTACCACTTGAGCCACAGCGCCACTTCCGGCTTTTTTCTTTTTGCTTATATGGTGCTGAGGAATCGAACTTAGGGCCTCATGCATGCAAGGCAAGTGCTCTACCACTGAGCCACCTTCCCAGTCACCTGGCTATATTTAATAGGAATTGCTGATTTTTTTATTATGAAAATACTGTACAGAGGAGTTACAATTACATGGGCAAGGTAATGAGTACATTTCTTTTTTGTTGTTGTTGTTGTTTGTTTGTGTTTTTTTAATTGTGAAAATACTGTACAGAGGGGTTACAATTACATGGGCAAGATAATGAGTACATTTCTTATCAAGCATTGTAGCCTCCTCCTTTGTTTCCCCTTCCCATCCTCCCCCTGCCCCCCCAATCCTCCCCGCTTCCTCTCCCCCGGCCCCTGTACCAAAGTTGTAAAGTTTGTTTTTGACATAACTACTTGTACATCTCATTGTTGCAACAGGTCCACCTGTATCCCTATTTAAATGATTTGTTTTTCCCCTTCCCCTCCACAAATTATACCGACATGAAATACAGTGAAAGCAGGGGTTATACTGTGGGGGAGGGACATACAAAGCAACAAAGAAATCATCTTATAAATGTGTTAGAAACAATCACATGAAAGAAAAAAACATTTGAATACATATCTTAGGGTTCATTTCACCTAACATCACCTTATCTGACCTTTTCTGCTTGACTCAGACGTATACTAGATATTGCAAATAAGGGAAACCATGGGACCTATGTTTCTTTGGGCCTGGCTTACTTCACTTAATAGAATTTTTTCCAAGTCTTTCCATTTCCTAACAAATGGGGCAATGTCATTCTTTCTGATGAAGGCATAGAATTCCATTGTGTATATATACCACATTTTCTTTTTTTTTATTGTGAAAATACTGTACAGAGGGGTTACAATTACATGGGCAAGATAATGAGTACATTTCTTATCAAGCATTGTAGCCTCCTTCTTTGTTTCCCCTTCCCATTCCATCCTCTCCCCCTACCCCCCAACTAACCCTCCCCCCACTAAAATTGTAAAGTTTGTTTTCAACATAACGACTTGTACATCTCATTGTTGCAATGGGTCCACCTGTATCCCTATTTAAACGATTTGTTTTTTTTCCCTTCCCCTCCACAAATTATAACAACATCAAATACAGTGAAAGCCGGGGTTATACTGTGGGGGAGGGACATACAAAGCAACAAAGAAATCATCTTATAAATGTGTTAGAAACAATCGCATGAAAGAAAAAAAAAACATTTGAATACATATCTTAGGGTTCATTTCCCTAACATCACCTTATCTGACGTTTTCTGCTTGACTCAGACGTATACTAGTTATTGCAAATAAGGGAAACCATGGGACCTATGTTTCTTTGGGTCTGGCTTACTTCACTTAATATAATTTTTTCCAAGTCTTTCCATTTCCTAACAAATGGGGCAATGTCATTCTTTCTGATGGAGGCATAGAATTCCATTGTGTATATATACCACATTTTCTTGATCCATTCATCTACTGAGGGGCATCTGGGTTGGTTCCATATCTTAGCTATGGTAAATAATGCTGCAATAAACATAGTTGTGCTGGTAGCTTTAGTATGGTCTTGTTCGTGATCATCTGGGTAAATGCCCAAAAGTGGGATTGCTGGGTCATAGGGGAGCTCTATGTGGAGTCTTTTCAGGAAAGCTCCATACTGCTTTCCAAAGTGGTTGAACAAGTTTACACTCCCACCAACAATGAAGTAAGGGCTGATGAAGTTTTTTTTTGGTGGCCCTATTCCTGACTAAGGCATTCCTGCTCTTTACTCAGCCCCCTTTGGTAATTTCTATAGGCCTTCTATACTTTCCCCACAAGGCTACAGCTTGATTCATGCTTTTTAAAGGGACAATTAGCATCCCCATGGCTCATTTTAAGGGTGAAAATCTAGGAGCAGAGCTGGGGCAGTATGAACCTTAGGCTGTGCATCCATTTAAAAATCTGTCTTGGATATCTCATCATGCTCTGGCTTGTATCGTGAAGCTTTAATGATCAAATAAGAGAAATGCCAAAATGAAGTATCAGAAGGACAGAGGCAGAATTCTGGAAGCTGGGAAAGATCAAGCAGATGAAAGGAGAGAAAGAGGGCAGAGACCTCAGCAGACCCGAACAGGCTTTATTATGGCTGCAGAGGGACTCCATGTAACACATAGCAGGGGTGGAGAAAGAAGAATCGGGGAATGGCCTGGGTGAAGTTTTTATACACTCAAGGGTGAGATCTTCTTTGGAATTTCTTTGTCCTGTCCTGTTGGGGATTGACTTATTGTGCAAATTGTCCTGTTGGGGATTTATGGTAGGGGTATCCTTCTGACACAAACAGGCCTGTATTTTCAGATAAGGTCAGGGGTGAAGTTTTCCTGAGAACAAGGAGGGGTCGTTAGGGAAGGCTACTCAGTGGACCTTGGGAGCAACATGGGGTTATGAGAACCAAGCAGATTCCCATCACTTTAGGCTCAGCAGGCCAATGTACATCACCAATTTCCAACTCTGCCATTGTAATGAAAACTTGTCCTGCCACTGATAAACGTAAGTACAGCAGTGTCTTCTAAACAGGTAGTAGGTAGACATGGGCCAAACTCACTTTTAGTGTATCTGACTTTTAAATGCATCTCGCTCTCTCTCTCAGTTTTCTTCCTTTGCAGTAGTTTGTGCATCTATTTCTATTGCTGTTTCTGGACATCTATCATTCCTTTCTGCATCCCACTGCAACCCAGAACTCTATATGTCTTCTATATTTGGCCTAACAAGAATCTTCCCTTCTGAAGGTCAGACCCACAGCAGAGTCTTTCCCACTCACCTGCCCCTCTCATGCTGTTTTGTCCTCAGGGATCCAAATGGGATGAAGATTCCCAGAGCAGGAGCTTTTTTATCCTAAGTTCAGCCCAGAGAGGAGGAAGTCAAAGGGATTTCCCCACCATTTCCTGGTGTCCTGATGTCTCATTTGGTTCCTGAAAATACTTGCCAAACTACTTCTTGGCACTGAAAACTCCAGTTTTGCAGCTTTTGGTAAACAGCATGTGTTTATATCCCCTGCAAGGCATGTGTGTTGGGAAGGTCAGATGCATTTCCCTTATGTGTAGCTGGGTTCTTGGTGGAGTTGTGTGGCTATATGACAATGAGAAGAAAGCAATCATTCGGCTGGATTTCTAGAGTTTATGGCCTTTTCTAGGGACTGTAAGTCTGGCTCTTAATCTATTTCATATTAGAAGTAGTGTTTCTGCCTTACATCTTATTCAAATTAAGTGTTACACAGCTCTAGCACTGATGTTTGGGTAAACAAAGCTCATTTATTCAAAGGCCACTGAGCGCTTATACTAAGGGACTAGTTCTAAAGCCAGAAAGGATAAAACTAAGACCCAGTGAAGGCCTCCTCTTCTAACGTGGTAGCTCAGGATTTCTTGGACAAGTCTGTAGTGAGCAAACATTTGAGCTGATCAAAGAAGGCTTAGGGCTTCCAATTTTAAATCCACAAGCAATCTAAATCTCCAATCTTTAGGAATGATCTATGTTGTCATGAAAAAACACAGCAGGGGTCACTATGTCATCAAGGAAATCATCTAGGAAACTTAATTGGCCTTGAGCACTAGCTTGGAACTCCATCTGCCTGGACTCTAATAAAGGTGAACAAGTGGGGTTTATTCCTGAAATACACACCAGATTAATAAAACAAAAAATAAAAAATTGTATTATCATTGAAAGGAAGGCAGAAAAAGCTTCTTGATTAAATCCAAAAAAGTAATGGAAACACTAAGAAACAGGTATAAAAGGATTATCTTTCAATATAATAATAAATCATATGATAAATCAAAAGTTCATGTTGTATTTAATCATGACAAATGCAAATAAAAATTGGAAGAGAGATTACAACTGAGACCACAAGAACAAAAAAGAAGAGACAACTATGTACAATTTTATGCTAAAAATTAATCAATTAAAGGTACATATTGCTAGGAATATTTAATCTACTATGGTGAATCACACACACATACCATACACACAGATACACACACACCCCACACACAGAGACAGAGACAGAGACAGAGAGACAGAGGGACAAAGACAATCTACTTGGACCAATAATGAGTGAAATCTGTGGCAGGGCTCAACCCCTAAAAGTTCCTGCCTTTCTTCTAAATTCCTACATCAGGTCACTGATGTTTTTTGCTTACCATACCAGCCAAAGCAAACTTGAAACATTACAGATGCTGCATGGCATTCTCCTGATATAAAGAGCACAGGATAAGGAGCTTTCCCTAAGCCAGTGAGGGGGGGGGGGATGGGGGGAAGAGGAGGGGCTTTCAGGGAAACAGGTGCAGGCTCTTGGGTGTGGTTAGACATGTGGAAGGCCCACATGCTTCAGTCAGAAGAAAAAGAAAAGCAGGACAAGGACTTATTCTAAAGAATGCCATTCCTTAGGACTTTTTTTTATATGTGTGAAAACATTGGTACATGATTAGTTAGTAGTTCTGAATTTTTCCAATGTGTTTTAGTCAGTTTTCTATTGCTATAACAGAATACTCAAAAAAAAATCTAAAATAGTTTTGTTCTTCTCAGACATTCTTGCTGGTTTGCCCATGCACTTACCTAATGTTATCACATAGTGATGGAGTTTTACATGTGGTGTCTCATTTTATTTTGACATCATTTTATATATTTCATGTACATATGTGACATAGAAAATAAACAGTGATCTCTACACTAATGTCTATCTTTAATCAGCCTTCAGATCCAAAAAACTGTGGATGAAAATATGCATAAATAGCATCTCTACTGAACATATACATTTTCTTGTCATATTCCCTAGACAATGTAATACAACTACTTGCATAGTTTAATGCTGTAATATCAGTATAAATATCCTAGAGATGATTTGAAACATGCAGGAATATGTGTAGCTTATATGCAAATAACATGCCATTTTTCTTAATAGCTTTTAATATTTGAATTTTAGTATTCCCCATATATACAGACAGAAGACCCCCATATACACACAAATAACTACACACACACACATACAGACATACACACACACACTTACTGATATTTATACCACTTCCCCATTTTCAATAAGCAATTCATTATTTTATGTATTCATGGAATTAGATCATCCCTTTAGAACTTTATGGATTTTTACAAGATTCTAGAGTCCATTAGTGTGTTTTAGGTGGGTAGAATGGAACTGAGAAATAGACAAAGAAAAGAAGGAAGGAAAGAAAGAAGGGAGGAAAGATGTGATCTGTTTCAAGATGGAAAAGAACAAAAACTATTAATGGATTTACTGGGAATTTATTTATAGATTAAATTGTATGTAATAATTACATTAGAACTATCATTAACTCGTACACAGCTGAATTTTATGACTCTGTGTGATATTTTAAGGCCTATTAAAATTTATAACATAAAACACAGGATTCAGCAAGGTAAGAGCAAGGTTAATATGGAAGCCATGTTATAATAATAGCTTTATTTTTACATTAAAGATCAAGAAATAAAATGGAGAAAGCCTATGAATTAAACATAATGAATTTTAATTTTGTTTGAGTCCTTCACCTCTGCATGACTGGTCAGAAAACATAAAGGTAATTTAGCTTATTGAGTCATGAGCATGAATGGATAAGCTACCCATAGAATATAATGCACAGAGAGAAAACTAATTCACAGCAAGCTCCTGAATAAACAAAGGATATTTTCAATAAATAATTCAATTTTTCTTTACTGAAGTGGACTTCTTTCTAAATCTGAAATTTCATGTTTATTTTTCAGCAAGGGAACTAGTTTTCCTTTATTCAAACTATTAGAAGAGATGATAAAATTTATTATCTCTTGTTTTTGAGCACCAGTGCAAAGAATCTCTTGGGATGATACTAAAGGAAGGGTGCTAGTCCCATGGTGTCTCCATCATCAGTTTTTAAAACCTTATATTTGTATTATCTTTAGTTGTACAAAGGAGCTACCATTCATAAGTGTAGTGCATCTTTCTCATCCATCCCTCCCAACCCATTCTTTCAATTTTCTTAGTTTCATCGGAATGCATTGAATATTATGACTGCATTATCCTCCCCTTTCTCTCTTCATTCCTCTGTTCCCTCCCCCTGACCTCTTCTTATACCTTTTAGTTTTTTATTTTTTGCCAGTCCTGGGGCTTGGACTCAGCCTGGGCACTGTCCCTGAGCTTCTTTTGCTCAGGGCTAGCACTCTATCCCTTGATCCACAGCACCACTGACAACTTTTTCTGTGTATATGGTACTGAGGAATCGAACCCAGGATTTCATGCATGCTAGGCAAGCACTCTACCACTAAGCCACATTCCCAGCCCTTCTTATACCTTTTAAGTGCCAGTGTCCTGGCACTTGGACCGTGAGTTAGTTTTTCTAAAGAATTACACCATTTGAATTCTCCCATGCAAACACCATACTTCCATTAATACATTTGTGTGTACTTCCACAAACCTTGTATGTATTTATTTGTAGACTTATGAATTAGTTCTAGATTCCAAATCTGAGAAAGAGAACATGGATTCTTTGTCTTTCTGGGCCTTGCTTACTTAACACAATTTTTTTCTAAGTCCAATCATTTCTTTGCAAATGACATAACATAATTCTTCCTAATGGGTGAGTAAAATGTCATTGTGTATATTATTTTCTTGATCTATTTGCCTATGCAGGGGAATCGGGGCTGTTTCCATACCTTGTCTATTAGGGTGAATAGTACTTCAATGAACATGGTTGTGCAAGTGGCTTTAACATATCCTAATCTGTACTCTTTTGGATGAATGCCCAAGAGTGGATCATAGGATAGGTAGATCTATGAATAGTCTTTTTAAGGAATCTCCAACCTGCTTTCCAGAGTGGTTGAGCAAGTTTACATTCCTACTAACAATGTATTAGGGTTTCCTTTTCTTCACATCCTCTCTAGCATTGCTGTTTGTATTTTTGATGACTAGTTTTGATTGAAACTGCTTCCAGAGTAGCTTCCCCAACTGAATTGCCACCCACAGTGATTGGAAAAATCTTTCTTATGCCTAACTCAAAATGTGATTTTTCCCATATTTTATTGCCAATTGGATGGCAAAAACAGCATTTATTTATTTATTTATTTATTTATTTATGTATTTGTGTATTTATTTATTTATTGTTGGTCATGGGTCTTGAACTCTGGGCCTGGGCACAGTCCCTCACCTCTTCAGCTCAAGGCTAGTGTTCTATGACTTGAGCCACAGCACCGCTTCTGGTTTTCTGGTGGTTAATTGGAAATAAGAGTCTCACAGACTTTCTTGACTGGGCTGGCTTTGAACCATGGTCCTCAGATCTCAGTCTCCTGAGTAGCTAGGATTACACGTGTGAGCCACCAGCACCCGCTTAGTATTTATTTTTTATTTTACATTTAAAAAATGTATTTCATAATCTTGAAAAGTTTCAGATTTCTTCTCAAGAGATAATGGAATGATGAGCCTTGGAGCTGCTTGCCTAAGGCCACACCCAAGTCTCACTTACCTTTCTGAATGGAAGAGAAATTCACCAATGGTTTCTCAGACAACTCTTCTTAATAAAAATTATCCATGCACTGGATGATGTAAGAAGTTACTGAGCTCAGTTCCTTGAATGTCCAAGAACAAAGTCTGAGCAGACCATTAAAAGCTACTTGAGGGGCTGGGAAGGTGGCTCAGTGGTAGAGTGCTTGCCTTGCATGCATGAGGCCCTGTGTTCGATTCCTCAGCACCACATAAGCAGAAAAAGCCAGAAGCGGTGCTGTGGCTCAAGTGGTAAGTTAACCTTGAGCTGAAGAGCTGAGGGACAGCGCCCAGGCCCAGAGTTCAGGCCCCATGACCAAAATAAGAATAAGGCCTAAGGAATTAATTTGTTTAGGAAGTAACCAGTTCAAAATATTTAGGAAAATAAAGAGAGAAAATTCCACAATTGTAGATTTCAAATACTGAAGAAATTGAAAGAAGAAAACTTTGGGTATAGAGAGAAACACAGTGAGCTGGTATTATATATATCAGAGAGAACAGGTCTACATGTTAATGTACCTGGTGGGGAGCCATGTAGAAGAAAGACTGCCATGTCAGTTGATAGTCTAGAAGGATGAGGGAAGCCTTTCTGGCCTTGTTCAAAATAATTAAGTATCTATATGTCTATGTATTTCATATCCTCTCCCTCCCTCTCTTCCTCTCTCTTTCTCTCTCCCTCCCTCCCTCCCTCCCTCCCTCTCTCTCTCTCTCTCTCTCTCTCTCTCTCTCTCTCTCTCTCTCTCCCCCTTTCACAACAGTTTATGAAAACAATGCAACTTGATCTATGTTATCTCCTTCATCATTCTCCCCATCCATAACTTCTTTTCTTTTGGATAAATACCCAGGAGTTGGATAGCTGGATTTTAAAACAGCTCCATTTATGTTATTTTGAGGAATCTCCATACTGTTTTCTATAGTGGTTGCACCAATTTGTGTTCCTACCTATAGTGTACAAAGCTACTCTTCTCCAAACTCTCCTCTCTGTCTTTCCAGTCTGCTTCTGTGTCCCCAGTACTTCTCATGAGCACTGAGTAGGAAGTACAGGGAGGAAGCTATTTGAGGGAGCAAAGTTACCTGTTTGTGACTTCAGGGGCACCAACACTGTCATGACAGCCCATATTCAGTTTCTGGATAAACTTGTTAAACACCTGGCCTGAGTTTTTCCTGCTTTGGCATAGACCAGATGTTAACTTTTCTTGACATCTGACTCAACTGAGCCACTGCCTGTGCTTGAGGCTCAAGCTCTTTGGTTACTTTGAAGCTCTTGTGTCTGTGGGTTTGAGAAACATAGCAATTTTGCCGTTTATGTGGCTTTTACTTTTCATTAGATTGAGGATGAAGCTCTCTGCAGCTTTCTACAGCTTTAGTGGGAGCAGAACTCTACTGTCTCTGTTTGTTTTTTTGTTCTCCATTTTTATCTCCTTTTTTTTTTTTTTTACCCGGTCAGTCATGGGGTTTGAACTCAGGGTCTAGGCGCTGTCCCTGAGCATTTTTGCTCAAAGCAGGTGCTCTTCCATTTTCAGCCACAGCTCCACTTCGAGTTTTTAGGTGGTTAATTAAAAATAAGAATCTTTCGGACTTTCCTGCCTGGGCTGGCTTTGAACTACAATCCTCAGATTTCAATGTAGGATTACAGACTGCGAGCCACCAGTGCCCAGCCTTATCTCCTTCTAGATCAATTAAATGTTTTTATTATTCATCTCTATTTGTTTTCAAGGGTATGTTGTTGCAATGGAGAAATCCCTTTTTTACCTCTACCCACATACAGTTGTAGCCACGGATCAAGCCTGAGCTTTTCCCTCTGACAGCAGAGCTGGCAAACAGTGGTCAGTCAACACAGCCTGAATAGCCAGTGATGGGTTTTCCCTTGACAGCGGCTCTGGGGCTGATTTGATACCTAAGGAGTTCACTGACCTGAAGGCCTAGCTTTGAATAAAC
Source organism: Dipodomys spectabilis (assembly GCF_019054845.1). Taxonomy (NCBI): domain Eukaryota; kingdom Metazoa; phylum Chordata; class Mammalia; order Rodentia; family Heteromyidae; genus Dipodomys; species Dipodomys spectabilis. The sequence goes on from NW_024870746.1 coordinate 7,885,740, forward strand.
TTTTACTTTGATGGGTCTGGAGGACCAAAACAGAAGAAATCATAGTGTTTTTATTGTCATGTCAACAGCCACCTTTTGGGGGTATATATGCTCAGAGTACTTGTGTTCCTGTCAAGGTGATCCAGATTTAGGTCAAAGATCCACAAATTTTGGACTCAGGAAGTAAGGCCTTCCTTTAAGAAATTATGTCTTGGGTGTGTTACCGGGATATGTAGAGTTATTTTCTGCTAGGGAAACTCCCTTGGTGTGCCCAGGAGTCTGTGTTCCTACTGTGGAATTAATGGTGATGATATGGTTAGCAGACACTTGTTCTTAGGCTGTTAAGGATGGCAGTTTTATTGCAGAGCAGTTATGAATAATGCTGATCTCACAGAAAACACTCTTCTTACTGGCAAGGGATGGTATGGTGTTAGTGTTTTGTTCCCTAAGTGATTCAGTGTTTCTGCCCTGTTAGAGCTGAGCGAAGGCCAGAGGTGGGGTGGTATTCCTTCTTTGTTTTGTTCTGCTCGTGTGTTTCCTGTTGGAGAACTATATTCTAGAAAAGTTTTTGATGATCTCACTAGATGAGTTAAATTCAAATGGAATTATGTCCAAATGTGGGGAGAGAAAAAAATAGATCCTATAATTTATGAATGAATTCATGAAAGGTTTGTCTAGACTATTTTCCAGACTCTGTTCTAGATCCTGTAGCTAGACGACTATGAGACAAAGAAGGTCTCAGCTCTGTCCTTTTGGAGCTTATTGATGGAAAATAACTTAAACTGACAGCACGCACTCATCTTTCCCCTTGTCTTAGAACTGGCCTTGCTGCTGACCCAACTGAGTCATTTCCCCTCTTCTTCCCTTCCCCTGAACAAATTCACCTGTGGTCTTGGACGAGAGCCTGAGACCAAGGCCACATCTGGTACTGATGCCCCTGATGAACACAGGTGCTGTAGAAATTCCTCAGTCAAAATACCATTGTTCACCCACCACACCTCCATCTTAGCCTGCTTCCATCTGCCCTGCCTGACTTCACTCTTTCTGCTTAATATTCAAGGAACCCTAGTTGTAAGGGAGTGTACCATTTCCCCTTCAGCAGGGCTGAAGGAGACTTGGTTGCTCTTCCCTGGCTATCTTCCCAAATAAAGCCTGTCGGTCTGTTGATCTGTTGAGTTTTACTTTTCTGTACTTTTTTTCTTATACTTAATATCTGATGGTAGTTAGAGGATCTGCTGATATGATTAATAAGGAGTTATGGAGAAGAAAACAGATAAATATAGAAATATGAAACACCTTGTTTTGAGAAACTTAACACATTAGTCCTGTGACTGTCAGGCGTCTCTCATATATTATACAATTTTAATTGAATTCTGCTGTACTTTCATACTTTTTAAAACCAGGAGGCTGTTAGATTTAAAATAACAGCTTACAGTTTTCTTTGGTGCACTGAATCTTGTCTTTATTCAGTAATAGAATATTCTTTATTCAGAATATCTTTATTCAGTAATAGAAGTGCTGTACTTTCTCCACTTTCATGGAGAGATGAGTAACTCAATCATTGATGTGAAGCGTAAAACAGCCTCTGACTGAAAGGTACGGGAGAAAAAGCACCAGTGGAGTCAGGCTCAGTATTGAGTAGGGTACTGCAATGGGACCCCAGCACAAACAATGGGATTTCCAGGTCAGTCTCCGAGTCAGAAAGAATTCTGGAAGGATCTGAGATAAGACATATTCAGGACATGGTTGTAAAACTTTAGTGATTTGATTACCACTGTTTTTATATTTGTGCTTTTGGGAGGTCCCGAGTCTTTGAGCTCAGGGCCTCACACTTCCTAGGTACTCTACATCTGAGTCACATCTCCAGCCTTGCTTTTTGTTAGTTATTGAGGTAGGGTTTCACTTTCTGTCCAGATGTGTACCTGGTCTGTAGTCTACCTATTTCAGCCTTTCATCATTACTGGGATGATAGGCACATGTCACCGTGTCCAGCTTCCCTTCCTAGAGATCGAGGCCTGGCCTGGAACTGCCAACTTCCCAATGTTAGCCTTCCATTAGCTGAGGATGACATGCTTGTGACAGTGAGACCTGCTATACTTGCAAATGGATCTTGTGAACTTTTCTTCTCAGACTGGCCTTGAATCTCAATCCTCTCAAGTAATCTCATCTTCCTCAAGTAACTAGAATTACAGGCATGAGCCACCAGCTCCTGACTACCTTATGTTTTCATTTTGCCAACATGATTACATGGTAGTTTTCATTGAAATTACCCGCAAGTGAATGCTTTTATAACTTGTAGTCATCCTAGACGATCTTATATATTATACAATTTTAAAACTCAATTTATCTGGGCGTCGGTAGCTTATACCTGTAATCCTAGCTACTCAGGAGGCTGAGATCTGAGGATCATGGTTCAATGCCAGCCTGGGCAGGAAAGTCTGTGAGACTCCTATCGCCAATAAATCACCAGAAAACTGGAAGTGGTGCTGTGGCAAAAGTGATAGAATGTTGGCCTTGAGCTGAAGAACTGAGGGACAGCACCCAGGCCCAGAGTTCAAGCCTCATGACCGACAGAAAAAAAAAAAAAAACACACTCAGTTTAGCAATTTTTTCCAATGGACATTAACAATAGTTAAATTAAAAATGATGTTTTAACTTACAAAGATCAGAAATTTATTTCTCCCGGGTCTACAGACTACTAAGTTCAAGGTCAAGGTCAAGGTCAAGGTCTTGTCACCTGCTGTCTGCTAAGGACCCTCTTGCATTTTCCTATGGCAGAATGCAAATGCTGCAACTCTTTTTTGCTTTGCTGGTTTTGGGGCTTGAACTCAGGGCCTAGTTACTATCCCTGAACTTCTTTTGCTCAAGGCTAGCATTTTACCTTGGAGGTACAGTTCCATTTTCAGCTTTTTGGGTGGTTAATTGGAAATAAGTATCTCATGGACTTTCCTACTGAGGCTGGCTTTGAACCAAGAGCCTCAGATCTCAGCTTCCTGAGTAGCTGGGATTCTAGACGTGAGCCACCAGCACCTGACTTAAAAAGATTCTTTTCTAAGGGCATTAACACCATTCACGAGGGTGAAGTCTCATGACTTATTGTGAGACTTGGGGTCTTAATACTATCACACTGGCCATATCTGGATTTTGGAGCATGTGCATTCGAAACTGTACATTACTTCTTAGCTAGCCAGCGCCATAGTAAGCGTTGTCAGTCCAGGGCAATGGAAAGAACGGTGCAAGCAGAATAACTTCTCTTCATTTCTCTTATGCTGTGGCACAGCAACTTAGATACCCTTGGGTACTGATTATTTTCATCCACTTGGCCAGCCATGGGCACCCACGTATTTGCTAACACATTATTCTGGATATTTCTGAGGAAGCTTCTGGTGAAACTAACATTTAAATCAGTGAGTTCTGAATAAAACATAGTGCTTCAGGTCAATGGATTTCATCCAATCAGTGGAGGGTCCATATAGAACCAAATAACAGTCTCCTCTCTAAGCAAGACAATTAAATAGACTGCCTTAGGATTCTTCCTTCTCTAACATGTTTTTACACTGCATATTTTGACTCATCAGTCTCAATAACAATTGTCACAATTGTCACAGTAAATTTATACATATCCTGTTAGTTCTGCTCCTTTGGAGAACAAGTTGCAGAAATGCAGTAAGGCTCACCATCCAAGTTTTGTTCACACACTGAGAGGAGGCTTGTTTTCCAATCCCAAAGGGTTTGAGGTTCTCAACCTGCAAGTCTCATTCACCACCCGCACAGCAGCTCTGGTTCAGAGCAACCCAGTGAGGGTCTGTAGCTATACACTCTAATAGCCAACCTCCTTGAGGAAACAGGAGCCCATTTTAAGTGCATGTGTTCGCTGAATAATTCTTTCAGTCTGACTAGAGTATTCTCCATTCTAGTATACGTAACATTTACCTTTATACCTTCTTAATCATTAATTCTATTATCAGTCAACTAATAACATGGTTTGTCTCCTAAGACCATATTTAGTATCCTGTGAAATTGCATGAGTCAAACCAATTTTTGTTCACTTACTAAATGTCTTACATAAAAATCATTTCCCCAAGATTTATATATTTATACACAACACAACTGGCTAAGAAAAAAATTACCTAATCTATACTATGAAAAGCTTGAATAACAAATCAACTTGTCTGTTTTTGGAAATTACTTTTACCAAAGATTCATAATCAGCATAGCCCTTTGGTGACTGTATGAGTTCATTAAGTAGACAGTCTCCTTGCATATAAGCTTCCAGATCATCCAATGATTTGCTTATTCTACGATCTGTGACCCGGTTCTGTGGAAAATAGTATGTTCTTGTTTTCTCTGACCTTCCTTTAGTTCCAACTTGGTCTTCCCTAGCACTGTAACCTTTCTTGTTTCTTCCTCCAGATACATGCTATACAGCTTTGCATGCAGCTTTTTCATAGTGGTATCTCTGTTTTTTAGTTGTGATCTCTGGCACTCAGAAAACAACACCTGTTGGAAGATGGACTATCTGGTGTTTACATGCTGTGGTGTTTACATGCTGACCCACAGCTCCACTGACTCCTGTACTGTCAATTCTCAAATCTTTTGGATTAATCACCAGACTAATCTCAGTAGGTTGGGGCAAGATTGCCACAGTCAAGGTGCTAGTATGGATGTGGCTTTGCTTCTCCGTCTTTGGCATTTGCTGTACTCTGTGCATCCTTCCTTTATGTTTCATGTGTTTATAGGCATCTGATCTCCTGATACTGGCAAATGCCAGCATCTAAGATGCCATCTAAGGCCGCCTGTCCACTTGGAAATTATTCTAGGATTTCAAACTGCCATCTTTTAAATGAAGCCTATTGCTGAGACCACATTGCCTCCTGACCCCCAACTCCTGCCCTTTCCTGCAGGATCAAATCATTTTCATCTTTTTCTTCTGAGGGAACCAAAAGTAAGATAATCTGGTGCTTCAACTGACATTTCTTTTTGACACAAAGTGACTTCATTTTCTGCAAATGTCCATAAATCTTTGTTCTCATCACCAGCATGGCTTTGGTCTCGAGCAACTCCTGTACCCTCTCTCTCAGGAGGCTGGCTGCAGCCACCAACTTGGGGCTCCAGCCCTGTAACTGGCTTCTGGGCAATCCAGGAAGGTCCTCAAGGGCCTGCCCCAGGGGAACAGCTCCTCCAGCAGTGGACCACTGGGCAGAGGGCTGCAGACACTGGGCGGTGCTCCACAGAAGCCCACAGTGCATCTCCAGAACCAGCAAAATGATTTGACATGTAAGACCATCTTTTGCAACAAGCCACACTTGGAAAATGATACAGCAGGAATTAAGGTTTACTAATCGAATATCTCTTCCCAAGAGCATTCTGCTTTCCAGAATTCATCTCCCTTCAGTGTAGAGTAGAAATGAAAGGCTGGGGATGAATGCACATTTTACACTGGCACTGGGAGGAGATGGGCCTTCCTTATGGCTCTTCCATGACTGAGTCTTTGGTCTAAGCCATGTATGGGAGGGGCCTGGGAAGAGTCAGGGAACAGCAGTAGCTATGGAGCTGGTGGAATCATTGCTGAAGGCACAGATATTCCTGAGAGTTCTGGCTATGGCCTCATAGGGCACCTGGGAACATTGTTCAAGTAGTTGGCAAGTGTTTTGGGCCCTGTCATTGCCCTATAGCTATTGGAAGCCTTTTCTTCTTACAGAAATATATATTTATGTATTTACACATATTTTATAAATGCATTAAGATGTCCTTTAAAGTAAGCATAGCCAGTAAAATTATTGAAATGTTAAAATTTAAGTTTAGTAATAAAATTACCAAAAAGCTAAAGCCTTTCTGGAGGAAGTAAGGATAAACTAAGATGTTGGGAAAGCAGTCTGCAGATATACCTGGGCAGATGCAGCATCTAGGGATGAGTGAAGGCCACTGGCAAGGGGCATTTATAATATGCTACAGTTGATCAAACAAGAAAGAAGACCCAGGAGGCACTGAGGGCTTGGGCTGTGGGAAGGGAAGACATAATATGATTTCATCTCACTGTGATCCACTCATACTTCCAGTATATGAAACATGAAACAAGAAACAGGTGGTAAGTCTCTTTGAGGAATGCTGTTGAAAGCCACTGTAATTAGCTATAACACTGTGGCAATAAATCATGCCTAAAATGTTCTCTAATGAATGGTAGGTAATGGCAATGACTGAACTACATATATGAGGCTTAAAAATTTCCCTAAAACGATTCCTGGCTTTCCTGTAATGACATGGTAATTATTTAACTATGTTAATCAAATTAGCAATTACATAAGTCCTTTGAATGACTGTATATTCAGGTTATTCAGAGACTGGACTTTTCAGAGATAAGACAACAGGGAAAATGTATATATGTGTCCTTTAAAAGTTGAAGAAGTAGGAAGAGATGATTTGGGAGGGACTTTAGAAGAAAGTAGTGTAACATGTTGGAGATCTATGAGGAGTCTTTTTCTGGGTGCCAACCTAAAGCTTGGTGAATCTAGATCTGGAATGAAGGAGACATTGGGTCTTGGTGAATCTTTATTAGCCACACTGTGAGGGTTTTGTTAAGTCTACAATGCCTACCTCAGAGCTTGCCTGTGTTCTATTTGGAGGAATGTAGCATGTTAAAACTCTGTCCTGGTCATCACTCCTGAGTGTATTCACATGTCCCCTCCTCATGGGAGGCTTTCCAATGTCTCATACACTCATTAGTTACTATTAAAAGGAACATTGAGCCGGGCTCTGGTGGCTCACGCCTGTAATCCTAGCTACTCAGGAGGCTGAGATCTGAGGATCGCGGTTCAAAGCCAGCCCGGGCAGGAGAGACCGTGAGACTCTGATCTCCAATAAACCACCAGAAAACTGGAAGTGGCGCTGTAGCTCAAGTGGTAGAGAGCTCGCCTTGAGCTGAAGAGCTGAGGGACAGCGCCCAGGCCCAGAGTTCAAGCCCCACGGCCGACAAAAAAAAAAAAAAAAAAAAAAAAGGAACATTGAGATTTAGGAGAGCAAGTGAGGGGAAGAGTGTTGTGTTGTGTGTCTAGGTGGGGATAGGTATCTGTGTATCTGTGATACAGATAAACATGAGGGGATGTGGAAAGAGTGCTGAACCCATTCATTCAAACAAGTCACTGGTTTGTCAACTGAGAACTAACTCCATCAATCTCAAAGTAGGACAGGCCCTGGAAGGTCCTGGAAGGGCAGAACTTCAGCAAAGGCCAGCTTCTCCTTGAGCACATGTCCTGGGAAAGAGGATATACACATCTACCAACCAGGTGACCTGGCAGGTCAAGTTTAGAGTTTTTGGTGAATTACATCCCTCATGATATGTAGCTGCTCTGTGTGGGCTACAATTTTTCCCTGAAAGAATTACTGCCAATGGACTGGGAAGGTGGCTCAGTGGTAGAGCACTCGCCTTGCATGTTTGAAGCCCTGGGTTCGATTCCTCAGCACCACATAAGCAGAAAAAAAAAAGCCGGAAGTGGCGCTCTGGCTTAAGTGGTAGAGCGCTAGCCTTGAGCTGAAGAGCTGAGGGACAGCACCCAGGCCCAGAGTTCAGGCCCCACGACCGGACCAAAAAAAAAAAAAAAGAATTACTGCCAACGATCTCAGTTTTGGCTTTAGAGAATCTGTATAGTTTGGCTGGCAGGGTGCCTATGAGAAATTATATCTTGCCTTAAGAAAGTGCTTTATTGGGGTTGGGAAGGTGGCTCAGTGGTAGAGTGTTTGCCTCACATGCATGAGGACCTGGGATCAATTCCTCAGCACAACATAAACAGAAAAAGCCAGAAGTAGTGCTGTGGCTCAGGTGATAGAGGACTAGCCTTGAGCTGAAGAGCTGAGGACAGCGCCCAGGCCCAGAGTTCAAGCATGATGACCAATGACAACAACAAAAGAAAAAGTGTTTTAGTGACAAGATATGGACACAAGAGGTTCTATCTTTGTCGCTGTTGTTTTTAATGTACTAAGTGAGTTTTTTTGATTCTTTTGTATGCTCTTCCTCTGTGCTATAACCCCTGTTTTCACTGTATTTGATTCTGGTGCCCTACCTCTTGTATATACACTTTTCTAATTTGGGGAATGTGAAGGCCACTGGCAAGGAACATTTATAATATGCTACAGTTGATCACACAAAGATACAGGTTGACCCATTGTAACAATGAGTTGTATAAGACACTATGTTGAAAATGACCTTTGCAACTTGGGGTTGGGAGGAGTTGGGAGGGTGGGGAGGAAGGGATGGGAGGGGAAAAATGAGAGAGCAACAATTTTTAATAGGAAATGTATTCATTACCTTACTCTTGTAACTGTAACCCCTCTGTACAGTATCTTTACAATAAGAAACATTAAAAAAGAAAGTGCTTTATTGAATATGGAAGTAGAAATCATGTTGATGTGTTTCATGTTATTTATTAATAGACATACCAATGGTGATAGGTGACTTTGACCTTATAATTCTGATTTTCTTTTTTATGTTTTTACTGTAAAAAATAGTGTACAGAGGGGTTACAGTTACATGAGTGAGGTAATGAATGCATTTCCTTCGAGCATTGTTTGATTTTCCCCTACCATCCCTTGCCTCCTCTCCCTCCCGGCTCCACACCCCACCCCCCCGCCCCAATTGTAAAGTTAATTTTCTACATAGTGTCTTTTACATCTCATTGTTACAATGGTCATCTTTGTTTCATAATTTTGTTATTCCCTTCCCCTCCCCAAATTAAGAAAACATATACAAAGATGTAGGACACCACCATCAAATACAGTGAAAACAGGGGCTATGCTGTAGGAGAAGAACATACAAGAGAAACCAAAAATCACATACTACATCTTAGATACATTAAAAACAATAGCAAGTAAGAAAAAAAAACAAGTTGTGTCCCTATCTTAGGGTTCATTTCACTTAACATCATCTTATATGGTCATATGTACATAGCTTTTGACTTTTTCTGCTTGTCCTCAACTTATACTAGTTATTGCAAATAAAGAAAACTATAAGATCTATATTTCTTTGGGCCTGGCTTACTTCACTTAATATATATTTTTCCAAGTCTTTCCATTTCCTAACAAATATGGTGATGTCATTCTTTCTGATGGAGGCATAGAATTCCGTTGTATATATATCCACCACATTTCCTCCATCCATTCATCTACTGAGGGGCATCTGGATTGGTTCCATATCTTAGCTATCTTAAATAATGCTATGATAAACATAGTTGTGCTAGTAGTTTTAGTATAGCCTTGTTTGTGATCATTTGGGTAAATACCCAAAAGTGGATATTTGCTTCTTCTTCTTCTTCTTCTTTTTTTTTTTTTAGAGAATTGAATTAAAAAATTTTTAAGGGAAAATAAATGACTAGGACATCCCAAAAGAGGGAAAGAGAAAGGATTGTCCTTTTCCTCACAATCATTTCAAGAGTATGCAAACTTAGGATTTCAAAAGTTCATTAGAAAGATTCTAGTATGCAAGAACACACAAAAACCTGATGCTGTCTTCTTTTAAGACAACTTCCCTCATATTAGTTGATCCACCTCTTGTGTGTGCTCCGTGGTGAGTCTTAAAAACTGGCTTCAGCTGTAGAAGAAACAATATTCCCAAGCAGTAAGATGATGGTAGAGACACTCCTACAAGCCGAGATGCCAAAGCTTACTTAATGAGCTGTGGAATTATCCCTTTGAGTTTTCAAGTATGTGCTTTGATTTCTTAACACTTTATGACTTCTCGGATTTCATACCTTGCCCTGGAACAATGTAGATTTGCAAGCCACCTCCTGTATTCCAACCCGAATGCCAGGAACCATGTCTTCCTCTAGTGTGTGTGTGTGTGTGTGTGTGTGTGTGCGCACATGTGTGTGTGTTTATAATCTGTAATGTTATGTGACAAACATCTTGCTTATTTTCAGAAGTGGTTAAACTGCTTCTCTATAAGCAAGAATCATCATCAATTCCATGTTTCCTAAGACCTCAAGTAGAGAAGGGAGGACAGATTCCATCATGAGCCTTCTTGATGACAGCTGCGCTTACCATCCCACCAGCAAAGTACCTTCCTTTCTGCTTCACAAATAAGAATTTCATGGTTGAAAGCAAAGTCAGTTTCTCTCTCTTTTAATTTCTTTCCTCCCATGAGCCCCCATCCATGCTTTTGGCAAGTGAAGGTGATGAGCGGTTTTTTGTTGTGTATTCATCAATACTTGATGAATCTTGTTTAAATTGAATCTGTAACAATGGCCCACCCTGGAATGTGTTTTCATTGCTTCAAATCCATGCCCAACTGCTTATATCCATTTTGACCCTCCAGCAAAGCTTTTCATCCCTCTGACTTTCCATTTTTCCAGCTCCAAAGTGAGGACTGTAATGCTACATCCGAGTTTTACTCCTTCAATGGGAAAATGGGAGTAAAATTCTTAGCACTGTAGGTGCATTGCACTATTGTTTCTGCCATTGCTGTTGCTTATGTGTTAGTTAGTTGTAGCAAGTACATGGGTAAGAAAAGTTATGATATAAAATGGGGAAGAGTCTTAAATTTGGTTTCCTTTCACACATCGATTGTTCTCTTTGCTTATAATCCGATGCAATTTCCATGCTCTCCTTTGAATACTTAGGAGTTTAGTATAGACTCGTATTGAGTCATAGCAGACCCAGGAACAAGATGAGAAGAGGATCGGCTCCACAGAGCGCTCTCAGAACCCGGGAGTTAAGAATACGGTAGATACATGATGAATATCATCGCATGCAAGTTGGATAACATCATAGGGCTCTGCAGGTGACTGGGGAACCAGCAGTTGAAGCAGAAATGCCATTAGGGTAGATCTGTGTGGTAAGACCCACTGGGGACAGAGGGAAGTCCACCGAGCCAGGAGTGGGAAGAGGATGGGGCTGGGGCTCAGGGCTGCTTGTTTCCACACCAGAACTGGCTGATGGGATATTCTGGGAACAGTGTTGAGGTGAGGTGCGGTGGAGGGGGAGGGGACAGGGGAGAGTGGTGGGAGCAGGAGAAGCAGATATGCTCAGCTTTCTGTAAACTACTCTCATCATCCCTAAGTTCCCTGACTGGTGAAGATGTCCTTATTCTCCTGGGTCCTTTGTGGCAGAGCATCTTCGAGCATCCTCCGCTGTGCAGCTCCTCCTTCCCAGCTGGGATCTCTCTATCCTGCATTCACATCACTGTCTTCAAGTTCGGTCTGCCTGGGTTGTTGCCCGGGACCTCTCACTGCTCCTCTAAACCCTTGTATTGTTTAGGTTCAATCCATCCTGCACATGGGTTTCTCATCCAGGAGCTCAAACTTTCTGTTCCCAATCTTCACATCCGCAGTAGCTAGGATGATAGATGTGAGCCTCTGGTGGTTAGTATTCAGCAGCAATTTTGAGAGATGTGTGTTCAAGGGAAAAGTGTCAAGATACATAGACAAACCCTGATCTTGTAATCCTATTTGACCAGTTAATTCTCAAAGTTTGAAAGACAGGGTTTGCCACGGATGGAACTGGAACCAGATCTCAGGTCTTTTTCAGTTTTTCCTCCTTCCTTGAAGCACACTGCCAAGATGTCCCTTTGTACTACTACTTAAAGATAATAAAAATATTAAAAATAAAAATAAGTGTAAATGGAAATAAATGAATTTAGCTACCACACAGAGTCAATCAGTTAAAGTGGGACACATGTGTCAGGTAGTTGTAAGACTCAAAGCACTGTAAAATGGAAAGGGCTTCTGGTCTACCATCAAGATACACAGCCTTTGGCCACCAGTTAGAGAATTCTCCTGATTACCCCATGGCCATCAAGAGCCATGGAAAGCTCCCTGAATCATAAACACTTTACTCAGTAAGGAGATCTTGGAGCAGGAAGTTTCCTACTTTTTAGAGTCTCTGTCAACCCAGTTCTGGATGGATTTGCATTTTGATTAGGAAATGGTTGAGCTAGCCTCATTTTCAACAGTTCCCCTTCCTTTGGGTGGGGTGGCAAGCCCTATAAAAAGTCCTCTGAGGTACCAACATTTCCATTCCTGATACTCAACTCCCGACTGCTTTGGAGAAGCTGGTGAGTCTGATTTCTTGAGTTTACCTGTTTATTTTATTGTTGTTTTTGCTTTGGTCTTCTCAGGTGCTAAATTTAATCAGCAAGGTTCGCAATTAAAATTTTGATCATGGGATGGATATTGAGTTGTTGATAGACACCTTGTAACCTGCTTTAGCTTCAGTCAGGTGACTTGATAATCATATGAACATATAAGATAGTAGACTTGATGAAGTTTTGATTTGAAGAAGAGGCTAGAATGAAGTATTTTTCTCTTTTGCTTCTTTTTTTTGGTATATCCTTCAAAGGTTTATGTCTTATTCAGGTGTGAGACTCTTGAATTCTTTCTGAACAGACTTTTCTCTATCCCCGTTAGACTTGTGAGACTTCAGAAAAAAGAATGATAAGATGATAGGAATTGCTCAGGAGACTACCCAGAATTTCAGAATTGAGATAGGTATTTGCCTGCAGATAATACTTGATTCCTTGGAACAGGGATATTTTCCTTAGAAATTGGCATTCGTTAGAAAAAAAGAGTTTCCTATGAGTGATGACATAAATTGCTAAACTGAGAGTGAGAATCCAGAAAAAAAAAGTTGTAAAAAGGAAGTTGGAGAGATTCAGCTATTTTCTTGGAGAGAGAAGTAATGTCCCCTGTTATTCTATAAGCCATGGCTTCTTTGCCTCTGGGAGTCCCTTCTTGTAATGATGTGATTATTTTTCAGATTCAGACACTCCAGAAGAATGTCTTATCAACAGCAGCAGTGCAAGCAGCCCTGCCAGCCTCCTCCTGTGTGTCTGCCCCCAAAGTGCCCTGAGCCTTGCCCACCCCCAAAGTGCCCTGAGCCATGCCCACCCCCAAAGTGCCCTGAGCCGTGCCTACCTCCAAAGTGCCCTGAGCCGTGCCCACCCCCAAAGTGCCCTGAGCCATGCCCACCTCAGCAGTGCCAGCAGAAATGCCCTCCCGTGCAACCTCCCACACCCTGGCAGCCAGAGTGTCCACCCAAGAGCAAGTGATGGCTTCAGGATTCATCAGGATATATGTAAAGATAAGGGAAACTGGCCTACCTGCTTCCATGGAAACCTCTCCATCTTCTCTTCAAAGCCTATTCTGGATACAGAACAACCTGCTTCATTCCCTGTTTATCCTGTAACCTGCCTGTGATGATTCCTGACAATGAGAGGCTGTCATGCTGCCACTGTCCAGGAGGTGGCTGAACAAGGCCCATCCTCACCAGAGCCAGTATTCCAGGCCTTCAGCAGGAAGAACAGAAGGTGTCTCTCTGGTGTCATTAGAGGATGTCTCTCAAGTCTGTGTGTCACCTGGGCAGGAATTTCCACCACTTGGGCATCTGTAACTTTTCTTTCATAAACTGAATAAAGTGCAATCTCTGATGATGGCATAAATGTTTTCCTTCATTATTAGCAACATCATATTGTATTAACAACATCAGCATTGTTGTATTTCTCTGTTTCTTTGGCCCCTTTGATCTTTTGGTCTGACTTTCAAGGTTAGGATTGTCTTGAGTTGTCTTAATTTTAGGTCATATGAGTGACTGAGTTTTTTTATTATTTCAAACTCATTATTATCTTAAATTAATGTTTGTTTTGAGTAACAATTTTTCTAACACTTAGAACTTCAATCTATCTGCTACAAAGTTGGAAAACTAATATTTACCTCAAAATTTACTTTTGGTGTAACATTGAATATACATATGTATATATAATATATATAGTATTATACATTGTACCAAACCTATATATATATAATATAATATAAAATACATATTATATTGTATATATAGGTTTGTTGCAACGTCTGACCCTAAATTGTATACAGTAAGTGGTAGCTTATTAACAGCATCAAATCAATATTATTACTTCTCCTCCTACTCCTCTTTCTCTTATTTCTTCTTCAACACAGTTTCTTCAGCAAGAAAGTTGCTTGGAAGCCAGGTGCCAGTGGTTCACGCCAGTAATCCTAGCTACTCAGGAGGCTGAGAGCTGAGAATTGGGGTTCAAAGACAGCCTGGGCAGGAAAGGCCGTGTGATTCTTATCTCCATTAAACCACTAGAAAACTGGAAATGGCGCTGTGGCTCACATGGTAATGAGGAACCTAAGCAACTCCATTTCACTTAAGACCCCCATCTCAGTTCTGCAACTTAACCCTTGACCCACTTCATCCCCAATGCTAGGAATTAGGACAGCAAGCCTTGCACAAACAATTCTCGGAACCACAGATGGTGTTTTCTCAAGACAGTATGTCAAAGTATCTGAAATTCCAGAACTGCCCCTCCTGGGGTCTGGTGACCATTATCTAAACCAGACACCCTGCAGTTTAGCGCCTATCCTCTTGAGACTCCCCTGTGGTGCAAGCCAACCAGTGTAAAGTACATCAGCCCCCTTGATCTAACCAACAACTTGTTTCTGGTCCTTTCCCACTTTGTAGTGCGCCAATCATACTATAGAGTTGTTTTATGATTTTCCCGCGGTTTGTAGTCATTTGTTACAAGAAGTTATGATGTATGCAAAGCCCCTGCCTTCCCTAAAAAAGTGTATAAAAAGTGCTGTAACCCTGAGCTCGGGGCCTCTCAGCGTCATGGGCTGCTGCCATGTACCCGGGGGACCAAGTTCGAGCTTGCAATAAAGACTCCCTCGCTTTTACATTGGTGACGGTCTCTGGTGGTCTTTTGGGTAAGGATTTCCGAATTCAGCTTTACAGTAAGAGTGCTCGCCTTGAACTGAAGAGCGCAAGGACAGTGCCCAAGCCCTGAGTTCAAGCCCCATGATTGACAAAAAAAAAAAAAAAAAGAAATTTCTTGGATATCTACTTGGATGTATAGGATAGGAAATAAAATCTTAAAACTTCCTTACATTTTATATTCTGTTGTCATTTGTTTTATAGTTTACCTCATTTTGTAGGTAATATTGCAGACTAAGAGCTTCTGAGAATCCATCCTATGTCCCATGTAAAATTTATGGCAGCCTTAAAATATAGGTAGTCCAGTTTAGAAGAATGTGTGTGTGTGTGTGTGTGTGTGTGTGTGTGTGCGTGCGTGTGTGTGTGCTTGTGTGTGTGCTGTATGTGTATGTGTGTTTCCAAGACATGAAATTGCCTTCTATCTACCTTTGCCAATTCCTTGTTTTAACAAGATTCAATGTGCCATCATCATTGTTTTCATCTGAAATTATTTTCTGCAATGGTCAGAGACCACACGCTAAAAAATCTTCAAGACCACACTTTAAAACATCTCCAGGAGTTGATATCCTAGCACACATGCCTGTATTCCTGTTACCTTAGAAAGATAATGACCTGGGGCTGGCCTGGACTAAAGCTGTAGAGCCTACATGAAACACAAAATGCAAACAAAAGACTGGGCTGAGAAGTTGGCTCAGTGGTAGAGTGTTTGCCTCACAAGCATGAGTCCCTGGGTTCAACTCCTCAGCACCACATAAGCAGAAAAAAGCTGGAAGTGGCACTGTGGCTCAAGTGGGTAGGGTGCTAGCCTTGAGCTGAAGAGCTAAGGGACAGCATCCAGGCCCAGAGTTCAGCCCCCACGACCGACAAGAAAACCCCCAAACAAACAACAAAAACAACAACAAAAAAGACTGAGGTCATGGCTCAAGTGACTGAGTGTTAAGCCTAGCTAATAGGAGATCCTAAATTGAATCCCAAGTACTGCCAAAAATATTTGGGTTTTTCAATGTTTATTTATTGAAATCTGAAGCAAATGAAATCTTATGAAAAACTTATCTTTTTATTTTCATTTTTAGTGTATATTTTTTATACAAAAAGATTTCATAATATGTATGTGTATTTTGATTAGATTAGCTCCATTCTCCATTCTGGCCATTTTCCTATCTCACCCCATACTGATTTTTCAACTTCTAGTTGGTGTCAATATGCCATCTTCATATGTATATATATATATGTATATATGTAAGCATATATATAAACAAATATATATATGCACACACAATATATGTTGATATACTTTACAACCACAATTTTCCCGCCTCTCTCCTCTCCCCATACCCTAAACAGTACAACAGTTACATTCATGTTATGCACATATGTAAAAAAATATTTACATACACATATTTTAGGTCTAGATTCTAAATATATATAAATATATTTTAGGTGAGAGAATCTTTGTCCCTCTGAACTTTAAAAAAAATAAACATGAAGAACTCTAGTTTCATCCATTTTCCTGAAAGTAGCATAATTTCATAATTCTTCATGATTAATACTCTGTTTTATATTGTGCTACATTTGTAATTTTAGGACAATAGAGACACCTGTACACCCATGTTTGTAGCAGCATTATTCACAATAGTCACAGTGTGGAGCCAACCTAAGTGTCTTTCACTAAATAATAGAAAGCAAGTGTGGCATATATATACAATGTTCGTGTAGATTTGCAAAGTTATTGCTCTGCTGTGCCCCTGTTTCCCAAGTGTTCACAGCCTATTAATGAAGTAAGCTCCTGAAAGAAGGCATATACATACCCTTTCTTGGGGTTCTGAATATATAGACAGGGAGTATAGCTTGAATGAGAAGGATTGTCGCCTTTCTTCTGTGAGGTTTGATGACAAGCCTTTTGAAGCAGATCTGAGTCCTTGCAATCCTCTTCAGCAGCGGTTATGATCTTTCCAAGGAAGCTCAGTCAGATCTTTAATCAGTGCTTTAAAGACATCTTGTTGAATTAAAGATTGTTAGAGCATACCTTTCTGATAATGACTCTTGAAACTGTAACACTTATGTTCCTCCTCAACAAGTGTGGGATTTTCTGTGGTAAATATGAAGAAAACTGAGGTTGAAGGAGAAGGAGGGAGAGCCACATAATCTCAAGGTACAGTTTCAAAAGCAAAGAAATTGGTGATTGAAGACAGAAAGGCCCAGCTCCTTAGAAGGGCTTTTGCTTGCTCAGTGTAAGGCAGTTTCTGTGAGTAGTATTAATGGAAGTCTTTGCTCAGATTTCATGAGTTAGGGGAGGGCTTTTTCATCACAGCTGAAAGCATCCCTTCTAGCTGCCTTTTTTTTTTGGGTCTGGTCGTGGAGCCTGAACTCTGGGCCTGGGCACTGTCCTTCAGCTCTTCAGCTCAAGGCTAGCGCTCTACCACTTGAGCCACAGTGCCACTTCCGGTTTTTTCCTTTTTGCTTATGAGGAATCGAACCCAGGGCCTCAGGCATGCAAGGCAAGCGCTCTACCACTGAGCCACCTTCCCAGCCCTCTAGCTGCCTTTTTTGCCCTGTTTCCATCCAACCTCCAAAATGCTTAGATTCATGCCTGTCTTCCAGATACTCACCAGAGAGGAACCATTTCCTATTACCTGTGACCACTTCTACAATACACTCAGCTGGGCCAGTGGAGATGAGGTCCTTTCTCTTCCTGTAGAGTGGTCTGTTCAGAAGTCTCAGCACCAAGGAACAAGGACACAGGTCTTCAGAAACTAATAGTAAAAATTTAAGACATTAAGCTGAAATTCATCACAAAGAACTATCATGGGTCTCTACCTGATCCTTGAGTCATTAATTTCACTAACAGGATGACTAAAGTCTCACTCAGGTTCCAAAGTAAAGCTCACCTTTTATGATGAGTTGGAAACTTTCCACCTTTAAATTAAACTTTTAAAAAATCAATTGTGTTGCTTTGTGGTAAATTGCTTTCTAAATCTGTTTCGTTTTCATTTAAAGTGACCTTTAGGGAGTTGTACAAGGGAGTTGTCATTTAACAGAACAGTTTACGAATACAATGCATCTTGACCAGTGTCACTTCTTTCCATGTTCTCACCCATAGCTTTGGGCTCTTAAAACCAAGGACTCTTTCTGTCTTGGTGCAGATTCCTGTTCTGCTTTTAATTTGCTGAGTGTCTTGGAAAGAGATACTTAGCAGCTATGTGAGCATGAATTAAAGAACATTAAAATAACAAGCTTGCTTTGTGCAACAACTTAGCCCAATACTTAATGTACAAATAATACTTAGTGTAGTGTCATTTTATCACCATTATCATCATTATCTTCCTTTTCCTTACTGCCACTGGCAATATATTTGTCCTAGAAAAGAATTGGCTCACTCAGGCTAATTTATGAAATTGGGAAAATTCTCACACTTTGATATCCTTTTATGGCAAAGGGACATATCAAAAAGATGCTGATTCTCTTCTGATAGAAGGAGTTCTTCAGAGATTTCTATTTCTGGGAAAGTGTAGTACACATAACTTTCCTGATTATTTGCGATCAACAGAAGGAAAATCATTTATTCTTAAAACAAGATGAGAAGATTGGAATGATCAGGGAAAAGAGATACTAGGTGAGCCAATCTTGAGTTCCCTACCTATTCTTTTCAATATATCTAAAATGTAATGATAGCAAAGGTAAAATCCTGAAAATCCTGAAAGTCAGAGACCATAAAAGCCACACCAGAGTTTTTCTCTCTCGACATGGGACACATGAAAGGACAAATTCATAAGAATATTTATAGACAGCCACCTGCCCTATTCCAGCAAAACTCAAGACCCAGGTAATTTTGCTGAAGAATTTGATCAAACATTTAAGGCAGAAATAACACAAATACTATAAGAGATCTTTAGAAAACAGAAAAGACTTTCTGCCTCCCTGTTAATTTTATGAGAACAGCATCCTCCTGGTATCAAAGTGAAATACAGGTGACACAAGGTCATGGCAGACAGAGAAGCCAGGTGAAAGGGGGATCTAATGGTGTGGGTGTTCTGGAAGTGGATTCACCTGAGCCATTTCATTCTCTCCTTAACTGGACTTCAGTCTACCAAGTTGTATTAACTGTAAGCTTGGTCCAAGATGCAAAAATTAGTACACATGGGCTGACCCGCATGAGCTATTTTAAATACATTATTTGAGGTTGTATGTATGCCTCACAGGCTACCATTGACAGGTTAAGCCTATCCAAGCCGAAGCAGCCTATCCAGCAGCCCACTCTTCTTTCCTCAGAGTTTGTTTTATTATTTTGTGGCTTACATAGCATTGTTTAATTATTTATGTTAATCACTCATGTAAGAAAAAGACTATTACATGCAGCTTTCTGGGAGTGTGTGGTTGTATTGTTTACTGGAGTAGAGTGACCTTCTTTAGCTCCTCTATTTTTGTCTTGAGTCCTGCTTTGTGAGATGTGACTCTACCTTCTCTAGCTTGCTTCAGCTTTCCCTTTTTAGATATAAATGTTCATCTTTTCACTTTTAGCCTATTTATGACTTTGCCAGTGAGGTGTGTTTTTGCAGAAAGCAACTAGTTGGTTCTCATTTATCATCCAAGCAGCCAATTCATTCTCATGAGGCTGAATATCATGGTATTATATTGTATATATTTATGGGATTACATGATTCCCAATGAATGTATATAACTTGTAATGGTCAAATTGGGATAAACATTTCAATTACCTCGAATATTTTTCATTTATTTTTGGTGAAAATATTTAAAATCTTTGCTTGTATAACTTTTTGGAAAAATACATTATTGTTATCTACAATAACTCTACTGTTCAACAGAATACCAGAACTGACTTCTCCCATGTGTCTGTTACTGCTCATTGACCATCCTTTCTCCTCTCAATTCTCTCAGAGGAGAGCCACTTCTCTGAGATCACTATTTTACATTGCAAATATGAGTGAAATTGTGCAATATTTGACTTTCTGTGTATTTCATCCTGCTACATACCATATTTTCTTTATCTGGTCATTAGTGGATGGACACTCTGGTGGCCATATCATGAAAAGAAAAATTAAAAAACAAAAATCATCTGCCAAATATAACTGTTAACAAATTGTTTTGAGTGGTCCCTATTTTTTATGAATATGTTAATCAAAATCTTATCCTATTTAAGTACATTTAATTACCATTTGTGTATTATTGATGACATTAAATACTCTTCTAGATTATGTTATTTAATATAGCTGTCATATATGCATTCTATGATTTACCCATCAGGATTATGAGAAAATGATGAAGTAATTTAGGCAAAGGCAGCTGTTGACAGTGGGTCTTGCCTGTAATCCCAGCTGCTCAGGAGGCTGAGAGCTGAGCATTGCATTATGAAGCCAACCCAGACAGGTAAGCCCATGAGACTCTTATGTCCAATAAACTACCAAAAAAGCCAGAAGTAGAATTGTGGCTCAAGTGGTAGAGCCCTAGCCTTGCAAAGAAGCTAGGGATAGTGCCTAGACTCTGAGTTCAAGACTCACACAAAGACAGAAGGTAGAAATCCATGGAGACGTGCAGTTATCATTTGTTTGAACATGTCCAAAATATTATTTATGCGCAATTCCTATTTCCTTATATTTATTTGTCACATGCTTTATTGTACAATCTTGAAGTTCAGGTACTGTTTTGTTAATAGTACATGAGCAGATATGAGAAAAGTAAGTCAAGAATTAGTAAAGATTCAAAATTTGTTTCTTGTTTTTTTTTTTAATGATAGTAATGACTTTTAAAAACAAGTAGAAAACCAGGAAGTAGTAGCAGAATTGAACCTAGGACTATTTGATCCTTAAAAGCAATTAAATATGTAGATTGAAAGAGAGAACCCAAAGTGTGTGTGTGTGTGTGTGTGTGTGTGTGTGTGTGTGTGTGTGTGTGTGTGTGTGTGTGTGTGTGTGTATTCCATGCCTCTTAGCTCTTGACTGTTCAGTCTGGGAAGTTTTACTTGTCAGATGACACATTTCATTTGTGACAGCTCTTCAGGGAACAGATCTGAGTGCTCACCAGGCTGATCTGATCTGAGCACAGGCTGATCTGTCGTGATGAGCAGGCTTGTGAGTGGGAAACACTCCGGGAGGATTCTCAAGGGCTCACTGAATGTGTTAGCTGACATTATAGTCATTTGTCAAGCTTGTTTCACCTGACCTTTAGTGTCATTTCTCCAATTCTGGATGGCAGAAACTAGACATTGCTCTAAGGATTTATGTTTTAGAACTGATGTGAGGCTACGGGAAGTAGTAACATTGGGTTAAATCCCTTTAGCTTCCCTTTTGGCAGATAGGAATATGCAATCATCTCTATGAACCATCTAGTGATGTAATACTTTTAGTCCTTTGGCCTCTAGATGCTAAAATGATGATCCTATTGTAGTAGGGTCGTAGACGTGTTATTTTGGACCTACACCCTTCCTTCCTGTACTGTCAGGGTGGGTTGCCGGAACCTACCCTGCCTTGCTGAGAGGGTGTGATTCTGGTTGATTTGGTGTTCTTGTGCTTTCTGTAGCAGAGCTGGTAGTAGCTTCAGGGATTTTTTGAGCCTTTCCTCTTCCACATCTTCTTCCTCATATTCTTCTTCTTAGTCTTTAATTTGTAAAGCCACATTCCTAGAAAGCTTCCTGGTTATGTGGCCAAGATGAAGAGACTCTAGCAGTATCATTTAAAATGTTTTATAGACAATTTTTAGCCATGCCTACAGACTGAGGGAAGAAATAAGTGGAAGATCTGGCAGAGTTATCAATGCCCACACCAAATGCACTGGTAACTGTGCCAAATCTTCCAATTTGTTCTGTTGTTGTAAGAGGATAAGACAGCATGGGGAGATGGGTGGAGGACCTGTGGAGAAGACAGCTTTGATATGCATGCAGGTAAATTAAAAATGTACAATTATCCAACAACTCAAAATCTGTATGGAATTGGATGGAATGAGTGCCATGACACAGTTTTCTCTAAAATGTATTCCCCCTTCTAGATTTCAGAGTATTAATGCTCTGACCCCGTTCCCTTCCCAAACAATGATCCATTATTTGCATATCCTGGCTTAAATGTATGCATTGTGCTTTAAACTGTAAGCACATCAGAGGGGACCGCATCAGGAAATAAATTTTGAATGAATGCTTGTCATTACTTTTTTGTTTATCTCCCTAGGTCCTTAAAGTGTTTTTCAAGACTTCTTTTTCTTATATGAAAGAACACGAGTAAACACCCTGGAAGGAAATGAGGGGGAAAAGTAGGATCAGAGGAAACCAGATCCCACTCTGAAATAAAAATCTGTCTGGTGAGAGACTCACCTCGTCTGATGGGAAAGGAGAGCTGCAAAGAGACCAAGAACAGAGATCAAATCTATGTCTATGTGTGAAAAGAGCTGGAGGTGAACATCTGAACAGCATCAAGAGATGGCTCAGCTCCTTTAGCACCACATAGAGAGGCATATATTATTTACAGAGAAAGATTCAAACTTAGGGTGAGAGCTACCCTACCTGTGCTCACAGGTCTTGTCAATGATGGAAATAGGACTAGACTTCAGGTCTTTTCTTGTATCTGATTTGTCCTTTCTTCTAGCACATTGGTAAATAGTAGGAGGAAATTAGAGAAGAAAATAAATGGGTCCAGCTATCACACAAAAGCCATCAACAAATGTGAGCAAATATGTTAAATTGGAATCAAATTCAGAGAAGCTATAAGGGAAAAAGGACTTTTTATCTTCCTTCCATCAACAAAGATAGCCTTTGAACACCTGTTAGAGCATCCTCCCACTGCCACCAGTGACTGAAACTGAATACTAAGGAAGGACCTCTGAGTCACAAGCACTTAATCCAATAAGGATATCCTGGACCAGGAAATTTCCCATTTTTCAGAGCCTCTGTCAAGCCAGTTACAACTGGATTTGCATTTTGGTTAGGAAGTTGTTGGGCCAGCCCAGTGTGAGGCAGCTTCACTTTTCCTCTGTGGGGCAGCAAGCCCTTCAAAACAGATTGTCTGATGCCAACACCTATACTCCTAGTCCTCAGGTCTTGATCTGCCTTGGAGAAGGTGGTGAGTCTGATTTCTCGAGTTTCTATCTCTTGTGTTGGTATTATGAGGGGTCCAGTTTCTCTGTAGACAGCAAATCTTGCGGTTCAAATTATGGTAATGCATCAATGAAAACAGGAATGGAGCACACAATGACTGCACATTGTTAGCTTTTAGCTTTCTTGTTTGCTTTTGCTTGTGAGTTTGGCATATCTACAGAGAAGGAAGTTCATGGGGAGTTTTTACCCAGAGGACAGAACAAGTTTTTCCCTTTTACATGTCTTTTTCTTGGTCCTTTCTAAAGTGGTGTCTTAAGCAGCTATGCAGTTTGCTGCTGGATCAGTTTTTGCTTTGAACTGTTGTCAATCTCCTGGAAATCCACAAGATATGATTAATGAGCATGAACTTGCTCAGGAGATTAATCATTATTTCTGAATGTGTGATATCTTTCTTCAAAGCATTATTTATTATAATGTTATTGCAAAGAACATTTTTCCTCCCAACCAGAGATATTTACTTTGGCGCAATGGCATAGGACAGACGGAGGTTTTCTCATGGCTGATGATAGGAATCACTAAGGTGGAAGAGAGAAGACAGAAAGTTATCAAAATGGGGCCAACAGATTGAAATCTATTTTTTAGAAAGAGAAGCCATATCTTCTGACATTCTGCAAGCTTTGGTTTCTTTTTCAGTGGTGTCCCTTCTTGTTTACACTTTCATGTGATTTCTTTCAGAGTCTGAGACATAGAAAGATGTCTTATCAACAGCAGCAGTGCAAGCAACCCTGCCAGCCTCCTCCTGTGTACCTACCTTCCAAGTGCCCTGAGCTGTGCCCACCCCCAAAGTGCCCTGAGCCGTGCCCACCCCCAAAGTGCCCTGAGCCGTGCCCACCTCCCAAGTGCACAGAGCCATGCCCAACCCCAAAGTGCCCTGAGCCATGCCCACCTCAGCAATGCCAACAGAAATGCCCTCCTGTGTCACTCCCTAAACCCTGACAGCCAAAGTGCCCATCCAAGAGCAAGTGATGCCTTCAGGACTCATAAAGATTCTGGAAAGACAAAGGAACCTGGCTTACCTGCTTCCATGGCAACCTCTCCATCTTCTCTTCCAAGCCTGATCTTGCTCTGAAGAACTCTCTCCACCCTCTATCCTGTAATGTGCCCGTGGTGAATCCTGACGTCAAGGTGTATCCTTCCTGGGGCTGCTGCACTGTCACTAAACAGGAGGTGGAGAAGAAGGTCAATCCTCAGGTCAAAACCTTGGGTCAAACCCAATGCTTTTGGAAGAAAGAGCATCAGCTCTCTCCTTGGCCCCATTGGAACAGTCTTCCATGTCTGTGTGTCACTTGGGCTGTGCTTTCTTTCATCTGGGCAAATGTAATTCTTTATTTCCTAAATAAAATGCATCTAGTGACAATTTGTCAAATACTTTTCTTTCTTTCCAAAACCATTTCAGGAACAATGTCACCTAGCTATTTTATTTATTATTTATTTAATTTCTTTCTTTCTTCTTATTCCTGGGACAGGGTCTTTACCGTCAGGGTTGCCTTGTTCCCATATTTTTTCAAACTCACATTAATATGTGTAACTATGAAAAGTTAGTAATCATTATCCTCAATTTTTGGTAAGTTTAAACAGGCATTTTTTTCCAACTCTTCAGAATTTTAATCTCTCCTCTAGAAGGAGGAGAGACCGAAGTTACAATTGAATTAATATATGTTATTTGTTTTGCACCATGCTTTACAAACTATGTAGCTTTCAATATGTGCTTGTTAATTAGCAGCAACAAATATTTATTATTTCTACCACCATCACCATGTTTCCTCCAGAATGAAAATGGCTTGTATATAACCAGGATAGGAATTAGGATGTTCAACTTCCTTATTGTTGACATCCTATTGTTTGTTAGTCAACCTCATTTTCTGTATAAAACTGTAGATGAAGTTATTCTTGGAATTGGTTGAATGTCAATATTAAGGTTATAATAGCCTTTGAACAGAAGTAGTACCAAAAACAGGAAGAGCTGTTTCCCAGGTGTGAAGTTGCCTCTTTTCCCTGTGTGCCATCTTCTTCTTTTTTTTTTCCTGCTTATGTGGTACTAAGGAATGGAACCCAGGGCCTCATGCATGCTAGGCAAGCACTCTCCCACTGAGCCACCTTCCCAGCCCATGTGCCATCCTCTTAAAAATATGTTTATTATATTTAAGTAGTTGTGCAAAGGAGTTGCCATTCACCAAAGCAGTTTCTGAATACAGTGCATCTCAGTCAACGTTATCTCTTTCAACCTTCTCACCCAGCCCTCTCAACTTACTCCTTCCCTTGCTTAGCTTAGTTTTAGGTTATGTATTGATTTTCTTTCTTGGCAATTTAACAAAGAATTTTATGCCAGGTGCCGGTGGCTTATGCCTGTTGTCCTAGCTACTAAGAAGGCTGAAATCTGAGAATCACAGTTCAAAGCTGGCCTGGGCAGAAAAGTCTGTGCGTTCTTATCTCCCATAAACCACTGGAAAACTGGAAGCATTGCTGTGTCTCAAGTGGTAGAGCAATAGCCTTGAGTTGAAGAGCTGAGGGACAGTGCCCAGGCCCAGAGTTCAAGCCCCACAACCTACAAAAAAAAAAGAGAAAGAAAGAAAGGAAAAAAAAAGAAAAAGAAAAAAACTCCTAAGAAACAAAGCAGTTTATGAGTAGAATGCATCTTGATCTGTGTCACCAACATCTTCATCCCCCTTCAACCCACCCCCTCCCTTATAGTTCTCAATTCTGTAGTGTATACAATGAATTCTTGGCTGCAATTTCCCCTCCTTTCCCTTCTGTTCTTCTACCCCTCTCCTCTTGGGCCTACTCTTTGCTCTCACAAATACCCATTTCCTGGTACAGATTTTGTTGGGCTTTGATTTAGCCTTTTAAAAGAATTATACTATTTGAGCTATCCATAGAGCCTATTACACTTCAATGAATTGATTTGTAACCTCTTGCTTACCAAGGGGTAGATTTATAGGCACATTGCAGCTACCACAAAAGAGGTAAACCAAGCAACCTCTGTTTTTCTGGATCTGGCTTACTTCACTTGATACGATTCACAAAATTCAGTGTCCTATTGTAATTTTTTCTGAAATCTGTTTCTGTAGTATTCTTATCCAATATTTGAAAATAAGGTTTTTTTCCTCCAATTTATTTACACTTGTGAAGTTACTGTTACCAGTATGCAGGCTCCTTCAAAGTGCTCATTTACTGGTCAAGTAAGCTTCTGAAAGGAGGCCTAGGCATATCTTTTCTTGAGGTTCTAAGTATTTAAAAGGGAAGATAACTTGTTTAATTCTGTGAAATTTAAAACAAGATACACTTGTCTGTAAAATGGCAAGTCCTTGGAGACAGATCTGAATCCTGTTAAGTCTCTCCAGCAGGACATTCCGCTAGCTTAGCTAGAACTGTAGTCAGTGCTTTAAAGGTTATAGTGTAGAATAAAGCTTCTTATGATATGGACAACATTCATAATGGTGGGTATGCTTTTCTGACAATGTGTCTTCAAATCACTTTGCTTATTGAGCAAATGGCAGGGTAAAATACCATGAGTAAGAGAACAAGCTTATGACATGAGGTGGAAAGGAAGGGAGAAGCTGTGTAGTCTCCTCCTGATACGGTTTCAAGATCAAAGACAATTCTTGGGATTGAAGATGTGAACTCCCAGCTTATTAGATCCTCTCTACTCCCTTCCTCTCCCAGATCTTCTCCTCCATCTTTCCCCTCCCCTCCCCTCTCTTCTCTGCCTTCCCTTCCCATTTCTTCCCCTCCCCTCCTCTGTCCTTCCCTCCATCTCCTGTTTTCCTTTCCTTTGCTTCTTTCCTCCCCTCTCTTCCTTTTTCTCTTTCTTGTCTCTTCCCTTTCCCTCCACCATCTCTCCCCTTCTCTTCCCCCTCCTCTTTTTTCCCTCCCCTCCTCTTCTCCTCCTCTTCCTTCTTCTTCTCTCCCTCCCTTCTTCTCTCCTCTCCATTTCTTTCCCCTCCATTTCTATCCCCTCTCCTCTCTCCCTCTCTTCTTCTCTCCTTTCTCTTCCCATCCCTTCCACTTCTCCTCTCTTCTCTCCCTTCCCCTCCCTTCTCCTTGTATTATGGTTCTAAGTGTGACTATTCTGGAGAAAGTTTCATAGACATCTAAAAAACATACACATTCTGCAGTTGATGTCTGTTCATTTGCTCTATTTTGAAATTTAGCTCTGAAATTTATTTATTCTTTTCTCAAATGGTCTATTGTTGAAAATCAAAAAATGATGAGGGCTATGTGTTGCGATTCACATTTGTGATCTTTGTTACTTAGGAGGTAGAGATAGAGAGAATTGAGGTCTGAGGCCAGTTGGCCCAAAGTTAGCAAGAGTTGTGTAGAATCCTGATATGCAGAGACTGTTTTGATTGAGGCAGAGAACATATCATAGTAAATGTAATTTAAAAATAAGCGAATAATTAAAACAACATAAAATTCTTTTGTTCTTTCCTGCTATTTTTCTCATAGTAATGATTGATAATAATAATAATAATAATTAGAAAATTATTCATAGAAATAATAGAAAATCAGAAAGTAGCAGTACTAGACAGAGGAGTATTTGACTTTAAAAGATCATAATGTTAATTAGGTTCATGTGCTGTACACATAGATTATGCATAGATAAGATGAATAGACAGACTGAAGGTAGATAGGCAGATCATAAGAAAAATAATTAAATAGAAGATACAGAGATAAATCAGACAGATACCATACAGATATTAGAAAAATAGCTCATGGCATGTGTATGTGTTCTTCACTTTTCAGAAGCTTTCATTGTTGGGTGCCACTCTTTGTCTATGAAAGCTTTTCATGTGGCTGATCTGTGAAGAACTCCCAGTGTTCTCCTTACCTTCTCAATCTTCTCCTTACCTACTCTGCCTCTGATGCTCCCAATGTCATTATTAGCAGCCTTTCTGAGTGGTGTGCATTCAGGGGTAAAGCCTCAAGTTCTAATCAGAATGGATCTTTTGGCTAGCTAATTCTTAGATGGCAGTAGTCAGTCAGTCTTTGAGGATCCGGTACTGATCAAAGTCCATTTGCTTTACCCTTTGCACATTGAAATGTGTCTTTCTGAGCCAGCCAGTGATGAGACCATTTACCACTACCTGGGCTTAAGGTGCTAAAGAGATGGCTCCATTGCTGTGGGGTCATGGTTCATGGATAACTTGAGCAATAGCAATAGCAATTCTGGGAACCTCTCTTGCTTCACTGAGAGGTGTGATGCTGGGTTGATTCAGTGCTCCCGAGATTTCTGAAGCGTAACCGGTGACTGCTTCAGGGATTTTGAGGGGGAAGCCCTTCTTTTTCTTCCTCATTCTCTTCTTCTTTTTCCTTTGAATTAAAAAGCACATTCCTGGGCAGTTACCTTCATCATTTGGCCAAGATGGGGAGCTTCCAGCAACATCATATTATATGCTTAATGCACAGCATTTAGTCATTTACACCAATTGCAGGAAGTTTTCCAAGAAATATGAAAAGGCTAGTTCGTAAATGCGTTGATAACATGTCTGGATTGACTTTTATATGTAAATATAAGTGCGCAATAAGAAGACAGTGTAGTAATTGGAGCAGAGTGGGGAGATTATACAAAAAACACCAAACAATACTTTTTAACATTTATTTATTGTTATTGTAAAGGTGATGTACAGAGGGGTTACACTTATAAAAGTGAGATAAAGAGCACCTTTCTTTTGAACAATATTACCTCTTCTCTCAGTTTTCCTTCCCATCCCTACCCACAAATTGTGTAACATTTTCAATCTAGTGTCTCGGGATTACCACTGCTACAGTTCACCCTTTTCTCCTTCATTTCTGTGTTGCTGTTTCCCTACCAAAGACAGATAAACAAAGAAAACAAAAGGAAATGAAAACAAAACAGCAATAAGGGAAAAAACTAACCTCTTGTTTTCATTGCCTGGAGTTCATTTTGATAAATCTTATTTTATATGGTCGGATGCACATAGCCATTTTGACTTTTTGATCCTCTCTTAGAATATCCTCATTTGGTCTCACTCTGTGTGAATGCCTAGAGACCTGTATATTTTATTATGTTCCAGTGGTTTTTTTTCTTTAAACATCTTAAAATAACTGTCTTTCAAAGCATAAAATGCATTTAGAGAAAGCCATCATATAAGATTGTCCAAAGTTGTAATTCTTCCCCATAGATTTCCCTCTTCCCTTGCCAAGAGTTTCAATCTACTCTTATTTGCATATGAGGTATGAGTCTTTCCATCTTTTTTGTACTATTGGGAGCATCAGTGGTGGACCACGATTTGGAATGAATACTTGCTTTTTTTCTAGTCTTACCTCATTTCTACCATGTGGTCATCACCAAGTATACCTTTATTATAAATGAAAGGTTTTCATAACAACCCCCGAGTGTCAGTGAAAGAAAACTATGTAGTATCTTTGAAAAAAAAAGGTTCAAACAGATCCTGAAGGAAACATGGAGGAAGAGCATACAGAGACTGAATCTCACTCTGATATCCAAATCTACCCTGGAAGAGAAGTGCTTCTCTGAGGAAGACAGCTCAAGTGTTCTGTTCACGAAAAAAACCATGGAGACCTGAAAATGGTTGAGTCTTGGCTCACAGTCATTAGCACCCACTCAGAGGCTCTATCAATGACTGGAACCAAGAGCTGATGATCTCAGGGTCATAAGGACTTAATCCAAGGAGGATATCCCAGAGCAGGAAATTGCGTATTTTTCAGAGTCCCTGTCAAGCCTGTTATGGATAGATTTGCATTTTGGTTAGGAAATTGTTGGGCTTGTCCAGTTTTAGGCATCTCCACTTCCCCTGGGTGGGGCAGCAAGCCCTATAAAAAGGTCCTCTGATGCATGGCTTCTATACTTCTGATATTCCAGTCCTGATCCACTTTGGAGCACTTGGTGAGTCTTAGTTCTTGAGATCTTCTTATTTTGGCCCAAGGAGGTATTGAATTTAATCTGGAGACAGTGTGTTTGTTAGATGCAAATTCAGAGACTTCCTTTCTTCATGTGTGCTGGTTCTGATGCTTGAACTCAGGGCCTGGTCACTGTCCCTGAGGTTTTGTGCTCAAGGCTGATGATTTACCACTTGAACCACAGCTCTATTTCTAGCTTTTGGCTGGTTTTGGGAGATAAGATTCTCAGAGACTTTCCTGTGTGGGCTGGCTTTGAACCACAATCCTCAGATTTCAGTCTCCTGAGTAGCTAGGATTATTGGGGTGTGCCACCACCAGTGCCTGACAAGGATATTACCATTTTTAAAAAATGGATTTTAGGATTGACATACAATATTATATGCCAGATTTCTTTTGCTTTTCTTTGTTAAATAGTTTGATATCCATATAAAAATTAATAAGGGGAAAACTTATTTGAAGAAGAGGGAAGAACTATATATATATATGTATTTATATATATATTAATGTCTTTTTGTTTTGTTTTGTTTTTTTTTGTCAGTGGTGGGCCTTGAACTCTGGGGCCTGGGTGCTGTCCCTTAGCTCTTCAGCTCAAGTCCAGCACTCTACCACTTGAGCTACAGTGCCACTTCTAGTTTTCTGGTGGTTTATTGGAGATGACTTTCCTGCCCACGCTGGCTTTGAACAGTGATCCTCACATCTCAGCCTCCTTAGTAGCTAGGATTAGAGGTGTGAGCCACAGGTGCCCAGCTTTTTTGTTTCTTTTAAGGACTTTTTCTGAAGCAGGGGAACAATCTTCCTGGGACAGCCCTTTGCATATACTTCTCTCAGCATACTGGGACTTTCTAAGACATAAGGAGAAAGAAATTGCTAATGAGATTACCCATGATCTTTGAAATTTGATGTCCTCTCTTGAATGCATTATTTTCATTCAAACACTGCTTAGTGCTTTGGACCACAGATTTATTTTTTTTTTTGCCCTGGAAAAATAGCATGATATAAGGAATGTTTTCCAATGCAGAATTAACAAGTAGTAGCCTGTAACATTCTGTATGCTTTTTCTTCTTTCTCTAAGGGAGTCCCTTCTTGTAAACACTGTCATGTGATTAGTTTCAGATTCTGAGACTGCAGAAAGATGTCTTACCAACAGCAGCAGTGCAAGCAGCCCTGCCAGCCTCCTCCTGTGTGCCCACCCCCAAAGTGCCCTGAACCATGCCCACCTCCAAAGTGCCCTGAACCATGCCCACCTCCAAAGTGCCCTGAGCCATGCCTACCTCCAAAGTGCCCTGAGCCGTGTCCACCTCAGCAGTGCCAGCAGAAATGCCCTCCCGTGCAGCCTCCCACACCCTGGCAGCCAAAGTGCCCACCCAAGAGCAAGTGATGGCTTCAGGACTCAACAGGATCATGAAAAGACAAAGGAAACCGGATCACTTGCTTCCATGGCAACCTCTCCATCTTCTCTTCAAAGCCCGTTCTGAATGCAGAAGAACTTCCTCTATCCTTTCTCCTGTAATCTGAAATCTTGTATCTTTTATCCTGGCAACGAGAGACTTCCTTCCTGAAGTTGCCACTCTGTTATTGTCCAACAGGTGGCTGAGGAAAGGTCACCATCAGCAATGCCAACCTTTCAAGCCTTTGTAAAAAGTGAGACTTCTCTCTGCCTGATGTCAACAGATGATGTCTTCCATGGCTGTCTGTGACCTGAGCAAAATGTCCAGCACTTGGGAGATTCTAGCTCTTCTTTCATTTCCTGAATAAAATACATTTGTTGTTATCAATATAAACATCTTCTTTATTTACAATTGTACTTCATTAGAAGTACCACATTATCATTTTGATCTTTTTCAATCCTCCCTTATTTTTAAATAAGTTTTTTATTGTGAAAATGCTGTACAGAGGGGTTACAGTTACATGAGCAAGGTAATGAGTACATTTCTTATCAAGCATTGTTCCCTCCTCCTTTGTTATTCCCCTGCCATCCCTTCCTCCCACCTCCACAACTACACTCCCCCCACTAAATTGTAAAGTTCGTTTTTCAACATAGTGTCTTGTACATCTCATTGTTACAATGGGTCAACCTGTATCCCTATTTAAACATTTTTCCCCTTTCCCTCCCCAAATTATATGGACATCAAATACAGTGAAAACTGGTTATACCCTGGGGGAGGAACATACAAAGCAACAAAAAAAATCACATGGCACCTTATAAATATGTTAAAAACAATAGCAAGAAATAAAAAAAACACTTATGTCCCTATCTTGGGGTTCAGTTTGCTAAACTTCATCTTATTTTGTTATATGTCATATTATAATCATATGTACATATTCAATCCTTCTTTCACCCCAGTTCAGACTCACAATCAGTGTTAATTTCTGGGGAGATCTGAAACCATATTTGAAAAAGTATTGGGTTTTCAATTTGTATTCAGATTTGCAAAGTTACAGGGACTTAGCAAAGAAGCTACTGCAGCTTTGTAAGTCTGAATATGCACCCTGAAAGAGAAATGAGAAGAATTTTGAAGGTGGGGATAAAAATGTATGTGACGTGGCCAATTGTCCAACTGGTTATTACTATTATTATTAAAATTGCTAAATATGAAAGTAATAAATAAAAGAAATAATGAGTGAGACAACATTGATCGCCGAGGTAGTAGCATATACCAGTCATCTGTGCACTTGTGAGGTTGAAGCAGGATTAGTTCCAGACTAGTTTGGGTTATCTAGAAGGTTCTATAGCAATCTTAGTTTTGTAATGAGACCATATAGCGAAAAAGAGAGAGAAAGAGAGAGAGAGACAGAGACAGAGAGACAGAGAGAGACAGAAACAGAGAGAGACAGATACAGAGACAGAGACAGAGAGAGGCAGAGAGATTCAGAGCGCCAGACAGACAGACAGGCAGAGAGAGAGACAGAGACACATAATCAGAGAAAGGAGAGAGACACAGAAGAGACAGGGAAACAGAGAGAGAGAGAGAGAGAGAGAGAGAAATAAAAGTAGGAAAAGGAATAAATGAAAACACACATTTTCTTTCAGATCCTAGGGCTTGAACTCACACTGTTCCTAAGGTATTTCCCCCAAGGTTAGCCCTCTATCATACCTCACTTCCGACTTTTTGGTGTATAATTGGAGATAAGTGTCTCATACTTTCCAGCTTGGGCTGGCTTTCAACTATGATCCTCAGATTTCTGCTAGCCTCCTGAGTAGTTTAGGATTATAGGCATGAGTTGCTGACACTTGGCTGAAAAAATTTAAAGAAAAAAAAATTTAAAGTGAAAAAAATGTTAAAAGTATTGTAAAACATTAAAGTTGAAAAAAATGGCCAAGAATGGGAGGTGGTTCTTCCTAGATTCCCTGACTTCTTTA
Organism: Dipodomys spectabilis; assembly: GCF_019054845.1. Classification (NCBI taxonomy): domain Eukaryota; kingdom Metazoa; phylum Chordata; class Mammalia; order Rodentia; family Heteromyidae; genus Dipodomys; species Dipodomys spectabilis. The sequence continues at coordinate 7,918,778 of NW_024870746.1, forward strand.
CAGTCTGCTCTCTTGTGGTCATCTCCATTGAGACATTGTGATAGAATGTCCCAACTCCTTCGCTTACAGATTTCAGGTTCCTGGGGAAGCTCAGTCTTAAGTAATGGTTCCCTTTTCTAGCTGCTGTCTGGCTATACATCTAAGATGTGGAGAACCATCAAATGGATTTAATCTCCAATTCTGGCCTGCCATGCAGGAGGAGACACTGTCACTACAAATTCCCTCCCTGGATGTGTTTTTCACCCTGGATTGCAAGGCTTGCAAGAAGTGTAGCTTCTCCTGTGGTAGATGTGCCAGTCTGCTGTCTGCTTGTCTGCTGCCTGGCTTACCTTGTGGTCATAGCTTCTGGTTCCTGTTCTTTTTTCAGAGGTAGAGTTATAGCATAGATCTTTCATGCATTTCTCTGTATCACCTTTCTGCTCCCATGTGCTTTTGGCTGTCCTGTTAACCCTTTCTTGATTTCTGACTTTTTCCCCCTTCTGGAATATGGTACTTGGAGTCACATAGAAGAAACTTAACAATCTACCAATCGTACCTAGAATGTCCTTCCATGCTTAGATCTTGGATGTCCAAACTTATACAAGTTTGCTTGTTGGGCACTACTCTTCATTGGTGGCAGCCTTCGTGTAAGTAATCTATACGGTGTATTCTGACATGTTCAGGTTTGCTGCATCAGTCTATGGAGTGTCTATGGCTGTCCTGACTTTTCCTTTCTGTGGGGGGGGGGCAGATTTTCAGAATATGTGAAGTAGAGTTTCAAGCTACAGCAAAAATTTGCTAGTGGACAGTGTATTCTTTTTTTCATTTTATGTTATTGCAAAGGTGCCGTACAGAGGGTTTACAGTTGTATGATTAAGTAATGGATACATTTATTGTTGATCATTGTTACCCCCTCCTTTGTTTTTTTTCCCTACCATCCCTTCCCTCACTTCTCTCTTCTCCCCTTGCTTCTCCCCTCACGTCTCCCTCCCCCGGATGAAGTTGTAAAGATCATTTCCAACATAGTGTCTTATGAGCATCATTGTTGCAATGGGTCATCCTGTGTCCTTGTTTCGGCAGTTTGCTATTCCCCTTCCCCTCCCTAAATTAGATAAATGTATATATACAAAATTATGGTACCAATACAGTGGCAACAGGGGATATACATAAGGGACAGAACATACAAATGAAAGAAAAAGTTACATAGTATGCTAAAACAACAACAACAAAGAAAACCTCTTGTGTCCCTATCTTGCGGTTCATTTCATTTAGCATCATCTTATATGGTCATATGCACATAGCTTTTGAGCTACTCTGCTCATCTGATAATATTATCCTAGATGTTACTAGTTATTGCAAATAAGGGAAACCATGGGACCTATATTTCTTTTGGTCTGGCTTACTTCACTTAATATGATTTTGGACACTGTATTCTTGTCTAGGCATTTACTTCTCAAAGTTTTGATGAAAGCGGTCGGACATTCCTCTAAGGATTTATGTTTTAGTTCTGCTTTGAGGCTATGTGGAGTAGTAAGTGACCTATGGAATAAGTCCCTTCAGTTTTCCATTTGCCTTTTTGGCATGTGAACTATCCAGTTAGTAAGCACCTGGTCTCAATGTGCTAAAGTGATTGCTCTGTTCTGATAGTGTCATGGCTAGTGGTGATCTTACTCATAATCTCGTTCTTATTGTCAGAAACAATGACAGTTCTAGGAACCTGAGTTACTTCACCAACAGGATGTGATATTGGGTTGACTCAGTTATCTTGGTTCTTTATCATAACTGATGGTGATAGTTTCAGAGATTTTGAATCTTTCATCTTCCCTGTTCTCTTTTTTACTTAAAGATCACATGATAGGTGCTGGTGTCTCAAGCCTATAATCCTAGCTACTGAGCAGGCAGAGATCTGAGGATTGTGGTTTGAGACCATCTTGGGCAGGAAGGTCGTGAGACTCTTATGCCCAGTTAACTACCAAGAAGGTGGAGCTGGAGCTGTGGCTTAAGTGGCAGAGTGCTTGCCTTGAGCAAAAATGATCAGGGACAGAGCCCAGGTCTTTAGTTCAAGCTCTGAACTGGCACGCACACACACACACACACACACACACACACACACACACACACACACACACACACACACACACACACACACACACTGTGTTTATGGAGGCTTCATTCTCCTTTGCTAGGAGAAGAAGGCTCTAGGAACATCTCTGTAAATGTTTAATGTACCATATTTAGGCAGCCTGCAGATTTTGGGAAGAGTTCATGATATGAAAGGACTAGCCCCAAAATGCATCAATAATGGCTTGAAGGATGAGATGTACCAAATGGATCACATTTCTGTGTACTTCCGGGTGTCCCTCTTGTGGGTCTGGTTCAGTGTGGGTAGTAGTAAGAGGACAATGTAGCAGGTAAAGTGGAGGGAATTGCTCATGAGTGAGGGAGAATAACCATGCATATAAACCAAGCTTTAAAATACCATCTTTGAAACACTTAAAATATGTTTGTAAAGAGCGAGAGAAAACCACCATATGAGATTGGCCTAACTTCCTATTTCTCTTAAGATTTCTGAGTTTAAGTGTTCCCTTCCCCCATTCTCAGACTGACTTCTGACCACTTGTATATGATGTTGTGAGTCTATGAATCTTGCTCTGTGCAATGGGAAAGCTCAGAAGAGACCACATCAGTATGGTCACTTTTAAACTGTCATTGGTGTTTATAATTATTATGATATTCTTTGGCAGTATTAGGGTTTGGACTCAGGGAGTTGCTATTGACAGGCAGGTGCTCTACCATCTGAGCTATGCATTAGCTGTTTTTCAGATAGGGTCTTCATTTTTGTCTGAGTCTGAACTTGGACTACAGTCTTCTCACTTTTGTTTTTCATGTAAGTAGGATTATAGAGTGAACTATAGTGATGCTTGTTATTTTAATTTTTTATTTTTCTTTCATGTGGTTATAAAAAGTACATTAAAAAGGCTGTTGGTCCCCCATGGTTCACACCTGGAACCATAGCCATTTGTAAGGCAGAGATCTGAGGCTCAAGGTTAAAGTCAGCCCTGGTAGGAAAGTCTGTGAGACTTCTATCTCCAATTAACCCCCAGAAAACCAGAAGTAGAAGTGTGGTTCAAAGTGGTAGAACACTAGCCTTTAGTGAAAGAGCTCAGAGACAGTGCCCAGGCCCTGAGTTTAAGCCCCAAGACTGACACAAAAGAAAAGAGATTTAGGTGTCAAACAATGGTGGTTAGCTAAAGTGGAACAAAGAGGTCAGGCAGTTTGAAGAATTGGAGAAGTTATAAAAAAGAAAGGGCTCTTGGTCCTCCATCAAGAAAGGGAATAGCCTTTGACCATCACAGAATCCCCCGATTCACCCAATGTCATCAGCGACAGACATTGAGCACTAAGGAAGGGCCTCTGAGTCACAAGCGCTTAATCCAGTGAGGATATTCTGGAGTGGGAAACTTGCAAGTATTCAGAGTCCCTGTCAAGCCTGTTAGGGGTGGATTTGCATTTTAGTTAGGAAATTGTTGGGCCAGCCCAGTTTTAGGCTGCTCTGCTTCCTCTTGTGGGACAGTAAGCCCTATAAAGAGTCCTCTGACACTTGATTTTGCATTCTTGGTATTCAAGTCTACTACTTTGGAGAGCTTGGTGAGTCTTGTTTTTTGACTCTGTCTGTCTGTCTGTCTGTCTCATTACTAGGTGTTAAATATCCTCTGAAGGTGGCAAATTTGGTAGGTCCAAATTATAATCATTGGATGGATGTCCTTTTGTTGATGGAAATTCAGGAATGAAGAACTGGATTTGGATTGGTTTTCTCTTGCTTGTTACAAAGCATGGTATTCCATGAATCAAAAAAAGACCCAAAGAATTGAAAAGGAAATTTGTTTTCCATTTTCCACAATTTTGTATTTCTTTCAGTCTTCTTTCTTTCTCTCTCTTTCCTTCCTTCCTTCTTTCTTCCTTTCCTTCTTTTGTCCCTCCCTCCCTCCCTCCATCTCTCCTCCCTTCCTTCCTTTCTTCCTTCTTTCCTTCCTTCCTTCCTTCCTTCCTTCCTTCCTTCCTTCCTTCCTTCCTTCCTTCCTTCCTTCCTTCCTTTCTTCCTTCCTTCCTTCTTTCCTTCCTTTTTGCGCTCTCTCTCTCTCTCTTCTCTTTTTTTCTTAGCTTCTTTGCTGAACACTAATGTTCTACCACTTAAGCCTCAGCTCCTCTTCTGTTTTTTTTTTTTTTTTTTGGTATTAATTGAAGAGTCTTATAGGTTTTCCTGCTCAGGCTCTTTTTGAACCATAATCCTTAGATATCAGCCTTCTGAGTAGCTAGGATTGTAAGTGTGAGCCACCTGTGCCCAGCTTCAAAGGCTTATTACTTAAGCAAGTGGGAGACTCTTGAATTATTGTACAGAAACCCTTTTTTTCATTGCTCAATCCATCAACTGGGACTTTAGAATGGTAGTAGGAATTGCTTATTATGGCAGTAGATATTTGCCTAATATTTCTGAACTTGTGATCATTTTTCTTGAAGATATTTTTCCTATAAAATAACTTTACTTGGCTATTTGGAACAGAGAAATTTTATTTGGAACAGAGATATTTTATTTGGAAAATAGCATGAGTGAACATACAGGGTATTCTGGGGTTGATGTTACAAATAGTTAAAATGGAAATGAGAATCAGAAAAGTGATTTAAAAAAAAGGAACTGAGAGATTTAACTATTTTCTTGGAAAAAGAGTAATATCCCCTGCTATTCTATAAGCTGTGGCATCTTACTCTATGGGAGTCTCTTACTGTAAACATTGTGATGATTTTTTTTCAGATTCAGACACTCCAGAAGAATGTCTTATCAACAGCAGCAGTGCAAGCAGCCCTGCCAGCCTCCTCCTGTGTGTCTGCCCCCAAAGTGCCCTGAGCCATGCCCACCCCCAAAGTGCCCTGAGCCGTGCCTACCTCCAAAGTGCCCTGAGCCGTGCCTACCCCCAAAGTGCCCTGAGCCATGCCCACCTCAGCAGTGCCAGCAGAAATGCCCTCCCGTGCAACCTCCCACACCCTGGCAGCCAGAGTGCCCACCCAAGAGCAAGTGATGGCTTCAGGATTCATCAGGATTATGTAAAGATAAGGGAAACTGGTCTACCTGCTTCCATGGCAACCTCTCCATCTTCTCTTCAAAGCCTATTCTGGATACAGAACAACCTGCTTCATTCCCTGTTTATCCTGTAACCTGCCTGTGATGATTCCTGACAATGAGAGGCTGTCATGCTGCCACTGTCCAGGAGGTGGCTGAACAAGGCCCATCCTCAGCAGAGCCAGCATTTCAGGCCTTCAGAAGGAAGAGCAGAAGCTGTCTTGCTGGTGCTATCAGAGGATGTCTCTCAAGTCTGCATGTCACCTGGGCAGGAATTTCCACCACCTGGGTATCTGTAACTGTTCTTTCAGAAACTGAATAAAGTGCATTCCCTGATGATGGCATAAATGTTTTCCTTCATTTATTAGCAACATCTTATTACGTTGTTGTATTTCTCTGTTCCTTTGGCCCCTTTGATCTCTAGGTCTGACTTCCAAGGTTAGAATTGTCTAGAGTTGTCTTAATTTTAGGTCATATGAGAGATTTTTTTTATTATTTTATATTATTATCCTTAATTAATGTTTGTTTTGAGCAACAACTTTTCTTTTTATTGTGAAAATACTATACAGAGGGGTTACAATTACATGGGCAAGATAATGAGTACATTTCTTCTCAAGCACTGTTGCCTCCTCCTTTGTTTCCTCTTCCCATTCCTTCCAATTTTCCCCAGCCCCCCTCCCCCCCACCAAAGTTGTAAAGTTCATTTTTCGACATAATGACTTGTACATCTCATTGTTGCAATGGGTCCACCTGGATCCCTATTTAAACCATTTGTTTTTTCCCTTCCCATACCCAAATTATACCAACATCAAATACAGTGAAAGCAGGGGTTATACTGTGGGGGAGGGACATACAAAGCAACAAAGAAATCATCTTTACATGAAAGAAAAAAACATTTGAATCTCGGGGTTCATTTTACTTAACATCAACTTATCTGAACTTTTCTGCTTGTCTTAGACATATACTGGTTATTGCAAATAAGGGAAACCATGGGACCTATGTTTCTTTGGGCCTGACTTACTTTACTTAATAGAATTTTTTCCAAGTCTTTCCATTTCCTAACAAATGGGGCAATGTCTTTCCTTCTGATGGAGGCATAGAATTCCATTGTGTATATATACCACATTTTCTTGATCCATTCATCTACTGAGGGGCATCTGGGTTGGTTCCATATCTAAGCTATGGTAAATAATGCTGCAATAAACATAGTTGTGCTGGTAGCTTTAGTATGGTCTTGTTTGTGATCATTTGGGTAAATGTCCAAAAGTGGGATTGCTGGGTCATAGGGGAGTTCTATGTGGAGTCTTTTGAGAAACCTGCTTACTACTACTCTGCAAAGTGGTTGAACAAGTTTACACTCCCACCACCAATGCAGTAGGGTTCCCTTCTGTTCACATACCCTCCAGCAACTGTTGTTATTAGAGTTCTGGATTATAGCCATCCTAACTGGGATGAGGTGTTATCTCAATGTTGTTTTGATTTGCATTTCTTTTATGGCTAGGGAGGTTGAGCAAAATTTCTTCATGTGTCTATTGGCCATCCTTCTTTCCTCTTCAGAGAAGTTTCTCTTTAAGTCTTTAGCTCACTTATATATTGAGCAGTTGTTTCTTTGAGGATTTGTTGTTGGGGGATTTAATTTTTTGAGTTCCAGGTATATTTTAGATATGAGACCCTTGTCTGTTATATGGCTAGTGAAGATCTTCTCCCAATCCGTGGGCTTCCTATTGATCTTGCTAGCTATGTCCTTTGCCATGCAGAAGCTCTGCAATTTTATGCAATCCCATTTGTCCAACCTTCCCTTGATTTGTTGTTTCTGGGTCTCTATTAAGAAAATTTCGGCCTGTGCCAAGGAGACCTAGGGTTTCTCCTATTCCATACTATAATGTTTTCAGAGTGTCTGCATTGACTCCAAGTTCTTTGATCTATTTGGAGTTTTCTGCATTGACTCCAAGTTCTTTGATCTATTTGGAGTTGATTCTGGTGCAGGGTGATATATAAGGATCTAGCTTTAGTTTTCTACAAGTGATTTACCAATTTTGCCAGCACCATTTACTGAAGAGGCTGTCTTTCTTCCATTCCATTTTTTTAGCTCCCTTATTGAATATTAGGTGGCTATAGATCTGTGGGTTCATTTCTGGGTTTTCAATTCTATTCCATTGGTCCTGAGGTCTGTTCTTGTGCCAGTACCATTGGTCCTGAGGTCTGTTCTTGTGCCAGTACTAAGCTGTTTAGATTACTATGGCTTTGTAGTAGAGTTTCAAATTTGGTATTGATATTCCTCCAGCACTGTTCTTTCTATTAAGGGTCGTTTTTGCTATTTGGGGTCTTTTATTGTTCCATATGAATTTTTGGATTGCTTCTTCTATTTTCTTGAGAAATGAGGTTAGAATATTGATAGGTATCGCATTGAATTTGTAGATTGCCTTGGGAAGTATTGCCATTTTCACGATGTTGATCCTTGCTACCCAGGAGCATGGGAGGTTTTTCCAATTTCTAAGTTCTGTTTTGATTTCCTTTTTCAGGTTTTTAAAGTTTTCATCATAGAGGTTCTTCACTTCTTTGATTAAGTTAATTCGTAGGTATTTTCTTTTTGTGGGGCTATTAAAAAAGGAGTTGCTTTCCTGATTTCAGACCTGCTTTTCTCATTGTTGGCATACAGAAAAGCCGTTGATTTTTGAGGATTAATTTTATACCCTGCTACTTTGCCAAAGTTTTGAATCAGCTTGAGTAATTTGAGAGTGGAGTCCCTGGGATTCTTTAAATACAAGATCATATCATCTACAAAGAAGGAGAGCTTTACTTCATCTTTCCCTATTTGGATCCCTTTTATGTTTGCCTCTTGTCTTATTGCTGTAGCTAGGCATTCTAATATTAAACTGAAGAGAAGTGGAGAGAGTGGACATCCTTGTCAGTTTCCTGAGTGAAGAGGAAATGGTTTTAGGTTTTCACCATTAAGTGTAATGCTGGCTGTAGGTTTGTCGTATACAGCCTTTATTGTATTGAGGAATGTTCCCTGGATTCCTAGTTTTTCCAGAGCCTTCATCATAAAGGGTTGTTGGATCTTGTCAAATGCTTTTTCTGCATCTATTGAGATAACCATGTGGTTCTTATCTTTGCTCTTGTTGATGTGATGCATTATATTATTTGATTTGCGTATATTGAAACAGCTTTGCGTCCCAGAAATGAATCCTGTTTGATCGTGGTGTATGATTTTTTGGATGAATTGTTGAAGTTTATTGGCTAAAATTTTGTTGATAAGTTTTGCATCAATGTTCATCAAAGAAATGGGTCTATAGTTCTCTTTCTTCGATAAGTCCCTGCCTGGTTTTGGGATGAGGGTTATGATGGCTTCATAGAATGAGTTCGGTAGTGAACTTTCTCTTTCAATTTCATTGAAGATTTGGAGGAGTATTGGTGTGAGCTCTGCTTTGAAGACCTTGTAGAATTCCACTGTAAGTCCATCTGGTCCTGGGCTTTTCTTAGATTGGAGGTCTCTTATTGCTATTTCTATTTCAGTGCTTGATATGGGCCTGTTAAGATTGTTTAACTCATCTTGGTTTAGTTTCAGCATGTCAATATTTGCTAGGAAAAGGTCCATTTCTGCCAAGTTCTAAAACTTATTAGTGTAACGTTTTGAGAAGTATTCCCTTATAATGTTCTGAATCTTGGTTGTTTCTGTGGTGATGTTTCCATTCTCATCTCTGAGTTTATTTATTTGGGTGTGTTCTCTTGTTTTTCTGGTAAGATTTTCTAAGAGTCTGTCAATTTTGTTAATTGTTTTGAAGAACCAACTCTTTGTTTTGTTGATTCTTTCTATTTTTTTGATTCTAAGTCATTTAATTATGATTTAATTTTAATTATTTCATTCCATCTACTGGATTAGGGTTTATCTTGCTGCTCTTTTTCAAGGATATTCAGATGTCTCATTAAATTGTTGGTTTCAGATCTCTCCAATTTGTTGATGTAGTTACTTAGAGCTATACACTTGCCTCTTAGTACTGCCTTTGCTGTGTCCCAGAGGAGCTGGTAATTTTTGTGTTTGTTTTTGTTAAATATCATCAACAGTTGAATTTCCTTTCTAATCTCTTCCATGACCCACTGGTGATTCAACAGTGTGCTGTTCAGCCTCCATGTATTACAGGACTGTCTTTGGTGGCTTTTGACATTGAGTTCTAATTTTATACCCTTGTGATCTGAGAGAATGCAAGGTACAACTTCAATGTTTCTAAATTTGGACAAGTTAGCTTTGTGACCTAAAATGTGGTCTATTTTGGAAAATGTTCCTTGTGCTGCTGAGAAAAACATGTATTCTGATGCTGCTGGTAGATGTCTGTTAAATCTAGTTGATCTATGCAGTTGTTTAGATCTGCAGTTTCTTTGTTGAGTTTTTGCCAAGTTGATCTATCTAGTGGGAATAGTGGTGTGTTAAAGTCCCCAACAATTAATGTCTTTGGATCTATGTGAGCTTTGAGGGAAAGTACTGTTTCTTGAATAAATTTGGGTGCTCCATTGTTTGATGAAACGATATTTAGAATTGTAATACCCTCCTGAAGGAGAGATCCCTTAATTAGTATGTAGCGACCTTCTTTTTCTCTTCTCATTAGTTTTAATTTGAAGTCTCTTTTATCTGACTCACGCCCATTTATGGGGGACATTTGCTTGGTAGATTTTGTTCCAGCCTTTCACTTTGAAAATGTGTGTGTGTGTGTGTTTTTTTTTTTTTGGGTCCAGTCGTGGGGCCTGAACTCTGGGCCTGGGTGCTGTCCCTCAGCTCTTCAGCTCAAGGCTAGCGCTCTACCATTTGAGCCACAGCGCCACTTCCGGCTTTTTTCTTTTTGCTTATGTGGTGCTGAAGAATCGAACCCAGGGCCTCATGCATGCAAGGCAAGAGCTCTACCACTGAGCCACCTTCCCAGCCCCTCAAAATGTGTTTGTTTTTATGGAGAAGATGTGACTCCTGAAGGTGGATAGAAGGATCTTGCTTTTTAATCCAACTAGAAAGTCTGTGTCGCTTAATTGGAAAGTGAAGTCCGTTAATGTTGAGTTAGGACTTCGAGGTGTTTGGGAATTCCTGCCATGTTATCCACCTTCTTGGGGGCTGCAGCAACTGGGTTCTTCCTATGGTTCTTGGATTCTCAGTTTGGGTGTGGTTTCTTGGCCTTTATGGTGGTCTTGTTGGTTTTCTATGTGTAGAATATCTTTAAGTATCTTTTGTAGGGCTGGTTTGGTGGAGATACGTTGTTTTAGTTTTTCTTTGCTATGGAAGCATTTTATTTGACCTTTGGTTATGAAGGAGAGTTTAGCTGGGTACAGTATTCTTGGTTGATAGTTGTTTGTCTTTAGGGCATGGCATACATCATTCCAGGCTCTTCTTGCTTCAATTGTCTCTGCTGAGAAATCTGAGGAGATTCTAATTGGTTTTCCTTTATAGGTGACTGATCTTTTCTCCTTGACAGCTTTAAGGATCTCTTCCTTGGTCTGAATTGATCCTGTGCAGATTATAATGTGATGGTGGGATGTACTGTTCTGGTCTGGTCTATTTGGAGTTCTAAAAGCTTCTGTATCTGAATAGGCCTATCTTTTTGCATGTTTGGGAAGTTCTCTGCTAGGATCCTGTTAAACAAATTTCCTAGACCATTAACTTCTGTCTCTAGGTGCTCCTCTACACCCATTATCCTCTGATTAGGCATTCTGATGGTGTCTTCCAAATGTTGAATAGATTTATCATATTTCTTGGATTTGTCTTGGATATTTGTATGTTCTTTCTCTATAATATCTAGGCTCTTCAATGCCCGAAATTCGATCTTCTGCATGGTCTAACCTACTGTCAAAACTTTCTACTTTGTTTTTTTTTCTTTTCCTTCTAGTTGGTCAGCTTTGATGGCTTCAAAATCTTTGTTGGAGCTTTGTTTTAGATCTTGTATGAACTTCTTTACTTCCTTAATTTGGTATTCAGTGTTTATTCTCAAATCACTTAGGTTATTGGTTAATGTTTCCTTGTACTCCCATTCCTTCTGTCGGGCTCCATTCAGCATTCCCTTTGTGGTCTCCTTGAATTCTTTCAGCTGTCTCTTTGTGGATTCCATGAATGCCTCTATTGATCTTTTTCTGTTCTCATCTCACTCTGGTAATTCCTGTATTACTCTTTGATTAGCTTCCTCACGTTCATGCAATTCCTATAGTTCTCTTTGACTGTTCTCAGCCTGCTCATGCATTTCCTGTGTTTCTCTTTGTCTTTTCTCAGCCTGCTCATGCATGTCCTGTCTTTCTCTTTGACTATTATTAACCTGCTCATGCAATTCCTGTATCAATCTTTGTGTAGCTTCCTCACGCTCACAATATTCTTGTATTAATCTTTGGCTTGCCTCCTCTCTCTCCCTATCACACTCACACTGAGTCCTTTTCAGGTTTTCAATCTTTTCATTTACCATGTTTACCAGTAGTGTTTGTAGAGCTTTTGGGGAACTCTCCTCTGGATTATTCATTAACTGTTCTGTCATCTGATTATCATGAGTGGGAGTTGAGATACCCAGACTTGCCATTTTTCTTGTGTTTTTCCAGCTTGTTCTGCCCATTTGGTATGAAAGTAACACCAATTTTGTGCTAGAACACTATTTTAAGGCAAGCATCAACCAAAGTCCTGTAGTTGCACAGTCAAAATGGCTGCAGATACAACAATCTAGTTCAACAGATACAATCTACTCAACATCAAACAACTATGGATTAATGGGCTAAGAATAGCAAAGAAGAATTTAGCAAGCCAGAAATTATTAGGTTTAGGGAGAAATGTGGGGAAAAATAGGATTAGAGGGATGAGGAGAAGTAAAAGAGTAAATTTAACCAAGTCCTAATCTCAGAGAGGGAAATAGATTGGTTAGAATGATAGGAGAGAGATTTAAAAAAAAAACAAGGAAAAATGGAAAACAAAAATTTAAATTTAAAAAGTGAAACACTTAAAAATTTTACGTAAATTTAAAGTAATGATATTGAGAGAAGGATAGGATGAGAGGAGGCGTGGGATAGAAAGGAGACATGAAAAACTAAACAATAAAAATTCTTAAAATTAGTTATTTGAAAATTATATAGGTATATAGAGATAATTCTGCTATTAAAGAATTTAAGCCTAAGAGGTTGTGAATTGAGTAATAAATTTCTGGATTAAGTGTGTACACAATGGGGTAAAAGGTCTAATAATCAACGATGGGTATATATCTGGGGATGAGCAGAATAGCAATTAAGTCATGCAAAAAAGAAAGAAAGAAAAAAATGAAAAGAATAAAAAAAAGACTAAAAGATCAGAAGAGAGAAACACACACACACAGACACACATACACACACACATCACCTAAAATAAAAATTATGAGAAGAAAAAAAGATTAATAGAAAACAATTTTTTAATTAAAAATTTAAAAATGTACAAAAAAGGGTTCTGTTGTTTTTTTGGGGGGGGGCAGGGGGAAAATGGGAAGATCCTCTATCTCCCCTGTGTCTGTAACCAATCTCTTGATGAAATCTCTGGTCTGCTTGGGGTATTTGGTTGTCCTGTGGCTTGATTGGTTTCTTAAGTCAGTTTGTTTGAGCAGGCAGAAAAATGCTCTGCTTTACCCAGGATTTTGTGATCCTCCTCCCAGGCTAGTTCAGTGGGAAGGAGATCTGCTTTGAATATCACAAAAGAGGGAGATAGCTGTTACCTCTAGCTTGGAGATGCTGTGATGAGGCTTGGTTCTGGGTAGGGCTGAGGCCTTTCAGCAGACAGTAGCTTTTCCCTAAGGAGCTAGCTCCTGAGACATTCACAGAGCCCAGAATGGAGCCATTCTCAAGGTTTATGTTTACTGAATTTCAATTGATTTTCTAGGTTGCTGTAGGAAGGGGCAATCTCTGGCTCTGTTTACTCAATGAAGAAAGTCACTTCTCTGGGGGCAGAGCTTTCTCTGGGGGCAGAGCTTTCTCGACTGGGCTGGGTGACTTTCCCCTGGGTGGAGCTGAGCCTGGCAGGTCAGGTCAGGTTCCTGTGACCTGCTAAATGACTTTTTTGTTTTCTTCCAAGGCCTGAGTTGGAACTAGCTGCTCAGCCAGGCCTTTGTCAATATCAAAGATGGAGATCTCTGGTGGTAGGGGAGGGGCAGCCTTCCCTCCTCTGTTCCCTGAGAAGGAGTGAGGATGTCAGGGTTCTACTCATGCCAGAGTCTTGGTTCCTGGGCCATCTCTGGTTTGCGATCAGCAGGATGAAGACATCTGCATCTTGTCAGTTCTTGCTGGTGTTGAGAAGAATCTGCTTAACCACTGTGTCTGGTGCCTTTGTCCTGGACTCTCTGGTTGTAGGTATGGCAGCTACAGCTGCCGCCACAGCCGCCACAGCCTCGGCTACCGTTAAGTGCTCAGATCTGTCTCCTTGCCTGGATTTTCCCTCTCTGGATAAACTCTCTGTACTGTGATGGCACACTTGGTGTGATTCTCTGGCTTAGGACTGTTCACTGGAGCACTAAAACTGCTTTCTATGTGAGAACTTGTTTAGCCTCCAGCTTCTCCTCTGCCATCTTCCTCTGAACTCTTGAGCAATAACTTTTCTAACACTTAGAACATCAATCTATCTGCTACTAAGTTGGAAAACTAATATTTACATCAAAACATACATTTGATGTAACGTTGAATGTGTATGTGTGTGTGTGTGTGTGTGTGTGTGTGTGTGTGTGTGTGGTGCAATAGCTGAACCTAAATAGTATGGTAGATGGTATATTATTAACAGGATCAAATAATCATTTCTTCTTCTTCCTCTTCCTCCTCCTCCTCTTCCTCCTCCTCCTCCTCTTCTTCAACACAATTTCTTCAGCAAGAAAGTTGCTTGGATATGTACTTGGATATACAGGATAAGAAATAAGATCTTAAAACTTTCCTACATTTATATTCTGTTCTTATTTGTTTTATAATTTACCTCATTTTGTAAGTAATATTGGAGACTAAGAGCTTCTGAGAATTCATCCTATGTCCTATGTAAAATTATGTCAGCCTTAAAATATAGGTAGTCCAGTTTAGAAGAAAGTGTGTGTGTGTGTGTGTGTGTGTGTGTGTGCACTGTATGTGTATGTGTGTTTCTAAGACATGAAATTGCCTTCTATCTACCTTTGTCAGTTCCTGGCTCTAATAAGATTCAATGTGCCATCATTATTGTTCTCATCTGAAATTACTTTTTACAATGTCAGAGACCACATTTTAAAAATCTCCAAGAGTTGATATCCTAGCACACATGCCTGTATTCCTTACCCCAGAAGCAGACATAGAAGGACAATGACCTGGGGCTGGCCTGGACTAAAGCTAAAGAGCCTACTTACAAAACAAAATAACAACCAAAGACAGAGGTCATGGCTCAAGTGGTAGAGTGTTAAGCCTAACTAATAAGAGAGCCTACACTGAATCCCAAGTACTGCCAAAAATATTTGGAATTTTCAATGTTGATTTATTGAAATCAGAAGAAAATGAAATTTCATGAAAAGCTTATCTTTTTATTTTCATTTTTCATGTACTATTTATATAATAGGATTTCACAATACACATGTATACTTCGATTAGATTAGCTCCATTCTCCATTCTGGCCCTTTTCCCATCTCACCTCATACTGATTTTTCAACTTCTAGTTGGTGTCAATATGCCATCTTCATATATATATACACAATATATGTTGATATAATTGACTCCCACAATTCTCCTGCTTTTCTCCTCTCCCCTTATCCTAAACAGTACAACAATTACATTCATGTTATATACAAAATACATGTTATGTAAAAAATATACATACATATATTTTAGGTCTAGATTCTAAATATCTATCTATCTATCTATCTATATGGTGAGAGAAAGCCGGTTGTGGGGTCTGAACTCTGGGCCTGGGCTCTGTCCTTCAGCTCTTCAGCTCAAGGCTAACGCTCTACCACTTGAGCCACAGCATCACTTCTGGGTTTTCTGCTTATGTGGTGCTGAGGAATCGAACCCATGGCCTCATGCATGCAAGGCAAGCACTCTACCACTGAGCCACCCCAGCCCTTGTATAACTTTCTGGAAAAATGCATTATTGTTATCTACAATAACTCTACCATTCAACAGAATACCAGAACTGTGCCGCGGACCGGGTTCTGTCGGGACGACGGAGGACACCTAGAGGAGAAACCTGGAATAGGATGGGGAGATGGCAAACAGACAACTCACACACAAGAGGAGTGGATGCTGAGTGCTGAGTGCTGAGTGCTGAGTGCTGAGTGCTGAGTGCTGAGTGCGATTTAATGCAGAGGATAACAAACTTTTATAGCAAAAGTCTCCATAAGAAAGGGCAAAAGGTTACATAATCTTGCTGCAGGGCTTCATTCTTGGGTGGTCACCAGCTGGTCGCCTGATAGGCACTTGTTTCCGGCTTATCTCTAAGAAATATAATGGGTTTCGATGTTTTGTCATCAACTAACCATTACCTTATTTCTATAGAGGCCTTAACTGTCCCATAAGATCTTTCCTGTTCCTTCTTTAATAGTAAGGTCACGGAGGCCTAGATCTAGCTAGTCTCTTAGTAAATGAAAGAGAGTAACAGGAAGTTCTTTCTCCTAAGTAGTTACCTCAGCAATTGCCATAGATTCTTTCTGTTCTAGCTGAGCCTACAGCTTCTTGTAAATCCCTTACAAACAATTCCTTCTGCTGAAGTGACTTCATGAAACCCCCAATACTTTTATATTTACTTATGACTTGTCTACTAGCCTCCATAAGAGGGGTTTCAGGGTAGCACTTAACTCTGGTGAGTTAGTCATATTTTTAAGACACTCATCAGATATTGGAGTCGTCAACACTCTTAAGAAAGAGCTTTGAATAAGGGAACGTTGACAATGAGTAAGTACAAAGAGCAGTAGAAACAGTAAAAGATTAATAGGCACTCTTATACAGTGAAGAAAAGAAAGGCAGAAACACATCTTTCCCATGGGTTTGCCAGCCTTTCCAGGAGTAGGCCTCTTAGAAGCCCTATTCTCCGAGGTAGACTTCGGTGAAGTCCCAAAACTTGGAGATAGGTTTCTGTAAAGCCCCATTCTCTGAGGTAGACTTCGGTGAAGTCCCAAAACTCAGAGATAGGTCTCTGAAGCCCCTTTCTTAGGTCTGATAGATGGTTTCCCATGCTAAGCAGACTCCACTGGAGTCGGCGTGGCAGAACTGAGTTTTCAATCTGACTGTTACTATTCATTGATCATCCTTTCTCTTCTCAACTCTCTTGAGTCCTGGTAATCACTAATTAGCTATCCACTTCTCTGAGATCAATATTTTACTGCAAATATGATTGAAATTGTGCAATATATTTGACTTTCTGTGTGTTTCATCCTGCTACATACCATATTTTCTTTATCTGATCATTGATGGATGAACACTCTGGTGGCCATATCATGAAAAGGAAAATTAAAAAACAAAAATCATCTGCCAAATATAACTGTTAACAAATTGTTTTGAGTTGTTCCTATTTTTTATGAATATGTTAATCAAAATCTTATCCTATTTAAGTACATTTAATTACCATTTGTGTATCATTTGTGTATCATGACATTAAATACTCTTCTAGAATATGTTATTTAATAATCTTACTCCTATCATATATATATTCTATGATTTACCCATCAGGATTATGAGAAGATGAAGTAACTAAGGCAAAGGCAGCTGCTTGACAGTGGGTCATGCCTGTAATCCCAGCTGCTCAGGAGGCTGAGAGCTGAGGATTGCAGTTTGAAGCCAACCCAGACAGGTAAATCCATGAGACTCTTATATGCAATAAACTATCAAAAAACCAGAAGTGAAATTGTGGCTCAAATGGTAGAGCACTAGCCTTGAGCCAAGAAACTAAGGGATAGTGCCTAGACTCTGAGTTCAAGCCCCACACAAAGACAGAAGGTGTAAATCCTTGGAGGTGTGCAGTTATCATTTGTTTGAACATGTCCAAAAATATTATTTGAGCACAATTCCTATTTCCTTATATTTATTTGTCACATGATTTATTGTACAATCTTGAAGTTCAGGGACTGTTTTGTTCTTAGTATGTGAGTCAGATATGAGAAAAGTGAGATAAGAATTAGAAAATATTCAAAATTTTGTTTCTTGTTTTTTTTTTTTAAATAATAGTAATGACTTATAAAAACTAGTAGAAAACCAGGAAGTAATAGCAGAATTGAACCTAGGACTATTTGATCCTTAAAAGTGAATTTCATCCAATATGTAGATAGAAAGAACTTAAAGTGTGTGTGTGTGTGTGTGTGTGTATGTTCCAGCTCTTGACTGCTCAGTCTGGGGAAGTTTTGCTTGTCAGATGACACATTTCATTTGTGACAACTCTTCAGGGAACAGATCTGCAGAAGACTCTGAGTGCTCAAGTTCACAGGGCTGATCTTATCTGAGCAGGTGATGAGCAGGCTTTGTGAGTGGGAAACACTCAGGGAGGATTCTTAAGGGCTCACTGAATTTGTGTTAGCTGACACTCAAGTCGTTTGGCAAGCTTGTTTCACCTGACCCTGTAGTGTCCTTTCTCAAATTCTGGATGGCAGAAACTAGACGTTGCTCTAAGGATTATTTATTAGTTTATTTATTGCTCTAAAGGATTTATATTTTAGAACTTATGTGAGGAAGTGGTGCTGTGGCTCAAGCGGTAGAGCACTTGCCTTGAGCTAAAGAGCACAAGGACAGCACCCAAGCCCAGAGTTCAGGCCCCACAACCGACAAAAAAAAAAAAAAAGAACTTATGTGAGTCTACAGGAAGTAGCAAGTTACATTTGGTTAAGTCCTTTTGCTTCCCTTTTGGCACATAGTAATGTGCAATAGTTTCTCTGAACCATCTAGTGATGACAATACTTTTAGTCCTTTGGCCTTTAGATGCTAAGGTAATGATCCTATTATAGTAGGGTCATAGACTTGTTATTTTGGACCTATGCCCTTCCTGTACTGTAAGGGTAGGTTACGGGAACCTACCCTGCCTTGCTGAGAGGGTGTGATTCTGGTTGACTTGGTGTTCTTGTGCTTTCTGTAGCAGAGCTGGTATTAGCTTCAGGGATTTTTTGAGTCTTTTTCTCTTCCATCTCTTCTTCCTCATTGTCTTCTTCTTAGTATTTAATTTGCAAAGCTACATTCTTAGATAGCTTCCTGGTTATTTGGCCAAGATGAAGAGACTCTAGCAGTGTCATTTTAAATGTTTTATAGACAATTTTTAGCCATGCCTACAGACTGAGGGAAGAAATAAAGGTGATGTTAAAGGACTCCCCACCAAATGCACTGATAATATACATCTTGAGTGAGCAAGACCAAGCTGTGCCAAATCTTCCAATTTGTTCTATTGTTGTAAGAGGATAAGGCAGTATGGGGAGATGGGTGGAGGACCTGTGGAGAAGACAGTTTTGATATGCATACAAGTAAATTCAAAACGTACAATTATTCAGCGACTCAAAATCTGTATGGAATTGGATTGAAAGAGTACAATGATACAGTTTTCTCTAAAATATGATCCCCCCTCTAGATTTCAGAGTATTAATGTTCTGGCCCCTTTCCCTCCTCAAACTATGTTAAATTATTTGCATATCATGGCATAAATTTATGCATTGTGCTCTAGACTGTAAGCACATCACAGGGGACCGCATCAGGAAATACATTTTGAATGAATGCTTGTCATTACTTTTTTGTTCATCTCTTTATTTCCTTAAAGTGTTTTTCAAGAGTTCTTTTTCTTTCTTTTTTTTTATTGTGAAAATACCATACAGAAGGGTTACAATTACATGGGTATGTTAATGAGTACATTTCATATCAAGCATTGTTGCCTCCTCCTTTGTTTTCCCTTACCATCCCTTCCCATCTCCCCCGCCCATACCCCCCATCTCTCACCCCCCCCTCCACCCAAGTTCTTTTTCTTAAATGAAAGAATGCAAATAAAAATCCTGGAAGGAAATGAGGGGGAAAAATAAGATCAGAGGAAACTGGATCCTATTTTGAAATAAAAATCTGTTTGGTGAGAGAATCACCTTGTCCAATGGCAAAACAGAGAGCTGCAAAGAGGCCGAGAACACAGATCAAATCTATGTCTATGTGTGAAAAGAGCTGGAGGTGAACATCTGAACAACATCAAGAGGTGGCTCAGCTCCTTTAGCACCACATAGAGAGGCATATATTATTTACAGAGAAAGATTCAACCTTAGGGAGAGAACTACCCTACCTGTGCTCACAGGTCTTGTCAATGATGGAAATGGGACTAGACTACAGGTCTTTTCTTGTATCTGATTTGTGCTTTCTTCTAGAATACTGGTAAATAGTAGGAGGAAATTAGAGAAGAAAATAAATGGGTGCAGCTACCACACAAAAGCCATCAAGGAAGGTAGAGCAAAGGTGTTAAATTGGAATCAAATTCAGAGAAACTTGAAGGGAAAAAGGAGATTTTTGTCTTCCATGAAGAAAGATAGCCTTGGAACACCAGTTAGAGCATCCTCCCACTGCCACTAGTGACTAAAACTGAACACTAAGGAAGGACCCCTGAGTCACAAGCACTTAATCCAATGAGGATATCCTGGAACAGGAAATTTCCCATTTTTCAGAGCCTCTGTCAAGCCAGTTACAGATGGATTTGCATTTTGGTTAGGAAGTTGTTGGGCCAGCCCAGTGTGAGGCAGCTCCACTTTGCCTGGGTGGGGCAGCAAGCCTTTTAAAACAGATTGTCTGATACCCGAAATGTATACTCCTGGTTCTCAGGTTTTGATCTGCTTTGGAGAAAGTGGTGAGGCTGATTTCTTGAGTTTATATCTCTTGTGTTGGTATTATGAAGGGTCCAGTTTGCTTCTGTAGACAACAAATGTTGTGGTTCAAATTATGGTAATGTATCAATAAAGTCTTAGGAATGGGGCACACAATGACTGCACATTGTTAGTGTTTATCTTTCTTGCTTGCTTTGGCTTGTGAGTTTGGCATCTCTACAGAGAAGGAAGTTCATAGGGATTTTTCACCTCAAGGACAGAACAAGCTTTTTTCTTTTACATGTCTTTTTCTTGGTCCTTTCAAAATGCATGTCTTAAGCAGCTATGTGGTTTGCTGCTGGATCAGTTTTGCTTTGTACTGTTATCAGTCTCCTGGAAATTCACAAGGTATGATTAATGAGCTTGAAATCGCTCAAAAGATTGATGGTTAATTCTGAACATGTGACAATCTTTCTTGAAGGCATTATTTTCTTGCAAATAACACCTTTTTCCTCCCAAACAGACGTGGTGAAATGGCATAGTACAGAAGGAGGGTTTCTCATGGCTGATGATAGGAATCACTAAGGTGGAAGGGAGAGGACAGAAAGCTATAAAAATGGGGCCAACAGATTGAAATCTATTTTTTAGAAAGAGAAGCCATATCTTCTCACATTCTGCAAGCTTTGGTTTCGTTTCAGTGGTGTCCCTTCTTGTTCATACTGTCATGTGATTTCTTTCAGAGTCTGAGACATAGAAAGATGTCTTATCAACAGCAGCAGTGCAAGCAGCCCTGCCAGGCTCCTACTGTGTGCCTACCCTCCAAGTGCCCTGATCCATGCCCACTCCCAAGTGCCCTGAGCCATGCCCACCTCAGCAGTGCCAGCAGAAATGCCCTCCTGTGCCACCCCCTACACCCTGGCAGCCAAAGTGCCCACCCAAGAGCAAGTGATGCCTTCAGGACTCATAAAGACTCTGAAAAGATAAAAGAAACTGGCTTACCTGCTTCCATGGCAACCTCTCCATCTTCTCTTCCAAGCCTCATCTGGCTCTGAAGAACTCTTTCCACCCTCTATCCAGTAATCTGCCTGTCAAGATTCCTGGCCTTGAGGTGCATCCTTCCTGAGGCTGCTGCACTGTCTCTATCCAGGAGGTGCAGAAGGAGGTCCATCCTCAGACAGCACTCTAGCTTTTGGAAGAAAGAGCATTAGCTGTCTCCTTGGCCTCATCTGAAGATGTCTTCCATGTCTGTGTGTCACTTGGGCAGTGCTTTCTTTCTTCTGGGCAACTGTAATTTTCCATTTCCTAAATGAAATGCAGCTGGTGGCAATTTGGCAAATGTTTTTCTTTCTTTCCAAAACCATTTGGGTAACAATGTCACCTTACAATTTTATTTATTATTTATTTAATTTAGTCCTATCTTCTCATTCCCTGGACAGGCTCTTTACCATCAGCGTTGCCTGTTTCCTGTATTATTTCAAACTCATATTAATATGTGTAACCATGAAGAGTTAGCAATAATTATCCTAAATTTTTGGTAAATTTAAACAGGCATTTATCCAACTCTTCTGAATTTTAATCTGTCCTCTAGAGGGCAGTGAGACTAAAGTTACAGTTGAATTAATATATGTTATTTGTTTGGCAGCATGCTTGACAACTATATAACATTCAATATGTGCTTGCTAATTAGCAGCAACAAATAATTATTATTTCCACCACCACCATCACCACCATGTTTCCTCCAGCAGGAAAATGGCTTGTATATAACCAGCATAGGAAATAGGATCTTCAACTTCCTATTGTTGACATCCTATTGTTTGCTAGCCAACCTCATTTTCTGTGTAATACTATAGATGTAGGTACTTTTGGAATTAGCTGAATGTCAATTTTAAGATTACACTTCTTTGAACAGAAGTAAAACCAAAAGGACTGGGAAGGTGGCGCAGGGGTAGAGCGCTTGCCTTGCATGCATGAGGCCCTGGGTTCGATTCCTCAGCACCACATAAGCAAAAAGAAAAAGAAGCTGGAATTGGCGCTGTGGCTCTAGTGGTAGAGCGCTAGCCTTGAGCTGAAGAGCTGAGGGACAGTACCCAGGCCCAGAGTTCAGGCCCCAGGACCGGACCCCCCCCCCCAAAAAAAAAAAAAAAAAAGAAGTAGTACCAAAAACAAGAAGTTTTTTTTCCCAGGTGTGAAGTTGCCTCTTTTCCCTGTGTGCCATCTTCCATATATATATATCTTTAAGTAGTTGTACAAAGGAGTTGCCAATCACCAAAGCAGTTTCTGAGTACAGTGCATCTCCATCAACATCACCCCTTTCAGCCTTCTTCTCCACCCCTCTCAACTTACTCCTTCCCTTCTTTACCTAAGTTTTAGGTTATGTATTGAATTTTAGTTTTTGCAATTTAATAAAGCAGTTTATGCCAGGTGCCGCTCATGCCTGTTGTAATCCTAGCTACTAAGGTGGCTATATCTAAGCTTCACGGTTCAAAGCCAGCCTGGGCAGAAAAGTCCGTGAGACTTTTATCTCCAATAAACCACCAGAAAACCAGAAGTTGTGCTGTGGTTCAAGTTGGTAGAGTGCCAGCCTTGAGCTGAAGATCTGAGGGACAGTACCTATGCCTGGAATTCAAGCACCACAATAGACAGACCAAAAAAAAAAAAAAAAAAGAAAGAAAAAGAAAGAAAGAAAAGAAAAAAGAGACAAAAACTCCCAGAAAACAAAGCAGTTTACGAATACAAGGCATCTTGTCACCAGTTCAACATCTTCATCCCCCACTTCATCCACCTTCTTCTTGTATTTCTCAATTCTGTGGTGTATACAGTGAATTATTATTTGCATTCTTCTTACCCCTCTTGTTCTTCTACCCCTCTCCTCTTGGTCCCCACCCTTCCCTCTCACAAGTACCCATTTCCTGGTACTGATTTTGTTGGGCTTTGACTTAGCCTTTTAAAAGAGTTACACTATTTGAGTTCTCCATAGAGTCTACTGCACTTCAGTGAATTGATTTGTAACCCCTTGCATACCAAGGGGTAGATTTATAGGCACATTCCAGCTATACAAATGAGGAAAACCATGCAACCTCTATGTTTCTGGATGGGGCTTACTTTGCTTAATTCAATTCACAAAATTCAGAGTCCTATTGTAATCTGTGTCTTTCTATTTCCTTCAGTGTCCTTCTGAAATCTGTTTCTGTAGTGTTCTTATCCAATATTTGAAAAAATAAAGGTTTTTTTCTTCTAGTTTATTTCCTTTTGGGAAGGTACTCTTACCAGTGTGCAGGCTCCTTCAAAGTGCTAATTTACTGATCAAGTGAGCTTCTGAAAGGAGACGTAGACACGACTTTTCTTGAGGTTCTAAGTATTTAAAAGGGAATATAACGTTTAATTCTGTGAAATTTAACAAAAGATATCCTTGTCTGTAAAATGGCAAGCCCTTGGAGGCAGATATGAGTCCTGTTAAGTCTCTCCAGCAGGACTTTCATCTAGCTTAGCTAGAACCGTAATCAGTGCTTTAAAAGTCATGGTATAGAATAAAGCTTCTTAGGATATGGACAACAATCATAATGGTGAGTATGCCTTTCTGACAATGTGTCTTGAAACTAGTTTATTTATTCCATGAACAAATGGAGGGGGGGGGGGTCTGTGGTAAAATACCATGAGTAAGAGAACAAGCTCATGACATAAGGTAGAAAGGAAGGGAGAAGCTGTGTGGTCTCCTCATGATATAGTTTCAAGTTCATACACAATTCTTGGGATTGAAGAGATGAACTCCTGGCTTATTAGATCCTCTCTTCTCCCCTCCTCTTCCCTCCCTTCCTTTCTCCTCCCTTCTTTTCCCCTTCCTCTTCCCCTCCCCTCCCCTCTCTTCTCCTCTCTTCCCCCCTTCTTGTCCCTTCCCCTGTCTTTTCCTCTCCCTTCCCCTCCCCCTTTCCCTTCTCCTCTTCTCTCCTTCTCTCCATCTCCTCTCTTCTCCTTTCCTTTCCTTCTTTTCTCCCCTTTCTCCCTTCTTCCCTTTCTTGTCCTCTCCCTTCCCCTCCACCATCTCTCCTCTTCCTCTCTCCTTTTTCCTCTCTCCTCTTCTCTTCCCTCTCCCATCCTTCCTCTCCTTTCCTCTTCTTTCACTTCCATTTCAATCCCCTCCCCTCTCTTCTTCTCTTCTTCCTCTTCCCATCCCTTAATCTTCTCCCCACTTCCTTCCCTTCCCCTCCTTTCTCCTTGTATTATGGTTCCAAATGTGACTATTCTCGAGAAAGTTTCATTGACTTCTAAGGAAAATATAAATTCTACAGTCGATGTCTGTTATGTTCATTTGCTCTATTTTGAAATTTAGCTCTGAAATTTAATTATTGTTTTCTCAAATGGTCTACTGTTGAAAATCAAAAGTCGACGAGGTCTAGGTGTGGAGGTTTGCATTTGAGATCTTGTTACATAGGTGAAGATAAAGAGAATTGAGCTCTGAGGTCAGTCTGGGGAAAAAGTTAGCAAGAGTTTTATAGAATCTTGATATGCAGAGACTGTTTTGTTTTAGGCATAGAACATATCATAGTAAAATGTAATTTAAAAATAAGTGAATAATTAAAAAACAACATTAAATTCTTTTGTTTTTTCCTGATATTTTTCCCATAGTAATGACTGATAATAATAATAATAATAGAAAATGTTTATAGAAATAATACAAAATCAGAAAGTAGAAGTACTAGACCGAGGTCTATTTGACTCTGAAAGATCATAATGTTAATTAAGTTCATGTGTTGTACACATAGATCATGCATAGATGAGATGGAAAGATAGACAGAAGGTACATAGGCAGATCATAGGAAAGACAGAAAATTAGATAGAAGATACAGAGACAGATCAGGCAGATACCATACAGATATTAGAAAAATTGGACTCGTGGCATGTGTATGTGTTCTGTGTCTCAGCTCTTAGAGGTTCAGTTTTCAGAAACATTCATTGTTGGGTGCCACTCTTTATCTATGAAAGCTCTTTATGCAGCTGATCTATGAAGAACTCCCAGTGTTCCCCTTACCTTCTCAGTCTGTGAAGAGCCCAGGGCTACTCTGCCTCTGGTGCTGGCAATGTCATTATTAGCAGCCTTTCTGAGTGGTGTGCATTCAGGGATAAAGCCTCAAGGTCTAACCAGAATGGATCTTTGGCTAGCTAATTCTTTGATGGCAGAAGTCAGTCATTCTTTGAGGATTTACATATTAATACTGATGGGGTACTATGGGAAGGGTAAGTGACTTAAACTGACCAAAGTCCATTTGCTTTACCCTTTGCACATTGAAATGTGTCTTTCTGAGCCAGCCAGTGATGAGACCATTTACCACTACCTGGGCTTAAGGTGCTAAGGTGATGGCTCCATTGCTTTGGGGTCATGGTTCATGGATAACTTGAGCTAAACCCTTATTGTCAGGAGCAATAGCAATTCTGGGAACCTCCTTTGCTTCACTGAGAGGGTGTGATGCTGGGTTGATTCAGTGCTCCCGAGCTTTCTGAAGCTTAACCGGTGACAGCTTCAGGGATTTTGAGGGGGAAGCCCTTCTTTTTCTTCCTCATTCTCTTCTTCTTTTTCCTTTGAATTAAAAAGCACATTCCTGGGCAGTTACCTTCATCATTTGGCCAAGAGGGGGAGGTTCCAGCAACATCATATTATATGCTTAATGCACAGCATTTAGTCATTTACACCAATTGCAGGAAGTTTTCCAAGAGATATGAAAAGGCTAGTTCATAAATGCCTTGGTAACATGTCCTGATTGACTTATATGTATAAATATAAGTGGGCAATAAGAAGATAGTGTAGTAATTGGAGGAGAGTAGAGAGATGATACAAAAGACACCAAACAATACTTTTTAACATTTATTTATTGCTATTGTAAAGGTGATGTACAGAGGAGTTACACTTATATAAGCGAGATAAAGAGCATATTTCTTTTTGAACAATATTACCCCTTCTCTCACTCTCTCTCAATTGTCCTTCCCATCTCCACCCACGAGTTGTATATCTTATTTTCAACCTAGTGTCTATTGAGGACCACTGCTACAGTTCACCCTTTTCCCTTCATTTCTATGGTCCCCTTTCCCTCCCAAAGACAGATAAACAAACAAAGAAGACAGAAGGAAATGAAAACAAAAACAGCAACAAGGAAAAAAAACTAACTTCTTGTCTCCATTGTCTGGAGTTCATTTTGATAAATCTTATTTTATATGGTCAGATGCACACAGCCATTTTGCCTTTGTGATCCTCTCTTAACATAAGCTTCTTTGGTCTCACTCTGTGTGAATGCCTAGAGACCTGTATAATTTATCATGTTCCAGAGATTTTTGCCTTAAACATTTTAAAATAACTGTCTTTCAAAACTTAAAATGCATTTAGAAAAAGCCATCCTATAGGATTGTCCCAAGTTCTAATTGCTCCCCCTTGATTTCCGTCTTCCCTCACCAAGAGTTCCAACCTGCTCTTATTTGAATATGAGGTATGAATTTTTTGGATTATGGGGAACATTACTGGTGGACCAGAGAAGTGGGGTGAATACATTTGGAATGAATACTTGCTTTTTTTCTAGTCTTACCTCATTTCTACCATGTGGTCATCACCAAGTATACCTTTATTATAAATGAAAGGTTTTTATAACAACCCCTGAGTGTCAGTGAAAGAAAACTATGTAGTATCTTTGAAAAAAAGAAAAAAACGGTTCAAACAGATCCTGAAGGAAACTTGGAGGAAGAGCATACAGAGACTAAATCCCACTCTGATATCCAAATCTACCCTGGAAGAGAAGCGCTTCTCTGAGGAAGACAGCTCAAGTGTTCTGTTCATGAAGAAAACCATGGAGGCATGGAAAGTGTTAAGTCTTGGCTCGCAGTCATCAGCACCCACTCAGAGGCTCTATCAATGACTGGAGCCAAGAGCTGATGATTTCAGGGTTATAACGACTTAACCCAATGAGGATATCCCAGAGCAGGAAATTGCGTATTTTTCAGAGTCCCTGTCAAGCCTGTTATGGATAGATTTGCATTTTGGTTAGGAAATTGTTGGGCTTGTCCAGTTTTAGGCATCTCTACTTCCCCTGGGTGGGGCAGCAAGCCCTATAAAAAGGTCCTCTGATGCATGGCTTCTACACTTCTGATCTTCCAGTCCTGATCCACTTTGGAGCACTTGGTGAGTCTTAGTTCTTGAGATCTTCTTATTTTGGCCCGAGGAAGTATTAAATTTAATCTGTTAGATGTGTGTTTGTTAGATGCAAATTCAGAGACTTCCTTTCTTCATGTGTGCTGGTTCTGATGCTTGAACTCAGGGCCTGGTCACTGTCCCTGAGGTTTTGTGCTCAAGGCTGATGATCTACCACTTAAGCCACAGTTTTACTTGCAGCTTTTGGCTGGTTTTGGGGAGATAAGATTCTCAGAGTCTTTTCTGTGTGGGCTGGCTTTGAACTACAATCTTCAGATTTTAGTCTCCTGAGTAGCTAGGATTATTGGGGTGTGCCACCACCAGTGCCTGACAAGGATATTACAATTTTAAAAAATGGAATTTAGGATTGACATACAATACTATATGTTACATTTCTCTTGCTTTTCTTTCTTAAATAGTTTAATGCCCATATAAAAATCAAATAAAGGTAAAATTTATTTGAAGAAGAGGGAAGAACTCTCTCTCTCTCTCTCTCCATATATATATATATAATCATATCATTTTGTTGTTTCTTTTTTTTTTTTGTCAGTGGTGGGCCTTGAACTCTGGGCCTGGGTGCTGTCCCTTAGCTCTTCAGGTCAAGGCTAGCACTGTACCACTTGAGCCACAGTGCCACTTCCTGTTTTCTGGTGGTTTATTGGAGATGACTTTCCTGCCCAGGCTGGCTTTGAAAAATGATCCTCACATCTCAGCCTCCTTAGTAGCTAGGATTACAGACATGAGCCACTGGTGCCCAGCTTTGCTATTTCTTTTAAAGACTTTTGTCTGAAACAGGGGAACAATCTTCCCAGGACAGCCCTTTGCATATACTTCTCTCAGCCTACTGGGACTTTCTAAGACATAAGGAGAAAGAAATTGCTAATGAGGTTACCCAGGATCCTTGAAATTTGATGTCGTCTCTTGAATGCATTATTTTCATTCAAACACTGCTTAGTGCTTTGGACCACAGATTTATTTTTTTTTTTTGCCCTGGAAAAATAGCATGATATAAGGAATGTTTTCCAATGCAGAATTAACAAGTAGTAGCCTGTGATATTCTGTAAGCTTTTTCTTCTTTCTCTAAGGGATTCCCTTCTTGTGAACACTGTCATGTGCTTTGTTTCAGATTCTGAGACTGCAGAAAGATGTCTTACCAACAGCAGCAGTGCAAGCAGCCCTGCCAGCCTCCTCCTGTGTGCCCACCCCCAAAGTGCCCAGAGCCGTGCCCACCCCCAAAGTGCCCTGAACCATGCCCACCTCCAAAGTGCCCTAAGCCATGCCCACCCCCAAAGTGCCCTGAGCCGTGCCCACCCCCAAAGTGCCCTGAACCGTTTCCACCTCAGCAGTGCCAGCAGAAATGCCCTCCCGTGCAGCCTCCCACACCCTGGCAGCCAAAGTGCCCACCCAAGAGCAAGTGATGGCTTCAGGAGTCAACAGGATCATGAAAAGACAAAGGAAACCGGATCACTTGCTTCCATGGCAACCTCCCCATCTTCTTTCAAAGCCTGTTCTGAATGCAGAAGAACTTCCTCTATCCTTTCTTCTGTAATCTGAAATCTTGTACCTTTTATCCTGGCAATGAAAGACATCTTTCCTGAGGCTGCCACTCTGTTATTGTCCAACAGGTGGCTGAGGAAAGGTCATCATCAGCATTGGCAGCCTTCCAAACCTTTGTAAAAACAGAGACTGCTCTCTGCCTGATGTCAACAGATGATGTCTTCCATGGCTGTCTGTGACCTGGGCAAAATGTCCAGCACTTGGGAGATTCTAGCTCTTCTTTCATTTCCTGAATAAAGTACATTTGTTGTTGCCAATATAAACATCTTCTTTATTTGCAATTGTACTTCATTAGAAGTACCACATTATCATTTTGATCTATTTCAATCCTTCTTCCACCCCAGTTCAGGCTCACAATCAGTGTTAATTTCTGGGGAGATCTGAAACTACATTTGAAAATTTATTGGGTTTTCAATTTGTATTCAGATTTGCAAAGTTTCTGGGACCTAGCTACTGCAGCTTTGTAAATCTGAATATGCACCCTGAAAGAGAAATGAGAATTTTGAAGGTGGGGATAAAAATGTATGTGACATGGCCAATTGTCCAACTTGTCATTACTATTACTATTATTATTAAAATTGATAAATATAAAAGTAATAAATAATAAGTAATAATAAGAGAGTTAACAATGATCATGGATGTAGTAGTATATGTGATTAATCTTTACCCTTGTGAGGTTGAGGCAGGATTAGTTCCAGACTAGCCTGGGCTATCTAGAAGCTTCTATAGCAGCATTAGCTTCATAATGAGAGGATATGGAGAGAGAGAGAGAGAAAGAGAGAGAGACAGAGAGACTGACAGAGAGACTGACAGAGAGACAGATAGAGAGAGACAGGAGAGAAACAGTGACAGAGAGACAGAGAGACAGTGAGACAGAGAGGCAGTGACAGAGAGAAAAACACATAGAGAAAGGAGAGAGAGGAGACAGGAAAAGAGAGAGAGAGAAATAAAGTAGGAAGAGGAATAAATGAAAACACACATTTTCTTTCAGGTCCTAGCCTTGAACTCACAGGACCTATGCCCTGACCTTAAGGTTTTTTGCTCAAGGTTAGCACTCTACCATACCTCACTTCTGACTTTTTGGTGGTTAATTGGAGATAAGTGTCTCATAGACTTTCCAGCTTGGGCTGGCTTTCAACCATGATCCTCAGATTTCTGTTAGCCTCCTGAGTAGCTTAGGGTTATAGGCATGAGTCACTGACACTTGGCTGAAAAAATTTAAAGAAAGAAAAAAAATTAAATAAAGTGAAAGAATGCTAAAAGTATTGTACCACATTAAAGTTGAAAAAAAAATGGCCAAGAATGGGATGTGTTTCTTCCTAGATTCCCTGACTTCTTTACAGTCTTCATGTCTGCTCTCTTGTGGTCATCTCCACTGAGACATTGTGATAGAATGTCCCAAGACTCCTTTGCTTACAGATTTCAGGTTCCCCGGGGAAGCTGAGTTTTTTTTTTTTTTAATTTTTATTTTTTTGTGAACACACTGTACAGAGGGGTTACAATTACACAATTACGTGGGTAGGTTAATGCGTACATTTCTTATCAAGCATTGCAGCCTCCTCCTTTGTTTACCCTTCACATCCCTTCCCAATCCCCCAATCCCCCCCAATCCCCCGTCTTCCCCCCTCTCCCCCCCCCCCCCGCAACTTGTACTTCTCATTGTTGCAACAGGTCCACCTGTATCCTTACACGACTTATTTTTCCCCATCTCCTCTACAAGTTATACTGACATCAAATATAGTGAAAGCAGGGGTTATACTGTGGGGGAGGGACATACAAAGCTACAAAGAGATAATCTTATAAATGCGTTAGAAACAAATGCATGAAAGGAAAAAAAACATTAAAATACATATCTAAGGGTTCATTTTCTTAGCATCACATTATCTGACCTTTTCCGCTTGACTCATACATATACTAGATATTGCAAATAAGGAAACCATGGGACCTATGTTTCTTTGGGCCTGGCTTACTTCACTTAATATAATTTTTTCCAAGTTTTTCCATTTCCTAACAAATGGGGCAATGTCATTCTTTCTGATGGAGGCATAGAATTCCATTGTGTATATATACCACATTTTCTTGATCCATTCATCTACTGAGGGGCATCTGGGTTGGTTCCATATCTTAGCTATGGTAAATAATGCTGCAATAAACATAGTTGTACTGGTAGCTTTAGTGTGGTCTTGTTTGTAAACATTTGGGTAAATGGGAAGCTGAGTTTTAAGTAATGGTTCCCCCTTCTGGCTGCTCTCTGGCTATAAATTTAAGATATGGGAATCATCAAATGGATTTAATCTCCAATTCTGGCCTGCCGTGCAGGAGGACACACTGTCACAACAAATTCCTTCCCTGGATGTGTTTTTCACCCTGGATTGCAAGACTTGCAAGAAGTGTAGCTTCTCCTGTGGTAGATATGCTGTCTGCTTGTCTGCTGCCTGGCTTACCTTGTGATCATAACTTCTGGTTCCTTTTCGTCTTTCAGAGGTAGAGTTATAGCATGGATCTTTCATGCATTTCTCTGTATCACCTTTCTGCTCTCATATGCTTTTGGCTGTCCTATTAACCCTTTCATAATTTCTGATTTTTTCCCTTCTCATCCTTGG
The DNA here is from genome assembly GCF_019054845.1 of Dipodomys spectabilis. Taxonomy (NCBI): domain Eukaryota; kingdom Metazoa; phylum Chordata; class Mammalia; order Rodentia; family Heteromyidae; genus Dipodomys; species Dipodomys spectabilis. The sequence goes on from NW_024870746.1 coordinate 7,949,918, forward strand.
AGTCACATAGAAGAAACTTAACAATCTACCAATTGTACCTAGAGTGCCTTACCATGTCTTAGCTCTTGGATATCCAAACTTATAGAAGATTTGACTCTTGGGCACTACTCTTCATCTGTGGCTACTTTTGTGTAACTGATCTATAAGGTATATTCTGTTGTGTCAGGTTTGCTTCATCAGCCTATGGAGAGTCTATGGCTGTCCTGACTTTTCTTTTCTGAGGGGAGAATTCTCAAAATATTTTAGGTAGAGTTTGAAGATACAGTCAGCCTTTGCTATTGGACTCTTTTTTCCATGTATATTTTTATTGTAAAAATACTGTACAGAGGGGTTACAGTTACATAAGTATGGTAATGAGTACATTTTCTATCAAGCATCATTACTTCCTCCTCTTTTCCCCCCTACCATCCCTTCCCTCCCCATCTCCCCAACTCCTCCCACCCCTTCTGAAATTGTAAAGTTCTTTTTCAACATTGTGTCTTGTACATCTCATTATTATAATGGGTCAATCTGTATCTTTATTTAAGCACTTTGGTTTATCCCTTACCATCCCCAAATTATAAAAAAATGTATATACAAGATGCAGGACACCGGAGTCAGATACAGTGAAAACAGGGGTTATACCTTAGGGGAAGAACAAGAGAGTTACATAGTGCATTATAAGTATGTTAAAAACAATAGAAAGAAAGGGAAAAAACCTCTTGTGTCCCTGTCTTGGGGTTCATTTCGTTTAACATAATCTTATTTGGTTACATGTACATAGCTTTTGACATTTTTTGCATGTATTAGGGAAGCCATGGGACCTATGTTTCTTTGGGCTTGGCTTACTTCACTTAGTATAATTTTTTCCAAGTCTTTCCATTTCCTAACAAATGGGGCAATGTTATTCTTTCTGATGGAGGCATAGAATTCATATATATATGCACACATAGGCCACGTTTTCTTTTTTTTTGGGTCCGGTCGTGGGGCCTGAACTCTGGGCCTGGGCACTGTCCCTCAGCTCTTCAGCTCAAGGCTAGGGCTCTACCACTTGAGCCACAGCGCCACTTCTGGCTTTTTTTTTTTCTTTTTGCTTATGTGGTGCTGAGGAATCGAACCCAGGGCCTCATGCATGCAAGGCAAGCTCTCTACCACTGAGCCACCTTCCCAGCCCCATAGGCCACGTTTTCTTGATCCATTCATCTACTGAGGGGCATCTGGGTTGGTTCCATATCTTAGCTATGATGAATAATGCTACAATAAACATGGTTTTGCTGGTTGCTTTGTTATGACCTTGCTTGTGATGGTTTGGGTAAATGCCCAAACGTGGGATTGCTGGATTGTAGGGGAGCTTTATGTGGAATCTTTTGAGGAATTGTCATACTGTTTTCCAAAGTGGTTAAACAAGTTTACACTCCCACCAACAATGAGTAGGGTTCCCTTCTGGCCACATCCCCTCTAGCATCTGTTACTACTAGAGTTCTTGATTATAGCCTTTCTAACTGGAGTGAGGTGGAATTCCAAAGTTGTCTTGATTTACATTTCTTTTATGGCTAGAGAAGATGAGCATTTTTTCATGTGTCTAATGGCCATTGTTATTTCCTCTTCAGAGAAGTCTCTCTTTAAGTCTTTTTTTTTAATTGTGAAAATACTGTACAGAGGGGTTGCAATTACATGAGCAAGGTAATGAGTACATTTCTATCAAGCATTGTTGCCTCCTCCTTTGTTTCCCTTACCCATCTCCCCTGCCCCCCTGTGCCAAAGTTGTAAAGTTCGTTTTTTGACATAAGGGCTTATACATCTCATTGCTGCAATGGGTCCACCTGTATCCTTATTTAAACAAACTTGTTTTTTCCTCCCCCCCTCAAATTATACCACCATCAAATACAGTGAAAGCAGGGGTTATACCGTGGGGTAGGGACATACAAAGCAACAAAGAAATCATCTTATAAATATGTTAAAAACAATAGGAAGAAAGAAAAAAAGCATTTGAGTCCTTATCTTGAGGTTCATTTCTCCTAACATGAACTTCTCTGACCGTTTCTGCTTGTCTCAGATATATACTAGTTACTGCAAATAAGGGACACCGTGGGACCTATGTTTCTTTGGGCCTGGCTTACTTCACTTAATGTAACTTTTTCCAAGTCTTTCCATTTCCTAACAAATGGGGCAATGTCATTCTTTCTGATGGAGGCATAGAATTCAATTTTGTATATATGCCACATTTTCTTTTTTTTTATATTGTGAAAATACCATAGAGAGGGGTTACAATTACATAGGCAAGATAATGAGTATATTTCTTATCAAGCATTATTGCCTCCACCTTTGTTTCCCCTTCCCATCCCTTCCCATTTCGAACCCCGCCCCCTTCTCCCCCTCCAAAGTTGTAAAGTTTGTTTTTCGACATAATGACTTGTACATCTCATTGTTGCAATGGATCCAACTGGATCCCTATTTAAACGATTTGTTTTTTCCCTTCCCCTACCCAAATTATACCAACATCAAATACAGTGAAAGCAGGGGTTATACCGTGGGGGAGGGACAAAAACAAAGTAACAAAGAAATCATCTTTCGCATGAAAGAAAAAACATTTGAATACTTATCTTGGGGTTCATTTTACCTAACATCAAGTTATCTGACCTTTTCTGCTTGTCTCAGACATATACTAGTTATTGCAGATAAGAGAAACTATGGAACCTATGTTTCTTTGGGCCTGGCTTACTTCACTTAATAGAATTTTTTCCAAGTCTTTCCATTTCCTAAAAAATGGGGCAATGTCATTCTTTCTGATGGAGGCATAGAATTCCATTGTGTATATAAACCACATTTTCTTGATCCATTCATCTACTGAGGGGCATCTGGGTTGGTTCCATATCTTAGTTATGGTAAATAATGCTGCAATAAACATAGTTGTGCTGGTAGCTTTAGTGTGTCTTGTTTGTGATCATTTGGGTAAATGCCCAAAAGTGGGATTGCTGGGTCATAGGAGAGCTCTATGTGGAGTCTTTTGAGAAACCTGCTTACTACTACTTTGCAAAGTGGTTGAACAAATTTACACTTCCACTAACAGTGCAGTAGGGTTCCCTTCTATCCACATCCCCTCCAGCATCTGTTGTTATTAGAGTTCTTGATTATAGCCATTCAAACTGGGGTAAGGTGGTATCTCAATGTTGTTTTGATTTGCATTTCTTTTATGGCTAGGAAGGTTGAGCATTTCTTCATATCTATTGGCCTTCCTTCTTTCCTCTTCAGTGAAGTTTCTCTTTAAGTCTTTAGCCTACTTATTTATTGGGCAGTTGTTTCTTTGAGAATTTGTTGTTGGGGGATTTAATTTTTTTAAGTTCAAGGTATATTTTAGATATGAGACCCTTGTCTGTTGTATGGCTAGTGAAGATCTTCTCCCAATCCATGGGTTTTTTATTGATCTTGCTAGCTATGTCCTTTGCCATGCAGAAGCTCTGCAATTGCATGCAATCCCATTTGTCCAACTTTTCTTTGATTTGTTGTGTTTCTGGGTCTCTATTAAGAAAATTTCGGCCTGTGCCAAGGAGACCTAGGGTTTCTCCTATTCCGTCCTGTAATGTTTTCAGGGTGTCTGCGTTGACTCCGAGGTCTTTGATCCATTTGGAGTTGATTCTGGTGCAGGGTGATATATAAGGATCTAGCTTTAGTTTTCTGCAAGTGATTAACCAATTTTGCCAGCACCATTTACTGAAGAGGCTGTCTTTCTTCCATTCTATTTTTTTTTTAGCTCTCTTATTGAAAATTAGATGGCTATAGGTCTTGTGCCAGTACCAAGCTGTTTTGATTACTATGGATTTGTAGTAGAGTTTGAAATTTGGTATTGATATTCCTCCAGCACTATTCTTTCTATTAAGGATCATTTTTGCTATTTAGGGTGTTTTATTGTTCCATATGTATTTTTGGATTTCATCTTCTATTTTCTTGAAGAATGAGGTTAGACTATTGACAGGCATCGCATTGAATTTGTAGATAGCCTTGGGAAGTATTGCCATTTTCATGATGTTGAGCCTTCCAATCCAGGAGCATGGGAGGTTTTTCCACTTCCTTAGTTCTGTTTTGATTTCCTTTTTCAAGGTTTTTACAGCTTTTATCATAGAGGTCCTTCACTTCTTTGGTTAAGTTAATTCCTATGAATTTTTTTTTTTTTTGTGGGGCTATTACGAATGGAGTTGCTCCTGATTTCAGCCACGCTTTTCTCATTATTGGCATACAGAAAAGCCATTGATTTTTGAGGGTTAATTTTATACCCTGCTTCTTTGCCAAAGTTTTGAATCAGCTTGAGTAATTTGGGAGTGGACCCCGTGGGATTCTTTAAATACAAGAACATATCATCTGCAAAGAGGGGGAGTTTTACTTCATCTTTCCTTATTTGGATCCCTTTTATGTTTGCTTCTTGTCTTATTGCTGTAGCTAGGCATTCTAATACTAAATTGAAGAGAAGTGGAGAGAGTGGGCATCCTTGTTTTGTTCCTGAGTAAAGAGGAAATGGCTTTAGTTTTTCACCATTAAGTATAATGCTGGCTGTAGGTTTGTCATATACAGCCTTTACTGTATTGAGGAATGTTCCTGGGTTCCTAGTTTTTCCAGAGCCTTCATCATAAAGGGGTGTTAGATCTTGTCAAATGCTTTTTCTACATCTATTGAGCTAACTATGTGGTTCTTATCCTTGCTCTTGTTGATGTGATGAGTTATATTAATTGATTTGTGTATATTGAACCAGCTTTGCATCCCTGAAATGAATCCTGTTTGATCGTGGTGTATGATTTTTTGGATGAATTGTTGAAGTCGATTGGCCAAAATTTTGTTGATAAGTTTTGCATCAATGTTCATCAAAGAAATGGGTCTATAGTTCTCTTTCTTTGATGAGTCCCTGCCTTTGATGGCTTCATAGAATGAGTTTGGTAGTGAACTTTCTCTTTCAATTTCATTGAAGAGTTGGAAGAATATTGTTGTGAGCGCTGCTTTGAAGGCCTTTTAGAATTCTACCATAAGTCCATCTGGTCCTGGGTTTTTTCTCTTTAAGTCTTAAGCCCACTTATTAATGGGGCAGTTATTTCTTTGAGGATTTGTTGTTGGGGGATTTAATTTTTGAGTTCTAAGTATATCTTAGATATGGGACCCTTGTTCATTTTATGACTAGTGAAGATCTTCTCCCAATCTGTGGGCTTTCTATTGATCTTGCTATCTATGTCCTTTGCCATGCAGAAGCTCTGCAGTTTCATAAAATCTAATTACTCCAACCTTTCTTTGATTTGTTGTGTTTCTGGGTCTCTATTAAGAAAATCTGGCCTGTGCCAAGGAGCCCTAGAGTTTCTCCTATTCCTTCCTGTAATGTATTCAGGGTGTCTGCTTTTACTTCGAGGTCTTTGATCCATTTGGAGTTGATTCTGATGTGGGGTGCTAAATACGGATCTAGCTTTAGTTTTCTACAGGTGTTTAATCAATTTTGCTAGCACCATTTACTGAAGAGGCTGCCTTTCTTCCATTCTACTTTTTTAGCTCACTTCTCAAAGTTTAGGTGGATATAGGTCTGTGGGTTCATTTCTGTGTCTTCAGTCCTATTCCATTGGTCCTCAGGTCTGTCCTTGTACCAGTACCAAGTTCTTTTTATTTCTATAGCTTTGTAGTAGAGTTTGAAAATTGGAATTGTTATTCCTCCAGCGCCATTCTTTCTGCTGAGAATTGTTTTTGCTATTTGGGGTCTTTTATTGTTCCATATCAATTTTGGGGTTGCTTCTTCTATTTCATTGAAGAATGCAGTTGGACTATTGATAGGTATTGCATTGGATTTGTATAACCCCTTTGGCAATGTTGCCATTTTTATGATGTTGATCCTTTCAATCCAGGAGTATGGGAGGTTTTCCCACTTCCTTAATTCTGCTTTAATTTCCTTTTTCAGGTTTTTGAAGTTTTTCGGCACTGTATTATTATCTAGCTATTTACTTCCCAAAGCCTGGATGAAAGGATTTATGTTTTGGTTCTGCTTTGAGGCTATGGGAAATAGTAAGTGACTTATTGAATAAAGTCCCTTCACTGTTCCATTTGACTGTGTGGCAGGTGTAAATAGTCCATATGAACTATCTAGTGATGCCATCATTGGTAAGCGCCTGGCCTCATTGTGCTAAAGTAATTGCTCTGTTCCAATAGTGTCATGACTAGTGGTGATCTGACTCATAATCTCTATCTTAGTGTCAGAAACAATGACAGTTCAGGGAACCTAACTTACTTCACTGACAGGATGTGAAATTGGGTTGACTCAGTAATCCTGGGATTTCCATATCATTGTTGGTGATAGTTTCAGAGATTGTGAATCTTTCATCTTCCTTGTTTCTTTTCTACATACAAATCACATGTCAGGTGCTAGTGTCTCAAGCCTATAATCCTAGCTACTGTGGAGGCAGAAATCTGAGGATTGTGATTTGAGGCCATCTTAGTCAGGAAGGTCTGTGAGACTCTTATGTCCAGGTATGAAGAAGCTGGACTTGGAGCTTTGGCTTAAGTGGCAGAGTGCTTGCCTTGAGCAAAAATGATCAGGGACAGAGCCCAGGTCCTGAGTTCAAGTCCTGGGCTGCACGCACATGTGCGCTTGTGCGCGCGCGTGGACAAATACACACACATACACACACACACTCACTCACACACACTGTGTTTATGGAGGTTTCCTTAACATTTGGTCAAGAAAAGAAGGCTCTAGGAACATCTCTGTAAATGTTTAATGTGCCATATTTAGGCAGTGCATAGATTTCGGGAAGAGTTCCAAGATATGAAAGGACTAGCCCTAAAATGCATCAGTATGGCTTGAATGATGAGATGTACCAAATGGATCACATTTCTGTGGATTTCTAGGTGTCCCTCTTGTGGGTCTGATTCAGTATAGTAGTAAGAGGACAATGTAGCAGGTAAAGTGGAGGGAAGAGCTCATGAGTGAGGGAGAATCAGCATGCATATAAACAAAGTTTTAAAATACTGTCTTTGAAGCACTTAAAATGTGTTTGGAAACAGTGAGAGTAAATCACCATACGAGATGGGCCTAACTTCCTATTTCTCTTAAGACTTCAGAGTTGAAAGGTCCCCCTCCCCGCCCCCGTCCTTCATTCTCAGATTTACTCTTGGCCATTTGTATATGATGTTGTGAGTCTATAAATCTTGTTCTGTGCAATAGAGTGGTCAGAAGAGGTCACATAGGTGTGGTCACTTTTAAATTGCCATTTTAAAAAGAATTACTATGATATTCTTTGGCAGTATTAGGGTTTGGATTCAGGGATTTGCTATTGACAGGCATTTGCTCTACCATCTGAGCTAAGCCCTAGTTATTTTTCAGATAGGGTCTTCATTTTTTGTCTAAGTCTGAGCTTGGACTACAATCCTCTCATTTGTATTTCTCATATAAGTAGGATTATAGGGTGAGCTACAGTGATGCTGGCTATTTTAATTTATTTCTATTTTTTCTTTCATGTAGTTGTAAAAAGTACATTAAAAAGGCTGCTGGGCCCCCATGGCTCACACCTGGAACCGTAGCCACTCCTAAGGCAGAGATCTGGGGCTCAAGGTTTAAGTCAGCCCAGGTAGGGAAGTCTGTGAGACTTTTTTTTTGTCAGTCATGTGGCTTGAACTCTGGACCTGGTTGTGCGGTTCCTAAGCTCTTCAGCTCAAGCTTAGCACTCTACCACTTGGTCCACAGCACCACTTACAGTTTTCTGAGTCATTTATTGGAGATAAGTCTCTTGGACTTTCCTGCCCAGGCTGGCTTTGAACCGTGATCCTCAGATCTCAGCCTCCCGAGAGGCTAGCGTTACAGGCATGAGCATTATCGGCATGGCACCCAGCTCTGTGAGACTTTCTTTTTTTGTCAGTTGTGGGGCTTGAACTGTGGGCCTGGGCACTGTCCCTCAGCTCTTCAGCTCAAGGCAAGTATTCTACCACTTAAGCCACAGCACCACATCTGGTTTTCCAGTGGTTTCATTGAGACAAGAGTTTCATGGACTTTCCTGCCTGGGCTGGCTGGCTTTGAACCACGATCCTCAGATCTCAGTCTCCTGAGTAGCCAGGATTACAGGTGTGAGCCACTGGTGCCTGCCTTTTCTGTGAGACTTTTATCTCCAATTGATCCCCAGAAAATGGAAGTGGAGGTGTGACTCAAAGTGGTAAAGCTCTATCCTTGAGTGAAATAGCTCAGAGACAGTGCCCAGGCCCTGAGTTCAAGCCCCATGACTGACAAAATAAAAGGAAAGGAAAGGAAAAAAGAATAAAAGAGAAATAGATTTGTGTGCCAAATCATGGTAGTTATCTAAAGTGAAAAAGTGGTCAGGTTTGAAGAATTGGAGAAGTTATAAGAAAGAAAGGGCTCTAGGTCTTCCATCAGAAAGCCTTTCACCATCATAGAATTCCTTGATTCTCCTACTGTCATCAGGGACAGAAACTGAGCACTAAGGAAGGGCCTCTGAGTCACAAGCGCTTAATCCAGTGAGGATATCTTGGAGTAGAAAACTTCCAACTTTTCAGAGTCCCTGTCAAGATAGTTATGGAGAGATTTGCATTTTGGTTAGGAAATCATTGGTCCAGCCCAAGGCTGGACTTCTTAGTCTGCTCTGCTTCCTTTTGTGGGACAGTAAGCCCTATAAAGAGGTCGTCTGACACTTGATTTTGCATTCTTGGTATTCAAGTCTGTACTACTTTGGAGAGCTTGGTGAGTCTCATTTTTTGACTCTGTCTGTTTGTCTGTCTGTCTGTCTCATATTATCAGATATTAAATATACTCTGAAGATGGCAACTTTGGTGGGTCCAAATTACAGTCATTGGGTGGATGTCACTTTGTTGATGGGAAATTAGGAATGAGAAATTGGATTTGGATTGGCTTTCTTTGGCTTATTACAAAGCATTAATCAGAAAAGGACCCAAAGAAATGAAATGAGAATTTGTTTTCTGTTTTCTGTAATTTTGTATTTCTTTTCTTTCTTTTTTTCTTTTTCTTTGTTTTTCTTTTGTCGGTTGTGGGGCTTGAACTATGGGCTTGGGCACTGTCCTTGCGCTCTTCAGCTCAAGGCAAGAGCTCTACTGCTTGAGCCACAGTACCACTTCCGGTTTTCTAGTGGTTTATTGGAGATAGGAGTCTCACGGTCTTTTCTGCCTGGGCTGGCTTTGAACCGCCATCCCCAGATCTCAGCCTCCTGAGTAGCTAGGATTACAGGCATGAGCCACCAGCGCCCGGCTATAATTTTGTATTTCTTTCAAAGATTTCCTCCCTCCCTCCCTCCCTCCCTCCCTCCCTTCCTTCCTTCTTTCCTTCCTTCCTTCCTTCCTTCCTTCCTTCCTTCCTTCCTTCCTTCCTTCCTTCCTTCCTTCCTTCCTTCCTTCCTTCTTTCTTCCTTCCTCCTTTCCTGTCTTTTTGTCTCTTTTTGTCTTTTGCATTCTCTGTTTCTCTTTTCTTTCTTTCTTTCCTTCTTTTTTTTCTTAGCTTCTTAGCTTAAGGCTAGTGTTCTACCATTTGAGCCTCAGCTCCACTTCTGTTTTTTTTTTTTTTTTTGGTAGTTAATTGAGGAGTAGCCAGGGTAACAAATATGAGCCACCTGTGCCCCGCTTCAAAGGCTTCTTTCTTTCTTTGTTTATTTTTTAAGGTACAAACACCTTTTAATCCACAATGATAGTCATCATTATCATAATCTACATTGTTAATGAACTTTATGACCTTTAATAATAAAACTATTTTATTTTACAACTTGAATGAGCAAGTGGGAGACTCTTGAATTAACTGTAGAACAACTCTTTTCTCCATAGCTCAGTCCATCTGCTGGGACTTTAGAATAGTAGTAGGAATTGCTTAGTGTGGTAGTGGGAATTTTCCTAATATTTCTGAACTTGTGGTCGTCTTTCTTGAAGACATTTTCCCCATGAAATAATTTTACTTGGCTATTTGGAACAGAGACATTTTATTTGGAACAGAGATATTTTATTTGGAAAATATCGTGAGTCAACAAATAGGATTTTCCATGGTTGATGTTACAAATGGCTAAAATGGAAATGAGAACCTGGAAAGTGATAAAAAAAAAAAAAAAGGAATTGTGATATTTAACTATTTTCTTGGAGAAAGAGTAATATCCCCTCCTAGTCTATAAGCTGTGGCTTCTTTCTCTATGGGAGTCTTTTACTGTGAACATTGTGATGATTCTTTTTTCAGATTCAGACACTCCAGAATGTCTTATCAACAGCAGCAGTGCAAGCAGCCCTGCCAGCCTCCTCCTGTGTGTCTGCCCCCAAAGTGCCCTGAGCCATGCTCACCCCCAAAGTGCCCTGAGCCGTGTCCACCTCCAAAGTGCCCTGAGCCGTGCCTACCCCCAAAGTGCCCTGAGCCATGCCCACCCCCAAAGTGCCCTGAGCCGTGTCCACCCCCAAAGTGTCCTGAGCCATGCCCACCTCAGCAGTGCCAGCAGAAATGCCCTCCCGTGCAACCTCCCACACCCTGGCAGCCACAGTGCCCACCCAAGATCAAGTGATGGCTTCAGGATTTATCAGAATTATGAAAAGATAAGGGAAACTGGTCTACCTGCTTCCATGGCAACCTCTCCATCTTCTCTTCAAAAGCTGTTCTTGATACAGAACAACCTGCTTCATTCCCTGTTTATCCTGTAACCTGCCTGTGATGATTCCTGACAATGAGAGGCTGTCATGCTGCCACTGTCCAGGAGGTGGCTGAACAAGGCCCATCCTCAGCAGAGCCAGCATTTCAGGCCTTCAGAAGGAAGAGCAGAAGCTGTCTTGCTGGTGCTATCAGAGGATGTCTCTCAAGTCTGCATGTCACCTGGGCAGGAATTTTGATCTCTGTCTAGTCATTGTAACTGTTCTGTTACTTCTTAAATAAAGTACTTTTTGGCAATGGTATAAGCAATGTCTTTTTCTTCTCAAAACTCATTTATTAGCAGAGCCACAATATTTTGGTTTGATTTCTCTACTTTCTGAATCCCTTATCTAGACTCTTACTGATTGTTGAATTTTTGTTCATGCCAAAGAGTCTTATTACATTGTTTCAAACTCTCATGATCACTTGTAACAATGACATGAGAACCAATTATTTAACTCCTTAGTAATTCAGTGTCTCTTATTCATATTGGAGAAAGTAGTATTTACAATACAAATTCGTCTTTAACTAAGATTGTACTGGCACATGTCATTCATTTGGTGGCATGCCTGAAATCTAATTAGCAGTCAATAAGTAGTTGTTTATTAGAACAACACATAGTTATTAGTTGCATTATTATCACTATTATCCCCAGTACCATATCTACCTCAGCAGGAATGTGCTTTGAACATAGCTAGTTTAGAAACTAAGATCTTCAACCTTTATTGTTCATTACATTCTGTTGTTTTGATCATCTAACATATTTCACTTTCCATGTAATATTGCTGAAGAAGAAAATTTGGGCCTTCTCCTGCAAGTAGGAAAACATGGCATCAAGTGATGGCAAGCTTGGGAGTTTATTAAACCTCCATGTCCAAAGGGCCGTGGGCCAAATGTGATACATGGGCCAAATATCAGGAGGGCCTCGCCCTATCTGGTTGTATACAATCAATTTGAAATCTCGTTACTTAATAATGAGTTCCTGAAGTGGAGCCATGAAGAAATTAGTTGAGCGAATTTTTCTACCTGGTGCTATAGAAGACTATAATGCTCTGGGTGAATACCCATCGGAAGACTTTATAGAAGTTTATCTTATTAAATTTATGAAGTTGCAGAGTGCAAGACTATTACAAGTCAAAGAAGAAACTGGTTCCAGAACATATGCGCAGAGATTTTAGATCAGACTTCCACTCAGATAGATCTGGATTTTGTGCAGCTTCTTTTAAGACTTCTGGGAACTCAACTCCTTGTCTTGATTTTTCTTGTGAATTGCCTTTATGTTATTTTGACTCAAAATGTACCTGTTCATCTGGGGAGCACATGGACAGACCATCAAACTCCTACAAGGATGATAGTAGCCATAATGAAACTGTGAAGGATTGTAACCACACTAACTCTTCACAGAAAGTGCCATTAAACACTTTTAAGAATCCAGGACCTTGCTTGAATGCACAAAAAGCCCTTTTCTCATCAGAGGCAGTTGACAGATTTATGCCTAAAACAACACAACTACAGGAATAGAAAAGAAGAAGAGGAGTCTAGAGGAAGATGGCAGAGGAGAAGCTGGAGGCTAAACAAGCTCTGGCATAGAAAGCAGTTTTAGTGTTTCAATGAACAGTCCTAGGCTAGAGAATCACACCAAGTATGCCATAACAGTACAGAGAGTTTGGCCAGAGAGAAAAAATTCAGGCAGCTTGGTTAAGGAAACATCTGAGCACTTGCCAGTGTCTGCCACCAATACTCCTCCAACTCTTCAATGAAATTGAAAGAGAAAGCTCACTACCGAACTCTTTCTATGAAGCCAGTGTAACCCTCATCCCCAAACCAGGCAGGGACTCATCAAAGAAAGAGAACTATACACCTATTTCTTTGATGAACATCAGTGCAAAACTTCTTAACAAAATCTTGGCCAATTGTCTTCAACAACTCATGAAAAAAATTCATTCACCACGATCAAACAGGATTCATTTCAGGGGTTCAAAGCTAGTTCAATATATGCAAAGCAATTAATATAATTCATCACATCAACAAGAGCAAGGATAAGAACCACATGATTATCTCAATAGATGCAGAAAAAGCATTTGACAAGATCCAACACCCCTTTATTATCCAGGGAGCATTCCTCAATACAATAAAGACTGTATATGAGAAACCTACAGCCAGCATTATACTTAATGGTGAAAACCTAAAGCCATTTCCTCTTAACTCAGGAATGAGACAAGGATGTCCACTCTCTCCACTTCTCTTCAATCTAGTATTAGAATGCCAAGCCACAGCAATAAGACAAGAGGCAAACATAAAAGGGATCCAAATAAGGAAAGATGAAGTAAAACTCCCCCTCTTTGCAGATGACATGATCTTGTATTTAAAGAATCCCATGGAGTCCTCTCCCAAATTACTTGAGTTGATTCAAAACTTTGGCAAAATAGCAGGGTACAAAATTAACTCTCAGAAATCAATGGTTTTTCTGTATGCCAACAATGAGAAAAGCACGGCTGAAATCAGGAAAGCAACTCCTTTTGTAATAGCCCCACAAAAAATAAAACATCTAGGAGTTAACTAAAGATTAAGTGAAGGACCTCTATGATGAAAACTTTAAAAACATGAAAAAGGAAATCAAAACAGAACTTATGAAGTAGAAAAACCTCTCATGCTCCTGGATTGGAAGGATCAACATCATGAAAATGGCAATACTTCCCAAGGCTATCTACAAATTCAGTGCGATACCTATCAAAATTCCAACCTCATTCTTCAAGGAAATAGAAGAGGCAGTCCAAAAATTCATATGGAACAATAAAAGACCCTGAATGGCAAAAATAATCCTTAACAGAAATAACAGTGCTGGAGAAATATCAATACCAAATTTCAAACTCTACTACAAAGCCATAGTAATCAAAACAGCTTGGTACTGGCACAAGAACAGACCTGGGGACCAATGGAATAGGACTGAAGACTCAGAAATGAACCCATGGACCTATAGCCACCTAAATTTTGACAAGTGAGATAAAAAATAGACTGAAGAAAGACAGCCTCTTCAGTAAATGGTGCTGGCAAAATTGGTTAATCACTTGTAGAAAACTAAAGCTAGATCCTTATATATCACCCTGCACCAGAATCAACTCCAAATGAATCAAAGACCTAGAAGTAAAAGCAGACTCCCTGAAAACATTTTAGGAAGGAATAGGAGAAACCCTCTGTCTTATTGGCACAGGCCAAATTTTCTTAATAGAGACCCAGAAACACAACAAATCAAAGAAAGATTGGGCAAATGGGATTGCATGAAACTGCAGAACTTCTATATTGCAAAGGACATAGCTAGCAAGATCAGTAGAAAGCCCACAGATTGGGAGATCTTCACTGGCCATACAATGGACAAGGGCCTCATATCTAAAATATATTTAGAACTCAAAAAATTAAATCCCCCCAAAACAAATCCTCAAAGAAACAACTACCTATTGTTTAAATAGAGATACAGGTGGAACCATTGCAACAATGAGATGTACAAGACACTATGTTGAAAAACGAACTTTACAACTTGGGAGGGGTGGAGGAGGAGGGGGTATAGTTGAGGAGGTGGGAGGGAAGGGATGGTGGGGGAAAAACCAAGGAGGAGGCAACAATGCTTGATAAGTAATGTACTCATTACCTTGCTCATTTAACCGTAACCCCTCTGTACAGTATTTTCACAATAAAAAACTTATTGAAAACACAGATGCAAGTCAAAACAACATTGAGATTCCACCTCACCCCAGTTAGAATGGCTATAATCAAGAAATCTAGTAACAACAGATGCTGGAGGGGATGTGGCCAGAAGGGAACCCTACTGCATTGTTGGTGGGAATATAATCTTGTTCAACCACTTTGGAGTTTCCTCAAAAGACTCCACATAGAGCTCCTCTATGACCCAGCAATCCCACTTTTGGGCATTTACCCAAATGATTACAAACAAGGCCATACTAAGGCTACCAGCACATCTATGTTTATCGCAGCATTATTTACCATAGCTAAGATATGGAACCAACCCAGATGCCCCCCAGTAGATGAATGGATCAAGAAAATGTGGTATACAATGGAATTCTATGCCTCCATCAGAATGACATTGCCCCATTTGTTAGGAAATGGAAAGACTTGGAAAAATTTATATTAAGTGAAGTCAGCCAGGCCCAGAGAAACATAGGTCCCATGGTTTCCCTTATTTGCAATAACTAGTACATGTGTAGGACAAGCAGAAAAGGTCAAAAGCTAGGTACAAATGACCAGATAAGATGATTTTAAGTGAAATGAACCCCAAGATAGGGACACAAATATCTTTTGTTCTTGCTTGCTATTGTTTCTAATGTATTTATAATGTACCATGTGATTTTTTTTTGTTTCTTTGTATGTTCCTCTCCCACAGTATAACCCCTGTTTTCACTGTATTTGATGTCTGTGCCCTGCATTTTGTATATACACTTCTCTAATTTGGGGAGGGGAAGGGAAAAACCAAAATGCTTAAATAAGGATACAGGTTGACCCATTGTAACAATGAGATGTACAAGACACTATGTTAAAAATGAACTTTACAACTTTGGGGTGGGGAGGAGGGGTAGTTGTGGAGGTGGGAGGGAAGGGATGGTAGGGGAAAACCAAAGGAGGAGGCAACAATGCTTGATAGGAAATTTACTCATTACCTTGCTCATGTAATGTAAAGAGAAGATGACTGTAAACTTGGAACTTTGCTTGAAACAAGCACAGCAGTAATGAGGTTATAATGGGGCCTAAATTACCACACATACCTAAAGTGGATTTGCAGGATGACGCCTTAAATACAATGGCAAACTTAATTCAGAATAAACTTAAAGAGGTAATTTCATCTGTACCAAAGCCTTCAGATGACAAGTTGGAAAAATTCATGTCCAAGTCGTCCATTAAAACAAAGAAGAAGAACATAGATTGCCAGTAACAAGTTGGTATTTTCCAAAGAGAAATTTTTTTCTTTTTTAAAATTTCTGTTATTCCCCAGCACTGAGCTCATGTCTACAGTGCTCACTCAGAAGATCAAGGTCTGAAGCCAGCCTAAGCAGACAAATCTCTGAGACACTGATCTCCAGTTGATCACCAAAAAGCTGGAGATGGAGGTATGGTTCAGGTGGTAGAGCACCAGCCATGAGTGAAAAAGTTAAGCAAGAGTGAGAAGCCCTGAGTTAAAACTCCAGTACTGGCACATATAAAAACATGTTTTTTTCTTTAGTGGTGCTGGTGTTTAGATTCAGGGCCTTGTGCTTGCCAGGTCAGTGCTCTACTGCTCAGCCACACCTCCATCCCCAACTACTATTTTAAAATATGCATTTTGTAATTTAATTCATACTATTTTTCTAATATTACAGTTTTATTGAGGAACTGTTCTTGTTAATATAGCATTGCTTCACATCACAATAACTATAAATTAATTGAAGTGAATATAAAAGTTTTCAAAGATACATAACCAGGGTCTGTTTCTAATTTTAATATCAGTACTGAGCAATTCATGTTCGAAAAGTCAGGATGTTCCTGAATCTCAGGGCTTCAAAATGAAGACAGTTCTGTAAAGTAAGAAAGTTAATAAGCTATTAGAACCAAGTTAAAATGAGAAGTTTACATGCTTTTGTTAACTTTTAGGAAAAACTTACTTGATTTATAGCAGTTGATAAGCCTGTCTGGGAAATTTCCACTCCTGCAATTTTTGAATATCACTTTTTTTCCATGTCAAAGAAAAGTAGAGCTGGGCTGGGAAGATGGCTCAGTGGTAGAGCACTTGCCTTGCATGCCTGAGGCCCTGGGTTTGATTCCTCAGCACCACATAAGCAAAAAGAAAAAAACCGGAGGTGGTGCTGTGGCTCAAGTGGTAGAGCGCTAGCCTTGAGCTGAAGAGCTGAGGGACAGCGCCCAGGCCCAGAGTTCAGGCCCCACGACCGGACCCAAAAAAAAAAAAAAAGAAAGGAAAAGTAGAGCTAATCAAAGACAGGAAGTTCTATAACTCCAATGAATTATGAAGCTAATCATTTCAACTCAGAGTCAAATATGAAAAGCCTCATGAGCACAAATAAAACACTATAAAACTGAAAAAAAGAGAAGAGAATTTGGAGCTTTCTGTATAAAAACCACAGCAATCCTTAAGATACAGGTAATGCAGGGAAAAGGAGAGAAAGCAATGCAGGGTTAATAATCCAAATTGTTTCTCTCCTGTTCATATGGGTCACCTTCTTAGGCTAAACCTCACAAACCCAGGAGATTTGGGGACTTTTTGGCATGGAATCTGTGATGAAGATAACCATGATAGGTCATCATGGAGAGGGAGGTGATCTGACGTGGAACCGCTGAGAAGTTTAAACAGTGGGGAGCTCAGGCATTGATGTATCTGGTGGTTGTCGGCTGTAACCTCCCAAGGAAAGACAAGACTCATTGTCCGAAGGTCACAACCAAAGAAATGCACCAAACTCATAGCTGGTGGAGGTCTCAGATTCCAGAATACACCTGCCAGTGTTCGGGATTTGCTGCCAGGTGGAATTTAAGACTAAGTAACTCTGGGGGTTTGAAATAAGCTCCAGTGTTCTACAGCATTGCAGGATCACTACAGTTTATAACACCATTTTTATATTTTTTTGAAGAATTAGAAAAAAGGAGTTTAAAGCCCTAAAATATAACTAAATGAAAAGAAGATGGAAATGTTAATTGCCCTGAGTTGATCATTACATAGTTTGTATATGTATTAAATAATCACACGGTGTCTCATAACCATGTATAATTATTATGCATCAATTAAAAACAAAAATTTTAAAACATCCTTCTTGCATATAAGCACACACACACAAATGTGCTATTGATTCTGCTTGTTTCATGTCATTCTCCTTTTTTTCCTGAGTTCTTATTTTGTTCTCAAGTATTAGCTGTACAGGGGAGTTTCATTATGGCATTTCCACACACATTTGTAATGTACCTTGATCAGCCTTACCCCCTTTATCAATTCTCTCATTTCTCTCCCTTGTCTTAAAACAGTTTCAAACAGGTTTCACTGTTCTACTTCCACACATGAAAATAAACTACATGGACCATATTCACCCGCATTTACCACCTTCATTAATCCTTTCCATTTCTGTTGACATCCTCCCTCACAGAACCCATTTTACTTTCATGTCATCTAATTTTTTTAGAGTGTATTAATTGCACCAGTGGGTTTCACTATGGTATTTCGCATGCAGGTATACTCTAGTGTATTATATTTTGCTCAGAATAACTCTCTTGCTTTTTCTTCTCCTGACCCCCCTACTGATCAACAGTTTTCATTGAGATTTCTTAGGCTATCTTCATACATGGTTGTAATGTATTTTGCAATTATTCATTCTCCATCTTTTTCCCTTTCCCTTGTTATTCTTACATAGTTTTATAGTGAGAATCATTCTAAACCTTTTTTTTTTTCTTTTTGGTGATACTGGGGTTTGAACTCAGGTTCTCATGAAATATCACTCTGGCCACACCCTCATCCCTTCTTCTTTAATTTTTTTTTTTTTTCAGATAGGGCTCAGGCATCTTGGGATGGCAGGGCTCATGCTTTGCCCAGATGGTCTCATACTTTAATCCTTCTACGTAGGCCTCCCTAGTAACTGGGATAAGTGTAGTCTTAACCAGTGTGCTCCAATATGACTCTAAACTCTAGGATGATGGGAGTGAGGTTCCTACTGCACTATGTTTGCAGTTTAGCCTCTGACATGGGAGTCTGATGGGACAGGTTTTGTGTTTGAAGACTCCAGGCCTACCTGGAGTCTATGCCTGTCTGAATGTTTGAATGAGGGATGTGGTAGGATAAGGAAATCACCTCTCTAAGAGGCTGAAAATGTTCCTGACAAGTTCTGTGAATCTCCCTCATCCCTTTTCTGGCCCACATTGGACACTCAGTGGCTGGAGTGGGGCTGACTGGGCTAACAGTAGAGAACATGACTCCTCAGGTACATTTGGAAATTGTACTTGTTGATAGCTAGCGGAAATGAATGAGGGAAGTGGAGTCACACACATAGGAAGAACGTTTTCTAAAACACAGAGAAGTTGATTGAATAAGTCAGCAATATAGAAGCCCGATTCAGAGGCAGGTTAGTTAAGAGCCAGTTTGGACAGGCATGAGCTAAACTCCACGGTGACTCATTGAGTCACAGGAGAACCCTACCCCAGCCCTGGGGGTGCAAGGCCACAGCCGCTGGGTGGCATTGCACACACTTCCTGTGGCAGCCCAGGACTATGCAGAGGAAGCAACTTCCCTTCTCCCAGTGTCAGGGTCAGATGCCCGCTGAGCAGAGCCCTTTAATTAAGCCCTGCCCTCTGGATGAACAGCGTCTGCTTCGTGAGAAGAAAGAAAGAAGGGAGGAGTTGAACTTGACAATAACAACACACAGAATCAGGACTGGAATGGAGGGGAATTTAATGGGAGTGTGAAAGAGTGGAGTCACTCGCTTTCACCTTGAGTCCCTCCTTACATAAATTCTGCATAGATGAAAACCAGCTAGGCACTGAACTCCTCAGGCTAACTCAGAGGCTCGGAAGCCCCACGTATGCAGGAAAGAAAGCCCGATAGCGCTTGTTTGCAGGGTACAAATCAAGGAGGGACTTTGACTCAGGGTCACAACATGCAGGTACAAGGCTACTAAGACTCATAAGCAGAATGGGAAAGGAAGCGCAGCATCAATGGCTAACTCCTTGAGGGTGTGGCTTTGGACCACTTTACTTTTGCTTCATCTGCTGAGCTGGTGCTGGAGTGACTGTTGAAGGGCAGGGCTCAGGCATCTTGGGGTGGCAGGGCTCAGGCATCTTGGGGTGGCAGGGCTCAGGCACCTTGGGGTGGCAGGGCTCAGGCATCTTGGGGTGGCAGGGCTCAGGTGCCTTGGGGTGGCAGGGCTCAGGTGCCTTGGGGTGGCAGGGCTCAGGCATCTTGGGGTGGCAGGGCTCAGGAGCCTTGGAAGGGCAGGGCTCGGGTGCCTTGGGGTGGCAGGGCTCCTTGGTTTTGGGGGCGCATGGCTCCTGGGGTGGAGGCTGGCAAGGCTGTTTCACCTGCTGCTGATGCAGTTGGGGAACTTCAGTACAGGGCTGCTTCTGCTGCTGCGAACTCATTTTCAACAGTGGCTGGTCCTGGAGACAGAACAGAGGATTCGAACAAAGGAATAACTCAGGGAGAAGCCATCCTCAATGTGACTTAGGATCTTTTAAGAAGCAAAGGTTCTTCTTCCTTTCCAGTGCACAGACTACTTGGATAATTTCTGGGTCTTTGAAGAGGAGAAACTTAAAGATAATGGGTTCTGCTTCACTTGAGAAGGACTCATCCCAGTATTCTATCTCTTTCTCTCTTTCTCTTTCTTTCTCTTTCTTTCTTTCTTTCTTTCTTTCTTTCTTTCTTTCTTTCTTTCTTTCTTTCTTTCTTTCTTTCTTTCTTTCTTTCTTTCTTTCTTTCTCTCTCTCTCTCTCTCTCTTTCTTTCTTTTCTTTCTTTCCTTCTTTGTCAGTCGTGGGGCCTGAACTCTGGGCCTGAGCGCTGTCCCTCAGCTCTTCAGCTCAGCAAGTGCTCTACCATTTGAGCCACAGCGCCACTTCCGGCTGTTTCTGATTATGTGGTGCTGAGAAATAGAACTCAGGGCCTCATGCATGCAAGGCAAGCACTCTACCACTGAGCCACCTTCCCAGCCCCTGTCCTATCTCTTTCTATAGTCAGTTAGCAGCAGAACACAGCATCTGGCTTCTAGCACGAATCAGAGACTTAAGTTACTGGGTTGATTGGAAATGCAATGTGTTGGAAAATGGCAATAACTGCAACCCACCCACTCATGATAAATAGGATGCTTCATCACCCCTAGGGTAACTCTGGTCTCTAGAATTCCTCACAGTCACACTTGAACACTGGCTCAAGCATGCCTCTCTCTAAGTTGTTTCTGTCTCCCCTACTTGATTCAGTTTACCCAACCTTCCCAGATCATAGCCTATGGCACTTTTGGATGACTTTTGAACAACCTATCCAGAAATCTCTGTGTCACCAAAGTACCACAGCAACTGGCCAGTATCCCAGAACCTGGATCAGTGTCTATGTTGTATTTTTATCTCTTAATCTTCTGAATCAATTGTAGTTGGGTGGCATAAATTCCTGTTAGCGAAGTTATTTTTAGTAGCTGTAAAGTCTTATAAAATATTTGTTGAAAGAACAAAGTTCTGGGCTGGGAAGGTGGCTCAGGGGTAGAGCGCTTGCCTTGCATGCATGAGGCCCTGGGTTCAATTCCTCAGCACCACATAAGCAGAAAAGGTCGGAAGTGGTGCTGTGACTCTAGTGGTAGAGTGCTAGCCTTGAGCTGAAGAGCTGAGGGACAGCGCCAGGGCCCAGAGTTCAGGCCCCACGACCGGACCAAAAAAAAAAGAATAAAGTTCTTTGTATTAAAATTATGAATAAAAAAGGAATTATGGACCTGAACTTCGGTTCTCTTTCTGCTATTTCCTTCCTCTGGGTCCTTGCACCAGCTCCTTACTCTTTCAGCAAGAATCAATGGCACAGAACAAATTATGTGTATCTCCAGTCTCTTCAAATCCAAAGCATGATTACTTTTACAACAGCAATTCCTAAAATTCATCCTTCAGGTGGATCATCTGCAAGACTGTGACTAAATTTCAATATTTAGAAAGACACCCCCAAATGGCAAGTTTCCAACAAACAAATGCAGGCTTAGAGTAAATGGTAAAAGTTCCAAGCAGAAAGGCTCACCTGTATGCAGAGAAGAACAGGCAGTGTGGTCCCTCAGATCTGGTGTGGTACCCTCAGCCAGCTGGCTTTTTATGCAGAGGACAGCCTTGCCTCTGGGAGATGGGACCTTTGGGGCTGCTGTGTCATTTCTTACCTGTCAGACATGATTCACCCCAGGCCCTGAATCCACCCATTGGCTCAGTGTCTGTGATGCAACTACAAACGTGACTTTTTTTTTAATTTGCTAACAATTATGTCATCTGGTCCTTTTCCTTGAAGAGCATCTTCTATGCCCAGGTGTGAGAGGATAGTGCAAATTGAAAGAGCAAAGGAAGATTTGTAAGACTGCTCAAATCAGAACAAAGGTCTGTCTTCTGGAAAGTTCTAATCCTTGGCCCAGGCATGGCTTTTATGGGATGTTTAGGATCTGAAGGAGATGTGGAAGTAAATGGCACTGTCTCTGGTTATTCTGGGAATCCACAGACATGATAGTCTGAATTGACCCTAACTGGAAAAATTAAGTAATTCCATTAATACATCACTTCATGTGGACAGGCTGGACCAAAAAAAATGTCTTATCTTAAAAAAAAAAAGACTCAAAGACAACAGAGAAGAGCAGGGAGGTAGCAAGACTTTGGTCAGTAGAGAGGAATTTTGAGTAGTGAAATTGCCAAGAAGGGTGTCAGGCCTCAAAGTGACATCGTCGGTGGAGCTCAGCCACTTGTCCTATCTAACATGGGAGCAGGCCTTAAAGATCCTGCCTCTCATGAAGATTATTTCTCTGAGAACAACACAGGAACAAGAGAGCTGAGATTCCCTGAGCCTTTATGCCAAAATTCAGCTTCTTCAAGATAAGATGGATCTGAAGCTACTAACCTGGGCCTGCTTGCAACACAAAACCTGTTCTAAGCACTGTCTATGGAGAATCCAAACCATGATTGATACATAGGCCTTTCAGAATTGCCTTTCTTCCTATTTTGTGCATCTGACTGTGGAGCATCTGATGGCTGTATAATCGCCTTCCACAAATCTTTAGTCCAGGACCACCAGAGCCTCCTCCCGTTGGGTACTCCTGGCCATTGTTCAACCTCTTATTCCCATATAGTGGGACAAAATGAATGAGTGGATGGATATGCCATTGGAAAGATGGCTAATACCGTTTGAAAAGAGACAGCAGAGGCTGCCTTGAGAAATACTAGAGGGTTTCCTATAGTGGTAATATGTCTTTATGACAAATCTCATGGTATGATCTAGAAGACAGTAAGAGCTTAGCAAATGGCAGATTTCTGTGACTTTCCCTACTCCTTGATTTCCATCCTAGAGTTGTTGTAGTGGCCACATCCCTGGAGCTAAGGCTACTGCTGCCACCATGCCTGCATTCACAGCAGATGGTGTCCATTTCTCTCTCCTCTAGGACTGAGTGTAAATCTCTTCTCACTTAAATCCCTCCATATGGACCTTACAAAGGAATTCCAAGTCTTCCAGGCTGCCTACAGGGCAGGAATCTCTGTCTAAAACAACCTCTGTCCTTTCAGGCTGAGAGACTTGGTGAAGGAGGCTAGCTTCAGCTATGAAGTTATGTCCTGCCTCTCTTATCCTGTCTGGGCCCTTGTCCTTTGGCATAAAGGGACTCTCATCTAATAGTCTCTTTGGGTTTTGGCTTTACTTGTATCTCCTTTTTCCCAGTTCACATGGTTCTTTTTTTCTAGCATTAGGGACTTTTTTTCCTTTTGTACTCTTCTGCTATTTTGTCTAAGTACACAGTACAGTAGTATGTAAAGGATTTCTCTACTCTATAGGGTAGTTCAATGTCCTGGTCAGAAGGTTTTTCTGGCAGCCACGAGACTGCTGATTGCATTTGGTATCTTCCCACATACTTCTGGCTTTTATGTTGTTGTCTTTTAAGGCTGAGAGCATGCTGCTAATTTTCCTATATCTAATTCAGTTCTTTTCTAAGCTTACCAGATGACAAACGTCTTTAAAACCTCTTTGGCATTCTTATAAATCCTCTCTGTCCTAACATTTACCCATACACTGTCACATGGCCTTTTCTAAGTAGTCTTGAATGGATTTTGTGCACGAGTCTGTAGACCAGTTTGCTCTGCAGGACCATGCTACACGCACCTTTCTCCTCCCCGATATGAGGCTCCTGTGGTAGAAGTTCACTTGGACCCACATTCGACAAATGTTGGTAGTAAAAGAGTGAGAGAAAGCTGTGGGACAAATACTTTCAGAGATGTGATCACAGTGGTTCTTGGTGATAAGCTACATGATCATGCCTTCTTGAATGGACATTCTTTCCTTCTTTCTCAGATTCTCCTTTTTTTATATTCCCAAGTAAACTCCCTGCCCTTGAGGTTCTAGTGTCAGGCACAGGTTGAGAAGCCAGGTTGAGACAATCATGAAATGGGCATAATTCTGTTCAGAGGACAGAAACCAGTGCCTAGCAAATCCTATGGATTTCTGACTTGATCCAAGTTTTTTTTTTTTTTTTTTTTTTCTGAGAGTCTGGAAAGGTTATCGTGGCCGAGGGTGGTCTTATTTCAGTGTACTCCTGGAATGTTGTATGACAGTAAGTTTAGGAGAGAGACCTTCTTTGCCAAGCCTCATCTCCAGGGGATCAAAGACTGAAACTTCGTGAAGATATGGCCTCTCACAACGCCATTTTTTTTCAAGAGAATTTGATGGAGTGCCATAAAAGAGAGCATTGCTTTGTCTTTGTGGTATTTTGGTCCTGCTAGCTTCTGCAGCTACCCCAGCTTTAGAGAATATACCTCTTCTGGTCAGAAAAAGGAACCTTCAAAGGAAAAGACTTGGGCAGATGTTTAATGGGAAGGTGGATACTGGGAAGAACATCAATAGTATTGGACAACGGTGAAGTGGGCTTTGTGGAGATGTTCAAGGGTCTGGACACTACAAGGGGTTGTACATAGGAAGGGGATATACAGGACATTCAGGTAATTAAATGTTCTTTTTTCGTTATTTGTAGAGGTGATCTACAGAGGGGTTACGGTTACATAAGTCAGATCAAGAGTACATTTCTTTTTGAACGTCACCCCTTCCCTCTCTCTCTCCCAGTTTTTCCCTCACATTTCTACCTACAAGTTGTGCAGTTCATTTTCAATGTAGTGTCTAGTGAGTACCACTGCTGTATTTATTCACCATTTCCCCCTCCATTTCTGTGCCCCCTTGTCCTTCTGAAGACATATAAATGAACAAATAAGATTAAAAAAGAAAATCAAAATAGCCACAAAGAAAATACTTTGTGTTTCCATTTCCTGAAGTTCATTTCCACACGTATTATTTTCTATGATTAGTTGCACATAGGTATTGTGCCTCTGTGATCCTCTCCTAAGAATATCCTCCTTTGGTCTTACTGTGTGTGAATGTCTAGAGTCCTGTATAATCTACCATGATCCAGTATATAATAGATCTAGCTTCTACATATGAGAGAATGTTCAGGTAATTTTACAGAGGGTGACTGCTAAGGCAGAAATTTTTTTTCTGGCACGTGGAAATGTCTGGAAGAAAAAGTTAGCTGTGTTAATAGAGGGATTTCTCTTCAGGGAAAGAAGGAAAGGCTTATCTGATAAACTAGGGAAATTCTTACATTCTTCCTGCTACGTGATAAAAACAAATCACAAAAACAAAACAAATGACAGAACTTGATTGCTCTCAAGTCTTAGGAACTTAGGCTCAGCAGAGTGGCAGATTCCAGATCCATATGGTAAGACATGGAATATTCCGAGACTGAACAGGATCAGTCACTTTTCAAGCTAAATGCAAGTCATCTGAGACGACGGGTCACAGAGCTTCAAGCAGTGACATGTCCTGCCACCTCCCTGGGTGTGTGCTCTCCAATGTAGGCCCTGCTGAACCTAGCAGTCACAATGGATTATAGGTGGCAATGGAAAAATTGGAAGACTTTCCAGCTTTAGAAAAGGGAACGATTCCAATTTATTCATGTAACTGAATAACAGAAATAAGCAGAGCAAAAAGGACAGGAAGTATGGCTTAAGTAGTAGAACACCTGCATAGTAAATTAAATGTAAGGTCCTGAATACAAACCCCAGTCAGTACTATAAGACAGACAAACAAATAAGAAAAAAAAACAAGAAAAAAGCCTTTGGATGACAGGGAGTTTACTTAACAAGGAAATGCTCTTTCAGCAAAATTTAGTTCTTCATATGATAACAATATCCTTGAGTAACTTTATTTTTTAAGCAGGGAATAGTGATTGTTGAAGAATAATCTCTTTTTAGTGAAGTTATATTAAATATTATAGTAAAAGTATATAGGGTTACCTATGTCTGCTCCATTATTGCAAATTGGGCTGTGGCAGGGATGGAAAGGAATGATTCTCTTATTTTCTAGTTTGTGGAATAAGAAGAACCACATAAGATGGAGAGGAGCACACATTTCCTAGAGATCCTGGGGTTGGAAGTAGATACAGTGACTTCATTGGGCCTTGAGTTGCAATTCTTGGGGAAGAAGTGAATATGTTAATGGAGAGAAAGAAGAGAACGGATACTTATAATCAGAAGGCTAGGCTCTGACAGAGCTATGGGAGCTCAGCAATGCCATATTCTCTTTTAGCTTGGGGCATGCAACATGTGTTGTTGGTAGGATCATGTGACTGACTTCTAGATAATTCAATGTCATTAGAAATTCAGATTGTCCAGGGGGTTAGGTGAAAATGTTCTTCATTTTCTACTTCTTTCCCTGTCCTAACAATAGTAGAACACAGAGGAAAGAGTGACTGTTGTGGATTATGAGTCATGAGCTAAAATGAATGGTAGTCTCTGCCAACCCATAATGCATTGTGTAATAGATCAAAATTAGATTTCTACTATAGACTTTTGAAGGAATTTTTTTTTGTCACAAAAGTTGGTCTACTTTTGCCAGTGCATGTAACACAAATTATAGGTTTTGCCAGATTATTATTCATTTTTTTTGGTTCAATAATAGGAACATTAATTCCTAGGATGGTGGAGATGTTAAATAAAGATAACTCAAGGAATTTAAGGGTTTCCAAATAGAGATTTCATTTTTTCAATTTTTTCAATCTTTTATTTTATTGTAAAGATGCTGTACAGAGGGGCTACAGTTACATGAGTAAGGCAATGAGTACATTACTTGTCAATCATTGTTACCTCTTACCTTCCTGTTGTTGTCCTACTATTCTTTCCCTCCCCCACCTCCCACACTCCTCACCACCCACCCCAGAGATTTCATTTTTAACAAGTATATTTGGGTAGAAGTTGTATGATAAAGGTATCATTATGAGCAGAGCTGATTTATAACAAAATGTTCTGAATTTCTTTGCCTTTCAAAAAAATTAATGAAAAATATATTTATCACCCAATGTAAAAGTCATATTACAATAGAGACTCCTGTATACTAGTTTATTGTGGCACTATTCACAATAGCCAAGTTATGAAATTAGCATAGTGTGCACCCATGGATAAATGGACAAAGAAACATGGTATATAGTCACTTTGTAGATTTATTTTTTTTTCTCCCAGGGCTTTGTTTTATTTTATTTTTTTTAATTTAATTTAATTTCATTTTTTGTGAATACTTTGTAGATTTATTTAGTCATAAAGAGTAAAATTATATTGCTTTTAGGAAAATAGATTAAATTGGAGATCTTAATGTAGGTGAAATAAACTGGTCTCAATGAACAAAAGTGTCACATTTTTTCCCTCCTATGTTGACTTTAGAACAATAAAGAAGGTTTAGAAAATAAAGAGGTAGCCACTGGATATGGAAAAGACCATATGGAGATCATATGGAGAGGGAGATAAGAGAGTAATAGAGCAGGTAAATGTGATTAAAATGTTATATGCATCATTAAAATGTCACAATAAAATTCTTTACTTTGTACAATTAATATATATCAATAATACATAGTAAAACATTAACACATTAATACATCTTATTAACATGTATATTAGTAAATATAACAAACAGATAATATATAACAATAAATACTAATAATAAATGTATTAGCAATATATTTATTAGTATATTATATATTAATAAAGTATACAAATTTAAACATAGTTATAGAAAAATAAAACAGACTTTATAGCTTATAAACTAGAGGCTAATATACTGTTGATATATCAATGATTGTATATTATTTCCCAGTGGCAAAACTATTCCACCATTTTGTTGCAATATTTTCTGTGGGAAAGTTGTGTGGTGGTGTGGAGTCTTCTATTCCTAACCTCCTGTACTCTCTAAGGAGTTTAGATGAGAAAGGGACAGGTTCAAGGTTGGAAGCCTTCAGTTAGAGTTAAGAAAGATAAGCCACCCTCAGGTTGCTCCCAAACTTCTCGAAGACACAGGATAGCTCTTGCAGATACAGCCAGCAAAAGAGAAGGTGACTTGTATAAGCACTTGTGTGGTGCTAATTCTGCCAAGTTACAGAAAAGAATTGTTGTGGGTAAAGAAAAAAATCAACAACCCAAACCAACTAGGACCAGAAGGGGACAAGTCCTGATTTAGCTGGTATCAGATATCATGGCTGTCAAGGTTGGAAGGCGCCCTAGTCTGACTGGGTGAGCGTGTGCTGGAGTCTCCCAGAGAAGAGCAAGAGAAGACTGAGAATTGGATGAGGGTATGTGGAGAGGAAAGATGCTATGGTTTCTCTCAAGAGGCAAGCAGCCTCTTCCCTTGGGCTACTCGTGTGGATCTGCGCAGAAGGTCAGGAATATTTTTTGATGGGCAGAATGTATGTGAAAAAGGTATTTCTAGTTCAGCAACATCTTGTCTGGCTCCTATTAGTTTAAATATTATAATAAAAACTATAAAGATGAAGATGATTTCACACTATATCATGTAAATTATTGTGG
Source organism: Dipodomys spectabilis (assembly GCF_019054845.1). NCBI lineage: Eukaryota > Metazoa > Chordata > Mammalia > Rodentia > Heteromyidae > Dipodomys > Dipodomys spectabilis. The sequence continues at coordinate 7,978,115 of NW_024870746.1, forward strand.
ACACATGCTTATTAAAGTGAGCTAGAAATAACCACTATTTATATTTGGCTAATTGTAGTATCAGGATTTTTCTTCATCTTCCATAAATCTAATTGCATACATACATTTTAAGAAAGATACACAATATGGCAAGTGGAATTAGTGCCACAGAATTGAACACTTGAGAATGTTCAACGTGCTAAACTTTGTTATGTGTATCTTCCACAATAAAACTCACTTTACAAAGTTACTCTAAACTGTTGGACCCACAAGAGTTTTGTTTTACTTCACAAATTAATGTGTAGCATGAAGCATATACCTCCACCCAGAATTAACCTATTTAATGATGATTCATTCTGGAGTCATGGCTAGAGTTCCCACCATTGCGATCAGCAGTACTGTGAAGCCTCCTGGTCAGGTTCACAACTAACAGACAGAGGGGATGTCAATGTCTCCTGCCAGTTTGGCAGCTACTCATCATCTCATCACCCATAATGATTTGGTGGATGATTTTTATCTGATGATTTCTAAATATCATAGAGCTCTTGCCAAACCCATCTGAAGTTCTTGTGCATCACCCAGATTCTGTCACTGCCCCATACCTCTTTCATGTTAGGACCGAGCAGTTCACTAGGGGATAAAGTGTGTCCTTGCTGACTAGCACAGCAGTCTCTGTGTCTGGGGTCAGATCTCCAATATCCCAGAACCACTAAACACAGAAATCAAGAAGGCCAGATTATAGGAGAAGTAAAGAATGGGCACTAGAAGTGATGCAGAGATTTAATTTATGGGTTACCTTAACTTTTTAAAATATGTCCCTGGCCTACATTAGCTGTACAAAGGAGTTTCACTGTGATATTTTTATACATGCATACAATAAACCTTGATCAAATTCACCACATCACTCCTCCTGACTCCTCATTTTCTCTTTTAAAACAATTTCAACAAGTCTCATTATTGTATTTGCACACATGTATATAAAGCACTTTGATCATATCTACCCCTTCCTTCTCCCTCTCTTCTCTTGGTGGTACCTATACCCAGATAGAATCTGTTTTACATTCCTGTCTGTCACTCATTTTAAAGAAATTGAGTCTGCGTATGACAGGAACATGCAGTATTTGTCTCTTTTTTTGGTCTGGCTTACTGTACTTAGTATGGTGAATTCTTGTTTCACTTTTTTTTCTTGCAAATGACATAATTTCACTCTTCTTTTTATTTTGCCAGTCCTGGGGCTCGAACTCAGGGCCTGAGCACTGTCCCCGAACTTCTTTTGCTCAAAGCTAACACTCTACCACTGAGCTGCAATGCCACTTCTGGCTTTTTCTATTTATGTGGTACTGAGGAATTGAACCCAGGGCTTCATGCATGCCAGGCAAGCACTCTACCACTAAGCCACACTCCAAGTCCAATTTCACTCTTCTTTATGGCTAAATAATACTTTATGGCTAATAATACTCCAAGGCTAATAATACCCCAATGGAGTGCTTATTTCTATATTTGATTCATTTAGAAAGTAGAATGGTGGTTATAGGTACTTTTGAAGCCTTTAATTCCTGAGATTTCATAGCTTGATAATTTGTTCAGCTTTGTAGATGATTATATATACCTCTTCTGTTTTGTGTTATCCTAGTAATTGCTAAAAATTCAAAACTCACCTCCTATTTGAAATGATTTCATGAAACTATTTCTTTGGCAATGAGAGAGAAGGAGAGTGATATGTGTATGTGTGTAAGAGGGAGAGAAAGAGGAAGAGAGGGAAAAAGAGAGGAAGAGAGAGGGAAAAATAGAGAAAGAGAGAGAATGATGCATAGACATATGCCCTAGAAGTGTCTGAGTGTTACAACTCCTAGAGAAGACTAAATCTAGCCAAGGGGAGGCAGGCTGCGTCCTCCACTCTGCCCACCAGTTGCTCCAGCTTCAGGAATCCCTAACTATATAGACCGCCCAACAAAGTTAACACTGCCTGACCTAATGAGGGTGGAATTTGTGTAGGTGTGTGATGTGTGATGGTGTGTTCCTATGATTGCCGGTGGATCTGTATGTGTCAGTCAGGGTAGGCCAACAATAAAATGAGAGAAGCCTCTCCCACAGATTCTGAAGCTTAAGTACATAGGAATAATGTTTTCCTGAAATGAAGATAGGACTTGCAGGAAGGATACTGAGCATCAAAGGCAGCTTGGGGCAGGCAGCCAGCAACAGGAAGGAGACCCTTTGTTCTAGCTGTGATTGCCCCAGAAGACAGGCTTGGGATACCATGAGATGATGCCTTATTGCTATCCCAGCAATGTGTTCTAAGTGCATTCGAATAACCTCACAGAGAGTGACAGGAATAAATAAATCTTATAGCAACGGGTCTTGCTTTCACAATGGCAGGTCAAGGATAAAGGAGAATTCAGCCAAGAAAACAACATGAACCAGAAGTGGAGTTAAAAGTAGTTTAATGGAACAAAGAGATTAACATTCATTTTTCCCATACAGGATGATCTGAAGGACAGCAAAACAACCAATATTCTGCTTAACTAAGAGGCTTGCAGACTTTATAGAGCATGTGTAAGGAAAGATTCGAAAGGACAGATTCTTCAGAATAAAAATAGAAACCATGATTCAAAGTGGTAATGTATTGACTATAAAGTGTCCAGATAATTAGGATGTAGAAGGCCATGGGAAGAGTGTGTTCATCCGCTGGTGGTCACCTCCTCAAGTGTCTGGCTGTAGACAGCATTACTTCTGCTTGGTCTTTGGCTGAGCTGGGCTTGGAGTGACTACTGAGGGGCAAGACTGAGGAACCTTGGCCTGGCTTGGCTCTGGTACCATGGTGTAGCCTGGCTCAGGAACCTTTGCATAGCCGGATTCAAGGACTGTGCAGCCTGCCACAGGGACGCTGGTATTGCATGGCCCAGTCACTGTGGCATAGGCAGGCTCCAGGATGCTGGTATTGCATGGCCCAGTCACTGTGGCATAACCAGGCCCAGGAACCTTTGAATAGCCTGGCTCAGGGACTGTGGTGCAGCCTGCCACAGGGGCACTGGTATTGCACGGCCCAGTAACTATGGTATAGCCAGGCTCCAGGACGCTGGCATTGCATGGCCCTGGGACTGTGGCAGAGCCAGGATCAGGGACACTGGTGTTGCATGGTCCAGGGACCACAGTGCTGCCTGGCTCAGGGACTATAGTGTATCCCTTCTCAGGGACCTTGCTACAGCCTGGCTCAGGAAGTTTGGTGTTCTCAGGTTGTGGAACATTTGGGTGGCATGGTTCCGTGGTGATGGGAACAAAGGGTACTTTTGGTAGAGGCTGGGAGGGCTGTTTCCTCTGCTGGTCTTGAGGCTGAGGGGGTGGAACAAGGGGCTGCTTCTGCTGGTAGGAACTCATGCTTCAGAGGATGCTGAACCTAGGGACAGAAAGCTGAGTTAGTGGTTTAGAGGACAGAGTAACATGGTCTGTTTAGTCGTACATCTCTCTCATTGCACATCCCTTCAGAAGTGAGAAACCCTCTTTTCCTTCTTTCTGTTTCTCTGAATTCAGAACATAGGATGCTTTCCTGGTTCCCACACAATTTTAAAGTAAAAGATAAAGGTGATGTGTGGAGCCCCATGTGGGTGGAGCACTTCTCTCTCTGCTTCCTTTCTACGGAATGCATCTGAGACAACCTGTACACAACATAAGATCTCAACACAAGCCATTCATCACAACAGCAGGCTCAGAGGATTGCTGTGAGGCCCCAAGTTTATAATAATTCAAAAGATGAGAGGGCAAAAGGTCTAGAGTCTACCCAATCATGTCCATCCCCAAGAGTGCTTCAGGAAAACTGGAAATGAATCTCTATATGAACCCATGGGATCCACCTCTGAGTTTCTGTGCACGTGTTGCCTGTCATGTGCTTTCTACAGTATTCCTGCTGCCTCCGCATGATCCCCTCAGCGCCACTGCCAGACTCAACGTCACTCTTCATCTGTCCTCCAGCAAGTTTCCTGCATTCTTTTTCTCACTATTTTCCACACTATATATTAGGCAACTACTCCCATAGATGACATTTTCTGGTGGATCCTAGGCTTGTGAAGCAAGTAGTCATTTAACATTTGAACATCAAAAAAAATCAATCATGAAGCACCTTTGGTACTGAGAATTCTCAACAAAGCTAGAGGGACAATTTAAATATGAAGACTCAGAAGCAGGTGGGAGAAGGCCATGTTGTCTTACTTGTATTCTCAGAAGCGGCTGAATCTTGAGCCTAGTGCCTTATCCAGAGCTTTCTCTGAACTTACTCTCAATTTTTACAGATACCAACCTATATTTCTGATCTTTACTCCCACCACTATAATCTGAGAGGGAAGTAAAAAACCCCAGCCATGTCAAATATAAGATAAATATATCCTTAGATGCTCAAGAAGACACAACTAAATAAAAACAGCATACGGTGAATATTCAGTTCTCGGTGTGGTCTCTTACCTCAGAAGGAAGAAGGAGCTCTCTGGACTCTCTTTGCTGGTGCAGACTCCATGGCTACATGGAGTTTTATACAGAAAATAGGCCCTACCTTAAGGAAATGGACTTTTGGAAAACTGCTCTGCCTTCATTCCAGGATTTGTAATGAAAATCTCTGGCTTAACATATTTTTCATGCCTACTGTTTGACAGTTGTGACCTGAGTTTGTCCCCACTGGTTGTCCATCCCTTGTGGTATGGTTGCTATGGGCCTTAGGCCTTTAAGGACATGATGGATTAAGAAAGTCAAGAAGAAGCACTAGACCAGAAACAATCAAAATCATGCTCATTTGCCAATCTTTGCCCTAATCTTTGGTTCCAATTAATTGGTTCAGCCTTTCAGTATTTGAAGTAGATGTAGAAATAAAGAAGAAGTATTTCTGGTTTTTCAGGAAGGTCATAGGAAAAGTGACATGGAATGAATCATCTGTCTGTGGAGCCAGGTCTAGGAGAGAAAATGAAAGACTAAAATGCCTGCTTTGGAAGTAAATTGTAGTCACTCTGGAGGTAGTCATAAAGACACTATATTAACTCTGAAAAAAAGTTCAAATTGAAAAAAAGATTGACACATAATAATTGTGTATACTTAGAAGGTAATACTTGTCTTATAAAATGAGTTTGGAAGATACTTCCTCCTTTTCAGATTTTTAGTAGTTTGAGAAGAGTTACCAATTTGTTCTTCAGAAGCTTGATATGGCTCAGCAGTGAAACCAACAAGTCCTACACTGTTATTTGATGAGAGATTTTTATTATTGATTTGATTACATTACTCATTATTGCTCTGTTAGGTTTTCTATTTCTTCATGATTGGGTTTCAATAGTTTGTTATGTCTAGGAATGTTATCGGTCTCTTCTTGTTTTTGGTACTGGTATTAGGGCTTAACTCAGGTCCTTGAGCTCTCAGTTGGCTTTTATGGTCAAGGCTGGTGCTCTACCATTAGAGCCACATCTCTACTTTCAGCATTTTTTGCTGGTTATTTGGAGACAAGAGTCTCTTAGATTTTTCTGCCCAGCTTGGCCTCGAATTGGGATGTTCAGTGTTCAGCCTCCAGAGAAGTCAGAATGACCAGTATGAGACACAAATCCTAGCTAAAAGTCTTTTTAAAGATTAAAAAAGTCCTTTGTTTTATACACACACTCACTCACTCACACACACACACACACACACACACACACACACACACACACACATAGTCTTTTGTTGTTTTTGTGGTTTCAATTTTGATGTCCCCATTTTAGTCTCTGTTTTTGAGCCTCTGTCTTTTCTTCTTAGTCCAAAGGATTATAAATATTATCTTTTCAAAAAACTAATTCTTTATTTTACCCATCTGCAATGCTTTCATTTTTTATTGTTATTATAAAGGTGATGCACAGATTTCTTTTTGGACAATGTCACCCCTTCCCTCACTCTCTCCCAGTTTTCTTCTCCCATCCCATCCATTTGTAATGCTTTTACTTTTTTGGGGGGGAGGCGAGTCCGGTCGTGGGGCCTGAACTCTGGGCCTGGGCGCTGTCCCTCAGCTCTTCAGCTCAAGGCTAGCGGTCTACCACTTGAGCCACAGCGCCACTTCTGGCTTTTTTCTTTTTGCTTATGTGGTGCTGAGGAATCGAACCCAGGGCCTCGGGCATGCAAGGCAAGCGCTCTACCACTGAGTCACCTTCCCAGGCCCTGCTTTTAAAGATTTCTATTTCATTTATGCTTGCTCTGAATATTTTCTTCCTTTCTATTGATTTTATGTTCATTTTGTTCTTGTTTTTCTAACTCCATGATGTACAGTGTTAAGATACTGATTTGAAATCTTCCTTCTTTTTTGATGTGGGTGCTTATTGCTACAGACTTTCCTCTTAAATCTATTTTTGTGGTACTACACAAGTTTTGATAAGTTGTATTTTCATTTCATGAATCTCAAGAAAAATTAAGATTTCTTTCTCTAATGTATTGGTTTCCTAGAAGCATGTTAATTTCCATGTTTACCATAGTTTCCAAAGTTCATACTACTGTTGATTCTTATTCTTTTGTAGTCAGGAAAAATACTTTATTTGATCTCAGTGTGTTTTTTTTAATTAGGTAAGACTTGTTCTGTGGTCTAACTCATCTTAGAGAGTGTTCCATATGTTGCTGAAAAGATGAATTCTACGACTGCTGAAACGTTCTGTGAATTGTCAATTAGGGCCTCTTGGTGTAGGTGGCAATTTATTTTAATGTTTTTTCTAGTGTATATTAAGTGCACAAAATAAGGGTTTTAATTGTCATTTTCAAACACATATAAAATGTGCTTTAATTTTTGGTTGTTTAATGATTATATGCATTGTATTCGATTGGAGAACTCTGCTACTTTTAACTAGATTCAACTTCTTTCTTGAGATTAGGGTTGAGCTCATCCAATAGTCCATCATATATTGGCATATAGTCAATTGTATACGGTAAAGAATTTCATCCGGACATTTCCATACACACATATAATGTGCTTTGATTATATTAACACAATCTATTGCTATCTATTATCCCTATTTATTATCTTTCCCTTTGTCTCACCTTTTACTCTTTCCCTTCCACCTTCTTAGCAGGCCTTTCTTCTACTTTCATGACATTGTCTGTTTTGCTTTGTTTCCCCCTAGCTTCCACAAATGAGACATATGCAATAACTTGGTTTTGTGAGTATTGCTTATTTCACTTAACATGATGATCTCCATTTTCATCTACTTTGCAGCAAAAGATGTAATTTCATTCTTTTTTTCCCACAAAAACATTGAACTTTGAGTTAACATACTTTAATAGTATGGAGGGTTCCTTGCAATAATTCCATTGCTGTGTTTAGAGTACTTTGAAGAAATTCACTCTCACCATTATATTCCCATGCCTGCCTGTTATGGGTGAATAAAACTCCATTGTGTGTGTGCTCATTCATCCATTGATGGGAACATGAGCTAATTCCGTATAATTTGACAATTGTGAATAGTGCCATTATAAACATGGGTTTGCAAATATCTATAGAGTATATGGACTTTGACTCCTTTGGACATATACCCAGGAATGGTATGGCTAGATCAGTTGCCAATTCTATCGGTAATTTTTTGAAGAATCCCACAGTGGCTGCACTGTTTACTTATTCCTACTTTCAGTGAGTAAAATGCCATATTTTAAGCTTATCCTCATCAGCATTTGTTAATCATTTGCTTGGCGATAGCCATTCTGATTGGGGTTAGGTGGGATTTTAGTGGTTTTGTTCTACATTTCCTGTAGGGCTCAGGTTATTTAAAAATTTTAAATGTAACTAATGGCTATTTGTTCTTTCTTTGAAAAGGTCCTTGTTCAGTTCATTCACTCATTTATTAATTGGATTGTTATTTGGGGGGTTAATTTTTTAATTCTTTATATATTTTCCTTGAATTCTTTATACACATATACATATATATTTGTTCCTCAGATGAAAAGCTGGGAACGATTCTCCCCATTGTGTCAGCGGTCTCTTCATTCTGTCCATGTTTCTTTCTTTGTGTGGAGGTTTTTAATTTGATGCAATCTCATTTGTCAATTTTTGCTTTTATTTCCTAAGCTATTTGAAGACTTTTTCAGAAAGCCCTGTCTATGCTTGTATCTTGAAGTGTTTCCCCATATTTTCCCCGGGTAGTTTCAAAGATCCAAGTTTTGCATTAATGTCTGATCCATTTCAAGTTGATTTTTTTTTATTGTGAAAATACTGTACAGAGGGGTTACAATTACATGGGCAAGATAATGAGTACATTTCTTATCAAGCATTGTAGCCTCCTCCTTTGTTTCCCCTTCCCATCCCATCCTCCCCCACCCCCAACCCTCCTCCACCCTCTACCAAAGTTGTAAAGTTCGTTTTCGACATAATGACTTGTACATCTCATTGTTGCAATGGATCCACCTGTATCCCTATTTAAACGATTTGTTTTTTCCCTTCCTCTCCACAAATTATAACAACATCAAATACAGTGAAAGCAGGGGTTATACCGTGGGGGAGGGACATACAAAGCAACAAAGAAATAATCTTATAAATGTGTTAGAAACAATCACATGAAAGAAAAAAAAATTTGAATACATATCTTAGGGTTCATTTCCCTAACACCAACTTATCTGACCTTTTCTGCTTGTCTCAGACATATACTAGTTATTGCAAATAAGGGAAACCATGGGACCTATGTTTCTTTGGGCCTGGCTTACTTCACTTAATGTAAATTTTTCCAAGTCTTTCCATTTCCTAAAAAATGGAGAGATGTCATTCTTTCTGATGGAGGCATAGAATTCCATTGAGTATATATACCATATTTTCTTGATCCATTCATCTACTGAGGGGCATCTGGATTGGTTCCATATCTTAGCTATGGTAAATAAGGCTGCAATAAACATAGTTGTGCTGGTAGCTTTAGTGTAGTCTTATTTGTGAACATTTGGGTAAATGCCCAAAAGTGGGATTGCTGGGTCATAGGGAAGCTCTATGTGGAGTCTTTTTAGGAACCTCCATACTACTTTCCAAAGTGGTTGAACAAGTTTATACTCCCACCAACAATACAGTAAGGTTCCCTTCTGTCCACATCCCATCCAGCTCTGTTGCTATTAGAGTTCTTGATTATAGCCATTCTAACTGGGGTGACATGGTATCTCAATGTTGTTTTGATTTGCATTTCTTTTATGGCTAGAGAGGTTGAACATTTCTTCATGTGTCTATTGGCCATCTTTCTTTCCTCTTCAGAGAAGTTTCTCTTTAAGTCTTTAGCCCACTTATTTATTGGGCAGTTGTTTCTTTGAAGATTTGTTGTTGGGCGATTTAATTTTTTGAGTTCAAGGTATATTTTAGATTGAGATCCTTGTCTGTTGTATGGCTAGTGAAGATCTTCTCTGGAGTTGATTTTTGTACAGGATGATAGATAGGGATTGACTTTTAGTTTTCTACATGTGGCTATCTAGATTTTTCCAGCATCATTGTTTAAAGAGACTGGTTTTGAGCCAGATGTCAGCGGTGCATGCCTATAATCTTATCTTCTCAGGAAGCTGAGAACTGGAAGATCATGGTTCTATCACAGTACAGAAAAGTTTTCTAGGCTCCATCTCCCAAATGCCCAGCTAACAACATAGCTAAAGGCATTGTCCAAGTGCTGGAGCACCATTATGGCAAACCTGAGACATTGAGTTAAAAGGCCAGTACTACAAAACAAAAAGTGCTCTTTTTTTCTTCCCAGTGTATGTTTTTGGTGCCATTGTTATGATTCAGATTTCAGTATTTGCTTGGGCTTATTTCTAAATCTTCTATTCAACTTCTGTATTTGTATCAATATTTGTGCCTGTACCCTTTTTTTTTGTTGTTTTTTATTTGGTCCGGTTGTGGGGCCTGAACTCTGGGCCTGGGCGCTATCCCTCAGCTCTTCAGCTCAAGGCTAGTGCTCTACCACTTGAGCCACAGTGTCACTTCCGGCTTTTTTTTTCTTTTTGCTTATGTGGTGCTGAGGCATTGAACCTGGGGCCTCATGCATACAAGGCAAGCACTCTACCACTGAGCCACTTTCCCAGCCCTACCCTTTGTTTTTGTTACTAAGGTTCTATCTGGATTTCATTGTTGGAACTTTGCTAGATTCTTTTGGAGGTATTATAATGTCCTGTCATTGTAATCCTTTATTCCTTACCTCGGTGTTTGGAAAGTTGGTTGAGAAGATAACCACCATGTTTGGTTTTTGCAGACATTTTGGAAGTGATAGAACTTCACTGTTTGTATTAGCCTGTGATTTGGGGTGGGGAGGCAGGTTATTCCTCTGTGGGGGCGCAGGTAGAGTTTTCTTTGGGGATTTCTAGATGTCTGGCAGTTGCCATTTTTGGATGGGGGTCCGATTGTGGGGCCTGAACTCTGGGCCTGGGCGCTGTCCCTCAGCTCTTCAGCTCAAGGCTAGCACTCTACCACTTGAGCCACAGCGCCACTTCTGCCTTTTTAAAAATTTTTTTCTGCTTATGTGGTGCTGAGGAATCGAACCCAGGGCCTCATGCATGCAAGGCAAGCGCTCTACCACTGAGCTACCTTCCCAGCCGGTGGCAGCTGCCTTTGTACTGAATTCAGGTATATTGCTTCTGCCATTTGGCAAGACCACTGGTTGAGGTCTGCCGTGAGTCTAAGCTTCTGGTGGGCACGGTAGTTTCTTGTATTTCTTGACAGATACCCCTATTTGAGTTGAGTAGTTGGAGAGCATGGTAACATGGGCTTTGTGGTTAATGTGGTTCCAGAGGAATGGATCAATTGTTCTGCTCAGTAAACCAGATTAAAATTTTGGGTGTAGCATAACTAATGCTTGATGTTTGTTATATTTTGAAGTTTGAATTGTGTCCCATCCTGGGTGGAACTTGGAGGTAGTTTTTGCGCAAAGAAGCCCTGTTTAAGCATCCACAATGTTGCTTGTTGTTGAAACATGTCATGGAGGTGTTCTTTCCCCAAGTGAGCTGCTGGAGTGGAAATGAGGCAGGGTCTAGAAGCTTTCTAAGAATTCCTTCGGGAGCATGCTTATCTCTTCTGGGAATGACAAGCTAACTTTGTGGCTGGGCTATATTAGCTGAGATCTCAGATTCAGTGCTGCTGGCAGGAATGCTGTGATTTCATTGAAATCTGCAATTGGTTTCTATGAGTTCTGCCTCCTTACTTGACTTCTTCTGTCTGACCCTGAGTGTCTAGCCATTCTGTTCCCTCCTGTATTCTGCTTGCGAGGAGGCTTTCTGGAAAGCATCTTAGCTTGCTAGAGAAGCCACCCCGGCCCGCCTTTCTCTATTCTCACTTCCATTGGTGGAAGTGATTTATCTCCCTGTGTTGTTTATTGACTTGGGGGAGGGGGGATGGTACCCCAGACGAAGCTATTCCACTGCTCTTATTTTTGTGCAGATTGTTGGTCAATTCTGTGGAGCAGGCAATGATTCGGTCTTAGTTCCAAATTTTTGGAGTTTCATCGAGGTATTATTGACTGTTTAGCTGCTAGTTGAGCTTCCAGCCATTTTGGTGACATCGTTCTTATGATGTCATTTTGTCCAGCCATATTAGAGGTTATTGCAGATGAACAGCCAGCACTGATGGGCTGTGTCTGCTAGGAGGAGCAGCTTCAGGGTGGGGGCTGGAGGGGTGAGGATCTTGGTGGAGGGAAGGGATATTAAGAGAAAAACTAAGGAGGGGGTAACAATGTTTGACAAGAAAAGTATTCATTAGCTTATTCTTGTAACTGTAACCCCTCTGTACAGCATCTTTACAATAAAATCAAAATTAAAAAGAAGAGGAAGAGGAGGAGGAGGAGGAAGAGGAGGAGGAAGAGGAGGAGGAGGAGGGGCAAATGAAGAAGGAGTAAGGAAAGGAAGGAAGGAAGAAAAGAAAGAGAAAATAAGGAAGGAAAGGACACTAACTACAAGGCAGCTTCTTGAGGATGATTCACTGCCTTATGACAAGTTTATGGAATGAACTGAGGCATGGATGCTTCCTCTGCCTTCTCCACCCATCTCCTTCCTTCTCTGCTGGTGTTTGACCTGCCTCCACCCTTTGGGTGGTGCCAGGGCCACCCACACACCTAAGCTTTTGTCTCTGGTATCACAGGACTACCTGTCATTTGGGGTTGAGGACAGGTTCCTCTTCTCCTCCAAATCGCTTCTCAGGAGCCCCAGCCAGACACAGGGGCTCTGCTCAGACTTTGCTCTTCTACCTGGATTCTTACTTCAAAAGAATCTTCTTCCTGCCCTTTTACTATCCATCACACTTCACTGTCCTTGGAGTTTCCTTTGACCTGTTTTTGGATGGTACTGGGTATCAAACTGTGGCCCTGGCTGATGGAATACTCATTTAGGAAGATGCATCTCTCTCATGCTCACCTCTGATTCTGGGCCTAGGTTCTGTAAGAAGTTCCTGTAAAAATATTTTCTGTTCTTTCTCTAGATGCACTCTTTTCTGCCCTTCCCTAAATGGTGTCACCCCAACAGAAGCACTTCTTCTATCAATGTCTTAAGCTTCTAACTTCACCTAAACCCTGTTATTCCTGTTTGTTTGGTCAGGCAGAATCAGTGGCTGAATCCTAAAGTGCACTCCAGAGAAGCTTTGTTTCTTTATGAGCAGTCTTGAATGTGCACATAAATCTGACCTCAATTTCAGAGAGAATAAATCCAGAAACTTCTGGTGGTAGTTCCTACACATCAGAGGATTTACTTTTTCCCACTAGTTCCCGTTTATGGGGACAGGAGGATGCTTTTATTCTAACTTCATTGTACTGAGACTTTCCCAGGACCAGTTTATAGATGGTACTTAGTACCTGTTAGGTACAGCACTGTCCAAACCTCCTCTTTACCTGTTGTAGTTCTATGAGCCATTTTCACACATAGCAAAGACTCAGCCTCTCTCTTCATGATTCAAGAGTTCTGTGATGACATATCTTGAGATGCCCGTGAGTCTCTTTAATTCACAAGTGGAAGCTTACAGTGCAGGTTAGTTAATTCTCAGGTAACCCCCTCTTTGCTATTGGTGAGGACAGAAAGTCTTTTTCTTTTTTTTTTTCATATCCAAGGAAAACTCTTCTGAGACCATGTACTATATTCTCTCAGAAATTCTAGCTCTGGTTACCTTTTTGTGCTTTAGTTTTCCTTTTCACTTGGCTCTGTCCTTCTCCCTAACATTACATTTGCAAATAATCTGTCTACATAGAAATCTATGCTTTGGACTAGGTTTTGGAGTAATCTAGGCTAAGACGGTTATAGAAAGCATGATTTAAACCAGTATGAAATCTATAATCAGATAAAAATCATCTTATGAATCAGAAAAATGTTTGCCATTGACCTAAATGCACTCCTGGGAATCTCTGAAGCTGAGATGGAGTGGTATGTTACAATTCCCCAAGACATTTCAAAGTCACTGATTTTCTAGAAAGACACACCGACCTATTATGTTAACATTTACAGTTTATGACAGTGTGTCTTCCTTCCATTAAAATAAACAAACTAAGACTTCAGATCAGCAATCTAATATTATAACTTAAAGAACCAGGGAAAGAAGAACAAACTTAATTAACCCAAGGCTATACACAGAAAAGGAATAATAATATTGATGAAGCAAACAAAACAAATAATAGTAACAAAGACAACTGAACAAATAAAAAGTTTGTTATTTGAAAAGACCAACAATATTGACAAACATTTAGATAAATGGGATAAGGAAAAAATTACTCAAATGACTAAAATGTGGCATTAGAGACATAATACTAACTCTAAAGAAATGACAAGTGCACAAACATACTGGATAACCTGGATGAAATAGATATATCTCAAGAGATATAAAACCTACAAAGACAGCCGGGCACCGGTGGCTCATGCCTGTAATCCTAGCTACTCAGGAGGCTGAGATCTGAGGATCGTGGTTCAAAGCCAACTCAGGCAGAAAAGCTTATGAGACTTTTCTCTCCAATTAACCACCACTGGTGCTGTGGCTCAAGTGGTAGAGTGCTTGCCTTGAGCTGAAGAGCTAAGGGACAGTGCCCAGGCCCAGAGTTCAAGTCCCACAACTGGGAAAAAGAAACAAAACAAAACAAACCTACAAAGACAAAATCACAAAGAAATAAAAAAAATTTGGATGGACTGATAACTAGTAAAAAGATTCAGTTAGTTTATGAAAAAAGAAGTCCTGGACCTGCTGCTTTCCTGATGAAGTTTAGCCATATTGAAAGAACTTATAATAATCTTTTTCAAATTTTTCTAAAAAGTTGAAAAAGAATCTTGTCCAACTTACTCTGATGCATTGTTGTCCTGGACCATAGCCAGATTACCTAGAAGTAAAGACCTTTGCATCTCTTGGGAATGTTGATGTAAATATCCTCAGCAAGAGAATATTTACTTGTGGTGAAGGCTTCTGATAGAATTCTTTAAATAGCTTTGGGACCACCCCACTGGACTGAGGAAAATTTACTACAACCCTGGTGGAGAAGTTGATGCTTTCATAACATTCCTAAGGCAGAATCAAGCAACTAGAATTAATTGCACAAGACTGAATGAACAGATGAAGCCTGGTTATAGTACATAAAGATTGTTTGAATACTTCTATATTTTTATGTTCTATTCCTTGGATAGAAGGAACCTTTTTGTTTGATCTTAAGATATGTTTAACTTGCAACATACTGGTTCTGGAAATAATCAAACTAAAGTGGAAATGAAATATTTGTCTTTTTTTGCCCTATGTAATCCCTCCAGAATTTGTAGACACTTAAGTTTTGTACCAAAATAATTATTTGCATAAGATCAATATGAATCTGTTTTCCTTGTAGCAGGGCATACTAGAAACACTGGCTACATGGAATGCTGTATTTGAGAATGAGGTATAGAATCAGATATGAACCTGCTATCTGATTTTAAGTTTTAAACAGTTTTAGGAACTAAAGTTGAGTTTATGGAGCTAAAGCTGACAAAACACTCTTGGGAAACATTGCCCTGGTACTTGGTTTGTAGAATGGCTGGCATTGTAGGTGAATAAATACAGTTGTTTACTTTGAGAAGAGTTTACTTAAATATATAAATATTACAGATAAAGTAATGGTTTCTAAACTTGGCTTTCTAGCCTGAAGAAAATTATGAAAGTCTAATCTGAGATTCCTTATGAAGTACCTCAACAAAGAAAAAATTAAAAAGTTCTGTGTGTTAAGACTATCACAGCTGGATTTACACAGTGGCAGACTAAATGAATCACATTTATTTTTGCAAATAACCAATTTTCTTCTACAATTACATAGAAGAAAATTTTATGAATCAATGGAAAATTATACTATATCCTTAATGAATTTTAAATTCTTGTTTATTGTCTTTGAACTATTTTTTATCTCCAGGTTGACATATTTTACTTGATACTTTCTAACTTGGACCAGAATCTGACCCCTTGCTCATTTTTTCAGTCCCTACCAAATGCTCAAGTAATCTACTTTCCTTCAATTTCTGGCAAAAAATTCTGACATTTTTTTTCCCCCAGTTGTAGGGCTTGAACTCAGGGCCGGGTGCTGTCCCTGAGCTCTTTGCTCAAGCAGTCTTGAGCAAAAGCTCTACTTGAGCCTCAGCTCTACTTCCTGTTTTTGACTGGTTAATTGGCGGTAAGTCTCATGGGGACTTTTCTGCCCGGGCTGGCTTGGAACAATGATCCTCAGATCTCAGCTTCCTGAGTGGCTAGGATTAGAGGTGTGAGCCACTGACACCTGGTTCTGACAATAGTTTAACATTTCCAATTTTCTCCCACCCTCCCTAGTTCTAGTCAGTGAGAAGGAGAATTTGACAGGTGGCCACATAGCTGGGTTCTTCTTCCCTTCCTGACCTCCCCTCCTATAATAGGATCTACAGAAGACTTTTCATCAGGTTAAACAACATGATAAATAAGCTTCAAAGAAGTGATCAGCACACATTATCTGGGTAATCTTTGTACCTGAAATTGCTATTATGTGGGCCACTCAGAATGCTGTGAACCTAACATCTGGAAATCTTGACAGATTGCCCTATGGCAAAATGACAACAGATGGTTCAGCTTGTCTTTAATGAACAAAAGAAGAGGGAATGAAAAATGCACTTGACATTGTTCAAAGGAAGGAAGAATGTATCTCCTTTCCTTGAACAGAGCAGTATTTGCAGTATTTGATTCTTCTTGACTAAACATTAGTCAGGTCCTTCTAAGTCTTCCTTTCAATTGGGCTTCTACCTTGGCCCCCATCCTGCTGGACCTGAGAGTCCAGTTTCCAGAAGAATCCTGGGGAGTTTAGAGAGAACCTCCCACGCCTGATATCTGATCATCTTGCTGTGTCTTCATCAAGAATCCTGTCGAGTTGGATTAGCAAGAAACTCCCTACCTTTACTGTTTCCTCTTAACTATTTTCTTTAAATTTTATTGTAAAGTTGATGTACACAGGGTTACAGTTACATAACTAAGGTAATGAGTAAATTTCTTTTCTAGTAGTGTTATCCCCTTCCTCATTTTCTCCTGCTTTCCTCCCCTTAAGCTCCCCTTCCCCAAGTTATAAAGTTCATTGCCAACATAGAGTCTAGTGAGTTTCACTGTTGCATTGGTTCACCCTTTGTCCCACAGTTTCTGATTCCCTTTCCCTTCCCCAAATCAGATAAATCTATATACAAGACAAAGGGCACAGGAATAAAAAACAGTGACACCCAGTTCTTCTCCTTGACTATACAGGTGCAGTGGTATTGGCTATATTTGGAGTTAACTTTGATTCTCTACTGAGGTCTCCTTCCCTCTGTTACAATACTTTGTGAATAAAACTTGTACTTTAACCAGTGCTCAGCTCTTCTTCTTCTTCCTCCTCCTCCTCCTTTTGACGGTCCTCAACTAGGGGCTGGGTCAGATGACTTTTTTTTTTTGTTGGTCATGAGGCCTGAATTCTGGGCCTGGGCACCGTCCCTGAGCTCTTCAGCTCAAGGCTAGCATTCTACCACTTGAGCCACAGCACCACTTCCGGCTTTCTCTGCTTACGTGGTACTGAGGAGTTGAACCCAGGGCCTCATGTAAGCAAGGCAAGTACTCTACCACTGAGCCACCTTCCCAGCCCCCCAAGGGTCAGATGACTTTGATTCCTCCCTCTACCCTCCTGATTTATTTGCTAAATGGTACAACTTCTGAATCTTCAAGTCAGGTTTCACATTTCATTTTTCTCTTTTGGAATTTAAAGTTTCTCCAAAGTAAGACAAACACAACAGATTTGCTAAGGGCCTGTGAGTGTCAGGAACAGCAGAACTCCCACAACTTAGTTTCTAATTATAGCACTAACATCTTCGTTTTGCCCTCACCAATCCAATGTCTACTTTATTGAACCTCTATCTATGTCTGTCTCTGTCCGTCTGTCTGTCTAACTATATGTCTACTATCTAATCTATATAATCTGCTGATCATTTCCCCCTCCTTCCCTCCCTCCCTCCCTCCTTCTCTCCCTCCCTCCCTCCCTCCCTCCCTTCCTTCCTTCCTTCCTCCATACCTAGATTTGGATTCAGGGTGTTCAGCTTGAGCCATACTCTTAGCCTTTATGCTCTGGATGTTCTTAAGATAAAATCTTAAATTTTGTGAGAGCCAACCTGGACCATTATACTCCTTTTTAAATCTTTCCTGTCATAGGTAGAATTTCAGGCATATGCCACTGTTCCCAGCTTTTTCTGTTGATGGGCTCTTTTGAACTTTGTGCCAAGGTTGTCAAGAACTGGGAACATCCTGATCTCAGCCTTCTTATTAGCTAGAATCACATGCATTAGCCACCACAACTGGCCTCATCTTATTTCTCAGTAATTATTTAAGACTTCCAAGTTGTAGCCAGGTGCTAAGTAGCTCATGCCTGTAATCCTAGCTACTCAGGTGACTAAGATCTGAGGAGTGAGGTTTGAAACCAGTCAAGGCAAGAATGTTCATAAGACTCTTACCTGCAATTAACCAAGAAAAAGCTGGAAGTGGAGCTCATATGGTTCAATCGGTAGAAAACTAGCCTGTAGCAAAAAAAAAAAAAAAAAAAAGCGGTGCCCAAGGCCCTGTGTTCAAGCCCCAGAACTGGCACAAAAAGAAATTAGATTTCCAACTTGCTGAAATGAATCCTTTGACCATCAAAGTTGTATTCACTCATTCTTTTACAAATTATTCTAATTTTCTTAGGATCTCTAAGACCCATAAGAAGTCGATGCTATTAATTCACAAAATGAGACAACTCAAGTTCTTAGCACTGTGTCTCCTCATTTTGTAGCTGGTTGGTTTTATCTTCCCACAAATTTGACTACTTTCTTGGTGATCAGTGATCATGGATGGCCTTTCTGTTACCAGCATAATTCTCCCTCTAAGAGCAGTCTGAACCTACTGGATGCCAGAGTTGAAGTTTTGAGCAACATTTTCTTTGTATCCTTCTCATCCTCCCCCCAGCCCCACCCTATCCCCACCCCTACCACCCTGTACCTGTTTCAAACTCAGGGCTTTGAGTTAGCTGGCTTTGCTTTAACAGACATTAGGTATCATACTTGGAAAGATTGGAAATACTTGGGCTACCAGTGTGAGTAGCTGTTGGAGTCTTCATATTGGGAAGAGAAAGAACAAAGGCTATCTTACCCAAGAAGCTGAACTTTTTGTTCATTTGGAAATGGAATGTTCAGATTAAGAATGGCATAGCTTGGTAACACCTTTGACATTATTATGTTTTTTTTTTTAAACATAATGAGGGCTGGGAAGGTGGCTCAGTGGTAGAGCCCTTGCCTTGCATGCATGAGGCCCTGGGTTCGATTCCTCAGCACCATATAAGCAAAAAAAAAAAAAAAAAGCCGGAAGTGGCGCTGTGGCTCAGTTGGTAGAGTGCTAGCGTTGAGCTGAAGGACAGCACCCAGGCCCAGAGTTCAGGCCTCACGACTGGACCCCCCCCCCCCAAAAAAACATAATGAAAATATAAATTTAATTTTTTTTCTGGTCCTAGGGTTTGAACCCAGGGCCTCATGTTTATTCCACTTGAACTCTACCACTTGAGCCATTTCTTCAACCCAGCTTTTTGCTGGTTATTTTAGAAATGGAATCTCCAAAATGTTTCTGCCCTGGCTGATTTTGAACCATAGTCTTCTGCATCTCAGTAGCCTGAGCAACTAGGATTAAGGGTGTAAGCCACATTTTCATTTAAAAAATGAAATGTCTTATATAATGTGGGAAAACATTAGAGCTGTTCAAAAAACAAACATACTCATAAAACCATAAGATATATTTTGCCCTATTTAGTGTTAGGACTTTTTCTTTTAATAAATCTACATATGTGTGTTTGTATACATGATACTGGGTTTTTTGTTCATTTTTAATTAACATAACCTCTACATTTTCCAATAAGACTAATTGCTCTTCTACATTCTTTAAAATAGATATACAGCCTTACATCACTCTATCATCATCATCATCATCATCATCATCATCATCATCCTTATTTGGTTGAATTCAGGGACTGGGTCCTGTCCCTGAGCTTTTTTTTTGCTCAAGGCTAGCACTTTTCCACTTGAGCCATAGCTCCACTTCTGGATTTTTGGGGGGGTTGATTGGAGGTATGAGTCTCATGGACTTCCCTGCCTTGTCTGGCTATGAACCATGATCCTCAGATCCTTAGCCTCCTGCATAGCTAGGAATACAAAGCTGAACCATAGGTGTCCAGCTACTTTTTTAAAAATAAAAGATAGGTGGTGCCCATGTAATGCACAAGAACTCTAGATATCTCTGGTAAGAACTCAGACAATTTGGCAACCACAGGTAGAGACTGAACCACAAGGGGATGAGTAATTGCCAAACTGGCAGGAGAGAATGAAGTCATTGTTCTGTTAGGTGCATATATGTTGTGGTGACCTCTTATTATTGCCAATTTCAATGATGGAATTGTTTAGAGATGACTCTCAGACTTATCAGATAGGGACTGTGACTCAGTGTGGGACTGTAGTCCCTGTTATCATTAACATAAAGCAATATAAATATTTTAAAAGATGGGTGTTGTTCTGAAGATTCTTCTTAATTCTCCTTGTATCTCTGATATTTTGAAGCTTAATGACTGGCCTGTCAGCAAATTCAAGGCTGATAATTTGTCTACGTTAGATTAAATATCCCTCCCCCTGATAATCAATGCTAAAACACACTCCTATTTTTACTCACTTGGTAGATAGATTTCTCAGGGTTATTTTGTGGGGAAAGATTATTTGGGAGGGTATGTGTATGTGCAGTTGCATACTCTTTGTGTGAGAAGAATGTATCACAACTCCTAGTGAAGACTACAGATCATTAAGGATGAACACATTTTAGACCTCTTAATACACAGAAGCTACGCAGCATACAACGCTGTCTGTCCTGATGAAGATGGTACTTATGTGGATCATTATACAATGTGTGGCTATTTAAAAAGAAAATGTGGGGCTGGGAAGGTGGCTCAGTGGTAGAGTGCTTGTCTTGTATGCATGAGGCCCTGGGTTAAATTCCTCAGCACCACATAAGCAAAAAAAAGCCAGAAGTGGTGCTGTGGCTCAAGTGGTAGAGCATTAGCCTTAAGCTGAAGAGCTGAGGGACAGCTTCCAGGCCCAGAAAAAAAATGTATCCTTTTCTGAATGTGTGTGGGTCTGTATGTATTCAGATTATCTGGAATATAAACTGAATGAAGGACAGTAGACTGTCAGGCTGAAATATGTGAAACTTCAGTGAACTTTTCACAAGGTAGACAGGACCTTGTGGGAAAACACTGAGGATTAGAGGTGCACTGAAGCGGAAGCCATGGTACTCAGTAGGACTCAGTCCAGAACAAGAGTCTTGTTTCTGTTGTGGCTGTCCAAACAGATGGGCTCAGGGTACCATTACACAACCTGCACAAGTCCTTAATGCTATCCCAGAAATGGGCTCTACACATAACCCATAGAAGTACACAGTGACAAGACAAAGCAGATGACATCAATGCCAAACATTGCCATCTCTCAGTCAATACAACTTAGCTTACCATGGGAGACCAAACAAGGGGAAAGTCACAGCCAAAGACAAACAGAGCCAAGAGTGGAATCAATGGTAATTTAATGGAGCGGAGCAGAGAATGGAATATTCATATCTCATTTTAAAACCCTCTTTAAATGAACTCTGAGCAACCAAAGCACAGCAGAGGCACTAATGTTTTCTGCTCAATTCAGATGCTCGAAGGACTCCATTGTGTAAAAAGAAGGTCTCAAAGCATAATTTTTAAGATACAAATAGACATACACTGTGATGAGAGTGACTTTAGACAAATAAGACATAGAAGCAGATGGGAAGAGTATGTTCATCAGCTGGTGGTCATCTCCTCAAGAGTGCAGACAGCATTACTTGGTCTTCGGTTGAGCTGGACTTGGAGTGACTACTGAGGGGCAAGACTGAGGAACCTTGGACTGGCTTGGTTCTGGTACCTTGGAATAGCCTGGCTCAGGGACTGTGGTGCAGCCTGCCACAGGGGCACTGGTATTGCATGGCCCAGTCACTGTGGTATAACCAGGCCCAGGAACCTTTGAATAGCCTGGCTCAGGGACTGTGGTGCAGCCTGCCACAGGGGCACTGGTATTGCACGGCCCAGTCACTATGGTATAGCCAGGCTCCAGGACGTTGGCATTGCATGGCCCTGGGACTGTGGCAGAGCCAGGATCAGGGACACTGGTGTTGCATGGTCCAGGGACCACAGTGCTGCCTGGCTCAGGGACTATAGTGTATCCCTTCTCAGGGACCTTGCTACAGCCTGGCTCAGGAAGTTTGGTGTTCCCAGGTTGTGGAACATTTGGGTGGCATGGTTCCGTGGTGATGGGAACAAAGGGTACTTTTGGTAGAGGCTGGGAGGGCTGTTTCCTCTGCTGGTCTTGAGGCTGAGGGGGTGGAACAAGGGGCTGCTTCTGCTGGTAGGAACTCATGCTTCAGAGGATGCTGAACCTAGGGACAGAAAGCTGAGTTAGTGGTTTAGAGGACAGAGTAACATGGTCTGTTTAGTCGTACATCTCTCTCATTGCACATCCCTTCAGAAGTGAGAAACCCTCTTTTCCTTCTTTCTGTTTCTCTGAATTCAGAACATAGGATGCTTTCCTGGTTCCCACACAATTTTAAAGTAAAAGATAAAGGTGATTTGTGGAGCCCCATGTGGGTGGAGTACTTCTTTCTGCTTCCTTTCTTTTTGAAAATATAGTTCTTTTATTGTAAAGATACTATACAGAGGGGTTACAGATACATGAGTAAGATGATGAGTACATTTCCCATTGAGCATTCTTACCCCCACTCTGCTTCCTTTCTACCGAATGCATCTGACACAACCTGTACATAACCTAAGATCTCAACACAAGCAACTCATCACAATAGCAGGCTTGGAGGATTGCTGCGAGGCCCAAGTTTTCAATCATATGAGAAGATGATAAGGGAAAAGGTCTAGAGTCTACCCACTCATGTCCATCCCATAAAACACATTAGGTCTTATAGGACAACTGGTAATGAATCTCTATATGAGCCTGTGGGATCCACCTCTGAGTTTCTGCTTGTGCTGTTGTCTGCCACATGCTTTCTGGAAGGCTTTCTTGTGCATCTCTGCTGTCCCCACCTGCTCACCCCAGTGCCTCTGTCAGATTTCACGTTACCTTCATTATGTTATCCAAATCAGTTACCTTTGCTTCCTTCTACTCCTTTCCCTGCTGTATTTTTTAACAAATTAGGCCCTTATATATGTTTTCTAAGCAGTCATACACTCACAGAGTAAAGAAAATATTACTTTTCAGTGTCCATATTTCTAATGTCACATTTTCTATGGCATAACCTCTCAGTGAATTCCACAGGAGGAATTAGAACATCACTAAAATTTCCTAGGAGATAGCATATCCTCCTGGTCATTTAACAGATCAGTATTTCCCTCCCTTCTCTGTCCACAAGGCCCATGCCTCTCATATGAGGAGAAGGTCAAAGATGTATAAATGGAAGTTGCCCATGCATGAAAATAAACATAATCTTTAGTATGGAAAAGAAGTCTCCATCAATATAAAGCTGTGACAGGAGACTATAGAGAAGTTCCATGTGGGGAGACTTACCTGGGCTGCCGGGAAGTTTGAGTTCTTTCTCCTCGCAGGTCTGGTGTGGAGTCTCTGACCAGCTGGCATTTTATACAGAAAATTAGTCCTGCCTTAAGGAAATAGGATTTCCTTTCTGACAGCTCGTCTCATCCCAGCGTTTGTGATGAAAGTCTATGGCGTAACATTTTTTGATGCTTACTGTTTGACAATGTGTCACCTACTCCTGTGATCAGTGTCCACCCTTTCTGGTGGTAAAAGGAAATGCAGAAGGCAATGGATTAAGACAGGAGGAAGTTCTTCAATTTCCAGGACCAGAAAGTCGTGTTTGCTGGTTAGAACCCTAATCCTATTTAGTTCAGATCAATTCTGTTGAATCATTTTCTATTTGATCAGACATTTCTGATTTTTTCCAGATGCCTTGCAGGGAAGAGAGGTGCTGCAGATTGAATGAGTCATCTGATTTTCAATTACTCAGTGGACCAATGCCTGGGAAATAAAATGAATGAGAAAAGTCTTCTTTGGAAATAAGTGGTTTTTATTTTGGAGGAGGTCTTTTTTCTTTTTAAAAAAATAGCTTTAGAAAGAATTTACTATACCAGGGTTAAAGTAGGGAGAAATAGAAAAACGAAAAGAAGCATTTCCTGTTTCCCATATAGGAAATTAGAGTTAAGGACTCTGAGTTTTGAGAGATCTTTACATGTGTTGGTTCTAGGTACAAGACTTTTGTTTGTGCCCTGTCAGAAAGTGCATGCCTGTAATACCAGCTATTTTAGAAGGTAGAAGGAGGAAGATCATCAGTCTGAGAGCAATGGGGAGAAAGATGAACTACTAAGACCCTATTTCAGAAAGAAAATACAAGCAAAGGGCTGGAAAAGTGGCTCATGTGGTTGTGTACTTAAAGATCCTTGTTAGATATAAATGATTTGTAAATGTTTTCTCAAGTTCTCCTTTCTTCCTTTTTATATTGTCTCTCATAGAATAAAAGCTTACTTATTGCTGGCCAGTGGTTCACACCTGTAGTCCTAGCTACTTATGAGGCTGAGATCTGAGGATTGTGGTTTGAAGCCAGCCTGGGTATAAAAGTCCCTGTGGGACTCTTATCTCTAATTATCCACTCAAAAACCAAAAGTGGCACTATGGCTTAAGAGGTAGAGCACTAAGGTTGAGCATAAAGAGGATCAGGGACAGTGCCCAGGCCCTGAGTTCAAGCCTTACAACTGACAAAAGCCCCTACATACATTTATTTTAATTAATTAATTAATTAGTTAATTAATTAATTAAGCTGGTCCTGGGGCTTGAACTCAGGGACTGGGCACTGTCCCCAAGCTTCTTTTGCTCAAGGCTAGCACTCTATCACTTGAACCACAGTGCTACTTTGGGTCTGAGTAGTTTATTGGAGATAAGAATCTCATGTATTTTCCTGCCCTGGCTAACTTCAAACAGTGATCCTCAGATCTCAACCTCTGGAGGAAGTCTTAAGATGCCATGTTGTACAGAATTTATTATTGAGGATGGACGGTCAGTAGCACCTGGATCTTTAGAATGTGACAACACCTTCCTGGAATATCCTGTCGGTCATGATCTCTTGGGCGACACAGGAACAAGACAACTCTGGTTTTTGAATTAATGTGCCAGCTATTTTCTCAAAGATTACTAATTTACTAACCAATCGTTTACTAGGCAAGGCCTTTAAGAAATCCAAACGTCTTCAGGTATATGGATAATGTCTTCCTTCACTGTTCTACTAGTGTATTACCTCCCATAAACTTGATAGCCTAGACTCAACCACCATCATAAGCTCCTTCCACTGTTTCCCCAATGCCAGCAATTGTTCTTCAACCTCAATATCGCCTGCTTATGACGGATGCTCAGTTAATGGAAAGTCTATTCTTTTCTGACTATATCTGTGGGTGCATAAAAAGGGAGACATGCAAGAAGGTAGACAGGAAGGAACGAAGGAAGGAAAGTTGAAGAGCGAGAGAAAGAAAAGGAAAGAGAGAAGAATGAAGTAGATGAAAGAGAAATTAAGAAAAAGAAAAGGCATAAATTTAGAAGAATGCCCAGAATTCTTTTTGAGAACCGGAGGGATGCTTTTGCAAATGACTCAGGCCTCATGATACAGGCTGAGAAGAGAGCGAGGATTCCTCAGGATGTAGATGCCCTCAGTGCCTTCCCCACCCAGTGAGTGTTTGAATAGCCTCCTCCCTCCCAAGTGCTGTCATGGCCACCACCACACCTAAGTGCTAGTCGTTTCCTATTACCTCTCCTTTAGGGTTCAATCTAGGCTCCTCTCTTTTCTAAAACCACCTCTGTGGAGTCCCAGACACAGGGGGCTCTGACCAGATGTTGCTCTCATGCTGGTATTCCTACTACCAGAGGAAAGTTCTTCTTACTCTGTCTTCCATCATACTTCATTGTTCATTGTCCTGAGAGTTTTCTTGAACTTTTCCTTTTCTTTCTTTTTTTCTTTCTTTTTTTGTGTGCCAGTCCTGGGCTTATACTCTGGGTTTGGGTGCTGTCTCTGAGCTCCTTTTTGCACAAGGTTGTCACTTTAACACTTGAGCCACAGAGACACTTCTAACTGTTTCCTGTGATTAATTGGAGGTGAGTCTCAGATACTTTCCTCCTGGGCTGGCTTTGAACAGCAATTCTCAGAATTCTCAGATCTCAACCTCCTAAGTAGCTAGGAGTATAGGTGTGAGCCACCAGTGCCTGGCTTCTTGAACTTTTTTTGTGGAGAGTGCCTTGAACTTCTACCTTTACCCAGATCCTGTCATTCTTGTTCATTTGGTCAAGCACTTGCAATAGCTGAAAGCTCTTTCTGTACTTCTGAAAGCTTCTTCATGGGCAGTGTTGGGTGTGCCAAAGGATCTGGCCTCTCTTTCAGGGAGAGTAAATCCAGTACCTTCATCTGAGGGTGTGTCCTACAACCTTAGGTACTTAGGCTTTTTCCATTAGATTTTCTTCTCTCATCAATGACAGGTAGCTGCTTTGGGCTAACTTTATTATTCAGGGATTCACCAAATCTTTTGGATCTTGTATGTATGTACGTACGTAGTACATACGTATGTATGTATGTATGTATGTATGTATGTATGTATGTATGTATGTGTTTGCTTGTTTTTGTTTTTGCTTGTCTTGGCTCTATGGACCATTCCCACATGTTGCCTAGGATTCTTCTTTTCCTGACCCAATGTTTTCTGATGCCACAGTGTGAGCTGTCTGTGGAAATCTGTAGTGCCCTTGCACACATGAAAGCTAAAATTTGAACTTTGCCTCATTCATGCCCAGTGCACTAGCAGCCACATATTTTCAATGGAGGGCGTGAGATGAAAGATAATGTTTACCTCATCCTCTAGGACACAATTTTTCAGTACTCTCAGAAAGAGAGAACTTTACAACATATTGATTTTTTCCTTTTGTTTTAGTTTAATTCCCCCTTCTCCCCTTGTCATCTGTCCTATGATTGTGTTCTCTAAGAAACTAGCTGCACAAAAGACTGTCTGCAGATCTAATTTAGGGACATCTAGAGAATGTTATGAAATGCATGTTCCATTAGAGGTACAGAAAGAGGAATACAATTGCTCAATGATAGAAATCAGTGCTCAGTTCAAGGTCAGGGGATTCATTTGATGGGTCAGTGTGAGAAATTTGAAGTTGCTATAAGGTCCTGTCTTCAAAGATTCTGGAACAGAATCTAGAGCATGCTCTAGTCATATGTGACTGCTTAAATGTAAAGGTAGAGATTTGGAGCTCTGAAGAGCAGGAACTACCAGGCCTAGACAGAAGCTTTCCGATGCCTGAGCACTGGAACTTTGGTGTGAGACTATGGTCAGGTTTTATTATGCTCCTCTACATGTGATTCTGTGCCTGGAGTTGGCCTGATAATAGTAGTACAATTTTACATCTTGATAGGAAGGAGGCAAAGTGTGCTGACAGCCTCAAGGTCTGGGTTGGGCAAGGGTATCCTGGACATGAAGGTATTTTAGAGGGCTAGTCTCTGTTCTGACAGTCCAGGAGAATGCTCTGGGGATCTAGACTCACTAATTTTGTCACCATCAGTATTTTGTTCCTGTTTCTAGCTAACCTGGCACAATCACCCAGCAGATTTCTGTTCATCGGCAAATTGCTGCCCCACGTTAATGAATAGCCTTCTAATATGTGTCTACCAAGATTCCAGTATGTGATGTGATAGAGAATATATCAAGTTACTCAGATGCTTCTCGCACTGCTTTCTTTATAGGTTCTTAGAAATCAGATACAGAAGAAATGACTTTCTGTATTTTTCCTAGTCCCCTTTGTGTGCTCTCCAAAGTGTAGTTCGGCAACACTGACTTGGTTCTTGTGAAAGTTCTAGGAAGTTTCTCTTTCCCCACTTACATTAAACCATCAATGTCCTATTACCAAAACTGTTTTCAGGGTGTCTGCTTTGACTCCCAGGTCTTTGATCTATTTAGAGTTGATTCTGGTGCAGGGTGATATATAAGGATCTAGCTTTAGCTTTCTTTTTTCTTTTTAATTGTGAAAATACTGTACAGAGGGGTTACAATTACATGGGCAAGGTAATGAGTACATTTCTTATCAAGCATTGTTGCCTTCTCCTTTGTTTCCCCTTCACATCCCTTCCCATCTCGACTCCCCAATCACCCCCCCAGCCAAAGTTGTAAAGTTCGTTTTTTGACATAACGACTTGTACATCTTATTGTTGCCATGGGTCCACCTCTATCCCTATATAAAAGATTTATTTTTTTCCCTTCCCCTCCACAAATTATACCAACATCAAATACAGTGAAAGCGGGGGTCATACCATGGGGGAGGGCATATTTATAAGATGATTTAGCTTTAGTTTTCTACATGTGATTAGCAAATTTTGCTAGCACCATTTACTGAAGAGGCTTTCTTCCATTCTATTTTTTTAGCTTCCTTATCGAAGATTAGATGGCTATAGGTCTGAGGGTTCATTTCTGGGTTTTCAATTCTATTCCATTGGTCCTGAGGTCTCTTCTTGTGCCAGTACCAAGCTGTTTTGATTACTATGGCTTTGTAGTAGAGTTTGAAATTGGTATTAATATTCCTCCAGCACTGTTCTTTCTGTTAAGGATTGTTTTTGCTATTTGGGGTCTTTTATTGTTCCATATGAATTTTTTGATTGCCTCTTCTATTTCCTTGAAGAATGAAGTTGGAATATTGATAGGTATTGCACTGAATTTGTAGATAGCCTTGGGAAGTATTGCCATTTTCACGATGTTGATCCTTCCGACCCAGGAGCATGGCAGGTTTTTCTATTTCATAAGTTCTGTCTGGATTTCCTTTTTCAGGTTTTTAAAGTTTTCATCATAGAGGTCCTTCACTTCTTTGGTTAAGTTAATTCCTAGGTATTTAATTTTTTGTGGGACTATTACGAATGGAGTTGCTTTCCTGATTTCAGCCACGCTTTTCTCATTGTTGGCATACAGAAAAGCCGTTGATTTTTGAAGGTTAATTTTATACCCTGCTACTTTGCCAAAGTTTTGAATCAGCTTGAGTAATTTGAGAGTAGAGTCCGTGGAATTCTTTAAATACAAATCCTCAAAGAAACAAGTGCCCAATAAATGAATGGGCTAAACACTTACAGAGAAACTTCTCTGAAGAGGAAAGAAGGATGGCCAATAGACACATGAAGAAATGCTCAACTTCTCTAGCCATAAAAGAAATACAAATCAAAACAACACTGAGTACCACCTCATCCTAGTTAGAATGGCTATAATCAAGAACTTTAATAACAACAGATGCTGGAGGGGATGTGGCCAAGGGAACTCTACTGCATTGTTGATGGGAGTGTAAACTTGTTCTACCACTTTGCAAAGTAGCATGGAGTTTCCTCAAAAGACTCCACATAGAGCTCCCCTATGACCCAGCAATCCCACTTTTGGGCATTTACCCAAATGATCACAAACAAGACCATACTAAAGCTACCAGCATAACTATGTTTACTGCAGCATTATTTACCACAGCTTAGCTATGGAACCAACCCAGATGCCCCTCAGTAGATGAATGGATCAAGAAAATGTGGTATATATACACAATGGAATTCTATGCCCCCATCAGAAAGAATGACATTGCCCCATTTGTTAGGAAATGGAAAGACTTGGAAAAAATTCTATTAAGTGAAGTAAGCCAGGCCCAAAGAAACATAGGTCCCATGGTTTCCCTTATTTGCAATAACTAGTATATGTCTGAGACAAGTAGAAAAGGTCAGATAAATTGATATTAGGTGAATTAAACCCTAAGATAAGGACACAAGTGTTTTTTTCTTTCTTGCTATTGTTTCTTTTTTTTTTTTTTTTTTGTCGGTCGTGGGGCTTGAACTCTGGGCCTGGGCGCTGTCCCTCAGCTCTTCAGCTCAAGGCGAGCGCTCTACCACTTGAGCTACAGTGCCACTTCCGGTTTTCTGGTGGTTTATTGGAGATAAGGGTCTCACGGTCTCTCCTGCCCGGGCTGGCTTTGAACCTCTATCCTCAGATCTCAGCCTCCTGAGTAGCTAGGATTACAGGCGTGAGCCACCAGTGCCCGGCTTTGCTATTGTTTCTAACATATTTATAAGGTGATTTTTTTTTGTTGCTTTGAATGTCCCTCCCCCACTGTATAACCCCTGTTTTCACTGTATTTGATGTTGGTATAATTTGGGTAGGGAAAGGGAAAAAAACAAATTGTTTAAATAGGGATACAAGTGGACCCATTGCAACAATGAGATGTACAAGATGCTATGTTGAAAAATGAACTTTACAACTTTGGTGGGGGTTGGTGGGTGGGGGAGGGCAGGGACGGTAGGGGAAAAACAAAGGAGGAGGCAACAATGCTTGATAAGAAATGTACTCATTACCTTGTTCATGTAATTGTAACCCCTTGGTACGGTATTTTCACAATAAAAAAAAACTTATTAAAAAAAGAATTTCAATACGCCTAGTTCAGAAAAACCAAGGCAGTCATTTTTAAGGACTCAGAAATATTGACCCTTGGGACAAGGTACTGAATAAAGTCTTGAGACAAGGAGAAAGCACTTAACAAATTCAAATCTCACAAATGACTACCTCAATAGAGGTATCTTGCCAAGACTTTTGTACTTAAAGAAGGAGTAAGTGGGAAAAAATATATAACTATGGAAGATTTGAGATATAAGATCAAATTATTAAACAATTTTCAGTGTATCCATTTGCATGCTCTGTTCTTACAGATATTAAGAATTGGTAATTTGTCTGTCACCTTTAAAATGCAGAAATATGGTATGTACAGAGAGCTGCATATCTTTAGCTAAGCAAAGCAGCCTCAAGAAAGCAAAAATGATCACAGAAGCTACAGATCAATGGATGTGAACTCCCCTGTCCCCCCCAAAAACCCCAAATCAGAGTACAAATCACTCCCCTGATCCAGTCATCTTACTTGTGTTTTCTAGGGGGGAATAGCCATTGTCTTTTGCTCTGGCTCCCACTGCAGTTAAATAATGCCAGTTCTAATTAGTAAAGTCCTTCAAATATAAAGAAATAATAAGGGGATAGAAATGCTGACCACCTCTATTTGATAAGTATGTATTTGGTACTGTTCCTTGGGAATGTGTACAATTATTACTTGTTAAGTAAAAAGAAAAGTAAGTTCTTGATGAGAAAGTAATATTTATTTTAAAATTTACCCTGTATGACATGCTTTTTAAAAAAGATCTTCTATATGACAAAATGAGAAATTACACATAAGTTACTTCTGTTACATTTCAAATCTGCAGGCTCAAGAAACAGCATATGTGCCAATGAACTTTGATCTGAACTATTTTATTTTTTCATGAAGGATAATTTTACTTGGAGAAATAACTGACAGGCAAGATGTTAGACTTGATGTTCGATAGATCTTTCTTCCAATACCATCTCAGTGAGATGTCATGTTGGGAAAAAAAATGGTTAGCCTTTATGTAGACTTTAAGTGTGGATACAACTGGTGACCTTTTTCTTAGCACTAACTAAAAAATTAATGATCCAAGTCTCCTTAAAGTGTGATCCACTATATGTATGGTTCCAACTTAGCCTACTAGAGCTTGAGACTCCTTGGGCGCTTGATGAAGTAAGAGCCTATCACTGAGAACTCTGTTGGCAGGTGTAATGGGCAGCTCCTTGGAACTTCAGTTGGATTCTAGGATCTGGGCAGGATTCTCACAGGCAAGATTAAAAAGCTGCAGCTATTGTCTACTGTACTGCAAGAAAATGAACTTGGCTAACAGCCGGAATGAGTTGGAAAATGGATGAAGAATGTAGACTAGCTACATCTTGATTGAAGCTTTGTAGAGCTGATCCATGGAAACTATGAGATAATAAATACCTGCTATTTTAAGATATTAAGTTTTTACAAATATTTAAATTGTTATTATAAAGAGGATGTAGTTAAAGTTACATAAATCAGGTAATGAGTACATCAGGTAATGAGTACATTTCTTTTGTTGTTGTTTTAGTTGTTGGTTGTGAGGGCTGAACTCTGGGTTTGGGTGCTGTCACTCAGCTCTTCAGCTAAGGCTAGTGCCCTACCACTTGAGCCACAGCACCACTTCCGGGTTTTCTGCTTATGTGGTGCTGAGGAATCGAACCCAGTGCATAATGCATGCGAGGCAAGCACTCTACCACTGAACCAACTTCCCAGCCCTGAGTACATTTCTTTTTGGACAGTATCATCCCTTCCCTCAGTCTATCCCAATTTTTCCCTCCCATCCCAGATATTATGGTATTAATATGTTGCACAATAGAAAGCTAATGTAGTATTTATTGTTAGTGGTAAAACTGTAAATTATTTAGGCAAAAATAATATTTTTGGAATGCTCGTGTTGTCTTATTGCTTACATAAAAGCACCTCAGCTTCCCAATACTGATGCATTTTTATCACGAGATTAATGATGGCTTAATATAAGTTTATAGTCTGTAAAAAGAAATTGGCTTTTCCCCCCCAACTCCATATAAATTCTCAGAGGTTTATTCAAACTGTTATGTGTGTCAACAGTTCAATATGTTCAACAGTTCAGTAGTATCTTGTGTTTGAGATATACCTGTTTGTTCAATCCATCCTCTTGTTACAACCATCTGGGGCATTTCCAGATGCTGTTCTGTATGAGGACTATCTAGTCCCCTACATTGACATTAGTGATGCATTTTCTTACCAACCAAACAGACAGACATGAATACCAAGAACTCTGACTCATCTAACTCCGTGATATGCACTGAGAATCACATTTTCAAAGACTACTCCTAGGAATAATAGCCATTGATAGGGTCAGGAAGACTCAGCTATAGAGAGGTGGGATCTACTCATACAACCATGGGCAGCCATTTCCCACCTAAACACAAAGCGGTCAGAATTCCTGAAAGGATCATGCAGTTTTCCTGCCACCCTGCTACAAAGATTTGACATCAGAGGTTTCTGTCTTACTTGGCAGCCAAGTGGGAAACCTCTTCTCTGAACAGATCTTGTGTAAACCAGATGCTGTCTTGTTTTCTGTAGCACACATGAAGACTCATGGCCTTACTAGGAAAATGAACACGGGGAGTCAGAAAACCAAGAGATGGTAAGGACAGCAGCCATGTTGTGAACTGTACTTCTAACCCTGTGTGCTGAGACATGCTACCAGTGTGACTCCTCAGGGGAATGTAGTACCTGCCCTCTACTGTTAGCTTTACCAAATGGCATTCTGCTTACTGCTTAGGGAAGGAGCCTGGATCTGAGAGTACTCCATCTTGCCAGCTGTCCTATAACCTTGGGATGGAAGTGTCTTTTTGAGTCAGTGGAGTGACTGTTATTGAGGAAGCTTCCCACAAGAGAAATATTTAGAATTGCAGTGGGGGAGTTATGAGGCACAATATAAAAAGAAAAAAAAAAAACAAGCCTAAGATGCCACTCCTGACCCTTTTGGATTACTATCCTGAAAACTGTGGCAAGACTTCAGAAAGGTTCCTCTAGCTCATCAACACCTTGGGTTTTCTTTACTCCCTTAAAGAAACATTATATATAAATGCTATTTCAGTTCCTAGTGTAGCTGATGTTTAAAAAATGAAGAAGTATTCAAAGGACAAAATGTACAACACTTATTTTATCCAAAAGTTGAACATAACTACTGTTTGTTTGGCTGTATTTACTAGCATGTGTTACATGCCACAATATTTTACATGAGTTTGATATTGTCCTAACATTTTTTCCGTATGCATAAATATTCTCACATAATAATAGTATATTCCAAGACTGAGATACAAAGTAACTCAATCAATATTTTCTGTTGAGAATATATGTTGTTTTTCCTTATCCTTTATTTTAATATTAGATATAAAATTGAAACTCTCACCTTCACAAATATTTGTATGTAGGAATGAATATTTCCTGGTGGAGTACAAAGAGTGTACAGATGTTGAAGAATTTGACCTCATTTTGCTCAACTCATAAAGTAATCTTGTAACCTTATAACCCTATCAACAATATGCCACTATCAGGATTCCCAATCAAGGCTTGCTCATTTAGTGATCATGGTTCCTAGGGAAGTAGTAACTTTTTCCATCATGCCAATGAGCCACAATAAGAAATTACCTTACCATGGTTTGTTTATTTGTTTTTGGTTGATTTTTTGGTCGTGAGACTTCATCTCAGGGCTGGGCACTGTCCCTGAGCTTTTTCACTCAAGGCTAGTGCTCTACCATTTTGAGCCACAGTGCCACTTCCAGTTTTTTTGGTGGTTAATTGAGGGTAAGCATCTCATGGGCTTTCCTGCCTGGGCTGGCTTCAAACTGTGATCCTCTGATCTCAGCCTCCTGAGTATCTGGGATTACAGATGCGAGTCACCAGCACCTGGCCTTACCATGTGAATACCCATGTGATGTCATTTTCTCCTACAGGTCTAAAACTGTTCATCAATTTGCAAATATTATGGGACTTTTAGTATTTCTAACCTCTTTCCAAAGTTACTTGGAGTAGTTGTACATCATGGAGGGACCTTATATATACTCTTTGACATTAGAAAGCCTCATCTTATCAAGAGGGTCACTCTCCAATGATCACCTCAGCTGCTCTGAAAATCTACCCTCCCTCTACGAAATCCTGTTCTGGAAGGAAGTTTCTGGGTATTCTAGATCTGGTCAATAGAGTCTTTGAAGTCTGCTAGTCACCAGGAAAATTAGGAAGACAAAAAAACCAGCAGCAGAAAGTCTAAGGCTCTGGACTCTGGATGCAATTCAGAAATACAACTAATGAGCAGCCTTAAGTGCTTACCTTTGCCTCCTGGACATTCTTTTGTGTCCTTCTATGGGAAATGAATAGGCTGGATTGTGTGATTTTTTTCCAACTTCTTTTTATTTATGTAATTATTTTTAATTTGTTGTAAAGGTAATGAACAGGGGGTTTCAGTTACTTAAGTAAGGTAATGAGTACATTTCTTTTTAAACACTATTATCCCCTCCCTCATTTTCTCCCCTTTACCCCTCCCCATAATACTACCCCCAGATTGTAAAGTTCATTTAAAACATAGTGTCAAGTGAGTATCAATGTTGCATTAGTTCATCTTTTGTCCTTCTGTTTCTGTGATTCTCTTCCCCTTCCACAGATCAGACAAACTTATATACAAGACAAAGGGTACAGAAAACTAAAACAGAAAGGAAAATATAGAAATAACTGCATACAGGACACAATAAAAACCTCTAATTTCCAAGTCTTGGAGTTTATTTTGATACACTTCATTATATGGGTCCTATGCACTTAGTGATTGGGCTATTGTGATTACCTGCTAAGAATATCATAGACATATTCTATTTATATATTGTGCAACCTATATTTCTTTGGGCCTGGCTTGTTTCACTTAATATATTTTTTTCCATTTTTCCATCTTTACCCTGATATTTTACATTAGAATGACCTGCTTTCCCTCAGTTTTGTGTTTTGTGATGGCAAATAACTTAAACTCAAAGAATTCACCTTTCCCCCTGAGAGCCTATCTTAGAACTATCCTTGCTGCCATTCCCACTGAATCATCTCCCCTCCTCATTCCTCCTGAACAAATATATCCTGTGGTTTTAGAGAAGAGAGCCTAAGACCAAGGCCTGGTCTGATGCTGATGCCCCTGGCGAGCAAAGATGCCGTTGAAGCCTTGAAACTCCTCAGTCAAAATGAGATTTTTCTCCCATCCCATCTCCATCTCACTCTGCTTCCAATGCTCCACCTGACTTTACTCTTTCTGCCTAATATTCAAGGGGAGCCTAGTTGTAAGGGGGTACACCATTTCTCCTTTAGCTAGGCTAAAAGAGACTTGGTTGTCCTTCCCAAATTTCCATCCCAAGTAAAACCTATTGGTCTATTGAGTTTGCCTTTCTGCTCTTTTTCTTTTCTTACACTTTGTCTTACCTGCTTTAGCTTTCTTCTTCCTGAAAACTACTTGAAATTTTTAGTCTTCTATCATGTTTAATTTCATGCATTTATTTCTATGTCTTACATAGAAAAGCATCATATATGTGTTCTGTTTTGTGTACGTGTGTGTGTGTGTGTGTGTGTGTGTGTGAGAGAGAGAGAGAGAGAGAGAGAGAGAGAGAGAGAGAGAGAGAGAATACTTGCATGTTTATATGTGAGGAAGGCACAGATCAACAGCCTTAGAGAGCTCCTGGAGCAGGCGTGTGGATTCTATTCTCCTGGCAACATCAGGTATCTTCATAGTAGGCAAGGAGAACTCAATAAAAGAAGACTAAGGAGATAAAGTCTGTGAATATGTGCTGTGTGACTTGAGGAATCTAAGCATATGGAAGTTATGTGTATCAATGTCTGTATATCTGAAAGTCTATCCTGTGTGAGCATGTGTGGGTGCTTTGTGAGAAGTAAAGCGTGAGGAGGGAAGTGTGAATGTTTGTGTTTGGCTCCATGTGTTGGCAATATCAAAGAGGAAAGACGAATAAACAACAAAAAATTAATTTAGAGTATGCACAGGTATCCACAGTTTGGATTAATTTTTTAAGAGCAATCAACTGAACAGAATAAGTACAACTTTGGGACAAGGACTTGGAGTTGGAGATTGCTTGAAGTGGGCACCATGCGTCCTTAGCTGTGAGTCAGTTGGGAGAACCAAGAAACCCTTGATCTAGCTATGGCTGCCCAAAGTAACAGCCCGAGTGGCCTTGAATCTCCCATGACAGTCCAGGAGTGTCCCGCGCATGCAGCAGCTACATGGACACAGATATGTTCTCAGTGCCTGCATCCAGCACTTCTCACCAAAGACCTCATGACCAGGTTTACTGTGCTACTTCCTGCTTCATGATGAGAGAGCAGTGAATGTTGAACCAGAAATTGACACATAACCAGGAGTGAAGTTAACAGTGATTTAATGAGGCCAGGACAGGGAAGATTCACTTGATCCCTCTTCAGATGAACCCTGAGCCACCGGAAGACTAGCTCACTCAGTGAGCCTTTCATCCATATTTAGAGGCTCAGGAAGACACCTGAATGAGTATCAGGGATATCTTTTGAAGGGATGCAAAGGGAGAAGGATTATGACTCAGTGACAGCATGCTAATTTCAAGATCAAGCGGCCACGTGGGATTTAAGAGGAAGAAGGCTCAGCATCTGGCAATCGGCTCTTCAAGGGCGTGGCTGCAGATGTTACTTCTGCTTTATCTTCTGCTGAGCTGGTGCTGGAGTGACTGTTGAGGGGCAGGGCTCAGGCACCTTGGGGTGGCAGGGCTCAGGTGCCTTGGGATGGCAGGGCTCAGGAGCCTTGGGGTGGCAGGGCTCAGGCATCTTGGGGTGGCAGGGCTCAGGCGCCTTGGGGTGGCAGGGCTCAGGTGCTTTGGGGTGGCAGGGCTCAGGTGCCTTGGGATGGCAGGGCTCAGGCGCCTTGTGGTGGCAGGGTTCAGGTGCCTTGGGGTGGCAGGGCTCAGGAACAACTGGGTTGCAGGGCTCAGGAGCCTTGGAAGGGCAGGGCTCAGGAACAACAGGGTGGCAGGGCTCCTTGGGGGCGCATGGCTGCTGGGGTGGAGGCTGGCAAGGCTGTTTCACCTGCTGCTGCTGCAGCTGAGGAGGTACAGTGCAGGGCTGTTTCTGCTGCTGGGAGCTCATGCTTCAACAGTGGCTGGTTCTAGAGACAGAAAATAAACTCTGTAATTCCACGAAACAGAGACGAAGTCAAGTTCAATGCCAAATAGATGTCATTGCAGGCCCTTCTAAAGGTGAGGGAGCCTCTCCGTTCACCTATGAAGGCAAAATGTGCTAGAGCAAGAGCTTAAGGGCATTGTGTTCTGCTCCATTTCAGTGAGGTTCTTTCCCTGGCTTTCTTTCCTCCCCAGACATTCATTGAAATGCCCTCCCGCCCCCCCCCCCCAAGAAAGCTGGATTCTGAGAGACATGTGAGTCTATCTAGTGAGTCTTTTGGAAAGCGATATCCTAGAAACAATTGCAGTCCATCTATCCATCTACTCCTAGGCTATGTAGAATCCCTGGAGCATTTAAGGTGACTCTAGATTAATTCACACCCCTATTTTGCTTCTGGCTTTGGCTTTCATAGTTCCTTTTAAAATATGTATCGCTTCCCATCTCTGTTTACCAAATACTATTCCACTGTAGCTCACATTAAGAAGCTCTTCTTGAACCACGCTGCCCTAAACCACACAGCCCTTGGCTCCTCACAAAAATGATTTTCTTCCTTATATTTTTGCTTTCCCTTCCCTACCCCTCTCTCTCCATAGATAGATAGATAGATAGATAGATAGATAGATAGATAGATAGATATAGATATAGATATTTGAATTATCCTCACAGGTTGTAAGTTTGCTAAGTTTCGTATTGATCTCACTTACCTAAAGTGCCCAGTACATTGTCTTGAATACAATGAAAGTGCACTAGAGATTTACCTAATGAATTAACAGTTGTTTAGTAAGTATTATACCATTGTTGCTGAGAGTGTTCTGGAATGGAGACTTAGTCTTTCACTCCCTATGAACTTCCTGTGGGCATTTGAATAGATTCTGTCCCATTGCTTTTCCACTGAGGTGGCAGATTTCAGATTTAATCATTTTTAAGTTCCCTTTATACCCAAACTGTGCTGCAAGTTCAAGTGATTCCAGTATTTCTGACTCTAGTTATACCTTGCATCAACTTCTCTACACATACATACCCTGCCCACTGTATAGCAATAATAATAAACCAAGCAAGAAATTCAGATTAGTTGCAATCAGAGACTTACCTTGTACACAGAGAAGAAGAGTCTGCCTGGTTGCTCGGGTCTGGTGTGAAGGCAAGGGCCCGCTTGGCTTTTATAAGATGAACATCTCCAGGAAATAGACCTGCCCCAGCCACTATGTTTTCATTTCTACCTGTCACACATGACTCACCCCCCTCCCCTCCATCACCCTTTGACTCAGCTTTTGTGATGAAAACCACTCAGCTGATATAATGGCCTTAGCAATCTGACCATGATGTCATCTGGATCCCATTGCCACCTCTCCCTCCAACCCAGGTGGCAAGTTTGTGTTTGGGGGAGGGTTTAGCAACAGGTTCTAGAGGGTTTAATGAGTCAGCTCTGGGGTCAGGGCTGGTGGCCTTGCCACCTGCTGGGTTTACCAGTGCAAGGATTGTTTTGTGGAATAGAATAGGTATTAGCCATGAGCTGGAGGCGAAGGGAAGGGGAGAAGAGGAGTTGGGGGCACTTATTGTCTCTCAGTAAAGGTAGATGCTAGAGATGGGAGGAACTGATTTTAAACTCCTATGATCATCTGGGGAAACTTGTGATCTCTGAAATTCACTTCTCACATCCCAACTCCGCTGAAATACAAATCTTCAGAATTATTCACTTTTTACCCCAAGCCTCACCCTCATGACTGGTTGCTAATCTAGGTGAACCGGCTTCGCTTTCACCAACCACACCTTTGCCCCTTTGCTTTTGAAATGTGCCATGTCTAATCCTTCTGGGATCAGCTTGCCCTTCTGTTTCACCCAGCTGGCTGTGGCTCTTTCTTCCTTCCTAACTAGATTTTATTCTGCCCCCCCCCCCCTTAAAACATCTAGAAGACCTTACCAACCACCTTCACTCCAATCCCATCCAGAGACCTCAGTGCTGAACCCTTTGTCTTTCTTGTCCATTTTAGTCTTAGCCCCAACCTATAGATTCCTGCTAGCTGCAATATTTTCCTATCCCCGCTGACTCTCTACCCCTATGGGGCTCTCAAGGGTCAGAATTGTGCCTACTCAAACCAACAAAGTTCCCAAGGTCAATTGCTTCCTCTTCCTGCAGCAAAAATGAATGGACTGTGAATGTAGGGGCACAGAGAACCTTTAATCTCACTTCTGAAGGCCAATTGGGGATTTGAAGCCAAGAGGTGTACAACAGATCACCCTAGGGCAAACAAACAAACAAACAAACAACTCAAGAGGAAATCAACTCCAACTTTTCTTTGTTTTCACCTTCTTAGTGCCCACATAAGAATTAAGCCCAAACAGAAAAGACTAAAAGGTAGAAAAGGGAGTTCAGACTTCCTGCCCTGGTGTCAAGTCCGCTGAGTGCCTGGGAAGCCAGTGGCTCTGAGAAGACAGGAAGAAGAGTTTGGCTTTATGCAGGAGCCCTTAATTGTTGCTTAGGCTAAATCCTCTTAAGTAGGAATAAAGCTGCCTGATGTTTGAAGTGGCTCTAGAGATAAAAGGTATTTCTAATTCAGCTAAAAATAGAAGGGAGTGAATTAGTATAGGGAAAGTAAGGGACTCAGTTTACCACAAGTATGGGCATTGCATCCAGTGGCCAAGAATAGCACTGTGTTTCAAAGGACAGTCCCTGTTTGTCAGTGAACCTGGGCTTCATCCTCAGGTCATTCCTAGGCATGCCTGGCATTATTATACTCAGTAATGCTTGCTACATGGAGAGTAAACAAATATGGCCTTGGGAATACAGTTGGTTTGAACAGGCCCAATTTAGACCCTTGAGAGCTTGCAGGGCTAGAGAATCAGAGAGGGCCAGGGAAGTACTGTGGGAACCAGGACATGGGCCCAAGATAGGAAGGAAAAGGCTAAAGTCCTGAATTATCTATCTCTAATTCAGGTGATTTCACTCTGCAGGAGGACTCAGAGCGGTACAGTGCCATGGTCTGGGTTCCCAGACCAAAGAGACAAAGGATGCTGCTGAGCACCTACCCAGTGGGGCTCTCCTAGTACACATGTTCTCAGGATTCTCCCTGACTTGGGGACTTCTCTCTTCTGGGAGCCTAACAACAGCAAGTGTACCAGCAATTTCCTCTTATCAACGTAATGTGAGACTGAGATCACTGATTGAGAGCTACATTCCTAACATAATTTACTAATGGAGTGACCTTTGAAAATCCAAATTGCCCTAAATCTCAGGTGTGGATGGCTCTTCTTCTTCTTCTCAGATTTTTCTCTTCCCACCATACATACCTAAATGTTTATGGAGCACCAGCTGGCTTCACAGCTGGGTCACCTCAGGTACACTTGAGTCCAAGATTAGCCTCCTACTGTGTCTGGATAGGCATCTAAGCACAGTACGTGGTATACAGTAGCTGCTTCGCAATGGATGAGTGTAAAGTGATGGCTGGCTGACTGAATGAATGAATGAATTTACGGGTAAGGGGAGGGAATGGCATTATTTTTAATAACACACACAGAGACTTCTTTGATAACTACTGAGAAGTCTCTTGCAAGAGGAACATTCCTTTGTGTTTGTTTCTTACCATGAGACGAGAAGAGATGAGAAGACTTCGCATATGATACTTCAGTTGTCTTCCTCTTCCCCCTTCTCAGAGATCCCAATTGCAGGAGCTTGGGGGTGGTCTTCCCCCTTCTCAGAGATCCCAATTGCAGGAGCTTGGGGGTGGAACTCTCTGCTCCCTCTAGTGGGATTCCCAGGCCCAGCGAAGGTTTCTTCCTGCTCCTTAGTCTGCTGGTGCCACCCAGATTCTGAGCTATCTAAGCCCAGCTCTGATGTTGGGCTATTCTTATTCTTTTCCTGGACACAAAGGAACCTTTCCATCTTGGTACTTGCCGTGACTGAATTCTCCTATTGCCTCAACCTGCCCTTTCTTTACCCCAAGGTTGCTCTGGCTCCAGCCTCTAGATCTTACTTCTGACCCTGACATCATCATTTTCCCCATTTTTTTGGGGGGGGTCCGGTCGTGGGGCCTGAACTCTGGGCCTGGGTGCTGTCCCACAGCTCTTCAGCTCAAGGCTAGCGCTCTACCACTTGAGCCACAGTGCCACTTCCGGCTTTTTTTTCTGCTTATGTGGTGCTGAGGAATTGAACCCAGGGCCTCATGCATGCAAGGCAAGCGCTCTACCACTGCGCCACCTTCCCAGCCCCATTTTCCCCATTTTTGTATCTGAAGCCCACTTAGTGGTTTTGGTTAAGAATCTTTCTCCCCTTGACTTAAAGATTCTTGGTTTCTTCACCACCAGGATAGGTTTAGCTGTTGCTTGAAGTCTCACAAGCTGCAACGTACATGAAGAAAGGGAAATGTGGCTACTCTGTACAGTACCCAGGAGACTGTTGCTCCATATATGTTACTCCAGCATCAGAATTGACCACTGATTCAGAATGGTCCCTGGTCCTTTCCTCTTGGCTCATGTTGGTGGCCTAGCTTACTCAATGGTCAAGCTTTATCAAAACCAGTTTAGATTATATACTCCCTGCATAGAACATCCCTCATCCAACATTCACATTCCAGTTCATTTCCCACTGGAGTGTCTATTTAAAACAGATACCTAGGAACAAAATCTTAAGAGAATTTTGCCTTTGCCTGTCCTCTGATCACACTGAAGAGTCAGAGAGATCTCAATGTTGGCTACTCATTTCAGGTCATGAAGAGTGTTTTCACAAAAAGTTTCTAGTGACAGAGTGCTTGACTTGAACAAAAAAAGCTCAGCAACAGTGTCCAGACCCCGAGTTTAAGCCCCAGGATCAGCACAAAATAAACAAGTTCTGCAATGCCCAGGTCCCACATCTGAGATAGGATAGGGAAAGAAGGAAGAAATTCCAGATTCCAGGTATTAGGAGCTTCCTGTTAAGAGAAGCTATGTTTTCAAACCTGAGTGTTGGAGAGGGTGGGGGCAATGTGGGGAGAGTAAGAGAGAGAGAAAGTCAGAGAGAGAGAGAGACAGAGACACAGACAGAGACAGAGACAGAGAGGGAGGGAGAAAGAGAGGGAAGGAGATCGAGGGAGAGAGAAAAAGAGAAAGAGAAATTATAGCATCAAGAAATCTCTAACCAGCCCCTCAGCCTGAGGAGGGGGAAGAAGAAGGATTGAGGAAGAAGACTTTCAGCCTCCATAGGAGCTTATTTAAGTGGAAGATCAGACCAAAACTTGGGGGTACCTTATTCCTTCACCACTCTCTCTCCCTAAGAACAGATCTACTCTTTATTCTCCCTTTTATCATTCCATCCCTGAGGTGTTTGATAAAAATGTAGAAACCTGGGCTGGGAATGTGGCTTAGTGGTAGAGTGCTTAACTAGCATGCACAAAGCCCTGGGCTCAATTCCTTAACACCATCTAAACAGAGAAAGCCAGAAGTGGTGCTGTGGCTCAAATGATAGAGTGCTAGCCTTGAGCAAAAGGAGCTCAGGGACAGTGCCCAGGCCCTGAGTTCAAGCCCCAGGACTGGCAAAAAAAAAAAAAAAAATTAGCAAACCTTTCTTCTGTTGTATGTTTTGTGTAAGGGCCGACCACCTCCCTCAGTGGAACAACGTTCTTTCCTTATGTGATTGTGTTTTATTTATTTTTAATTTTCAGGTTTCCATGTTTTCAAGATTATATCTTGAACTACTGGATAGTGACAATGACTATTCACCCCCCACACAAGCGGTAGCTAAAGTGATTGGTGATTGTGCTATGACCTGGGCATGCCCTACTTAAGGACACGGAGGTGGGAAAACAAGTAACTCTCCAAGAGTTCATAAAGTTATGACATGCTATGATACAGTATCACGATGGGTATACTCCACACCCATGGGGCATTCTATGAACTGGAGGGCCACTCTTAGAAGAGATACTGACTGGGTCCTGACCCTCTGATATATCTGTTCTGACCAGTTGACCTGTTGTTTATTTGAAATAGAAATTCTCTGGTGTGAAAGGTTGACTCAGGGCCTCCACAGAACACTGGAATCTGAGATGGTTCAGAATGGTAT
This sequence comes from Dipodomys spectabilis, assembly GCF_019054845.1. Lineage (NCBI taxonomy): Eukaryota > Metazoa > Chordata > Mammalia > Rodentia > Heteromyidae > Dipodomys > Dipodomys spectabilis. The sequence goes on from NW_024870746.1 coordinate 8,021,265, forward strand.
GCTATCCCTTCCATCACACATTGCCCCTTACACTGTGGAGGGGGCAGTGGGACAAGCCCTTGACTAAGCTTTTCTACAAAGAATCTAAAACCTCATGGGAGATGACTGCTGTGTGTGTAGTTGTTGGTCCCTTCTTCTGCTGGTGTAGTTGTGCCTGTTTTGTCCTGAGTCTTCATCTGAAAGAAAGCTCATAGTAGTCCCTAGACCACAGGTTTGAAAACGCCTGGCTTCTAATCCTGGCTCTGTTCTTTGCTAGTTGATTGTGTGGTATTGGGAGAGTCTCCTAATACTAAAATCTACCACTGGCTTGGTTCCAGTGTTTGTAACAGCAATGCAAAGAGCAGACCACAAATCCATTCTACAGATGTATAAGCTGTAAGCACAAATATTCACTTGCCAAGTTTACAGGCAAATAGTGACCGAGCCAAGATGCAAATTCTGCACTGTGACTCTGAGGCTTTGGCAAATTTTAGTTTGTCTTACCTGTAACTTAGGAATGATAATATTTGCCCTCAGAGCTGTTATTAAATGATTACATATGCAAAGTCACAACAGTGTGGACGGACAATAGATATCAGGTGCATTTCTCTTTAGGGTCTGACTACATCTATTATTAGAAACTCATCTCCAATGACTCAGAAAATTCCATCATTTGCTTCAATTAGAAACAGTCAATCAATCATTCATTTAACACGTATTTGTGGGATGACGCTTCACTGTCAAGCATGAGAATCCAGCTTTGAGAACTCTGGTGGGGAAATAAGGAATATTTGATGAGCTTCTGGGAGCCAGCTCCCATCAGGAACAGTGTGTCCCTTCAACATAATCGTTACTTGTAATCTTACTGAAAATGTAACTATGGTCTCTCCATCCTAATGAAAGAGAAATGAGTAGGGGAAGGGTCTACATTTCTATATTACTAAACTATGCATCAGGTGGTTTCATGATCAGACAAGTTGGGATGACACTAGATTCAAAACATGGATTTTCTCCAACACAATTGACACCATCTGGGATCTTTAAGAGTGTATACATCTAATGGAGCCAGGTAACTTGAGGGGAAGGGTGGGTTAAGGTAGATGGTGGGGGAGAACAATGGGAGAGGAGACATTGATCAAGATGTGTTGTACTCATAAATTGATATGTTCAATTAAACTCCTCTGTATAACTACTTTATAAAACTATGTGAATGTCTGAATGGCATTACAGAGTTTTAGTTCAATATATTTTTAAGGAATCCACAGATAAACCAAGGGTTTATCAACCTCTAGCACTCAACCCAGTAGGAAAATTCAGTCCTCTGAATTCAGTCCTCCAGGTGGAAGGAGGTATAGGTGGGTGCTAAGGTTCCTGGTCAGATAGTGATGTTGATGCAACTAGATGCTGATATATGTGGGTGTTTTTCTTGAGGTTACTGGGAGACTTGTGACACAAGTCCTGTGGAAGGAAGGCTAAGTACTGCCACATGCCCTTGTTCCTTACTCTCCCTCCAGGGAATTTATCAAAAGACAGGTCCAGGCAGGTTTGGCCAGCCTAGGATGAGAGCCAGTAGCTTGGGGCCAGGAAATGATCTTGAGTCACATTCTTGGCCACCATCATGTGCTTGGTATGGAGACTTGCTGGTGAGTTAAAGATTCATACTTCCTAACTCAAAGAAGCTGCTCCAAGTACCAAATTTTGACCTTTGGAGTCTCAAATTACTCATAAAGAATGTATTATTTTCTGCTTGGCAAAAGGAAATCATTTCCTCTACTTCTTAGATTCAATGATGGGGCCCACTGACAAAAGACCAATGAGCAAGAAAAGCTATTCTTCTACTGATGCACAAGAATGAAATTTAAACTTTATCTTTTGTCAGATACAAACGTTGTCACAAAATGGATTAAAGATTTAAATATAGGACCTGAAACTATGAAACTACTAGAAGAAAACAAAGACCAAATGCTTTATGATATTCAAGCAATACTTTTTAGGGATTGGACCTCAAAATCACAGGCAAGATAAACAGACAAATTAGATATTGTCAAACTGAAAAGCTTCTGCCCAGCAAAAAAGAGCAATGAACAAAATGGAGATAACTTATAGAATGGGAGAAAACATTTAAAACTATACATCTAACAAGGGACTAACATCTAGAATTTACAAGTAGCTCAAAAACTCAATAGAATGAAAATAAGTAACTTGATTAAAAAGCTGTAAAAACCCTGACTAGATGCCACTTGAAAAAATTCATAGTATGTTTGATATTACCAATTTTTAGTAAATTGTGAATCAAACTGTGATGAAACATTACCTCAAGCATCTTAAAACACCTATTATTAAGAAGACAAAAGATAAAAGTATTGGTAAGAATATGTAGAAAAGAGAATCCTAATGTATTGTTTGTGGGAAAGTAAATCAGTGTAGCCTGTATGAAAAAACACTTATAGTGCTTCATAAAAGAACCTAATTAGAACTACCATATGATCTAGCTGATCCCATTATGGTATATACATCCATAGGAAATGAAACAAGTATGCAAGGGTAGTAAATGAAATGCCTAAACCTTATGTTTATTACAACTCTTTTCACAAGAGCAGGGCTCCGGTGGCTCACGCCTGTAATCCTAGTTACTCATGAGGCTGAGATCTGAGGCTATAGCACTTCAGAGCCAGCCCAGGCAGGAAAGTCTGTGAGACTCTTATGTCTAATTAACCACCAGAAAAACAGAAGTGGCTCTGCAGCTCAAGTGGTAGAGCACTTGCCTTGAGCTGAAGAGCTGAGGGACAGTGCTCAGGCCCAGAGTTCAGGCCCCACAACTGACAAAACAATCAACTTTGTTTGTCCACAGATGAGCAGATAAACAAAATATGGTATCTATCTATCTATCTATCTATCCATCCATCCATCCTATTCATCTAGAAAAAGAATGCACTTCTGTTATTTTTTGCATGGGTGGACTGGGAGGACATTATTTTAAGGGAAATATGAAAGGAATAGGAAATGGAATATCTTTTTTGGGGGGGGATCCGGTCGTGGGGCCTGAACTCTGGACATGGGCGCTGTCCCTCAGCTCTTCAGCTCAAGGCTAGTGCTCTACCACTTGAGCCACAGTGCCACTTCCGGCTTTTTTCTTTTTGCTTATGTGGTGCTGAGGAATTGAACCCAGGGCCTCATGCATGCAAGGCAAGCGCTCTACCACTGAGCCACCTTCCCAGCCCAGGTAATGGAATATCTTATGATACCATTTGTGTGGAATCTAAAAAAAACTAGTTTCATGGAAGCAGAGAATAAGTAGATGGCCTTAGTTGGTCTCTTAGTGGGGAGGGAGGATAGGGAGACATTGGTAAACAATATATGGTAAAAATCAAATATAATAAATATAATAAATGTGTTGAGAATAGGCAAATACATAGATAAGACATGTATAGCTGGTTTAGGGGTAAGGAGAGTAGAGTGGGAGAGAGAAGTGGAGAATGACTGATCATAGAGTCATAGAGTTTGTTTTTTATATGGTTAATGTTTTAGAATTGATGGTGGCAAGGGCTGTATAAGTCTATGAACATACTAAGAACCCCAAGAGTATATGCCTTCAGTGAGTGTGATACATGAATTATATCCTAATAAAGCTGTTTAAAAAGTAACGAAATTAAAACAAAAATAAATGTCAGAGAGTTTGGGCTTGATGTGATAATAAATTGAAGAAAGTGAGTGGGAAATAGAATCTAGTAGAATCTAGCGGTCATTTTGGTAAGGTTTGCTTATGGATTCATCTTGGTGCTGCTTCTCTGCCCTTGATGATGAGGGTTGATTTAACCCTCCTTAGGAGAAGGAAAAATTTATGTTATCTCCCAAAGAGAAATGTATATTCTGTTTATAGTCAGATAAGGGGAGGACAGACAACTCTTTCTATGTCTGTTTGTTCTTAGATGCATCTGATTATTTGGTATAATTCTTGTGCCAAAGTGGCAGATCCTCATTCCCTTCTTCATCTGTAATAATTCAAAACAAAATTTCAGTTTATATGATTACCAGGTCTCTTTTATTTCAAATCTTTTGGTTACCACTATCTGAAATTGTTCATGGAATCTGACCCCATCCATTTATTTATTTACTTTATTGTTTTTTTTTTTTTTCCTTTTTGGGCTCAGGCCCAAAACACTAGTCCTTTGTTAGGAAATCTCTAGCTCCACCTCTGTGGGGTGGAGAGGGTGGAGTAGGGAATAGAATCCACAAAAATGCAAAAGCTTCAAAGAATTTCAGTATCCACTTAGTTTTCAGATAAGAAGAAAGCTTCCAACCTCCCTCTCATTTAATGGATAAAGAATGGAGATTGAAGAAAGGTCAGAATCAGAATGTAAATCTCCTCCTTTCCATTTCAGAGCTTTTCCCAGGCTTTGAAATGGATAACACCTATTAGCATTGATTTCTGTGATAGAGTAAATTGATTTCCCTGCAGAGGAGTATCCTTAGCTAATGCTTTGCCAGTTACCTGCCCTGACTGTAAGTGACAGTAACATCAACGAGTTGGGGAACATGTAACTATAAGGAGCTTTCTAGATACCGGCATCAATTATGCTGCACTTAATTGCCATAGAGCCATTACTATTTTTCATGTATGAGAAAAACCGAGGCTTGGGATCTCAGTGAGTGAATGCCATCGCACAGTTTAGGGAATGGAAAAGTTGGAACTGGCCTCTGCGTAGTCTGCTTACAAAGCTCCTGCTTCTTTGGCAAAAGGAGGAATGTCTGAACAGCTCTACCACATATCTCCTGGCCTTGTCCATTTGCCTTTAAGGGCATCCTGGACCAGAAGAGGAGATGGCAGAGAATTTGACCCAGCTAGATTTGTAACAGATGGATCAGGTGGGGCTTTGTTTTGTTTCTGGGGTGGAGAAAACTTTCTGGGCAAATGGATTACCGAGGAGGGACAGGGGGAGGAGAGTGTAGTGAGCGATCCCTGCCCTACTGCAGTGTGTAGAGGCTTGGTGAATACTCAGAAGATTAGAAATGTTTTGATTTCATTCATATGTTGTGATAAGGGTTGGAAAGTATGGTGGAGGTGGGAAATTGGCAAAGTCTGCTCTGCCCAGAAACAGTGGGAAAAGTCATTGAAGTCATTCAGGGTCTCATCCCTAGCAGTCTGCAAGCTCCAATCATTCATTCTCTCTCTCTCTCTCTCTCTCTCTCTCTCTCTCTCTCTCTCTCTCTCTCTCTCTCTCTTCTCTCTTTTGTTGTTGTTGTTGTTGGTCGTGGGGCCTGAACTCTGGGCCTGGGTTCTGTCCCTAAGCTCTTCAGCTCAAGGCAAGTGCTCTACCACTTGAGCCACCATGCCTAAAAGAACAGAGAGAACAAACCCAAGGCACTACTCAGCAAGACTCTCACATGGGAGTATTTATGAGCTGGTGGCTACCCTGTAATCCTACAACTCAGGAGGCTGAGATCTGAGGATCGTGGTTCAAAGCCAGCCCAAGCAGGAAAGTCCATAAGACTTATCTCCAATTAACCACCAGAATACCTGAAGTGGCACTGTGGCTCAAGTGGTAGAGAGCTAGTCTTGAGCTGAAGAGCTGAGGGACAGTGCCCAGGCACAAAGTTCAAACTCTACAACCAACAAAAAAAGGGGGGTTAGGAGGAGGGTGATTTGTTTGTTTGTAGTTACTTCACATAAAGAAAATGATGTCAGAACACAAAATGACATTATGCATCATTTAGTTCAACTTCATTGACAAAAAAGAAAAGAAACTAAAGAGCTCCTCCATTAATTCCTATATAAAGTACAGAAACTCCTGGGCTATACCAAAATGTACCTACAAGACTCACAAAAACACACTACTATCCTGTAACTCCAAATAAAATTTGGAGTAATTCCAAATAAAAATTTGGTTTTCTGGTGGTTAATTAGAGATAAGAGTCTCACAAATTTTCCTGCTCAGGCTGGCTTGGCTTTGAAGTGTGATCCTCAGATCTCAGCCTCCTGAGTAGCTAGGATTACAGATGTGAGCCACTGGTGCCTGGCTCATTATCTTTTAACTCTACTGAAAGCACCACTCTGGAGATATACATATACATACACACATATACTCACACACACACGCACACACACACAAACACACACACAGAAAGAGAAACAGAGAGAGACTTTCTACTTTAGTATTTGTTATTTTGACATGAGCACTCCCAGAATTCACTGTTTTCTAAGTAGAATGTCACCACCCAGTACGTTCTACAGTGAAGGGTCCAGAATTTCATTCTTCCTCATGTCTGGAGTCTATTAACTATTGGCTTTTCTCTTGGTACTTCTCTGCTCTGTGGGGGCCTTTGGGACCCACAGACATTCTATAGATTTGGTTTAGATGTTCCCTTCCCTTTGCCATAGTATCTCATTGTACTCAGAAGTAGTTCTTGCTTCTGTGCTTTAGAAAAGTCAGTGCTTATGCCCTGGGAGATAGGTCAATGAGATCCCTATTCATTGAGGCTCATAATTTAATATGGGAGATTAACTTCCTAGGGTGAAATATAACAAAAGAGTACTATAGGCTTATCAAAAATAATTAAAATTGTATTCTAAACATACAAAATATTACGAAAGCGTATGCGAGTTATCAATTCTTTATTTTAGTAGCTCTGAGTGTGAACTCAGGGCTTTCATGTTTGCTAGGCAGCACTTGACCACATGAGACCTGCCTCTGGCCATCTGTTTGCTTTGGTTATTTTTGAGATAGAGTCTTGCACAGCTATTGATTGAGATGAGACCTTGTAAACCTTGAATTATGTTTCTGCTAATCTCTGCCTCTTAAGTAGCTAGGATTGCAGGCATGGGGCACTAGTGCCCAGCAAGTTCTTCTTCTTTTTAAAGAGTTAAGTGAGGTGCTACGGAAATATTTGTGCCAAACATTTAATACTCTGGGGATTCCCTAAACAGCACAATAGAGAAGTGACTCAAAGTATAAGTGATTCAACCAAACCAAACAAAGGCATCAAAAGTGAATTTGGAGAAAAACAAATTTTATTTGGAGTTATAGGATAGTAGTGTGTTTTTTGAGTCTTGTAGGAACATTTTGGTATAGCCCAGGAGTTTCTGTACTTTATATAGGAATTAATGGAAGAGCTCTTTAGTTTCTTTTCTTTTTTGTCAATGAAGTTGAACTAAATGATGCATAATGTTATTTTGTGTTCTGATATCATTTTCTTTATGTGAAAGTAACTACAAACAAACAAGTCACCCTCCCTCTAACCCTCCCACCCGCCCCCCTTTTTGTTGGTTGTAGAGCTTGAACTTTGTGCCTGGGCGCCGTCCCTCAACTCTTCAGCTCAAGACTAGCTCTCTACCACTTGAGCCACAGTGCCACTTCAGGTATTCTGGTGGTTAATTGGAGATAGGGGTTTTATGGACTTTCCTGCTTGGGCTGGCTTTGAACCACGATCCTCAGATCTCAGCCTCCTGAGTTGTAGCCACCAGCTCATAAATAATCCCATGTGAGAGTCTTGCCAAGTAGTGCCTTGGGTTTGTTCTCTCTGTTCTTTTAGGTGAGACATGTCAGAAACTGATTTCTCCCCATCAAGAGCTACCAGAGATTAACTGTGCCAAAAAGGGCATATTTTGGAGTTTAGGATCATTTACTTATATACTCACTCCCTGAAATGTTAAATATAACTTCTGAGCCAGTGAGTGGATCAAGAAATAGTGGTGAGAGTTGAGAGGAGGCATTCAGTCTAGGAAGCAGACAAATTGGTTTTTACATGAAGCACAGATTTATTAGCAGGGGAAACAGGAGAGAAGCACAGACAGGATATACTGGGGATGGGACTGAGGCAGAAGCTTCCCCTCAGCTCCAGTGTGTCTTCTCATAAGGAGGGAGCTCACAATAAGCCCAGATACTTTCCTTGCTTTGGGATATGCATGGAGCTATGGTTTTGACCAAACTGGAGACTGGAGAGGATGAAGTCTCCCTCATACCCCCTTGGGATTGTATCAGGGCAGGATATAGTAGGAGGCTTGAAGCAAGAGGATTTATGTAGTAAGCAATCTGATGGGAAACATTCTTCCACTGGATTCTGGAAAGGAGCAGGAGGTGGGAAAATTCTGGAGCTGGAGGGAAGAAGAGCAAGAGGAAGATTCCATCTGGTAGTTAGCATGGTGGACAGGTAGCAATCTCCAGTCTGCTCTTACTTCTGTTTACAACTGGGAGCTTGCTGGGCTGGGGCACACTTCTGCTGAGCCGTGACCTTGGGTGGGCATTGCTTCTTGGCCTGAGGAGTACATGGATCTTTGGTTTTGGGTGTACATGTCTCTTGACATTTGACAGGTGGTGGCTGACAGGGCTGCTTCATTTGTTGCTGCTGGGCCTGCTGGGGCGGGCATTGCTGGCTCTGGTGCTGCTGGGAAGACATTGCTCCAGGAACAGGTGAGCCTGAAGGAAAGATATATAGGGTTAGCTGAGAAGAACTCCTTATATCCTTCCTCTCATCTGACTCCTAAGGAGTGTTTACCTCCAATCGCCTATGATATGATGCATGATACACTCTCCTCAGGTAGATTCATGAACTGATTCACACTTACCCGGTGTGACCTTCCTCTTTCACTTCCTCCTTCTCTGCTATTCTAATTTACTATCTTCCTGCATCCTCCCATGGACTCCTGACTTAACTGAACACACAGTTCCTAGTCGTCCTAAGAAATAAGGTGGGGTGCTGAGTTGAGGATTTAAAGGTAGCCTTTTTGTTTGGTAAATCTAAGGCATCTTATCGTCATGGATGGACCTGACTAATATCAACTGACTACTTTTGATAATGTAGACAGAGTGAAAGGGTGCAAGGAAGAAAGGATGTGAGGAAGAGGACAGAATGGTGAAAAGTCTGGATTCTAATCCCAGTTCCACCCCAGAATGTTAAGGAGAGTCATTTAACAAGGCTACAGGATAGAGGTTCCAGCCTTCCTTGGAGAACTGGGGACTATGGTGGCCAAAGAGAGCATTAGAGACAAAGGACATAAAAAGATACTTTGCCAAAAGATAGCCTAGTTCAAGGGAAAGAGAGCTAGCCAAGTAGGCTCACATATAGTTCAAGATTCAAGCCTGTACTGATTGGCCAAGCACATGTGGATATTCTATATCTTCTCTGAATCTCTTTGTCTTTCGAGGAAGATATGAGTCTGGAAATTGTCTAAGTTCTGGAAGTTCTCTGATAATTGTGTCTGGCTTTCTTCCTAGGTAGTATTCCTCTTCTACTGAATTGACAATTACAAATGGAAAGTGCATGCCCAGAAAGAGGGGTGATAGCAATTAGGCTAATGAGGAGCTAATGTTGCATAGTAGGACATACAATAAACTTAAAAGAAAATTTAAAGCTGACGAATAGAACCAAAAGGCTTCAGAAGAGAGCACAAAAATGTCTTAGAGAGGGCCTAAGTTGCTACAAAATGCTACAGCTCTACATAGCATCCCCTGGAGGAGAAAAGCTCAGAATCAGGAAATAAGTCACTCCATGTAATAGTGTGCATTGGAGATTAATTTTTCTAGGTAATAATTAGTGTGACATTTCCATAATTCCAAGTGACAAAAGGCTCTGTCACTTCCCTGATTACCCAAGAATAGAGCAGGACCTTGGCCTAGCGGCTCAAATCAGGGTCAAGAAGGAAAGAGCTTAGTAAATCCCAGGTGGATAGGAGGATTCTCACTTACCACAGGCGAGTTGGACCCTAGAAGAAGAGGCAGACCAAAGATCTATGGGTAGCTACTCCTGGAACCCTTATAAAAGGCCCCCAACCTGCCCCAGGCCCTTGGTGTGTCCCTCATTACCACCTCCCAGGGAATTCCTCACCCACTTCTCCCACCTGCACTTCCTCCTGGGTCTTGCTTTACTGGCCTGTTTTGATGAAAACCACCCACCAGATATTTCCAGAAGTCTGGGTCCCTGTACTGGAGCTGATTTAACACACAGAAAGTGTTTGCCTCAACTCAAAGATTCAAGATCTTTTAAAAAAACAGAACAAGCTGGAGAGTCCATTTGAAAACCTGTAGTTACAAGAAATATTGTAGAGGAAAAAGAAAGAGAGGGATGACTGGGTTGGGAGCACCTGTTACAAAAATAGGAACACTTATTGAGCTGTCAATAAATGCTGACAGCATAAAGGCTCACATTTATTAAGCCAACTGTGCCTAGCAATGAGACCACTCTTCTTTGCCATTATTTCCTTGGCTCTTTATAGCCCCTCTGGACAAATGGTGTTGATGCTATTGTGCAAATGAGAAAATGAGATGGAGAAAGATCACACTGGCAGGAAGGAGCAGTGATGAGTTCTGAACTCAAACCTGGATGATATATAAGGAGAATTCAGGGCCTAGCCACAGCTGTCGTCTGTCCTTCCATTTTCTAATACACAATGTCCATGCTTCCTGGGCTCTGATGGGAATAACCACATGTATGTGAGGCTGCCCCTGGAGACCACGTAGAAGCCCATGAGAGTGGTGTCCATAGCACATGATGGTGTTGACCCTTAACTCCCTGCTCACTGGTTACTGGTGGCCAAAGAAAGTGTAAGAGAATTGATTTCAGAGGAAAGCTTGCCACATAAAATATAAGATACCAGCTAGGTACCAGTGGCTTATGCCTATGATCCTAGCTACCCAGGAGGCCGAGATCTGAGGATTGCAGTTCAGTCAGAGCCATCTGGGGCAATAAAGTCTATGAGATTCTAATCTCCAAATTAACCAGCAACAAGCCAGAACTGGAGTCATGGCTCAAGTGATAAAGTGCCCACCGTGAGGGAAATAGCCAAGCAAGAAGGGTACAAGGCTCTGAGCTCAGCTCCAGCATTGATCTGTCTGCCTGTCTGTTTGTCTGTCTGTACTATCCAGTTAATTGTGTATTTCAGATAAGCAATAGAATTCTCTGGATTGTGTCCCAAATATTGAGGGATACCTCAAACTCTGTCTTTCCAAAATGTTCTCCAAACTCATCTCATTTCATCTTTATGACAATTCTGTGGTGCAATGAAACCCGATTTTACAGTTTGAGATAACAGACCCAAAAAAGTGCAATGAACTGGTCCACAATACACAGCTTGCCAGAGTGGCATTGGGCGGGGACCCTGGTCCAGAGCTCATTTCCACCACATCAGAGCGGCCAGTATCTCCACAGTGGGCAAGTGACTGTCCAGTGTTCTGAGCTTTCTGTCACATGTAGACCAAATATTTGCTCTTCTTTTTTTTCTGGGTCAGCCTTACTTCATAGTTAACCTTTCCTGGCATTTATTTTGTTGACTTTTAATTCGGCTTTTTTAAATAAAGGAATTACACTGTTTGAGTTCTCCCCTGAATCTAAAGTATTTTAGCTAACACACACCACCTAAAGTATTTACTTAAATAAACAATTGTAGCGTCCACATACAAGAGAAAACATGGAACCTTTGGGCCAGACTTATTGGTCAAGGGTCAGGGGGACTAGTTGTATGAAGAGAAGAAGGGGGCAGAATACAGTCAAATGTTCAATGCATAAACTACAAAATTAAGAAACGTGAGGGAAGGGGTGAGATGGAAGGGAAGGATGAGAATGTTGAAAGGGGTGACGTTGATCAAAGCACATTGTATTCATAAACTGCTTGCTGGAACGGCAACTCCTTTGTGCAGCTACTTAGAGATAATAAAAATGTTTAAAAAATAGTTAACCTTTCCCTAATTTCCTTCCTCCAGGCCCAACCTCTCTCTGCTTCCTCCTCCCGAGACTGTGAACAGGAAGAACATAATGTTCTGGGTTCCAGATTCCAGGTTCTGCATTCCATCTCCCACCTCCTCTCCACCTGCATTCCAACTTCCTCTCCTCCACACCTGTACCCTTCACTTCCACGCTCCCACTCCACTCTACTCCACTCCATGATGCTCATCCCAGTCAGTGCGAACTCTGACTTGGTGCCATAAGCAGCTAGAGAGATTCGGCTGGGGCGCAGATGAATGCTCACTTTAGCACATGTGTAGTTCAACTCTTCATGTCTCTCTTGTCTGTCCACTTAGCTTCTCCAGAATGAATTTTTCTTATTTTTTTCACCAAATTGATCATCTCTGGTATCTTTATCAACAAACACTTTAGCTTTGAAGAACTCTGTCTAGTGGTAGAATCTTGGCTTAGGCTGCAACTTTCATTTCAGAGGATATTTCAGGGTTGGCTAGGATGAAGATTGAAGCCTGGTGGCCACAGTTGTCTGCCAGATCACAAATGTCCAAGATACAGTCAAACGCATGTGCTCTAAACACATTACAACTTCCCACATCTTGCTACTCAACTTCCCTGTTGGCCACATTAGCCCTATTTTATAGAGAGGGAAACTGACTCTGGAAATGAGGACACGTCTTGTCCAAGGTCACACGGGGATTAATGTCACAGGGTCACAGGTCTCCAGACTTCACAGCTGCTTTCCGCCAGCCAAAGGGCCTGAGACTCTGGTACTTTCATGGCAGAAACATAGCTGAGCACAAATTTGGATGTTGGTTCTAGTGGTCCCTGCCTGTCTTGCCTTTTCGTTTCCTTGTTTTCTTCCCTGGTACTCGGGTGCTCATCTGCTCGGCAAGCCTGTCCTCCTCTAAGAGATCCTAACTGATCCCTCTCTCCACATTGCCAGGCACAGGCACAATTTTAATATTAAACCTTATAAAGCACTTCCATATACAAGGTTGAGAATGGTAGGAAGGAATTTAATAGCCTTAGCTATTTTATAGATGGGAAAACTAGTTGCAATGGAGGCTGGATCTTGAATCCTGCTGGGAAGGCTGATCTTAGACTGTTGAAGTGGTAATGACTGGTTTAAAGATACCCTAACCTGCTGGGGCACTGGGTTATTCTTTCAAAGGAGGAGGAGAGACTTCCTGGCACCCCTCAAATCATCCCATGTAATCAACCCCTCTAGGCAGGGTGCTGTGTGGAATGGTGACTCTGTAGTCCCCCGCTTCCACTCCTACTGTCCACTGTGACCATGAGGCTGTCCCCTTGCCCATTGCAAATTCTGCATCTCTTTTCTCATCTTCAAACAAGCTGGCTCTGTGGATACTGGGGAGCCAGGATTTACATCTTTTGCTTTAGAGAACAGGGGCTTGAGAGCAGGTGTGTGTGTGTGTGTGTGTGTGTGTGTGTGTGTGTGTGTGTGTGTGTGTGTGTGTGTGTGTGAGAGAGAGAGAGAGAGAGAGAGAGAGAGAGAGAGAGAGACTCTGTTAGGGAGGGAAGGGCACAAGTAAGACTCATTTCTGAAGGTGAGTCAAAGCTTGAGCAACCCCAGCCCCACCCTGCAGGTAAACAACGGGTGACTTGGGAAGCAGGGAGCTAGGCATGGGAGGTTCCCTAATGAGATAGTACTGATCATTTACCCTTCCAGCCAGAGGCATCTCTACTTCTGCCCGTGGGCTTTGAGGAGTAGTGGGGAGGCATGGTGGATGGGAGACAAATGGCTATATTTGTTATTTCCAAGAATAAAATCAGAAAAAGCAAAGCAGAGGGCTATGGGATTAATTGTGAATGGCTGTCTTGAGAGGATCAGTGTGAGAATTGGGACTTTCAGAGCAACTATACGTTAGCTGCCTGGCCAGTCAAGTGAGCATTTAAAACCAAGCAAGAGGCAACTCAGTTTTATAATCATAATCATGTCACATTAAAGTAGTTGTCCAAAGGGGTTTCAATTCAACAAGTCAGATGAATACCAGAGTGACCTGTGTCACTCCTTCCATTGTTCTCTACCTTCTTTCCCAATTCCATCCATACTCAAGTTATATGTAGTTCATACAAGGTACATTGAAGAAAATGGCTGTATTTTCTCACCCTTCCTTTTTCCATTTATCTGTTCTCCCTCCTCTTGCCTGGTATTCATTTTGGTAAACTGTTCATTGGTTGTTCAGTGGAGTTACTCCATTGGAATCCTTCCTTGAGTATACCATCCTTTAGTCAATTCGTTTATGTATACAGTATCACATTTTCTTTATCTTAATTTCTAGTTGGTGTGCAACCACTAGTCAAGCCTTGGAACATTTTAGTTTCAAGTGTCTCCCTTCAGTCATTAGTTAGTCTGTCAACAAACCCCATAGAAGATGCTACTTAAAGACATCTTGTGACTTTCTCTCAACGTGGGAAATCGATTTGCATCAGGAATCATTTTACCCTCTCATTTACTGTTTGCCAGTAGGATGTTCCCGTACTAATGTCAGGAATTTCAATGATAGTATCCAAAGTAGTCTTGTGAAGAGAGCTGGGTGAGGCAAGGAGTTGTCACATGTGTTTATAGTTCATCTTCAGTATGTTTCTAGAGAACCCTTGGCAGTGTTGGTTTTACAAGGGGACCTGCAAGCAATCCTGGATGTGGAGAAGGCTAGTTTTAATAGAAAGTCCAGGAAGACTGACTGACTGACTGTGGACGTTGAACAGTGGCTGGGGGTGGAGGAGATGCAGCTCTGAGGAGGTTGCCAAGACCTGCCTGATGTGACACAGTCCAGCAAGGAGGGAAGTAACTCCTCTGATACTTTTCACTAGCTGTGAGATCTTAGATACGTTCCTTAACTTTCCAGACCCTCCGTTATCAAAGATGGGAGATATTGGCCTAAATTACCTTTGAAGGATCCCATTGGTCATTAGCCAGCTGTAAATATGTGATTGCATTCTGTCCTGATTGGATACATAGTGGTTCCAGGTAACTGAGGGTAAACTCAGGATCCACCAGAAAGAGTGTCTTGTGGAACAAATGAGGTGTGCTGTGAGCGGGGTAAGTGGTCACAGGGGGTAGAGGAGGTTGCTGCCTCTGGCCAAGCTCCAAACAGGGAGTGGTATCTGGGGATTGCTGAGTAAGAATCCTCCACACACTTGAAGGAGAGGATCCATGAAAGGTTTGGAAGCCTTGCATAGGCTAACATCACCTCAGTTCCTGTCTTCTCAGCATAACCCTGGACAAGAGAGCTGTTTCCAGGGCTTTCCCTATTTCTTCCTGCCTCAAACCGTGCCATCTGTGATGGTAGCCTATTCCCCAAATCCCCATAGAAATTCAGGCTTCATCTGTGATTCATTCCATCCCTCACATGTTTGTTTTTGAGTGTGATGCTAGGGATCCAACTCAGGGCCATACCTATGCTAGACAAACATTCTACTAATAAGCTACATCCCTGGGTCCTGGAAAACCTCATGAATACCACTTTCTCCTTGGCTCCTCTCTCTAATCTTTACAAAATGATGCACTTTTCTTCTCTGCTCAACACACAGCTTTTTTATCTGTAGATATTTCAATCACTCTGCATATGACGTTTTGCATTTATATATAAATATATAAATAAAAATGTACAAATATATTTATATAAAATAAGGAATAAATATATTTTATTCATATATATATGTATATAACTCTAAGATGAATTTATAGCAGCAAAGGTAACTTCCTTGATGGTAGGAGTTGTTTTTGCTCATCATGTATCCATGTTTATCACTTAAGCCTCATACACTAGCCAAGCACTTACTGCATGCACACGGTACATATGAACCAGAAAATGGATGCATGAATGAGTGGGTAAATGATTGGAAACCCAGTCATTCATTTCTGCCTTTATAAGCAGAGTCCAGGGAGCCACAGGATACTTTTGGGAGTTTTGTTTTATTGTGGTGCTAGAGATGGAGCCCAGAGCCTCACCACCTGCCAGGCAAGTGCTCTATCATTCCGCTAAGACCCCCAAGGTCTTCAGCATACTTTCTGGACTAACTTCGGTTTTCAAAGTTCAGGTTGATATTTAAGCAGTTCTCCCTGCTTAGCTTTATACCTGTCAAACTTAAAGGTCTCTGAAACTAGCCTTTTCCTGTAAGAGGCATGATGTTTTATACAGAGGCAAGTGTTTTATACAGAGATGTGAGTGCTTTGTACCCAGCCAAAGTGTAAGACTCCTGAAGGCAGGAAGGATGTTCACGACAGAGCTTATACTCTAGTCACCAGTGGCTTTGCCAGCTGTCAGATTAGCTAGGACTGGGTGGTCCAATGACTGAAGAATGCTGTGCAGTGAGTCAGTGAGTGGGTAAGTGAAAGATGGAAGGCGTGAGTAGGTGGGTGCGTAAGCAAGAAATGAGCTCATAAACTAGCTGCCTAACTGGCCAGTCTACTGAGGAACAACTGACTAGCCGGCTTGTTAAGTGGTTGACTAAACTTATTTCCTGGCTCACTGATGGGTAAGTTTGAAAAGCAGATCTCAGCATAGTCTAAAAAAAGAAGCTTTTTTGGGAGTAAGGTACAAACAACAAAAACCACAATGCTCTGTATAAGAACCCCCAAGAAGTCTAACGTACGAGTTGGACAATTATTTCTTAACGACATTTCTTCTCTTCTCTTGGAAGTTTAAATTCCTGTGGCCTAAATTTCTGCTGCTAAAGAAAGAAAAATTATTCAATGGCAATTATTAAAGTACCATAAGGAAAACTCTATTCCGAATTATAGACTAGGGACTAGGGACCACTGTAATGGGATTTTGCAGTGGAGGCGAGTGTTCCAGCTTCAGTTCTTTTCTGATGGAGTTTCTAGCAAAGGGATGGTGGTGCTCAGTGGACAGAATGTTATTGAGAGGAGACATGTGGGTTAAGGGGGATTGTGGCTAAACCAACTTAACAGGATTCTTGCTAACAATAAGGCCAGAAAGATAAGCTTACACGTGGGAGATGATGGTGAATGAAGAACCTGAATGGATATCAAGGGCAAACAGATATCAAGATGAGAGGGCTAAAGGTATAACATTCCTGTGTAGGAACCCTTGAGAAATGTATCCTAGGAGTTTGGCACTTATTAATTTTGTTTCCTTTAAATGTTGTCAGTAATCATTGTTATGGATAAAAATTATTTAATTTCTTAGGTTCATTTAATTAATTTTAATTTTAAAAAAGTGAATTGATTTTTTCTAAATTGACTTAGAAGGTGTTTTTGGCTGAACCCACCTTTTAAAAAAGTACCTTTAAGTAGTTGTACAAAGGAGTTGGCATTCAACAAAAGTGGTAAAACTGTCTTTTAAAAGAAAATGAACAAGCCGGGTGCCGGTGGCTCACGCCTATAATCCTAGTTACTCAGGAGGCTGAGATCTGAGGATCACGGTTCAAAGCCAGCCCTGGCAAGGAAAGTCTGTGAGACTCTTATCTCCAATAAACCACTAGAAAACTGGAAGTGGTGCTGTGGCTCAAGCGGTAGAGCGCTCGCCTTGAGCTGAAGAGCTGAGGGACAGCATCCAAGCCCAGAGTTCAAGCCCCATGACCAACCAAAAGAAAAAAAGAAAAAGAACAGATGGGCCTAGGAGAGATTTCAAGACCCTGAATAAAGCTTCGTCAAGGAAAGCGTCTTTGTCACTAGTTAGCTGAGTTCCATGGATGTAACTAAAGGCCAATTAGAAGCCGACATGACTGAGGAAAAAAAATCCCTGGCTGAAAGTTCATTAGGGTAGAGGAGTTTGCATCGATGGCATTGTCTCGGGGGAGACTGGCTGCCCCCTAGACCCTGGACATGGGGAACTGGCACTAAAGTGCTTCTTCAGGTCAGATAAAGAGACCTCAATGGATGGTGACTGAGATAGGACCCAAACCAAAGGGACCAATTTGCAGGCACCACAAGCTGAACCTGTTTGTCTGGTTGGTACCTTGTGGTCTGACCACGGAGACCTTCCTTGGGGAAATGGATACAAAAGGCAACAGGTCAGGATTCCCAGAATCAGTCTCAGAGTATGCCCTGTGATGGTTGAGCCACTCACCATTCACTTCTGGTCTAGGACTCCCCCAGAGCCTGAGAAACTGCCACCCCACAAAGTATAATTGGCCTTGTACATGCTCAACCCATTGATATTCACTCCCCTGGTTCCAAACATACTTCATCCATTCCCTGCTGAGCTGGATGGAAGGAAAGGGACAGGCCTGCACACCAGATCTGAATACCCAAGCCATGGCATGCTCATACCCTGCAGGGATTCCTACGATAATGACAGTCCCTTCTTCATGCTTTGGATACCTTTGAGAAAGTTTCCAGCATCTTCTCTCCTCAGTCATGTCCCCTTCTCTTCTGTGCTATACAAAGTCTGTACTGCTCCGGTCATAAGCCACAAAGAACCACTTACAGTTTATTTTCATTTTTTAAAATAATGAGCTCTTTTTCTCTTGCTGACAAACCCCATTTTATACACTGTCTGCCTGGTCCTCATCTGTGCCTGATGAATCCTTTTTTGTGACTACATGCAGTATGAACCCTCCAGTCCATAATAGATACATAAGGAATGCATGTGCAAAAAACCCCCATATATGTGGAGGCTATATAAATGTGGACTCTTCCCTCAAGTAGCTGTGATGGAGAAATTATATCTCTTTGTCCAATGCAGAATACAGTGGACCCTAGTGGTTTACGCATTTCTGGCGTCTTCCTGCCTAGGGCACTTTGTGCCTCATGGTGACCCATAAAATGAAAACTTCAATAGCCATGCCTCAGTGTGCTCTTCTACTCTGCTGCCTGAGGACTGGCCATGTTCCTGATGGAGGGTGCTCTGCCAACCTGGATCCCCAAGTTGAATTATGTAGGCAGCAAGGCTGCAGTTGACCCGCCTCAGGCGTGCTGAGTAAGTGATCAGTATGTTTGCATTTGAGCTGCTGGGATTTGTGCTTCATTAGTTACAGGGCATGATTTTGCCCAGGTTTGTAACCTTGATTTATAACCTTGGGCTATCCAAATATGGAAACTTTTCTCCCAAGGAGTTTTCTTTCCTAGTTCTACTTGATACTGGCTAAACAAAAGTAGTGCTCAAGTTCAGTGTATCCTGACGGCAGCCAACACAGTGTCTCAGGCATGTGCTCATCTGTGTGTTTGTGTGTATGTGTGGGGCAGGGAGGAGAGGAGAGAGGAAAAGAGGATGAGAAAGCCACCCTAGGATGACACAGCCCATAACAAGGACCATCTGTTTATGGAAAGCTAGCATTTTCCTATGGGTGACCTTCATAAGAAGATTGGGTGGGAAACGAAAGAAATCTGTTTTTCCTCACTGTGACCACAGGACCTTGTGCCAAACCATCCTATAGATGCTTAGGGCAGAGTGCCACCTGCTGGGGCTGTCAAGGCAGTACAACACTTCTTCATTTCAGTAGTTCTTTCAGCAGGAGACTGTTACAGACCCAATGGCCAGACCCATGGAAGACCTCCCTGTATCTCACAGTACAATTTAGGGACAGAGAGCCTTCTGTTGGCTCTCCTTCCTCCCACCCCTACTTGGTCTCCAAGGCTGGACCGAATGCCTGGTGGAAGGAAGGGCTGGCAACTTCATTATTGGAGCCAGCACCTTTCTAGAGTTTCTTTGCTAGTTGTAAAAGGCAGCGGGCTTGACTTGATTGACTGGTTGAATGGCACAATGCACAGGGACTGGGAAGGACATGGTGGAGGGTAGTCATGTTGGTGTGGATGATGAGCGGAAGGCCTCCTCTCTAGGAGAAGACTCATGATGCCTGTTCAACAAACAAAGAAATGGAAACTCAGGAAAGTAACACGGCCCATGCTGTCTGGTTGGTAAACAACTGGGCAGAACTCAAGCCTCTGCCAGCATAGTTCCAAGCCTGGACTTTTCACTGAATCATGTAACGCTCCATGCCACTTGACTGTATCCCCCCACACAGGGCACTGGCACAGGCAGGGCTCAGGAAACACAGGTCACGTCATAGTGCTCTTTCGGGGATCCTGTGGACTGCAGGGATGGTGAGGTGCAGCATGAAGGACTTGCTAAGCAGAAGAATGGTGTGTTCAGAGAACAGGTCTCTTCTGTGGACTGTGAGAGAAGCAAGGCCGGGCCACTTGATGGTAATCCACAGCAAGTTGAAACGTGCAGGTCCAATTACTGCACCTGCAAGGACCTCTGAATGACAGGCCCTGTGTTTGGAGAGCAAATGGGCAGCAGGTGGAGCAAGAGGTCCCGTGGCTATGTTATCAGTACAGTGTGAGGATTTCAGGTCAGCTAAATGAAGTCGGCCATTTGACCCGGCCCGAGAGGCCCTCAGGCATAGAAACCACAGGAGACTTCTAGACAAGGTGACACCTGGTCAGCTTTTTCCCTTTTAGAATTATTTTTAACAAGCCACTGTTACTGAAAGAACAGGAAAATGATGCCAACTGTGGAAGGCTTGGACATGCAAAGTGCTCTTTAGAGTGGAGGATAAGGTGCTCTGAATACCATCAGGGCTGGCCAAGGAGGCCTCTGGGTGGTGGAGCTAGTACTGAGAGTGTGTGAACCATGTTCATTGCCCAGATGATAAGACATGTCACTTTCTTTTTCTTTTCTTTTCTTTCCTTTCCTTTCATTTTCCTTCCTTCTTTCCTTCCTTCCTTCCTCCCTTCTTTCTTTCCTCCCTCCCTTCCTCCCTTCCTTCCTGCCTTCCTTCCTTCCTTCCTCCCTCCCTCCCTCTCTTCCTCCCTCCTTTGTTTCTTTCTTTCTTCCTTTCTTTCTTTCTTTCTTTCTTTCTTTCTTTCTTTCTTTCTTTCTTTCTTTCTTTCTTTCTTTCTTTCTTTCTTTCTTTCTTTCTTTCTTTCTTTCTTTCTTTCTTTCTTTCTTTCTTTCTTTCTTTCTTTGTTTCTGCTTGGAACCTGCATAATGCACACCATTTGTTAAAACACAGCTTATGTGGACTCAATATAGACAGAATCTGTGCATTTTTAAAAAATTTTTTTGTGAACATACTGTACAGAGGGGTTACAATTACATGGGCAGGATAATGCTGTGCATTTTTGAAACTTTTTTATCTCTCAGTGATTCATTGGGGCCATCTTATTCTTTTCTTAAAATGCATTTTATATTATGGTGGTGGTATGTACAGAGGGTTTGCAGTTACATATGTCAGGTAATGAGTACATTTCTTTTGAAACAATGAAGACATGTTACTTTCTACGTGAAGTTTAGCTTTGGAGGTGATGGATCCTTCAGTCTCATTTAAAGGCTGCTCTGCTGGCTTCATTTTGGCTCCAAAGCCTGGGATCTGCCAGGGGAAGTTGAATCCTGAGCAGTAAAAGTAGGATTAGCCCAGGGGGTTTCCACTGCTGGTTTGCAGGTGGTAGGGATTTCTCTCGGAAGGGTCTATAGTCTCCACTCATCTCCATTCTTCTCGCAAATCTTCTCTGGCTTCCACCCTGGGGCATTCATCCCCTCTTGGTCTAGTATGGAGGGGGGAAGAGCCTGTGGTGAGCTCCAGCTGTTTGTGCTCTTTTGTTGGCATCTGCCGCTGAATCATGGCAAACACTTGGCTCACCCACTCTTATATGAGATTGCTGGTCCTGCTGTCTGAGCCCATCTCTACAGTGCTCCCTTCTCTCCACCACTTCCCCTGAAGCCACAGGCTACCAGTCTCCTGGAAGAACACTCTCAACATCATCCTAATAACTGCTCTCTGATTATTCTAAGGAGTACCAAAAAAAGGAGCATCTTTAACAAAACCAATATTCTTTGAAAGCTTTGTAAAGATTATGCTTTATGTGGCACTTTCCTGATGGTCCAGAAAGAGATGAATGTGTGTACATGCATAAATACATACATGTATGCGTGAACACACATGCACACTCATGGACACACAGTGCATGCAGGGGCTCAGGCCAAGACCCCCATCTGCACCCAGTCTCATGTAGAGAGTAGAGTTTTCATCTACTCAAGTCCTGAGAGGAATGTGGCTGACAGTTGTCTACTAGCCTTAGAAACCATGAATCTCTTTCTCTAGCCCATTGGGTATTTTTCTTACCATTTACATGTGATTTTCTAAAGGCCAATATAATCAAGAAATGGGGCTCCTAACTGGTTCTAAGGAGGTTGTAGCCTTTATCTGAGCATTCCATTAACCATCATCAGTCAGAATTCTCCCCCTTCTGAGGTAAGAGAAAAACCAGCCTTACCTTCCCTGGAAGCTCTTAGCCTAACCCTAAAGGTGTGGTAGTGCGGGGGGACAGAGTCCTAGTCAAAAGGACAGGCTTATGTGAAAGACAGTCCTGTGAGTGTATATATATATATATTTTTAAGCAGACTTTTTGTTTTGGAAAATTTTTTCAGATTTTCAGAAAAGTTGCAAGGTAGAATAGGAAGCTTCTGTAATCCATCTCCCAGTTTCTCTCTCAGCATCTCTTCATTCTTTCTTTTAAAAGTGAAAATGTTGGGCTGGGAAGGTGGCTCAGTGGTAGAGTGCTTGCCTTGCATGCTTGAGGCCCTGGGTTCAATTCCTCAGCACCACACAAGCAGAAAAAAAAAAGCTGGAAATGGCGCTGTGGCTCAAGTGATAGAGTGTTACCCTTGAGCTGAAGAGCTGAGGGACAGCACCCAGGCCCAGTGTTCAGGCCCCACGACCGGACCCAAAAATAAATAAATAAATAAAAGTGAAAATGTTAACTTTACTTTTGGTTGACAAAAGGCATGTTTGATAGATAGCATGATGTTTTGGAATAATATATACATTGTGAAGTGGGTAAACTGAGCTCATTAATCAACCTCTCTCTCTACCTATCTATCAATATATAGACAGACAGATAAAACCTTCATATCTAAAATCTACTCTTACCAGTTTTCACATGTACAATAAGTAGTATTAACTATAGTCACTTTGTTGTAAATAAATAGATCTCTTGAACTCATTTCTCCTGTACTTTTGCATCTTTGACTAATATCTCTCACAGCCCCAGTCCCTGATGACCACTATTATAGTCTACTTCTATAGGTTTGTTGTTTTCTTTTCCATGTATAAGTAAGATTCTGTATATAAATAAGATCATGTGGGGTTTATTTGCTGAGACACATCTTTTTGTCAGTTGTAGGGCTTGAACTAAGGGCCTGGGCATTGTCCCTGAGCCTCTTTGTACTCAAGGCTAGTGCTCTACCATTTGAGCCACAGCACCATTTCTGGTTTTTGGGTGGTTAATTGAAGATAAGAGTCTCACGGGGACTTTTCTGCCCAATCTGGCTTTGAACCATGGTGCTCGTACCTCAACCTCCCAAGTAGCTAGGATTATAGGTGTGAGCCCAGCATAAACCCAACTCTTCAGCTACTAGCTTTCTGGTCTTGGACTAATTTTGCTACCTTCTTGAATCTTGACTTTCTTTTTTTTAAAAAACTTTCTTTCTTTTCAGAATAAGAAAGATTTAAAAAAAATCTTATATAAGTGATGGCCGATATATCAAATTGAAGTGTTGAGATCCTAGTATGGTACCTTGCTTACAGTAGTAACTTACTGTTTTTGTTTCTTTTATTATTATTTTTTTTGTCGGTTGTGGGGTTTGAACTCTGGGCCTGGGCGCTGTCCCTCAGATCTTCAGCTCAAGGCACCACTTCTGGTTTTCTGGTGATTTATTGGAGATAAGAGTCTCACAGACTTTCCTGCCCTGGCTAGATTTGAACTGTGATCCTCAGATCTCAGCCTCCTGAGTAGCTAGGATTACAGGCATGAGCCACTGGGGCCCATTACTTACTGCTTTTAAATAGCTACAAAATTGAGTGAGCCTTTAGCTGAACAGAAGAAAGCAGTGTTGAATCTTAGCCTGGGCATTCTTGAAGTGGATTTTGATTTGGGTTGAGCTTCCTCAATACTTCCATGCAGAAGCACTTGGGTGGCCTCATCTTCTAGTTTTCATGACTGTGACTAATTAAGAGAAATAGGTATTAAATAAAGATTAAAGTGAGTCACTGCAGGTTGAGACAGAGCTAGAAGGAAGCAGAGAAGGAATCCAACAAGCTTAGCAGTGTCATCACTGAGAATTCTTCCTCTATTGGAGTAGTATAAAAAAAAAATTTACAGGTGAGGATACTGAGAACTAGGAAAAAGGAAAGACTTTCCCCAAATCCCATTGGAGGCCAGAGGAAGAACCAAGACAGTACCTCAGGTTTCACATGCTCAGGTCTCTAGTGCTCTTTATCTGGAGTTATAATGTCTCTCAAGTCCATTGGAGAGAAATATCTTCATGCTCTTTTAGGAGCATTGATGAGACTTAAGGCAGGGAGATGCCTGGAAAACCCAGGGCAGAGAAAACAGTTTACCTTATATTTTATTTCACAGTGGGCTAAAAGCAGCCAGTCACATTCCTGATGGCTGGCAAAAGTCTCAGAAGATTTGAGATCTGAATTTCAGAAGCCAGTAGTTGGAGACGGAGGGGGGGGGTGGCGGGGGGGGGATAGAAGAAATAGCTGTTTTCCAAATATGCACAGGACTCCTAGACAATAACAACAACCATGCCGAGCTGGAGGGCACCAGAGTGACCTGGAAAGAGTTTCAGCATAGCTGAATGTTGGCCAATCCCACAGCATCTTCTGTGCCAGGCGTCTGTGATTCCCCAGGAGAGCCAAGTCTCCAGAGCTGCACAAACATGCAGGAGGGGTGGAGCTCATGACCGCTGGCCACACCCAGGGGCAATGCTCCCTCCAGAGGTTCCTAACTAACCCATGGAGCGCTGGAGCTTCTATGCAGAATCCACTGCCCGCTGGGACCCCCAGGGGGCATAGCAGGGCGTCAACCCAGCAGCCAGATGGGTGAGCCTTCACTCTCCAAGGACAGTTGAGGAAAGATAGACCAGCACTGTCTATCCATAACTCTTCTTAAAGTCTGAGTTATTAGCCTCATTTAGGTTTAGAGAGCAGAAGTAAGTTGACCAAGTAGGCAGGAGGGGTATGGGACTCAGGTCCAACTTTGAGATGACAAGTGGGCATTCTTTTTCTTGTGCCATACCATCCACGTATGTACTTCTCAAGGAATTTGTTTATTTGGAGTGTTTATATATATATTTTTCCTTCTCTGAGGAAGATGGGATCTTTTCAAACCTCACCCCCACCCCTCCAAGGCATCAAACTCTTTACCCTGAGATCTTTGTTCTATGGAAACTCACTCAACATGGATGGTCAGATAACCCTACTGGAATGTGGTAGGGGCCTAGAGGAAACTAAGAGAAGACATGGGGACAGAGGCTGAACTCATCCCCATGTGGCCATGATGTGAGTGAGAATGACGGTGTGTGTGTGTGTGTGTGTGTGTGTGTGTGTGTGCGCGCGCGCGCGCATGTGGGTATCTGGAGGTGTGTGTTCATAGGTAAAGACACTTTGAGTATGATGGCTGGCACATGACTGAGCCAGTGTGTGAGAAGCCCTCACGAACTTATATGTGTGGGAAGATGAACATGCATACGTGTGTGAGAGTGACTGTGTACAGGACTGTTATCAAGCAGATGCATTCCAATCTGAATGGGTATTGATGAATCCCCAGTTCAAATATTAAAGATATATAATTACCTTTAGTTCTAGAACTATCTTTAGTTGCGAGTAGCAACTGCCCCGAGGAACTTGGTGCACCATGTCTACAATGTCTTGCCACCATCCTGGTGGTAAAGAGGGGAGATGAGGAGGCCAAGGAAGAGGCCTCGGGGACTCTAACTTCTGCTGTCTTTGTTCAAAGTCAGTCTAGAAAGCTGTAGACATTGTTCTGGGTATCAGTCTCCTTGGTGGAATTCATGAGCGTGTGAATATGCTTGGGTATATGTTAGATATGTAAGTGAGAGTGAATATGTGTGGCTTTGCCTTCCTAGTGGGTTGTGGTTGGTAAATTCTGGAAAGGCATCCATACCTTATGCCTCTTACTTGCTAAGTTGCAATGAACATAGATCACGGTGTCAGCCATCCTGCATTTGAAGCCCAGCTCTACCACCTACAAGCTACTGTTACAAGGAAAGGCTGTTTTTGATCCTATCTGTCATGGAAACAATGATACCTACTTCAGTAGGGTGGTGCCAGAACTTACTGGATGGATATGAATATTTGCTTGGCACCCTCTACAGAAGTCAAGCCTTTGCCCTGTGCCTGCCGCTGTAGCTTGACACCCTCAGTTCCTGCCCTAAAGGAAGAATCTCCTACTTCAGAAAGACATGGATGACTTCACCATCTGAAAAGCTGACTGCACTAACTGGCTGCCTTGGGCTTTGTCACGCACAAGCTCATCATGAACAGATGTTAGAAACAAAAAGAGGAGGCTGGGAAGGTGGCTTAGTGGTAGAGTGCTTGCCTTGCATGCATGAAGCCCTGGGTTCGATTCCTCAGCACCACATAAGCAGAAAAAGCTGGAAGTGGCGCTGTGGCTCAAGTGGTAGAGCACTAGCCTTGAGCTGAAGAGCTCAGGGCCAGTGCCCAGGCCCAGAGTTCAGGCCCCATGATACCCTAAACAAAATCTTGCTTCTTCCCATCAACACTCACTCAGATCCTTTCCTATACTTAATTGGTCCTTGCCTCCTTGCTACCCCTGTCCCTCACAGCTTTGTTCCATTAAAGGTCTAGAGAAAGTCCACGTCCTCAAGTTGATGGGAAAGAAGGAGATCATAGCAATAAAAAGCAATAGCTAGCATTTATTGAATACTTACTATGGTGCGCCTACTGCTTTGTTTCCAGTTTCTCCTGGAACACTCACCATCCCTATCAGCCTCTAGATGCAACTGATGCTATTTAAATGAGAAAAGGGAGACCTCAAGACGTTGTTATATAATTAGCTCCAGGTCACACAGTAAAGGGAGGATCTACCCCCAGAATGATAGGAATAACAGAAAAATGAGCAAGCTTCACTGCTTATAGGCCTTTTCTCTCCTGAGAATGTTTTTCAAATACTGCATGCTTATGGTAGTTGTGTGTGTGTGTGTGTGTGTGTGTGTGTGTGTGTGAGAGAGAGAGAGAGAGAGAGAGAGAGAGAGAGAGAGAATGAGTGTGCATGCAGTCAAATGCACATACACCTGTGCAATTGTTCAAATTGTGATCATCAATGTGGGGGGCATTAAATAAAGCCCATAAGAGCAAAATTAAAGCTTGTGTTGAGCTGCTGAGTAAGGTATAGTAAGATATAGAGTAGAGATAGAGAGAAAGGTAGAGACAGTAATATATGAGGCTTTGGAGAGGGGAGACATTTGAAGACTGCTGACTTATGACCTCTGAGTGTGAGGAAATGGTCACATCATCTTCTGGGAAATTGCTTGAGGTTTATATAAGTTATCTGGCAATGCTTGGCTGTATGTCAGACTTGAGTTTTGTTGAGTGCAGCACTCTAGGGGGCAAGGGTTATGAAAAACACAAAACTGGTCATTCACCCAGATTTCTGGGATTTTCAGCAGATGTGTATAGCCAGCTTTCCTATCACTCTGTGATAGGCCTTAGATAAGGAAGGACTGCCCCTGCTGGGCATTCCTGATCCTCCAAGCATTGGTTTCATGCTATATCTAGTTCTGGAGGGCTCTTTCTCTGCCTGCTCAAATTCCCTTTGGCCTCCAGCTCTCAGTCCCACCTTCATTACTGTATATCTAGAAGTCCAGTGGTAGGTGCTAAATAAACTGTTAAGATGGCCAAGTTCTCCTTCCTCCCTCAGAAGTTCTCAGGGTCCTTACCCTCTCAGTCTCTTTTAATTCTGAGAGTCTGAACCAAGTGGTGTACTGCTCAAGTCACTTTTGAATTGGATCCTTCTTGTCTATTTTTGCTATCTTTGGACTCTCAACTTGCAATTTATTGGGATTGTTAAGCCGAAAGGCCTGGAAGCCTGAGCTGTGATTCTGTATCTTCATGATGTCTGTCACATTCTGAGGAAATGGGAAGGGTCCTTACTAAGAGTGTACTGATAGATGAATGGTAGATGGACAGGTAGGTGGATGGATAGTTGGAGAGGAACTTAAAGGCATGATTGAGAGAAAAAGTCTGGCCATCCAGGGAAGTCAAGCTAGAAGAAGCTGTGATCTTTAGTTAACTTTGCATTCCCTATCATTTGTGATATAGATTGGGGATAATCCAGATTCTCAGTTTCTATTATTTCCTTCCTTTGTTTCTTCTGGGCCCTTAAGGTTGGTTCCCAGAACTCTCTTTGAAATCAAGAAGCGTGAAAAGGAAGGCAGATATAGGAGAGAAGATTCAAATGCTCCAAGTTTTGGACTACTGCATAAAACAAAGAGGTGTGGGTAGATAAATGAAGCAAGAAAAATAAGAAGTTTGGACGGTCTTCATGTCTGAATTATTTCTCAATCATACAAGAATTTTTTTTAAAAAGCCCAAGAGAACTCCAATAAGAGCTAGAATTCAGATAAAGCAATTAACAGGTGAATACACATGTGTTGATATTTACATAGATATTTGTGTTGGATGCATAATATTTGTGTAAACTGTCCCCTGATTGCAAGTTTGGCTAGCTTGAAGAGACTTTGATCTTTTATTTATATTTTTAGTTGTGGGAAAGTTTTGGGGGAATCTCTCTTCCATTCTTTTTGAATGATTAGCCCTTAGGACATGCTCTCTGCATCAGAATTTATTTGCCTCCGACATTTTCTTTTACTTTGTGTAGCATTTTGTTGGTAGGTTCTGGGCTGTCTGGGCCTGGCAGGGTTCCTCTTCCTTGCAAACATTCTTTGGTGTACACTGCTCTCCCCGGATCTGTATGTGTTTGTTTTTTTTCTCTAATTTTCTGTGAACATGTGAGTAGCTGTGCTGTGGAATCTCCATCTTTCACTCTTTACTCTGTCAGAACCCTTGTAGATAAATTCCCTGGTACCTGAGATGTAGACCTCCTCATGTCTTCTCTTCCCCATGCACTGGGGCTTTGGATCAGGAGTAAGATACAAATAGTAATAATAATAATAATAACCTGCAGGAAGCTAAACATCTTCAAACAACAGAATCAGACAGACAGACTGTTGTGCCAGAGGAATTCTATTTTAATCATCGGGGAAGGGTGATGGGAAAGGGTGGCTTCTTGGGTGTGCCTTTGGAGCTTCCAGCAGGGTGATGCAGATGCATGTCAGCGAAGATGATTCGGCAGCTCACAGCCAGATCTTTGTCAGAGTTGGAAACTGCAGCTGCTAATTAAGAAGAGGCAGAGATCGAGGAAGCCGAGATTCCCCCGTGCTGCCTTTCACTCAAGTGTGAAGTGTAGCTGCTGTCCAGGAGCAGGGGGTGAGTGGGGCCATGCTTGGCTGATGAGAAGGAGTGTGGGGTGTGGACTCAGGGGAGTCTTCATGCTGTCTCCCTCTGGTCAGAAGCTGGGGGCTTACTTCCGCTTGGACTTCTGGCATTGCTGAGGGGGTGGGCACTTGGGTGGAGGCTGACAAACTTGCTTGGTTTGCTGGGGTGGGGGGCAGCACTGCTGGGGTGGGGGGCAGCACTGCTTGGGAGGGGGGCAGCACTGCTGGGGTGGGGGGCAGCACTGCTTGGGAGGGGGGCAGCACTGCTGGGGTGGGGGGCAGCACTGCTTGGGAGGGGGGCAGCACTGCTTTGGAGGGGGGCAGCACTGCTGGGGTGGGGGACAGCACTGCTGGGGTGGGGGACAGCACTGCTTCTGCTTCTGTTGAGACATTCTGAGCCGGATTTGTAACTGGAAACAAAAAGACACAAAAATGAACCGTACGCGAGGGTAGATCTTGAGGCTCAGGTGACCCTCCATTCACACTGGTGTGCTGCTCTGAGTTTTACCTTGCCCTGATTGCTTCACAAATTTAAGATGTATGTGTGTGCTATTGCAATTCCTTTTGAGGACAAAAAAGCAAGGAAGGAAAGAGAAAGGGAGGAAAGAGGAAAAGAAGAAAAAAGGAAGGAAGGAGAGAAATGGAGAAAGGATAAAAGAAAAGAAAAAAGAGATGCAGAGAAAGAGAGAGATGAAAAGATAAAGAAAGATGGGCAGAGCAAACAACTGTAAGCAATAATGGTAAAACTCTGGTTCTGGGATGGCCTGGTATCCGTGTCCTGCCTGAACCATTAATAGCCATATGACTTTCAGAAAGTTACTTAGCTTTTCTATACTGTCTGCTCTTAGTAGGGAAGGAGTAAGTATACAAAAATACATACATACAATCAGAGCTACAGACATCCACATGTATGTGTGTGTATGTGTGCACACACACAGGGGACAGCATGTAATGAGCATGAAGAATGGGTTTTGATTTTGTAAGTTCATGCACAGAAAATTAAAAAGAAGCATTGTAACCATTATCTAAGAGGTTTATAGAACAGAGGGACCTAGAGGAAGATGGATGAGCCATTTAGCTAGATTTGCTTGAATCTCCCTGGTTCCCAGAGCAGGCCCGTACTACTGTGTCACACTGTCTTGTCCTTCCTTTATTCCTTGGATCCTCCTCTGCTCTACTCTTCTAAGTCAGTTTACCTCCCTGACTCTCCAGACTCTACCCTTTTCCTTTTTTGTACATATTTTTATTGTAAAAATACATAGTGTTAACAGTTACATGAGTAGGGTAATGGTACATTTCCTATCGAGCATTGCTACCTCCTCCTTTGTTTTTCCCCTACCATCCTTTCCCCCCCCCCCTCCACTACTCCTCCCCCCCCCCCAGTTGTAAAGTTTGTTTTCAACATAGTGTCTTGTACATCTCACTGTTACAATGCCCACTGGCGGCACTACCTGGATCTCTCCTTCTCCTGATTCCTTCTTAGCATTTGACAAGCCACGGCACTTACATCATGCCAAGAGGGTCTCTCTTATAAAACCCCTTTCCCATCTCAACCCAGCCTCCCATACTCCTCAGCTGAATCAAGACAGTCTGGTCTCAAAAACTATGGAAAGGAACCAAAAGGGCAGATGTCCAGATGACCAACCATGTCCTTTCTGACCAACCATCTAGAGCTCCCATCCAGCTTCTAGTCAGGCATTGGGATACAGGTAGAGAGAGGCTTTTAGGAGGGTGCTACCTCGCTAGACTTACCAGAGATCACCAGCGTCTGAAGTGTGGAGATGCCAATGGGTTTGGGGTGCTCTGAGCTGGTCCACCTTTTATGTATCTCATGGCCGTGCCTGAGGTCATGAGCTGGCTCAAGATTGGGGTGGACTAATTAGCCCTTTGTCACAATAGGATCCACCTGTCCTTCCTCAAACTTCAGGTTTTACTCATCCCCTCAGGCTCGCAGTCTCCCTCGCGGCATGGTGGGACGCAGGGATGATGGTGACTTCACCCTACCCCTTGTGCCACCTCCCTATCACCTTACAAGGGCTGGCCTTGGATTTCCAAACCCATTCGTGACTTTTGACTTAGAACCTTGGCATCTGGAATGGTCCCAAGCAAGCATTCAGGACAGGGATGAGTGTGTGTGTGGAAGGGGGGG
Organism: Dipodomys spectabilis; assembly: GCF_019054845.1. Lineage (NCBI taxonomy): Eukaryota > Metazoa > Chordata > Mammalia > Rodentia > Heteromyidae > Dipodomys > Dipodomys spectabilis. The sequence continues at coordinate 8,052,327 of NW_024870746.1, forward strand.
GGGGTGGATAAGGAGTGTTCCAAGGAGTTCCAGTTGGCAAATGGGGGGAGCGAGGAGAGGCGGCCTGAGAGAACTATGTGTGTTAACATCGTTTTAAGGGCAACAGCTGAGAACGTGGAAGATTCTCTTGGCATTTTATTAAGCATCGCAAAATTGGCTTTGTCTTCATCTGGCCTGAGAACCAGCCACAATCAGCTGGAAATAGGGAGAAGGAAAAACTTAGTTGTTGTTGTTTTTCTTTCTATTGTTACTTAATCGATAAAATGGGACAGTAGCCCTCTGTCCTGCCTGTCACTGGGGAAAATCATTAGGCCCCATTAGACAAACTGGGTGGTTATAGTAGACAGCACTTATCTATTTATCTCCCTACATATGTATAAGTCATTCAGACTGCAGGGTTCCAGGGAAATGATTATCATAGGTGGATAGGGGTGGGGGAACATAGATGCATTGCATTAGAATGAGCTCTCAAAGGACTTACTTTGGGTGGGCCATGGATTCTGAGATCCAAGCCCCAGTACTTCCTCCTTATTCCTGTTAGAGATCCCCAAAGGGACAGGAAGGAAGACCATAGGGCACCGGCTTGGATGCCTGCATGTCTGATAGAGGGTGGCTTGTACTCATAATGAGTTTCTGCTTTTACCAGTTGGGTGACTTGGAGCCCTTAATATTTTTTAGCTTCCTCTTTCTCATTTGTTAATGAAGATAATAATGCCATCCTTTATGTCAGTATTAAGGATTAAGATGGATAATTTGTGGAAAGTATGTGCACGTGTTTCACACCAAATGAATGTTCAACAATGGTTGGGTGCTTCATGAAGTTGGGCTTTGACTATTAGGCCAAGACACACTCTTAGAAGTATGGAGGTCAAATACAATCACAATACTCAGTGTATATATGTAAAAATGGAACTAGGAAACTTGAGGAGCTGGGTGAGAATAGGATAGATGGGAGAGAGAGAGAGAGAAGGGTGGAAAGATATGGCAATGGATCAAGATACACTGTACACATAATTGTACATATGCTAAATTGAAATCTCTTCATGCAACCATCAGGTAATTAAAAAATAAAGAAGTATGGAGTAGATAGCTGCAAACATATGACAGCAGATAGTAGCCCTTGTCACCAGTGTCATAAGATCTTGACTGTGGAGGAATCAGACAGGAGAAATAAATTCAAGACATCTATTACATATCATGGTGGCTGTAGTTAATCACAATGTAGTGAAAACTGATTTTAAGATTTTAAGTGTTCTCACCACATCAAAATAAAATGTGTCACAGTTACAACGGACTTAAAGATCTTTTTTTTTTTTTTTTTTTATCTCTGGGCCTGGGCACTGTCCCTGAGCTCTTCAGCTCAAGGCAAGTACTCTGCCACTTGAGCCACAGCCCTACTTCTGGTTTTCTGGTGGTTAATTGAAGATAAGAGTGTCATGGAGTTTCCTGCGCAGGCTGGCTCTGAACCGCGATGCTCAGATCTCAGCCTCCTAAGTAGCTAGGATTACAGCCACCGGCACCTGGCTAATTTAAAGATCTTAACTGGATTTTATTTGTGATTCTAGAACTGGCCAACACCTTAGTCTATAAAAGAAAATGAATGCTCTGGGTATGAATGAGCTGGGCAGAGCACAGGGGGTTGGTTTTATAGACAAGGAAAAACTGAGGAAGCAGAAACAAAACAAAAAGAAACAAACAAAAACGGACAAGTCAAAGTTTCTTATAAAGGTTAAAGCAGATGGGATTTCTTTATGATGCTCCCTAACAATTTATTTTTTCTCTTTCTTGATAATCTAGAAGGTCATTTAACAAGGTTTAATGTGGCAACATGGAACTTCTTTTGTTTTGATTTGGTCTGCTGGACTGAATGCAGAAACTCAGTCCAAGCCAATAGTCTACTATGATTTGATTACTTGCCCATGTAAAAAAAAGAAAAGAAAACATCCATATTATAAACCAGTTTTGGAGCTTGAGTTTTGGGCCTTGTACTCTCGCTTAGCTTTTTCACTTAATGGCTGGCACTTTATCACTTTATCACCACTTCCAGCTTTTTTTTTCTGGTTAATTGGAGACAAGTCTCTGGGATTTGTCCACCTGGCTTGGCTTTGAAGTCCAATTCTCAGATCTCAGCCTCCTGAACAGCTAGGATTATAGGTGTGAGCCATTGGTGCTTAGCTGAGATAATACATGTTAAATAGTTTAATTAAGCTACCACATACTGTATACATCTAACAAAACATCATGTTGTGTGTCATATGTATATAGTTATTATTTTTCAATTAAAGTCTATTAAGGGTCAGGCCTGGCGGTGTAATTCTAATACTTTTGGGAGGATGAGGCAGGGGATTGTGTTTGAGAACGACTAAGTTACATAGTGAGCTCAAAGGAATCTTAGGCTATGGGGTGAGACCTACTTCTAAATATTAAACAAAAAACATAATATATAATTAAACAAATACAAAAATACATTGAGAAATAAGAAAATAGCTTGACAGAGAGAAGTGGAAACAGTCAAGCTAGTCTTTGTTTTGAGAGTGGTACATCTTTGATATCAGATATGGAATTTAGCTATGCCTCTACTGGAAACCTTAGAATTTCTCAAGCTCTTAAGGAATCACTGCAACCTTAGAAGATTCAGGCAGTAATGTCTCTTCATTAAATCATAGTCCTGACTATCTGGGATTGGTCACAGGCTGTATGGAGGCAAGGAACTAGGTAAAATCTAAAGGCATACTGGTCTCTAAGGAGAATCCCTTCGTGGTCTTAGAAAGGGTCTTAGAATTTCATTACAGGTTCCTAACAAAAAGAAGAAAGGCTGTGTGGATAGTTATATTGGGATAGTCATTTATTTAGCATGATAGGCTGCATTTGTACCACATGCCAGTCAATGTGTCTGTGTGCTGGGGATAGAGGGAAGCAAGTGTGGCCTAGCTTTTCCGGTATTCAAGGAGAATATACAGCAGAGAAGGCCTATTGAGTATGTCTGCCTTTGTTTGCTGTGTCTGAGTCAGTGGGAATGAGTAGCTAGGCTGCTTCATGTTCTCTTACCTTCTTTCTCCCAACCCTTATAGATATTTTCAATTGTTTGGCTTGGATTAACCACGTAAACTAAAACCAGATGTTACTGGAGCGATCTCTGGATGTTTGGAGAAAGTGTGACCATCTACTTTGTGGGTTTTGGGGTGTTCAATCTGTCATCTTTTGTTGCATGTGCCTCCACCACCTAGAGCAGACATTTGGCAATGGAGCCAGCTACCTCAAGAATGCATGATGCAATACTTCTATGGCCAGAGGACAGAAAAAAGAATGGATAACATAGAAGCCACTAATAAAACCAAATATTTATCCTAGACCTTGGAACACTGGCCTTCAGTCAGCTTCACTCTTTGTCATTCACTTTCGCTAACACTTGGATTCTTCTCTAACAGATACAGGCATGCATGCACATGCAAGCATACACACACACACACACACACACACACACACACACACAGAGGTATTTCCAACTCTGGCACAAATATTTATAGGGAAATAAGGAGATCCCTCGGAAAGTTGATGAGATTGAAGATGGTATCTAAAACATGAATATTCATATACATACATGCATGAATGTGTATATGTGTATGTGTCTATATGCTATCTACCCTATGTCCATCAAGCAGTGACTTCCCACTTTGCATTCCTCTCATATGGCTAAGACACCTTATGGCACTGGGTGATATTTCTTCCTCTCCAGGTTTTCCTTAGAGTTCATCTCATTCTTAGTTCTCTTCTACAAATACCAGCATGATTATGGGACGTAATTCGGATGAGGGACCCTACTTCTCAGTGAGTCTATAAATGGGAAATAGACCCTCAATGTGCCAGGCTTTAGTCCTAGGCAGTAGCAACACATTTGGCCCAAGTAGGCCCTGATCCTAGCAGGGTAGGGGCCAAGGCGCTGAGTTTAGCTGGGTCCAGCCAGTTAGCAAGCACACAGGAAGCAAACTTCATGCCACATACTGTGGAGGTTGGGAAGTCCTTGAGATTTTGATCTTGGGAAGGTAAGTCCAGCCCAATGTGACAGAGGATCTGGAGCTCAGTGTGACTCAATACCCAAGGGATGACATGGAACAAGGGCATCATAGAGATCAAGGGAGAAGCTTTTCCTGTGGGATGTGCCCACTGTCAACAGCAAAGCATCAGGAAAGACCGGAAAGGCTCCTAGATTGTGAGCTGCTTATGGACAAAAAAACTTGACTTGATCTTTGTATTTTCATACCTAATAAAGGTTCTGACTCAAAACTGAAGCCAAATTAATTTCTATGGTATGAATGAGGCCATTCCAGGAAAGGAGATGTGGACAGAGAAAATCTCGAGAGGTGAGAAGCTGGTTCCTGTGTCTAATGGATCCCTGATTGGGATGGATGGTCAGTGGGAATGAGCAGTAGACAGTGAATGTCATTCAAAGTCTATGGAAAGTTTTAAACTCTTAGAGTAGGTAGGAGGGCTGAACTGCAGAGAGAAGACTGGGCCGTGGCTCTAAACAGTGGAGAGATGATTCTTTGAAATATAACAAATAATTAATTGTACCAGAGGGTTCCATTGTAATTTTCCATGAGTCTATATAATACATTATATATAGTGTACTTTGATCAAATTCATTCTTTCTCTTGTTCTTTCTTCCTTAGTCTCCTTTCCTCCTTTTACCTTTAAAGACAATATTAGTGGGTTGCATTACACTATTTTCCATGCTACATGTGTGTGTGCTGGTCCTGGGGCTTGAACTCAGGGCCTGGATGCTGTTCCTGAGCTTCATTTTTTGCTCAAGACTAGCACTCTACCTCTTGATCCACAGCTCCATTTATAGCTTTTTTCCTTTCTTTTTAGGAATTAGTTGAGATAAGAAACTCATGGGTTTACCTTCCTAGGTGGGCTTTAATCCATGGTCCTCAGAATTCAGTCTCCTAAGTAGCTAGGACTGTAAGCATGAGCCACCAAAGCTTGGCTTTCTAATGCATTTTGATTGTGCTCGCCTTACATAACACTCTTTGTTCCCTTTCCCATATAAAATAATTTATTAAATCTCCTTTTTAATAGCACAGGGAAGTGGGAAGGCATTGGCATGGATGCTTCTAGCTTGGCCAATAATGACCGTGAGCTTTCCAAATGATTGACTTTTTCTCTCTGGGACTTGGGTTTTCTTTCCCATGCAATATGACCACCTCTAAGTGTATGGGGTGATCTTCCCCTTGGGAAATGGAAAACCAAAACAAGGACAAGACTAAGGTACTCTGGGGCCTAGTTGTCAGGAGTACATACAGTAGGTAAGGTAGGGATGGGGGTGGAAAAGATGGAGGTAGGGAGATCAGATGGAGAGAAAAAAAAAGATAAAGTACTGATCTCAGATAGCAGCAATAGAAATGAAAAGGGAGGGCAGATCTAAGAATGGTCTTGAATTAACAACATAGAGGGTTTGGGAACAAAGAGGATGAGCAGAAAGGGAAGGAATTGAAGGAGCTTTTTTGGTTCCAAGTGATACAAATGGGGAAGGTAGAGCTTAGACCTAGGAAAACCATAAAGAAAAGCAAGACTCCTGTCCATACTCATGTGTTGGATAGAGTTGGACACCCAGGGAGAAGTGGCTGTCTAGGTCACAGGAGAAGGAAAGAATAATGAGGATTAGAAAGAAGATTTTCCCCACTGGGTGACAGTTTTATGGTGAGCACTGGAAAAGAGACAAACCCAGTTAAGGTAAGGTAGCCATATACCAGCTCTATCCCAGAGGTTTGGCATCTTCATGGCAGTAAGCCTTAGAGAGAATCAGAAAATGTTGTAGATTAATAGGTAGCAGAACTGGAAGGAGCCCAGCAACTAAACAGAACATTCCACTATCTCTTAAACCAACGATTTTGGTCAACAATTAATGAAATTCTCAACAAGTCACCGAAGAAGGGAGAACATGTTCTTATCTTTTAGAGAGGTTGGTATAAAGCTGCTAACTTTTTTTGAGGGTCTTTTATTTGTTGATTGTTTATTATTTTTTGAGACTATCTCTTTCAACCATTATTTCGTGAAGTGATATTAATTCTATAGGATTCCTACACTTACTTGGTAAAATTAAAAGTTAGAGCTTTTCACTGATCTTCCCTCCCTCCCTCCCTCCCTCCTCCTCTCTCCCTCCCTCCCTCCCTCCCTCCCTCCCTCCCTCCCTCCCTTCCTTCCTTCCTTCCTTCCTTCCTTCCTTCCTTCCTTCCTTCCTTCCTTCCTTCCTTCCTTCTTTCCTTCCTTCCTTCCTTCCTTCCTTCCTTTTCCTTTCTCCTTCTCTTTCTGTTTAGTGAAACTCCAAAACCTAGGAACCACTAATGTGTTCTATCAAGTCTCTTCACTAACAAATATGGAAAAGGTGAATGAGATAAGGGAAGTGACTTACTTGAAGTCATACTTTATAAATATTAGTGAACTCTGGGTACCTGACGAAAGCAAATGAAACTGACCATCCAAGCAAACAAAGAGATTAGGACTTTGGCTTGCTGCACAATCTCAACTGGGAATTCTCTTCCTCTTCTGTCCTTCCCTAACTTCAAAGTCAGGCCTTGCCAAGGGTGGCAGGAGCAGGCCTGTTAAGCCACCCACACCCCATCCTGATGTTTCCAAGACTCTCTGGGACACAGTGCATAGCTCTGACCCGCCCCTTTCTCCTTGGAGACATGCTGTGGCCTGCACCAGAGCCTCACCAAGACAGAACCTAGACTCCTTTGCCCTTAACCAGTTTCTGGGATCAGAGCGGATTAACTCCTTCAAACAACCTCTCCTTCTCCTGATTCTTAGGAGGTCTCTAGCTGTGAGAGGTGAGTAATTCACCTCAAAGTCCCCACAGCTAGCTCCTTGGCTAGTTTAACTACTTGTTCCATGCCCAGATCTAGTGAGCTTCACTATTATGATAGAGGAAGCCTGGAACACTTTGATAATTCAGCACACTGGGGCTTTTCTGTCATTTCAGTAGCCCCAAGATGTGGAATGAAATCCCAGAGAGGGTGAGGTTTTGCAGGGCTCTTCCTGAGGCTCCTGTTCTTCCTTGGTGACCTCATTCATTCCTGTGGCCCTAATTGCACCTTGGTAGCAATGACTTGCAATTCTTTCTTTAGGCCAGGCCTATACCTTGTATTCAGATCCATGGTACACCTAGTGCCATACCCTGATACCTCCACCTGATGTGGGCTGTGATGTTTTGATCTATGTATGCATTTATTACCCTATAAATACACTTAATATCATTTATTGATTAAAAAGAAACCTATTTATTTAAAAAATTGATCTGGCTATCTCAAAAGTCGCATTGATCTGAACATGTCCAATGCTGAACTTTTTGTTCTTCTCTTGTTCTCATCATTTATTTCAGGAAACAGAAACACCATCTACCACCTATTCAGCAGCTCTAGCTGGCAGACAGGCATCATCACTATGTCTATCTGCCAACTTCCATTGATCTATGACTTAATAGGTAACGTATGGCTGTCCTAGTCTGACTTTCATCAGCTCTGACCTCTGAAATGGTCTCTATTATCTCTCTTGCTGACAACTCTCTTCAGTATAGTTGTATGTTATCTCTATGATGTACATATATGCATATCCAGATGTAAATATATGCACAGATGGAACTTGTTCTGTACTTAGAATTTGTTTTACTTCAAAGTAGTGTTAAGCCACGAACACCAGTTACCAAAAACAAAACCCAAAGCACCGCAAAAATACTATAATTTGAAGTGGAGTGCTGGTAGCTTATGCTTGTAATGCTAACTACTTAGGAGGCTGAGATCTGAGGATCACAGTTCAAAGCAGCCTGGGGAGATAAATCCAAGAGACTCCTATCTCCAATTAACCAGAAAAAAAAATCCAGAAGTGAAGGTATAGCTCCAGTGGTAGAGCACCAGCTGAACAAGCAAGCCAAACAAGTGTTAAGACCCTGAGCTCAAATCTGAGTACCAGCAAAATACAAGGAAAAACAGAACAAAACAAAACCCCAAACTGTATTTTGAGTCCCCATGAAACTATTTTTATTTTCAGTATAGTATTGAAGACATTACATAAGATATTTAACTTTTTTTTTTTTGGGTCCGGTTGTGGGGCCTGAACTCTGGGCTTGGGCGCTGTCCCTCAGCTCTTCAGCTCAAGGCTAGCGCTCTACCACTTGAGCCACACTGCCACTTCTGGCTTTTTTCTTTTTGCTTATGTGGTACTGAGGAATCAAACCCAGGGCCTCATGCATGCAAGGCAAGCACTGTACCACTGAGCCACCTTCCCAGCCCCAAGATATTTAACATTTTATTTTTAAAATTAACTTCGTGTTATATGACTCTGCGCAAACTATGCTAATGTGTCTTGAGCTCATTTAATATAGGCTAGATAAACCATGATATTTAGCAGGTTAGATGTACTAAAGGTATTTTTGACTTAAAATATTTTCAACTTGTGATAGTTTTATCTAGATGCAATCCATTGTAAGTTGAGGAGTATTTTGAGGGAGGATGTGCAGGGGGGTTGGGGGGGAGAAGGGAGAGGAGGAGGAGGAAGAAGAAGAGGAAGAAGAGGAAGGAAGAAGGGGGAGAAGGGAGAAAAAAATCAACTAGGAATCTGGCATATTTGTTTGAAAGTTATCCAGAAACCTTTATACTGTTATTGAAACTTTAAGTCTGAAATGATGTCAAAAGAAACCATTTTGCATGTCCATGAGCCGCTGCCATTCTCCTACTTAGAATCTTAATCCCTCTACCTACAGAATAAAGTCGGAATTTTGATATGATGTGTTTGGCTCTGCTTACTTCTCCAGCTTTTTTTTTTGTTTTTTGGTCGGTCGTGGGGCCTGAACTCTGGGCCTGGGCGCTGTCCCTCAGCTCTTCAGCTCAAGGCTAGCTCTCTACCTCTTGACCTATAGCACCACTTCCAGTTTTCTGGTGGTTTATTGGAGATAAGAGTTTCACGGTCTTTCCTGCCTGGGCTGGCTTTGAACCGCGATCCTCAGATCTCAGCCTCCTGAGTAGCTAGGATGACAGGCGTGAGCCACCAGCGCCCAGCACTTCTCCAGCTTTATCTCATATACCCTGGCTCATGCTTTATGGCCTGTCAATAAGGACCTGGCAGCTGACCAATTATTTTTTCATCTGAAGTATTTGCTCACATTGCCATTGTGTGGGGGAATTCCCGCCTGCCCACCTACCCCTTGCCGGCCATGGATGAGAGGTCAGGGAATGATTCAAGCAGATTGGTTACATAGACCAGCTTCTAGTTTCTCTATAACCTTTTCCTTCTAGCCAGTTCACCTGTAATAATAGTTGTCTTCCCTCTCCCTTGATTACAAACAACAACAACAACAAAAAAGAAGGATTAGAAGAATAGCCTGGGATTCTAAGTGGGAAAGAACTGGACTCAGAGGACTTGAGGAGTGTCCCCAAAGACTAGCAGTGAGGCCACTGGCCCTTTAGCTTCATCTCTTTGCACTCAAGGAACAAGAAGGTCATTTATATAACTTTCAGGACAGCTGTCATCTGGTATTTCTGCATTTTGATTCTCTAAGCTTTCTCCAAAGATGGGGGAAACAATTTCCCAGACTGCAGCATACCAGGTAAGCTTAAACTAGAGGTCAAGAATGTATGTGTGTGCTTATGATTGTATGTGTACAGGGTGGGGACAGGGGTAACACAAGTAGAAAGCCCTGTCTTCTTCTTTTTTATCACACTCTTCACCCAGGTTTAGGACTGCCAAATAGTGATTTAGCTTAACAAGATTTTATGAGACAAATGTAAAAAATATGTGAGATATTTCCTTCCCCAGTCAAGAGGATATTTTGCTGAGCTCCTGTGCATGAGCTTGAAGTACATCACTGGCCTGTACTCGTTTAACCTGGGGTAAGTTCATCCCTATGGGATCTGTGGGTCTGTGTAGGATTTTCTACAGAGCACCTGTTGTACATTCTATGACCTGGGAGAGTCAAATTCAACTGGAGCTCTCAATTTCCTCTGGAAAATTTGGAGGATCATAAATTCTTCTGCCAGACTTTGGTGAAGATTAAGAGGATATTATAGTAGGTGGTTATAAGTCATCTCCCTCCTATAAATGGAAGTCTCTTATTTGTGTTTACACGTGGTTTGGAATGAGGGAAAGGAACTAATAAGGAAAACTAACCGCAACATAAATCAAAGAGGTACAGTTGATCTCCGTATTAAAGAATTAAATCATAGAGAAGAAGGGAAGAAAAATGAGGGTGTATATATCCACTTAATACCCACAAGGCTGTCAGTGAAGTTTCTGTGCAATTCTAGAGAGGAGGAAAGGATTTATTTTTATGTAGAGAAAGTTTTATCATCTGTCTGACTGTCTATCTGTCTATCATTTCTCTATCCATCCCCAGGTAGGGTGATAAGAAATGCTATTTGCAGAAATTTTGCTCTGTGTATTAAGCAAAACTTCCATTGACATTCTTCTAGTTACCACAAGGAATAATGTGAGTACTTATTGTAAGCTAATTCAGCCCTGTATTAGGTTGACAGCCTTCACCCTGGGTCATCCACAGGGTCTATAGTTGTCTATTTCCACTGACCCTGGCTGCATCAGCAATGGAGTCTGGATGCCCAGTTCCAGTCATAGTATATAATCACAAGATGCCAGCTATTGAATGCATTGTCTCTGTCATAGAATGTTTTTCCTGGCTACATGACAGCTATAAGATGTATTGACTTTGCTATGTGCCAGATATAGACTGTTTTGTCTCTGTGATGGGAAAAGATTACCTTGCAAATAAGTGTAGATTGTTTCAAAGTGAACTTGGTGAATTTTAGCTGCAGGTATATGGAAATCTATACATCTATAAATGTTTATCTATGTAAAATGCAGCCTTACAGCCTCTTTGATGAATAAAAATCCCTGAAGATAACTGTATTTAAAAAGCAATTTGAAATTTAGATAGTAAAAAAAAAAAAATCAGACTTGGCTTCTCATAGGCATGAAACAATGTAACTCAATAAAGCATGGGGAAGAGGAGCCCAAGTATGGGCCTCAGACTCCTTAAGTCCCATTGGCCTTGACTCGGTCTTTGGCAACTTCCTTCTGCCATCCGTGGAGAGGCAGAGGCTGAGAAGGAGGCAGGGGTGGCTTCCTTCACCTTTTCTGTGCACACCCTTTGTCTGGGACAACCCTGGCATGTGGGTGTGTGGAACCCAGACAAGCAGGTATGATGTTTACTTCCGAGTAGAGAAATCAGATCCTATGCCTGGAATTCTGAGTCATCTCCAGCTTCAATGAAGGTGGGTCTCTCTCTGTTCTGTGTCACATGCTCTCTCCCCCCACCATTATAATGTAAGGGGCTCTCTTTGTGTGCCGTGTCTTCTGTTAGGCCACCGAGTGAAGACTTACACGTGATATATAACCTGAATTGGGTACCACTGAAAGTGTAAAAAGACCGTCTTCAAGTTCTTGGTGTCTGCTTGGAGAAAACGGAAGCAAATAAAGAGGAAATTCAACTTTGATGTTGAATGTAGAACTTAGGTTTTCATTGAGAATCAGGTTATGGACAGAGAAATGACAGTCTGAATAGAGGACAAAACCTTAGGAGCCTGATCAAGAATGAATAGATCATGGTGAGTTGGGTCGAATGAACTGGGGATGGACAGTGGACTGTACCACGGGTTGCTCTGTCTTTTCTCACCAGTACTGTGGGCCAGAAAGGAGAGCAGTGGGATTAGATGTTGGACTGACCTACTTCTTTGTGGAAGTCAACAAAAAGCCCCTCCTAGCAACAAGGCATGGAAGAGGTAGTTATCACTGTGATCCAGGCTGGAAAGAGGCAAAAGGATAAAAAGTTGGAGGCAGAAATAAAAAACAAAAAGTCTTGGGGACAGGTTAGAGAATGGAAACTTCCAGGCAGGTGGGGATGGGGCTATTATTGGAGTTTCTTGGAGACAGAAGAGCCAGAGTTCTAGTGGCAAAGAGAAGATGGAAGAAGTTTCTGGCCTGGAGGGCAATGCTAACTTACGAAACAAGCTGAAGTACTTATAAATGAAGCTTAAGTATCTTTAGAGGGAGAGGATAGAGGCCCAACGAGAGGTCAGCTATGCCTATTGTAAATAAATTGTGGAATTTTGAGTTTACTGGCGGTTAGAAAAGAAAAAAAATGCTCCTGAAAATATAAAATTCAAATGGAATCTCCATGAATCCTTTCTCATTCACAAGCAACTTGTCTGTCTAATGATAGATACTCTCCATTACTCCCACAGCCTGTCCTAGATTTACCAGGATTCAGACTATGTTTTTGATTCTTGGAACACTGGATATAAAATTTGTTAATCCTAATAGTGTTAAATCTTTGAGGATAGAGCTATAGATGTCCTTCCCAAGACTTGGCATGGAGCCAGGCCCATTAGATACAATCTCAGTAAAGATTTGGGGCCCTGAAGTTCTTCAGCATGATTAGGGTCTGGTATTGCCAGGAAGGTGAAATCCAAGTTTTAAGTAACAAAGCATTAATTATCTAGGGTTGTCTACTGTCAAGTTCTAAGTAATTGGTTCTAAACAGAGTACATATTTATTGAATGAATGGTGTAAATAGGAAGCTGTGGGAGGCTGAGGAGAAGGAAATGGTCATGGGGGAAACAGCTTTTTACTCTAATACACACGCGCACACACACACACACACACACACACATCTATCTTTTCCCCCACATGCACACTTACACAGCTGTCGGTGTGTGAAGGATTTTATGTTTTCATAGCTATTGTATATCTGCTTCTCTCTAAGGAACGATATAAATAGAATAGTATCTTCATGAGTCAAGTTCTAGATTTATCTATCTGGGCTCCTCCTTGGGTTGTGTAGTGACTCGGGAACTCGTCCTTACAGTCCATCGGTCTCTGCAGGGTGTGATTTTTAGATGCCAACAACATGGCATGGCTGTTTGTATGTAATGTCAAACTGAGGACTGGGGGGAAGGAGTAGTACGGACACAGGCCTCAGTCCACGGTGCCTCTGAAATATATTCGCATATATATTCAACATTTAGTGAGTGCTCCTATGTTCTTTATGTTCTTGGACAAGGAACAATGCATTGAGAATTCAAATGTAAATAAGTCATGAGATTTTTTCCCCCTCCAGAACAGGTAACAGATTAAATAATATAAATAGAGAGATATATAAATAATTAATATATAGTAAATTCTTTAGTAGTGTTATGAAAAGGGAGACATAAACCAGCCAGGTGATATTGCCAAAAGCTTTCTGGAAGGGTCAAAACCTCCCCTGTATTGTTTCCTCCATCAGTTATCGTGAGTTGGGGGACAAGGACCCCTCTTTCCTTTCTCCCAAGTGTCTTTTGATTTAAGAGGTAGTGTTATACAGAGCTCTGCTCAGAAAATCTCTCCACGCTCTTTGCCCTTGGAAAACCAAGTCATCATTCTAAGAGTCTCAAAGAGCCTGAGAACTTAGTATCCAGAGGGAGCTCCCAGAAGCTGGGTCATGCTTCTTGCTATACGTCTTTGTGAGGTTGATCAAGTGGTGGAGAATGAGAGCTACCAGCGTACACCACACACACCATAGAACACTTGGTTTTCGGGGAGTTGGTGTGATACTTTGTTACCTGTGACATTCAGTACTCATTCAGTGCCTACTATGAACTGGACACATTTTTAAATTTTATTCTTCTTTTAGGTCTGGGATTGGAACTTGAACTCGGTGCCTGCCACTTTTGCTCAATATCTAGCATTCTACCAACTGAGACACATCTCTAACTCCACAGTTTTCTTTGTTGTAGGAAGAACAGTTAATGTGAGATCCACTCTAGTATCAAACTTTCAAGTTTACAATGCATGGTCCCTAACTGTGGGCACAATGTTGTATTGCAGATCCCTAGAGCTTATTCTTCTTGAACAATTGAAGTTTTATTTCTGTTTGTTGCTCATTTACGCCCCATTTTCCTACCCACGCAGCAATCATTTGTTTCTGTTGCCTTTTATGAGTTTGGCTGTTTTAGATATCTCATGCAAGTGGAACCACACAATATTTGTCCTTTTGTGACTAGCTTAGGTCTAGCTAAGGTCACTTAGCATAATGTCCTCAAGGCTCATTTATGTCATAGTGATAATAGAAGTTTCTTCTTTTCAATGTCTGAATAAAATTTTGATTTGTCTATTGATCGATATTTTAGGTCATTTCAATATGTTTGGCTGTTGTGAGTAATGTTGCAATGATCATGGGAAATAGCACCTTCAGATCCTGAATTTTAGTATTGTGGTTATAGGCCCCAAAGTGGGATTTCTGAATCACATTTTTAATTTTTGGAATAATACCCATACTGTTTTCCATTGTATGGCATCATTTTACACTCCTACAAAAGGTGTGTAAGCATCTCAGTTTGCCCACAATCTGGCTCACAGTTTTTATTTTTTATGGTTTTGATTTGGTTTCCTAATGATTAGTGGTATCAGATGTGTTTTGATACACATGTTATCTCTATGTCTGACTATATTTTTTAACAAATTATATTTTTATGATTATATTTGACTTCTTTTGAGAAATGTCTTCTCAACTTTTTGGGGCAGTTTTGGACTAGATTCTTGTTGTTATTATTATTGTTATTATTGCTCCTGAGTCATGTGTTTTGGGTATGTATTTATTAGATGTGTAATTTGCAAATATTTTTCTGTTTCTGTAGGTTTTCTTTTCTCAGTTCATTGCTTTCTTTGGTGTGTATTTTAATTTGGTGAAAAAAATTGAAGAAGACCCAAATAAATGGAAATAAATTTACATTTATGTGTTATGTAATGTAATACTACTAAAAACATCTCCATTATGTCAAAAGCAATGCATCCCCATCAAAATCCCAATGGCATTTTCTGACTCCTATGCAACTACAAAAGATTCCAAACAGCCAAAACGATCCCAAGAAAAAATAAAGTTATAGGTATCATGCTTCCTCTTTCCAAAATATATTACAAAGTGTGGCACTGACAAACAAACAAAAAACCCACAACCAAACATACAAACCACTAGAACAAATAAGATCAGTTGATCTTCAACCAAAGGGTCTACTTTGCATAACAGGGAAAGAAAAATCTCTTCAATGAATGGTGTTGGTAATATTGAATATTCAATTGCAAATGAACAGAACACACTGGGCTCATACCTATAATCTTAGCTACTCAAGAGGTGGAGATCTGAGGATCACAGTTCAAATCCAACCTAGGCAGGAAAGTTCCTGAGACTCTTATCTTCAACGAACTATCAAAACAGCAAAAGTGGAGTGGTGGCTCAAGTGGTAGAGAGCTAGTCTTGAGAAAAAAAAAAAAAAGCTCAAGGACAATGCCCAGGCCCTGACTTCCATTCCCAGAATGAAACTGGTTCTTACACTTATTCACAAACATTCACGCAAAGAGATAAACGATTTAAATGTAAGATCTGAGAGTGGAAAATTACTACAAGAAAATTTATGGGAAAAATTTGTTGCATTGATCTTGGCAATGATTTCTCAGCTATAATTCTAAAAGCACACACAATAAAAGTTAAAATAGATAAGTGGGACTGTTTCACACTGGTCTCTTTCTAGGCACATAGAAAACAAAATATGCATAGAAGGCTCACACAGTTTCTTTTTGCTTAGAGCTTACACTCAGTGGAGAAAGATAGATAATAAAACATATACAATTAAGAAATAAATAAGTGGCTGAGTGTGGTGTATGTGCCTATAATCCCAGCCCAGAAGGCAGAGGCAGGAGGATTACAAATTAGAGGCTAGTCTAAACAAAGTTAATTAGATCTTGTCTCCAAAAAAAAAAAAAAAAGGCTAAGGCATGACTCAAGAATTAGAGCACTTGCCTAGCATGTCAAAAACCTTAGGTTTAATCTCCAGTACTTAAAACAAAAACAACAACAAAGTAAGTAAGCAGTACAATTCCTGGCAAAGAACGAGTGCTATGGAGAATCTATACTATGGCAGTGCTTAATTAGGACACTAGGAAGGCCCTTCTGCATAGGCAGAGACATGAAACTGGGCCTGAGTGAGGGGAAGGCTTCTTGCATAGATTCCTAGATAGTACAGAGGAAGAACAAGGCAGAGGGTTGGTCTCAAAGTGTTTAGTGATCATCGTATTTAGAATGCCAGGGGGAACCAGTGCCACCGGGCTGTGATAAGTCTGAGTTGGCTGTGCCTTCACCTGGACTTTTCTCAAGAAAGTTCACTTTGACTGTTTTTAGACTTTGAGTTGAATTGAAGCAAGGGCCAAATGCCTCATCTTCTTCACCTTGGATTTTTTTTTAGAACCCGATAAAGGGAATCGTGTACATATTTCAATTCTAAAATTGTATCCTAAATTTAGCCAATGAAAACAACATTTTTTTGTCAGCTGTGGGGCTTGAACTCAGGGACTGGGTGTTGTCTCTGAGCCTCTTTGTGCTCAAGGCTAGCGCTCTACCACGTGAGCCACAGTGCCACTCCTGGTTTTTGAGTGGTTAATTGGAGATAAGAGTCTCACAGGGACTTTTCTGCCCTGACTGGCTTTGAACCGCAACCTCAGATCTCAACTTCTGAGTAGGTAGGATTACAGGTGTGAGCCACAGGTGCCCAGCAAGAAAATAATACTTTGTAGAGCAGGAGTGATCTGCTTCCTGACTGATGTCAAAGGCAGTTTGTTATATATCATGGCTTTTCTTTAGCCATGGCTTTCTGCCATCTGAGCCATTTGACCTTAAACTCTGATGTGAGGTACAAAAGAGATGGTAGCTAGAGGCCAGGTAGTTTCTTCCTGCAAGAATTGATTCCCATCTCCATAGAAGAACCTGACCCTCAGATTTGCTCCACTGGGCTTCCTAATTTGATCTTCATCCTTCCCTCAATGTTTCTGTACATGCCGAGGCTTCAATGTGATACTGTAAGAGTCCTCTTACAGCTAGCAGATTCTGTCTTCCCATAGGAACCCCCAAATACACCTAATTTCATTATCAGCTCCTCAGCCCTCACAAGGGCTGTACAGAAGAGCACTCTGGGTCCACATGGTATTAAGGCTGTCGGCATTCCCATGTTGTCTCTGTCAGCTTCCCACATTTCTCCACTCTCTCAGCTAAATGAAAATACCTGTTCTGGTCATGCCCATAGGATTCCCCACAACTAGGTCTTTGCTCAGATGGTTCTCCCTGGGATGCTTCTTTCGGTATCCAGTCACTGGTATCTCTTCTTCCAAGCCCCATACATATGGGTCATCTCCTTGAGGAAGACCCTGGGAGAGCAAATGGGCTCTCTGTTGGATTTCCAAGCCCTTGAGACCTCCAAGTATTTGCTATGGACATAATATCTGGACTCAGACACCACTGGGATAAAATTTCAGTGGCTTTCTGAGTTGCCTTGAGTGAGTGACTTGTCTCCTCTGATCCTCAGAGTATTCATACCTGAAATGGGGATAATTCTTATACTTCACAGGGTTGTTATACTAGGAAGGTCATATAGTGTAGAAAAATTGTGACATTACAATAATGGCAGAAAGTTATTGTTAGGAGAGTCATTTGTGCATTTATCTTTACTTTTGCTTATTCTGATTCCTTAAGGGACCACTGCATCACCATGCCCTTGGAAGTTTCTAGATAATCAAGCTTTGTGTGAAAGACTTGCTTGGGTAGAGACATTCTATTTCAGTCCTGCAATTCTACATCAAGACACTAGAGGACAGAAAGGATCACAAAAAACTTGAATGCAGTTCCTTTTGCTAGTCTTTACCAGTGGTGGGCCATCTGCCATAGACAAACCTACTTGTTAACACTCTCATTCATTTGTACCAGTAAAATTCCCCAGATTCATAAATCAGAAGCCAATCACTGTAGTCATCTTGTTAAGGCTTCCTTGTTTTCCAAAATACATAGTTTACTTTGCCTAATTAGCCAATTTAAATCAGCTAGGATTTCCTAGCTGATATATTTTGTGTATCCTTTATTATTTCATATTTATAGGATTAAATGAGCTACAAGTAACTGCAGTCATCTTGAGCTAAAAATCCACATTAGAAATAGGCAACCAATACCAGTAAGGCATTTGTCCTATCCCATGCTATTGTGGGCTTATGGCAGAGAATTGTGTCATTGGAAGCCATTACGTGTGAGATAGGAGATTAGAACTGCTCCTTTCATAGTGATTTCACAGGTTCTGGGCAAAATCTTGTGGTTTCTGACAACTTATGATAGACAAGGTGTCAGGAGAATAGCTTAGCTTCAGAGAAGAAGCTTGAGGGGGACAGAATACTACCTATAATAGTTCTCTTCCAGATCACATTGAACAATACATCCTATAAAAATGGAGGACAAACCTGGGTGTGGATTGCCTTCTAATGTAAAATTATGACAACCTACCAGCAGACTGGCTAAGGAAAACGGGCACAGGGTATCATCTAGAGCCAAAATAGAGGGATGACTACAGACTCAAGGAACATTTCTCTTGAAATATATGCGCAAAGCTGAGTTGTGAAGACTGTAATAAATACCTGCTCTTCCAACATGCAGGTCATGTGACATGCCATTAAGTGTCCAGAAATCATTTGAAGACTATAAATTACAAAGATAAAATAAAATAAACTGTAATTTAAAAAATTCCTAATAGTAAAAGTAAATTGCAGGACCTGACCAGAGCTAGAGTGTGGTTCAGTGGTAGAGGAGTTGACCGGCATACTTGAGGACCTGGGTTTGATCTCTGGCACTGCACAAAGAATAAGAAAACCAAGAACTGACCAGATGGTAATAAATATGAACAGATATTTTTAAAAATAGTTTAAAATTTTAATACAGAAAAATAGTCTGTTATTTTAAGAAAATTCCAGATGTGGAAGCAACTTAAAAAGAATAGGAAAGAAATCCTTGAGTTGAAAAACACAATGAGAGAAATACCTTTCCTCATACTAATTACATGTGAGATACTCTATGTATTCAGGGATTAGGTATTTATTCCAGTTCTGTAATATGGATTTGTTCATGCTTGTCTCCATAGATTCCAAGCAGGCTGCTTATTTTCTCCGTGACTGGATCCCTTCCACTATTTCAGCACTAAATGATACTACAACTTCAGGTGTGCTGCAATGCAAGTCTTTTGATATGTGACAAGTGTTTCAATAGTAAGTGGTAATAAAAGCCCAGGGTAGACTCAGATTTAAAATTGATGTATTGTTCAACATGATATCAGAGAGAATCTAGAGAGAGATCTCTATCCCCACAAGCCTCTTCTTGAAACCAAGGTAGGTGCAGATGACTCACTTATAGCCATCACCCTGAGATTAGACACGGTAGAGCTCTCCCCGGCTCTTGACAGGGAGATGGATGGACTAGCTAGAGGCTTCTTTCTCAGGCCTGCAGCTAGCAATACTATAGCACTATGCGATGCTCGAGCTCACAGTTCTTAGAGACTAGAACTTTGCTAAGAAAGCCCAAGGTCTGCCATGAGTCACTGATTGCTGAGAGAGGCCCATGCCCAAGAGTGCTGCAGTCAGTCATTGAAGAATCTGGGAGGAATAGAAGTATAGTAGACTGGGACTGTATGTATGCAGACAAGCCTACTAGGATACTAGTGATTACTAGGATATGTCCAGTGTTAGGTTCCACCAATGTGGCACTGAGTGTCAAAGCAAAGGCCTTTGCGTGTTATCTTGTCCTCTTCTTACCAAAAGAAATCATGCTCTTTGTTAGGTTACCTAATATTGGGGTGATTGTTGGTGAAGCCAGTCCCTTGTTCTCAAGGCTGATGCTAAGCTGAGTCAGTTCTGAGTCTCAAAGTCACAAGGATCTGAGCAATCTCAGGGATGGTCCAGCACCTGCTCTGCAGCTGATAATAATGCAGGCTGAACATGAACTCATCTCACAGTGATATAGGTATCTGCTTAGCGTGGGTCTAGAGGCTCTTCTGGTGAGTACTGGTATAGAGACAACTCCTTTGCTCAGGGTTGGAGAATTGATGGTAGAGATATGTGTTTCCACTTCTAATGTTCACAATGGGCTGGATTTCACCTGAGTTTCATAGCCACCATGACCTATGCAATAGGGGGGCAAAATACCTCACCCAAGGCTAACAGTGATGCAAACCAAACTTGGGTCTGTCACACCTGATGCCAGAGGTGGCCTGAAGGCTCCAGTTGTGAATCTTGTCCTGAATACAGGGGCCTGTGTTTTCTGGGTCTCACTATGATGATTACAATGCTGAACATTAAGGAAAAGTAGTAGCTTTCAGGTCCTGCTCTCCAGAAGGTAGAATCTTCTTCTCCCTTTTGGCATCCAAGGCTGGTAGGGAAGAGGTGGCAGTCGTGCCTTGGCTAACTAGCTAATGTAGCTTCAGCAGCTTAACTGTTTGGCACTGAGCTTTACCAATTAGATTCGGAATCTAAGGGTGGGGCTTAATTGTCATTTCTCCCTTCACTCAGTGAAAGGTGTCTCCCTCCATGATGGGTACTTTTTAGTTGAGGGACGGAATCACAGAAACTACTTATTTCCTTGTGCCTTCTTTAATCTTTTCCCATCCTTTTTTTTTCCTGTATTTTTTAATTAGCCTTCTCATTTGACTTTCTCAGATCTCATTGTTAGATTGTGTGCCTAGAGGGAGGCAGTCCCAAGGGAATTAACTCATCTGTCATCTTGCTTCACTATGAAATTTCCAATCATTCAATCCATCAGTCAAATCTCAATCATCATTAATTCTCTATGAACATATTTGAACTAGAATCAGAAAAAGGAAATTTCATAATTACTATTAACATTACCTACATATCTCTTAAGGTGACTTTAATCTATAGGTTCTTTGTCTATTTCTTTTGTTTCCTTGTGTTTTTCTTCTTTCTTTTTTGCCAGTCCTGGGGCTTGAATTCAGGGCCTGGGCACTGTCCCTGAGCTTCTTTTGCTCAAGTCTAGCACTTTACCACTCTAGCCACAGTGGCGCTTCTGGCTTTCTCTGCTTATGTGGTACTAAGGAATCGAACCCAGGGCTTCATGCATGGTAGGCAAGAATTCTACCACTGAGCCCCCTTTCCAGCCCCTTCCTTGTGGATTTTCTGTGGAAGAAATTATTGCTTGTCAAAAGGAGTTTTCACTGTGGGTTTCACGGACCATGTAGTCATTCAACCTGAGTTGTTGTCACATATGCTCAGCCGTGGGTATGGTTTTGTTTCTACTTGTTCGTGTTTGGCATGCTTCTTAACTTGGATGCCCTTGGGCAATAGAATCTGCTGTGTCTCCACATGCAGATGGAGGTCTGATTTCCCGGGATTTCATGTCTTTCTGATGTGTTTGTTCAGCAATGCCTGACTGGTTTGAGGAGTATGAGGACCCAGCTCGCTGGTCCCATGTCACTTCAGCTCTGAGGCATATTTTCCACTCCAGCTTCTCTTTTTATTGACATTAAAAGCTTTTATTATTATAAAGGTGATAGACAGAGTGGTTACAGTTAATAAAGAGTGCATTTCTTTTTGGACAGTATCACGTCTTTGCTCTCCCTCTCCCTCTCTGTCTCTGTCTCTCTCTCTCTCTTTTGGTTTTTCCTCCCCCCCGCCACAAGTTGTATAGTGCATTTTCAATATAGCATCTAGTGAGTACCACTGCTGCAAAACTGGACATTTTAACATGCAAACATCTACGACTTCTCCCTGTCAGCCCACATGTCTACAGAGTAGAATTCATTTCAGAGGACTCCCAAACTGAAGCAGACTGCCTGCCTGTTGTTTAGTACCTCCAGCTAGGGATGATTTTGATGGGTACTGAGGCTCAGAAAATGCTAGCCCAAAGAGAAAGCCTGAGAAGCAAAGTTTTTCTTGCACCTTCTGGCCTCCTGTCACTGTCCCCCTGCCTCTTTCCTCAGTCTTCCCTCATGGCAGGTGTTAGAAACTGGAATTCCTCTTGTCCAGAGTAGGTCATAGAAACTAGAATCTCTCTCCCCTAAAGCCAACAATTCTGGAGCCTACAAATATTTCTTTGGAATACGCCCACTCCTGATCATTCTGTTTTAAAGCTAGTCATAGAGAATTCCTCTGGCCTACCTTGTCTGAGAGTAAGTCATAAGACCTTCATTTCAGAAAGAGTTCTGCCTCATAGACAGGAGGAAGGAATTCTGTACAGAGAGGCCAAGAAGACTGAACACTTGGGAAAAATAATCCATCAATTCAGCTTGAGTGGTCTCAGAGACCTACACATTGAGGAGTAAATTTTGGTTGTTCAGAAAAATCTTGCACAAGTCTGCTGTATAAATAGATAAAAGAATTGTATTAAACCCACAAAGAAAACTTATCATATCACTCTAGTTACACCATATTTGCAAGCAGCAAGGTGGTTCTTAGATCCAATTTTAGTCCTGCTATAATATAGGTTTGTGTAACTATATCATTTATATATAGCCAAATTATACTTTAAAAATAGTCCATAATTTCCACTCCAGCTTCTCTTGCATCAGCAGGAAACTAAGGTTTCTTCTCCTGCCCTATCCTGCTTCCCCCAGGTCCTCACTAGTTTCCCTCAGAAGCACAGCCCTAATAAACTAATTTTCAAAGAAACCCTCTTCTCAGTGAGTGAATCCAAGGAGCCTAAGCAAGAACAGCTTCCAGTTGTGAGATGCAGGGATCAGCAGCCTGAAGTAAACAAAACCACTGCACTGGTGGTAAGTAGAGAGCACTAGTAGTTCTTGCCATGATATAATGTTATAATTACCATCACTTCGTATGTTTTTGAAGCTGCTTTCTCAGGTCTGAAGCTAGCAATACCACAACACTGTTTCATGTTCTTGAATTCATAATTCTCTAAGACCAGTGCTTTGCTAGGAAAGCCCAAGGCCTGCTATGTGCCAATTGCTGAGGGAAGTGCATTCCCAAGAGTGTTGCAGTCAGTCGCTGGTAAACCACGACAAAAGGATTCACCGTAAACCAGAGGGACATGGTGGATGACTATGATGGTTAATGTTGGATGTTGACATGGAGAGTGGTTTCAGATGTGGTTAATATTTAAATGAGTGACCTTAGAACAAAAGAATTACCCTCTGGATTGTGGTAGGACATTTTCTGTGCTGTGGATGGACTTTACCAAATCAGTGGAAGATCTTAGTAGAACTAGAATGTCCAGCCTCCCAAAGTAAGAGGAAATTATCCAAAAGACCGACTTCACATTTCATCTGTACCATCAGATCTCCAGGGTTTCTGCCTACTGACTTTCAGACTGGAGCTACACCATCAGCTTCCCTGGGTCTTGAGCATGGTGTGACATCTCATGCCTATAATCCTAGCTACTCAGGAGTCTGAGATCAGGAACAGCATAGTTCAAGGCCAGGCCAGGGAAAAGGCTAGCAAGATTTCTTATAAAGTATACTTAGAAGGATCATGTGCAGGCTAACATGAGTGTAAACATAGGACCCCATTCAAAAATAACTAAATCAAAAAAAGCTGGAGACATGGTTCAAATGGTAGAGTACCTGCCTAGCAAGTGCAAGGCCCTGAAGAACCCCGCCCCTCCCCCCCCCCCATTCTAGATCCCTCCAAAAAAAAGAGGAGGGAAAGAAGAAATACTAAAAGGAGGAGGAAACTTAGAAGGGCAGAAACTTAGTCTTGCATGGAGAAAGATCATCAGAAAAGGAATAAATGAAAGTTCAATAACATGTTTGTTTTTCTTGTTTTTAATAGCTCTCAAGCATAATGGTTTAAAGCAATAGTAACCTACTACATGATTATGACACTTGGGCGAGTGTTCTGGATGGCAGAAGAAAGAACTGAAAATGCTCCACTGTGAGTGGTGTGGACTGCTTGTGATACTGTCCAGCATTATCTGAAAATGAACAATTTATATTATAAATTCTAGGGAACTCACTAACTCCTAAGAAGTGTTAACACAGCAGATAAGATGAAGTAAAAAAAAAAAAAACCAAAACACCCACCACTCAATTCAAACCAGAAAAGGCAGAAAATAAAAGGAATGGAACACAGTGTGCGACTTCAGAAGGGGTGTGCACAAACTCCAGCTGCCTCTGATTGCTTCTTCTCAACCCCTAACCTTCCTGTCCTAGTCTGACTCAGGCTGACTTAGGACTTTAGCTTGCTTTCTTAATCTCTAACTGATGAGAAGTTCCACCAAGATCCCAAGAGATGCTACGGTTTAAGAACATCTTGTGATGGGTGGACTGCAGGGTGTATGGAGATAGAGAACTGGAGAGACCAGCTATTGCAATAGCTCAGGTGAGAACTCCGCCTGTGGTTAAGTGGCACACCTGCTAGGGTGTGGCTAGCAAGGACCTCATCCTTATATTATCACACAGAACAAAGGACCCTTAAAAACAAAATGTAGTGACTCTTGCATGGAGTATGTGGGGGAGTAAGGACGTCTACGTGTTGTTCATACCCATGTAGTTTGCCTATGGAAACTTCACTTAGAAATGTCCCAAATACACCCTCATGCCTGTTGTAAAACAGTGTTGGATAACTTGAGACAATCTGCCTTAGATAACTGAATGATGAAAATAAGGCATCTGTAGAGTTAAAAGGCAGGACTTGTCCTGGGAAGGAGAGATCTCCTAGGCCTGACATACGTGATGGTGATCAAGACCACACAATTCTCAGGGAACCGGGGTGCAGGGTATGGGGAAGAGCTGCGCTGATTTCCAAGTTCAAGTTGGCCAGCATTTTTTGGTTTCTATAATCTCAGAGACCATTACTGGGAGTGACTCCTCTCCACACCCTGCTTAATCCTCTTGCTGTTTTCCTAAATGTTTTTTTCTTTTTTCATACTAGCAGGTGGTTCACATGACTCTTGCAAACAATGAGGGCAATCTGCTGAGAGAAAACACAGAAAGGGGAACCTGGGGATGTTTCCAAGGAAGGGACCAAAACTCAGATGGAGTATCCAAGCCCCCTTGGCATATTCTCAGTCCCCTGCCCTATGAAAAGAGTTGAATCCTGATGGGACAGGTTGAGCTCTGCCAGGGCTGGGGGTGGGGTCAGCATGGGTAGTGGAGGACAATATTGTACTAAGGCAGGAAGGGCCTCTTCCTCCTGCTGGGAGTAGGAATAATTGATCCTTTCTTCATGACTGGTGTGTATTGCTTTTAGGTGCTGACACAAAGCCTTCTTTGATTTTTGTGAATTTGAAATGGTTTGTGGAACAGAACCAAAGAAGGGTCAAGATGTTTGTCTGTCTTTTGGATTTGTGTCAAGCAAAAGAGTCAGCTGCAACTCCTGATCCATACAGATAAGAGACAGGAGAACAAGTCAAAGAAAGTACAGGATCTCAGTCAGGATGTTCAGGGTTTATTTTTATGTATTATTGTACATACTCACAGATTCATCCATAACACGGGGGGGGGGGGGGGCGGTGAAGTCAGAGTTGCTATAGCAACCATAGTGCCTCAAGGCAGAGGCTCTGATACCTAAGGGTCAAATGGAACTGGTACCTTGGAGGCAGGTGCTGGTCTGCATTTTCTCTTTTCTAGCCTCATCAAAGCCATGCAGAAGAAGGGTCAGGGTCAGGCAGGTTCACAGATGAGTTAGGTCACCCAGGGAACCTCAGGAAAATGGGCTTGGTGGCCCTCTCTCTCCTTTGTGTGGGATAGTGTGAGGTCCTCTGAAACTCTGGGGATGGTCACTTCTGTGTGAGTGGTCACTGAATGTCCCGCTTCTGCTCCTGTTCCCCCGTGGGGAGCAAACTTTCTCCCTTCAGTAGTTGGACTGTCTGGGCCTCTTGAACCTGGCCAGGGATGGGGGCAGGCACTGATTGCTCCAGCTGCTTCTCCTGCTGTTCCTGTTGCTCCAGCAATGGCTCCTTCATCTCTCCCTGTTTCTCATCTCTCTTTTCTAACTCATGATCCAGTTGTGGGTCTAAGAGCCGTCGCGTCTCTTCCCGGGGCTCCTTTTGTGCTTTCTTTCCCTTACGTTGCTGATCTTGGCTTTCTGCTTCCTGATGGTCTTCATGCTGTGGAGGATGTGGCTGGTGATGTCCCAGGTTCAGTTCCTGCTCCTGTGACTTGTGCTGCTGCTTCTTGTCCACGTTCATTTCCTCTTGTGGTGATTCCTGCTGCTGCTTCTTGCCCAGATGCAGCTCTGGCTCTGGTGGTGGCTGCTGGCTCAGGCAGAGCTCTTGCTGCTTCAGGTTCTGCTCTTCTTCCTGTGGCTCTCGCTCCTGCTTCTTGCCCAGATGCAGTTCTGGCTCCTGCAGCTTCTGTGGCTGCTGTTGTCTGAGGTGTGGCTGCCCTAGCTTCGGTTCCTGTCCCTGCGGCTCCTGTGGATGCTTCTTACCCAGGTGCAGGTCCTTCTCCTGTGGCTCCTGCTCCTGTCCCAGATGGAGTTTTTGCTCTGGAGGCTTCTGTTGCAGCTGCTGGTTGGAAGGCAGGTCCTGCTGCTGTTCCTGGTTTCGTTCCTGTTCCTGTGGCTCCTGCTGTTCCTTCCTGCCCAGGTAAAGTTCCTGCTCCTGTGGGTTCTGATGCTGCTGCTGTACCTGGTGCAGCTCCAACTTCTGTGGATCTTGCTGTTGCACTTGCCCCAGCTTTGGTCCCTGTTTCTGTGGTTCTTGTTCCTGCTTCTTGCCCAGGTGCAATTCCTGTGGCTCCTGATGCTCCTGCTGACCCAGGTGCAGCTTCTGCTCCTGAGGCTCTTGCTGCTGCTGCTGCTGACCCAGATGCAGCTTCTGCTCCTGAGGTTCCTGCTGCTGCTGGGGATTCAGGTACAGCTTCTGCTCCTGAGGTTCCTGCTGCTGCTGCTGCTGTTTTGGACACAATTGCAGCATCTGTTCCTGAGGCTGCTGCTGCTGCCGCCCCTGGTGCAACTTCTGATCCTGCAATTCCTGCTGTTGCTGTCTCAGATGCCCCTCCTGAGGCTCCACGGTCTGCTGCTCTTGCACACACTTTTGTTCCAGCTGTCCCTTTCCAGGGGTTGTGTGTTTCTCCTGGAGTTCTGAGAGGCCCTGCACTGGCAGCTCGGAGGGCATCTTCTGGCATGGGGCAGATAGTGGAGCTGGCTGTTTTACTTGCTCCTGCTGGATATGGGCTGGAGGAGAAACAGTCTTGAGGGATTTCTGACTGGTGACAGAAGAGACAGTCACTGGTAGTGTATGTTCCTGGGACATCTTAGAGGCAGTTGTAGGTTAACCTGAAAGCACAAGGGTAAGAGTGGCAGGTTAAAGGCAGGGGAAGGAGATAAACCCATGGAAATCTACAGACTCCTTTCTCTTGGGCAGGGCACTTTCTTAGCCCCTTTAGGCTGTCATCCCCAGAAGCAGCAGGGAAGGAAGAGTGGGACTGAGGAGGGGCAGGGAGGAGCTTTTCTGGGAATTTCCTTATTCCCAGGCAAGAGCCAAGAAACAGACCTCTCCATTCTGCAAGGTGCACTGGGTATCATTTAAGCTTCGGTTTTTGTCTAGTCCTTGTCTACATCCTTATCTTGTACCTCTACTGACTAGGAATGAGAGATGAGTTTTGGAAATATGTCACCACAAGAGAGAAGGTTTTAGGAAAAGTAAAACCTAGAGGAGCCTTGGGTCCTTAAAAGCCAGTATGCTGGGCTGGAGGGGAACTGAGAGGTGAAGTCATAGCGCCAGCCTCCTACTTAGTCGTCTAACATATTCTGTGTCTCCTTACTGAAAAGCTGTGCGTTTCTGGGCAAGTCGCTTAGCTCTACTGGACCTCAGATTCTTGTCTCTGTAAAATTAACAGGTTGGCCTCTTCAGGCCTCTAGAGCCCTTTCTTTTCTCCTGACCTTCTTAATTTTAGCTGAATTCCTGGGGGTAAGAGAAAAAGGGAAGCTGGATGGTTGTTGAACGTTGATGCTTGTTGTTTCAAGTCTTACACTTCTAAGTTGGAATTTCCTATCCTGGTCTGCTTGAGTTTCTCCAAATAGATAGTGCCACAACACCCAGTGACCTGAGCCCCCCCAGAAGGAAAGATAATGTAGCCAAATCCAGCCCCAGAACAATGCCCATGTCTACCAAGGGTGACTAGCCCGCACTACCTGCCAACCCTGGTCCCAGCAGCCGACACTCACCAGACTCACAGTAGGGATGAAGACAGAGGTTTATGATAGAGTGCAAGGCTGAGCCAGGACACCCTTTATACCATTCCTGCCTACCCTCCTTACCAGGCTGGAGGTGAAGGACTGGTTTTACTGCTCCAGTTCATCCACTTCCCCCGGCTCTTTTCTGACTCACCATAGGTACCTGAAGCAGCAAACCCTTCAAGGCTCCTTTTCTTTTTTTTTACCCTGCAGCTCCTGCCTGGCCAGAGGGTTCTGATGGTTCAGTGGCTCCTGTGATGCCCATCTGACCTGGTCACAGAGGAGGTTGGGGAGGTGAGGAAGGCATCCTCCTGTTTCGTGACCTCACCTCGACTTACCCTGTGAATTGCAATGGATTTATCCTCATGGCAGGGCTGAGGGGATTCAATTCTAAGCGTGTGAAATAAAAAGTTTTATGTCTTTCTGGGAAAACCTGCACAAGGTCTATGACATGATCCTGGAAGATGCACTTCTCGAGTGGTGGAGTTTGAGAGCCCTTGATTCAGAACGTAGCTATAATTCCTTTCTGGGGGGAATAAAAGGCTTCCACTCTTTCCCCTCTGTGTGGTGATAAAAACTCCAAAGCCTGTTCATTCTGAACAACAACAAAGGGTAAGATGAAGTGCATTCCTTTTGTGATGATAAAACAAGTACTCTTGATGATTAGTTTTGGAAATGTGTAACAATATGAAGATCAGGCCAAATTGTCCCTTGCTTTCCCTAAACCTTATCTACAAAAATCAGAGTAAGAAATCATTCAAACTGGGGACTTGAATCTGTTCCTCCCCAGGACCCATGGTGACCTGCCATACATTAGTAATAAAGTCCAAATCCACTGCTGTGCTGTTGTCTTAAAGGCTTTGGGTGACCTGGATCCTGCCATTCTCTGGAGCCTTGGTCCATGCCCGTGCTTTCCTCCCCCCTCTCTCTCTCCCTCCCTCCCTCTCTCTCTCTGAGAGCTATACTCCTACCTCAGAAAGAGCCCTCAGTTCCTAGGACATTTCAGTGCTTCTTTCCTTTGAGCTGCTGGGTACCTGTTCTCCTTGTGCCAATATGGCCCTCCATGTGGCCTTGGCTCTAAGGCCCCTTTGAGTTTCAGTGTGTTGGGATCTGTCTGAGAGTTTCTTCTGGGCACTGTAGCTAAAGTGCTATTTTGTGGTTCATCTCATTTCACTAATAAAGATCTACAGCTCTTCTATTTGCACTTGCTCATTTATTGCTCCCCAGGCCTTACACTGAAAAATAAGCTACCTAAAAGCAGATGTGTATTTGGTACACTTGCCACATTTCCCATGATGTCCCCAGAATCTTTTCAAAACCATCACATGCCCCCACAGTCCTATCAATGCTAGTTGAAGGAATGAATGAACAGTGAATCTCACCACCTGGAGATAAGCACACTGCAATAATTCCAGTGTTCACACATGTTGATGTGTGTATACATGGTATGTGTGTAAACCCCAAAGTGAACTGTGACTTGTCTCTCTTTTCACACTTGGTTAATGGCTTATATATGGAGCTCATTTCCTTAACTTCTCTGCTTTATAACCTAATTAAAAAAAGAAGATACCAGAATGTGAATACAATATTCAACCTTGGGGCTAATTTTGAGAAGTATCTTAGTTTTCTGTAGTTATCTTAAGAGGTAAACCAAGATGTCTATTTACAGTGTGAATTTGCTGTGTCCCTGGAGTTCAGTCTAGAGAGAACAATGGAGGACTTACAAGGGTCCTCTGGAATGTTTCCTTTCCTTTCCTCATGCTTTCCCTCTGCCTTGAGTTCTCCTGGAATCTCACAATGCCTCCCCAGCAGAGCCTGGACTGTGCCGATTCCTGAGGCAGAAAAAGCCTCCCCCAACCAGCAATGAAAATGAATTGAGCATCCTTTCATGGGCACCAATGCCTTTCTTCTCTATTGTTGACCTCATCTGGGAGGCACCTGCCTCTCCTGAGCCCAGGACAGTCAGTACCTCAGCAGCAGACCCTGTTCAAGGAGGTCACACCAGTCTTATGAGTTTCCAGAGCATCAGTATCTGGCAGATCTGCCTCCACCCTCTGATTCACAGCATAATGAGAGCTTTGAGAATATGGTGTACGTGTGTGTGTGTGTGTGTTTGACCACTGTATAAAGCTAGCACTAGGGGACATGGGAAGGAGGGGAGATAGAACTGTGTGTGTTTGTGTGTGTGTGTGCGTGCACACATGCATGCATGCATGTTCAGGAGGTGCTGGAGAAGCTCTGACCTTTTAGGGCTCAAAGGCCCCCTGTGGTAGCCTGAGGTTGCCCCATTTAGGAGTCAGGAAGGCATGTATATGGGGCAGACTCTCAGGGCCTGTGATCCACACGATAAATCCACGTAACTGTCAGGCCCCCGCACAGTGTAATGAGGATGAGCTCATACTCCATGACACATGAAGAAGCCTTGACCCAGCCTTGCCCTGGCCCCAGGAAGCCCTGTCTGTTTCTTCCAGAGGCTGAAACTGTGTGATTTCTCTGTTTCTGTCCCTGTCTCTCAGAGGTAACACATTTGAAGTGATCATTAGTCACGAGAGGGGAAGGGATTGGTCATTGCGATTCATTGCCCTAGGAGGCAATGATATTGAAGACAACGTTTAGCAAGTTGCCAGTGGGGTCATGGCAGATGATCCTGGGAAAGTGGCTTGCACCAGATCTCTTTTCCATCTTGGGTAGCCATGCCTCATCTGTTTCCTGGTATGTAAATGCTGGCACATTGCAGGCCAGTAACTTCTTCTCTACTAATCTCCTCCTCTCTCTAAGGCATTGTCTCATCTCGTCCTTCAGTTTGCAACCTATACTCTGCCTCTCTGCCCACCTTGAGTCCTCCTCATCTTCTTCCATGACTTCCTGAACCAGACCTTTGCCCCTCACTCATGTGTCCTCCTGCTGCTCAGGCAGCAGGAAGATGGGATCAAGGATGGGTCAAGAAATTGATCCTTCCTCTCTGGATTTCTCAGTTGAGCTCTCTGATCTGACCTGCTTTTCTTTCCTGCATCTTCCTCTGACTGCCCACCTTTCCCTATTAGATTGCTGGCTCTCAGTTTCAGTCACTGATGCCAACCTTTTCTCTTGGTTTGGGGAGTTGAATAAAGATAGCTAACATTTTGCTCTTGATAGCAGCAAGTAAAACAAAAACATGAATGGCCCTTGACAGGAGAAGAAGGAAGATGCTTGATTGCTCCATCCTACACCTAAAAGGAATGCCCTTTCCCTTGAGTTCATTGTCAGAGAAGTCACATTCTCCATAGTTGATTCTCTATACCAGAAAACAACAGAATATCTGAGGTGGGGGGAGAGGTCCTCGAAGAATACATGGGAAATCTCATATAGGAGCATCTCTATTGTCTAGTTATTATTAATAATACTGGATAACGATTTAAATTCAGGATAGGAAAATTCCTAAAACAGGAAGCAGATTAGTAGCCAGAACAGGGGAAAGGGATTATGAAGAGTAACCCCCTAATGTGTATGAAGTTTCCTTTGGGGAAAGGTATTTGTTTTCATCAGTTTCTTGGAGGTTTCACCATATGTGAGTGTACTGAATGACAGTGAGCTATTCACCTTAAAATGGTTAATTGGCTGGGTGACAGTGGCTCATGCCTTTAACCCTAGCTACTCAGAGGGCTGAAATCTGAGGATCATGGTTCAAAGCCAGATTGGACAGAAAAGTCTGTGAGACTCTTACCTTCAATTAACTACCAAAAAGCTGGAAGTGGAGGTGTTTCTCAAGAGGTAGAGAACTAGCCTTGAGCAGAACTGCTCAGGGACAACTCCCAGACCCTGAGTTCAAGCCCCAGGACCATCTCTCTCTCTCTCTCTCTCTCTCTCTTTCTCTCTCTCTGTCTCTCTCTCTCTCTCACACAGGTTAATTTTAAGTGAATTCCACTTAAATTAATAAAATGAGTAGCAACTTTCCTTAAAAAAGCAAGTCACAAAGTAAAGTGGTCAATGATGGTTGCATCCATTCAACGCAGTTTTTATTGAACATCAACTAGGGAGACTCTGGAGACAGAGAAATGAATACAATGAATGAAATGAATACACACTTCCCACCTTTAAGATGTTTAAAGGATAGCAATTTAATACAACAGTCCAGTCCCCTCCATTAGACTTTCCTTCTTCTGAGTCTGTCATAGAGACCAGCAGGGGCCTCCAGTAGGGGGGGCAGGTCTCTTCTCTAGCTGGCTGACTTCCCAGCATATGAGCATCTGCTGGCTGTGTAACATGTGGCGGGAGTTGATTTCAAAGACATCCTCTAATTCTGTGAGTCTGTCATTCACTCTCAACATGATTAGTTCTGGCTAACTATTCCCCTCAGCACAGAGACTGTCAACTTTTCTGCTCTAATGAGACCCTGTGGCAGTGTGACCTACAGTGATCTCCTGGAGAAATTAACATGCATTTGCTTGCCTAGAGCAGGATGGGACATGGAAGATTCTGGTAGGCTGTATGAGCAGAGGAGAGACAGCAGTTGGGGGAGAGGAGGAAATGATGTGGAAAAGAATTCAGGTAGCAGAGTGAGGAGCACACACATGCTCCCAGCACACGAAGACAGAGACAGGTGGAGAGGACTCTGACAGCCACATGGCAAGAATGACTGGTAAAGAACCAGGTATGATAAGGCTTCCCTGGGGTTTGTGCCAGGACAGGAAGGTAGGGTCAGGGCACAATACAGTTGAGGACAGACACAAGAAGCAGGTACCTTGGATGACCTGGCCCAGGTTTATAATCGTTTACCTACTCTGTCTTCTTCCTTAATTGTAAGGAGATGGGCATGGGGCTGGGAGAGACACACACTACTGTATCAGCTGCCTCTTGAGAGGTGTAATGGCTTTTTTCTTTAAACAAAACCCCACATTTTGACATATACTAATGGCACATATTGGTGGGGTTCTCTGTGATGTTTCCATACATATATCATTCACACATGGATTATGTCTATCCATCCTTCTACACAGGTTTCCTTTCCCCTGCCCTAACACCTTCTCCTCCCCTGCTTGATTGTCCTCAAACTTTGTTCTAAAAGCGGCTACAGAGGCCTCTCAGATCCAAGTTTACATGTGGGTGGTGAGAAAGTCTGGGCAAAAATACTTGGTTCTAGAGGGAGATAGTTTTATCAAGTGTGGTTAGGGACCGTCATTTGCCTGCATCGGGTCCTAGGGATCCTCTGTCTGCATGAACTTACCCCAGCATGGCTCCTTTCTAAGCCCAGCTGTATCTGTGGACTGTCATGAAGTGATCTGATTAGTCCCAGCTCCAGATGAAATGGTCTTCTGCAGAGTAGGCAATTGTACCTATCTATCTCTTCCTCCCCAACTCACACACTTTTCATCCAACAGGGCCAGGCTGCTTGCACACACCTGGGACCCTACATGGACCAGAGAAAGGTGACAGCCTCAATTCATCCTCCAAGTCTGACAAGGATGTGCAACCTAGCTTTGAGAAGTCCCAGGTTTAGAATGGGCCTAACTTCTGTCTAATGAGGAGTCAGAAGGCAAGAGAGGAGCCTAGTTTGATGCTATGTCAGTGGGCACTGTAACTGGACCCTGCATGGATGCAGGTATGAGCTTAACTAAGGCTAAGAAAGACTCCCGGTGGAAATATAAAGCAAACAAATCTTCCACACCAGCTGTTTTTGCTAGCAACCCTGTTTGCAATCTCATTGAATTCTTTACACATTATAGAGGCTCAGCAGCACCATTGCTGGCCAGTGGTTCCACAGCTCGTAAGTGGAACAGGCCTGGGTCTCTGTTCCCAGGCCCCCATTGCCACTCCTGAGAGAAATGTCTACCAAGAAAGATTCTGGAGTACTAGAGTGTCCCTGGAAAAGCCAGGGCTGCCATTGAAGAGAGAAAAGCTGCAAGACAGATGACAGACAAGCTGCTGGAAACTGCTGGAGCAGCTGAAAAGTTACTTTCCTGTCACTCAGGTTTTGCTAGAAAGCCTGCTTGGGGTAGAGTGGGCAGGTGTGAAAGATGTCAAAGTGCTAAGGGAGAAAAAGGATGAATGAGCTTCCTCTCATAGACAAGTGCTTGCTTGCTCAGCTCCAGCTTTACCCTTCCTCTACCCTGACTCTCTCCTGAGGCACTGTTACAGGGAGCCTCAGGCTACCTGCTCATCCTACTTAGGACCCAAGTCTGAGAATGCTAGTGCTGAGGGGCTGCACAGTCACCAAGTTCAACCCTGATTAATGGAGGATGACACAGAGATTCAAGAGAGGACACTGGGAGTCAGGGAGCGACTGGGTTAGATCCTAAGTCTCCCTCCCTAGCCTTCACTTACCTCTGTGCTTTTGGGCATCTCATTCCCTTTTGCTAGAAACACTACAAGTTTAACTGCTGTACACTGAGAGCTTAGTGTATGCTTGTGTTCTAGGCCCTAGGACTAAGGCCTTGAAATGGAGAGGTCACATTCCAGCACAAGAGGAAGATGATGAGTAAAATAATCAGATACCTGAAATATAAGCCCTGTTAAATGTTAAGAAATCCTATGTTGAAAACTATGGCAAGAAGGAAATATATGAAATCTAGGGGACGGGTATTTGTGTGTATTTTAAATGATACAGTCAGGGAAGGCCTTACAGCAAGAACTTAAAGTAGAAAAGGAGGTCAGCAATCAGGGTAAATGGAAGAGAAGACAACAGAGACACCATCCCTGAGGAAAGAATGTTCTGGAACCAGTCAGGAGGACAGCAGGGCTGAGATGTGTAAATGAGACAAGGCTGGAGGAATAGGTAGAGGTAGGCAGCAAGGAGAAGTCATGTAGCAACCTTGGCTTTTTCAGTGATAGGAAGAAAGACCACACAGCAATGATGTCACCTGGCTTCCTTTTGGGAAAGGATCCTCTGGCAAGTGTGGAAATGGAGAGAACTATGAGAAATCAGTGTCGAAATTTAGCAATTGCTGAGAGAGGGAGGTAACCATAAAAGCAGGAAGAAGTCATCAGATTACAGATAATTTTCCACAATACAGTTGACAATATATACTAATAGATTAGATTTGAGTCAGGAGCTGACAAAGACTCAAACATTCTTAGTGTGAATCCCGTAAGAATGGAGCTACCATTATCAGAATGGGGAGGACCCAGAAGGGCAGTTTTCATGGGTGAGCTTAACTTTGAGCTCTGGGTCAGGCTAAATTTGAGATGCCTGTTAGCCATCTGAGTAGAGTTATCAAGTTGGCAATTAGAGATAGAAATCTTGAATTCAGAAAAAGGTTCACAATGTAGATACACATTTTGAAAAAGTATCAGCAGGTAAATCCTATTTGAAGTCCTGGGGCAGGATAAAAATCATCAAGGGAATGCATACAAATGGATAGCAAGGAGATTAGGTTCAAAGATGATTTCCCAAATCTCTCCCATCTTAAGCAGTCAGGGGGAATGCGAGAGAGGAAGTAACAGCAAGAAAAATGGAAAAAGGGTAGGTAGTTAGAAAACACTGCAGGAAATTGAAGTATTCTTGAAAAAAATAGAAAAGCGTAAAAATGAAAGGATGAATGGTTGGATCAAATGCCTGTAAACGTGTTAATCTAGAAAGTCAAATTTGCAGAAGCAGAGAGTGGAACAGTGGTACTAGGGCTAGGAACAGGAAAAAGTAAGAAATGAAGATACGTTAGCCAAGTAGTACAAAATTACAATGATGTTAAGTAAGTTCTGAGTATCTAAGGCACAGGTGGGTGGTGACTCTGGTGTCCATTTAAATGTGATAAGCACTACACAATGTGTACATGCATCAGATCTCCATGCTGCATACCTTTGAATATACTCAAGCTGAATTTGTCAATTAAATATTTTTAGCTAGATAAGATTAGAATGCCCATTGTATTGGGCAACACAGATGACCCTAATAAAGGTAATGGTGAAGGTGAAAGCCAGACTGGTGTGGACTCAAGAGCAAAAATGAAGAGAGCTTGGGACAGTGAAGATGCACTTCATTTCTAAAGAACCCTATTGTTAAGAGAAGCAGGTAAATGGCTAGCTGATTGTCTTCCTTCAGCTTCTAGATGCCGCTCGACATCCTCACTCCTTCCTTCCACCAGGAAGATGTCCTTGACAGACTAGAGCCCATGACCTCAGACTGTCATACAACCTCCGCTCATTGCAATCCCATTTCTCTATTCCTCAGCTGCTGCCTCTAATCAGTTTGGAGGCCCTGTTGGAGTTTCTTCTGCAAACATTGCCACGATTTGCTTCCTCTCTACTTGAGGTGTGGCGTCTCTGAGAGAGTTCCTCCTCATTCCTTGATACTCTTTATCTTATCACAGGGCTTGTCAGTACTTGTTATTTGAACTTGAATCATTTGCTGTGAGTGTTTGCTTCACAGGGGCAGGATTTTGTCTATATTAGTCTTCTCTACTCCCCAAGCCAAGACGTCTATATCCAATACAGTCTCTCCAACACAAGCAGTATGTCACCTTCCTAAATATTCATGGAAGAAATGAGTCTACCCATGTTTAAAGGATGTATATATATTTTCCCACAAATAATTTTAACTTCTAGCATCTCCTCATCATTTTTGATGATAGAAAATAGTATGTTGGATCACTGCTCCTACTAAACTCAGCCAACTCCGGGTTAATCTAAAGTAATGGAGATCTCCATCCTTCTCCTTGTTTCTTTACTACAAACTTGCTTTAAGATTGCTTGGTGGAAAGCATACTTTTTTTTTTTAATGTTTCTGTAATGAATCTCAGAAATCGACTTAGAATTCTTTTGTTCTGAAGACCCATTTCTAGACCCTCCCCTGAGTTACAGTGGGAGCTGATCTCTTTATAAGATAGGCTTCTGAGGAAGCTTTGTAAAGAAAACACAGGATCACGGTGTTCACTGTTCATCCTCCTGTAGATGCTCCAAGTTTGGGGCTGGTGATCCTAAAACTGTAAGCATTCCTTCCTCTCTACTCGTAGCCTCAGCTTCAACTTTCAACCTCAACCTCAAAGCTTCAACCATCTTAACTCTTTCATTTGTCCTGATACTTGTTGTTCCCCCCACCCTACCTCATGGGTTGGAGTTTATTTCTCCCCTTCTCCAGCCCTGATACCATCTGAAGTCATGACTACCAGTCTCTAAGTAGCTGCAGGTAATAGACTGATCTAGCTGGCTGCGAGACCACAGAGACATAGGAAGTCTGCACATAAGGATAGAGAGGACTGGCTGCCCAGCAGACTCTCCTGTGGAGTCTGTGCCATGGAAGGGAGTTTATCAGTCTGAAGGAGTTCAACTTTCTGTATTCTGTATTACAGTTTTGGGGGCCTTATATGATATATACATCTCTATTTTGTGAAGCATTATGCCAGTACTTCCAAGAAGATGTACTGACCTAAGCCTGCAATCAAAATGTGGGAAATAGAAACAGAAAAACTATGAATTCCAAGCCACATGGCAAGTCCCTGTCTCAAACAAAAACACACAAACAGGGGCTGGGAAGGTGGCTCAGTGGTAGAGCGCTTGCCTTGAATGCATGAGGCCCTGGGTTCGATTCCTCAGCACCACATAAGCAAAAAGAAAAAAGCCGGAAGTGGTGCTATGGCTCAAGTGGTAGAGTGCCAGCCTTGAGCTGAAGAGCTGAGGGATAGCGCCCAGGCCCAGAGGTCAGGCCCCATTACCAGACCCCTCCCCCCCTGCAAAACACATACACACACACACACACACACACACACACAAACAAACCTACCCTTTCCTGCCCCAAACCCAGAGCAAAACTTTTTGTTCTAAATGCATTTTAATTACTTCTTTCAGTGCTCAACCAAGTAGAGAAAGTTCATAAGATTCCTATACCCAATTAACCACAAAAAAACTGGAAGTGGAGTTGTGGCTCAAGTAGTAGAGCACCAGCCTTGAGCATGAAAAGGCTAAGGGACAGTGAACACCCAGGCCCTGTGTTCAAGACCCCAGCACTGTCACAATAAAAGAAAAAAAGAAAAAGGAAAAACCAAAGGAGAGTGGGGTAGATGAATGGAGAGAGAAAGGAGATGCAGTCATATTCAATGCATATCCCATAAAACTAGGAAAATTGAGGGGAGAGCTGGGGTTGAGAGGGAAAGAAAAGACTGGTGAAAAGGATGATATTGATCAAGATGTATTGTATTCATAAACTGTCATAACTCCTTTGTATAACTGGCAAAGGAATAGGAAACATCATCAAATGGAATTACATCCATGCAAAGGAAGAACAACACTAGAAATGTAACTACTTGGAGAGATTCCCCTTGTCTAAAGAATAAATGATTATTTGAAGCAAAATTGGTCACAATATCTTATGAATAGAACAAAGGTCAGAAGGGGAAAAAGTATAGTTTTGGTTTGTGGGGCTTTGCAGTCTGGGGATGAACCCAGGTCCTAGCACAAGCTAGGCAGGAGCTCTACCCCTGAGCCACATTCCTAGCCACTAGGGTCTCAGTCTAGCCTTAAATTTGAGATCCTCCTCCCTCAGCCACCTGAGTGCTGGGATTCCAGTTATTTGTTACTATACCCAGATAAAAGCATATTTTTAATTGGTATAACTAAAGCAATAGAGCATGGAAAAGAGACAATGATAAATCCTATTATAGTTACTAAAATAACATTATGAAGAATTACAAATCAGCAAAGGAGATAAAAATGTGATTATATGACTCAAACTTAGGAGGGAAAAGCGGAAGAAAACAAGAAGTAGTTGAGACTTAGAAAACAAATAGTGGAATGATACATTTAAATTCAAGCACATCACCAACTGCATTAAAAATATTGGTCTAAGACATGTGTGAAGGCACATGCCTGTAATCCCAGCCCTAACATCCCTCTTTAACATAGAATCAAAAATTTTTTAGCAAAAGTTTAGTAAATCTGAAAAGTTAATACAATATGATCTATTTTTAAAAATTCTCAAGCTGGCCACTAGTAGGTGGCTTATGCCTGTAATCCTAGTAAATTGAGATGCTGAGATCTGAAGATTGGTTCCAAGCCAGCTAGGAAAGTCCATTTAACATTTCTAGTCACCAGAACCCCTGGAAATGAAGCTATGGTTCAAATGGTAGAGAGCTAGCTTGGAGCAAAAAAGCTCAGAGATAGAACCCAGGCCCTGAGTTTAAGACCCAGGACAGGCATACACACTTAAACATAAATTCTCAAATTATGAAGAGAAGCAACCTCAAATAACAGAGAAAAAATAAGACATCTAGAGTACAAAGAAAGAAGTAAAACTGTATGCTTAGCCGGGTGCCGATGTCTCATGCCTGTAATCCTAGCTACTCAGGAGGCTGAGATCTGAGGATTGCAGTTCAAAGTCAGCAGGAAAGTCCATGAGACTCCTATCTCCAATTAACCACCAAAAGAACCGGAAGTGGCGCTGTGGCTCAAGTGGTAGAGCACTCACCTTGAGTTAAAGGGCTCTGGGACAGTGCCCAGACTCAGACTTCAGTAGACATAAGTCTGGGAGAAGCAGAGGAGGCACTGTCTCCCAGTGAGAGTTCATGAGTTATCCCAATGGAGAGGCCCAGCCATGAGGTAAATTCCCTGGGAAGTGGGTCTGAGGCTCCAGGGCTATAGGTATGCATATGCATTTTTGTGGGCAGTGGGTGCTGAGCTTTGAAAAAGATTTCCTTCTAACCTAGCCTCTAAGATCTCTTCTGGTTCAATTCCCCTACAAAAAC
The DNA here is from genome assembly GCF_019054845.1 of Dipodomys spectabilis. Taxonomy (NCBI): domain Eukaryota; kingdom Metazoa; phylum Chordata; class Mammalia; order Rodentia; family Heteromyidae; genus Dipodomys; species Dipodomys spectabilis. The sequence goes on from NW_024870746.1 coordinate 8,091,962, forward strand.
AGCTACTTGGGGAACTAGTATATTTTTATTTTGTTAGTCATGAGTCTTGAACTCTGGGCCTGGGTGCTGGTCCTTGAGCTCTTCAGCTCAAGGCTAGTGCTGTACCAAGTGAGCCACAGTGCCACTTCATTTTCTGGTGGTTAATTGAAGATAAGAGTCATGGATGTTCTTGCTCTGGCTGGCTTTGAACCATGATCCTCAGATCTCAGCCTCCTGAGTAGCTAGGATTACTGGTATGAGCCACCAGTGCCTGGTTCCTGTATTTCTTCTTGAATATGTTGAAATGTGTTGAAATATGTGATTGAAGGATTGAGGAGATTAAGAAGCTTCTTAAGCATATCTCCTCAGTACAAAAATATGTACTATATTATTCTGAATACACAAAATTCTCGAAGTTCTAGGACAAATGTAGATCAATTGAGAGGTGTTAGTCAGAAGTCAGACATATGCACTAGAGAAATAGCACTGACCCCAGAGCTTTCTGAGTCCTGAGAACTGTGTCTCTGGGAGAGGAAATAAGACTCAAGGGCATCCAGGATTCTTGAGGGATTCTTGAGGGACCAACCACCACCCTTAACCGATACTCAAAGGGGTTTCTTGGAATGTAGAACTTATAAGGCCATGGTGAGTTACTCAGTAGATGCTTTGTGTCTTCTGGCTCTGTGGCCCGTAAGGACATGCCCAGAATACTTTGAGACTTTAGGCCAGGCAGGAGAGAAGAGCTCCATAAGGTCATAGGGTAAAGGAACACAAGGAGGCAATTATTTTTTTGATGCTCTTTTATTTCTCATGCTATCTAAATGTCAGGATCACTAGGAAAGATGTTTCCAGCCTTTTCTCCCTTCTATTTCCAGTTGGGAGGCTCCCTAGGATAAGCTTATTGAAGGGAAATAGGGGCCGCCTCTGGTTGGTGGCATGGATCAGCGAGAAAAGAGTTTTTCTAAACACAGCTTTAGCCTGCCCATAATCGGTAATCGTCTTCCTTACACATGATGGTTACAAGTGCCACAGATGTCCTACTTGTTTGGTTTCTTCTGCCCCAGGATGCCGGACCAGGTTCCGCCTTGCCCACCTTGCGAGTTTTGTGAGTCCTTGTCCTGACTGTCACTGTCCTTGTTCAGGTAAGTGCTCTCCGGCTTGGCCTCCAAACAGCAGCAAGTTGGTTGGACACAGCATGGTTTTTGTGGACAGCATGGTTTCAGGGGACAGCACGGTTTAGGGGGACAACATGGTTTAGGAGGACAGCATGGAGATTTTGGCGGGCAGCACGTACATTTTTGTGGGCAACATGGTTTGGCTGGGCAGCACGGCTTGGATGGGCAGCAGGGGGACTTTGGGCAGCATGTGCATTTTTGTGGGCAGCATGGTTTTGGAGGACAGCATGGGTTGTCTTTTGAGTCACTCATCTTCCTTTGATGTGGAGGTTTCTAGATGGAAAAACAGATTTGTATGAGAAGGAAATTTGCTTCCACAAAGACACTTTCCAAATGGTGACGGAAACTCTGAAAGTGAGTGTTTTGTTCCGATCTCAAATGTGGCACCCAAAGCCCTGAGTAATGCTGAGAGAACCACTGTCTCACTTCAGTGTGCTCTTAGATACTAGAGATGCTCCAAGATCCAGCTGCTGCTGGAGGAGGATTGGCAAGCATCACAGTGCTGGGTCCTCGCCTCATCTCTCTGGATATTGTGGGATAGTGTGGCAAGAGCCTGCTCCCTATGGAATATTAATATGAACACTTGTCAAGCAGCAGCCAGGAGTTATCAGAGATCTGGGCTGTCATCTCTGTGGGGAGAATGTAGGGGTGGAGGGAGGAGGGGAGGGCCAGGGGATGAGTTTGCACACCTCCTCACTGGAGTCTTACATCACAAAACCCTACACCCGCCCACACAGGACAAGTGCCAGGCCTGTCAGAGCCCTGTCACTGGGGTGGAGGAGGAGAATGGGCTTGGTAGACAACCGCTGAAGGGCAGTTTCATTCATCTTCTAGCCTCTGACACCCAGGGATTGTTGAGAAAAGTGGTTCAACTTTCTCTAAGCAGACGTTTTCCTCCTCTTCCCCTATTTCCCTCCCTTTCTCTCTTTCCCTCCTTCCCCCTTCTCTTCCTCTTTCTCCTCCTTACTCTTCCTGTCTTCCCTCCTCCCCCCTCCCCCCCTCCCTCCTCTCTACTCCCTCACCAGGGATACAGAACAATGGCCTTTGTGACAGTGGCTGCTTAGGGAAACCAATGGATACTACTTTCATTAGGCTTTCAAACTGGAGTCTGTCATTCCTGTAATATGCACTAATAGATCTTTACATTCCCATTATATCCCTGCCTTGACTCTTCCTATCAGTGATTCTCCAGCTACTCTGTAGATAGGGACACATCCTTCTCCAATAGTTGCCCTAGAAGGACAGAATGCCAGGGTCTTCCTCTGGAAGCAGGCAGGGAATTAGGTGACCCACTTTCCTATCAGAATCGCCCTTCTAGCAGGCTGTGGCGGCTGTCCTGAGTCAGACTCAGGTCTTTTTCAACTGGGTTCTGACCTAAATCCAGTTTATGCTGGGCAGACTGGGACTCAGGTGTGGCTGATGCCTCTAACTCATCAGAGATAACCTTCAAACTAAGTTGTGCCCAGGCCAATCAGACCTCTCTCCAGTTACCTTTCCAAATTCCAAAAGCTTCACCTAGGCAGCAGACCCCTGTTATGTGCTAAGGAGATTGAGAGAAGTTAATGGGGCTGCCTTTAGGCCCATGATACCTAGACTTTCCTGGACTAGAACACGAGGGAAGAAAGAAATGTAGGAAATTTGGAAAGAAAGGTTACCTTAAGCCTCTGCTACTATGTCTACACCTCTTATACACCACAGCTTGTATGCTGAACTGGGCCAGGGGCAGTTGCCATTTGAAAGGGGAAGTGGCTTCTTTGGGTAGGGTGTCAGCTTTACTTTTCTGGGGACACTATGCCTGCCAGGTATTCCAAGATTCCTTCCTTCCAGAGGAGGCTCTGGCTTTTAAGAGAGACATTGGAACCGCCTGTCTATGAAATAGGGGCTGAATGGACAAGATGCCGCCACACACAGACTGAAGAGGCGAGACTCTGCCATGTTCTCACTAGCCTAAGAGGGAACAGACATTAAGTAGGATAGACCTACATGAGCATAAAAACAGGTAAACCAAGCCAGGGGAGGGCTAAGAGTACCTACCACTTTTGCTGGGTTCAAAGTGGTTTGAGGGGAAGTGTGTGGGGGTATGTCCTATGTGTGTGCATGTGTGTCTCAGGGAGACGGTATGGGGTGTGGATGGGTGCAGGGAGCCCCCTGCTTTGTCTGTGTCCCTAAGGCTCAAAGGAAGAGGGAGATTGGAGGCCTTTGTCTTTATTTCCTCTTTTCTTTCTGAGCCTGTTTTTTTCATTCTCTTTTTCTTCCTGCTTCCTTGTTATCACTGTCTTTTATTCTATTTCTCTCCTTTCTCTCCGCCCCAAAGAGGCTCTGAACTAACTACAACTTTTTCTGGAAGGATTTATCCTTCCAGATCTAAGCTGGAGCGTTTTCTACCTCGGCTAATCTCATTCCATGGACCACAGAGCTCCCCTGCATGGGCTTACCTTGCTGCTCCCACAGAGATTCCCCGCGAAGACTTCTCAGGAAGTCACCCCCAAGGGGAAGCGGTCCCAAATGTGGAGGAGGTGGTGTGTCCGGATGGAGAGTGGGTGAGGATCTAAGTCTTGCCCATGCCAGGCCCCTCAGCAGGCTGGTTGCCACGGAAGCCACCCATTGTCACCCTGTCGCCTGGTCAACAGCATCTGTGACCTCAATCAGGAGCTTTGCTCATCACCTGCCCTCTGTGATGTGTTCCCTCTCTCATCCAGGCCAAGCTAACGCTTCTTGAACCTCAGCTTTGAACTCTTAGCTACTTGTCCAATAAACCTCCAGTCACTGTACTAACAACTGGATTCTGCTTATCTCAGATCAGTGTATTCAGTACAGTTTTGAACTGGGCCTGCCATCTGTTAGGTGGCACTCTATTGGATCATGCTTCAGCTCTTTTTGTCTGATTTTTTAGGAGGTCTCGTTTCCTTCCTAGACATAGGGCTAGATTTCGATCTGCCTGTTTCAGGCTTCCTGAAGTAGGTGTGTGCCATCATCCCCAGCTATTTTGGGAAAGGAGTCTCCTGAATTTTTCTGTCCAGGCTGGCCTTAAATCACGATTCTCCCAATTTCAGCCTCCTGAGGACGGGCTTTCCTAGTCTTAAGCACACTTCTCCAGTGTGTCCCACAGGCCCCACTAAACACAATTTCTATTGAAATATCAATCCCTTGAGGCACCCTTCCTAGCCTCACTTACCTCATAGGCCCAGTCATCTGGTATTCTTTCTTGCAGTTCCTTGTATTAAATGGTAACAGATTAACTATTTGATGTTAGTACATTGGGCCCGGGGGGGGGGGGGGGGGGGAGGGGGGGGGGCGATGAACTCAGGTCCTGGACACTGTCCCTGAGGTTTTTGGCTCATGGCTAGCATTGAGCCATAGCTCCGCCACAGGCTTTTTGGCGGTTAATCAGATTAAGAGTCTTATGGACTTTCTTCCCTGGTGTGGTTTTGAACTGTGGTCCCCTCAGGTCTCAGCCTCCTGAGTACCTAGATTAGTGGTGTTAGCCACCAAGGACTGTCATATTAACATTTTCTAACCCCAGGCATCTCATACTACCTTCGTTGCCACAAATAACACATTTTCCCCTATCACAACACATGTTAAGTTAAGTAATGAACAGGACATGGAAGAGAGCCTACAGCGGGAAGACTTCTGTGTATTACCTGGTCTGGTCAGGAAACTCTCTTTAGGCTTTTTCTCAATTCACCATTTTCATACTTGACTTCCTTGTTAAACTTCTTTCTTTGGCTGGTTTCAGCAAAGAGATGTTGGATCCTCAGCAGCCTAGTGAGTCCATGACATCTGAACCAGTGGCTGCTTTCCCCCTTAATATAAGGACCCTGACATTCAGCCTCTGTGACTTCACAGCTCCCTCTCCTAGGCTCTGATGATGAGCAGCTGACTGACTAGACTCCTCCCCCGCTCCCCCCCACCCCACCCCCAGCCCGCTGCAGAGCCCAGCCAGTCTTGGTTTCTTCTTTACTGAAAGTCAGACAGCACTCTTCTTTACAAGTAGTAGATCACTTAAAACACAAGTCTGAAGTGCACATTTGTATCGAATATCTAATATCTACCACGCTTTGTTTTTAAAAGCAAAGTATAAGCAATCAGTAACATGTAGTTCATCAGGTTTGGGGAGGCGGGGAGAGTAATTGAAGTGGCTGTAGGAGACAGGGAAGGGAAAAAGAGTGTATGAGTGGTCATTTTCAGACCCAGACCTAGAAAAACACTATTGAAATGAATTATTACTGGAGTCTGGTGCCCAAGCCCTAACTCTGACAATCCCAACAGCATAGGCCTAGCCCTTGTCCCAAAACTAAAGACTTACCATGTTCAAATTGGAAGAACAGATAAAGGGGCTCAGTGACTCCCTAAGCCATCTTCAAGGGATTACAGAAACATAAAGGTAATACCAAAGGCCCCCAAATGAAGGAATTGAGGTATGTATAGACAATGAAGGTAATCAACTATCAAGCAGGTCACCTTGGTATGAACAAGGTCAGCTGGTGGTCTGACCAATCGTTATCTCAGTGCTGTGTTTTGTTTTTGTACTGATCTTAGGGCTTGAACTCAAGGCCTGGGCACTGTCCTGAGCTGTTTTTGTGCTCAGGGTAACACTCTTCAACTTGAGTCACAGATCCACTTCCAGCTCTCTTGGTGCTTAATTGGAGCTAAGACTCTCTCAGACTGCCATAGTTGGGCTTTGAACCACAATCCTCAGATCGTGGCCTCCTGGGTAGGATTATAGGCATGAGTCAGAGGCACCCAGTTCTATACTAGTTTTAAAAGGAGTCCCAAGCTGAGTGCCGTCGATAGCTCATGTTTATAATCCCAGCTACTCAGGAGGCTGGGATCTGAGGATTGTGGCTTGAAGCCAGCCCAGGCATGGAAATCTGGGAGACTATTAATGTCCAATTGCCCAGTAAAAAAGTGAATCTGTGGATCAAGTGGTAAGCATTAGCCTTGAGAGGAAAAAGCCAAGTAAGAGTGAGAGGCTCTGAGTTCAAATCCTAAGACCAGCCACCCCCCCAAAAGAAGTGTTGTAGAAGAAGTTATCACTTTGTGCTTAGTTTCTGTCCTTCATCCTGAAGGTATTTATGGATCAGTTCTGTTGTCTCCAGAATCAAAAGTGAATGGAGGGAGAAACTGGAGGTAAAGGTGAGACTAAAGCAGAACTAGAGAAAGACAAAAATGGAGTTCGTTAAACCAACCATTGGTGTCCTCCTTTAATTCTTCAAATCATCACTCATTTCTGTGGGGCTAGGGTGCAGTGCTAAATGCCAAAGGTAATTTTATTCAGTAACTACTGCTAAGAGGAAGAACCATAGGAATCTTTGAACAAAAGACCTAGACAAGGTCAGAAAACTTTCCTTGTACTTTTAGCCTTGAAGTGGGGTGTGGTAGGGGTGAGATAAATTAGATATAACATATTAGATACCACATTTTCCTCTTTCTCCTTCCTTCCCTTCCTCCCTCTTTCCTTCCCCGTCTCTCATCCTCTCATCTTTGTTCCTCCTCTCACCTCAATATTTTTCTGTTTCTTAGAAGCATCTTAACCTATACACTGTCATCTATTCTGTTTTTCATCAATAAAATCGAGCCCATAGGTGCATAAAATGAAAGCGATCACTGGTTTTAGACCACCCCCCCCCCCCCCCAGTGAGTTGCTAACATGCCTATCAAGCAGGATTAGGTAGGAGTTTAACCAAAAGCTTTAACAGAAAAAAAACAAAACAAATGAAAAACCAAAACAGGATATCAAGATGTTTTCTTGCTTTTCACTGACTTGTGAGGCTAAGTGGGGAGTCTTTGCTTCTTGGCAAAAGCAATTTCTAAATAGCTGATCAAAAAGGACTATTTTGGGGAAAAACCCAATGTAGAGTGAGGAGAAGGTGTGGATAGAGCTACAAAGGTAGACAGAGGCAGTACCACAGAACACCCTGCTTGTGTAGGAAAGTGTTTAGCTCTATCCTGTGGACAGTAGGAACCCCTGGAGGGTTTTAGATGGGAGAAACTTGGAATCTTTGCGGGCAGGGCCCTGTTTCGTTCACTTTGCTGTCCCCAGCTACCAGCTCAGCACTTGGCACAAGGTAGATTCTGGGCCTGTATTATTACCTCATAGAGGGGGTGAAAGGCATTTAGTTAGATGTGTTTTCCTCCCTTCTTCCTCTAGCATGGCCCCTTGGAAGGAAGGGACTGGGGACTTCCAGAAAGCAGAATTGCATTTCCCATTTCAGGGAACTGAGCAAAAGCATAGTTTGGAATTGCTTATACTCTACCCCTTGATCTTTTCCTATTCTTGCCTTCAACAGGCACCATGCTCATCTCTGGTTCTCTCTTCTTCCCCATCTATACTATTTTCCTGATGGTTTTAATCAGTTTTACCACCACAGAGGCCATCCATAATTTAAAAATGTTGATAGTGTATCCTTATTTCCAGCTCAAATACCTCCCAAACTTCAGACTTTCATATTATGTATTTGGTACTATCACATGGATAGCTAGTAGACATTTTCTATCTAACTTGCCTATAGCTACACTATTTTCCTAGACATCTTCATCGAATCATCATGTTATTAAATTTGCTGCCAATTTGGTAGGTTGAAAATAGTAGTTCAATTTGTTTCTCTTAAGTAATCATGATGTCTTACTATGTTTAGTAAGAATTTCATTTACTGACAACTGTATATGGTTACCCAATTTATCAAATATTATATTGAATTGTTCATCTTATTGATTTGTGGTTCTCATACCATATTGGAAACTTAGTTCGTTTTATAGTATTATATGTAAGGTTTCTTCTAGAGCATTTGACTTTTCACTCTGGTAGATTTCAATTAGAAAGTGCTGATTTTTATGCCAATATATTTTACAATAACTCTAGACTTTGGTTATTATATTGTAATTATAGAAATGGTCACTGTTTGAAATTATAGACTATTTCTAGAGATTCTTAAGGAATTATTTTTAACCCTTTAGGAACTTTAGTTTACAATGAGAGGTTTTTCTGTATTAGTATAAATGGTCTTTTTATTTTTTCATTTTTTTTTATGCCTGTCCTATGGCTTGAACTCAAGGGTTTATGCACTCTCCCTGAGTTAGTTAGTTAGTTTGTTTTTGGGGTGGGGATTTCTTTGTGCTATAGTCTAGTGCTCTACCACTTCAGCCACAGCTCCACTTCCACTTTTTTGTGGTAGTTACTTGGAGATGAGTCCCACAGATTTTCCTGCCCAGGCTGGCTTCGAACCACTATTCTCAGCCTCCTGAATAGCTAGAATTACAACAGGCACAAGCCACTGGTGACAAGCTAGGGTGAGTTTTTAAGTCACAATTGCTACCTAACTGTGGCAATATTGCTTATTGACTAATTCTATTTTCTTCATAGATTTAAGGATGTGCTTACCACACCCTTAAACTATCCTGTTACAGGTCAACTTTCCAACATGTTTCACTGATCTGTCTGTGTGATTATGTTCCTGAATGTTCCACTAATTTGTCTGCATGATCATAATTCAGTGTCCCATTGTCTAAGTATACAGCAGCTTTATAATATATTGAAGCATCTGTTACCTCTGACTCTTATTTTCAAATATTTTCCTAGACATTTTAAAATTCTGTTATGTGTTATACAGTATATTATTTTAATAAGGTTTTATTGACCTGTAAAATTCACGTATTGGGACTAGAGCTCAGTGCACTGAAGCAAACATCTGCGCACTCATCAACACAACTCAACAAACAGAATATTGCACTCTGTATGCTGCCTGCATTAGAGCTCCAGGGAGCCTGCCAAGTGCAAACTGGAGGGGGCAAAGGAAGGACCATTCACCCGGGCAGGTGAGAGTGGACCACTCACACTGGAGCTTCATCTTGGCTGGGTTTAGTGAACCATCAGACAGAAGGCACTTTCCTTCTTGTCAGACCCAGAGGCTCCTCCAGTTAGCCAAATTATCCCTAACTCTATCTTTCTTTGCCCACTGAGTAGAATATGATTCATCTCAGATAATGTGCTGTTCTAAATTTCCTCTGTCACAAGTGTTCTCCACGTCTATCCAGAGTGAAGCTGCACACACAGTGTCTCTGCCAAGGTGTCTTCCTGTCCTATCTCCAAGGTATCTTCCTGTCCTATCTGAGCCTTTACAATATTGTTAGTATTCTACAAAGACTGACTTGGCTATTTTACAGAGTTGCCACCTAACCATCGAAGGTGGAAAAATGTGTTTATTTATGTGCAAATTCCTGTCTTTTAGTACTATCCATAAGCTCTGGTATATTCCAGAGCAATCTAAGGCCTACTTTGTAAAATCTTTATCTCTTGAGGTCACTTCTACCCAACATGAGAACAAATACAAACTATAGACTTCCATACTCTGAATAGTCTGTGAATAATTTCTGAATTCAGATCAGCTTGTGATCTGTGAAAGATCTATCTGAAAGGGACTGAGCCAACAGGTATCTTTCCTATGCACCCCCTAAATGAACCTGGAGGCAGAATAAGAGCTGCTGTCATTGTGGCTCAAGTCCTTCTCTTCCCTCATCTGGTAGTTTGGATACATCCTCTCTGTCACCTTTGTTTTCTAGAGTTGACATGTCACAGCCTTTCCCAAACTCCACGCTGACAGCTGGGGTCCCTGCCCCAGAAAGAACTATTCCTATAGCTAGCTTCTCAGGCCCCAGCAGCTCAGGAGTCCCTTCAGAGTAATGATGAGCAGGAATTTTCAAGGCATACTTGGCAAGACATTGGGGCTACCAAGTTGGGCTTATGGTTTAGCTGTACTGCCTCCTGCTGGAAGATGTAGTGATCCTTAACAGTCCTGAAGCTTAGACAGTAGTCCCTTTCTAGTTGATTTTTCCTGATAAATGAATTCCAAAAGTCTCTGTAGCACTGTGAGTATGTGAGCTTGTGTGTAAGTCAGTGTATTGGTTACCAATTTATAGTTATCTCAGCTCCAAATACACACTGAAAAAGGCTTATGGATAAACAGTACATTTCCTTTAAGCATTCAATAGAGGGCACTAGAGGGATATAGCAGAAGAGCCAGGAAGTGAGCAGCTAGATACGTGTGGCCATCTGACAGGCAACTGCCGACCCATTTGTGAGACTCTTCTACCTTTGCAGCTCCCTGTGTGAGGATGACTTGCTCATAGCCCTCCAGTCCTGAAACCAAAGCCCCACAGGGCTCAAGCATACTCTACCAGCCACCTATACTGAAGGAAGGAGCAGGGGTGTCTGTATGGAACTGAGGACCCTCTCCAAGCCGCCTGGCTCTGAAGTCCTGTGTAGCTCTACTCTCTTCTGGACTCCCACTTCACACCCAAGCCACCAAGGTCCCATTGTCTGAGCTTGGAAAGATAGCTTGTTGTTGGCTTAGAACCCTGGACCAAACTGGGTCTAGCTGATAGCTGAAACAAATTTTCTGATGAAGTATGAACCTCTTCTAAGTTTGTCTTTCTTTTGAGTACTCTTCCTCAGCCTTTCTTACATCTTATACATATATATAGTTGCTGTTTTATTATTATTATTATTATATTGTCAGTAATTCTTATATTAAACTGCCCCTGTTTAACTTATTCCCTGGCTTCCATCTCCTGATTAGACCCACTGCTATGGACCACAAGTTCAGTTTTGTATCTTACTAGCTCTGTGGCATGATTTCACTGGTGACGTAACAAAGGCTCTCCTGAAAGCTGGGGGAGATACAGTGCTGTTTTGTATAGTCAGTGTGAGGATGAAATGAGAAAGTGTGCTATGTTTCTCAAAGAATGATGACATAGAGTTAGCAAGAAGCTGTACATGGCCAGTAAAGAAGAGACAGAAACAGAAGAAAAAGAGTCAGCAAAGTACATTAGAGAAGTCCCAGAGTGAGCAAAAAGAAGAGAGAAGCATGATCATAAACACCTCAGGCAAACCCAAGAGATCAATAGACAGTGGAGTGAATGAGCAAGAGATCAGTAGGTCCTCTCATTTATTGAAAACATTATATTGCACAGCGTTTTATACTGTAGAAATGGTTTTCAAACTGCACAGTCTCATTTAGTTTTCAAAACAACTTATGTGCTGCCATTGTTGATGTTATTTCTTTTCAAACATCTAAAGCTACTAATGGCTGAGTGCTAGAAGTTCACGCCTGTTACCCTAGCCAACCAGGAGGCTGAGATCTAAGGATTATAGTTCAAAGTCAGTCCAGGCAAGAAAATGTGAAACATCCAATTTGTTAGGGGGAAAAAAAGCCACAGGCTGAGAAGGTGGCTCAGTGGTAGGTTCGATTCCTCAGTACCACATAAGCAAAAAGAAAAAAGCCGGAAGTGGCGCTGTGGCTCAAGTGGTAGAGCGTTAACCTTGAGCTGAAGAGCTGAGGGACAATGCCCAGGCCCAGAGTTCAGGCCTCACGACGCCCCCCCTCCAAAAAAAAGCCAGAAATTGAATTGTGGCTCAAGTGGTAGAGGCCTAGCCTTGAACACAGAAGCTCAGGGACAGCACCAAGGTCCTGAGTTTAAGACCGAGGATGGGCACACTGGTCACTTCTAAGCAGAATGGTTGTCAATTGCCGATCTTGTGATGTTCTCACCACTGCCCTCTTGTGGTTTGCTATATATCAACACCTGAGATCTCCTAAACTACATGGTCCCAAGGGCTTGGAGAACATTGAGCTCGATTATTTATTGCTTTATTTGCTTTGTCTTCATTTAAGCAGCTTTATTCCCCAAAGAAGACTCTATACAACACTGGAAGGCAATTGACATGACTTAAAGAATAAATATTTCTATTTATTGTCCCATTTAAAAAAATGTCCATTTTGTGCTTGTACTGGGGCTACTCAAAGCTGGTGCTCTACCATTGGAGCCACCTCCACTTCCAGCATTTTGGGAAATAATTGAGAAAGTCTCATAGATTCTCCAGTCTGGACTGGCTTTGGAATTACGATCTTCAGAGCTCAGCCTCCTGAGTAGCTAGGATAACAGGCGTGAGCAACTCAAGCTTGTATCCATTTTTAAATTTTTATTCTTGCTTTACATTCTAATGTACTTAAAATGGGAACAGTTAAGTGTATATACAACTCATTAATAAATAAAAGTATGTTATTTCCTACTGGATAAAGTTCAATAAGTTTGTTCAAGAGCTACATTTCCCCACAAAAGTTATTTGAACATGGCATATGCAATATTTTTTAATATTGGAAGAATATTAAATTTCTTCCAAATAATAGAAATAATGCATCTTTGCATTTAATTTGAGAAAAACAGGGAAAATTTGTTTAGGAAAAGAGAATTTTTAATATTGAATAGTACCTCAAGTTTATGCTAATAAATAGAATAAATAGTATTGGTGAGTTTTTCCAAAATAATATAAACACCAAGTCAAGGACTCACTAGAAATAATATAGGTAAATGATTTCCAGGTTATAGGTTACCTGTCCCAGAACCAGCTACGTTATTGGTGGCTTCCTGATTTCTTTCATTTAAGCCCATTATTTTTTTTAAATGAAGATTGGATTCTAAAAATAGAAATGGTATTTGTGAACAATAGTTGTGAAGAAAATTATCATTGTAGTTTTTTTCTTAGTATACCGTATCTTCTGATGTAGCAAGAAATCTGTAATACTTTGTGGAAGCCTGCAAGTACTTTAGCAACTGCAATCATTTTTCAAATAAACCTGATCTTGGAACCATTCTATAGAAAACAGATGTGAGCTTACCGTTCATGTTGAAGTATTAGTTAATTAAGAAAACTGTGCTACTTTGGTGAACACGCAGAACTAACTTGTGGACTCACTGGCACTCTATTTGTGGGTGTTTTCTGGCTGGAGTACTGGTGAGAAGATCATTGCTGCTTTGCAAATAAGTCTCTTTCCTCCGAGGACCTCTGCCCATGGTCGTGAGGATTGTGTTCTGCACGGCCCCAAAGACACTGCACCACACAGCAACAGACAGCATACACAATTGTCAGGTTTGCTTATTTCATTGATGTCAACATCTCAGTTTTCAATTTCATTTTTTTTGTCAGTCATGGGGCCTGAACTCTGGGCCTGGACACTGTCCCTCAGCTCTTCAGCTCAGGGCTAGCACCCTACCACTTGAGCCACAGCACGACTTCCGGCTTTTTCTGCTTATGTGGTGCTGAGGAATCGAACCCAGGGCTTCATGCATGCAAGGCAAGCATTCTACCACTGAGCCACCTTCCCAGCCTCTAGTTTTCAATTTCAGTATATTGTAAAATATTAGATTAACCCCCATATTTAAAAAACTGGGGGTGAACCAGGCGCTGGTGGCTCATGCTGGAAAACTCAAGCTAGAGCTGAAATGTATGATCTGCTGTAACACTCTGGATGTTTAGCCCAAAGGAAGCAAGCCCAAAGGTTGCATGCCGTAGAGACACCCTGCACACATGTGTGTATGACAGAACTCTTCACAATTGTCAAACCACAGAATCATCCTAGGTGCATAACAGGCAATGAATGGATAAAGAAAATGAGGAATAAAAAAGATGGAATATTTAGCTGAGAGGAAAAGTGAAATTAAACTGTTGGATAGGACTGAAAATCATTATGTGAAGTGAAGTCAGAGAGAGAAAGACAAATATATGTGAACCAGTGGGAGAGAAGGTGAAGCCAGGGGAATGTGACCCAGATAATTCTTACACATATATGAAAATAGAATAATGAAAGATGTTAAAACTTTTTAAAAGGGAGAGGGGAGATAAGAAAGTCAAAACAGTGACAACACAGTACATCATACACATGTATGGAAATACCAAGAAAAAGATAAAGCTAGAACATAGAGGGAGAAAATTGTTTTCTCTCAAATCAATAACAATGCCTAAAAAGTTAAAAATACAATGAGTTGTTTTAAGATTTTTTTTTTTAGGGTCCGGTCGTGGGGCCTGAACTCTGGGCCTGGGTGCTGTCCCTCAACTCTTCAGCTCAAGGCTAGTGCTCTACCACTTGAGCCACAGCACTACTTCCAGCTTTTTTTTCTGCTTATGTGGTGCTGAGGAATCAAACCCAGGGCCTCATGCATGCAAGGCAAGCGCTCTACCACTGAGCCACCTTCCCAGCCCCTGTTTTAAGATTTTTTTTACGCTAGAATTTGCTAAACAGGTTTACACTTAGATTCACTTGGAGAACCGAGTGATCTCCAAGGTGTTATTTATAGGCTATTATTTAGCATGTTTTAATTAGCATACATTAGTTATAGGGGAACCATTCATCCTAACATTTCCACACATATATATCATGCATTTCAATTAACCTCACCCCTCACTATGACTCTACTTTACCCTTTTCCTTTATATAGTATTTTAACATAAGAATGCTGAATATTGTCAGTGTTTCAACAGAAATAGAGACAGAGGAGAGGAGAAAGGAGGAGAGAGAAGAGAGTGAGAAGAAGAAGGGGGAGAGGCAGGGAGAGAGACAGAGACACAGAGGGAGAGAGGGGGAGGGGAGAGAGAGAGAGGAGAGGGACCATGGCACCACTTTGGAAATTTTCCTTGGATTGAGGTGTTGGGATGGCAAAGAAGTAGTTGAGAAGGTCAGGCTCTCGCCTGGTCCAGCCCTCACAGCTCCTGCTGCCGTAGGTCCTCCGGCTCACCATGACCTTCGTGACTTAGGATCAAGAAAGTGGCCTGATATAGCCACCCTACTCTCTCGTCCACTTGTGTTATACCACTGGGTATAACACACTACTCTAGTTCGTAGCTGTGGTTAAACTGCGGATTGCCCATAACTCCACCCCCTTGTCCATCATAGTCCTGTGGGTACCGCTGTCTCTCATTATTGAGGTTAAGAACCACAGCCCTAGAAGATGGGTGGAAGCCTGCCTCTTATCTGTGGTCCATTGCTGGTTTGGAGAAGGCAGTGCTTTGAGGAGGTGCCTTCAAGCCCATGCCACTCGTCCTATTGCAATAGAAAATAAGCCACAAAGGGCAACTAGCAACTCCAAGCCCTCCCAGGCACGGTGCTATGTAGCCACTGTATAGATTCTCACTGGCTGGGGTGGCAAGTGATAGAGTGGGCACTCATTCATGGGTCATGTACACAGGGATTATTTTTATGGCTTTTAAGCTAAGATCTGAGTCTGGGCTTTTTTCCCATGAGCAACCCTCCACCGAGTCTGTCCTTCCCACAGCCCTCAAGAGCTCCTATTCTCGGTCTGTCTGGGTGTGAACTTCCCACTTGACTGGCCTATTATGGTCTGCTTAATTAATCCAAGTTAATGCGGGCTCTTGCTGGGGAAATCCATACACACCAAGGTGAGGGTATCAGGAAAGGTAAGCTTTATTTCTGAACACGGATAGGACTTTGGGAAGCATTCATATCCGAGCTGAGGCAGGAGGTCTGAGGTTCTGGAGAAGCCCCTGATCACATAGGAAGTGAGTGCAGGAGGAGAGGGAAGAAGCAGAGAAAGGCCATCCATTCAAGGCTGCTCCTTGGCTGGGGTTCTTTGATTTCTCCAACAGTTGAGAGTCAGCAGCAGCTGGAGGATGGAGAAGACTCATTCTCACAGCTGTGGGAACAGCAAAGGTAGACTTCTGGAAGCCGGGGAAGCACTGGAGAGCAGCCAGGGGAGGCACAGCAGGAGGATGCTGTCGGGGCGGAGGGAGGAGGGCACGAAGCAGGAGCTGGAGGAGTTTGAGGGGGACACTTGTGGAGGCACTTGTCAGGAAGCTGGCACTTCTGCTGCTTTTGCTGGCAGGACATCTTGGAGAGAGTTCAATTTTACCCTTGAAAAAACCCAAAAAGTCATGTAGCTCTAACAAGAGTCTCTATTTTGAGTATAATATTAATAACCTGTGGCTCCAGGCACTGTGGTATACAGCAGAATAACCCTGCTTTGCTGGCAGAGGAGACAGCCAGCAGTGGCTAAGTCAGAACTTGCTAAACCTTTTCCTCACCTGGCCTGTTTCTCCCAGGACTCGTCACTTGAAAAGGAACAGCTTTACATACTAGATATTCACCCAAATCTCAAGTTAGTTAAACACATGCAGCTGCTTTGCTCCTAACCCAGATATGTAGGTATATCACCTCCCTTCATCTTCTACATTTTTCTTCTCTCTTCTCATCTTGAACTTTGCTTTAATCATTTAACCCTGTGTTTAACCCTCTTGTTGTACAGACTACTGTTTCCTCTGTGACTCCCTCTGACCTCAGCCTCTGTCTGGTAGCCATCCATCTCTGTTGGAATGGCAATTTTATTTTTATTTTTGTCGGTTGTGGGGCTTGAACTCAGCCTCGGCGCTGTCCTTGAGCCTCTTTATGTTCAAGGATAGCACTCTACCGCTTGAGTCACATGACTTTTCTAGCCTGGGCTGGCTTCGAACCGCGATCCTTACATCTCAGCCTCCTGAGTTGCTAGGAATACAGGCGTGAGCCACTGGTGCCCCACTTTGGAATAGCAATTTTGGACCCACCTTCGTGGTTCCTATGAGCCTGTTCTTTCTGGAATTGCCAGTTACTTCTCATCTTGGACTGACTTATTCTATTCCCAGAGATCGGGCAGCCCTAGACAACTCCAAACTGCCATCAGATAAGTAAAAATCACCTACCTTGTTCTGGCTTGAACAGGCGAAGGAACTGAGGGGACCTAATAAGCAGAAGCCTTTTATGGATGCTGTACCCAGCACAAGGGCAAAAACCAGGGATGATGTGCAAGCCTTTTGCTAATCAGGTGGTTGACACGACCACTTCCCACAATCCAGCATCGCCATCATTTCATCCCTTTTCACTCTAGATCCTCCTCAGTAACTTCCCAGAGCATCTCTTCCCTCCATAAACCCTGGTTAATATTTCCATGAAGATAAGAAGAGCATGGGTTTATGATGGTGTTTACAATGACGCAGGATAGGGATTACAATGATACTTTCTGAGGGACTCAAGAGCTATGTGCATGTGATCATATAAAATGATACCTATCAAAATGAACTCCAAGAAATGGAAACTAGAGGGTTTTAAAAAATTTTTATTTTACTTTTTGTGGGTTTTTCCTGTTTTTTCCCCCTTTTGTCACTGTTGTTGGCTTCTATAACTTTTGTCTCGTATGTACATGTACATGATTTGGGGAGGGAAGAGAAAGCACAGAAATAGTGGGAATAAAGGGTGAATCTATTCAGCAGTGATACTAGACACTATGTTGGAAAAGAACTATATAACTTGGGGGGCAGAGGAGTCAGGAGGGAAAAATCTGGGAGAAAATGAGGGAGTAACACTGTTCAAAAAGAAATGTACTTATTACTTGACTTATAGAACTGTACATCACCTCTGTACATCACCTTTACAATAAAAATTTGAAAATAAAAATAAAATAAAATTAAGGTTTCTGGAGGAATCCAGGACATGACTGAGCAAATCTAAGGCTATAAATGCTGAATCAGCCCAGAGCATAGGCAGAGGTTTCTGTGGATTTCATCAACAAGTTTGGAATTAATTAATCATTGGTATGGCTTCAGGTCCATTTCTGAGGGCTCAGTGCATTCATTTCAGAATCCACACTGTCTAAAATATTGACCCACAATGTGGCATCACAGAATGGCCCCACTAGAAAGGGTTTTTGGTTATTGCCTCGAAGCCACATAGCCAGAAAGGACAGATAAGCTAGAAGTTGGGTGAAGTCTGCACTTGAACCATATCTACTAATTCCTGAGATCAACAATCCAGGTAGATTTCTGTGTTTACAATCTTTTCTTTTCAACAGACATGATTATATGCACTGGACTCTGTTTTCTCCCTGCCCACCACCTCCTTTCTTCTGTCTTGCTACTCCTTACCCAGTTTGCTTTCCTAAGTCCATCATGCCAAAATAATGAATTTCTTTGTCCCTTTGGTTTGCCAATAATATACTTAACTAACTAAAAACCCCAAACCTAGCTGAGTCATCTCTGCTATGCCTAACTGCTATGGAAGCTGAAACAAAAATAAAAAGGCCATTTTTCAGATTTGCCTCATTGTAAAATCATAGTCATCTATTTTATCTAGGCCCCAAACACTGATTTGTAATTCATGTATACGTCTCTGTATTCACCTTCTAGAATGTCACTGCTGTTTCTGGACAGATGAATGTGGTCTCTGTGGTATGGATCAAAAATTGCTGTGAAAAATGAAGTGCTTTGGCATCTAATGCCTGTCTTCAAGTTCGCCTACACCCATACACCTTTATGATCTCCTGTGTTACACGGGTACTTCATCCCCTAGTCTTCGCTATTGTCTGTCCCCAGTCTTTTACTCTGAAATCTTGTGTCTTGAATTTCCATTGTATTATTTCTCTGATAAAGTGCTGCTGTGGTATGATGCCTTCCTGTAGCACCATGTATATATTTCTTTTTTAATATTTGTTATGTTGGATAGAATGAAATCTCAGTATATACAGGTTCACTCTATAGCCAAGTACTTATACAATAGTTGAGATGTGTTTAAAAATATTTGTGTAATGATGGCAGAGGGGACACTGATCAATGCATTATATCCATAAGTGTACATGCTGAGTCAAAACTCCTTTGTACTACTACTTAAAGATAATTAAATTTTTTAAAAAGTATTTGTTCAATGAATTGATTAGTGATTTGTGTTTGAGGCAATGGTCTCCCTTCTTTTAACTCAGAGAGAGATAGAGAGAGAGAGACAGACAGACAGACACACACACACACACACACAGAGACACAGAGAGAATATCTTGGGGAATCAGGTCAGCAGCTGGCAGTTGGGTCAGGTGTTAGAGGCTGCTTCCAGGATGGAGTCATTGATT